>NC_059484.1:6312334-7552959 GCF_018139145.2 Gymnogyps californianus
GGGTATTCTAAGCAAGGATTGCTTAGTACAAAGTAAAATAAATAAGGGAAACAATAGCAAAAATGTTAAAATTCATACATGCATCTCCTATTAATTAATTCTTACAAAATAAGACTGACAAGTACATATGCATTCAACCATGTTGTACAGGGAATTAATAGTGGAGAATGGCATATGAAACATAATCAGGTTCAGAAGTTGGTAATTAATCTGGGAAAGGTCAGTTCTAAACTGCACTCTTCCTTTCAGCCCTCTTACATTTAGCTAGTGGGGTCAGTACTACACTTCTGGTAGAGAACATTCAATCTTCATCCTAGCCCTACCAAGGACACCAAGACTTAATTTGGCACAGAGTTTTTTTTCATACCAATGGCTCAAGCTCTCATTTCAGAAGCTGGTCTAAGTGTACCTGTGAATATTTATAACCTGCACATTCACATACACTAAATCTTTCTGTCATATTCTCTTTCTATATGTATGTGTTCAGATAATGTGAAGGATTAGACTACTTAGAAGTATTTATTCTTCTGTAGATTTGCCTCCTCTTTATTATATTATCTTAGACTTAAATATTTGTTAAGAGGTTTTGTTACCTTGAATAAGCACAGTCAAATGTCCATCATATCATGTCACAATTATATCTCTCTGAGGTTCTAGGATGTTTGACATTGTTTATATTTATATAAACATATATTTATAAGTTTATATTAATAAACATATAGAAAGACACAATACGGGGAACAGAATCTCAATGTCATTTAAAAGTGCATGGTTTCTCCAATAAAGGTGGAATGTGCCTTAAGTTTTCATGAATTTCATAGAAGATCCGAGATCTAGAAAACTGTAAAAAAAATACACAGACTGTGTAATTGAGAAGATCCTTGTAGCTCCATGCCTCTGACATGTCAAAATTAGTCACATAATGATCATTTTCATACCTTTGGGGCCGATGGGTATATCTTTAACAAGTATTAGAGAAGTACTTATAAAACTGTTTGGGAGCATAGTTGGAACATTGACCAGATGCTGCAGTTGAGTATCTGCCTATATTTTAATGGATAATGATTTGTGTATGGGTTTTTCAGAAGTTTTATTTCTAGGAATATCCCTGAGATACAGTGTGTACAGTTCTTCAAGAAGTCCTGTGTTCAAAGCAAGACAGTTCTCTGTCAGTCCAATACCATGTAAACAAATGACTCTTTGAGACAGAGAATAACGTAACAACCGGAACAAGGTGGTAGAAACTAACAATAACTAAGTTTAGGTAGAGAATTAGAAGGTTTCTAACTACTAGAGCAGAAACGTTTACATTAATACCACCACGACCAGCAATAATAATTAGTTAAGAATAAGCATATCTGTCGTGGTTTAACCCCAGTCAGCAACTCAGCACCACGCAGCCGTTTCCCCCTCCCCCTCCCAGTGGGGGGAGGAGGAGGAAAGCAAAGGGAAAAAAAGTAAAACTCGTGGGTTGAGATAAGAACAGTTTAATAACTAAAGTAAAATATAATACTAACAATAGAAATAATGAAATATAATAATAATAATAATGAAAAGGAATGCAACAAAAAGAAGGGGGGGGGGAAGAAAAAAACCAGTGATGCACAATGCAATTGCTCACCACCCGCTGACCGATGCCCAGTTAGTTCCCGAACCGCAATCTGCGCCGCCTGGCCAGCTCCCCCCAGTTTATATACTGGGCATGACGTTCCATGGTATGGAATATCCCTTTGGCTAGTTCGGGTCAGCTGCCCCGGCTCTGCTCCCTCCCAGCTTCTTGCACACCTGCTTGCTGGCAGAGCAGGGGAAACTGAAAAATCTTTAACTTAGGATAAGCGCTACTTAGCAACAACTAAAACATCAGAGTGTTATCAACATCATTTTCACACTAAATCCAAAACACAGCACTGTACCAGCTACTAGGAAGAAAATTAACTCTGTCCCAGCTGAAACCAGGACAATATCCTTGAGAAATTTTAAGTAGTTTTCAAGATTTTCAAAGACCCAGTCTTGGACTTTACAGCTATAGGATGCTGCACTGTGTATCTCAGTTTGAGTTAAAATCTTGAGTTTAATTCACATATAATAAGAGTTAAAAAATGATGAGCAATGAAGACCAAAGAATACAGTCTTGTGCTAATACGGAAATTGGAGGAATTGCTAGGGGAAAAAAAAACTAAGACCAAAGAAGGAAGGACACAGGTAAGTGTTTGGCAACTGTAAAGTGCTTCACCTTTACTTTTGCCTCAGAAACACTCAGGCTTTTTGCAAACTTGTATGTTACCTTGGAGGCTTACTGCACAAACTAAGAGAACAGGTACCCAAGGGCCTTGAAACTGCTACATAACATAAAATCGCAACTAGTTTGATTGTTCAAAAGTCTTACATACCTTGCTCTGCACAAAACACAACAAAAATCCAGTTTAAGAAGTCCCTGTCATCATTTATCCCTCAGTCTTTCATGTTAATATTTTGCTTCTATGCAGTAATGATCCTCAAACATCAGCAACAACACTGTAACCTGTGGCATGCAGGGGGAACACTATTTCCAACCACTCCAGCAATTTTGTGTAGGAATTGGTTCTGCTTGGTCATGATAATCTTTTCGATCTTTCACTCTTCACTTTCCTTTCAGACATGTCAGTCACAGTGTTTCTCTTCCAAATGTTTCTTAAGTCCCCCTAGTATGCATACTTTCATCCGTTCTATCTTGAGTGACATTTTTCTGTAAAGCTGCACAAAGAGATCACTGCATTTTGAAAGGACCTCCACGTTTGATGACCACCAGTGAACTCTTGGAAAGATTAATAGAAAAAGGTATTTCAACATTTCCCAGTGGATGGTTTCGGTAATAGGAAATGGTAGATGGAAACACTAAATTTAACATAGAACTGATTTAAAAAAAAAAAAAAATTAAAAATTGCAATTTGCTTGGATTTTATGAAGACTTCCATTAAAGGTAGCACCGAATTTGAAGTAAAGTGAAGGTATAAAAAAACCCTAGACAACAATACTGTTGTAGTGAGTTGCTGTTTGGGCTAAATGTGTTCTTGGACTGCTACAAGAATCTCTGTGGTAATGCGTGATTTTTAAACACTGTGAATGCTTATTTTATTATGACAGCCCTTGCCAGTGCATATGTATCTAAGGATTTGTCAGCGACTGTGTTATCAAATTCATTTTTCAAAGGTTTACAGTGTGGCCAAAAATTCACTCCTGGGAGAATCCCGGCATTCCAACTCCTCACTTAAAAGAAAACTTTCTCTTGGAAGATTGCTCTAGACAATTGGCCATACTTAGATTGGGATGGTGCAAGAAGCACAAATCCCTCTTCCAAAATTTCTGTTTGTGTTACTAGGTCCTAAAATATAGCCTTTAAAACAATTATTAATTTAATCTTGCAAGCCAAAACTAACCCTCCATAAATCTTGACCTAATGACATGCTGGACAGGTAGAACTCAAAACAGCTCAAAGACTTTTCAGTTCATCTACACTGATATCTGTTGTTCCAATATAAATAGCAGTGCCCAAATAATTCACATTGAAATGGTAGAAAAATCATGCTTCTGGAAGTTTGAATAAAAGAGGAAAAATGAAATTGAAGCTATGCCTTATTCTTTGAGCAAAAATAATTTGGTTTTTTGTGTTTTGAAAATCCTTAAATAAAAATTGTGAGTTTCAAATAACTTCAGTATTCAGTCATTTAAAACTGATGTGTGCCTATAGTAAAAGAGAAAACATTTTTCCCCTATCAAAAAGCTCAGTAGCATGCCACGAATTTAGGGGAAATTATTGTGATTACAGTCTATAAAATAGACCACGAGACCTCATCTAGCTTTAAACACTTATTCTGAAAGTGATCTAGCCATGGCAATGCACAGCTGAGAGCATTAGTCCATGCAGCACTTTATTTAGGTAGATTTCCTGTCTTTCCCAAGCCAGATAATTAAAGATAGCTAAATATACATTCATTACATTTATATCTGCTGTGTACACATACTCAAACTCAGTTTGGAGAAGGGTAGAAAAATCCACAACTTTGTGTCTGTGTTTGTTGTACTATCACATAATACTATAAAATAAATGATACAGACAGCTTTACAATTTATTTTTTACATTAAAAAACCCCAGGAATTATCATATCTAGAACAGGAAACTTAATTTCCCTAATTTAGGGCAAATGACAGTGTGCAGGGATTGACCCACCAGATTCCTTATATAAATGAAAAGCATTTTCTACTCCAGTATATACTGTCAGAAAAAAGCATAGATTAATCAAATGATGCTGTTCTGACATTAACTCAAAATTCTCTATTGAATGATAATCCCATCATTAGAACAAAGCAAATAATTCACAGTGAATAATTTCCTCAATAATTTTTCCTCTTATTCTACTCACACAACGTCTGTGAGAAGACTGCAGCTTACCTGAGTTGCATCACCATTCACTTTTATTCAGATATTTTGGGGAAGACTTTGGAATATTTCAACAACTGTTATTTTATTTATTTATTTATTTATTTATTTATTTAAAGTTTAAGCTTTGACTTGTGACACTATTCTACTGGATACAACCAGGTACTGGATGAGCATAAGCCAAATAGAAGTTCTCGTGAATACAGTTATTTAAAAATTCCTACTCTGGACAAGAAACTGCTTTCTCCCACGCAGCACATTCTCTCTAACAGGGTAAGCCATTGAAACTGGGTAGAGTAAGATAAAGGAAATATCAAATGCATCTTCCTTATTGTCTCTTGTTTATGTATGCTATTTATTTTCCCCCTGAATATACGAAAAAAGCATAATACTGCGTGTGTCTTCTGCTAAAGAAAGAGACTTATATACGCACTCAGAAACAACACTAAAACAGGAAAATCGGGGTAGTGAAGAAAGTAACGTGGACTGAGAAGGAAAGATACTTATAAGAAAATTTGTTATTTAAAAAGGGAAACAGATCTGAAGCGATTTTTTAGTAAATGCTTTGAAATTAGTTCATACAAAGTGCTGATGTTGTTGTAACCTATGGGGTGACTGGCTGCACAGAATCCAGATACTGTGCCTTTAATTACTCAGTATTAACAGTAAACTCAGATTCAAATGTTGAATTACATTAAGCATGCAGTCAGCAAAAATATTGCTAAGAAGTATTATTTAAGCAATTAAGGATATTAGTTAAAAAGTCTGCAACATTATGCACAATGTAGCAATGGAGTATCAAGTTTTCATGCAAAAATCCATTCCAGAGAATGTTTTTTGTGTGCATATCTATTTGTTGACAGTCCAAAAAAAGCACAAACCCATAAAAATCCTGACATGTCGCAAAGCAAATTTAAAATACAAATTCAGGATCAAAATTCCAGTTAAAATAAATCATAAATCCGAAGTATTTCTACTTGTATTGTCTTGCATGATGAAAGCTTGCTTATCAAAAAAGCCAGCAAATTTAACAGGTCGCTAATTAATAAGAACACATCTTGCAGTGATCTTGCTTTAAGAAATATGTGACACTGTTGGGAATATAATATGAAAGTGATCTTGAAGTAACAACACTGTCTGACGCCAATTACACAAATCCTAAAATTCAGACCTACCTTATGCCTAGAGAGAATATCTGGGATAGAATTGTATATCTCACATTTGGGACTGAACTTTAAAACATACAGAACTAAAACGAAGATTAGGTGATAAAATCGAAATCTAAAAATGTGCAATATTTATGGAAGTAATCACAGTATTGTGATTCAGTAGACATAGGATTTTTTTTTTATACGTAAATTATTTAGAAAGAATATAGACAAAATCAGGCAGGTGACAACTCTGTCCATTATCTGGCAATATGACTTCAATGTTTGTGTTAGTTACACATAGTCTCTAGATCAAAAATGTACAAATGTTCAATCATCTAGTGACTCACTTGGTATAATAAGATAGTAATGTTTTAATGTGATTACATCAGAACTAATGCTAAGCCTATCTACAGCATATTTTCTAAGCCTAGAACCACAACAGGATTTGACAAATTTAATTTTCACTACAAATGATCTAAACCTATCCATTAAATTTCAAAACTTTCAGACTACAATATGCCATATATCCATGTTTGTAACGGAGCAAACCACAAAGACTGCAAGCCGAATGACACTGAACTGAGTATAAAATATTTATCAGTAAGGTAGTCAAAGAATGGAGAAAAGTTACTTTTACTTTTTTGTCAAGTATTTGTTCTTTTTCAGGCAAGGGTTTTGAAAACTCAGAAATGTTGACCAGTTCTATAATTGGGCAAAACAGGTGATTATGATTTCATGAAAACACATACCTTTTCACCAGTTCATATATTACACCAGTTCTCATCATGAAGATGTATAAATACTTCTATATTAAGATAAAGATGGCATAGGACTTGATCTCTGAATACGGTAACATTGTCGTTTCGACTTTTATCACTGAAGACCTTTATTTACTCACTCCTTAACAGTAAAAGCCGTAAGTCATGCCGCTTTGTGAATCTCACAAATATAAGGGTGCTTTCAAAAAGCATGTTATGTAGATTTTCACCTCTACATAAATAAGAATAACAACATAGCAAGTCTTAAATATTCTCCTGTCTGAGATACATCCACACACTTGAATATTGTTCCATTCATGCTGTAGAGGAATCAGTCTCAGAAAAGGCAAGTGACTCACCTTCAGATTATGTTACACAGTCCATCAGCTGCTGCTACTATAGCAAACTGAAAAACTAGTATTAGATTTCCAAGAGCTGCTAATACAACATGCCTAATTAGTAATATAGGTCAAGCACTAAATAAACAAACAAACAAACAAATTAATTTCTTCAGAGTAAATACACTGATATGTGGTTATATAATTTAAAAAAAAAAAAAAAAGTGTGAACTGTTTGCCTTCTGGGCATTAGGTTTATCGTAAGACACTTAAATGAATCCATTGAATCCATTTGCTAACCTTTCAGTATCACCAGAATGTGCTTCTCTGGAAAGAAACAAGAGAATCGGTCTTACAGCAGAGTGCCTGGAAGGATATCTTCTGTGCTTTGTCAGATTCAGGTTCAACATAAGGAGTTAAATTTATTATTACCATACATGTCTTTTTCAGTAGCTGTATAACAAGGGATAACTTTTTTTCTCCTAAATTTTCTTCTCCTTTTCTTTCCTTTTCCCCCAGCTGTTGATACCAAATCTACTTAACTCATAGAATGAAAAATTATCCACAATGGCTTCAGTTACTTATAATGTTGCAATATGCTCAATTAAGCTTCTCTTCTTTCAGTTTAACTATTACATAGAGATATACACCACTCATTCCTGCTGCCTAAATGCTTTTAGGAAATATACCAAGACAGCAATAACATCCCTATTTTACTGAACCAATTTTTACTAATATCTACATGATCTTGTAGACTATGAAGAATACCGATTATGAGATAGGGGCTCACTCACCTCTTTCATCCCAAGCAACAGTGTCCCGTTTTAGAAAGACAGCTGACAGACCAACCTCAAAAAAAAAAACCCCACAAAAACAAACCCCAACCCAAAAAGCAAAAAAAAACCCTGACGCAGCACCATTGATATTTTCATGGGGCTATAAAATGGACAGGCACTTATAAGGGGTCAACATCTCCCTAAGAATTTCTGAAATTTAAATGGACTCAGGCGCTAAGTTCACAGATTTCAGACAGACTAACTAGCTTTTAAACTATTTTACAAGACATTTCTGTGCAAGAATGAACCATGTGGAAACATTAATTGTTTATGATCCTTGGAAAGATTTCTTCAATCTGTTAGTGATAGTGCTCTTTGTGATGAGAACAATAGACACTTTGGAAATAGAGAAGTCACACGAAGTTGCAGAGCTCATAAGGAAAGAGGAACAGATGGTTTCATTAATGAGTTTTCTAAAATACACACCCTGTCCTCAGTGGACGGAGTGCAGTAGCTAAAATGTTCTAGTGATTATTTTCTTAAACAATTAGACCTTTTCTAAACAGATTTACATAGTCAAATTGTATTAATCTCTAAAAATCAATGAGCAAAGGTTCTGGGGATTTTTTTGCTTGTGAGAGGTGGTTTACATGTTGTAATGCAATTCAAAGATATCAAAATTTTCTTCATGTCATGGCAGTCTCAAGACAACCATGAGACTGAATTTTCACACTGTTAACAGATCTTCCATAATAATTTATGAAGACCTTTCAAGCTCACTGATGTTAGGCATCAACAAATTGCTATTATAAATGTCAATAAAGGCAACTTCAACTTTTTTGGGGGGGGTGGGGGGTGTCTTTTTTTTTTATTTAAAGCGTACTGAACTGAGGTTAATTCATTCTTGTAAGAAATTGAATCAGTTGCTGTTTCTGTGGTAAATGAATATCATGATATGCAGTTGGTGACTTCTAGAAAATAATTAATTCCACAGTATTCAACTTCATAACAACAAATTAATACCAATTGTATTCTTAGCTTAAAATTATAAAACAGTATTTTTAATTTGCCATTATTATGAACAAATAAGACATTTGAAAGTCATGGAAAACTTTGGAACTAATTATCTGAATTTTTAAAACAGTTCCTGAAGTTTTCTTTCTTCATCTATATGTATTTGTACATTTGTTGTGTCACTTTTTTCATGGTACAATATCACTATGTGCATTTCTAGGAAAAAAAGAAAAAAGAAAACCACCAAAAAAATAAAAACATGGTTCAGCATGCAATCACTGTATGTTTATCTTTCAGTGTCCTGTAAATACAACTGCTTGGAGGCAGGTTAGTAGTTTTAGCCTTTTATTGTAGACTCTTATTACCATATTCTTGCTCAAAGTATGATACTGACTACTATTCTTTGCTTTCTCACTTAAAAAAAAAATAAAAAATTGTGTAAACAAATGCAAGAACGTGTTGCCATTATTTAGTAACCACTTTTCGTATTGCTTTGGAGATTATCATAGTGCCTCTAAGGTGGAGTAATGACATCTACACCACTACGAATGGATCAATTGTCATTATGGGAGTGAGTTTAGAGAGCTGATCTAATTTGCTTCTAGGTGAAGTGAAGGACTGCTGTCAAGCACATATCCTTCTAATATTGAAATACTTGGACCACGTGTGTTACAGCTGAGAGATGCCATTCAGCAATGTCATTACTCTGAAGTCTCTGGGAGAATTCTCTACTAGCAGGATGTTTTGTACTGCCACATCAATTTAAAGGGGATGTTTTGTGGTCAAGAAATTTTAACATTGGTAAAACCTGACATGTTTCTTAGGATTTCACTATAGCAACTGAGTTATAAACCATATGATTTCATACCTGAATTTTATTATTTAGATGTACATTTTAATAAATATTCACTGTAACAAATGGAGATAAACATCTGCATCCCAATGTTCAAGTCACACATACCATGCCTCTCTGTTTAATTAAGCATCTGCTTTGTGTGATCTATGCTTTTCCCTTTCAGTATCCTCTCCAAATCTTAGCTGCAGACTTTGCTGCTGTGCAAGGTTATGCAAAAAACCCCAAACAAACCTCTCAACTTGCAACATAACTTTTACATAATCACAAATTCTGGTCCTTTGAATTATGAATACAGGATCTGCAACTCCACAACTGTTTCCTGTATATAATTAAAGCAATCAAGTCTCCCTTTGCTTGCTATTAGGCTACAAGGAGTCTAAGGTAAGGGAAGTAGATGCGGTGATTCTGTGTTTCAGCAATCGAAGCAAGCTTTGATATTCCCATGGACAAACACTACATCTAAGTGGGCCAGAAAGAAAGCAAAATTTAAGACACACGCACATACTGTCACTCCTTAACCTAAAAACTGGGGAAATCTAGGATCTAAGGTAGAATACTTGAAATTAAAAAATTAATTACAGGTTAGGGTGAAAAACCTTCCCTGATGGTAGCCAATTTGAAGCAGTCTTTGGAATAATACATCCTATTTATCTCTGAGAGATAAAGGTATCTTCAAAAGTACGCATGGCTAGAAAAGTATGCATTTGGTACTCTCAGATCTTAAGCAGTTTTGGGAATACCAACCACTAGGCATTTAGCTACCTGAAGAATTTCAGTATTAGGCAGTTCGTTATCTTCACGCAGAGGAAAAGCTTCAAGGATCCAAATTTGGAATTAAACAACTGAAGCAGAAGTTCCTCAGTTAAGGTAAGTTTCTATGTGCATCAGTTGTGAAGATAGATCTAGCTGACATATGACAGTAGGAAAAAAGAAAGATATGAAAACTTCTTTTGTTGTTGTGATTTTCTATCAATTTTGAAACAAGCTCTGCTGTAACATGTTAAATACTAGCCAAAATACCAATCAGTAAAAGTCAGTTTTCATGGTGGATGGACAGTTAGGTTACCTTGTCTCACTTTAAAGTGAAAGTATCAAGTAAAAAGAAAAAAAAACCCACCAATGTATGCTTTCTCTGCAATGTTGTTAAGGACTGACTAAAGACATTTCGTGTTAAATGAAGCCTTATAAAATGTATTTATCTTTATTGTGCTTGATAAGAACAAACCTTTCTTTTGTTAGCGCAGCATGTCACAAATAGGCAAACAGTGAAATACATTGCAAGTTATATGATTCAGTGTGCAACAGTTTCAAATGATTTATTGCTTAGAGAAACCTACCCTCGCTCTGTGGAAACTGAAGGAGGAAAGAAAAAAAATGAAGAAGCACTAGCTGATATGCCCTCAACTCTTCCCAGGCAGTCTAATTCAAAATGGTCACCTTTATTTTGTATTACATTGTTGGAGAATTTTCTCAAGTATCCCACAGTCATCTGCTGATGGATGTTTGTCCAAACTTCCCACTTCCGGATCCTGGCTATTAAATAACACAGCCATTGGCACTGCCAAAGGCACTGCAGCTGTTTGGGAATTTAAAATATTCCATACTTTGTTTCAAAATCATGACAAATACTTATGGTGCTATTTCATTTTTTTTCATTTCTATTACGATAATAATAAATTTTTTGGGAGACAAACTGTCATTTCAAAGTATAAAACTATCATGAGTTTTAAAAAGGACACAAACAATAAACAATGATGAAATCTGTTAACAACTTTAAAAGCTCCAATCCTTTCTGGAGTATTAGACTGTATATTTGGTCATTTGCTCATTAACCATAATTCCTGCAGGACAAAATTTGAGCTTTTTTTTCAAGAAAATGGTTATCAGTAAGATCCGTGCCCATGGTTAAAATTCCTAGTAGGAATTCCTAAGTTTCTTTTGCAAACACAGATTGCTTAATTTTTGTGAATGAATTTGTCATCATTGGTGAGTATAGCTCTTTAAGAGTTTACCAAAACTTTTAAAATTACTTAAAAATCTAAATGGAATATAGTACATCTCTGAAAGAAAGATTAGTTTGACAGCATTAATCATGCATTAGTGCATCATTCCAGTTTTTGCAACTATAAAGGCATTGTAGGAATATGGTGATTATTTGGGACCAACATCCGTATTCCTAAAGGAAACAAATACTTCTGAATATTTTAAGTATTTTTTTCTGCCTTCTTTGATAACTGATTAATTTTCAGTTGGTAGAATTCACTTGTTTTAATTGATCGCTTTGTGCTAGTTATTAGTTTAAAGAAGATTCAGTCTTAGCTATGGTGAACAGTTGGCACTCATTCTTTGATACAAGTATTATTTTTTTAAAAAAAGAAATCCAAGTATGAGTTTTACAGAAAACCCCCACAAATTCAAGACAGGAATACGCAAGAACATTTCACCTCTAGTTAGAATATACTTGATGGTTGTCAAAAGAATCTGTGTACCGAAATGATACTCACTCTCTCCTTACGATACCTTTTAGATGTGGCATTTAGGAATATATCAATGTCTTAGTACAAAATGTAGATTAAGTTTATTACTTCATAAGCCATTCACTATGCTTTTTGCAAGTCTTGGAAAGTAGACATTCCTCAATGCTCTCAAAGAATATAGATTGGTTAAAGTACTCTAGCTCTTAAATTGATAACATTTTTCTACATTAATTATTGTTTTATCATCCATTATTTTCTGTTAGACTGTCCTTGTTCTATACAACAGATAAAAGAAAATGTGAGAAAAATATTTAGAACTTGAATCGCTGAAACTTTCAAGTGACAACTTAGAAGTACTGACCCGAACTACAAGTTTTGAAGTCACAGCTGTGTGTAATTTATCTGTGTAAATTATGTGCAACTTATCACTTGGATGTTATGGAAACTGCATGAATAAGTAAAATTGCATGACTAGAATCAAAGAATACTAAGTGATAGACACTCCATTTCTGAGCAAGTTTTTACTGCATGCCTCAAGTATGGTGGGGAAGAAGCCGCCAAATGTTGTGTGAATTGCACCACTAGAGAAGTATAACAATCCTCTAAAACGTATTGCTTAGTGTCATATTGTTGTTATAAAATGGAAATTATTGTATGAAGGAAATGATCACACCTATGTATTCAACAGGCTTTACTACATTAGGGGTGACATCTCTGGCAGACGATCTGGCAACTCCCTTTGTGTCAAAAGTTCAAAAGCTATTTCAGAAACATCCTTGAATCTAGTGCCAGCTCCTTTTGCTAACCAACAACTCCTAAAATAGAGACTAAAACAAAGACTGCTGTTGTGCTAAGGCTTTTCTAGAATAAGATGCTATTTTGATGATATTTAGTTGTAATTAGAACAAAATAAGAACTGGTCATTAAGTAGGTGAAGCAGGTATTGACAATGTTTTATAACTAACAGTATGCAAAGGGGTACCAAACTCAGATTTAACCTGATTTAACACTCAGCAAAAACAGAGTATGCAGAAGATTTCATAAAACCATAGTTATTGTGAAAAATACGGCATTGGTTCATAATTGGATTAGAATCTGACTCTTGTAAAGGTTCTCACTCTCTGCAGTGAGAACAAATAAGGAGGGCATTATGTATGGGTATTTCTGTAAGAAATTAACTGCATACTCCAAGCACTAGACTTTACAGGCTAAGTTGTTGCAACAGCAACTTAGTTGAAACCAGTTCTGAGGGCAGCTGGTTACATACTTAAATTTCTGTGGCATATCTATATCCCATATAAACCTAAAAAAGAGCACAAAATGAACCTGGTTTCAGTCCTTTAGACAAGCTGTCTTTCCCAATGTATAACCAAACTTACGTTAGGTATTAACAACAGAATTGTACTTATTCTCACATGGATTCATGAGATCTGAAAGTATGCTCATTCTGATTTTGCTAAGAATACTTCTTATTCATAACTTAGAACAACTTTATTATAACAGCACTACTGTTGGGTTAAGGTGCTATATGTGAAAATACCATGCAGGAATTTCAAAAACGTCTCCAACAGATAAACAGCAAATGAATTGGACTAAAGGATGAATGTGAGAAGTTTTATAAATTGCTGAATCTATTCCCCTGGGTGAGGCATCATATGGAAGTCCTTGTATGTATTTGAGGGCTATTTATTGATCTGGGGAACTGCACGAAAAGAGAGAAAGAAAAAAATAATGCTTTTCTGTCTCAGTTGTTTTTTCCTTAATAACACAGACAAAAAACGTCTTCATAGGAAGCACATTAGAGAATCTCATTGCTTTATGAAGTAGCTTTTGATAGTATCATAATGGAAAATGAAATTTCTTATAATTTTGTTTTACGATCAAAAAATTTTATTGATTATAGCCACAAGTCCTACCAGACCAAGATAAAATAAACTACAGTTCATATTAATGATACTCCAGACAAGAGTATAAAGTTACTTATGCTCTTTATCAGTGTTACTCCAACAATTTAAAATTAGCAAAAGTTATGTAAGAGTCCCAGTGACTTTTGTTTCCTAAGGTGAACAAATTTTTTAAGATTATCTGTAGGACAGTGTGAAAAGTTACAAAGATCAGATGCCACATTGCACTAACCAAGGAAATGATAAATGTAATCTCAATGGATATTGCAGTTGGATAGACACAGAGGTGTATTTGGTAGACTGTGGTTGAAAGATACTCAGAAATAAATGAACAGAAAACTGAAGTGCTGAACAAGCATAATCTGTCCAAGCCAAGACAAAAAGGCATTTGGTTTAACAGCTTGTCCATTCTAATATCTCTGAACTTTCCCATGGAAAAAAAGAAATAGAGTCACCATTATTTGCTCTCTAAAAATAAAGTGATGAAAATTCTAATAGTTAAATAATACCTGCTCTGGTCATAGTCCTTCCAGTTCACAGATATTGCTAATAAAACTGACTGTCTCCTCTGTTAGTATCACTGGTAGTATATTAATATTTATAGCTTAGCAAGCAGCATCAAGCTAACAATTGTTTATGGTGCAGGGGACACAGAAAATGCAGTGAAAGAAATCTAGTTTTCCTGAACAAAGGTTCATATATAAAACCACATTTTCAAGTAAGACGGTTCAAGCTGGGTGGAAACATATTCGTTATGAAAGTCTGCATAACATTTGGGAGGATTTATTAATTTATTTCCTTCCAGCTTTGAAGGCAGTAGTTCCTTCCAATATTTCCTGTGGGAGTGAAGCAGTACCCACAGCAGAGGAAGACAAATTTAGAGATTGCTTAACCTACTTGGACATACATAAATTCATGGGACCATGTGAGATGCATCTGAGGGTGCTGAAGGATGTGGCCTGATGTCACTGTGAGACTGCTCTCTATCATCTTTGGAAGGTCATGGCAATCAGTGGAAGTTCCCGATAGGTTTCTGATCACTGGAAAACAAAGGGCAAAGCAGAGGGCAAAAAGGAAAATCCCAGTAAGCACAGGCCTGTCAGCCTCATCTCAGTTCTGGGGAAGGTTATGGAGTAAATTTGCTTAGAAACCGTTTCTAAACAGATGGAAGGCAAGAAGGGGATTGGGAGCAGCCAGCCTGGGTTTACCAAGCACAAATCATACCTGGCCAACCTCATTGCTGATAGGATGAGGTGGCTGGCTCTGTGGACAAGGGGAGGTCAGTGGATGTAGGATACCTTGACTTTAGCAAGGCTTTTGACACAGTCTCCCATAGTCATCTTATCAAATTGGTGAGAGACAGGCTGGATAAGTGGACAACAAGGCGCGTAGAGAATTGGCTGGGGTGCCAGGCTCAAAGGGTCCTCATCAGTGCTGGAGAGTCCAGCTGGCAACCAGTAAGCAGCGGTGTCTCTCAAGGATCAGTATGGGGACCAGTCTGGGAATTGTCTTCATTAATGCAGGCACATGACAGGACAGAGTGCACTCTTAGCAAGCTTGTGGATGACAACAAATTGAGGGGCAGCAGTCAATATGCTGGTGGGTAGGGCTGCTATTCAGAGGCACCTGGACAGATTGGAGATATGGCTTGATGGGAACCTACTGAAGTTCAGCCAAGGGAAAGGCAAAGTCTCACATCTGGGATATAATAACCCCATGCAGCAGGACAGGCAGGCACTGACTGCTGGGAGGAGGCTCTTCAGAAAAGGACCTGGGGGTCTTGGTAGGAAAAAACTTGAATATGACCCAGGGATGTGCCCTTGCACCAAAGGCAGCCAATGGTATCCTGGGCTGCATCACCAAGAGTGCAGCCAGCAGGTCCATGGGAGTGACCCTTCCTTTCAGCTCAGCACTGGTTAGACTGCATTGGAGTACTGTGTCCAGTTCTGGGCTTCCCAATAAAAGAAAGATACTGACACACTTGATTGAGTCCAGTGGAGACCATGAAGATGGGTGGGGGCAGGACAATATGGCATACATGAAGAGGTGTCAAGAGGTAGGTTTGTTCAGCCTTGAGAAGGGAGGGCTAAGGGGACACCTTGTTGCTGTCTGCAACTCCCTGCTCAGAGGATACAAAGAAAACAGACGCACACTCTTCTAAGAGGTGCACAGCAATAGGTTGACAGGCGATGAAAACATGTTGGAACATGGGAAATCCTGAGTAGATATTAGGAGAAAATTATTTATTTTTATCATAAGGGTTGTCAAATATGGGATCAGAATGCCCAGAGAGGTTACAGAATCTCCATCCTTGGAGGTGTTCAAGACTCAACTGGACAAGCCCAGAGCATCCTGGTCTAACTAGACCTACTGTGACCAAGGGGTTAGACTAGATGACCTCCAGAGGTCCTTCTCAAGCTAAGTTGTTGTACGATTCTACAAGAGCAAAGGATCTTAACAAAACAGAGGAAAAAAAAAATACTGAAATAATTCATGCTACTGAACCATCATTTGTTTTCTTTTGTTGTTTTTTTTTTTTCTTTTCCTCCAATTCAGGATTGTTATACTAAACATTACTCTGAGCCTTTATTATTAAATAAAACATTCCTTTATTCAAATGTAATGAAAAGCTCATTATGACTTTCCAGCTACCAGTGCAAACAGTGTACTTAGCCAAATAGTAATTGTATTGGTCTTCCTTCTATTCCAATACTGCTCTGAAACTTGTGTCCCTCAAATGAATAATTACCTACAAAATAATTAAATGTTGCTGATATGGTCTACTCATCCCACTTGTACATAGAAACAGCAAAGTCTGTCTTCCCTGAAATCTATCTCCGTCATGTTGGATAAGCTTACTGCCCATCACAGGGCTGGCATCGATCCCTACTCAATTACAGATGAACATAGCACCATATTAAAAGACAAATAAGGTTTAATTTTAATCACAGACAGCCTGTAAGTCCATGTTCCATTATAGATTAAAAGAACCAATTATTTTTAAAAGTAAAGATTTAATGAAAGGCCTTACTAATATATAGACACATTGCTCCCTCTGCATTCTAAGTCAGACTCTGCAGTAATGGTTGAAATTGCTGTAAGCAATCTAAGCAAGGCATGGGGATGCATCTTGGAGAAGAATGTTTTTTCTTCAAATCACAAATACACTTTCTCAACAGGGTTTCTTTTGTAAGATTACTCTTTCAAAAGTGTAAAATCACAGACCATTTATAGACAACAAATTAACTCTGTGGCCAGAGTTTCATTGTTACTAAGACAGAGTAAATGCAAAATAATTGCATTGAAGCAGACAGAAATTCCAAACTAACGACACCGAATGCTGCTGAAATCACTTTATCCCCAATTCAGAAAGGTAGTTAGGAGCCTAATTCTCATTTGAATTCAATGAGAGTTAGGCACCTACACATCTCTGAATCTAGACATTATAGTCTTCCATCTGTAACAACAGGAGTTGGCTTGCATAATTAACTCAAGAATCTAGGTCATCAGAATTCTTATTTTCTTGCTATTCATTCTTTAGTACCAGTTTCCAATCTTCCTTGTTTATTGAGTTACTATAATGTTTGTGAGACTGTGAACTAATAAAAATGTAGCTATAGAATACTGCTGATACTAGCTCTGAGAATGTGAAGAGATAAATGTGTATTTTTAGAGAGACATCTACTCACTGGATAATCAGAGAATGGTGTTGGCTAGTCCTATGAATGCAATTCCACTTCTACTGAGAAAGCACGAGAAGTCATACATACACAAAGATAACATCTCAAATTTTAAAGCTATTTTTATATAATGCCATGCTTTTGTTTAGGAATTTTACGTATACTGTTCAGTCAGAAATGCTTTAATGCATGGTAAATTCTCTTCTTCGTTTTCTAATTTTAAACCTACCTTCTTTAGAAGGGTTAAAATTAAAGCACTGTTTACTAACAGACATTGTTATATCAATCTTATAACTACCATTCACAGTTAAAAAAATAATTAATACCAGGACTCCCTTGTCTATAAAGTACTGCTATTTTATCTGCCCCTCTAATCATTGAGGAAAAGTGTACCAAATAAAACACTAGTTAGGTCTGTAGAATGAGAACCTCAGGAAAAAAATGCAGGTATTTCTCAAACATTTTAAGGATGTCATATCAAAAGGTCACTTAGAATCCTTCTGATGATAAACAAAAGAGTTGGGAAACCTTCTCATCTACTTATAGTCAGTCATCCTTGTTTTTATCTTGATAAATTCCTTTTGGTTTTGTCCTCACTGATCCCTGAAGGAAAACAATCTCAAGCTTCTCTACACTTGTTAGATATTCACAAAGAGAATATAGGAAAACAGCAGCTAGTGCTACAATGGAAAACAGCAACTCATAATGCAGGTACAATGCAAAGATTCGGCTTAAGAAAAAAGCAAGTGCGTTCATTTTTCAGCTGGGATTCTACCCAGTTTCTCATACACACACATACACACACAGAATTAACAGGAACTAGTAACTGAATCTACCAGGCTTAGGGATAATCAGGCTTGTGCAGAAACGAATCCTTACTTTCAGGCTGGAATCCTATTTGGTTTTATTTTTTATGTTCTTTTAAACACAACAAATTCCAATTTTTAAGTAAACCACCCTATTCTTCCAACATGTTCTGCAGATTTTTTTTTGTGACATAGCTTAAAAGACACATGAAATCAAGACTCTTAAATCCCTGCACAGAAAACCTATCAAAAACCTGTTTTTGAACATAAGTAACAGGTTTCATAAACTTATTTGGAATATGCAAAGGTATAGATCATTCTTTAGCTGATCTAATGTCAGTTCAAGTCAAGACCCAGATTACTGGGCCAACTATGATTTTAAGATCAACACAATTATTTTATTATACTGAATCTTAGAAATGTAGAAACAGTTTATTGCTTTCAAACACCAAACATATTGTACATTAAATTTATTATCACTTGATTTTGGAAACTTTATAATTCATTGCTATCTATTCTAAATTCTGTCAATGACTTCTATAAAGAAGAAATAGATTTATACACAAGAAAAATTAGGGAACATTTCCAGTACTTCCAAAAACCACTTATGTACTTGCTATGCATTCAAAAGTTAAGACTTGTGCATTGAAAATGTAAGCTGATAGCTCACACTGAAAATGTCACCTGCTATATTCTTACTCTAGAAGAATTTCTTTTAATGTTTTCTTTTACAGATTCAAAGGCCTCACTTACGTGTTTTAGGAGAAAACTAGCTAAGTAGCTGGCCATATTGTCTACTAAATCCTCCTATGTATTTCATCTCTGTAAGCAAAACACTCTTCAAAACCTGCACGTTTGGGTGCTATATTAAACTGTCATAAAATGCATCTTTATAGAGCCTGCTGAGTAACTTTCACATTCTGTGCTGTATTTAGTCAGAGATGGTCTGAATTAAAGTATTTTGCAAAAGCGTTAGTCCTCTCTCCTGATTTGTGTTTTCAGCAGTGACAAGATTTTATGTTATTAGCTATCATGAAAACTGATACAGTATTTTACGCAGACTAATAGATGTCTTCATTCCCACTGTGAATAACAGCACTGAGACATTTACAAGAGATTGTCGTTGTCACAGATGGTAATTAGGTGCTTGATTCTGCCATGGCCTTTGACAAGGTCTTACATACCTCAAATTTATGTTCTGGTACATATATATATATTATTTTGGGGAAAATTTTACAAGCATAGTACTGTAATATATAGAGATATGCATATATGAACTTTCCTTTGAACAATACCTCAATATAAAAAACAGTACACTCAAAGTCTGAAATACTTAATAAAAATGGCCAGTTTTTATAAGCATCATTTTGAAATTAACTGAGTAATTTTGGCTGCATAATCATACCCCTGAAGGGATGCAATAAAATATAAATTTAATCAAATACATTTTTAGAACAGGCTTCAAGCTAGTGCATGTACAATTTTGACCCAAATATCTAGTCATGAGTATAATATCAGACCTTTAATTATAATTTCTATTATAATTGTTCTATTGAAGAAAATGTAGCCAGTGCACTTACCTGCAATTATGCGCACACAGTCTGTGGAAAGAGTAGATAAAGACTCTCCTGTGAACCGTCACTTGCTGAGCTAATTCACCCAACTGGTTTAATTTCGTTTGCCCTCAGTCTGTTGTTACAGTGATTACATCTAAATGGAAAGACAAGGAAACACCAAAACGGAAAAAATCACTAGATTTATTATTTAAATTTTCAATTTGACTTTTATTCTTGAACAATCAGAAAGTTAGGGTCACAGAAAGCATGTTGTAAGAAAAACTAAGTGTTTTGTACTCTTTCTGATGATAGCATATATGAATATCTTATCTAATTGCTAAAATGTATGGCCTCTCCGAGACTCATTACAATGTACACCTGGTGTTCTGTGATAGGTGCCCGGTATTTTACTTCTAATATATTGTGATTTATGAACCCATAAAGAAAAGGCTTTTTTGGAATATCTACTGTAACATCACAGACTGTTCTTCAGAGCTAAATACTCTATTTAGGCCACAATTTAAAAAAGTTTTCTGTGACACTACGATCTGAAGCAATACACGAAAATTTATTTGAAATATTCATATGCTAATATATATATCACATTATTATAATATATATCATCTTCTAATAAGAACAATTTTTATTGCAATGCAGCATTCACACTGCACTGTGGAGCATGCACTGCAGGCTCTGTTACCAATATCTGAAAAATAGTAGAAAGCTTTGTATAGCATGGATGTATGGATTCAACAAGCCCACTTGTCCATCCATATGAGGCCTTATTTATAAAAAGGAATTAATCCTGGAGGTAACTCTGTCTCTTATATTGTATGTATTATGAAGTAACAGTATTACATTTTCACACAGTGCACCATTTTTTAAAGACAGATGCTATAAACACACTAAAGCTATTCCAGAAAGAAAGTGGGCATAATACTTCTATCAAATGGCCCAGGACTCCCCTCCTCCCATCTAATCTATAATTTAGGTACTTCTCTGGAAAATATCAACTCCCTGTCACATTTTGTAGTTGCTTCATATTGCCCAAATCGTCATTTAGTGAGTTATCCAATACAATTCAAACCAGTATAAAATGGTCAAAAATACTCTTCCAGTAAATTCCAAGCTACACAGTGTAATTTACTGTCAGATAAAATGTCAATTCTTTTAAACATAAGACCTATATGGAATATCACATGGAGCCTGCTCCTCCCCCAAAATCTATCTTGACCTTGAGAACTAAAAAGTTGTTACCTTAGTCTGCTGGGGAAACAGTAGTATTAAATGCTAGACTACTAAAAAGTACTGTAAAATAAATTTCAACCCAAAGCAAACAAAAAAAAAAAAAGGAAAATTTTTTCTTCATATAGGTAGTGAAATACTGCTATGTACAGCTTCCCAAAAGGAGACAAAGTAGAATTATGAAAATGATAGAGATTAAATGATAAAAGACATTTTAGAAAAGAAGAATAATTTCCCTAATCCAGAATAGTACTATTGTATGTATGATGCCCACTATTAATTACTGCAGCAATACTGCGTGCTCACTGCTGCACTTTGAGGTATCCATTAACTTCAATAGGATGACCAACACAAAGTCAACTATTACCATAGATCTCTGAAGCACTAGCTCTTTCCAGTAAATCCCAAACACACTATTTACTCTATCAATTACCCCTCACCTGTAAAAGGGGGGGGGGGGGGGCAATTAAGCCATGTATTAATAATTTAATGAATTAATTCAATTGATCAGATACATAAGCATGAAGTAATGAAAAAACTGGAAAAATACTGTGAGCATACTCAGCCATTGTGGCCTCTCAGGCAAAACAGTGCTGAATGTAAGTATTTTTTCCATCATGTGACTATCTATACAGTACTAATTACATCGTCTCCCCATCTTGCTGACACTACACACTCAATTGCTATGGGCTGGTTTCTTTCCCTGAGGCTGTTGATACATTTATCATAAGCATGGTCTAACCACAAACCAATGAATCCCACCCCCTTGCTGATTTTATCTTAGATAGAAAATGTTAGGGAAAAAATCAAATATCTTATTTAAAAAAAAAAAAGAGATGTTGGGCTCAGTTTCTGACAAATCTGTTTTGCAATTAGAAACCAGCTTGATCACGCAGATGTCTAGCTAACACTCCTTTATATTCTTTATATAGGAATTTAAGAAGTCCACAGCCATTTACACAAGTCCATTTAAATATTTTGGGCACTGATTTTTTTGCTTTCTGCATTCATTCAAACATTCATACATGCCAACTTTTGATAATGCCATGAATTATATGTAAAACTTGATACATACATATTTCAATGTCCAGTGCCAGAATTTAGTCTTGTACTGTCACTGTTCATATAGCTTCAGTTTTGGAAACAGAGATGAAAATACTTGCTCTCTTTCCCAAATACTTTCCAAGGCCAAGGCATACCACTGAAAAACTACACAGCAACAAAACATCTTTCCAGACTTACTATGAATGCATACAGCATAATGACTTTAATGAAGATATGTCTATTGTCATAGAAGTATTCAAAAGGCTTACCTCTTTATTTAGATAATAAACAATGTGTACCAGAGCAACAATATCTTAAGGTAGATTCCTATCAAACATTTTATCTTTAAAAATCCTAACACACTCAGCACATCAGTGGTGCAAATCATGATGTTAATTACAACAATATGATACCTATTTGCCAAATATTTAATGACTTAAATTGAAATCTGGCCAACATGTTGAGGCTAAATTCCTTACTTCAGAAAAATACATCATGATTTTTAAAGACATGCATGATCCACATCCATCTTCGTATTAGCACATTACTTCAGACATGACTCAAAATGAAGAGCATCAACTACTGGGGTCATCAATACTCATGGAGTAAGAACAGCTTTATGGAGCTAAACGATTAATTTTGCATGAATGTTATGGTAATGTTCTCTGGCTGTTTTCTTTTTTAATATTATTATTATTACATTTTTATTCCAGAAACATTACACTGACAAGTTACATGGTTGAAACTATAATTGTGATTACAGTATACTTGAGTTACATCTCAGATGAACGTAGATTTTTTTTCTAAAACTGTTCAAATTAGTAGCACATCTGGCCGCTTAACTCTTCTCCTAACAGTGACCAAGACAGACAAATATGTTAAAGAAATGTATTTATGTAAAGGTACTTCGCTGGTCACAAAATTTTCTGAACTGACAATACTGCAAAAAAGCCTTATCGTAAGGCTGAGAAGACATGTTATTTGCTGTGCAAATCAGAGTACTCAAACTGATCACTGATCCCACATACACATAAAAAATATACACTAGACTTGCATGTATTTTTTCTGCATGAGCAGAAAAGGGAAGTTTTGTCTAATACCACCCTGGGACTCTTGCTGGTATTGGTGCTTTACACAGCAAATTCAGTAAGAAGGATAGCCTTATGTACCAAATACTACATACCGTGTCATTCTCCTCTCCATTTCAAGAGAGGAGAATGCAACCTCAAGAAATGAATGACACTAAAAGATTCTTTGCCTTGAAAATGGTATCCATTTTATAGTAACAGTAGGAGTCAAAAATGCAGACTGTCAGTTATGGGGACAACATACAGCAGCATATCCACAATCACCCACAAAGAAAGCACATAGAAACATGATCTTCAGAGTTTTGGTAGAAAAATACCACATAACAGCCCACTAAGAAGTGTTAAGCCTCCTTTCTATGAAAGCAGAAGTTGTATTTAAATAAAATCAGATATAACCAGTAGCTGCAGAGTTGAAGAAAGCTCAACAACGTTATTAGCATTTCTGAATGTTACAAACGTTAACAAATTCAAATATTTATGAGGAAGAATATAGGGGAAAACAGTCTGCTAGTGAGCTTTTTATGATACACAGAGCATAGATCCATAGGATACAAGAGAATATTAGAAATTCAAAGACTGCCAGTGCCTCACAACAACATAAACAAGGGTATACAAGAAAGAAGTCAAATCCATACTACATAATAAACATATTTACCTCTCTCACGCTTAGAGTTATTGCTACTGAAAGACTGGAAAATAACTGGTCATTTCTTCTGTAAAATTTGTAAACCTGAAGTATTTCACACACAGTCTCACCTTTTTTGATTTTTTTTCATTCTTGCTTTTGTTTGTTGTTGTTGATAAAAGAAAAGGCTAGCAGTTATCTACAGCAAGAATTTACAGCTGTAGCAACACTTCTAGGTCACCAGCATCAGCCAGCCAGGCTGACACAGTAAACTTCTGAATGCCAAAGGCACAGAATCCAGAAATTCCCTTATTTTAAAAAAGAATGAAAAAAAAAGAAATTAAAAGAAAAAAGAAAAAAAGGGGGGGGGAAAAGGGGAGTGGGGCATAAAAGATCATTTTCTGTTTCAATGACAATTCCTTTAGCTACCAGACTATAAATTTTGCAGGAGTAGGAGCTCCATCCTCTTTTGAAACTTTCACAATACACTGAAAATCTATGAAGATTTACTGGGAGAGAAAGAGAGAAGCTGACAGAGTGCAAACATACTTTTCAGTCTACAGTGCCTTCACTTGGGAAGCTTGACAGGCTGTGGTCCACATTCAAGCTTTGGATAGTCAATACACATTTTGAAAAGAGAGCAACCCCTTGTCTTCTAATAAAAATATCGTGCTTACATCTAGGAGACAATTCAGAGCCCTGGGTCCCAAAGGAAAGGTGATGTAATCTGGAAGGAGACCACTGTTGTTCACCAAGGGGCAGAGTAGAAAAGAAACTCCAGGTCTACTGAGTGGATTGAGAGCTACTACTGAGCTTTAGGCAGGTCCCCCAACAGTATGGAAGATATTCTGGGTCCAGACATTAAATATATAAAAGATGGGTACCACATGGATGAGTTTTGAAATATCTCAGTCCTTTATTTAGGCGGTTTAGTTTTAATTCATTTATGGAAAATAGAAATTTAATAATAGAGACTTCTTGGTCTAGCCATCAAAGATGAAACAACTTCTAGAAGCATAAGTTTCACAAATTCAAACTAGAAATGTACACTTTTAATATTGCAAGTGATTAACCTCTCTAGCAGTCTATTGAGTGGTATAGTACACTTACAAATTCTGGACATTTTAAAATTCAGAATTGGATTTTGATCAAAGCACAGCTCTAGATCAAAAAGGAAGTCCCGTGGCTGTGGTATGCAGGATGACAACTGTTGAAGGATCAAGTTGTTGGTCCTTAAGGAATTTTTATTATACAAATTCAAAATTGATCTACATGGGAGATCATTTGGAACACAGCAGAGGTAATACATCTATGCAAACGACTGAGTAAAAAACTACAATCACTGCACAAATTCAGCTTAAACTTAGTTGGCTAGTTAGCTTCAGTAGCACTCTGAAATGGTAAGCTGCAACTGAGACTAATAGGAATTAAAATTCCTAAGAAATGGTTTATTTTTTCCCAACTCAGTCCAGGAACAAGGAGGTGATTTAAATTATTCAGCAGATGGCTCAGATGTAAGAACAGCTTGGTAGAAGCAGGACAAGGCTAATTAGAGCATTATGCCTGCCCCTTTTCTTCTTTGCTTTAATTCCCAGATCATTCCCTCATCCCTCCCATAGAGTGTATCCAGCCTCTCCATTTCTCTCTAGAATACCATCTTATACCTCAGCAATGCTCTTTTGCAGCAGCATACAGTGCAGAACTCCTACAGAATAAGCAAGAGACTCCAGCTAAACAGGAAGCCAGGAGGTAGTGTTTCCATCTTGGCAGGTGTGCTACACTTTTCAGTCACTCTCAGGGAAACCGCGCTTTTGCTAGATTCTCAGCTGTTGAAGTTAAAAGCACCTGTAAATACCCTATGAATGTTCATGCAGATTGATGATTGTGTTTGTATGAACTGCTACCTAAATTAAAATCATGCAAACGCATGAGATAAGATTGAAGGCCATAGATTTCACACATCTACTAAGTTTAGACTATCAGAAAGCTAAGTACACAAGACCTCTGTGATCCCACAATATAAGTAGTGTTTCCATATGGAAAACCAGAAAGCTATTAGGCACAGCTATCTATGGAGAGCTGATCTAAGATTTGGTCCCTTGTGCAGCTGTTACACTGTCAAGGTCATATGATTTGCCAGCCTGAGGACCTGTAGCCTTACACTGCCCCCACAGTGTATTAAGACATGCTTAACCATATCATCCCCTCTTTAAACAGGAGCTAGCTGACAATTGTTCAAATACACCCTCATTAATCTAGGATAAGACTTCTCTTCCCTGCCCAGTGTTGCTTCATCCATTTTGTATTCATCATGAATACTTTTGTGCCTACAAACCACAAGATATTTGCATTGGAATGGATAAGGTTATTGACATCCACAAGGTTGCAAGTCTGTATCAGAGAACAGGAAAACCATTTTGTCCTGTGATTTAAGTCAAACTCATACAAGCAGCTAATACTATCTTGCTCTGAGTGTTTGTTTTTTTTAAGGTATCAGGGAAAAAAAATCATATCTGCCTATGTGAATGAATAACTAGTTCTCTATTTCACAAATAGATCATGTTACCATGCATGTTAGGAATTACCTCCGTCTAATGCAGAAATATAGCAAGTATGAACCCTAGGACCATCTAATAATTTCTTCCTTTGCTCACAAAATTTCAAGTAAGTGTGATGGCTAATTTTGTTTCTTGTCTAAAACTATATCAAGGAAAGGGCTCGGAATCCTTTATAGAAATCCTTTATATTTAAGATAATCTAAATGTGTGTTGCTCGAAAAGACTGCCACCAGCACTATCTTATTAGCATAACATAAATGGGGACAAGAATACATCAGGGTCATTTACCACTGTCTCTTTATTTTTTTTTCAACAGAAACTATTACAATGATACCTGTGTTGAGCCATTGTGAGATATGCAGTGCTACGAGACCTAATTTTTTTTTTTTAATTTTTTACTTTTGTTGGCAGACGTGTTGGTGAGATTGTGGCTGTAAATCAGAGTATGTTCATGGAAAGCAAGAGGGAATTTGAGCTGAATAAATTTGAGAGAATTTGTGGAGTTTATTTTTTAATTAAAACAATGTTCTATTTCAAAGACATAAGCTTGTTGTTAGTTACTTAGGTGTGAACTTAGAGTAATTGCACTGGCATTACTTTAATGACTCTACATTTATACCCAAAGAACGGAGAGTAAAATCCATAATTCATCCTTTTGTCTGCTGTGGTATGTCAGACAGACAGAAACAAATAAGAGCTAAGTCTCAATGGTCAAGAATTTCTGATCTACTAGAATTAAGTAAGCTTTTCCATGAAGCAGTATGTGAACGCAGAAGTCATTTAAAGAGTTGAAGAAAAATATTAGACCTAACATTAAGGGAGCAAAGGTTATTTGTGGAAAGCTGCTAAATCTGTTTCTGGGAATGGAAGATCAACAGAGACCCAGACTTGAGGTGTCTCTTAAGTAATAACAGAATTTAACAGACCAATAACAACCCAAAGCCTACATATTGTCACAGGAATAAAAGCTCTCCCAAACTGTGAAGGAAAAATACGATTGTGATAGCCCTTCTGGATTTCTGAAGTGCAGATACACAACTGCATTGGCTGTACATTAAGAGGGCATCAGTAAAGCTGGAGAAAATAACTGGGAATCAGAATACCCAGATTCTAATAACATTTCAGTATAAGACATGATTTTAATGTGGCACACTAAAACGCTCACACCTAGTAAATTTTTAGAAAGCAGGGTTAAAACAGTATTTATTACTGATTATGAGATTGAACTTCAAGTAGCCCTATACTAACAAATGAAGATTTTTTAAACTTTTTCTTTTTTCTTTTTTTTTTAACATCTCTTGAAAGTAAATGCAGTTAGAGCTCAAGATTTCTGCAGCATCACGAAACAGTAATCTGGAGGTACAGAAGTCAGCCATATATCACCTATCCTGACAAATGCTTTTTCATAGGAGAAATTACTAAGATATAGAAGTTAGCAGAGTAATGACAAGATCTTCAGATTTCTCTATGCTGTGCTCCCCCATGGACACTCATAATGATACAGTGGCTGAATACAGCCACGATAATAAAGAACAGCACATACACCGTTTTAAATCATTCTGATCCTTTGGAACCTAAGGATCACAAGGAAGAATAAACAGACATCTTCCCTTTTCTTAATCAAGCTGTTCCTAACTTAATAAGATTGAACCTTAAGAAATATTTTTCTTTTTGTCTTTTGAAAATATGCAAGTGGTTGAAAATATCCTAGCTGGCTCAAATGTAACCAAGCCCCTGCAGAAATTTAAGGGTGACAGACAAACAAAAGCTATTGTAACTGGCCCAATGAAACAATCAAGTCAATAGCTCAAACAAGGTATACAGTAATATGAAATAGTAGTATTGTAGAGATGTTCCAACACAATTTTCTGCAAAACTTCAACCATCATATTTAGCAAATGTATTGTTATTCATATTCAATATTTAACTTGCAGGCACGCTCAGCCAGGGCAACATACAGTTTTGCACATAATCTGAAAACACATATAATAATCTATATATAACTGTCCTGGTTTCAGCTAGGATACAGTTAATTTTCTTCTTAGTAGCTGGTACAGTGCTCTGTTTTGGATTCAGTGTGAGAATACTGTTGATGATAACACACTGATGTTTTAGTTGTTGCTAAGTAGCGCTTATCCTAAGTTAAGGACTTTTCAGTTTCCCATGCTCTGCCAGCAAGCAGGCACACAAGCTCGGAGGGAGCAGAGCCAGGACAGCTGACCCGAACTAGCCAAAGGGATATTCCATACCATAGAACATCATGCCCAGTATATAAACTGGGAAGAGTTGGCTGGGAGGGGCAGATCGCTGCTGGGGCATTGGTCAGCGGGTGGTGAGCAATTGCATTTTGCATCACTTGTCTTTTCTTGGGTTTTATTTCTCTCTTTTTATGTTATATTCCTTTTCATTACTATTATTATTATAATATTATTATTAGTTAGTATTATATTTTATTTTACTTTAGATATTGAGCTGCTCTTATCTCAACCCACGAATTTTACCTTTTTTTTTCCTCCTCCCCACCCCACTGGGAGGGGAGAGGGGGAAGCAGCTGCGTGGTGCTTAGTTGCTGGCTGGGGTTAAACCACGACAATAACATATATAATAACCCAAAGAGATCAGTCAACTTTATCTTATTTTACATCAAATAATATAGCTTCCAGTAGGGAATGTATTAGAATACTGTTTTTAGGCAAGCAAACTGTGAAAACCACCATGCAAATGGAGTGAGTTTTGTACCATACTATCGTAAAAATTCTTGTAGAGAGGGGACAATCAGTACAATACAATAATTTGAAGCTGAGATGTTTTAATCATACCATCTGGGTTGTAGAACTAACTAGCAAAAGGGTGTCCCTATTAGTGTCTCTAACAGTAATTGTTATTTTAATTGGCTGAAATAAACTCTGCTGCCCCCAGGCCAGTCATAAAACTATGTTGGTGTAGAGCTTCCTTCCCTTCAGAAGGTAGAAGTGAAATGAAAAACTTGCCCTCTGAATAAAAAAGAAGCTAAAATAGAATTGTTATTAATTTTCATCAAGGTTGAATGTGGGGTAAAAACCTAACCCCCCCCAAACTACAATGAAGTACAATATCATAAATTTTCCTGGGTAGTAAAGCTTTCTGGTATTACACAATATTTTAATTATGCATCTGGTATGAAAATTCATGGAGAAAGGATGGTCTTGTAACTACTCCGTCTTCTAGCCCTTCTGATAAGAATCCCATGTAGGTGATAATTATCATTAATAATTTGGGTGATTTAACATTTATTGGAAGAAGAGGATATTAAAAATAATTTTAAATACTTACATTTTCCAAAATATCATTTTAACGATCACATTACATTGCAAATTTGTTGGATTTGTGATGTCATTTAAAAACAAACAAAAATGCTTCTTGATATCTTAACATGTGGAGTGTCAAAAAATCTGTGCGTAACTCATTTCACACTTTCACTTCTAATCATTCCATATCATTAATTTGACCATTTTTCCATGTCTGAATGCTTACTGAAAACTATTTTGTCAAGTCTTATGTACATGAAAACAATCTTGCTTTCACTTTTATGCATTCTGCAATGCGCTTCACCTTAGCCTTCATTTGCAACAGCAAATTTTCTAGCATATGCTTAAGGCGAAACCAATATACAGATTTCAGTATCTGAAATGTGCAGAGGTAGAACCAAGGCATCTAACCAGTTAATCTTAGAAATATTTATTTAAGTGTATATTTGCACCTGAATCAAGCAATATCGAAGTCTTCATCAGTTAATAAGCCCCAAGGATTGATTGCTTTATCTCACTTCTCTACCTAGAACACATCCACAAAATAGCTGTGCTCCTGTCTCCTTTAAGAAGCTAGAAACAGCAGGCATACCCGCTGCTTACCTGTAGGATGTGCTATAAAAAAAATAAATAAAAATCTAATAGCTTTGACCTGATAGCTTTATTTAGAAAAACAGCTGGAGATGGTGGTAGGAGTCATCCTTACAGTCAGCAAGCCAGTTACAGCATTTTGCCAAGAATGTGCAGGCCTTCAGTTCAATTCTGTCCTTCTGAAAGTACTCAGATCCCTATCTCACACCTCCCCAAGAACATCCTAATCCCTGGGTGATAAGCTTTTGTGAGGGGATGTTTTACCACCCTCTTGAAACTGGATCACCATTCAAATTAAAGATTCCCTGCTGATCAGCAGAACATGAACCTACAAAATGAGTGAATTTAGACTTTGTAACAACAACTGATGTTCATCCACTACAAAGTTAGGCCTACTGATGTATGGACTGAAACCTATTTCCTCCCCATTTGAAACGGACAGTGTCCTAACAAAGGAAATCTTTAAGGCAGTGTTCAGCATTTCCGATTAGATATTCCAAGAAGCTCTCCACACAGCAGGGTTGCTGCTATGTATTCTATCCAAGGATAATTAACTCTCCCTAGAGATTTCTACAGTGCCTTAGGTTGTTGTACGCATTGAGTTCTTTCAGTTTTCCAGCCTTTAAGTACTCTACCTATCTAAAGACTAATTAGTTGGGCCCTTTGTAAGCAGTAGGCATCTTGTCATGTTGCAATTGCTTCCGTGTTGAAAAGAGTTGGCATACATTAATTCTGGGTATGAGCAAATATACCAAAGGAAAAAATATACAAAGTATTTTTGTCTGAAAGGCAAGGCAGAACTTAAGTGTTCTTCCTGCTCCTGTATCTAAAAAGTAATTGTTTACATTGACTTCTATATTTAGCTCTGTCTTGGTTTTCTCTTTCTTGGGGAAGATGATATTAAAACACATGAAGGATTTTGGTTAACACTGAAAAAAATCCTTGAGCTGACCGACTTACCTGTTGAGAGTAAAAGCTTTTGCTGCAGGAGACTGTAGCCGTACGAGGTCTCCTGCAGACTGAACCCTCCTGAAGGACTTCAGGACTTCCTGCTATTTCATTCAGTATCTTCACCTCCCAATGCTTAATAACAGTGTTCTAAGGGATCTGTAAAGAAAAGAAAGTTGCTTTTTTTTAAAAAATGAAATAACTTTAGTAATGTCACGTTGCTGCTGATTGTGCTTGACATGTTTTAAGGTATAGAATAGACACATTGTGCTTAGGCAACTAATAAAAATGGAAATCCAAGATTTCATCCTATGTTGAAACACAGGTCTTCTCATCAAGGAAATAAAAGTAGTATTTTACGTCTTAAAGGATTGAGCTTTGAGATAACTATGGTTGAATGTCTCATATGTTATGAAGGGTTTTCACAGTAGTTACATTCTGCCTTTATAAAACGGCAGCAGTTACTATTTAAAACTTCAAGTTTTGCCAGATTTTAGCAACAGTAGTGCCCCCAACTTCTGTTTATCTCTTTCGTTTAATGGACTTGACACATACATTTTGGCTCCATGCTTCCATTAAAAAAAAAATTCCGAGAACAAATGAGCTCAGATCTACTGGAAAGACAAGACATGCCATTTCTCTGATTACAAGTAAAGGGCCACAAGCTTTGTATTGCCCAGACAGTGCAGGGTCTCAATACTTGTATGGGCTTGTTTAGTTCTGGTAGCAATTGTCTAGCAATTAGGTAATTGTTCCTTGAATTAGTTTCAGTTAGTTTTAATTTATAGTGATGACAGGTAGTTACTCAGCATGGAGTGAATGAGCTGTCATTCCAGCAAAAGTGTTCAGTGGAAGAGTACATAGGCACTATGAACAGAGGCCCCAGGATATAAGCACAAATCACAATGACTAGTCAATGATCAGTCTGGGAGTACAACCTTCTTTTATTCCAGTGAAAACAGTTTTAGAGCAAACAAAGTAAATAAAAAGACTGAACAATGGAACCAATGGAAAGAAAAAAGTACATAAGCAGATTCTATTTTATAAAAACAAACCAAAATTCACCCTAAAACTGAGGAGGAGGAAAAAACTACCAACATCACAGGGTTCCCAAAAGAAAGAAGAAAGAAACCTCTATCACTAACATCACAGTCATCCTGACAAAGGCCCCAGGATGCCGACAGTTTTTTGTAACCCCTTCCTCCCCATGATGGGGACTGTCAACCCTAGTACCCAGGGGAACATTAGAAGTGTAAGAATTACACCAAAGAAAAGCAATGAGTACCAGAAGGTTTTTCTGTATAACCATTTTTAATTGCATTATTTAAGTTCTCCTGTGTTTACATGGACTATGAATATACATTATTGTAAACAGACTAACAATTTGGACTACTGGGCTGTTAAAACTTCAATTAGCCTAAATAAACTCTTGCTTTCACATGTAAGGTGTGTCCCCCTTTCTGCCCATAACAAGATGTTGAGCGTGATGACCCATCAATTCCAATGCTAAGTCTGATGACTCGGAAGGAATGCTTTTCACATCTTTTTGTAATCTGTGCAATTTTTCTTTCTAAGCATTTATCTAATGGCATTTCAGGCATTCCTTACAATTATATTAAACAGAAATGATGGCTAATTGTCTTACACATGCCATTAACTGTACTGAGGTCACTGAAGATCTTCCTGTAAGTATAACATACTGGTCACTAAGGTTTTGATTACAAATACTCAACAGGGTTTTTTTGGGCAATATTTAATTAATAATTACAGAACACATCACATTTTGGAACTACAACATATAACAATTTGTGTTTGTTTTAAGAGTGATGGACCTGGTTATCTTCAGGTCACTGAATGCCTTTGGTAAAAATTATCACAGTAGATGCAAATAGCAATGCCTGCAGATATGTCTCTCAGTGCTTTCCACTACAAAGACACCTTTTCATTAGCTTATAATAACAAGTTGGTCTTAATCATGCAACTGAGGTTGGTTTTGGGCTTAACTGCTTTCCTAGAATTAGGTATCCAAATGCTCACTACAAATCACAGAAACTAAGGATTAAATAATTGGCTATGCTGACCTAAAGTGTACTAAAACCTACCCATGATATTTTTCACTTATACCATACATAATATATAGTCATTTTATATAACTGGAATCAGATGTCTAATATAGTTCACACAGCACAGAGTCTTTTTGTTCAAATGGATGTAAAAAAACAAAAGGAGGAAATAGGAAGAATTATGAAAACTAAAGGAAAAAATAATGCAAATGGGAATTATGAGAATAAAAGTTTGTACAGATAAAAATTTAGTATGCTGTATAAATAACAAAGATTATTGGTTTTAATAATGATAAAAGTAAAGATTTTCAGAGAATAATACCAATGAGACCACTTCAGAAATAAATAAAATGACAACTGTTTAAAAGCCTTGATGTTATCTTGAGGAAAAAACCCCATGCAGACAAAAAAGGGGAAATCACGTCCCCTTGCACATATACTTTAAAACTACCTTTAAAATATTTTTCCCTCTAAGAGAAAGTCTTGAAAGACTGCTTTATATATTTTATCTTTTAGACATGTTTAATTACCTAGTGTTTAAGACAGTGTTCAGAGAAGTCAGCAGGCATATTTGCCAGTTTTCCTCAAATACCGGAGAAAACTCTTAGCTCAGATCCCATGGTGTGATATACCTTTTCTATGTGGAGTTCCACTCATTTATCAGGATGTGTAGAGCAAAGTAAATTATCAAATAAATGCTTAAGAAATGCAAATTTCTGAAAAGTCACCTGTCTGATTTTTGTTATTTACTACCAATACCCCCAAAAAAATCCTTGTCGAAGCTTACCCTAATATGCCATTCTGAACAACAGATTTTCAGAAAATAGCTCTCCAGACAGAAAAAAACCTGAATTTAAGTTATCCTGGTCCTCCTCATGGATGTTCATTTTTTAACCAGTGCTAATTCACCCTTTTTCATCTGGAGCAGCTTCTTTAGTATATAGTCAATGGTGCCACGTAGAAACATTAGGACCAGACGTGGACGATGAATAACTGTGTAGAAAAGCTGAATTTTTTATGATAGACCACATAAATCTCTCTACTATGACATGTCAGCTCTCCAGCCTGTAGCCTTTGTATAGTTGTTCTTAGGTGTTTGCTGCCTTTTTCTCTTGAAGTACTCAGATAAGACAGTAATTATGATGATACACTAATTATCAGAGACCTGCAGCATTATAGAAAAGACTTATGTCTATTCCCTTTTGGCATTTCAAAACTCAAAAGAAGTCCTTACAGTCAAGTTATCATATCATAAATAAATCAGGAATACTATCTGGAAGATGTTATTTGAAAAAAACCCTTTTCTTCAGCACAAAACTTTTATGTAAAATGTTTTAAGTTATTGGTGAAAGAGGAAATCTTTTCCCTTGATAGTATTTTCATATATCCATAAACAAACTACTTGAGAATATTTAAGTTGAAAGAAAATTCAGCAAAACTATTAATTGTAAAATAACTTCTACTTAACCTTATGCTTATCTTAAGTTTGTCTCTATCTGGAAAAGTACTTAAGCATGTGCTTAAATCATACCGAAGTTACATTGTGGCTGAATACATGCTTGCACACTTGCTGAATGAACCTGTAAATCCCTAGGAACTGATACCCATTGGACAGATTTGAAGATTCAGAAAAATAAATGGGGTTTTCTGCAGTCAGCACACCCCCATCACATACTCTATTAACTTGAAGTTATGAAATGCTAATATGAACTAAATTCTACCAGAATTACCCTACAAATTCTACTCCTTTCCCTTTGGTAAACAAAATCTAGCTTTTTATTATTATTATTTAAGCAAGAACCATAGTAATATCTGCATGTAAAATGTTAGTTTCCCAGAATTTATATTAAATTAAATATTGACTTACCAAGCACTGTGTCATTCATTATTTACTGTACTCAATCTGTGGGATTTATTAAAAAATTGATAAGAACGGCTACTGGTAAAATCCCTACAGGTGAGCTCCCTAGCCAAGCCAATTATGAAATAAGCAAACCTATGGTTACTACAAGAAAATGACAGTATTCGATTTTAGCAGTTGGTGATATTTTAAAAGGACGCTTTGAGACACTTACTTGAAATGAATAAGCTGCACAGTTTCATAAAAAAATTTAAGATTGCTTTTATTCTGTTATTTGCCAGACCTTTCTGTTCCTCTCTGCCCTTTTCTAAAAGCTGATTTCTCATTTTATTAAAATGGGTTTTTTTCCGAGTATTTCAATAGTTCTCTTTCTATCCCTTACACTCTCTATTTTAAAACAACTTGAATATATCTGAGAAGTGCTAGTCAGAGTGCTACAGACCAACCTGCAAATAATTGTGAAAATGCTTTTAAGTGGAAAGACAAGTTTTAGAAGGAAAAGGACATTTCCAGCTACCTATTTCATTGTTGCTTGAAAAATCCTATTTGGTCTAATGGTTAGAATGTTATACTGAGTGCAGGAATGAGTTCTGCATACAATTTATTACGTATGCAATTCTATGGATACAGAGTTCAGGCCTACATAAGTTTCAAGTCAGTATTTTACCGGCTTAGATGTTTTCAGATAGAAATTCTAATTTATTAAGTGCATTACATTTCACACACACAATGTCCTTGATTCAGACTCCCCATTAAACCCTAAGTAGTGTACATTAAAGGAATGATCAAAAGCATTCTCAGTACTGCGAGTAAAAAAAAAAAAAAAAAAAAAAAATGCCCTATCAGCAGGGGAGTAAGAGGTACAGCATGAATCCAGTAAGCATACTTTTTTTTTAGTTAATAGATATTTTAAAAAGTTATGGGGGAAAAAGATGCTGTGTTGCATAATACACATCTTCTTCCCACTAACCTTCATTTCTTTAATGTTGTGTAAGCCTGTGGTTGCCTTCAAACAAGGATGCTCTTCATCTCATTTTGATCCCTGGAATAGGCCAATAACTTTCGAATATGAAGAATTTGTAAGTCACACAGAAAAAAAATTACGGCCACAGGGGTTAGTTGGTTACATCCTTGCTTTTGAAGACTACAGCTAGTTTTAAAAAAGAAAATTAAAGTTCGTGAAACTTAAGTACTAAGAAGGTTCTGAGCAGAGAGAGCTTATAAGACCTTTAACCCAAACAAACCCGATGTTTGTAATTTACACATGCATGCACTGAAATATCCTAGGGGAAAACCACCTTAATTCATTTCATTATTAGAGCACTCCTCAAATGTCAGCCTCTAGCTCTACCGCTGATAATTTTTGATGGGAAGAAAGGGACTTTCATTCTCAAAGAGGTTCTTGTTAGAGCAAAGATCCATAGTGAAATCACCAGTCAAGATGTGGTAGCATTTTATTAAAAAAAAGCATATGTCAAAGAGCTTGGGGGGGAGGGAGTGTGGACACGTGACACAGAGTTCATCATTAAGGTGAAGTCCCCTTCCTGAGCTGCTGCTTCACTCTTGGAACAAGTCTGATCTGAAAAACTGTTTGCTTGGGCATAAAACCTTTGCTTAAGCTTTGCAGAGATCTAGATGAAAGCAAACAGCATGAGGAGCTAAGTTCATGATTTTTCATTATGTATGGATACACTATTAATAAAGATTTCTCTACAGCAAATCCTCAGCAACATCATATCTATCAATACCAGCACTCAAACATTAATGCTATCAACAATAAAACAGTGATCATAATCTTACACCTGCATATAAAAAGCTTATGGGCTTTTATTTGATAATGAGTTGCAGAGGTGGTGTGGAACTGCAAAAAATATATCTCCAGGAGACAGGATAAGAATTAACATACCTATAATCATAACTGTGGGGGGGAGGTGGTGGTTCTTTTTTTAATCAGAGTGCATGGGAAGGAAAGAAAACGGAGCCTCACATACAAGAACAAGCCCTACTTAAATATTAATTCTGAGTCTTGATATGAAGTGGACAAGATCAAAGATATGAATTTTAATAACTGCTCAGTTAATTTTAGAATATTTTGCTAAGTTCAATATTATTTACCATGCTAACATCTTACAACAGGGAGATGAGGACTAGAGCTAGGCCTTATTCTTGTACCAACACAAAACCTACATTTTAATTTTTTAAGCCTGAGAAAAGGAAGCGGAAAACTCAAAACAATCCTTTCAAAATTTGAACATTTCAGTTTAACCCTTGTGGTTTTATTTTAAAACATCCACACGACTTATGTTCTTTAGAAGTAATACCGAGATTTTATAAGATATAATTAAATATTTGTTAAGCCTGAAGAAATTATTTAATGTAACACTGAAGTGTAATCAAAGCATGGGCATAAACATGAATCTTGTTAACAGGAATTGCGAATGTTTGGAAGCATTCTAGATTCAATGCACTAGAGAAAAAACAAGGCTGAATCCTCTTCTTATTTCATTTCTTTTTGGTTGTGAAGAAGCACTCTTTCCTAAGAATTTTTTCTTCCAAACATTTCAGAAGCCCAAAGAAGCTATCCAACATCTTTCTGTTCTTTAGGAGAGATCCACAGACAGGGGAACTTACATGCTGATCTGTTGGTGACATGTTGTCTCCTTTATACTAATCTGTTTGAAATGCCATTTTAAGAGATTGGGAAGCTTCCAAATTAAATGTAAGGAAGTTTCATATTAAGAATTATTAAGATATGAAGCAAATGTTTTGGAAATAAAATGCTACGTGGCAGTTTGCAAAATAGTTGGATTCTATAATCACTGTGGAATATTGATTAGCTTTTAAATTCTCTAAAATATATGCACAAAGAAACAGCAGATATTTCTTATATTATGAAAAGGACACCCTATACATACATTTTAAAATATACATCTGAGGCATAGTAGTACATTGAGTTTAAAGCTGTGGGGCTCGAATTTAATTTTTTTTAAAAGTTTTGTAAAGATCTGAAACCTTTGAAATATAATATCTTCAAATAAAAATAAATGAAAGAACTAGTCACAGGCAGCAAATGAAAACAGTCATTTAGCTGACATTAAGTTACTAAAATATTACGTTTATTTGAATGCTGTCCCATGTGTTTGCTACAGATGAGTGCTTTGAGAAAAGATCACAGTAAATTCTTACATCATTCAGAATTATCAGTCAAAGTATCCCAAAATCTCACACCCTGAACAGGGAGCTATGTAAGAATGTATGTTGAGTAAGTAGGTAAGGCTTGGTTCCTTCTACAAATATTTTCTTGATAGTATTCCTGTAAATCCTATCATCTAGGTTTAGCTCACACTAAGTACTACTTGGCGTTTTTTTCCTCCCTTTTAGGTCACAGCTTGAAACCACGTTTTGCAGAAAGGGACTTGCAAACACTAAGCAGGCTACACTTCCCTTAAAGAATGATTGCTCTCTGTATTTGCAGTTCGAGTACTCATCTAAGGTGAGACAGAGAAGGCTGAGTTTTGTTTCCTTTCTCATGTCAGAGGATTTAAAATCTCAAATTCTTCCCACCAGAGTTGCCCTAATCACAAAGTTACAGGAATTTGAAAGATTTTCAAGTGTGCCTAAGAGAATATATGACGAGCAGTGCCATTCAGAGCACAGTAGTAAAAAAAAAAAATTAATACTATATTTTACCATATAGTGGTAAAAAAAATCTTTAATTTTGGGCTTGTACCACTATTATGAATATCTTACAATTCAGATTCAAAATTGTGTTGTCCATGTTTTAAATCAAGCCTGAAAGAAAAGCCACTGAAAAAAACCAATAGAAGTTCTGTTCTTAATAATGAGATGTTTTGATATACAATGTATCAAAATTTCTTGTAAATATATTTCCTATCAATAGGAGACGTTTATCTCGCATGTATACCAATCAATGAGTAGTTGATTAGAAGGATGAGACTGGAAGCAATTCACTTACTGAATGAACTTAAGAAAAAGTGCCACCTTATTGAAGGCAAATATATTATAACTTGATATAGTGGCAATTAGAATCCATTAGTACCTCAGTGACCTGCCTTGGCATTATATAGCCCAGAACAGTTTGTCCTTGCAAAATGAAGGTCTTACCCCTCAGAATTCTTCATTCAGCAATCGCTCTTTCTTATGGATATGGATACATTGATCAGTCCAATCAATTTCAGAGACCATTCTGATAGGACCCTCAAACCACAGTCATGCACTACTAAAATTAATAGTTAAGAATAGACACACAGTGCTGTATTGCTATTAGTGTTACATTTACTAATATGACATAGAAAAAAAAGAGCTTTAAACATTTCTTTAAAGTAATAATTTCAGTTAGGTAATAATTCAGTTAATCCAGAAGTTAATGCTTTCACAGCCAACAACATAAACAAAGCAAAACTATTTTCTTGCTTCTTTCAGATTTCATTCAGTTTGTGAAAGAATCCCCTAAAATAGCTACATCATGACATTAAAAAAATCCGCAATGTGTTATGAGGAATCAAAATCTGTATCATATCTATATTACCACATGACTGGGACAGGGTGTGTGGGTGGCTGGGAATCACTCATGCCCTAAACAACGTACCTTTGTTCTTTGCAGTACTTGTAACTAATTTATACTGCTTTAAGTATTGTAAGAAATATATATGTGCAGGCTGACAGTAACTCATCAGGAAAGAATACCATGAAAAAAGAACAGGAGAAGACAATAGCAGATGAAAGTTATCAGGTCTGATATACTTAAAAGATATTTGAATGTGTTTGTACCTATCCATACAAGTATGAAAACCAGTTCCTATTAGAAAAGATAAAAGACGACAATGTCTCTTTGTCTTTAGTCAAAAAAAAGAAAAAAACAGGTAAGAACGGCTGCAACAACAATACAAATCACAATTTCAGAAAATAATCCTTATATTAACTATATTAACTACTGAAGAATGTGCCACTGCAATCCAAACTGTCTCACTTGAGAAACCAAGGGTACAGGAGATGTAAGAATCTGTCTCTGTGGCCTGGCCACCAAAAGGGGAAATACTGGCAACATAAGGAATGAAATATTTCTTAGCTGAATACATAACAGGTTTGTTTCATTTGCTTTCTTGAATCTTACAGCTTCTCTTTTTTTTTTTCCTGCTTGAATATAGGTATGTTACTTTTCTAGGTGACACACTGTAAGTTTTCAGAAGAACTGGTATGCTGACAAAAATGAAAATAATAATTTCTACCTTGAAGTTATATAATTACAGAATGACAACTATTTTTCAACACCAATTTAATCCAAAGCCAAACTGTAAATTTGTTTCATATTGCAAAACCATCAAATGCCTCTTCAGATGGTTTCAAAATTTATCTCAAATTGATCATTAAAGTCAGCCTAGTTTTGTATTTTTCAGTTTGTCAAACTAAACCAAAAAACATCCTTCTCTCCAAATTACGTATTTCAGACTGAAACATGTTTTATTTTCAGGCATCTACCTTCTCAGTTCTTTTAAGTTATTTTTAATTCTTGAATATAAAAATGCCTTTTCAAAGTGAGAACTCAAAATGCTTAATCCTGAAAATACGAAAGAAAAATGCTTCAAGATTTTCTAAAGAAAACAGTTTTAGATAATGATGAAGCAAATTCCACAAAGATCTGAACATTAAGTTCCATCTGGCACTTCATTGACCAGTTGCCAAATCTGGCTGAAACCTTTCTGAACTCCACAGAATACTGTATTACCTGTACTCTTAAATTGCCTTGCCATACATCAACTAGCATGTTGACAGGGTGTTCTATGCTGTTAGACACAGTCCAACTGTGGTTTTTGCTTTGACTGTCTCAAAACTAAGTAGTACATTGTAATTAGGCCCTATCCTTCTGTGATATAGCCACTCTAATAACTGTATTATCTTTGAGATCATCTGTTAGAATTGTCTTCTTTAATCTTATATACCACACAAAATTTACTTTTGGCCCATGTTGTAGCATGCCACTATTGGGGAAAGGGTTGTAGCTCATTTTCACTGGCCCATTCCTCCTAAGTAGTTACTCTTGATGGTGTCTGTGCTGTGCAAAATACCTTCTGAACATAAAGAATGTCCCAAAGGACTTCTATTACAAGCATGAAAATGTAATTAGCAGATATGGAGGGAACGGAAATAATTGATCAAGAAATCACAATTTTTTTTTCCTTCTTCAACCTAGAATAATCAAGATCAGTAAGTATTAAAAAAATCACGACTGACAAATTTAAACCTCATCTTGTTCATCTAGGGCTTTCTTTTCTAGTACATGTTGTGTGGAGGTTGGAGTGATTGACACTTACCCTCTAGATGCAACCAAACAGCCAGACAATGCTTCAAAGAAAACCATTACAGACACTAATTTTACCTAATGCTGAAATAAAACCAACAGCCCAAAACACATTACCCCATTCTCCTATATGTTCAGTGAGAATAGCTTGCAGCTGGTTCAAGCATCAGTCAGAGAAAGATCAATTTTTTAATACCTTTTAAAAAAATTTTCCTCTAGCTCAGTGCATACCCTGTTTTTTCTTCCATCTACACATTTCAAGAAACTCTTATGACATACATGAAATATTTGTTCTTTTAGTTTGATTCCTTCTTAGTTTAGAGAAAGGAGAATTAGAGACCCACAGGTATTTAGAGTAGATTGGGACTGATACTCCCATTGTGAAAATTTTCACTACGTGTATAATAAAATGAGAGAGAGGAGGGAGAGAGAAGAGGGGAGGAGAGAGAAATTACATCCTTAATATCATGGACTTTGTAAGTTTCTAGTTTGAATACGGTCTGTAGTGCTGTACTTCTGAGCTGTACAGAGTAAAGCTTCTGTGGGGGCTGGACGTGGGTTGTAGCCTCTGCCTGATTGGCAGATCACAATAAAGCAACATATCCCGTGAGCCTCTATGTGAGGTCGTTACTAACTGATTGAGTATTCACTTTCATGCCTTAAATCTTAGAAACCCAGGTGTGTTGTAGATTAGTACAACTTACAAGCAGTGTGTGGAAATTTATTATGATAATTGTTGCTTTTATTTTTTATTTCCCTGAACTCAAAGATAATTGATGCCAGTATGTGTCCTGGTGTCTGACTCCCTTAATTGGCCCTATGGTGCTTTGGGTGTTTGAAAATCCGCTCACTTAAAGGCCTTTTTTTCTTCTTCCTTTTTTTTTTTTCCCTTTGACTTGTTTTCCTGGAGCTGTTCATTAGTGCCTAAAATATTTGATTACATTTAATTGTAATGTCTTCAATTCTGTGCACCTGCTGCAATTTATGTAGTGGGGGGAAATAACACCTACAGAAGCTAAAAAGTGAGATGAGGAATTGAATGTTAAAAAGAATTCCCCTGCAAAGGGTAATTGGGGTTAAATATGGAAGCAAACTAAACATATTTTCAGTTAGGTTTTCCTACCTGCTACGACAGCACCAAAAGGTTTTTTAGAAACACTTTTAATGTTTCTAAAACATTTCCACATCCAAAGGTTTTATCTCCACTTTAACATTCCTAATTATTTTAAACTGTATCTCTAGCGTGAGAAAGTCCACATGGCGTTGGTCCTGCCCAGCCGGCAGTACTGAGCCCCACACCTACTTGAAGATGTGCTGCTCTAGTATAAATCTTTCTCGCTCTTGTCAGCTTTCTTTTAGTAAAATATGTAGATTTTACTACCACGTTTTTTTCTTACAAATCCTGAAATGGTTAAAAAGTATCCTGGCTGACACTTTAGTTTTTAAAACACAGCTTACAGCATTTGTAAAGCAGTCAATAATACCAATACAAATTAGCATCACTGAATATTCATATTCCCCTGACATCAGTAGAGAAGGCATAAGGGATAGAGTAAAAGAGAAAAATCTTGTGCATTTTTAAAAAGGAAATTACGTCAGAAAATATTTTTGTTAAGCTGTACTGCGTCTTCTCATTTATCTCTAAGGGGTAGTATAAACCTGTAGAACAGCTTCTAAAACATATTTTTTTCAGAATAAAACTAATTAGATTAGTTTTAACACATTCAATGTTAGCATTACATGACAAATTCTTGTTTCAGCACTGCAGAGGAGAAGTAAAGGAGAACAAAAGTATCACCTGCTGATGGCTATGATAGTTTACAGAATACAGCTTACTGTTGTGACCCATTAAGTACTCATTGCAAAGGAAATTCCGCAATTCATATGCAGTACCATCCCAATACGTTTCTTTATTTCTCTGTATTGTAAATATTACCTGGGGCATTTTACAGCAACAGTTACTGATCCATACAAATCAAGGATCAGAAATCAATTTATCCCTGACATCTCTTGCTAAGTATGGCATATACTGAAATATACAAACATTGACATCTCTACTTTTTAAACTAATATTATTAATAATAGTCATAAGCTGTAATAAACTGTCAGGGCTCCTAAGAACATTACCACACAATGAACATTTTATGTTAATATCTACGTTTCACTCTGTTGTGGAAACCACAGAGCTGTCAGCAAAGGCTAGAAATTAATCTTACATAGAATCAGAGACAGCACATCGCAGTGTATGCAATTAGTTGATGAGAGATGTGATGACAGAGATATACGCTCCTCTCTAATCATTCCCAGCTAGCCTTTGAACAAATGTTACAGCAAATGCATGGCATATTTTTATCTTAATTCAAGAATTGTTCCTGACATCAACGGAAGACTGCTCTACAAATGAAGGCATGGGACCAAGAGTAAGCAGGATGGTATTTTATTCTCTAGTTTCACAACAGATTTCCTGTCAAGACACTTGTTTTATGTTTCCCTGACCTAATGTGCAAAATGGAAAGAAATGACGCTCTTTGCTAGTTTTTAATCACAGCGTATTTGATACCCCCAGAAGACACTGCTTTTGAACCTCATTATAACCAGACTCTACAAACTGTACTCTAAATTACAGGGCTTCTGAGATTTCATAGGAATATCAGTTCAATGTTTTAATTCTATTTTTACAAATAAGTCTGATTAATTACCTCAAAAGACATGATAGGATGTATTTATTGAATTAAGATCACTCTGATTATTTCTATTTTGGAATCTTGCGGTTGTTTGACAGTTACAGGCCAAATGTGGCCATTGCTCTAATTCACAGTTGTTATGGTACGACATGCAACTGTGATAGCTTTGGTACATAAACAGAACCTTAAAGCAAAGTGGCTGAAGTACATGCACAAGCAACATGCAACTCTTAATACTGCAAGTAATTCTTTTTAATTTTAGACTTTAATATAAATGGATAACTAAAAACAATTTGGTTTTTGGTATACAGATATCAGAGATAACATTTAAATAATTAAAAGGATGCAAAAACTGTCTACAAAAGAACATTGGTTTAAAAAAAGGCAAGTAAAACTAAGACATTCCTTCCAGTTGACAGGGAGCGAAAAGGGAAAAAAAAAAAAACCCAAAACAAAAAAAAACCCCAAAACCAAAACATGCATTTCCTCCCTGTGATAAAGTCAAGCAAATGAGAGCCAAGCTTGTCCACTTTACTACCACTTCAGAAAAGATCAGCAGTTGCTAGCTTAATTTTTATGCAGGGTAAACACCAGGCTCTGAAACAGCTCTTTTAGGCACTTCTTTCTGCATTGACTCTTTAGATCTAACAGGTCTTTAGATCTTTCGTTTTAGGGAAGGTCATGCATGAGCCTATGTTGTATCTGATGTCCCTATTCAATATAAGTACAGAATATAATCTCTATCTAAGATACTGCACTTAAGCCTTCTCTCTTAGCTACTGAGAGAGTTTGAGGTTTATCAAGTTTAGTAGCTTTGTACTTTTAGGCTTGGAACCATTCCACAGTCAACCTTTATTCTCTCCTACCTGCAGACACACACGTACCAGGATAACAAATAGCATAGATGGCATTCTGTACAGCTACTCCCAGGCTGCATTTTCTGCACATCTGTCACGAGCACGTGAATATAAACCAGAATGCAACTGTGTAAAAGCAAATTGGACAATAAGAGTTTAAAGCTGAAGCATAAAAAAACGTAAAGGCTTCTCGGAGAGGCAAGGAGCACAGTGACAGTTGAGAATATGTACAGTGCACGGCTGCGTGGGGAGCATACTGTGTGGCATGGCTGAATCCTGTATGTCACGTACTGAGTAAATTTACACACAAAAGGTCTGTTAGATACTTGCACACCACATGGAACGTAATAACACAAAGGAAAATACAAGTTTACACAATGACTGTTAGTAACAAAGGTTTAAAGATACATGCATTGTTACAGCAAGCTAAAATTTTGGAGCTTCATTTTTCAAATTCTTCTGTTAAGCTCATCATGATGGCATCTCCTGCACTTCTCTTTCGACAGGACTGCTGCTCCATGATGTTCTCATCAACAGCTGACATATTGCACCATATCGACTCATGGGCCCATAAAGAACTCACTATATGAAAAAGACTTAAAAAAACGTTCTTGTATATGACCAAGAAAAGAAGCATAAATTCCACCCTCTGACTCTGGCTTCAGCTTTTTTCAGCTCTAAGTTCCAGCAACAGTTCTTGTCTCTCATTTTTAAGCTACTCATGAAAGATATCACTTTGGCAGAATCTATAAGCTCTTTGCAACAATCAGCAATTTATTCATTTTCAGACCAATGCACTTTTAAAATATGCTAGTGCAATTTTATGATAATCAAACTTAACAAAAAGTAAAATGATTACAAAAATGCTGTGATCTTGAATACTTAAATGAAAAGAGCATAGGTGTTATTTTAACTCTAATATCCCTCTTGCATGTAAACCAATGTTCAAGGATTAATGAGGTTTTTGTTACAACTTCTGAGTTTTGAAAAAATATTCCTAATAACATTTCAAAGTGAATAAAAAATTAGTAATCTTCCTTTGTGTGCATTATGACTATTTAGAGATGCAGAGCAAAAGTCTTGCTTACATGTAAAAACCTGAAGGCTGTTAGACGACTCCTCTTGAAAATCATGTTCAAGTACAAAAATTTAGGGAGAAAGGAAGAAACATAGTCCAAAAATAAGCCATGAGTGATCAAATTATGAAATAACTATCTCTATGCATTCTGTTCTTTCTAGGTAAATCAGCCAGATCTTTCTGTTGTTTTATTTATCCCAAGTATTAAAATAATTAAAGAGGAAGATGCGGGAGGCATAGAGCAGTGAATGTCAAGGACACTTGATGCAATACCCTAATGATGAATGTTCCAGCATACTCAAATAAACAGGTTTCTCTAGAGATTGTTTGAATGAAAATAATGTAATCGCACAAATAGCATAAGCTGGAGGGGTGTGTGCAGAAGAAAGAAAAGGAGGGAGACAGGCAGCAGTCATGCTTCTTGTAGTTGATGGCGTGTGGTGAATAATTGATCATTCCTTCCTTCCTTCTGATGAGTTCACTAATTCTCTCAGTGCTGCACTTCTACAAGTGTCACGATCACTATTAAACCAGCAGAGGAACCCAACAAGCCCTTGAGAATACCTACTGTCTGAGATGCCTTTTAAAGCACCAACTGAAAAATTAAATGCGAAAAGCAAGAAAATGCTTCCAAAGTCTTCTTCACCTTTGCTGTGTGCTGTAATGCTATACTCGATAGGCACTGTTCCAGAGACAAACACTGAATTTACAGTGCCTGCTATTTATAACAAAGGAAGGGAAAGTAGATAGAGCCATTCAGTTTGTTGAGAAAAAAAGGCATTAACTCCTTTTTTTATATTCAGTCAATTAACAGCACAATTTACAGGCTTTAAAACGATTTGTGAGTTAATTTCTGCTTTTGAAAATGACGGGCAAATAACATAGCCAAAATTGTTCAGTATGATTTCATACTGAATAAATTTCCCTATGAGATGATGAATTAAGAACATTGCTCATTTCTAATCCTGAAGACAAAACTGCTCTGTGTTTTTAGTCTGTGGTTAAAGATATTGCAGAAAATAGGATTTTTGTTTGGGTTTAGTGATCCACAGAAGCAATTCAAAAGTAAATGCTTTTTCCTAAATTCAATGAGATACTCACTGCCTTATTTTTGAGACTGTTAAGGAATCCAAGAACTCAGATGGACAAAGCTGTGGGTACACATCTGAGTCACCTAATAGAACTCCTGTATGAGTAAGGGTAGATTTGCCTCAAAACATTTTGGTAAATAAAATGCTACAAGTAACCATAGCATACACTATTTTTACAATACCAGCACTTACACAACTGGAGGCAAGAAAGCCATGTTACAAATAAAGTGGCAACTAAAAGCTCTAGCACTGCTAGATAGGTACATCATTCTGCTAGATGCCATACATGCACACAAAACTATTCTCCAGACTAAAGGATTCTCACTAACTGAATAGACAAATATGAAAGCTATGGGGAAAAAAAAAAACCAAAATTGTCTCCATGTTGCAAACAGGGTACAAAGACATATATATACAACCCCCCTCTTCTCAGGAAGCTAAGGCAAAACCAAGAATTAAACAGAAATCTCCTTCCTGAAGGTAGTGATGCTAGAGGCTACAGGAATTTATCCTCAAATTCCACCTGGGAGCACACCACTGAGAAGAATTTCCTTTTCTCCAGCTGAAACCATTTCACCAAACTAATTTGAAATTTTGGTTCTTTCAAATAGCCATTTTTGGTGAGTTCACTATTCATTGGAAAGACTCTCTCAGACTCACTGACCATTTCACCATTGCTTTTTCTTCAAATTCCACAAAAAGGGCCTATATCAAAGGACTTCTGCTCCAATTATATGAAGAGACAAAATGAAATTAGATAAAACAGGAAAAGCAAAAATAAAAATGGGTTGACAAACAGCAATATGGGAAACAACCTGTACAAAAATGAGCAAAGCTGTGCAGAATGATGACAGAAAAAAACATGCAGCATGGGTAAAGTCAATGTATAGAAAGAAAAACATGCCAGGTTTTGAGTGAAAGGCACTCACCTACCAATCTGTCACCTGCCATTGTCCTTTAATATAAACCACGGCAGGTTTACTTTGTCAGAACTCAAATAGAATACAGTATTCCTGTCCTGGTTTCGGCTGGGACAGAGTTAATTTTCTTCTTAGTAGCTGGTACAGTGCACTGTTTTGGATTTAGTGTGAGAATGATGTTGATAACACTCTGATGTTTTAGTTGTTGCTAAGTAGCGCTTATCTTAAGCCAAGGACTTTTCAGTTTCCCCTGCTCTGCCAGCAAGCAGGTGTGCAAGAAGCTGGGAGGGAGCAGAGCCAGGACAGCTGACCTGAACTAGCCAAAGGGGTATTCCATACCATGGAACGTCATGCCCAGTATATAAACTGGGGGGAGTTGGCTGGGAGGCGTGGATCGTGGCTCGGGATACTAACTAACTAACTCGGTCAGGGGGTGGTGAGCAATTGCATTGTGCATCACTAGTTTTTTCCTTTCCCCCCGCCTTCCTTTTCTTGTTGTATTCCTTTTCATTATTATTATATTTCATTATTACTATTGTTAGTATTATATTTTACTTTAGTTATTAAACTGTTCTTATCTCAACCCATGAGTTTTATTTTTTTTCCTTTCCTTTCCTCCTCCTCCCCCCACTGGGAGGGGGAGGGGGAAACGGCTGCGTGGTGCTGAGTTGCTGACTGGGGTTAAACCGTGATGATTCCTGAGTTTATTACTCTTAAACATCATTCTCTTCTTGTTTATATGAATTATATGTCTTTTTGCCCATGGAAGGCTTATGACATCTAACCAATACTAGGGAAGTTCAGGGGCACAAAACAAAAAGCTATCTTGTGCACACATAGAAGTGATGGAACAATGTATTTTGGACATGATTTTGGATTCCATTAAACCACATTCACATGGCTCAAAGCAAAACTGAAAGGCTTGAATTTATGCTGAAGACAGGATACAGGAACAATTTCTGCTTTGCAGGTTCAGTGGGCTAGGAACACATGCATGGTCAGTTACCAGCTAACGAGCAGCAAATAAGCAAGCCATGGGGATTTGACTGCCTGCCATTATCTGTCTGTACCCTCTGTTACAGCAGGAACACGCAACACTCAAGGACACACAGAGACATTGCTCTGGTGGGATAAGATCATAAGAATGTAATATAGGGAGGACTGTAGCTTTCTGACATTTGCAGACAAATAAGCAGCAGCACATAACATAAATGTGTCACTCTCTCCTTCAAACTATCACCTCCACCATTTTGATACAAACCCTGAAAGAGAAATTTATGTAGAGACCCAACCCTGGCCTGCCAGCTACAGTCTATGCTGGGACAGGATAGCAAAATGCAGTCACACAGGTCACAGATAAGTACACCTAAAACCCAGCTTATCCTTTTTGTGAGGCTTGGACATCTTTCTCTAAACACATTTTGGCAAGTATATTCCTATATTCCCACTTCTACATTAAAGGCCAGGTGGCATTTCGCAAGGCTCTGATGGCTCTATACGGCCAATATACTTTTATCCTACTAACTGTAGGAATCTTTCATCCTTAACACGAGATTGAATGGAGGGAGTTATCCTAATGTTCTTTGCATCTTACTAAAAATTCCGGGTCAGTTTAGAGAAACCATTTACACGCTGAAACTTTGCATAACAGCATATTAACTGAAAAGTAGATATGCAGAGATCATTTTAACTGGAAGTAATTGCTATGTTACCAAGCTTTCTTTGATGTTGTTCGCCACAGTATTCTCAGCTACATTATATCTTATGTGATTATTACTAATGTTGCCAAATAAAAGTTAGCAAGAAATAGTTTTTCTGTCTCTGAACGTTTTTGACATATCAAACATTTTTTCATCCTGAACTCAGAGACAAAAAATCAGAAAACTCAAAAAAAAAAAAAAATTAAAACCATCTGAGTGACTCAGAAGACTTCATTTTTGTTTTGAACTTGGTTACTTGTAACACTACTGATTACCATAATTTCAAACAAAGTTGTTTCAACATGAATAGAGGAACATTTTAATTACAAATATTCAAATAGGATATTCCTACATATTTCAAACGTTATTTCTGAAATAGAAACCTAACGAAAGCTTATCCTTTCCTACAAATACTTTTGATTTCCCTACCTGCTCCACTGCTGGTAAATCTAGCTCCAAACTATGGAGTCAAGTGTTAGAAATTTACAGAGAAAAAAAATGTTGTACATGAAAACTGTTGCTTCCTGAGATATTGTTCCTCCTTTCTAAAGGAGGACATCAAATAAATCCATTATAGATTTGCTCATGCTTTTAGCTAATGCTATTAGCTGACATTGCCACAAGAATTTAAGATGAAATAGGTACATTAAGCTCAAGGATACACAGGCAAGTCAAAAAAGCACACAGAGGAAAAATACCCAACAAAACCCCAAAAGTCTTATCATGGAAGTAAGAGCACAAGACAGACTTAGAAAATTTTTGCACAAGTAGATGCTTGTTAAGTATGACGTAATCTAAGGGTGTAACACATAAGAATTCTTGTTTTCTTGGTGCCAATGCAAAGTGGATATTGGAGTACTCACAGAATGACAATGTGCTTTTCTTTAAGCTTGTTTCCCTAATCTTAGCAAAACAAAAGTGGAAGGGTATAAAGATTCCAAAGAAGCTATGACAGTTCATACACAATAAATCACTTCCTTAAAAGTTTTTTCCTTGCATTCATCACCTTTATAGCTATAAAATACTAGTTATGACACACATAAAGTACAAACTAAATGACTAAACTGTCAAAATGTAGGAGATTTGCACATTCTTTTAAAGGACTTCCTTCTGAAAAAGGCTTTTTAATTAGGAAAAAAAACCCCAAAACAACAAACAAAAACCCCTCAAGTGTCTCCTAGCCCCAAGAGTGGAAAAAGGGACCAACTTCACCAATCATGATTTTTAAAGAGGGCAGAGAACATCCTCAAATGCTTTAAATAAAAACATACAAATAAAACCTGATAGCTTGGATAGTTATACAGTAATAATATCTGGAGTTAATGAAAACAATTTAGTGTATTTATTTTTAGAGATTCGCTGTTCGGAGAAAGATGGCAGGTAGCATATTTACACAAGCTGTTTCACAATTGTTTATTTCATGATGACTCTTTCGCTTTCTCACAGTACTCTGTAAAAGCTGGGTGCTCATTAGCTCTGCATATCCTGCAGTAAGTTAACTTGAATACTGCTATTCATATTTATTTGCTAGTGCTCTCCTTAAGTCTGATCATTTAAAAAGCTTACAGTAAACAAAAGAACAAATGCAGAATTTACAGTGCAATTTTAAAGCGCAGGCAGAAAAGAAACTCCTGTTGGGCAAAGGAGTTTCCTTCCTCTCCATCTCCCCTACCCTGATTATCGAGAAGAATCCTGGACTAACAACCAAGTTAAGTTTTTTCTAGGAATTTCATGACAAGTCTCTATGCATATTGTTATGTATTTTCAGGCAACATTTTTAAACAAGAGTTAATCCTATTAATTACTCATAAGCAGGCCAAGCAGGCATTCTTTCGGTCAAGTGTTACAAAAATTAGCCTGTAAAATAATTAATTGAAAACATAGGTCTCTTACCTTTTGGATACATTTCATGTTTTAACTATGCACATGGTCAGATCCCCAACTACTCTATGTCCATATAGCTTCAGTGACTTACACTCACACTCATTTAAGGATCTGTCTGGTGCAGACAGAGGAATAAAACATCTTAAGAGAGTCTTTTTTTTCCTGCTACAAGTAGCATTCCGAACTACCCTCTTGCACTAAGTCACCATTTAGTGAAGGAATCCAAAATGAGCTGTAATGCCCAAAAAGCAATATTGTGCAATTGGTTAAATATCTTGCATGGACAACTAGGGTTCAGACATGTTCCCCATGCTGCCAGCCAGCTGTCTTGCTTAAAATACCAACCCTGGGCCACCACCCTCCCATGCAGATTCATGCGTCACCAACTCAGCCTGTGCAGCTTCACTTTGATGGAATTTTGTTACTTTATGAATAACTTGGAAAACGTGTTGAGGGGCTGTATGTATAGTAGTATGTTCCCCTACACCATTTAATAAATTTATCACACAATTGGGTTTTCTTTGTCTCTTTTTCTTTCCTCCTTTAAATAATCAGAATTGACATTAAGAAACCTAAACAGAATGTAAATAAGCTTCTATTTTGTTTACAATAGTGAAATAATACAGTAAAATGTTTAAAAATGCATAAGCGAGCAAACGAAAGAAAACCTGCAATTTATCTGCTTATATCAATATTATATCCCACAGGATGTTCTTCCTCTGATTCCAGCTGAATTGCTATACTCATTTCTCCAATAAACATTATCTGAGATTTCTCCCCAAATTTCAGTTCTTTCTTATTTCCCTTTCCACTTCCTTGAAGAAGCAACTGATGCTTTGTTAGACTAGCTGTCATTTCTTGCTCTTGACTGATTAATCTACGGTTCCTTGACTCAATAAAGGGTAAAGCCCACACCTAACTCCCTCACTGGCAATATATATGCTCCCTCAGCATATAACATCCAACAAAGCATCTCCATTCACAAACTACTTTTATATCAATTTGTACTTTACCAAATAAATTGACATAAACATGCAAATAGTATCAAGTAGATGTAATTTGTCACTGGTGCTTGATCAAAACTATATAAAACTATAATCAATGACTATGGGAGTCACTGACAATTTGGATAACTACAAATGCCATTATAGTAATTTTAAACCACGCTTAATTTTTTCTAGATGTTGTGGATTATTAAGATCTCTATTATATATTCATTATTAAACACTATAGACTGCTTAGACTTCACACACCATATCTGTAAAAAGTTATCAATTAAGCTGTCACACCTGCTTCATTGCAAATTAGTACTCTTAAATCTTTTTACTCCAGAGCTTATGATTTAAAAAGGTCAATTACTTCCCTAAAGAGATTTTATCATTTGTTTTGTATTTTCAGAGAATTTCTAAGCCTTACTGCTTGTTTTTCTATACACTTAGCAGCAGCATTTAAGTTCTTCACTAATCAGTGGTACACACATCCTTCAGCTATAGAAACCAATATGAGATATAATTTCCATAAACTTCAAGTACAGGTTCACTGCTTCATTGTCCTTCATTTCAAGACAATGGGATTCGTGGTATTATTTCACTTAGGTTCTGCTGAAAATTCTACCCATGTTGTACAGGAGCCTCTGCTAGTTGCTCTTTAAAATAGCATTCCTGTTTTCCATTTTTTTCTGTTCTGCTCCACAAAAATCCACTCCAAACAGATCAATGCTATGTGACCACATGGAGATAGATCTATCAGCAGGATTTCCAGGACAACATGGAAGCTTAGGTTATCAAGCAACAAATGAACAGATGGTCCTGTCATTCCTTATTTCAGAAAAGGTGATTCCAGTGATAACATCTGCTAATAAGCCTTTCTTGAGTATCCTTTAGAAAGTCAGCAAGCTATGGTGTTAGAAATGAAAGATCAAATTGGGTCAGGCATGCTCTTCTCAAGGTGCACTGTAGCTTTCATAAAGGTAATAGCAAAATGGATTGAATGTTCACTCCACATCAGCTTCTTTTAAAGGACTAAAAGCATGTCAAGGATACAGCACATAAGATGTATGGATTGGAAGGGGGCGGGGGGGGGGGGAAGTACTAGGGCTATGCAGATTGCTAATCATCATGGAAACATCCCAAAGTTGATTTTTTTGGTGTCATCTCAGCTTTTTTTTTTAAGTTTTTGTGTCAAGTTTAAAATAATTTTTCTACTGCTGGAATAACTGAAAGCCCTTAAATAAACAGAGGAATCTGAACTCCAGATTTCTCTGTAAATGTATTACACTATCAGGAATGGATTTTAATTTTTATGCTATTTGATGTTTATAAAGACAACAGTCTACAAAATATTACAAAAAGCCACTGAAATGAAAAAAAAGTATTTGACAACAATTAGCTTTCATTTAAAATTTAGTCTATCAGTGATTTTTTTAATAGACTTTTTGTGCTGGCTAAACCACAACACTTTTCTTCTTTGAATATTACAATAGGATCAGACTTTTAAGGTATTATGCAACTAACAGATGAGCACCAAGTAAGATTTTCAAAACTCCCAGCTATTAATTTCCATAAATTTCCATGGGCTTAGGCAACTATGTACTTTGAAAACTTAATAGAAAGTATTTTAGGGTAATTTTAAATATCTAGATATCTTTAAATATTTGACCCACAATACTTCACTGTATCTCTGGTGAAATAATATGAATTCACAAATTCAGTGGTGGTGGTGGTGTTTTGGTTTTTTTTCCTTTTCTTCATCAGTCAAAGGAGACAAAAGGCTAGCTATATATATTCTTGATTTATTCTCCCATCCAGGAGACAAGCCCTAATTTTATATCGTCTCTTCAGCAGGACTCAAATTTCAGGACAGCTGGGCCTTTGTAATCAGGTTACGCTCTCTGCTGCTTAGGGAAAGAGTGAAAGAATTACAACTGAGATAAAAACTGAGTAAAGTTCATTTGAAATTCTGAAAATCTTCCACATAAAGAACACTGAAAGAGATCCTGCTCATCATTTTCACACCGATCTTCCACAATGTATATGTTTTAATACAGGTTTTTGTAAACCCAGGATTAGTGCTTGAGCTCATTCAAAACATATGAGATTGTGCAAGTCTAAAGGTCCTCATATTCTGTCATGTTCTTCAATTCCAGAACAGAGCTATTTCCTGTGAAAGCCTGTCTCTGGTTGCTTCAGTGAGACAAGTTTGGATACAAACCATCTGTTTAAATCACTGTCTTATTTCAACAAACTGAGTGATTCTACTGTTATCTGAAGAATGTAGCTTATGAGAGAGCACAAATAGATCCCCAAATGACTTTAAATATCAAATTAGATGCATTCCTTCCTTCCATGTGCATCTCCTTCCCAGCCAGACAGCAGCAGAGATCTTCTAAAAAGCAAGTTCCACATCGACTTTTTTCCTTTAGCATCAGTAACAGTTTAGCATCTGCAGAGAACTGAATAATAGCAAAGGAGATCAATACTCAGTGAAGTGCCAAAGATAGAAAGATGCTCAGGTAGACTCCTCAGACTTCTAGAATAGAGTTCATAGCTGGGTGCAAAGCTCAAATAATGCAGAAGCTTGATACTGGAAATTCTGAAGATTATTCTTTAAAAGATAAGTTTTAAATTAGCAAAGACGAGTAATAGGTTTAGATGTTCTGCAGAGGAAGGGAAATAGAAAGCCTAAAAGACAGAAATAGGATTCACCAGTTTGAGATCATCCACCAAAGCAAGTTTCCGACACACTGTCAACATTAGCAGCTCAGCTTATGGCAAATACCAAATATGAGGATGAATTATCTAAGAAAGATGCGCAGAAAAATTACTAGCAACAATTACCAAGCACGTCTACTTACTAACACTGTGTAGAATAAGATGACATTCACACAGATTGTAATTAACAAACCTCAATACTAACTGAACCTTATTTCCAAACTGTGGTTTCCATTTCTCCAAACAGCGCTGTGTTCTCCTTGTTTATGGAAAAGGGATACTAGGGAACAATCACCAGTGGGTGTATATGCTTAGCTGCATTGTTTACAGTAAAATTATTATGGTGACTTTAGAGAAGCTGAACCAATTTATACCAGTTAAAGCTGAAGCTCCATATCCTCTTGTCAGATTAAAATGAGCACAATTGTATCATTTTAACCAAGACAGACCAGGAATACCATTATTGCTCTATACCAATACACACTTATTAGTTATATTTGAAAAGGCTTCTCATATAGTGTCTACCATAACAAATTGCTTTTATTGCTTAATTATTCTCAGCATGTCAGCATTCAATTTTATTTGATTATGAATTGCTCTTATTATAGGGGTGAAGAACCACTGCTGAATTTCAGTTTTTCTTGTTTGTTTTTTAATGATTAGGATGTAGTTTAGAGACTACCCAACCTTCTGTTCTGCTTACGTTGTATGGCAGAGAGAAGGCTAATACAGATATTTTTGCTGAAACATTTTAAATACAAGGGATGAATTACAAGCTTAGTTTTATTTAGTTACCACAGCTTGTGGAGGGTGAGAAGGAAAGCTGCTGAGCTTGTTCGTGAGATCATAAAAAATGAAATGGTAATAAGTAAGCTCATAATCTGTTATTCTCTTTACACAAGATAGTGAAGCCCAGGATGTTCAGAGAGTTGTGAAACATAAACACCAGCAGATACAATATCAAAAGAGGCTTTTTTAAAGAACATAGTTTCACTTTTCCATAACTGTTTATAGTGCATGCATGTGTTCTGGAAGACAAATAAAAGTATATAAAATAGTGTGTTATTGTTATGTTACACAACTTTAAAAAAAAAAAAAAGGTGGAAAATAGACTACTTTAGAATTCTGTTGAAATACTTTTCCTGAATGTTAATATATTCATGAATATATATGTAAACAGTCAGATATCATGAACTATTTATAAAATGATAATACTTTACTAGGGAAATATCATCTTGATTATATAACCATGAAATGCAATCTGATTAATTTATTTACTTAATAACCTGTTTTGGAATTAGGTGCTTCAATTACAGTCATTACAATCCAAAACAACAGGTAAATAAAGACTAAATAAAATATATGAGTCCTAAATCAAGCCTCAGTCATAGTAAACCCAAGCTCCCACTCCATGAAATATCTGGAAAGACGGTGGTTAAAGATGGGCCCTTCAGACTAGAAAGCCCTTCAAACCCAGAAAGAGAGCAAAACCTAACAAGGCAAAGTAGCAAGAAGCAAATCTCCAAATCCTAAGACCAGCAATTCATTCACAAGCTATAGCTGTCACGACAAACACTCCTAAAGGTGCTCTACAGTGTCGCTGTAGTCACTCAACACAGTTGTGTTTCCATGTTGACCATATCACTGCCAGGTGTCCAGATGAGTATTCAAAGCTTTCTGCTGAGCTTCCACAGTTCTTTAATCTACTATGTGTTATAACTCTAAAAAACATTGCCAAACAGATTGGTATATTGTGGTGCTTGTACCTCAGAGATATGATCGCACACTTCACAGACAATACAGCATCATCACTATTTGGACAAATGGGAACTATAGGCCATTTTGGAAGTTGGGCGCAGTTCCAGAAAAATATGATGATATACTCTCTGTTCACTAATCTACATAAAGCAAGGACTGTTTTCAATTTATTTGAATATGCACAATCTGAATTGAATGAAATTGAAAAATAGAAACAGGTATTTTCAGATAACTTGCACATCCACGTTTCAGAGTTCCCATCTTTGAGGGGATTATCAGTCAGAGACAAGCAAGGAGACCCTTCTTTTGGATGAAAAAAAATCCACAAAATACTGGAGATTTTAAAGCGCTATTTGGGGCAGACAATCTTATCTCTATATCCCATCTGTTTCACAAAAGATAAATTCTTTACCAGCCTATACTAATAATATACTATTTATATTTTGGGGAATTACACTTAAAAGTTTCCCATATTGAAAGACATGTAGAAGAAAATATGGTTGTTACTTCTGTATTATGCTTTGTCTTAGACTAACAGGAATAAAGAGAGATTTCAGACTTCTTTTTTTTTTATTTATTTAATATGTAGATAAATATCTTCCCATCTTACCATTATTTTTAACATGAAATAAATAAAGACTGGAGACTGAAGCTAGGAAGTACTGAAGCTCATTACAACATATTTTCACACTTCAGTACGCTTTCAGCTTAGTGGTAGCAATTTGTACAGAATCTTCAATTCGCTAACTAAACTGTGCTTCACTAAATCATGTTAAAGGATTAATGGGTCACAGTACACATTCTAAGCGTTTCAAGTCATTGATCAAACTTCTGATGCATTTCAGATGCTGAATATCTGATTATTTTCAATCTGGTTTGTTTGGGGGTTGGGTTTTTTGTGGTTTTTTTTTGTTTTGTTGTTGTTGGGTTTTTTTGTGTGTGTCCCCAAACAATGTAAGAAATATCAGCAAATGAAAAGCCTTGTTTTTCTTTAAATACCTTTCAGGAAAAGGAAAGAAAAAGGCTTCTTATTAATATCCAGCCACTGTCTGGATACTTTTGATTAAAGACCATCAGATATCCCACAGTCTAAACCTCTTACATTTCACTATTGCTCTTTATGTTTGAAAACCATAGCAACAAAACAGACAAGAGGTGTGACTGCACTAACATACCATGAACTCATCACAAGTACAGGGAAACTCTCCCTGAACAACTGCCATCCACATTTTCATTCTGCCTCTCCTCTGTGGTAAAAAAAAAATTAAATAATTTTCAACAGCATTCTTGAAATAGAGCTACACTATCACTATAATTGCCTAATTAACCTGATTTTGATAGACACAAAGTAAATGAATGGACAAGGGAATGGACAAGAGACAATGGGCACAAACGGAAACACAAGAAATTCCATTTAAACTCAAGAAATAATTGGGTTGGGGTTTTTTCGGTTTTTTGTAATGAAAGAATATCTTCTAAAAAACCCAAACCACAACAATTTAAATACACTCCAGGACACCTCTATATACAGACTCCCTAGAGGTTACTCCAGAATTCCATATCACAAAGGAAAATGTATTCTACAAGTCACGCTCAAAGCTTGTAAAGCACTCAGGGATTTTGTCTCTTTAACAGAGGGCCTCAGTCAGGCAAATGTACTGAAGATCCTTAGAGAAATAAGTTTCAAAATACTTTCAGGAAACAGATAAGTTACTGAAAGCATTAGACACTTTGTAAATCTATGCTTTGTGCTGCATTCTGCTACCATACTGCTGATAACACATACTATACCATAAAAATCAAAGACAATAAAGAAAAAGCAACAAAGCTTATAATTAACAGAGATGTTCAGTGACTGAACATCAGAATGTCCTTTTTTTTTTTTTTACAGTTTTGAAGGAAAACAAATTTTCATGCGTATCATACTGTTCATTGATATGTCTAACTGCAAAAGCAAACACAGTTCAGTTTCTGGAATGGAGATAGGGTTTGGGGTTTTTTTGTTTTGGTTTGGTTTTTATTGTTTGGGTTTTTTATACATGAAATACAGAAGATCTGTCACAGGATTTGAGTCCTTACTACATGGTCTCTGGCCTTCAACATCAAAACAGGGAAAGGATATTCCTGATGCTAGGACTTAAATTCTGAGGCTAAATTTTCAGGTGAGCTGGGAACTTATGTGCAACTTCAGCTGTGCCAATCACTGTAATAGAAATGGTCTCTACAGAATTTATGGCATTATGCATCTGAAGCACTTTTCTACAAAGATGAAATCACTCAAAACCACCCTACATCTCAAGCACATACTATATATTATTTTAAAAGTTAAAAGATAAATTATTATTATGTCCCTGATAAGCACACTACCTTTTTCTCCAGTATTGGTTCAAAATGGCCTGCCAAACTAAGATTATAAATTTCATAGTCTACATTTAATCAAGTACAAGAAGAAAATCTTTGTGAGTTTGGCAATGAGTATTAAGCAATGTTCTAGGAAACAGGGGACGTGGAAGATGAATGTCCGCTTATTGGTGAGAAATAACAACAACAAAAACTGATGAAACAAAATATATGAATGGATGATCTGTAAAAGAATGTACGATATAAAATAAATACTGTAGCAACTACTGAGATCGTTACTACCAACCCAGGGTTAAAGCTAATAAAATATTCCCTTGGATGGCTTGCTCCAGTCTGCTCCAACTTTTACCTTTAGCCAAGAAAATGCAACCAAGAGTTTACACATAACACCATATGTAAATGCAGCACCACAAGTAAATTCCTTCATTCTTTCTTACAACAGAGTACGTGCATGTAACACAGGGTAATCTAGAGAGATCTCCAATTAATGAGACTCACACATTTTGTAAGATAAAAGACTAGTGTTTGTCTTGTGATGTAGTGTGATATGTTTGTCTTCTACTTTCACTCTTTAATTTATAAAAAAATGCAGTTCAGTATGAGTCTTGGACTCTACCTCAATCTGACTGTGTCAGTACTCCAACGGTACTTAATACGCTTTTCCACTTAAAGACAGAACTGTGCTGAAGCACTTAGCTGAACGTGGGCCAATATACAATAATCAGTAACAGATCTTCTCATCAGTACAGTCCATTAATAAAAGAGTACTGAAGTAGAATGGCAAGTATATTACCCTGCTGCTGTGCGTTATTAGCAGATTTGGGTCACAGGAAAGACTCTTGGAAAATGAAAGAGAATAAACATGGCTATAGCCTAGATAGAGATCAGAGGAGAAAACACCACAGGCCACCTGCCAGAAAGTATTACTTCTCTTTAAATAGTTTGCCATTCTGGCTAAAATTCCATGGCATGGGCATTCTATTAACTATTTCTTCAAAATGTTCTTGTCATGACCACATCATTAAGTAAAGAGGTATATGTAAGAAGACTTATTTTTAAGTGCAAAGTAGATATTCATGAGGCTTGATTCCAAGGTAGTGAAAAAGATTTAGCTGATGTCTCAAATATTCTTAGAGAGAATATAGCTCCAACAGATTTGGAAACTGTGCTGATGGCTCCTGAATTAAGAATTTAGAATGGGCTTTTTGAAAGACCCTGAAAGCTAGATATCCAATTCAAAAGAAACACTGGAATACCCTAGTAATAACCTTTTGCATGAAAAAAATCCTACATTTCAAAAAGAGTTACGACTGCAGTTGGAGATTTTAATGCCACATAATACTGCTTAAATAAAACATTTCTAAGGTTTATTCACATTTTTCAGAGAAAACTGAAACTTTCAGAGAAAACAAACATATTTCCACTGTTAAAAAGAACTAATATTACTTATAATGAAATTTAACAGATGAAAGACTCCAGTAAATTTGGTTTAAATTGTTGTCCTAGGTTTAATAGTAAATTCTCACAAGAACCATTTTTAGAAAGGCAGAAATATGACAGGACAACAAGGCAATAGAGTGTGCCTAATTCATTCCAATTCACAGAGTAATGCATTTCTATTCACACAGTGATGCATTCTGGTTCCCAACATGAGAATCCAATCTACTTGAAGTTCAGTAGAGTTGAAAAAAAATCACAGCAGCAGAAAACTGACATTGTCTATTTTGCTAAATAGAGAAGTACTTTAAAAATGGCTTTTCTCTGTTCTTAAACAGTGTTGGGCTTTATTTATCAAAACACATATTATGACAGTAGATCTAAACTATTCACAAGAAATACCAATATTCAGCTGTACCTCTCTCTTGTTTGACAACTACAGTTTAGTTTCTTATACAATTACACCTTGGAAAGCTATTACTCTGTAACATCTGTGGACTTGTCACTGAGATTTATTTTTTTAGTTTTGTTTCTTATGAGATTTTAATACATACCTGTTTGTTGTGACGTGTACAGGCTAATCAGTATTCATATTAAAAAAACAAAACAAAAAATAGTGGGCTACTTTGAATTGTAACAAGCTCATAGAGAAGCCCAATTTAGATTACAGTTCTGCCTGTGTAATACTGTGAAGTCTTTAGTAATAACAGCAGAAACTTGAAGTATAAGCAGCACATTTTTGGAAGTGAACTCCATCTGATCTCTTAAATGCTTTCGTTGTTTTTTAAATTGATCTTCTGAAAAAAATATTCAAAACTATTTTTATTTCTTACGTACTATGCAAGAGTATATTCCAGCCTTATTTGACAGAGCAAATGAAGCCAGTAAAACTGTTTTGAAGAATGTTGATAACATGGATTTTCCATGGGACTTTGGGTTCTAAATGCTTAGGTGCTTTGCACACTCTCCCTCTAATTGTTTGCCACATAGAAAATACTATGGTTTTTAATAACCATCCACTAAAACTTTGCATGCCCATATAACTAAATTACCTTTATATTGACCTATCTACTCTGAAGTTCAGTATAATATAGCTCCAAACTGCCTGTATAATGCTCTTTGAAGTTATCTGCTGAGTGATTTCCCATCTGTGCATTTTGCATGCTTAAAATAACAACATATTTTTAGTATTTAATCTACTTTATTAACAGGTCTAAGCAGTCTTTCACTATACACAGACACAGGATAGTACTTCTTAGAGCATGAATACGCATTGTTGGTATTTTACAATCTTGCTCTTCAAGTCTATGTGTGGTGTTAGCACTGAGCAATTTACAACTTCCTGAACTGTGTATTAGTGTACACTAATACATATTTAAGACCTTGAAAGACAACATCATTTTGATAAGCAAGATCTGAAGATGAACAGAGATGGAATCACATGTTTATTGTGGAATTAACTCATTCCCACAAAAGCAAAGATGTCTGTGTCAGTGAGTTCAAGTCAGGATTTACACCTCATATTTCTGTATATGCCTATTGTAAAAGCAGATTTGCTATATTATGATGCAGGAGATGAACTGGGGAAGTGATGTTTCTTTCTAAATGGCGTTTCTAGATCTCCATTTTTTTTACGGCAATGTTAGATTAAATATGAGGACCAAAGGCAAGTAATTCTAAGGAAATACATTGCCTCATTTATTTATTCATTTCTTAAGTATTATAGCTTTCTCCTGTGCTGCAAGCTAGAAGTCAATTTCTATATAAAATAAGACAAATGTTTGTCATTTAACTACACTATCATAATTTGCTCATTAGATGAATGTGCATTCAGACCAATTTCATTCTTAAGTAAACCCAGCTCAGCCCCAATAACATACCATTTACATAGCAATCCACCCAGAATATCTTGCAATTAGAACACTGAGCTTGCTTGATCTTAAACTATCCTATCTTGGGTCACAGAAGTGACTGAAACACTGAAATTCACCTTGAATATTACTACATTACTAGCCCTTTTTATGACCTGACATTTTAACAGTACAATCTAAATGCTATCACTAAGTATTAGTGAAAGTGTATCCTTGATCTGCACTTATTTTAGTTCACTAAAGGTCCCATTTGTTTTTATTGAGGTTAATGGATCTGTGAATACAGATCCATTAACCTCAGAATTTTTAAATGTTAAATCAGCAGCTTTAAATAAATGTTAACATGAGGCAGCAATTACTGATACCGTAATACCAACTGGAGGGCAAAGTTTGGAGCATGGACTCCTGAGAATATGTTAAACAACCCAAACTCCTTTATTAGTAAGATTAAAAAAAAAAAAAAAAAATAAAGCTGAATATTCTCTGGAGCTACAAGCAATAAAAGCATATTTCCTTGAACGAAAAATAGAACCATGCAGCATTTAACTGAAGGCTTACATATCTGCTAATTCATCTGTTATTTTTGCTTTGAAAAATTGTCTTAATGTAAAAACTGCATCTGCAAAGTGATGATTTACACACTCACCCTGTGGGTATTATTACTTTCAAAATTAACATGTCACAACCAGCACTTATGAAAGAAAGTTTGTTATCCCCAAAATGGTGATTATATAGTGTTTGAATAGCTTGACATTCACAATCAGAGTTTATTGTAGACCAGCTATTTAATATCCATGGCAATTGCTATAGGGAAGAACTGCTCTCAGGGAAGTCGGCAGGAGCTTTATCATTAGTGAGAACAGTGTTATGCAGCTAAGTTAGCTGTAAGACAGATTCTTGAATAGTGGTCTGGGAGCATCCCATCACAGATTCCTCTTGCCCTCAGCAACAAGACAGAAGGGAGTTGCCACAAAATACGCACTTATGATTAGATGGGGTATTTTAAATTTAACGACAAGTTAGTCTTTAAAGGAATACACCTGCTTTTTAGTTACTAGAAATCTCATCTTTTTTTCTGCTACCAGGCTGTGTTGATTTGATAATAAACCCAAAGAGATCAATGGCTTTTCCTAGAGACGTATATTGAGTCAATAGTTTTTTTCAGATTAGATTTATGCAACCTACTGAATTGCAGTTATAATCATCACGGTCAACAGGCCAGAGCCACAGTAGTAGACCCACAGACTATCTCCAGTCCTCACAAAGGAGGACAAACACATATGCTAACAGTGTAAGAACTGACCAAGGCTATTATATGTGGGAAGTGCATACAATGCCACTAAGCAGACACTTGGAGGACCATGAATGTCAGCCCTTTATTGCCATAGGTTGAATTTGTATTTACAATTATTGCAACTGCTTAAAATGTGCCCTGGTTTTTAAAAGAAACTGTCATGCCTTAGAAAAAGGAAATGCAATGAGCTCTGATGTTTACTCATCCTAACTTTATGGGATCCCTTTTTGTCAATCTGCTGCCAAAATTGTCAGTGGATTGGACAAAAGGCTCTTTTAGATTCTCGCCTGCCTGAAATTCCAATTACACTAAGTTAAGACTATTGTAATTCCACTCTATTTATTACATTGCTAACAACTTGCCACCTCAGGGATAATGGTATCTGCAAATCTTAGGATAGGTTTTTTCTACTCCATTTTAAATAAAGCAACCTCAATTTCAAGATTAAATCGACGTACAACATCAAAAAATAGGATACATTTTAAACAGTCTCTCAGACCTTGCTGGGAGTGAGATGTTAAGGTCATAACTTAATATTCAATAACAAAGACATCTAATACAGTAGATAATATAAAGAGTGGAATTTCTAATGTACTTTGAGAAAAACACATTAACAGGCCAAAACAAATGTTTACCGGGTTAACGTACTTTTACAAAGCGCAAATGGTTCCAAACATAAAAAGGGGGAGTAAAGAGAAATTCATTGTTAACAAATGGCATCTCCACATTCTTCTATTATATCTAGTACAGTCATTGACCTGCCTTCTAACAACATCTATCAGCATGCAGGACTATCACTTTAGATCGAGTTTGCCTTTATTCCTGAAGATGGGGCAAGTGGTACTTGTGCATGTTCAGATGAGGAGAATGTTTCCAGGCAAATTCTTGTGATGGAAACCTGTATCTGGTCTCAAAGGTTTGTGCTGGACCCCTCTGCCACAGATTTTGTTCAGTCTACACAGCAAGTGTTTTGTCTCATGCCAGCTTTTTATCATTTCCCATACCAGTCAATCAGGCCAACAGTATTTTGCATTATATCATCAGTTCTTAAGATTTGTTTCTTTTAGTGAGTTACCCTTTCAAAGCTGCCCAATAGACTCTGGTCTCCCACAGTGAAAACTTTTGATTTTATTATTAAACAACGTCAGGCATGGGATTGGCCTAATAAAAATGGTACACAACCCTCTTGACAGCATTGCACAACCCTGTACAGTAGGTCATACCAGGAAAAGTAAATTAATTACTTTTGTGAGCTTCCTGGTCTATGAGATGCATCCAGCTAAATAAACAACAGTACGAACACAGAATAAAGACACTTGTTAGCTTGGTACATATCCTTTGAAGCAAATATTGGTCAGTCCCTATAATGAACACAAGGAAGTAGTCAAAAAACATATAACAAGCCTCCCTTCCACTTAAATCTTACAGAGATCAGGCACAGCAATAGTACTTTACTTTTCTGAGAACATGGCCTGCTTTCTGCTAGAAGCTCAGGGGCCAACTTCAGTACAGAAGAATAAGCATGAGAGGAAGAGATATTTGCTGTTTCTCAATTTTTTCCATTAGCTGGCCATAGAGGAGAACCTTTCCAGTTTTCACTACTTACGAAACAATGTCTGCATACTAATCTAATAGTTTCATATTAGAGGAAAGCATCCATTTAAGAAGTGTTTTCTCCCTTAGGGAAAAAAAAAATAGCAAACCACAACATAAGTCAGTTGTTTGCTTGCTAACAGTCTACTATATGGACATTCACTGCATGTCTCCGTAAGAGCGCACACCTACAAGCTCATATATACTATTGCTGCCTTGTGTATTTACCAGCCTCTCTCAAGTCTCAGTAAAATCCCTATAATTTTATATTTAAAAACACAACTAGTAATAATAAAAAATAAAGTTAAAACCTTTTAATCTTATTAAAGCCTCATTAAATCAAGACAGTATTTATCAGATGGGACCATCCTCCCAAACATCAGCAAAATCTACAGCTCAACTTGATGTTCATGATTTAATTAGCAACTTGACTAAGTGCAGGTGGTTGGCTGACACTTCTTTTGATCTGTTCCCTCAAGGTGCATGCTGTGCTGTCACATGATTCCTTACTATTAATCCCTAACCCTGAAAGAACATTTGTTTACTTTACTGAACAAGGCAACAGCTACAAAAGAAATATGCAGATTGCAGAGGAATACTTCAAGATGTAATTTTTCTTATATTAAAACAGAAAGCCAAAAAGATACATTTCATGAATATCTAACCTACAAGCTTTAGACCCACACGCACATTTTATTATACAGCTAGTTAACAACTAATGAAAATTATATGAGCCAGCAGTGTGCCCAGCTGGCCAAGAAGGCCAATAGCATCCTGGCTTGTATCAGAAATAGCATGGCCAGCAGGACTAGGGAAGTGATCGTCCCCCTGTACTCGGCACTGGTGAGGCCGCACCTCGAATACTGTGTTCAGTCTTGGGCCCCTCACTACAAGAAAGACACTGAGGTGTTGGAGCGTGTCCAAAGAAGGGCAATGAAGCTGGTGAAGGGTCTAGAGCACAAGTCCTGTGAGGAGCGGCTGAGGGAACTGGGGTTGTTTAGCCTGGAGAAAAGGAGGCTGAGGGGAGACCTCATCGGTCTCTACAACTACCTGAAAGGAGGTTGTAGCGAGGTGGGCGTCGGCCTCTTCTCCCAACTAACAAGTGATAGGACAAGAGGAAATGGCCTCAAGTTGCACCAGGGGAGGTTTAGATTGGACATTAGGAAAAATTTCTTCCCTGAAAGAGTTGTCAAGCATTGGAACAGGCCGCCCAGGGAAGTGGTGGAGTCACCATCCCTGGAGGTATTTAAAAGATGTGTAGATGTGGTGCTTAAGGACATGGATTCATGGTGGACTTGGCAGTGCTAGGTTAACGGTTGGACTCGATGATCTTAAAGGTCTTTTCCAACCTAAACGATTCTATGATTCTCTAAGTGTCACTATGAGAAAGAAACAAAGAAATAAACAAGTCACCTACAACTTCTCCATAAGAACATATCCTCAAACAAAGCTTCGCATGCAAGAACACAGACCAGTTGTGTTTGTACCTACATCCTTAAAAGGATAACACAATCAGTCCATAGTCCTGAGAGAGCACAGAAAAGCTACAGAGTAATTTCAGAATACATTTAGGTAACCCTTTTCCAAAAAAACCCACTGAAACTTATCATTCACTTCAACACAGATTTGTGACCAATACTGACATGAAATTATGGCTGATATAAAATCTTCCCAATATGGTCTTTGAATATTTATCTAAATACCCATTTGGTATAGACTGAAGCTGGAGCCACTCTCAGCTGAAACCATTTGTCATCAAACTATGTACAAATAGGCATATTGCAGTAGTCTATATATTGAAACCACACACACTAGCAAGCTGAATATATTTGATGTCAAACCAGTGCCTGCTACACATAATGGAGAAAACAGTTAAAGAAAAAAGTTTGTATGCAGGAAATTACTTCAATCCCCTTTGTATCTCCTTCCCAGCCCCAGAACAGAGAGTAACACTTCTGTGATAATGAACAAACCAAGTAAATCAAACCTAATACAAAACCACTTGCTGTTCAACATTATCTGTAATTAAAGTTAAACTGGAATGGGAGTATGTTCCTTCACAGAACTCCCCCTTATTTCCCTCCACCCCAATCAACTAAAGCACAGTGCTAAAGTTGTTCTGTGACTGGGGATCTTCACACTGATAAGTACAAGTCCTAATTATATAAGATGCTGTAAAACAGGTGCAGTTGCTACCTAGTCCTTTTACACGCTTTGGAAGAAATTAATCTTACACAAAGAAAAAATGGAGAGATACTCTGAAGTTACCTTTCACACCATTCAACACCAGTATTACAGAACATTAAATATAACCCGACTGTTTGTTATCCAGTACCTATTGTACTTCATATGATTAGTTGCAGAGTAAAGGGAAATCGTGTTCTATGATACCGCTGCAGACCTCCCTTCTTACTCACAAAAGGCGTAGAATAAAACACTGTCCCAAACAGAAACAACATGATCTGGCAACAGTTTCACAGTCACCCAGCATACCATTGCTATTTTACTCTCTTGAAAGTAGAATGGATGTCTGAGAAAGCTAACACCTACTCATTCAGTGAGGTGATCTTTACACTAGCTTTCAGGAGGTATTTATGCCTGTTGAAGCACACTGAGTATCTGCTGCATTAAGAGGTCTTGAGAAATACATTTGATGGCAAGCAAGAGAGGATGGAGATAGTATTCCCATACCAATAATAATAAAGACAGGAGAGAGTACGAACACTGTGCTTTGTAAGTTATCCTCTTGAACCATCTGCACCTTCAGAAGACAGCAGTTAACTTGGGAAAGGGACTTTTTAAGTGGACTCATCTTTGGAGATGGTGTGTTTCCAGGAAAGATTACAGTATGATTTTCATCGTGTATGCCTGGTGAGGATACTATTATGAAAGACATGTCCATACTGAAAAACGAGTACAAACACTGGAAATCAAAGACTATTTATCTATCAGAAAGGAAGAATATGCTGATTATGGTTCCCAAACAACTTGGATGATGAAATACTGAGTTTATTAAATTTGCAGACGCACTGACTCTGAAAGAGATTGCAAATCCTCTGACAAAAACCCCAGGAAGAGACCTGAAGAACTCATTAGTCATTGCAGGTGATTTGCAATGCCTACATGCAAAGCACATGTGTATTACCTGTGATGGTGGCACTTGTGATCTAGCAATTGGCAATAGATTTCAGCAGTTAGCTGTTTGGCCACTGGCACAAACATTGCTGGTGTGGTGCATGTGCCTAGTTACACAGGTGACATTTTATTATTCTTCTCAGATTATACATATATCTGATAGTGCTCTTCAGGTAAAATACAAATGATATACAAAATATCACAGAGCATCTGACACCTGATTCCCCAGGTGGAAGAAGTCGATCCATAGCCTCTGCACACTCAGTATCCCATGTCGCTGCTGCAGAATGCTAGCCGTCATATCTGCTTCATGTGGGGAGAAAAGCCCTATGTTTATTTCCACAATAAGCAGTAGGATTTAACAGATGAAAGACTGAAAAATATTGGCAGTGCCAAAATCCACTTTGTAGAACTCCCTGTACCTGTTTGCTTGTATCCTGAGAAAGTTTTTTAATGTAATTGATTTTTTTGTCCATTTTACCACTAACAATCCATGTGATCAAGCTATACAGACCTAGGAATCTGAAGAATAGGGCTGTTGTGCTTTTTCTTGCTGAAGATACATCAGCTTTGCAGCTTCAAGTAAATAAATCCTCAGTCTTACAGAGAGTTTTCAATATGAATTTGTGGACTATAATACATGCTGAGGAAAATATGGGCAAGAAATTACAAAAGTCACTTTCAAATATTAAACAAAAAATAAGAAGCATGAAATAAAATGTCAAAATGAGAACATAAAATTACAATGCAATCTCAACGTAAAATATTTTTCAGAGCAGTCCTCTTTTTACTTGTAGCAAAAGAGCAACAAAAAATTGACCTAATTTCATGTACAGGTAATCACAAGTTTCTGATTATTTTTCTACAGAGTTACTACCACAAGTGGCTCTAAATCTCATATGTATATTGGGACCAGCAACTTACAATGAATTCAGCTTTCATTTTTCAGAGAGGCCAGGCAGGGAAGAAACAGAATTCCTGCTGCTCAAAGCTTGCAGGCAAGTGACATCAGCTCTCCTGTATCACTTCACTACAGATGGACTCTTAGTTCAATAAGCCACAGGCTCTTCATTAACAAGTTCTGCTATTTTAGGTTGTGGGTACACCAGGAAAGTCAGAGCGTTCCCATCCATCGCTGTCTCATCTCAACACCTTTCATCCCAACAGAGTTTGGGAGAGGCCTATTTTACCATCTCTAAGAAAACGTAGCTACAAATACCTTTTCAAGCTCTGTGAACTGTAACAGCATAGCTCTTGAAATGGAGGCTCTTGAAGGGGTTTCCCCATCTCCAGCAGGTCATTTTCAGGAACTGTCCTTACCTCTCAAATGCAGAGTCTTGTGCTCTCCACTGATGTGAGGAATAGGTGTAAGCTTACATGGAATAGGGAGGCTATCTGGACTAAGTTCATGCAACAGTATAGACACTTTTTATAATATATATACATCTCCTGATTATCAACGTTACCCAGATTATGCACACGTGCATATAAACATATGCATATACTAACACACACAATATATATACATAATGTTTACTAGCTTTACCCATGACACATTAGAAAGAAATTTTTTTTGCATAATAAAATGAGTAGTTGAATATTTATGAATTTAGATTAGGTCAGGCTTTATCACAAAAATTAGTCAGACATACAAGTATATTTAAATAGATATATTAAAAAAGTTTCTGATAACACCGAGGATTAGGAAATAAAAGCGTATGAGCCTAGACTGAATGGAAAAGAAAGTACAGAAACTGATTCCATTTAAGAAAGCAAAGGAAAGAGACAAAAGCCTTATTGGGAATTTTTTGCTGCAACCATTTTTTTCCAGTCCATATGTAAAGCACCTAATTGTTTCAACTCTAGACATACATCTAATAAAACCATTCAGCTGTGATGCTCTAATTCATAGACCTAGACAGATGTGGTAGATGTGGTGCTCCATTGCAGCTTAATAGGTAACTGGTAGAAAGGTTGTTCTCTACTTTCTTTCTCTGATGGTGTTAAACATGTATTGACAGGATGCCTCTGTGCTGCTCAACGTTTGGCACTTAGGAGAAGTTCAATTAACCAACCTTTCATCTGTCTGTCCACATAAGATACAGCTTTACTTTCCTGTGGCTAATTGCTAAGCCAAAGTACTCACTCACTCTGCAATTCTAAAGCCCGGCCATTCACTTGGGAGCATTAAGTACGTATGCTGCTGCAAAGAGCTGGCAGAGATAACCTGAATAACATTTCACACCAGCTTCTTGTCCTCTCCCTCTGCAAGTTTTGGTCCACGCAGGCTAGAACAAGGAGTGTGCCTACTTTACAGGACTCCCTGCACATCTGCACTCAGTGAAGTTAAAACATCGTACTTAATCCTGCAAGGATGTGGGTACTATATTTCCTAGCATGAATTAGATTTAGAAACATTCATGTTTTATATAAGGATAAAAGCCGATTCATACTTGTAAGCCAATTAAAATGTTAACTTCTGAGCACTGAGACAACATGGTTGGGAGCTTAGAAGTGGATACTTCTTCTAGTAGAAATAATGAGTGGATGGCAGACAAAGTATTAATAAATTGTCTTAATCTGTCTTTGTTTACAAATATACAATCCCTGCAGATGGTTTTGAACAGAAAGGGGTTTTAGTAGCATAATTCAAGTATACACAAAGTGATTATCAGCCAAAACTTTAATCAGTAGTTTTTTCTTGGACAATTCCCTGCATGTCTTTGTTCCCGCAGGGAGCAGATTATTCTCTGAACAGCTCCATTTATATTGCTCTCTCTATACTTTTGCTCAGAGCTCCAAAATATAGCTAAAACCTGATTCTTCAATCCCATTCAAGATAAGTGTTAAATTTTCTCCAGTGCCGTGTTTTGCTTGACAAAGAAGGAGCAGGAGAGGTTATCTAATTTCAAATTTAGTTTAGCTGACTTACACGGTAGGTAGCATTCTCCTTAAAGTACCAGCATCTGAAAACAACTGATTAAATATGGTTCTTCATTTCTACTTAAGAAACGGACTCAATAAGTGTTCCTAGCAATGTAGCTCTGGAAGAAAAGCGATCCTGAAAACTTAAGTAAAATTACTTCCCAAAGTTCAGAAATCAGGGGAGAAATAGAAGAAATCCAGTATTTTATTACTAATGAAAATAATATGGTGCTATTGTAATGCTTGACTTAAAGGGTTTGTAAAATTTCAGACTGCATCGGCTTCAGTTATAGAAGCCACCAGAGTTTTCAAGGCTGAGAGTTTGTTGACCCTTGGTCAAATTAGAAATGTGATTTCAGGAGCTATAGTGAGTACAGGTTATCAGGTTGTCTAGAATTGTCCTGAAAAAACCCTAGAGGGATCCTTTCGCTGCTCCTTTTAAAAGTATGTAGCTAAAATAAATCAGGCAACCTTAACCCAGATGCGGCAAAAAGCACAGAGAGGACAATGCTACTGAGCATATTACCAAATACAGCAAAAAAGTTTTAAAAAGCAGAAAGACCTATTCATCTACCTTGAAAGCATGTGTAAAAAAGATGATTTATGACTATAAAAGTAACATTTTTATTTTTCTCCTCCTTAAAAGAATATCCACCCAAAGCACCCCCAAAAAATTAACAATCTCACTATACACATAATTTTGGTCTTATTCAGGTTTTTTTCCGTTACTGACAGCAACAAATGTTTTACAGTAATATCAAGTTCAGGACATCACTGAACTACACCCTTTAGAAAGACACAGTAAAAAATACTCTCTGCTCCTGTGAGCATATACTCCAAATAAACAAGCCGAGAAGTTACAGGACAGAAAACTCCACTTTGTATTTTGAAATTTAAGTTGGTAGACAAATGTTATAAAGTTCACACCAAAAGGTGGTAAGAGGGGCCACAATGTACCTCAACCTTCACCATACCTTAAAATGTAACTCTTCAGGGGAAGAAAACTGTACAGCTTTATGGTTGCATTTACGTTACAAGTACATATCGCTTCCCTTCAAAAAACCTGCATCAAGACTGAACCACTGTTGCTGGTTATGATTAGAGAAATTAAATAGAAGCAAGTGAAATCCTTGAAACCTCACGCATTTATCATCTCTTTGGTGAGAAAGAAAGAAAATGGTATCATTTAATCTTGACTGCAGACTTCCTTACTCCGAAATTTTCTCATTTCACTGAAGTACCTGTTGCTTGAAGCAATCTTGTCAGTATGCCTTAACAACTTCTATCCATTTAACAACGGAAAATCATTTTAATGTATTTGTATCTTAGCTATCAAGGAGAGTACTAAATAGCATGAACATTAATTTAGCATGAAAAATATTTTATGAAACAAGTGACATACTCTTCTTTAAAAATAAAAGTTTTATCAGCATTTCCTCTTGTCATAGAAACAATTCCAGTCACTTCTACAGAAATAGTAGGAGTGAGTTACATGTGGGTTTTTTTCATTGCCTTTAGCCATTAAAATGAGTTAATTCTTTCACAATTCAGTATCACTGAAGTATTAGCTCATGACCCCAGTACTTCTATCATCAGGTTGAAAGATACAACCTTCAACTTTTCAGGCATAATTGTACAGGCTAAGATTACTTTCATTTACATTTCATTTGTATTTAATGCAAGCTAAAAAAAAATTGCAGTACAAGTTGAAATCATTGGTAAATATCCAGCACATTTGCTTAAATTCCAGGCACCTGAAGCACAGGTGGTAACTGGAGGAGAACATACCAAACACTGTAGTCACAGATCCTCTGTCTCCATACATCCCTTTTCTTGTACAGTTAACCTCTGTTGTAATAGATGAGGATGAGATTACACCTCATGTGACAGACTCTTTCTTTTCATAAGCATGTAGAAATAATTCCACTGAAGTTCTCTTAGGACATCTGGAATACAGTATCAGGTGCTACAGGAAAAGTAACTTTGTAAAGATTTCATGGCAGCACTTGCTTACCACCAAAAGGTAATCCATATAGCTATGTATCATGCTTACTTTTGCTGTTTGTTATTTAAGTAATATAGTTTCCAAATTCATATATAGCATAAATCACAAAATTTCTTGGTAGAGACTAAACAGTTAAACAGTGGATAGGGTGAAAAGAACAAAATGGCATACTAAATTACAGATTTAAAAGCTATTTTTCTTCTTAGAAAGACACTGCTTAGGTTGAAATGAAACAAATTTTATAACATTGGTGCTATGGGGAGTGGAGAGCATATTCAAGTGACAGTACAGTCTGCTCAATGTGTAAAATCATTCTTATTTGTCAATTCCCTGGATACAGCAGGAACTGAAAGACTGCTAGCTAATGGGGTTTTTTTCTGAAACAAGAGGATCTTCTATATACTATTTGGTCCTGCTCAAGGGCTTACAGAAAGTGCAGGGGAAAAAAAAAGTTTGCAATAAAAAAGAAATCCCATATTGCTGCCACTTTTTTTCTCCAATTCCCATTTTCTACTGAAATTTTCTACTACTCACAGAAACAATTATAAAATTGAAATTGATATCAAGTTAACTGTACAAAATTACAGTAGCTATCTATTAATAGTGTATTTGTAACTGCACTATTTCCCTTTAGCCTATATTTTAGCAATAACATGTGAATTAAGTTGTATATGTTTAATTATTTGCTTTGTTTTAAAACAAGATTATATTAGTTTAATTGATTATCCACCCATGTATGTTTGGCAGATTAATTTATGCTGAGCTCTTTTGGGAGATGCATTTGAGGCTCTGTTTTGTGATTCTCACAACTACAGAACTGCCTAGAATCAAAGCTGCCAAAACAGATTTTTCAGTTTAGGAAAAAGATATCAGAATAACTATACAAAGTAGGCTAATAATCCCAAAAACCAGGTACATAGCTTGGCCACCCTTGGAGCTGGAAGAATACTTGATCTCCCAAGATTGCCACCGCCCATTTCAATACCCCAGTATATTCTCCACCTGGGTAGGATAACAATAAATAGGAGAAACGCCAATTAACCGAATTCTGCTAGTTAATTAGAATCGTACCAGTTGCATAATAATAAAAAACCCCACATCCTTGAGATCGTGTATTTCCAATCAATTACTGAAAATAATTGAGTTATTGGAAAATGACTTTCACTAGCTCAGCTTTATTAACACACCTAAGCATATTTCAATTTTAAAAGTCACTATCCGAAACCAGTATCAAGACCACTCAGCTGCAGAATCCAACTACACTGCAGAAATGTACTAGATGGATCATGATAGGAAAAATGTATCATTAGATTAATTAGGCAATTATCAGAATTCACAGCTGCTCTCTTTGACAACTGATTCAGTGGTTCTGAATTAATGAGGGATACTTGCTATACACTTTCTACAAATAGAAGTTTATAGGAACACTCGTTTCTTTGATGTTTGTCATGAAAGCTAATAAAAAAAGGGATTGTACGCTCAAACTAAGCTGCTATTCAAGAAGTATGATCAAAAGGTTGTTCTTACATCCATGCTTCTCTAACTAATGTACTGCATTCAATAATGAATTGAGAATGCTTATGATGTCCATTTACTTCAATAGTACTTCTCTTTTTGAAAGCTTTACTGAAGACAGGATTGGGCCCAATTTGATTTTTATAGCCAGTATATTTTTCAAGCAACTGAATTCAACAAAACAGGAGTTTGTACAGTAGCTTATTAACAAAATATCCAAAATACAGTAATGAAATGTGAGAACCTGATCCTCACAGTACAAGTCATATATAAACTGAGATATGCTGGGTCACCTGTTCAGGGATCCTACTCAACTGGATCAGTCGAGTTATGGGACAAAAATCTTCTAACCAGTACCATGCAGTTGCTTATCCAAATCACACTTCTTGAAGTCCAAAATAATCTTGTAAAGCAAAGAAATAGAACAGGATCTCTGCTATTTATGGCCCTTTAGAAGAATTCTTCAATTTATCCTCCCTAGGCCAGAGAAATTCATGACTGGCTGAAGGCACAGTCCACTCGCCCACACAGGAACAGCCAGAGCTTCTTTCCTGGGGCAGCATGCAGTTTTCCGAGCACGCAATGCTCAAATCCTGCTCACATAACCCCTCCTGTCCACTGTTGCACCCCTGGAGATCACTTGGGGTATGCAAGGCTGCACCTGCCACTGAACAGGGCAGCTTCTTCCTAAAGTGGACTTTTCTTCTGTCCCTTTCTGCCCTAGTACTGTTGCAAAACATTAAACTGGTTGTGCAGGAGCATGTTATTTTCATCCATTAGTCATATTGCTACAGGTAATGTTTGAGTGGGAATATAAATGACCATGGAGATAATCCAATGAAAAGTCATACTAGAGAGTATGCTATACAGAACACACAAAATATCCAAAGGGTTAAAGCAGGTCAGTAAACACAAGATCAAAGCATTTTTCTACAGAAAACTGTTAATTTAGTCCTGAAACAAACATGTAACAAAAATGCAAATAAGTTCTGAAGGTTTTGCCACTACAGCTTTGTTTCTGTCATTTGTATATTCTTACATAAAAGCTTCACTGAAACTTTTACTGAAATACTTGGGTTTACCTGAAATATTTTTGTAAAGTTTTACTCAAGTTTCAATTGGAGCTTTTTATTCCAACTCAAGGTAATTTCCTTTTTCTTATCTCCTTTTACTGAAATACAAAATACAATCAATTTTTCAATCAGCAAAGGCATCCCAGAAAAATCCCAAAAGAAACCCAACCCATCGCTAGAGGTTGCTTTCATGTGAATTTTTGAATGAACATCTAAATACAACTTCAAATACTAATCTTTTATTTTTCATTAAGTGAGATTGATATAAGGGTAAGGACGTTCCTCTCTAGTCTCAGAGAATAAACTAAACACCCGGAAAAATATATCCTAGCCAGAAGAAAGCCCATTTAATGTATTAATGAAAGATGAACACAAGATTGACACAGATGTAACGAGGAAAGTTGGGTTGACTAATGGCCAAACAAGGAAACTGAAATACGTTATAGTGAGAAGTCCTTGCCTTGGGAGGACTCAAAAGCTATTTATTAATTTCTTTTACACAGCTCTGCTGCTAGGCAGAGCCTTTGCAAGCTTGCAGCTTTAGTCAGCATTTTACATAATCTCCTTACTTAAAGCTACACAAGCCTCTCTAGCAAATTCTGAAAGCTGCTTTTAGATCTTGTACAAACAGCACCACCCTCCCAGATTTACAAATTTCTTCTCTGGGAGGAATGATCCAACTTTCTTGGCCAAATCCCTGCTGAATTTTGTGGATATTCATGAAGGATAAATACAGCACATAAAGGACAAAGCAAATTTGCTTTACCAGTCAGTAGGCAGGATTGCTCAAATACCATTAACAAAAGGAAGGGGGTGGGGTGGGAAGGAAGGGATACATTTCTTCAGATATGCAGAGCTTCTAAAGCAAAGGCTTCACAGGACAGTTTGCATATCATTTGGTAATACCAACAGAAAATAGAGAGTGATTCCATAATGAAATTTATGTTATCCAGTTTGATTGAATTATCCTCCTGAATGTGAAGGTGATACTCAAAAAATATCACTCAAAAACAAACAAACAAAAGAAACCCCAAGAACAATAAATGTCTTCTAGGGAATATAATTTGTAACAGTTGTAACAGCACTTAAGCATTAGCTGTCATTCTTTAAATTACTGTAAATATTAAAATTTCTACAGGTTTGCCACATTGTACTCTAGACAGGAAAGTCTTTCTTTGCAGTTACATCTTCACAAGATAGATCTCATGTTCCACTTATTTTTTTTTAATCCTTAGCCTTAGTGTTGCTATCACAGAAACAACTATATGCTGCAGTATTTCCTTTTTTTTTGTCTGCATCTCTCTGCATTTTTTGCCTGTATATAGGGTCTGTTAGAAGACAGTAAAGAGCTCACATGGTTAGCTGTAAGTATCCCTCAAAGATGTTTCTTAGCACGTATAAAGACACATGATTTACCTGACCTTATGCAAACCCTAAACATACTGGGAAAGGAATGACACCAACAGGGAGCAAGGTAGAAGGCAGTGTAGTTTCAATGCTCAGATAAAACAACTGTCCCATTGGTTCTTGGAATGAGCGCTGCTGTGAATATGGAACCGTGCTCCACGTGCTCCATAGTCCGACATGCCAAAAAGAAAAAAAAAAAAAGGCAGTGATGACTGTTCCCACAAAGAGTGTGACTGTTCACTCAGCTCCTGCTCAGATTTTGGCTAACCTCGCTCGTGCTAAGGCCTGATAAATGCTGGGAGCAGCGCCATTAGGTCAAAGCAAGAGGCAGGACAGGTGGCCAGAAAGAGCTAATGGGCCGTTACGCAGCCATGATCACCTGCAAATTGCTGTCTCCTGCAGCCTTTATCTTCTGTCTGGCAGTTTCGTCAGAATCTGCTAACTTATGGAAATGATGTAGACCAAGCCTCCGAGCTAGAAGGTATAAAACATCAGCTTATCCAAAAAGCTTTTGAAGCCGATCCAACAGCAGCTGGACTGCTGAGGCTTTCGTGCTTCCCGGTGTGATACAGGGGATGCCCACACTCTGACAGAGGAGGAAGGATGAGCGCTCTCACTGTCGGCTAGGTAACTTAATCCGTGCATTTATGAGAAAAAAAAAAAAAGAGTTATGGGTTATAAGCTGTGAAACCTTATGATTTGAATGGCGAATAAGTGAATTCACATGATAGACTAGTCTGGGCAAAAGGGGGTTGAGCCTCTGTTTGTCATGTTTGTTTATTGTATTTCTTAATGAGCTCATGAAATAAAGTTTAAATCACAGAATACGTTGTCCTGTAAATTTGAGAGATCCAAACGAACGGTGACAGCAGCGGGGTGGGATATTATGGTTTCATAGTGTTTGGTGCACAGAGAAACTACAGTGCTCCCAGTCTTTCCTCTGGGCAAGCCTCACTACTTTGGCTGCTTCTTTTCCCTGATTTTGCTGCTCCTTTTCTACTTCCCTACCTTGTACCTACTTGTTTGGCTTTAGCCCCTCCTCATCCCTAGAAGGTAATCTCTACCTTTTATCAACTGTGTCATGCAACAGATCTCCTCGTTATAGGGCAGGGCTGTTTCCACTGGAAAGCCCAAGCTACAGGGTGATTTTACTGCCTTGGGCTTCATTTCACACCTTGTCTTCAGAGATGCACAGCTCACTAGCAAGGCACGTTTTGTCGTTTCCTGCTAGGGAAACTACCCTTTTTCATAACTCACAATATTTCCCATGTGGCTTGCAACCTCCGTACCAGGATCACTTAATAATCATGTTTTCAGTTAGCTTCTACTCAGATTCTTTAAGGTCAAGAGCCAGTTTTTCCCATTCAAGAAAAAATTCTCTCATATAACCCAAACTCTATCACATAACCGTGTAAATCTTCACAGAAACAGAAGCCTCTCCACATGCCATGGTCCCCTGCTGCTGGAGTTCTGGCATGGGGAGTTCCCACCCTTTCCTCTGCACTGCACACCACTGAAATGCACCATCTCAGAAGAATCATAAATGGAGTAGTTCAGCCTAAATCTATTGACAAGTAGGGTGACAAACTGAAGAGCTTGAAGAGAATCTTACTGGTGAACAAAATAATATAATTTCTAAAAGCAACTGGGTACATTCTTGCACAGATGGTTTTTCTTTACAACTTAGTTTCTCTCACCTGATTGCATGATTCACTAAGCACAAGCACTAGCGAGATGCTGCACAGCTATTATTTTGATGCTGAATTAACAACAGAGATATTCTAGGTTTAACTATAACAAAATTAGTAAATGCATAGACTTCTGTTTTTATAGGAAAACACAGAATGTAATATTCCATTCTTTTAAAAACCCTACTGTATTACGTTTTTCTAGCTACATGTTAAGTCTTGATAGACTCTTCAGTGGTACCCCTAATCTAGATGAAAGATTCTATTATGCTTTGAAAGAAATATTTCTTTCATCAGGAATGGCAGTAAGATAAGCCCTTTTATAAAAATTTATAGAAAATGTACCTATAGATACACTGTCACGTTTTCCCAAACTACTATTACAATGCTAGTGTTGAGTTTTCTCATACCTTCATTCAAATGAGCTTAAACTGATCTAAACTGATATTTGATTTTGCTGATACCAGAGACCCAATTCTTACAGTGTGCCTGACAGAGATCAGAATGTACCTGAGAAGTTGAACTTGTCATGAAATTTCCCTTCTACCATTTCCAAGTCTTCTTAGTGTTCAAAGTCCAATTTTTTTTTTTTTAGATAAACGATGTGTACAGGTAAATATATTGCCTGCAGTATCTCCTGTGCCAACCTTACACTGAGAGCTCCTGGTCTGTTTTCTCCTCGTTATATTAGTTGCAATTAACATATTGTAACTGTTATTTCCGAAGTCTATAAAAGTTACTCAAAATACCAGCTCCGGTGCGGGCGCGTTCCGCAGCGGAGCGGCATACAGCGCAGCGCGGAGGCCCGCCAGGAGCCGGCAGCTCTCCCGAGGGCGGGCGGCTGCCGAGGCGTGGGCGGGGCCAGGAGTAACGGCGGCCGCGCCCCGCCCCCGCAAAGGGCCGCCCTGGGGAGCGCTGCGGACGGAGCGTGGACTTGGGGGTGTTAGTGGATGAAAAACTGAATATGAGCCAGCAATGTGTGCCTGCAGCCCAGAAAGCCAACCGTATCCTGGGCTGCATCAAAAGAAGCGTGACCAGCAGGTCCAGGGAGGTGATTCTCCCCCTCTACTCTGCTCTCGTGAGACCCCACCTGGAGTACTGTGTTCAGCTCTGGGGCCTCCAGCATAAGAAGGACATGGACGTGTTGGAGCGAGTCCAGAGGAGGGCCACAAAGATGCTCAGAGGGCTGGAGCACCTCTCCTATGAAGACAGGCTGAGAGAGCTGGGGTTGTTCAGCCTGGAGAGGAGAAGGCTCCAGGGGGACCTCATAGCAGCCTTCCAGTACCTAAAGGGGGCCTACAAGAAAGCTGGAGAAGGGACTTTTTACAAGGGCATGTAGTGATAGGACAAGGGGAAATGGCTTTAAACTGAAAGAGGGTAGATTTAGATGAGATGTAAGGAAGCAGTTCTTTATTGTGAGGGTGGTGAGACACTGGAGCAGGTTGCCCAGAGAAGTTGTGGCTGCCCCCTCCCTGGAAGTGTTCAAGGCCAGGTTGGATGGGGCTTTGAGGAACCTGGTCTAGTGGAAGGTGTCCCTGCCCATGGCAGGGGGGTTGGAACTGATGATGATCTTTAAGGTCCTTCCAACCCAAACCATTCTATCCTTTTAGGATTTGTTATTTCTCTCTGAAATTATCTTCAATGTGATTTATACCTTTCAAACCATTGCCAGTTACGAAACTGCATCATGTTTTCTTGATGTACAAACCAACGTGACTCAGTCCAGCAGAAGGTATTTATTACTCAATATGGAAATGTGCCAAATGTCCACTGGAGGATGTGTGCAATATTTACTCTTCATTCAAGCAATAAGTTGTTTACTATTCCATTATGTAGAAGAGGTATACCTTTGTTTGAATAGGAGTTATTTAAATATCTAAATCAAACATACTTATTTTAATAAGTTGTCCAGACTACTTCTTACTTCAGATAAATTCTGAAGTTAAAGACTAAACCTGCCTGGGTCAATAAAAAAAAGTGAAACAGAGCAGTGTACCTGAAGGTTTTCTCCTATGAAAACTTGCTCAGATAAGTTCCTGTCACAGAGACATAAGGACTACCCAAGACAAAACGCAAATGCAGTGTCTGAAACCCTACCATACTGTTGGTATCCAGTTAGCCAATGAGGAAAAGGGACACACAGCTTTGTGACGCAGCCTTAGTGAAGTAGGCTAGACATTTTTCTCTTTATTTCTTCAGACTGCCATACTTTTCCAAGTGTTCTAGGTCTTGGATGTGAATAATGAATGCTTACATTTTCATTTTAACTTTTTCCTCACTTAGTGTGATTTAAGGTAACTGGTAACAACAGGGCTTTCCTCAATTAGGGTTTGGGGAAATTTTCTTAACTGGAACCCCTTGCTCACTTGCGCATCCTCCACCATATAAAAATGGTAGCAGGGTGGGCTATTTGAGCTGAATAAGCCAGGTCAGGAACTGGAACTTCATAAGTCCAGACTCAAGTGACTTCCAGTGACTGTTAGTGACCAGGAGTGCAATAGCAGCAGAGAGATATACCCGAAAGACCTCTGATTGTTAAAAAGAAAATGCATCTCACATGTCTTCTGGTTACATTTCTTTTACACAGCCCAATTTTGAGTGGTCATTTATTACATGACTTCTAATCTCAATTGAAAAAAAAGTGAAAAGCAAACAAGTCCTTATAATCAGTTATACTATACAGGCATATATTTCAAGAATAAAGAGCTCCTTATGAGAAGATTGGTATCAATCAACATTTCCATCTGTCTCCTCCACTTTACACTTGTTTTCTTAATCTGAACATCAGTAAAGTTGGCAACTAGAGCATTATATCGATACCTATTATTTTATTTAATAGGCAAAATTGCCTTTTGATGCTGTTGAGATCTTGATTTCAATCCATCCTTTGCCAATTAAATTAAAAATATCAGCAGCATAAACCCAACCTCTGCTAAGTCCTCCTTAATACTATAATAGCACTAACGAAAATCAATTGTTCTCCACTTTTAAGGACAGAACTTGCACAAGTTGACTTTTGAATTATCATTTGATACATTTCTTTGATTTCAGTTTTTCACAGCCATAGGGTTGTTCAGTTTCATACATAAAATACTTTTAACCACACCAATGACCAACATTACTAATGATATTAATCTCAAATTATATACTCGAATCCTCTACAAGGTAGCCCATTATTTTTTTGGCTAGGAAACTGGGACACAAGGAAAGGGACATGAAAGCGCAAGGTCAGGAGCAGCACCAATAAGAGAAACCAGATCTCCTAGGTTACAACAGAGTTTTAGATTGAGGAGGACATGCCCCTCGCCCAGTCCAAAAGCCTCACTATTTGCCTGCTAACTCTCAGGCCCTCACAAAGAACCTTATAGGGGAAAAAACTAAACTGGATTGAAATATACTGGAGAATCAAAAAAATAAATTTGTTCAGAGCAGGATGAGGGTTACAACTTAAGAAGTTTCTTACTCAGAATAGAAGCTGAGGGATAGAGTCTGACTTCCTTGGCTGAATTTCTCTTCCAGTCATATGAAGGATGCAAACACTCCCTAAATAAAGAAGGCAATCCGTATCTAGAGGTATCAAGATATCATCACTAGGTTATTTCTATTTTTAAGGCCTTTTAATCTTCAATAATAATATATTTACATAGTTAAAATTGCAAAACAACTCATTCACTTCTCTTGTCCATCAGGAAAAGCAGTATTATGAATAACTTAAGAATTCAGTATAATAAAGGGGTTTTTTTCTGCTCCCTCTAAGAAATAAAGGGCATCCTCATATTACATGATGGCACTCCATGGAGCAACTGCTGAGATGGCTGAGCAGTTCTAAGACTACTTCTGCTGTCAAAGGAAAACTTGTTTTTACCATGGGAAAACTAATACCTAAAAACATACCATTGCAAGAGAACATGGGAGTCAAAGCATTTTACACAAGGTAAGCTAAGCAAAATGAAATGAACACATCCAGAGGAATGCAGTTTATCATGCTGCTGTTTATAGCAACCTCAGAGGAATCAAAATACTCTGCTTCTATTTAAGATTTTGCAGTGGTAGAGCTGACACCCATTTATTTCATAACAAGGCAAAACAAACTATCTTTGAGCCAGTGAGGAAAACACCTAAGTTCACAAATACTGCAGATATCAGTAAGCTTTAGAAGCATAACTAGTATGTGTGCAGCACAGCCACCAAACAGGCAAAAGATAGAATGCCAAAAGCAACAGAGAAACACGCACCATTATTTGTCAAAAACTTGGATGGATAGCAAGAAGAAAAAATGCATTATTGCTTCTTGATTTATGCCACAACATATTTTTTCCACTAGTCACAGCTACACAGATATTAAATTATTTGTATTGTCCATAGTGGATTCCAAATCCCACTCCTAAGTCTATTCAATTGAATTTCTAGGATATCTGCCACTGTACCACTTGCTTGCCAGCAGCTGATGAGTGAGGTAATAGTACTTTTTATTCTCTATTTTTGTGAGGGGAAATCCATAAGCACAACAGTATGGTCTATTTCTGGGCTTTGCAACATTTCACAGCCATGACTGCATCTCCTGGTTTCTACATTTGCAGCTACAAGCTGTTACCTAGCACCTCACACTACTAAAATGCATGTCCCTCTACATAATAGGGGCTTCAAGCAAGAACACATTCATTTGTTCACAGAATGGACCAGTTGGGTTGAGGTCCGATAACACGTGAGCACCTGCATTCAGAAATATCAGCATCTTCCTTCTTCCCTCCTGATGCTGCCATGAATTTCTGACGATGTTCCCTGATATTCTATATAACTAATACAAGGTTAGACACCAACAAAGGACCTAGATAAAGCATTACTGTATGAATAAATATAACGAGTAAGTCATGAATATCAATTAAAGTCTTATCTGGTAGAGTTGATGTCCTGACAGGTCACCTGTTTTTTCAACAGGTCTTTGAATAAGGTCTGAAAAACCAGCTCTCTTCTTCCACGAAGTATTCTCACTGGGAAGACTAGTATATAGATCGAGTCTTAGTACTAAAATCATGCTTACTAATACACTCTCTTACTCTCTTCTGGTCTACTGAACCAAAAGCACCTTCTGCCTCATAATACACTATAAAAAGAAAAGTTAAGTGTTGCAACCTCATCTTCTTAACCTACAGCTGGCTGAAAATACAACTGATGTGGATATAAGTATCTTGGAAGGCAGAAGCCACTGAAACAAAAGCTGTGCTTCAGCCATCATATAGCAGGAGGACACAATCACTTCTTGTGCCAAGAAAAACAAAACAGTAGTTGATGACCTGTGTTTTGAGTGTGGCATAGGCAAGATCCAAGTTGTTTGGTCCTTTCAAGAAAAAGGCTCTTTTAAAAAGCAATATAAAGTGGCAATTTTTTTTTTTTAATTTTTTTTTTTTTTTTTTTTTTTTTTTTTAAATGCCTTATCGCATATCTGTGGATTCTGATCAGAGAGAAGTTGAGAGATTTTTAGGACTGCAGTTTTGGCCACGTATTTTATTTCACCACTGTCCCACCTTCTAGCACTCAAATCCCATCTCCCCTTCTTTTCCTTATGAAATGGATTCCTCACTCCTAGGAGTGAAAGGACAATATTAGATAAACCTTTTGTAATGCATATCTAGACCAAAACCCCACTTGGAATGAAGAAATTAAACCATTTCTACATATATTTGAGACCACTGCTAAAGAAACCAGATCTTCTAGCTTGGAACATTTTTGAGGCTTCCATGACATGGCTAGTATGAATCTCATTAGCCAGTTAATTCTCTATAACCATTTGAAAAATACATTATGTTTTTGAAAAGAATCACTTCAATTGCTTAAACTTCAGTCTAGTGAAGTAAATTGCACATCTTAAATTATGAGGGATTAATTCTTCATCTATCTTATTTTTGGCCAACTTGAGAAACGGCCTAGTCTCTCCACAGTCTTTACTATCTCGCATTTCATCCTTCATCACACTGGACATCAGTTCTTTATTACTGCTGAAGTTTTTTAGGTGGAAATTCTTCATCATTAGCTTCCCATTCTCACCCTCACTATGAATTACTTTGATACTTTTTCCTTGATCGTCATCATCAGCTTAATGCATTTCTGCCAGTTACAGAAACTATGACTCCCCTGAGAACCTAGCAACTAGAGTATGGCCCTCAGTTGCAACTCTCCTTGGTGATCAATTCTCTCATTGTTTTCTTGTATAGGTTTGTTTTTTTTTTTATCTTTATCATTTTAATAGCATAGTCATACCTTTCCAAAAATCAATATTCAATTTAATCCCTTTCACTGCACATCAGGCCACATGATATAAAGAGAATTTTTCTTTTGCTCCTGAAACCCTTCTTTTTAAATCATGTTCATTCTGTAAAGTCACTTTTCTCTAATTCCTTTCTTAGCCCTCAACTTTTTACATTAATATGCCTCTTCCTTTGGACGGTTTTTGGTTTTGTTTTTTTTTTGTTAAACATTTTTATAAAAGATGTGCTCATTAACAGCTGAGTTGCATTCTGTCCACTTCAGGAAAAAATAGTATTTATCTGAAAATATTAACCCTTCAGCTACATGTTCAGGGAAAAAATATCAGCTCAGTTTCAAAAGTGTTCTCTGTGAAATAATATGAATAATGTCCGAGGAGTTAAAAATTAGTATTTTCGGGGAGGATTAATTTGTATATACAAAGCTATTTCTTGGTACATGGTAGAAGTCACCACCTTACTATAATGAAAATCCCCTGGTGAGGAATTTTTATTTATAAAACAATAGTCACAGATGCATATAAAATTTCACAGCTCAGTGATTGCCATCTATTCCAGTCTTACGAGAAGGAATCATCCAGAGTCAAAATATTAGCCCCTGAATCTATGGCAGTTGAAGGTGCTGTGATCTTGGACACATCCCATGACCATTCAGCCTCAGTAGGAAGGAGATGTGGAAATTAGCAAATTCTGAAGTAGTAAAACTATGAGTCTCTTAACCAATAAAGCTGTAAAGCATGGAACAAATCTGGTTTCGGAGATAAGAACTGACCTTATAAACTAATACCATATGCGGTCATCACTCCACTAATCCCAACCATCTCTCTCAAATGAAGTCCTAAGTTGCTGGATGTTTTTTGTTTGGGGTTTTTGTTGTTGTTCTTGTTTGGTGGTTTTTTGGTGGTTGTTTTTTTGTTTTTTTTTGGTTGGTTGTTTTTTTTTTTTTTGCTTTGCTTCTTATCATCAGGTGTTTTTTCTGGTGTGTTTTTTTTGTTTTAGCATCTTATTTATCACCAAGAAATTGAAATTGCAGAGCTAGATAGAACCTAAGGAGATTTCTGTTCTATGCAAAGCTCTCATAGTCCAGCCAGGCTATGAGATGCATGTACCCTTGACATGGGTCACCCAAATGAGCTGCACACAACTCCTACAGAGACATAGAACTTTTTTTCTGTAGCTTTTTTCACTAGAAAAACAATAATGAAAATATAGATATTTAAATATTGTATCCTATTAAACATACCATGCAAAAGCATTCATATAATTAATAACAAAACCCAACAGCTGTGAAGCTCTTCCTATGAACCACTGATTCTTCTTTCTGTTACTAAGTGAAGTCCCTGAAAACTTCATAAACGCTAAGCAAACACAAAAAGCCATATCCTACTGGAAAGAAAGCGAATAAGGAAAAATACTCTGCATGAAAGTGTACAACAGTTAAAAGCTCTGTGGAAGGCAAAGCTCTTGAGACACAGAAGACAGCAGGAAAGATTTTAACAAAAGTACATTTGTGCATTACTCTAAGTTTGAGCCAAACCTGGACTTACAGAAAGGGATAAGCAACTCAGAATGCTGAACTATGCAGGCAAGTTAGTAATTTAGCTTGAATCAGCCACATGAGAGCTCATAAGCGATGAACAGATGGAGGTGGGATGTTTAACACTGGTCACCAGTGGATCAATTAGAAAACCACCAAAGACTGAGTTATCTCTTCCTAAGCTGAGAATTACAAGGGTCACTTACTCTATTGCTTGCTCAGAGGAGGAATAATATAGCCTGATGCACTGACAGCACCCTGAGGAAGCAAAACCACAATAGCACTTGCAGATGGGTTAAACTCAACTCAGAGTTTAAGAAACTAAGGGCAGACACTACAATCCTAAATCTATTATTACAATATATTAAACAAGTAAAATAAATACATAACACATTTCTACTTAGACCAAACTGGCTGAGAAAGGTCACTGTTCCAGACTATGGCTCACTGCCTCTGTTTGTCATACTAGTACAACTTTTTGTGAGACCATGCTGTAAAAGCAATCAATAAATTCGAATTAAAACCAGCAAACAAACAAAACCCAGAAAAAAGCAAGAAAGTACTAACTAGAACAAAACAAGACACTTCTATTTGTATTTTTCTATATTTTCCCATATAATTTTCTACAGTTTATATAAAACTTCTATTCTAGAAAATTTCCATTTGCTTCTATTTAGGGTTGTTATTAACCTCCACTATTTGCTTCTCCTGTTTGAAAGATGGTCCAATAAATAACTACATAAGCAACAGGTGTTGCAAGAATGCCTTAAAACAGTTACGCCAAAATTCCCCCAACCCTATAAAAGTGTAAAAAGTCCTTAAGGTGAGTGTTAGTAGACACTAATTCAAATAATTTCACTGTCAAGACAGACACGTAGCACCTTCCACATCCTGAAAACGCAAAAGTTCCAAATCCACAATTTCCCAAATTTATAGAAATGCAGAAGGTATTTAGTTGGTGCTAATAAAATATATATTAAAAAAATCCAGTGCTAAGACTGTCAATTCATTTAACAAATTGATTTACTATCTCAGAAAGCAGATGGACCAATATTAGCAAGATATCAGAATCCTCCACGTTTAAATACGTGTGTACTGTCAAGCTGCCAGTAGTAGATATATTTTCTTTAAAACAACTTCATATTGAATCTTAACATTTCTCAATGGTATGTTCAAAAAGGACATAGACTTCTGTCCTGGTTTCAGCTAGGACAGAGTTAATTTTCTTCCTAGTAGCTGGTATAGTGCTGTGTTTTGGATTTAGGAGGAAAAGAATGTTGATAACACACTGATGTTTTTAGTTGTTGCTAAGTAGTGTTTATACTAAGTCAAGGACTTTTCAGCTTCTCATGGCCAGCCAGCAAGAAGGCTGGAGGGGCACAAGAAGCTGGGAGGGGACACCGCCAGGACAGCTGACCCAAACTGGCCAAAGAGCTATTCCATACCATATGACATCATGCCCAGTATATAAACGGGGGGAGCTGGCTGGGAGGGGCGGATCGTGGCTCGGGAACTAACTGGGCATTAGTCAACGAGTGGTGAGCAATTGCATTATGCACCACTTGCTTTGTATAGTTTAATTCTTTTAGTATTGCTATTGTCATATTATTATTATCATTATCATTGTTTTTCATTCCTTTCTGTCCTATTAAACTGTCTTTATCTCAGCTCACGAGGAGTTTTTTTTCCTGATTCTCTCCCCATCCCAGGGGTGGGGGGGGGAGTGAGCGAGCGGCTGCGTGGTGCTTAGCTGCTGGCTGGGGTTAAACCACGACAACTTCTCAATACATAAATTGCCTTTTGAACTGAAGGGACAGATACTCTGTATGGACCTTAAATTGAGTGCCAAACCCCGAAGTTGTTAAGGTTTTTCCACACTGTAAAAGTAGAAAATTAAAGAATCCATTATGGTGGAAGGAAAAAAATAACCACACTCAAACCACCTCTTCTCTTCTGTGTGACATTAGCAAGTTTCTGTTGTCAATAGGGAAAAAACAATGCACACTTAGCCTAAATTAATATTCTCCTTATCTCTGAAATAGCTTTACTAGAAGAATCAGCAGCTAAACAGGCAAGTTTGCTTGCCAAATGTATTCACAGAGATGGGTTATGAAGAACCGTAGCAGGTACGAGTTTGGCAAACTTCTGAAGTGAAAAACTTGAACTTGCAACTGTTAATTCCTAAACCAATAAGGCAGTGGGGAAAAAAAAAGTTAAAATTATGAGGTGCCTTGTGAAAAAGATGGATTAAATGTGCTCCTTATTTGCACTATGAAGACAGAAAACAGCACCACTATCCCTAGTAAATAAAATTGAAGTGATCATACAAGAAATGAAGCACTTCAAATTTGATTAATACTTCGAACAAGTTGAAGGAAAAATCATAAGTATTAGCCGATCAAGTTTTATTATTTAAAATACTTTCTAAACATTTGCAATACTTCAGAGATTATGAAGCTTAATTGATTCCTTCAGCTTCAGGGTTTTTCTCCTTATAGTTATGGTTTCCAGTTGTAACTCAACTGTGAATTTTAACATAAAGGAATCAACTTCTTTCTCTGTGAAACCAAGTAAGACCACAACATGCCCCCTTTTTCAAGTTAAAAGATACTAATTTGCGTTTGTAATTTGTCCTGAACTGGGTCTACACCAATCGAGTCACAGAATCCTGTAGTTCTTTCTCAGTTCCAAGTTCTAGATATTCTATACACTATCAGCACAAGTGAAAGGATGGATAGTCAGACTGCTGCTGATTTGACTCTCTCCTAAAGAGTCCTTTTTAGTTTGCCTTCCACTGTATTCTCCATTCTCAAGATGCAGAGGAAACATTGCACAATTTCTTTGAATTTATTCAGCAGAAACTTAAATGAAAACCAAAAACCTTATGACTTGAAATTATTTCACCACAAATGCAGTAATATTCAAAGACTGTAATTTTACTGAACCTCATTTACCCAGTACTATCTAGAACAAGATCTACATTAGTCCACAAAATATTTCAGATATGTACTAACTTTAAGTGGGTAAGCACTCCATATGACTTTTACCTAGCCTACTTATTCAGTTCACTGTAAAGCACATAAGAGTTCTGCTGAATAGGTAAGAACGTGCACTAACACCAAGCTTCCAGAATATTCATAATACTGTACATACAAAAATGAAATAATAATTAAAAAACCTATCTATATAATCTTAAGAAAAATAAGACAGTATTAAGACTTACAGTATTCTGAATACCTCTGTCTATTTGATCTAGCAATGAAAGCAACCACACAAAAAATATAATTATAATTAACAAAAATTCCCACACGATTCATTTATTTAGAATAAACTTAAATTATCCTGCTAAGGTGAAATTCCCATCTCAAAGTTCCCATGTCAAGTCATAGATAATGTAACATTTTGAATTCATTTTCATATCTCTCAGTGGTATTTTAAATCTTTTAAAGAATGATCTTCAGAGTCAGTATTTCTTTAGATATGTTTTACCCCCAAGATGAAGCTTTTCTTACAATTGCAGGCGGAGTCCATAAAACCAATACGTAGAATAAATACTCTGGAGTTTTGGTTTTTTCTCTCATTGTAGTTATAGACATACTAAGAAACCTAGCTTCTACAGTTTTAAGTCACGTAGACAGTCTGCCAATTAAATAAAAACAGATTCTGTGCGTGTTTATTTACTAAGACTTGTGAGCCTTAAATGTTTGTGTGGCACATGGAAAATAAGGAGGTCATTGGTGACAGCCAACATGGCTTCATTAAGGGCAAATCGTGCATGACAAAATTGGCGGCCTTCTACAACAGGGTTACAGCACTGGTGGATAAGGGAAGAGCAACGGACATCATCTACCTGGACTTGTGCAAAGCATTTTGACACTGTCCTGCACAACATCCTTGTCTCTAAATTGGAGACACATGGATTTGACAGATGGACCACTCGGGGGATAAGGAATTAGCTGGATGGTCGCACTCAAAGAGTTGCAGTCAACGGCTCGATGTCTGAGTGGAGACCAGTGACAAGTGGCCTTCCTCAGGGGTCGGTATTGAGACAGGCACTGTTTAACATCTTTGTCAGCAACATGGACAGTGGGATTGAGGGCACCCTCAGCAAGTTTGCTGACGACACCAAGCTGTGTGGTGCGGTCGACACGCTGGAGGGAAGGGATGCCATCCAGAGGGACCTTGACAGGCTTGAGAGGTGGGCCCGTGCGACCCTCATGATGGTTCACCAAGGCCAAGTGCAAGGTCCTGCACATGGGTCGGGGCAATCCCAAGCACAAGTACAGGCTGGGCGATGAGTGGATTGAAAGCAGCCCTGAGGAGAAGTTGGTGTTGGTTGACAAGAAGCTCAAGATGATCGGGCAATGTGTGCTTGCAGCCCAGAAAGCCAACCGTATCCTGGGCTGCATAAAAAAGAAGCGTGACCAGCAGGTCCAGGGAGGTGATTCTCCCCCTCTACTCCTCTCTCATGAGACCCCACCTGGAGTACTGTGTTCAGCTCTGGGGCCTCCAGCATAAGAAGGACATGGACCTGTTGGAGCAAGTCCAGAGGAGGGCCGCAAAGATGCTCAGAGGCCTGGAGCACCTCTCCTATGAAGACAGGCTGAGAGAGTTGGGGTTGTTCAGCCTAGAAAAGAGAAGGCTCCAGGGAGACCTTATAGCAGCCTTCCAATACCTAAAGGGGGCCTACAAGAAAACTGGAGAGGGACTTTTTACAAGGGCATGTAGTGATAGGACAAGGGGAAATGGCTTTAAACTGAAAGAGGGTAGATTTAGATTAGATGTAAGGAAGAAGTAGTTCTTTATTGTGAGGGTGGTGAGGCACTGGAACAGGTTGCCCAGAGAAGTTGTGGCTGCTCCCTCCCTGGAAGTGTTGAAGGCCAGGTTGGATGGGGCTTTGAGCAACCTGGTCTAGTGGAAGGTGTCCCTGCCCATGGCAGGGGGGTTGGAACTAGATGATCTTTAAAGTCCCTTCCAACTCAAAGCATTCTATGATTTACAGACAACAGCAACAAGAAATCACATGAAGTCATTAACCTCAGAAGCTAAAAACAATAGGATTATTTTTTAGTTACAAATAAAATAAAAAACAAGTCCACAATATCATTAGGTATCATTAGACAATTTATTCCAAAGAAACCTTGCAATATTCTGCATTCCATAGTGATTCAAGAGGGAAGGGACGTAAAGTTTAAAAAGAAAAAAAAAAAAAAGCAACTGCCAGAGAGAAGAGTGTGAAGCAGTACATCACATTAAAAGAACAAGACTCCCCACAAAGAACAATTATCCATGAGAAGCACAGTCTCAAATTATAAAAAGCTCCCAAATTATAGCAGCATGCAGTCTCCAGCACCACGAAAAGAGACAGAAAACAATAAAAGCATCTCGGTTGCATTAGAGAGAGCCTTCAGAAAATAATCCTTCACACCACAAAATTACAAACAAAAATAACCTTTTTCCTAGTGTTTGTTGTTTTCTCCATACCTTGGTATATGGTACCTTTTCTGGTATCTGCAACAACTCTTGTACTTTATGCTAGAAGAAGAGTTTGTTCACGGCTATTCTTGGCGTACCAACAAATTAACTATTCCTACCAGACATTACAGTTTCTCTGACATACAACCACATCCTGAAAGTTACATTTCCCTGAGACTTACTGGAAAGTAACAGAAAGGAGAGGGACAACAGTCAGAGTTACATAATAAAACCAGTAACAATTACACCTGTTACCTAAAACTTCAGGAGTGAGCTGCCTATCATGTCATTTTAATTTTTTCATAGACAATTTGACAGGTTCCCTCTCGCCATACATGTTGCTTTTTCTTTTTTTTAAATGAGAGAAATGATGCAAAGAAAAACAACAAACACAAATATTGTGAAGTTGTTGATAGCAGGAAAAGCTACCCCAGTCAACGTATGTAAAATACGCTAAGAGACGTGTTACTTTTCATAGACTATACGCCAGTTACTTCATTGAAAATGCAGAATTTGTTCTCAACAGTTTTACAAATTTGATGTAAAAGAGTTAAAAATAAGGACTATTACATTCCCCTAAATATATTAACACTATTGAAATTGCATCTAATACTGTACATTTTTACGATATTGTGCTATTGCCGTGATGTTCTATAAGCAGGCAGATCAGATTTGTACATAGAAACAGTATCTTTAATTAGATCAACAGTTATACATGGAAAATTAGAGAAGCATTGGGGAAACGAAGCTCTTTGGATGTTCAAAATAAAGTCTATCTAGCATGTTACAGGTTTTAAAATGTGTGTTTCTATTTGAAGATCTTAGAAAAATTCTACAGGAAGGTAACAAAACTAAGGGGAGGGAGCTATAAGCAACAAGAACATAACCACAAGTACTGTTAGCCATGAATTCAGCAATGTTTGCTTTTGAGTAGAGACTGAGCTGGAGTCAAGCTCATCTCTACACTTACAGGTCAAAGTCAATATAGATAACAAGTACCACAGAGAAAAAACAGCCCTGACAAACTAAGCTGCATTTACTAGCAACTAAATTGGAAGTAACTGGAGATCAAACAGCACACAAAAATAACAGAAAACCTGGATGCAATGTGTTAAACAGGTTACAAAAACCCCCAGGTAAAACGTAACACTGGCAAATATAAAGTATCAGACATGAAGGACAGGAGATTTGATTGAAGTATACAAAATCACGAATAGAGTGTTAACCTGTGACACGCAACATGGATAATTGGACAAAGTATGAAAAAGGAATTAAAGCAGAAAAAAAAAATTGGAGAGATGAAGCCCTCACTTCCCCCCAAACTGTGTGTGCATGCAATGGCCTTGCAGGGATGACGTTGCAGAACAGAATGCTGAAGCCATTACAGTGAGCCCATTATTATCTCACATGAAGGGAGAATGGACAGAGGATTACGAGAAGTTCGATGGTCTTAAAACATTCAGAAGAAAAAGTCACTACTTAATGATATTAAACAACTATATTAATATTTATAGAAAAGGTTCTGTCACATTAAAAGCTGAATAGCTACAAAGATAACATACTCCTGCTCTGCCCAGCAGATCCTACGTACACCTACCTATACAGTATATCAGAAGTAGACATTTAGCCATCTGACACAGCTGGGAAAACTACTGATCCTGATGAGAACAGGTCCAAATTAAATTTCAGCTCCAGTTCTATAACAGGCCCATAAAAGAGAATACAGGCTTGCAGCAAAGCAGCCCATTCAGGCCAGCTACATAAGGTTGCGAGCTCTAATTTGCCAGCTCCACGATCTTAGTGTAAAGACAAGCTAGAGAGGAAAATTGTCATTATCGCCACAAACTCAATTACGGCTGCTCGTGTTGGAAACAGGGTTAGCACAAACACATCTGAAGGAAGTATGCACGGCCATAGTATAGAACAGTGCTGGTAAGAGATGTCTACTTTGCGTGCAAGGAAAAGAACATAACTACATCGACTTTGTTAAGGACTCACAAACCAGAAGAAACATTAAACTCAATATGTAAACCACAAAATAATGAATTTACCTTCTCATCTGTTTTATAGGTGGGGAATGTGGAACACAGCTGTGATGTTTTGTTTGCAGTGTTCCTGAAGAAACATATTTTCCTTGAAGAAACATGATATAGAAGGAGTAAGGCTGGTCTGCTGGTACAGAAAGGTCACTTCGTGCCTAACACAAAATAGGTATTGCTCATTGTTCATCTGTCTGACCATGTAAAGTCAGGTACTACTGCCAACTAAGGTCCCTGTGGCCTGAATCAATCCGTTAAATATGTACAGGTAAATGTAAGTAATAGTAATTTATCTAAGCAACTAAACAATCCAAAGGTTATTCCCATTAGATTTTGAAGTAGGAAGTATTATTTCCATAGCAAGAAAAGTAATGACGTCTGTTCTACTATTTTTCTGTCTGTCCTGGTTGGATATTGTCTTTAGTGAAAGTGCAAAAATCTCACACACTCATCCCACAGTTAGGACATTTGTGGGTTCTGCACATGCAGTCCACGTACCAGCAAAGTCTTTCACCTCTAAGCAGCTAGGTCTACGTTTCCAAAATTCCTGGATGCACCCTATCTTAATACTCTTATGCTAAGTTTGGTTGAAATCAAGTCACCGGTTGATAAGCTACTGAGAAGGGATGGAGTACACCAAGAGGCATTCAGAGACACCATTCTCTCCCAAGCCTTGTTTCCTTAAGAAACAAGTTCTTTAAAGTCATCAACTACTGCATTCATCACTTGACACACGCAGTCCTGTCAAAATAGGTGTCTAACAACCTCTCCCCCTTAAAAACCTAAAACAGCTAAAACCAATTCAAAACTAACAACCCAAAGTTTTACCTAACTGTGAGATAGCAGCAAACTACTGATGCCAGTAAGTGCTTAATCTTCTTTGATTGAGCAGTAAAGAGGCCCTCAATTCTAAGTCAAGGAGCCACTCCCTCAACATCTCATTTCCACAAGTTTGGAATAGGCTCAGAGCACACTAAAAATACACACTCCCCATATGGCATCTCTCCATGAGGCATCCTGCCTGGGTAAGAATAAATCTTTCCTTGCTGCTGCAGCAAATGTGGTCCCCTATTGAAGGAGAAGACCTTGCATTAAATCTTGTGAAAATAAAAGTACAGCACGACAGAAGAAACAGTATAGCTACATAGTAGTCCTTATTCACTTCCTTTAACTTATGTGGCTATATAAGCTAAAGAGTGTAGCCCTCAAAAACAATCTCCAAGGTTAATTGGAATGTGAATGGAATACAATACAGAGCACTGTATCCTTTTGCAGTTTTATTTTTCCCCTACGACAATAGAAATGACATTTTTAGCTTCTCTTTGCATCTAATGAATACACCAGGACATTCCAAGAACAAAACAGACTACTGGTTTTCATAGCCTTATTTACTCAACTTTTGTTTATTCAATTGAATATAGCTGGGGAGTTTGCATTCAGCATGACATATTTACTGACGTTGGTACACAGGATACTCTAGAAGATATTAAGTGTTGAAATAAAGTAACTGCTTTCACTGCTTAAGCATCCCTGGTTCACTCACCACGTACAGCACATTTCAAAAGGCACACACAGTGCACAAGTAGAAGCTTATGGAATAAAATCTTCAACTGAGTATTTTCACATACGTTGGAGAAACTGATTCTATTTGCTATCAGAGTAAATCAATATTTATACTGTCTAAGAAATCTGACTAATACTAGCATTTACTGAATAGACAACTGAATTTTAGATACAGATTTAATAAAAGTAACACAAGACAGGTTATAAACACAGGGTAAACAAAAGCTATTTCTGTTTCCTTCAGGCTTGTGCACTAAGAGGTAGATTTCTAAGTGGTTGTAGATGTTCTGTGTTCTCTAGGATGTTACTGTTCAAAACTTAATCACCATTTATTATTTTTCCCCTCAGAACATTTACAAGCATAAGGCAAATACGTGCAGATATGACTACCTAGAAAAATGACTTACATAAAAAAGCAGAAACTAGTAAGCAAAGACATGCAGGGTTTGGAGATTTGGATTCACTATTCTAACTTAAGGGCCTCAACATACTGTAGTTTTCATCATTCATGTTATTCAAGTCCCTTGTATTTAAAGATGACAGTGCCATAGTATGTATGGGAAGTCAACCTCAGTAGATATACAGATAGCCAATCAAGTCTACAGACAGCAAATATTTTTGGTTGCTATCACAGTATCATTTCAGAATTTTTCCAAAATGCTGCTACTACTGTACACATCCTTTACCTGGCATGCCTTTCTCTCTCCTCCCTGACTCCCCCCTCAGTGGATGCCAAGGGTTTGTGCAATGATATTTCTACTGTTCTTCAACTCATGTTCTATTTTGCAGCTAAAAATACAAAATTCTTAGCTGAACAAGAACATCTTTGAAAGACGTTCTTGAGTAGCCATGCTTCCTTCTGTACTCTAGATAGTTGTTGGCATGTGTACCTAGTCAGTCCAAAATACTTGCCAATCTGATGCTTTAGGATATGTCACCTCTCCCTGAGAAGACACGTGGTGTCTCTATACAACTTCTCCAGCTGACAGAGGCGTCCTCTGCACAGCATCCAAATCTCACATGGCTCACAGCCACATCACAAGCATCACAACTTTCAACACTTCTGATATGGCAGAGAACATGATCTCATAGCAACTCTGCTCACAGCTCTGAATGCCTGAGTATACCAGCTTCCAGCCGTCAAAGTCCAAGCCTGCTTACAGGCTCCACAAGTAAGTCTACTGGCAGCTGAAGACTCCTTTGGAGTGAGCTATCTGTGCAGAGTCTTAAAACAAGAATTACTATATGGGAAGATTAAGTCCTAAAAGCAATCCTCTTGAAGTTAAAATTGAATCCCAATGCCTACTCTAAGGTCACAGATTATTTGGTACTCTGTGTAGAAAATGCATCCTAATTTGACATTCCTTGTAACCAACAAGGTGTTGGACAGGACTCCCCAAGAGAGGCTCATGTTGCAGTTTGTCTCAAATTTGACAGAAACTTCCCTGGATAGCTTTTTTTATTTTCCTGTAATACTCCAAAATTCAAGTCAGTTTATGTTCTCAGACTCTCTTATATGCAGTAGAAGCATGACTTTTTTTTTTTTTTTAAATGTTTACTTAAAACCTTCACTGTACTTTGGAAGTTTTCTCCATATAAGATCCAGCAATGTTCTGTTAAAGAGAATCAAATAGGGCTTTAACCAGCCATAGCCAGCAGAGCTCCTACTGCCTTTATAACACTTACTGTACACATGGAGAAAAGAAAGATAAATCTGATATTAGTCAGGTCCTGTGGGACCTGAGAGAGAAAATAAGTTCCCGAAACATCTGGTGGTACATTTAAGCAGAAAGGTTGGCGCAAATGCTCACTCAGAACATTTCAATCAATGCAGCTTTCAACAGAAATGCCAAATGGGACAAACACTTCACCTCCTTTCATGGTTGCCACTGTTTCATGTTCTACTTAATGAATAAAATGAAACACATTTTGATAAGTGTCTTACATCACTGTAAAGATCTGTCAGTGCATAGACCCCAAAATATTAAATCTCCAGGAGAAATTTAAATTATTTTGAATTGAGAGAACTACAGTGAGAAATCAGAGTCCAGTGTCCAGATAGAGGAGGAACAACATTTCACCTAAAAGAAACAAAAGCAAACCCAGAAACTAAATGTCTAACACCATAAGAGAGGACTCATTCACAGGACCATGATTACTTGCAGCATCTGAAACAGGTGAGTTAATGATCACTAAAAATGTCACTAGAAGAAAGTGGGAAGATTTGTTTTTAAATCTTTTTATAATTAAAAGAAAACAGAGCCAAATGAAAAAGTACATCTCACTACTTGTTCATTTCAGACAGGTTCCTCAATTAGCATTTACCTCCAGCATCTGCTTCACTACTGAGTACAAGGCTAGAGGCAAAACTTCGTACTTCTTCCTCCAAATCTTTCATAAACATTGACCATTGATTAGCCCGCTCCAATGCATCCTTATTTCCAAAAGATACAATGGTATTGATTTTTAGTTTGGTGCTTCCTTTGAAAGTACAAGGTAGATTCTGCCTCATTTTCTAATTTGTCAGTCTTCACTCTATACATCCATCTTTTTATGACTTACTTCCAAGCTGTCTCTTTCTCTTACAGAGCATATGTTACTATGTAGACAACGTACTGACAGCATTTAATTTTTTATGTGCGCCTCAGTACACCCTGCACTCTCTTCTACTATGTTCTTATTCCTTTTATATATATATATATATATAAAAACCTATCTTAGACTTTTTATGTAGCAAAACTACTAGTACCATCTTTCTTTAACTTTCACGTGCCTTTTTTTGAAAGTCAATTGATTTATACACCTTCTTGATCACCTATACTGGTCTTTTACACACTACCAAGAAGCACATATATAGTCTAATCAGACTTGATTACTGTCTGAATGAGGCACTACACAGTTCATTTATGATTAGTTTTTCTGCTGGATATTTCCTGATGTATTGCCATGCCCTACTTTATCATTTTTTAAGCCCTTTTAACCTATCTCCCACCTACAGCTATAGTTCTCCTTGATAGAAATTCCAGCACCTCCTGCTGTGTTGGATGTCATTTCTTCAAGTTCTGTAGCTTTGGTAATAAACCTTCAATGCAGTTTACTATGACTGCCAACCTATGGTATCATGGACCAGCACAATGCTGAGACAGAGGCTCAATAAACGATACAGTTGTGGGATTCATTACAAAGTCAGATGAGCTCTTTGTCATTTAAGTAGACAGGAGAGACTGACATTAAAATACGGTTCATTAAAAGTGAATTTGAGCCTCAGTATTCACTGTACCAAAACATCTGGAGACGGTCTAATTTACACTGGAGTGCCTTAGAAAATATTTGAGCTTCTGACTAAGCACAGGGGATTTGGCAAGTAAAAGGCTGCTGGTTTTGTATCACTATATACTTGAGGAGGATTTATTTTTATGAATGCCACAGTACCTCCCATCAACTGAGAAACCATGGACCAAGTACCATGGACCATTCATATTAAGAGCTATTATTTCAGAAAATATTGCAAACTGTTTGCTTTGGCAAATTGTCCAGGAAAATATGCAGTTTAGTAGGTAAGCTCCTGTGTATTCTTTTATTTATTTTACACATTCATCACTTCTGTCTAGATACAAAAGTAAAAAGGCAGAGTCAGGGAATAAGAGAAGCAGAAGACATGCAGAGGAATCCAGATGATAGCTAGACCACGGAAGTACCTTTCCCTGTCTTTGCAGCACAAACATAAGGAGAGATCTATTCTAAAAATAAAATATCAGTTTATTGCTTTCGTTTATTCTGAAAGGATGATGTTATTCATGTAATGTTCTTCATTCTTGACCTTCACATCTCATTATTACATGGTACCTTCTTGGATCATTAGGACTTCAGACAGATCAGATAAAGTAAAGGAAAAACTTTAAACACTTCAGTAAACAGATCACAATCTAGCTCAAAGAACTCTTATAGACTGACAATCAAGTTTTCGGAGTGCCTTGGAAACAGCTAACATCTGTTTTCTTAATGCTTTTCCCTTTTCTTTAAGAGAAAACTTGTTACTATGTTATCAAAAATGCAAAGAAAAAAACAGGACCAAGACATATGCTAAAGACATGACAATGAAAATCAGTACATCAAGGCAGGTGGAAATACCAGAGTAATTCCATGCTTCTCTTTAGAGGCACATTCATTGTGATTTGTTAATACATCAGAACTGTTTACTCAAGTTGAGCATATGTAGCTTCATACTCTTTCTTTTGATCAGGAAATGCACCATGAAAGGCAGAGGTATGAATGCTCATGTAGAATAGTTAGGACAGTATGCACTGTCAACTAATTTCAGAAGCCAAAGGAAAAGACTCCAAAAACGTAAAGCAAATAATATGTAGCTACACACTAGAAACACCAAAATCTTTCATTCCAGCCTTGATTTGCATGTATCTATTTATGCTTGTTTAAATAATGAGACCTTTCCCTGAGAATTTCTATTTTTAAATATTTTAATTTCATGTTCAATTATCTATTTTAAAATATACCCTTATTTACATAAGTTTATAATACTGAAAAAATATGATGTGGGTTAACTTGGTGACCAGGAATGGAGAGTCTTGGGGTTTTGGGGCATTTTGTTGGTTTTGTTTTTTTTTTTTTTTTTTTTTTAAAAAGGGATCAACCCCCATTATCTTTCATAACTCTGTCTTGTCATAGCCATTTATCTAGAAAGTTATTTCCAAGTGTGTTAACTATTAACAGTATAGTTCAAATGCTTGGATAATACTAATTAAATATTACAAAAATTAGCATATTACTTTTCTAGGCAGCACCACATTAGGAACAACTTAGCATCCTAAACTAGTAATTCCTGCTGTGATATTCTCACTTAGTAATTATTTAGGGAGGGGAGAGAAAGATCATCATAAAGATAGCTTTAATAACAGCTGCTTACATCTTTAAAATAAACTAACAATGTAGTGACAAGAGTCTGCCATTGACATCAGTTCTATTTTCACTTCATAGTCAAATGAAGAGTGGGAATCAGAATGAGTCTCAGTTCATGCAGAGACACCATTCAAGCAGAACTTCTAAAAATTCAGCTCAAAGAAGCTGCACTTGGTGTGAGAGTGGAAGAATATGACCCTAAGGAAATATAATGCGCTATTAAACTACACATTTATTAAGTTATTTTAACCCAACACTTTTAATGGTAAGCTTTTGTATTTAGCAAATGATGGAGCACAAACCACACAAATCACTGTGCTAATCACTTCACAGTTCAAAGGTAAACCTTACACTTTTTAAAACAGTATCAGCTGTTGTCAAGATGCAAAACATATGTGAAAGCAAACAACATAATGCAATTAGTTAATTTTGGTAGATTTGCACAAGTGTTACCAAAGCAGATTTTGTTCCAAGTACATCACAAAATTATAATGAAAACAGTTTCAGCAAATTTCTGAATGTGCAAATATATTACCTTTTATTTTTGATACCACTTATTTCTATATCACGGAACAAAGGAAGAAGACATATTGTTCAATATTGCTTCTTGAAGTGTCGGACAGAATGACTCTCTATTGATTTTCCTGCTACTGTTCTGCTGAGGCTACAATTGAAAGACATGCAAGTACTTTACACTTTTCTAAGGTAAGTAAACATTTAGACACTGAAACACAGAACAAGGTCTTGGAGGTAAAGTAGCTAAAAAACACAGAACAAAGTAAATCAGTAGCCTTAACACTGTCTACCTGACAATAAAGTATTTAACTGAAATTTGAACAACCATATATATGTGCATCAGGTACAGATGTGATCCATTATCAGTAGCATTAGGGATTTTGCACTATTGAAGTGAATTCCCTGCTGTTTGAAAAATGACCAAACACAATTTCTGATCCACGGCTGTTAATTTTTATATTGAAGTTCTATCAAGATACTCTCAAACAAGAAAAGGATCCCAGAAAATGTAAAAGAGCTTATAAGCTAAGTAAACAACTATTTCTCTACTTTACAGAAAGAGAACTAACAAAACCAGGAAAAATTACAACTGATTTAGTCCAAAGTAGCATAAATGCTTCTCAGCCAGCTCTTACCTAACTTCAGTATTGACAGCAGCGTAATCACAGCAGTACCATTTGCAGTTCAGGTATACTGAAGATACTCCAGTATACTCAATGTCCTGGCCAGCTTCATAGCCAACACTAAGTTCTGGGCTATTCAGTGTGCCTGATGAAGTTTTATCTATCTTGGATAGCAGTACAGACCTGTTCTACCACTTCTATAGAAGTGAACTTATAACTGACAATTTCCTGTCCCGTGCCTTGATCCTTTCTGAAAGTACTGTTGTAAGCACTATTTCTTCTGAACATCAGTGAGACTGATAAAACATATACCAAGTTGTTTAAATATCAAAAGCATCAGAAACTGTATTTTGGTTAAAATGCCTTTATCAATGATACTTATTGCATAAGCCTTAGAGCACAAATTTACTTTTTTTGAATTTACAAGTGTGACTTCACAGCTGTTGCTCTCAAATGCAGTCAATATTTGTGTATTACTTTAATGAGTTGCTAGTAACCCAGACTCCTAAAGCACAGCTGTGCTTTTGGAATCAAACGTGCAATTCCCATAGATTTCAGCTACCAGAACTGCATTGCTTCTTCTCCACCTCTTTTACTTTACATTTCTGGCACGTCAATTTAGGACTTCAGAGTTTTTTTCCCTTCTCTTCCCTCCACGCTTTTCAAAGGAGTTGTGTATGAAGAGATGGTGTTTGGTGGCTCTACCGAGCAGCTGGGATACGTTGATATCTACTGGAGTCCAGCTGTGAATGTGGATTGAAAAGATAAGTCAAAGCCTGGCAGACTATGGTTTTTAAGACTTATGATATTTTTTTCCAGGCCTCTTGGAAAATCTGAGGCAAGCTTGTTTATCAGCGCGCAGCTCCAGAGAAACAAGCCTTAACAACACATGTTAATGACTCTTGACCGCTACTTAATTTCTGCAAGTTTGGGGACGAGTTTGCACACATTCTCCTTAACTTCCATTTGGCTGTGTATGGAAAGGTTTCTGTTTAAGCATTGAGAACTAGTCATATAATACATAGCCATTTTAAAATAGTTTTTATGTTTACAAGAAGTTCTGCTTCTTTTCCCTGCTTATAAGAAAAAGATTTCCCCTTCCTTGTTATACTGAGAGGCCAATCATGAACTCAGTCATTAATGAAGCTCAGTAGTACACAGCACAAAGCTCAAAGAAAGTATCACTTTCAGGCATGCACAGCAGGAGCAAATGGTTAATTCTGAAAAATAATTAAAGCTGTTTAGAAAATGGGAAGAAGGAATTCTCTCTCAATCTTTCCCAAATACATACATATTTACTTTTTAATAGAAATTGTCCAGGTACTTCTTCTAAAAGATTAAATTGCTTTAACCAACATACCAAATTTCAAACACCTCATAGTGCAGAGTTAAGGGTATCAATACTTGTCCCAGGATAAAGGATACAAACTCACATATATTCCTCAGGTCTTTCCTTGCTCTTCCCACCACCACAGCAAAACCACAAACCCCCAGAATGACAGTTATGTTTGTCTGTCTCCAACTATAGTTTTGCTTTGCCAAATCCTTCAAAGTAGTCAGAGCTGTATCAGAAGGAGCATAACATTAATCATGTAGAACAGAAACGAGGGCAGGAAAGTATAAGTTCTCAGAAACTGAAAATTTAGTTGTGCACAAACATGAAAGATTTTCAGTAAAATTTCTCTTCTGTATCTACATATCCGCTTCCAGCTTGCCTATGTCTTTCTGCAGGCTTAAGATGTAACATATATTTGGTTTAGGCGCTTTTTAAATTAAATTTTATTTCTTAATTCCCAGTTATGTTTCTGTCAAATGTAGAGTTCAGTATCCTGTCTTTCACTAACACTGTTCCACCAAACAATAACAATATTTCAGTGGCTAGATACACACAGAAGCAATTATAACAAAACTATCAGTGACCTATAAAACAAAACCTAGATTATTCTAGGCACTTTGAATAGTTGAAAAAGTTCTCTTGGATAACCAACAAAACTGCTTACAAGAAATATTACCTGTTCATCCACGTTGGTTTCATGCAGAAAAAGCAAGTTTTGGGAAAAGCAAACCCAATCAATACCGATTAATATTGGGAAAGGAATCCAAGCACATACTTAGTTTTCTGGAAAGGCATTTTATTTTTTTTTGTGGCAACAGAAAAGAACATGTTATTTGTAATGTGGGTTCCTACTTCTTTAATCTGCATAGAGAAACATGCATCGGGTTTCAGCATACCAAAAAAAAAAAAATCAAAAGGTGGGGAAAGGAGAGGGGAAGGGACAAAGTGATCTTTCAAAGGAATAAATAAAAGCCCATACAGAAAGCTGGCTGCATCATTTAAAATAAGCTGTTTGCCTGGCTAAGTCAGGGGAAAACTCGAATGTGTGGCACTGTCTTGAGTGTTTGTTCCTGATCAGATCTCCACCAGCCAAAACTCAAGCTAAATGAACTGGAAATCATCCTGATTGCCAAAACCAGATCCTCACATAACAATATAGTTTAAAAAAACCAAACCAAAACAAAACCAAACTGCCAACGTATCACGGTCATGACCTGTGGCCTGTAGTTGGCTGGGACTAGGCTACTGCAATCAGCTTAACCCTATGTAAGTATTTATCATTTTTTTTTAAAGCAATGCATTTAAAATCAAGCTTGAATGCAGCATCAGACCATCTTGGTGACTGTGAGGAGGGAAAGGAGAGTAACTAATTTTTTGGTACAGTTTCATTTAATTCCATTTGCCCATATGAGAAGTACTTATACATACCCGTCTGGCACTGTTATTGTTTCAAAAATAGCATGTCTTTTACCTCGATTCACAAGCAGTGCTACTACTGTCTTACGTTTTGTTTAGTGGGAAAAAAAGATAAGAAAGATTATTGATAAAAATATGTGCATGATTTTTACGTAACGTACATCATACAAGTGCTCTTCTACGAAGGACTTTCAAGACACCTCTGTTGTAAATTAATGCATAGATCTAACGTCAGTACTATTTCCTATCATAAGAGAGTTAATTTATTAATTTTCATGCAACGTTTTATTCTTAACATGTTTTAGCACGTTTGTATTGGGTTCTTCCATTCAATCAGAAGAACCCTACACCACTAGATGTCACTACAAACAGACCATTGCGAATCGCACATTCCTGATACTGAATTTACTTGCTCGTTTAGTCGAAGATAAGTGCCAAATTCAATACATATTGAATCACTGGTATTTGGGTCTAGAGGTATGATGAGCAAAAACGTTGACGATGTAAGAGTTGAAGGAAGGGGATGATTACAAAAATTACCACTATCTTATTTGTTAGCTGATAACATCATGCATAGCCAGTCAGTTTATTATTATTTCTTAAGAAAGCATTGTAAGTATCTGTCTCATTAGAACGCAGAAGTAGCAGACAGATTACTGCACATATGCTACAACATTAATTAGAGAATCAGATTTTGCAGAAGATTGATAATTTGATAGTGACAATTGTAGCTGCAATTAGTTGAGTCTTCTCTAGAAATCTTCTGATGAGACAAAATGAAGAGAAAAATCACAAGGATGCCAAGATCCACCTTGAGGTGGAAAGAAGGCAGGAATTAGATTCCACATAAGACTAAATGCCTCTCAACAAAGCAGAATTTGCACTATGATTTTGCAATTATATTCCATTGTCTGCATTGGCTTCTAATGGGGGAAAAGAAAAATCAGGCCACATAAAAACCCCCTTGTTTTTAACATAGACAAACAAAGGTTCCAATCAGTAATATAAGCAATCAACAGTTAAAATGTCCTTAATAATAGGATAGTGGCAACAGAATAATGGTAGGAGAAAATAACTATTCAAATTACCCTGCTCAACTGACATTTAATAAATTCATATTTAAAAAATGACATTTGGAGAACTAGATGATAATGCAAATGAGAGCTATATTTATGAAGGGGTGAAAAAACAGCTTCTAATCTCAAGTATAAGAATATCCTAGGTTTTGGTACCTGGCAAAAAATATTGAAACTTGCTGATGGATAGTGATCTGGTGCAGTACTGCAATTATATACTATTCTGAGCTAAATGCCATGGATTCTCCATCTGCCCTTACTGCCATTGCAGAAATAACTTTCTAGCATTGGCTCATTCTTGTTTATCCATGTCACCTTCTTGACATGAGCTATCGTTTTCCAAATATAAAATGGTCCAATAGGCCAAAATGAGCTGCTGTAGTCTACGCACTGGGACATTGCACTGTGCCAAACTGGAGTTTGGCTACTAACTTTCCTATGATAAATTAAGTATGCGGATGTCTCATTCCATTTAGGAATGTTGGTGTGGTTTAACCCCAGCCAGCAGCTAAGCACCACACAGCCGCTCCCTCACTCCCCCCCACTCCCAGTGGAACAGGGAGGAGAATCAGGACAGAAGGTAAAACTTGTGGGTGGAGATAAGAGCAGTTTCATAACGAAAGTAAAATATAATACTAACAATAATAATAATGAATTATAATAATAATACTAACAAAAAGGAATATAACAAAAAAAGAAAAGGGGGAAAAAAGAAAAAAAAAAAACCCAGTGACGCACAATGCAATTGCTTACCACCCGCTGACCGATGCCCCAGCAGCGATCCGCCCCTCCCGGCCAACTCCCCCCAGTTTATATACTGGGCATGACGTTCCATGGTATGGAATATCCCTTTGGCTAGTTCGGGTCAGCTGTCCTGGCTCTGCTCCCTCCCAGCTTCTTGCACACCTGCTTGCTGGCAGAGCATGGGAAACTGAAAAAGTCCTTAACTTAGGATAAGCACCACTTAGCAACAACCAAAACATCAGTGTGTTATCGTCAACAATATTTTCACACTAAATCCAAAACACAGCACTGTACCAGCTACTAAGAAGAGAGTTAACTCTGTCCCAGCCGAAGCCAGGACAATGTATATTATACATTTCTATCCTGCCTAAGAGTTTTCACTATAACAAGGATAATACAATTCTTTAAGAACATTTTCATTCTCTGGAACAGTCCTCTGGGATTTAGCAGAGGCTTTTTGTGCTCTCTTTCGCTTGGCTGCAAAAATGTATGAGGAGCATTTTCAGCAACAAAGTAAAACTTATTTTGGTTAGCATTCAAAATGCAGCACAACAGTGGTGCTGCCCTTGATCCACTCATCTGTCTTGGAGCAAGGAAGCCAAAGGAACTCCCTTGAGCCAGGTCACAGTTTTGTCTCCCACCACATTTTCCCAAAGAATATTTCTTTTGTTAAGAAAAAAAAAGTTTGATGTTCACTTGCTTTTCATTATTACTAACAAGAATTTTGCACTCCTAGCACTTTATTGCTGAATGGGGCTACACAGTTTATGGGACTTGGCAATAGAGTTGAATATTCTAAATATTACATACTTGGATCTCACATTTAATAATATTGTCTCTCAAAACATCCATTAAGTATTTGCCCTGTGTCCTGGTTTCGGCTGGGACAGAGTTAATTTTCTTCTTAGTAGCTGGTACAGTGCTGTGTTTTGGATTTAGTGTGAGAATGATGTTGATAACACTCCGATGTTTTAGTTGTTGCTAAGTAGCGCTTATCTTCAGCCAAGGACTTTTCAGTTTCCCCTGCTCTGCCAGCAAGCAGGTGTGCAAGAAGCTGGGAGGGAGCAGAGCCGGGGCAGCTGACTTGAACTAGCCAAAGGGGTATTCCATACCACGGAACGTCATGCCCAGTATATAAACAGGGGGGAGTTGGCCGGGCGGCACGGATCGTGGCTCAGGAACTAACTGGGCATCAGTCAGTGGGTGGTGAGCAATTGCGTTGTGCATCACTGGTGGTTTTTTTTTGTTTGTTTATTTGTTTTTTTCCCTTCCTCCCCCTCCTTTTTTGTTATATTCCTTTTCATTACTATTATTATTATATTTCATTATTACTATTGTTAGTATTATATTTTACTTTAGTTATTAAACTGTTCTTATCTCAACCCACGAGTTTTACTCTTTTTTTCCCCTCTTTCCTCCTCCTCACCCCACTGGGAGGGGGAAGGGGGAAGCGGCTGCGTGGTACTTAGTTGCTGGCTGGGGTTAAACCACGACACCCTGGCTTATAGAAGGAGCTGCCTTTGCACACATAAACCATCAGGTAATTTGTTTATTATGTATCTTTGATGCAGTACAAGACACAGATAACAGTTTTCTCTTGCTGCTTCATAAAGTAGTTAATGCCTATATCACATTAGAGAGCCACAACATACTACAGAAGGTTTAAACTTCTGCTGATGTATGACAAAGCTTGGGAAAGAAAGAACTGAAATTCTATTTGTGACAATGTCATAGATGTGCAGGGTGGTGGGGAAGGAATTGGGTTAGACATTTCAAAGCAGCCTTAATTCTGTTCCCTTGTTTGTGTGTTTTATTATGTGTTTTTAATTACATGATTACTCAAGACTGCCCCATAGGGTACCAGCCGCACTCAGTGATGAGATCAGAGAGTGCCATTATAGGGTTAGAATGATGGGCAAGAAAGGTTTGGGAAGGGTACTGTGTTTCTATGAGAGGTGACAGGAAGAGATTTTGGAAGATGCATGAGGAGACTATACAAAGAGAAAGTTCTCATCCCTAAAATTAAACTACATCAGATATTTAATTATCCCCCCAATTTGTTTCAGACACAGCTAAAGATATGCAAATGACCAGCATCTTTGCTTTTAAAGAGTCCGTATTGATTCTGACACCTATGCAGGACTGGAATGACGATTCTTGTCAGGTCCAGAATACACATGCTACACAACAGGTTCTTCATGCATCTATCCTATCACTCACTAGCTGTAATACCAGTAGATTTAGGTTATTGTCCTTCAATTCCTTCTTCATAGCAATTCGTCTAAACATACAGCTTCACAAGTACATAGCTGACATACTGCAACTATTGCCTATAATGAGGTCAATACAGTTTATATGTCCTAGTTGAAGCCTCTCCCTCACACTTCCTCCTGTAGTTTGAAGGCTTATTTGCAATTGTTCTGTTTGCCCTGTACACAGATCTATCACAAGCTTAACTTGACTTAAAGAAGGAACAAAACATACCCTGTTTGCTTTGCACCCAGACATATCACAAGACTGTTTGGTATACAGCACAAAGTCAAATATTTTGTGGTTTGCTTGTCTGGAACAGTTGAATAAAAATAGTAAAATTATGATAATGGTACCCGTTCTGCAAGTACTTGAAGGAATAAGATGATCAGCATCCAGTCTGCAAATAAGTAACATCTATGTGAAGAGGTGAAACAGACCATCACCCTTTTCAACAAGCCAGAACAGCCTGGGTCAGATGTGTAAGAATTGAAGCAACCCTTTGGATGATACTGGTCTTGATCCATGGAAACAATGTTTATGAAAACCAACGACGCACAATGGAGCTTGGAGGAAAAAAAAAAAAAAAAAAAAAAAGGTGGCCCAACTTCATTCTCGCTCTCAGAGAAAGGGAGCCACTGAAGACAGCTCTCACCTGAAGCCACTGCCTGCTTGTATCCAGGCATCCCGTAGCTCTGACACACTAGTGTGCTCTCGCTTGCCACAGGTGCACAGGGTACAACACAGAGGTAAAGCTGAAAAAAGAACTTTCCCCAAGACAGCTAGTGTACCTGAAACACCAGCAAAACTTGGTTATACAAGGTTCTCCTTCAAAGTTCAAAAGGGTTCTCTTACTACTCCACACACTAGCAATTTGGAATCAATTCCTCTCCTTTCTAATCATAGACACTCCTTAAAATACTGTAGGAATGGCCTTCAGTTACTACCCTCCAAGTATAGTTGCTTCTTTAGTAATAAACAGTGACAGGAAACTGTGCAAGAACTTATCTATACAAATTAACAGATGCATATGGATTACAGAATTCAGAGGTTATGATTATTAAGAGTTCATATGGCTAGTGTCACTCTGAAAAGTGCAGAAGGACTGAATTGTAGTGGAATAGTCAAATACGTAATTGGCTTTACTTGTGTTTTTAAAATCAGTTGGTTTAAAAAACAAAATTAAGAGACCACAAAAAGACAAAAACCCCATCTTTAATCTGAGCCAAAATTCCACAAGATGCTTGGTAACAGACTACTCAGTCTCAGACTACGATTAGATGCCATTTTGCTATTCCTCCCCACTCTCCTGGAAAAGAATAGTGCTATTGTTCTTGGGTTTTTTTTGTTTTTAAAGAACAGATAGTTCTTCACCACTATTACCAGTCAGTGCTGGGTAATAAGTGACAGTGATTTCATCCAGTGTTGGGTTGAAGACATATATTTCATTTTATACTGTATTTTTTAGACAGTGTTCTAATTTATCTATTTAAAAACAAAAGTGACTTATGTTTTAGCTATACACTTGAAGTATATTAAAAATACAGAGATGTTATATATGAAGCCAAACATTAATCTTAGGTTTTCCTCAGGGAACATTTATTGTAATTAAAACTTAAAAAAAAATTTTTTTAAGAAGCCTAAGCCTTGCATCATACTCAGCTTGCAAGTCTTCTCATTGCACACTTGAAATTACATCCCCTTAATAGAAAAGCCAGTTCCAGTTTGTCAGAACACAAATGTTAATTAGAGCTTCAAAATGCATATTTGAGTCTCAGATAAAAAAAACACCGATATTTAAATCAAAACAAAGTAATCAATACAGCTGCTGTAATACTTGTGGCATTCATTTCAATATCTAAAAATCCCAGATAAAAACACTTCAAAATTAAATAATGAACATCAATCATTTAAATCAAATTGAGAAGGTTTCAGTCTGTGTAAGACTCATGACTACAATTGATTAAGCGGGAACTTCAGGCATACCATTTAATTGCACAAACGAACCCCAACCTGTTTGTTGGTGTTTAACTTAGTAATTTGTTATTTCAATATATTAATAAAGCAGTATTCAATGAACTTAAAACTCTTGAAATATGGTCTGTAAAAGTCCGGAAATCACCTTAAAAACCTAGCACTTGACAGGAAATATAGGAAGAATTCAATCTCTGCACAAAGAATCAATGTTACAGCACATTTACTAGTTAAATAATCTTTCTTAACTTTATAATGGTCTTCTGGCTCTGCTCACCATCCCTTTTGGACTTATCGCAAGTAGACTTTCCAAAAGGCTAATGTTTTGCCTGTTTCAGTTCATGGTGAAAGAAATATTAAGTCTCTTTGGGAACCTTCACTCCTTGATTCAGTGTTAGTCATTCAAGACACATTAATATTCACTTAAGAAAGATCCATTTTGTCAGTATCTACAACTGGGAAAGAAGGGGCAAAGAACCTATTTCGCTTGCAGTGAGTTGAAAGAAGAGGGCAAACCACACAGCTGAAAGCAGAGTATTTCACCTCCAGATCAGTGCCTTGGATCTACTCTGTATCAAAACGAAAAGTGTCTTTTACTCTGCTGAATTACAATGCTACAGAATGTGAGCAACAAGTGTTTATTAAGTACTCTTCCAAGTACCTGGAGATACTGAAGGGAGCTTTCCAACCATACAAAGTTGTAAACGGAATCCTTAATTAAAAGTTATCCAAAACCTAATGGTAGACTTTACTACAGACCTTTTTGCTGAAGTTCCTCTTAGGAAAAACAGTGAGGCTTCATCCTCTTATCTGTCATCACTCTGTCAATGTCTTTTGCCTTAGAAAATCCATAAAAAGATTAACAAAGCTTGCAGTTTTACCATCGGACTTTCAGGTGGTAAGGTTCACTGTTCACTATGAACACGGATGTGCTAACTTATCTGTGAAGTGACATTACTAGTAGCAGTATATCCAAGTATTTCTCCTCTTACCATGCAATTTGTCTGCCACTTTTGCAAATACTTACAAGTTTTCAGGCAAGTTCGCAAAGCAACAACAAACTGTTGGAAACGGAACACATGACATAGTCCTCAGAATTCATTCCCTTATTTTGTGTTGCATGTGGGACACCACGTAAGATTCCACAGGAAGAATCTGACCAGCTCCATAGAACACCTACTCAACTTCCTGTCTTGAGTCCCCACACTAGACACTTTTGAACACGTTTTTTTTTTCCAACCTAATCCCTAATGATCTGATTGAAATGGTGTATATTAATCTATAGCAATGACATCTTCATTAACACTTAAATCACACCTCAGAGTTACACAGAAGTTACACCATTAGACTAGGGTAGATACAGACTTTCTGATTTATGCTTCCAATATAATATTATGCCTCTGTGAAAGATGAAGATATCAATTTATACTATTTTTATTCTTGCCCATTCCTTCAGAAAAGCGACTATCTTATTCTGTATTTTCATTTCACGATCTGCGACTAGTTATCATTGTGAAATACATATTTTTTGTTACAAATAAAGCAAATCAATGCATAATTAGCTTAACCTACATACATAAATTTGTTAGAGTAATTTAAACAAACATCCTTAGAACCATCACAAAAATCACACAATATAACACTTCATTCCAGGATCAAAATACACAGAAAGTAAACCATAACTAAGAACTGTCCTATCACTCAAGTCTTCTGGTGAACACTACTTCAGAAATGTCACTCACAAAAATAGGAACTTTAAAGTTACTCATTCATAGCACTAACAACCTATTTGTCCACCAAAGCATGACGTGTTTTCCGATTGTTATATTCATTAAGGTATAGTTAGAATATCTAAATTACTTTTAGCAGAGTTGAGTTCTGTTCATATACAGCATCAACTCATACTTTTAATTAAATTTTGCCCACTTAAAGGTTTTAATCTTTAAACCTTTTAATCTGCGTACTCCTACAAGTTACATGAGAAACCAAAGTGCAGTACATATACTTGCTAGATGTCTACGTGATGTTAAACCTCAGATCAAGGAATAACTGTAACAGAAATCTCATATTCCCCTCTTCCTGACTAGTGTAAGGTTTACACCCATAAATTAGTTTTACTTACTCAATTCCATGAAATACATCATGTGCATTATTTGAAGGTTTTGTTCCAATTTCATGAATTACTAACAGTGTTACATTATTTCATTCCTGAAACATAAGAACAGTAATATAAGTCACCCACAGCTGACAGAGGACTCTGGCAAGTATCCCAGAGACTTAGAACAAAAATGATGTGGTTTGCTACTGATCTGATCAATATTTTTCAGGAATCAACTCTTATGTTTATACATAGCCAGTTCTGTCACTTCTTGTAAATTTTGCCTGATCACTTTATATAATTCACAATGCAACATTTTTCTAACTATTCAGACATCATGCAAATACACAGAGACATAAAACACATATCTGCACCTTGGCTCTATGACAATTTTTAACCACCTAGAGCACCTGGGATGCAAAGGCATACAGGCACCAGGCCGATATAAAGCATCATGTGATGGCAGCCAAAGGACACTGTAGTTGTTGCACTTTTGCTATGAAATGAGCCCTCGCTCTTGCTCTGTGGGAAGTTCACTGTATGTCTCAATAAACCTATAATCAACCTGGCTTTAATAATTTACACTATGGAAAGAGATCAGTTATAGTAAAACAAACAAATCGATTGCTGATTACAAGATCAAGCTACTTCAGCACTAAATAACCCAAGTGAACTGGTAAGAAAACTGGAGTGCAAACAAACCCCCAAATGCATCAGTGCTATTGCATCTCTGTAGCAGTAACTGATGAATAACATGACAAGCTAAATTCAAGTTAATGGCCAAGTAATAATTTAGGGCTTAATTGCATATAAATTAAATAGGCAAAGGAAAATCTTTGTGACATATTACGTATTTAAGACTTTTAGGCAAGCCTCTGAACTTTTAAAGGATCCTCCTGTAATTCACACTAGGTCAACTCAGCTCAAATATGCCAATACAGACACTTAATCCAGTCTGCATAGCCCATGATCACAGTGCAAGAAACAAAATGAAAATAAGATATTCTTTTTTCTTTCCTGTCAGCGTTCTTACTGGTGGTGAGCTATGTATTTATCCTGGTTTCAGCTAGGATAGAGTTAGTTTTCTTCTTAGTAGCTGGTACAGTGCTGTGTTTTGGATTTAGTATGAGAATAATGTTGATAACACACTGATGTTTTAGTTATTGCTAAGTAGCGCGTATCCTAAGTCAAGGATTGTTCAGTTTCCCCTGCTCTGCCAGCAAGCAGGTGTGCAAGAAGCTGGGAGGGAGCAGAGCCAGGACAGCTGACCCGAACTAGCCAAAGGGGTATTCCATACCATGGAACGTCATGCCCAGTATATAAACTGGGGGGAGTTGGCCGGGAGGGGCGGATCGCTGCTGGGGCATCGGTCAGCGGGTGGTGAGCAATTGCATTGTGCATCACTTGTCTTTTCTTGGGTTTTATTTCTCTCTTTTTTTTGTTATATTCCTTTTCATGACCACTGTTATTATTATATTATTTCAATTATTAAACTGTTCTTATCTCAGCCCATGAGTTCTACTTTTTTTTCTGAATCTCCTCCCTATCCCCCCAGGGGATGTGGGAGAGTGAGAGAGTGGTTGCGTGGTGCTTAGTTGCTGGCTGGGGTTGAACCACAACAGTATTATACATCAGCTTTGGATTGGTCTTTACTAGTTTAGATCAGTTAACAATGTCAACAGACATTTCGAACCTTCAGTAGGAATAGAGCAACGCTATTAGAACACAGAAAAAAAATATTGTGCCAGCCTGGCAATTTTTTTTTGTGCTTAATAATTATGGGTACACTGCTGAAGTATAAGGTAAATTCACAATGGTCATGGAGGATGTAATCACTAGTATACAATCAGGGAGCTGAAGACAAACTCTTTAGGAGGGCTCTATTAAAAAAAAAGATTTAATAAACAAAGGAAACCTATTACTTTACAAAGACAACAACTATGAACCTCACACGTCAACAAAACCACAGGTAGTAAATTGTCATCATCTACAAATGGCTCTTTGCCATTATTCACTTATTCTTAGAACGCAAGACAGCTTCAAGGAAAATCACTACATATTCATTGCTTTAAAACAGCAAGGCAACTAAAAAAAGTCTCCAAAGAATCCAGAACAAATCAAGTAACTTAATTTTTTTCAATAAAGAGAACAAAATCAGATATAAATTTTGCTGGAAAGAGGACTGAAGCTGAAATAGCTTCCAAAGCTTCAATGAACATGACCACGTGCATGCAGCCATGTGACTTCTGCTCAGACTTTATCAAGTTGGCTTTAAATGAGGTTTGCCTCTGCACTGCCTCAGGTAAACTAACATGAACTGGCCAGCAACTCTGGGGACTGTTTCATCTATGTTACCCAGACTGCAGCACGTGCCTTAGAGTACACCTATCCTTCTATGAATGAGTGAAGCTATTAATAAACTTAAACCGCCCACACTAATATTTTGATGGAGTTTCTCGGAAGTTCCTCCCTTAGGTGTGGCATATACCGGGGTCTGATTGTAATTTTTTTTTTTTTTTTTTTTTTTTTTTTTGAGTAGTCTGTGTCCTGTTTCAGTAATGGATTTCAAACTGTTCCCTCCCCCTGCCCCAGCTCGCTCTCCTCCCCACAGTGGCTTACCAAGCTTGGATAAAAACAATATACATAATTGTTAAACCTTAGTTTACAGAATACTGTATAAGACTATTCATAGATATTTATAGTCTACACAAATTTTGTTTGCTCATCCATGGCAAGCATTTAATAAAGCTAGTTCATCTGGAAAGAAGTTAAATTAAATAATCCAAAAAGAATGTGATGCATATTCAGAAAAATATAGTGTTCAGATCTAACAATAATGAAATTTAGGCCTTAGGAAAAAAAAAAAACCTGAAGTCTGTAATTTGTTTCATTCTTCCCCCCATTTATTTCTTCCTACCACCAAGGGAAAAAAAAATATTAAAGGCTAACATTTTACCAGCTTGGTACAATTTTTTTTTAATAAATGGAAGTTCTGATAATTGACCCTTCCTATTTAAGTGCAAGCTAAGATTCCACATCTTTCTGACAGGAAAAAGGGAGGGTGATAAATGAAATAACCTTCACATTTCAGTCAGATGAACATAAAAACCCAGAAAGTTAAAGATCTTCATGACTTAGGGTGAAGTGCACATAATATCTTTTTATGCAGCTATGTTTAGACATTTGTCTCCAGTTGGTCTCTACAGTTACTGGGACACTTGTTAATGACTTGGGGATTGGATGAATGCTCATGAGTAAACAGCCACTGAAGAGATGGAAGACCTTGAGAGCTGTACTGAACAAGAGCATTGAGCATAATGAAAACCAGATACAGTTTCTGGGTTTTGTTTGGAAGAACATCTATGAAAGGTCCTCATTGCCTTCACCCAGCTCTGCCTGGGAGAACCAGCCAAGCAGGAGGTGAACCCAGATGATACAACCCTCACCTCTACTACATCCCAGAGTCCATGCTCCTTCTCCTTGTATCAAGAAGCAAATTACAGTCCCAGCTCCATAACAAATGGGCAGAGATTATCAGTACTAACTCACAGGCTAAAGTCTTCCAGGCTACACAGCCCCTGCTAGGAAATCCCTCTGCTTGCAGTCACTAATATCAACTAAGCCTAAATTGTTTCTTCTGTAGCCATGGAAACATCAAATTAGTGAACGATATTTGTCCTTACCTCTGTCATAGACAATCTGATTTTTAAACTGTCTGATGATAACTACATTCTATAACTTTTTTTAATACTTAATTGACTGTTTTTCTTGCCAACAAAATATAAAAAAAAGTCTTCCTCAACATTCCTAATTTACCCTTCAGTTATTTGGTTTCCCAGACCTCCCAATTGCACAGCGTCTTGTACAGACATTGTAGTCCTGTAGCCCAGCAATATTTTATTGCCATTGCTAATAACAGGCCATAGGTATTGTGCTGAGTTTGCAAAGCCTCAGGATGCACCTTTCTTGACCTGTCTGGATTATTTTTACTTGGTTTAGCTATAACAACAGTTTTTCTACTGACCAAATGGCTGTAGTTATCTTTGTATGGTACAACTAACATTTGTACACAGATAATAGTAAAAAGTAGTTACTCTATGTAGAATGTGATATTTACAACAAGCACAGTGATACAGTGCAGAGAAATACAGACCTGGAATTGTAGCAGAGGCTGTGAGAAGTGGAGACACAAGATACTATGGAGTACAGGCATAAAACAAAGAGATGGGGCCCAGGCTTTGCACTGGAGACCCCAAGGCTACAAATTCACTAGTGGCCAGTTAAATAAATGCAAAACTGGAGTTGGACAGAAATAGTTTTGGGGGTAACAAAGAAAGGCTTCATAAAAATACTAAAAATTGCATGTAACGTGGAGTTGCAGATGAAAGCAAAGCAAGGTGTAAAAGCATGTTAGCAAACTTATAAGAAGGAATGCATGTAAATGATAAAGTGAAGACGACAAAAGTATGATCATTTTCCTCCCAGTAAAGGGCTCAGAATGCTGACAACTTGCCAACCCATTCCCTGCCACTAGCACTCCAGACTGAAGCCATCAGCCTAAGTACCCACATGAGAAGGGAAAGGGTGAGCACATCACCAGGAAAAGGGGTACATAATACAACATGTGTGGTGTAGAACAATTTTAGCTATATTACAGAGACTCCTTCTGTGTAGTAGTACTCATTTTTTCTGTTTTCTGTAACAATTCAATCCACATCAGTAATAATAATCCTTTAATTTGACTGTCATGCTTTGAATATACTAACAACATGCTCTTTTCTTTACACAGAAGGTACGTTTCCTTTTTGCTTGTAAAAAGTTTCAGAGTGTAACATCACGTTGTGCTCTCTGTAGCCTAACTCAGTTATGAATTTATTTGGTATACACTGAACTCAGGTGGAAATTCCTTAAGGCCAAAGAAAGGTAAGGACTTCATTTAATATACTGTATTAACAAAAAAACCTCACAATTATCAAGCCGATCATATTTTCAGGAGAGCATGCAAGAGTAAAACAGTGATACATATTATCAACACCCTACATCTTAACAGAGCTGTTAAAAGACATACTCTGCCACAAACACTCTCCTGCTTTATATTATTTATCATAGAACACTTTCTAACTTCCCATATACTGTCCTTCTTTTTATAAGTTTAAAACTTGGCATACTTCTGCAGTGCCTGTATCATACTACAAAGGTTGTCTTTAATACACTATCATATCGCATAATTTTAATTTAAGATCCTGTTATTCTTTGCAAGAGACTGCGATTCATGATGACTTTAGTAGTAACATGAAATTCAAGAGTTAAGAGCAGGATGTGGAAATCTCAGTCATTCAGAGAAGCAGACATTCCATGCCAGCAATCGGGGCATTCTGAGCTGAGAAAGTGACACTTTTCCTTCAAAGAAGTGAAAGAGAGGATCATCACAACCCAAGAGATACCTCCACATTTTTGCAGCAAGGTTTGGGGAATTAAAATGACAGGAATGATTCCATTTTTGATGGGTGCTCATAAGACTATCAACATACTTACACATACCAGAAGATGCTGAGATAGTTATACTAGCTATAGTTTGAAAAATTATGTCAAAGTTACCATGGATTTTCTTAACCATTTTTTTCCACATTCTCTTAACAACACGTTGGAATTTCTGTTCTTCAACTTTTCTTTTTGGCTTCTTGTAACTGATAGTTTATCAAGATAAGAAATTTCACTAATATTTTGTTTAATAGCACTTGTGTTTATCTTCTATTCCGAGTTTAAATTATCAGTGATATCTGTTCTACATTTATACATGGTGAATACAAAAATACCACCTTATACTTACTGACAGATCTGAATTTTAGATCAGCTTGTCTCATTACATCTGTGGTAGATCTGGGGCACCTTATCTACTCTGACAGGTTTAGCTTCTGCTGAACAACATACCTCTCAACCTGCCAGTGTTCAAATACGGGGCACACACTTGCTGCAGGTAGCTTGAAAATTATACTGGGATTTATTCCCATTTAATGTAACACAAAGCACTTTCTCTGTAACCTTAGTGTTATGATTCCACATACCTAATCAAATTAATTTTTAATGACAAAAGTGAGCTCTTTCCACCCCAAATCAACCTGTTCATACTTTTAGGTCTAAATGTAATGAGCCATGTCCCTCATAATGAAAGGCAATTAGAACACGCAACACACACAGACTTTCAATACTGGTGTTGTATAATCATCTCTGGGTGTGCCTACATTAGGACTCTATTTGGGGTCAGGAGTGTGGTTTGGTTTTTTTGTTTTTAATGCAAATTTCACAATTAAGTCTGCTGTATTGTATGAACCAAAATACAATAAGCAGACAGAGCGCACAAACAAGGTGCCTTTCATCTGAAAGGAAGCTAGAAGATGTGCACCAGAATTACACATAAATCCTTCCCATCCTGAATGAGCGTTCCATTTAGAAAACCAGGCTAGAATTAGCTCAGGATATAATCTCTGCAAAATATGTATTAGTGTAAATACCATGTCCAAGACACTATCTTTTTGACTTTGCACATTCACTTAGTAGCCTGCACTACCTCCTAACATGGACTTTGTCATTGAGTATTGTCATGGCCTATAAAGATTGGTCTGGGTTTTTTTAAAGCACCAAAAAAAGTTCTAATTTGCATTTACAGATCAGCATTATTTTTATATCCTGGCAGAGTTCCAGTTGCAGAAGCATAGTCTAGTCTTCAAACATGACTCAAGAGTTCCCAAGCAGTCTGCATGTTAAGAAAGCAGTTCCTGGTGTAGTCTTTGCACTACTAGTCACGAAACAAAAAAATTTGTTTTGTTTCCTTCTCTCCACTTCAGTCACCCCACTTGTGAAAAAAACCCAACAATATCAGTTACTTACTGTTGTGCAGAGATCATTACTTGATATTGGCAAAAAGTGCTTTCAACTAGGACGCGGGAGAATTACTTAATATTTTTATGAAGTAATCCTTATATCACTGACTTCAAATTGGCCATGAAATATCATAATTCTAGGGATCTGGATATTGTCAGAGCATATTTTCTAATTTAACTTCAATATTCAGCTCACGTAATATACAATTTAATGATAGTGGAGAAGATAATCTTGAACTGTTCTTCATAAAGATAAAGAACACTTTTAAAGCTATTAATAGCATTAGTATTTGCTGTGCATGCTAACAGATCATCTCCTTTATTTTTACTGCTAAAGTATAACCTTCAGAAGGGGCACAAGTCAACTACATGCAAAGAGATCTAATATGCCAAAACACAAGGCAGATTAAAGATCTGTCAACTGACTTTCAGATTCATAGGTGTCACTCAGGAAAGTTGTGACTAAATCAGACCCAATACTAAAGAGTACACAAGTGCAGTACAACTGGAATTACAGCTTTTGCCCTGGCACATAGCATGCCTAGAAGCATGCAAAGGCTCTGAAAGTTGTTCATGGATAACTGAGGCCCATGTGGTATGTTCAGCTCCTAGGCTCCCAGAACTCTTTTTAGCACTTTCCTTGGTATCTATATGCCTTCTGGTGATTTAAGTAATTTTCAAATGCAAGCTACGGAAATCTTGTCTTTTTTTCCAGGCTATTACCATAGGAACTTTTTCCTTAGAACCTTTAATTTAATTTTTTTCCCCCTCCATTCCCATTTCTTAGGGAAACAGCAGTGTGGAATAAGAGAGGAAGTGACAGGTAGCCAAGTATAAGAGAGACAAAGGATGGGTGAACATAACAGGAGTAAAGATACAGAGAAACTATTTTGCTTTTTCAGTGAGTAGTGTCAAATCCAACAGCTAGTGAGCTTATTTATTTGGTTTTATGTAAACAGGATATGATCCTTTTGAAGTGTCTAACGGGCTCGACACTCTTGAGCGAGAGAAAACGGAATCTGTGTGCCCTGGTCTACACATCAAGAAATTAAAACGCATCTACATGGAAACATGCAAATAGATGTAATTGCACCTAGTTAACATGCTGAGCAGGTTCCTACAATGTTTTTCCAGCATGTTAGTAAGATTAAAATTAAAACCAGCTGTCCATCTCTTTATCCTTGCAAAAATCATGCATCTAGTGGCAAAAACTTTAGTTTTGCCTCTCTTAAGGTTATCCACTATCTAGATACCTGCATTACATGACTAATTTTCAGCCTTTTCTCAAATTTACAGCTTTAAGTGTATCACTCTGCCTAGCCTTTATTTAAAAATGAAGTAATCACATGCTCATTTTTCTATGTATCAGTATTCCTTCTCAAGCTCACAGACCTGAAAACCTCATCAAGACTGGGATGCATAAGCTATTGTTATATTGTTGGAGAACAAATACAAGTAAGTGACAATGTACATTTCATTCTTTCTTCATTCAGTTATTATTCTAGCAGAAGTTAGAAGAGAAGAGAGAGAGCAAGAGGGAAACACCCTTTTCTTGTTCAGAAGACTTTTCCATCACTGAAAGATTTGGACATAAAAAGGAAACATCATTCTGCAAATTACACTATAAACAAAACAAATGTTTATTAGAAGCTTGATAGTTTTTAAGACCTGTTGGTCACCCTCAATATTTTACCACCTACGTGTACGTAGCATACCGGCTAACAGTCAGACAGAAGTCTAATATTAACAGTTTTTCCTATCAGAAAAGACAGCTTTATCTTCAGTTTTGTGCCATAATCTTACATAAGAACAAATATTTTAAACATCAGAAAGACTAAAATATAAGTGTTTATAGGAAATTTTCCCATCAGAGCATGATGGATGTACAGACTGAAGGTCTTTCAGTCTTTTAAGTGCTGTCTGACAAATGGAAGAACCTGGATGCAATGTATGCATTTTGGTATTTCTGGAAAAGCAGGCCAGGAAAGGATTCCCTTTGAATGTACTATTTATGAAAGCCTCCTTTAAACAGCACCTTGCAGCAAATTAGATGTTTGGTTTTCAAGGTTTGGTTTTTTTTTTCTTTTTTAAACATACCTGTGATAGAATTAATGTTGTTTCATAAATACGAAAATGCAAGGACATAAGCTTAATTTTTTTCCCCTCAAGAATACAAGTATCAATAATACTGCCAAAGCTTAAGTCATGAGATCATGAAACAAGCCCAGAAATACAATTGTCTCCAGAGGCATTAGTCTATATACTGGTCATATCGCAAAACATTTCTGCATAGCCAGTAAGGCCATGCTAACTTTAAAGTAGAAGTGACATTCTTGTTATTGCCAGTACTGAGGGCTACTTAGAGAAATAAAACACACACGCAAAAGCGACATACAGAGCTAGACAGCTCGCTTCTAGCACAGATCTGAAATAATGATGTGACAGCCTCCCCCTTCATTAATATAGCAGTCACATGATTATTTGGCAGGAACAAGTAGAGATGTAGAACTGCACCTAAATAGCACATTTGCATACAAATATGCAAACAAGATATACAGACCTGATAACGGCAGTCTGCAAAACCAAGTCTGTATTTACTAGTAGTGGTTTCTAGTTTTACCAGTTCTGTACCAAGCAGGCCATTAGCATGGTCACTGAAAACAGCATTTAAAAACATTTATGCCTAGACTACAGTACCTCACCTTTCTAGAAGCTACCAAAACCTGCTCTGCCTTCACAACACTTCCAATGGCCTCCCCATTGGCGAAAGAGCTCCCAGCAAGTGCCAGCACTGAACACAGCCTCCGTCCCAGCCATGTCAAGCATCATTCCCTTGCTATCATCTCCCACTACAGCACACCACAGGCTCAACTCCTCAGGAGCAAAGCAAGCCCACCCAGGAGACCACCACCCACTGCCACAGTCCTCCCTCTTCTTCCCCACAGCCATTTTACCTCAGGGCTGCCCTGCCCTGGACACCCCAACACAAGCTCCCCTTCTCTCTCAAACCCTCACTTAAAAAACTTCCCTATAAAAAGCAAGGAACACCTTACCTTACTTCCACACCACTGTCCCACCTTCTCTCTTCAGTTCTTCTGCCTCTCTGTTTCCCCAGCCCCTCACAGCTGCCCCAGCAGCCCCGGCCACAAGGACAGACGCAGCTCAGCCGTGCCCAGCCGCCGGCGGGGGAAGGGCCCCTCCTCCCTCACCTGTGCGCACCGCCTGGCGCTGCCCGCCCCGCCCCGGCACACCACAGCCTTCAGCCACCTCTTCTGTGACAGACAAATTTCTCTATGGCTGTACGCAACATTTAGTGGTACAATATTAGTGATTGCTGCAAGTTAGCATTAAATGCAACATTAAATGCAATTAATGTAAACTTTAAATGGGACTCAATGATCTCAAAGGTCTTTTCCAACCTAAATAATTCTGGGATTCTGTGAGTTCCCTCAGCCAGCAGGTGGGATTCAAGCTGCCACGATTCCAGAAGGAATCTTCTAGAAGGAGACATACAATGGCTGCCGCTGAGCGTGTTAAACTCTGAAACATTCCATAAATGCCAATTTAGTGCCAGGCATAACATTTGCAGAAATTTAAATATAAATGCTTTTCTACTTCTCATCTAGATCACACCTTGAGCAGTACGTGTTGTCTGAAGCAGAGGTGTAAGCATGCATGTGGGCGGGCAGACTCACTGCAGGTATTTAGTGAGCTGACAGATGATAGCTGAATTTTTCTAAATTTTGCTGTTGGTAAAAAAATGATAAAATTTAGCATATTGACTGCCAGTTCCTGCTTTGCTGAGTACAAAATGGAAGAACAGATGAGAGAACACTCATTTCTGAATAGCCACAATTAAACCAGAGACTGCTGAAATAAATGAGGTGAAACACCGTGCTATGAATGCTGAGTTTTATCCTCCGTTAGGCAATAGCATTGCCCCAGCCCAAAACACTGGAGGTCTAAAGCCAACCTAACTGCTAATAAACATCACAAACCACAAGCTTCTGAAGTTTGACAACTCTTTTGCTGCATACCTGAACTCAAAAGCCTCTAAGGAAAGCCTGGAGTGTATGATATTTTAAAGGATGTTGTGAAGATATTGAAAGAATAAAAGGTCATGACAACCAATGATTTAACAGATTGTGAGTGGAGAGGTGTTTGTGCTTCTGATAATTAATTGGCAGTTTTAGAGAGCACAGTTCTTAATTAAGCTGTAAATACATGTTGACGAGCATTGTGATTTAATAATGATTAATGGCTTTATCATGTTACCATAAGAACATACAAAATGGAGTTCAATCTTCCATAATTTAGCAGATACATTCATAATTTTTCTCACTAATTTCATAGAAACACATAGTCTGTTTCTGTAAACATAAAGGCTGTGAACTTCAACATGAAGGTTTGGCATGGATCGCGTACATTGTAAGTGGCTGAAAATGGTAAGCAAGTTGTAGAGGGGAAAACCAAAGTATTTCTGAGGGCTACAATGCCCATGAAGTTGCAGTGAGATAACATGTATGTTGTTTTGCTTTAATTCTCCTCAGATGTTTACTATTTGTGCTGAAAGAAACCAGACTTCTGCAAGAACAGAAACTCTGTTTTGGTGGAGATATTCTTGGAAAGGAGGACTAGCACACCTTCATCTTGTGTCTGTTTTCGATTGCATGGAAAAACAGATCACGCACCGTGAAAGAAGGTATGTAGGGTATATCTCAAGTCTTCAGCAAAAGAGGCCATGGAGCTTCCTGCTTTTCCAGAAGTCAATATAAGCACAGGTTCCTCATTTGCAACAAATCTTCTATCCAGCTGTATTGGGTCTGTGTGGCAAGGTTTTGGTAGTGGGGGAGGGGGGCTACAGGGGTTGCTCCTGTGAGAAGCTGCCAGAAGCTTCCCCCATGTCTGATAAAGCCAGTGCCAGCCAGCTCCAAGATGGACCTGCTGCTGGCCAAGGCTGAGCCCATCAGCGATGGTGGTAGCGCCTCTGGAATAACATATTTAAGAAAGGGGAAAAAGTTACTGCGCAGCAGTAATTACAGCTGGAGAAAGGAGTGAGAATATGTGAGGGGAACAACTCCGCAGACACCAAGGTCAGGGAAGAAGGAGGGGGAGGAGGTGCTCCAGGCGCTGGAGCAGAGATTCCCCTGCAGCCCGTGGTGATGAAGACCATGGTGAGGCAGGCTGTCCCCCTGCAGCCCATGGAGGTCCATGGTGGAGCACATCTCCACCTGCAGCCTGAAGGAGGCTGTGACCTCGTGGGAAGCCCATGCTGGAGCAGGCTCCTGGCAGGACCTGTGGCCCCGTGGAGAGAGGAGCCCAGGCTGGAGCAGGTTTGCTGGCAGGGCTTGTGACCCCGCGGGGGACCCACGCTGGAGCAGTCTGTTCCTGAAGGACTGCACCCCGTGGAAAGGACTTGCATTGGAGGAGTTCTGGAGGACTGTCTCCCGTGGGAGGGACCCCACGCTGGAGCAGGGGAGGAGTGTGAGGAGTCCTCCCCCTGAGGAGGAAGGAGCAGCAGAAACAATGTGTGATGAACTGACCCAAACCCCCATTCCCCGCTCCCCTGTGCTGCTGGGGGGAGGAGGTAGAGAAAATCGGGAGTGAAGTTAAGCCCGGGAAGAAGGGAGGGGTGGGGGGAAGGTGTTTTTAAGATTTGGTTTTATTTCTCATTATCCTACTCTGATTTGACTGGTAATACCTTAAATTAATTTTTCCCCAAGTCAAGTCTGTTTTGCCCATGACGGTAATTGCTGAGTGATCTCCCTGTCCTTACCTCGACCCATGAGCCTGTCGTTATATTTTCTCTCCCCTGTCCAGTTGAGGAGGGGAGTGATAGAGCAGCTTTGGGAGGCACCTGGCATCCAGCCAGGGTCAACCCACCACACCAGCGTATACACAATTACTGATCGCAAGTTTGTTGGAAGGAGGAGAACTGGAAACACAACTAAGTTTTGCAAGAAAAATGTCTGATACAACATAATTAACCTAACTCATAGGACTGCTTTTTACAGAACAGCAGCAATAGAATAGTCAGTGAGAAGGAAAAGGAATGTTTCTGTCCTTCCCAAGTATTAGCAGGGATTGATATGCAGCCCTTTGCCTTCTGATGTGACACTTAGAATTGTCTCCATGATGCAGCTCCTTCCTTCTCCTGTAGGAAAATTGGAGAGAATGAGACTTTTGGGTTCTTTGGCAAAAGATGCTACTGCTAATGAGAAACAGAAATATGCATTCAGATAAGACTAGAATTATGCTCTAAAAGAAATCAGGATCCTGCAATTGTCGCAATTACCAAGGGTCAGGACCTGAAAAAACAGAAAACTGTATAAAGGGCTATAAATTACTTAAAATTCTGAACCGTAGCCAGACTGTATGTTTTTTAGCTAGAAACTTCCACATGTATTCTTCCTACTGTAAATGGTACAGGTTTTCTGATGGGATCTTCGAAAAAAGTTTGTGTCAATCTCAGGGATTTAAAACCTGCTTGAAGAGTATAACTTCAGCTTAACTATGGAGCGGCTAAGGTCTCTCTATATAAATTTTACATAAGTTTACAATGCCAGAGTGGTGCCTGGTGGTTCACATAGCAAGTTAAAGAGTAGCCCCTACCCACACCTCACAACCACAATTGCTTATGACAAGACAATATGGGGGCGAAGGGGGGAAGACAAGGCTTTATGAAAACCTCCCAGCAGTATCTCATGGTAATTTGCCCTGAGCAACACACAGCCTTTCTTCGGAAAGCAGTATTTTAAACAATGCTGCTTTGCAGTGCACGAGATAGGGAATAGAAAGGCAGAAGAACATCTCAGAAGCCTGCAGTAAACAATTCTTGTTTGGCAATAGTTGTGGAAAAATATATGAAAAGAGTAGCTGAACAAATCTTTGACTTTGACTGTAATAAAAAGCTTACTTTACTCTTGGACCATTTGCAAAAGCTGTAGTGAAGATGATTAAAAAGGAGCAAAAAGGAAACAGTATTTGCATTCATTCTGGTAATAGAATATGAAATTAAAGCATGAAGGGATTAATGTTTTAAAGCTTGACTTGCAGTGATAAAGCTAAGGTATTAGAAGAGACAACATAACCGTTACAGGATAGACAAGCAAAGAAAAAGCAGCACATGCCTTAAAGATGAGCAAGGCAACCTAGAATGGAATTACAAAATGATTAATCAATACAAATGAGAAATTGTACAAGGAAAGAGAGCTTGGTGAGACTTCTTATGGGACTCAACACTGCAGCCGCTTAAAGATAATGAAAGGAGCACAGCAAAGCCAAAGAAATGCTTTCGTTCAGTAGCAAAGTCATTTGTGAACAGTTTAAATTACCCTAATCACCTCCCCTCCAGCCGTCAGTATGCTCTGTCTCTTTAGTTATTTAAAAAAAAGAGTTTGGGGAAATGAGTTCTGCGAATCTAAGCTGCAAAATAATTATACACACACCGTTTTAGCATTTTAACAATGCAATCCCAAACATTTGTTCTCATTAGAATGCAAATCGACTCATTTAATAATCCCACATGAGAATTCCACCACACTCAGCTTAAAAAGCGCAGTGGTATTCAAAATATTATTAATAAATGCCAAATATGGAAAAGCCAGTTTGTTTTGCCAGCAGTTCAGGGTAGATAAAAGACATACAGAACATTTTTTTCCAACCAAATTTGTTTAATTGAAATTTAACAGTGGGAATGGTCTGGGATAGTCTTTAAAAATATGAAGGTGACAGTACCCTCTGCTTAACACAGATACACTCACATTCACTAAGGGCTGAGTACTACAGCCTGTCATACAAATCAATGACATCAATTTGCTTCAAGTAGAGTCTAATTTCAGTAAGCTACTTCACTGTTAATAGTTTTAACCTCTGGTACAGGTTCAAAGCACTGTTCTGAATTGTGTCATTTCCGATTTATCAATCCAAGTGGTGGTGTCATATTTTCAGCACTGCTGTAGGATTTTGATAATTAGAGGACTGAAAAACCCCTAAGCCTTAGCAATACTATCATAATCAGACCTTTCCTATAATATTTATTATCCTATTCTTATCCTGGAATGCTGTACATTTCTGTTGTTCAATAAAGTAGAATATTTCATAACCATCACAAGGAGATCTAATTTAGAACAGAAATTAGATATATTCTAATTGAGCTCTCTAAATAATTAAGAAATCTGTAATGACCAGGACAGATATAATAAAAAAAATCTGACCCTGAAGCATCTGTTTTAATGAGTAACTCTCACACAAATATATATTAGAAGCAAGGTAAAGACAGCATTATTACTTTCTCCAGATTCTTGATACCAGTAAGAATTTCAAATTAAATATACAGTGTGCCATTCTTAGAGTGGGCATACAGAAGTCTAGTAGATAAAAACCAAAATGATCTCTCTGATCTGCTACTTCAAGACCATGATTCAGGGTTGATTCATGGTGATTTAGGGAACAATTCGTTTTTTTCTGAGAGGGACAAATTCTGCCCCCTTACTCATTCAGAACAGCATGATACATCTAACAATACATACCACAATGTATGTCAGTAGGGCCATGGGCATAAGGTCATTACTAGATATGATTACTAGCAGCAATCAAAGCTGCTGGTTTCTTGCTCTGTTCCTCCAGATTTCACTCATACAGGTTCTGTTACTTCCAGAAGCTAACCTTGTGCACAAGAAAGATGCTCACCTAGGGGTGAATGGTGAGTAAGCCAAAGAACATGCTTGGCATATTGTGTACACTCAGTATTGAATGTTTTTTCAGTACTGATTGGGGCAATGCAGCAGCTGCTGAAATATTAAAAGCCTTTTAAAGCTAATATAGTATGACAACAAAAACAAATTAAATATTGTAATATGACATGGAGTATAAATTGTCCTTGACACAAAGTTATAAATATCTGGAGAATCTTTATTTGTTTTGAAAATGTCAGCTTGTCAGAAATTTTCTTCTGACTGCTTTAATTACCTCTACAGTGATGCACATTTAAGCCACAATAAACATTTTAGAAGTCTCAGCTTTGGGTTATGCAACTATGTTGTTAAGTACCCATTTCTGAAAATTTTAAGACAAATTAAAAGGATTTCAGGTTTTCTTCCTCAGAATGCTGGTATAGCACCCACTTCTTCCTGCTACATAAAGCTCTGTATCACATGCTGATTGCTCAACTAGGTTACAGACACGTACAAAATAATCCAAAGCATTCATCTACAAGGAGGCAATGCCAACTCTCTTTCTGTTAATCACAAACTGTGATGGTGTTTAACTCATTCAGAGCCTCAGCTGAGGGAGACAACAGTGTGATAAATGAGGATGTTATGCAATGAGCTGCATCTATACCACACCTCCAAATTCATTATTCAGTCTTTTAACCACTAGATATTTCTGCTTCACATGAGTAAAAATATACTGTAATGTAATTAACTGAATATCCTAGAGACACATAACCCACAGATGGACTAATTTAGTTTACTGACAATGTAATTGCCCAGTAGCAGTGAAGCAATGGATAATTATCCATTGTAAGCTACTGTTAAGTATGTCCTAATAGATTGGTTTCACTGATTTTTTCCTGGGTATTTATACAACCTCCTCCATTAAATTTTTTGAGCACCTAAAACCTTTAGTGAATTTATCTTCACAATTCTCTGAGACAGTAAATGGCACAATTCTCAGTTTACTGAGGAAGAAATAAAGAAGTGAATCTATTCCAAAGTGTTCGTGTGCCAGTTGGGAACTGAAACGTCACACACCCTCACTTTGTGTGTCAGTTTTGTCTTCTACAAGGAAGATGGGGTCGGGTACTCAGAGGCACAGCATACCCAATTCCATCTATGCTACAGACAGGCATGTGTTTAGATTCATGCTAAAGTGATGACAGATTTTGCATTCTACTTTCTCCCCAAATCAAGAATCTGAATATGGACTTGCCTTCATGAAGTGGGGACAGTCAGAAGTTCAGTTTAAGCATGGATTCAGGCCTATGCTCAATATTATAGACAGTCAAACTGCAAACTACTTACAACTCTAACATATAAAGTTCCTGAAACAAAAGTATAGTGCACAAAAGTATACCCAGGAGTTTGCACAACTGTTCTAAACCAGTTTTAACTTCATTTTAAGTGGCAGTTTCTGTTTAGTGGCAAATTCTGACTTTGACTCTCCTGAAACTCCCTGAGGGTACAAGAATTTTCAGTGAGCCAATTCTCTGCTCAGATGGGCATAGGGAAGGGAGATGGACACCATGCAACTCTCTCACTGAGCCCTGGCATGCATGGGTGACACTCAGCAATGCCATGCATCACAGAGTTTCCTGAACTAATAAGTAGAGGTACAGGACATTACAAGACATAGCAGCTCTGATCTAGGAACAGCATAGCTATAGTCACACAAAGCATAGGCATGATGTGTTGGGGAAACAGCTGTACTTCTTCTTGAGTCGGGTTAAGTATCTGCGCAGCACAATAACCACTGCTTCTAGTTCTAAGGCTATCCTTGAGACGAAAAAACATTCACAATGGACTGAATCATAAAAATGCACTCCTGAAGTTCATGGAAAAAGAGGAATATCAGCACGGTAGTGTTTTTATTTAATTAAACATGCCTGCTTGCTTATGTTTTCTCTGCTTTGTATAACACTTAGCCAATCACACATGACAGTATACAATTATTCTAGGAAAACTTGCTTAGATTGTATCTGCCTCATGCTTTCAACCATGCCAGACATGCAATTATTACACAGTTGTGTCTGGGAAATTATCAAAACAGTATAGTATTTATAAAAGCGAGAGCAAGCCCACATACACATTATCAAATTAAACTGTTGTAATGTGCTTTTTTACACAACTAAGATTTTTATTACAATTCTGCAATATCTTGTTGCTTCACAGAGTTGTTACGCTTAGGGTAAGTGAAAATCTCTCACTCACATTTTTATGCCCATAACATTGCAGGTCCTTAGGTGTGTCAAAAGAAGCTTTTATAACTTCAATTACTTGATCAATGTAGAAAGAAATGATGACTGTCATCATCTTGGTAGCCTCAGAGCTTTGTCCATCCCAGCTTCTTGGCTGCATCCCATGCCTCATGGTTTATCACATAGTTTCATAAGGAATTACAATATTTTAAAGTGGCACCATATCTTTCCCCCAAATCACCTACAACAGGATTTAAAAAAGCAGTTAGATTTTAATAATCTGAAATTATAACAGTATTTTGTTGTGGCTGTATCCACACATATGGCTTTATTCTGGCTATATCGACACATGAAACTCTTGGTTTATGCTTGGATATAGCCCGTATCCACTGACTTAACACTATCACTGTCAATATTGAAGTCTGTAGTGCTAGAACTACTTTTCATGCTATGTGGTCATGAAAAGTAACTTCTACTTGAGTCTTGAGCAGAATAATCTCTTTACCACACTGTGCTCACATGATGGAGAGGAGGAGAAGAATCAAAACAAAACAAATTCTACTCTTTCACATCCCTTTGCCTCTGTCCCCTGAGTTAAATAATACAAACTCCACACTGGTCAAATGAAGCTACTGTACACTGCAAAGCTCTAAGTGCAGTTCAGCGTTGTACTGAACTGGAAGAGCAAGGGTTTCTCAAGGCCTGTCATTTAAACTTCATTAAATGGAAAGAAGCACAACTGGTCTTTGCCCCTGAGGGAGTCATTTACTCAATTTTTTTTTTTTTTTTAGGATAAGCAAAAATCATACCTAATGGAAATACCAGCTTCAAAGTACCATTTATAACATTTCCTAATGTTCCACAATGAACATGGCATTTTAAAAACTAGAGAAAGAGCTGAGGCAGCTTACTGTTTACTATTTCCAGCTGAAGTGCATTAATGTAGATTAATTATACTGGAGTGTTCAATTCTAATATTTAACAGAACACAAACATTTTCAGCTGTTTATGCCATCAATATATAATTTTTACTAGCACATTTTTGCTTATGTATCGCTGTAAGAAGAAAAAAATAAAAGAGAAGAAAGATTTCTTATCTGAAAAAGTATATGTTAATGGCTCAATGTCCGAGTGGAGACCAGTGACGAATGGGGTTCCTCAGGGGTCGGTATTGGGACAGGCGCTGTTTAACATCTTTGTTGGCGACATGGACAGTGGGATTGAGGGCACCCTCAGCAAGTTTGCTGACGACACCAAGCTGTGTGGTGCGGTCGACACGCTGGAGGGAAGGGATGCCATCCAGAGGGACATTGACAGGCTTGAGAGGTGGGCCCGTGCGACCCTCATGAAGTTCAACAAGGCCAAGTACAAAGTCCTGCACATGGGTCGGGGCAATCCCAAGCACAAGTACAGGCTGGGTGATGAGTGGATTGAGAGCAGCCCTGAGGAGAAGGACTTGGCGGTGTTGGTTGACAAGAAGCTCAAGATGATCGGGCAATGTGTGCTTGCAGCCCAGAAAGCCAACCGTATCCTGGGCTGCATCAAAAGAAGCGTGACCAGCAGGTCCAGGGAGGTGATTCTCCCCTTCTACTCTGCTCTCGTGAGACCCCGCCTGGAGTACTGCGTTCAGCTCTGGAGCACTGCGTTCAGCTCTGGAGCCTCCAGCATAAGAAGGACATGGACGTGTTGGAGCGAGTCCACAGGAGGGCCACAAAGATGGTCAGAGGGCTGGAGCACCTCTCCTATGAAGACAGGCTGAGAGAGTTGGGGTTGTTCAGCCTGGAGAAGAGAAGGCTCCGGGGGGACCTTATAGCAGCCTTCCAGTACCTAAAGGGGGCCTACAAGAAAGCTGGAGAGGGACTTTTTACAAGGGCATGTAGTGATAGGACAAGGGGGAATGGCTTTAAACTGAAAGAGGGTAGATTTAGATTAGATGTAAGGAAGAAGTTCTTCACTGTGAGGGTGGTGAGGCACTGGCGCAGGTTGCTCAGAGAAGTTGTGGCTGCCCCCTCCCTGGAAGTGTTGAAGGCCAGGTTGGATGGGGCTTTGAGCAACCTGGTCTAGTGGAAGGTGTCCCTGCCCATGGCAGGGGGGTTGGAACTAGATGATCTTTAAGTTCCTTTCCAACCCAAACCATTCTATGATTCTACAATTCTATGTTGACATTTGCCATAGTTGCTCACTATTGAGTTTTCCTCTGGGAGGAAGTTCTGCTGCAGAGCTTTCTTTACAGGCTTTGAGTATGGGAGTCCTTTACTGAGCTTTGTCACTGACAGACTCCTAAACAGTAAGTTGCAAAGTGGTCTGAGATTCATTATTTAGAATAATAGAATATTTAACAGACTGTGATATATATCTGTTAATCAGTATTCCTGATATGAACAATACCATCAGATTTTCATATTAGAGCCTGCCAGAGGTACTGTGGTAGAAATATAAACAAACCGTGATTAAGATAAGTTTTCCCATTCTGCTTTCTAATGTGGCCATCCCATCGCACTCAGGATTTTTTCTAACATTTCTTCCTGTGCAAAGTATTTCTCAGGAAAGTTGATACCAGTCAGCTGTACTCATTATGCTTCCTAATACCAATCACAAAGGTCAAGGTTGTTCAAAGGTGGCCAGATAGGTAGTAATTGCTGATTTTAAAAGTTGTTCAGGTAAGTGAACACATAGGGGACTGATGGGGTCAGTTCAGCTTTCTCTGAATCCTCAAAAGAGGACAAACAATCTTAAAAGGATCTTACAGATCCTTTTCTTTGAGAAGCAGGACACAGACATCAGAAGATGTGCAGGACAATTTAAAATTATTAGACAGACATAAACTTTTTTGCCAATTCTCACCTTTTCTTACAAAGAATTTTCTTAAATAGTATTAGGAAATAAAATCCTCAGAGGAAAATGTGAAGCCATATTTATGCGTTCTGCATGGATCAAACACAATGAGCATAAATGTTAATATATGATAGTAAAGAGTAAAATGTGTATTAGTACAGGAGAAAAATTCTGACTTTAAAAGGAACTTTACAAACTAATCACAAAAATTCAATGTGAAATGTAAATCTGATATTTAAAGTATATCCTCAGTCAGCATCTCAAAGATATTTTTATATATGTAGAGTTACAGGGTTGATTTTTTCCAGGATTCACTCTTGATTTTGTTCTTTATGATCATGTTGACGTTTAACTGCACTGGATTTGCTTGAATTGCTGCATAGCGATTGATTCAGAATGCACAAGAAAGCTTCGTTGATAAAGAAGATATAAAAGAACACATGCCCCCCTCCATGAACACATTTGTAATTTGTTTCAAAATGAGATGGATAACATTAATAACGTTGAATTGAGTGCATGGCTCTCCATGGAAAATATCAGCAGGACAAAACAGTGAATGTCCTTACTGAAAGATCTACACAGACCACATTTCAGTAACCTTAATGAATAAACAAATAAAAATCAAACTAACTATCTAAGAAATAAATTATGACAGATTCCTTAATTGCCTTTATCATCCTTTATTATATTAGTTATTCCTGTTATAGTCTGGTTAAATGTGTAGTTGTTGGTGGGGGTTTTTTTAAACATACATATTACAAACCAGGAGGCTTATAGTCAACTTTAGGTAAAGCTAACAACCCATTTACAAATCCCTCATCTCCAACAGCATTAAAATTCTGAAGACTGCTGCTTCTTAATTGTACATAGGCAGGACAATTTGCTCCAAGGTTTTATTACATTAATTTTGTATAACATTGTTATACATTATTAGATTCTTGCTAAACTATATACTGCTGAAGCATGAAGTAGAGACCTCATACTAAAAACCATCCTAGTCTACAGTACCATGTGATCTAGAAAGTTTAAAATATTGCTCTTATTTTTTAAATATTCATAACCACATAACTTGGGAAAAAGAGAATGTAGGGTTGCAAGAACATCAGTGCAGTGGCAGATCTTCTAAAAAGAACAGAAAAACTTCTAACTTTGGAACTGCATCCAAATTCTTCCCTAACTAGTTTGAATTGGAACACTGGTAATATATGCTGGTATAATTAAAGTTATCTTTTGCTCTTTTCTGAAAAGATAACATTTCTAGACAAATGTAATGCTTCGGAGTAAAATAGGTGATTACTTAGGAAATTGAAAAATGTATGGGGAAAATCCCTGCTCTGTTAATCGCAGCATAACTGTTTGAACAGGCTTTTTAAATTCTGCATGTTTATTCTTAAGGTTTCTTATGCCTATACCACACAGTGGCCTGAGAGGATGGTATTCAGACTTCACCTAGAGCTCTGAATCTTCATTCAGAATGGTCCTTCTTGTCTGATACTTTTGCCTCTGCAGATCTGAGCACAGTTCCTTGGGTAGCCTAGGGAGCCTCAAAACATCCAAAAACTTCTGCACTTCTATTTAGACAGGCAATTGGAACCACAAACTGTCACCAAACTATCACTGTGGGAAGCACGGATAGGACTGAAGGTGACAGGGAACAGAGAGGTGAGAGGAGCTGGACAGTTGACCCAAGGGGTAGTCAGATCCAGCCAGCCTGCCTGACACTGTGGTCATGGAGAGGACAGTGGATGCCAGCTGTATCAAATATGACCACTTCTGTATTTCACTATCAAATAATAAATTATTATGGTTATTTAAAATGTTTCTAATGAGCACCTTCTGCTTGGAAATCAATGTCTTTATTCAAATATTATCTATTAGTACATGGAGACAGGCTGGTATTTAGAACTGTTTTTGTCAGAATATGCTCAATCATTACTTTTGCAAGACAAATGCAAAAATAGGAAGTTTTTTTAATAAAATCTATAATACACTAGGGAAATGAGAAGGTTCAGTGCAGATTAGTGCGTTTGATTAATGCAGTTATACATACATTCAGAATAAATGCCTAATTCAAGGACCTGATATATGCTGCTCACTCATCCACATTCTTCACAAAACTATAAAACAAACCAATGATAAATATGTTCCTGGAATCTCTGCTGCTGTAATAAACCAATGAAGTTAAAACCTTTAAGATACTTCAAATCAGTGAAGAATCAAAAGTAACATTTCAAAAAGCTTACTCGGTGAAAATGTTACCAGTAGAACTCACATGCTGACAGTCGTACACACCTATTAACTCCAAAACCTAGAAATATTTCAGAGGAAAGGTATAATTGTTCATGAAGGCCTGATGTGTGATGGAAGGCAGAAATGTCACAGTTCAAAGTACAACGCAATCTAAAGAAATCATTTTAGATATTTCCTGTAACTCAAATAATAACTAGTTATTTCTTGAGGGAAGTTATTTGAGTTTTCGTTGGGGGAAAAACAAAGCATCTTCAAGGGAAGAGCAGGAGTTTGGAACACTTCTGGAGAGAATGTGTACAGGCACATGTTTGCTCTGTGCTTATGCTCTTCCCTAACTGCAGCTGTTGGCCACCATCAGAGAGTATTAGATTCAGGTACAGATACAAATTACAAATACTGGATAGATAGTTGGCTATATGGACATTTGGTCTAATTCTGCATAGTCTCTTCCAATGTTATGTTTAATTTTCTGTGTATGCAGAAGAAAATTATGAAAGTGTATGGGAAGTAAAACACATAAAAGAATAATCTGTGCTTTGTATGACTTTTCAAAGATAAACATGAAGGCCCCCCAACTTATCAGTGGAGAAACTGGAGATTTATAAAATAGTAAACATAGTGATCTATGAAATGAGGACATTTTCAGCTGTGTACATGATATATAAATACAAACAATATCTACCAGCAAACTGAGTTTATCCTCCGCAGAATGGAGAAAAGTGCCAAGATGGAAGTATAATAAAACAACCCAAATTTTAGCAAACAAAAATAAAAAATAAAATAAAATGTTTTTTTTTCCTGGTAATTCCAGGAGTTGAATTTTCAGTAGGCCACTAAATAAAGGTCCATGTATGTGTGGAAGGGGGAAAGATCAGGAGAAAGTGAAGGAGTTGAAGTTATTTTTGATTGGACCAAAGATGGAATTATTTTTCTGAAATTATGCAGGGAGACACTCTGATGAAGAAAGATAGTCTGGCTGTGATTCTTCAGAGTTGAGTCTTCCCATGGGCAGGGAAGGATAAGTTTTAGAAGAAAGCTAGGAAATGTGTTCTCATGGTTTCTATGATACTTTTTCATTTAAAAAACAACCACCAAGAAACAAAAAAGCAAACCCCCCCCAAAACCCCAAACCACTTTGAAAAGACTGTTTGGTAACCAATTCCCATTACTGTCATTGCCCAGAGGGAAAAGAACATCAGCGTTTCATCTAAAATCAAAATAGACTGGGTAATCCAAGGTATAGGATACAACTCCATTGAGAGCCTACTGATGAGTAGTGCTCTGAGACCTGACTGACAAATGGGAGAGGGAAACCACCTGCAGCTTACCGCTAATGTGCAAACATCTGGTCAGGAGATGGAAAAAAATTAGATCAGGGCTCATCCCAATGAGAGCTATGTCATTAAAAAGACAGTGTTACTACCAGACTTTCATAAAACAGGAAGTATTTCAGTAACATATTGAAATTTATCCTCACAAAGAATTTCTTTGAAGAACACCAGAAACAAAGGCACAGAGTCTCGAAAATATGCAAGGAAAAATTATGCAACTTTTCCATATAGTCTTAACAAAAGATACTACTTATTCTTAAGCTAATACACTGTAGAAAGGACTAGAATGATTGTTCAACTCTTTCTTCAAACGGAGAGAAAGGTTCATTAATTTTTTATGTCAGTGAATGCAGAAAACTTGACTAATTATGTATTATTTACTTGTCATATTTTTAAATAGCTTTTTGTAGGCTTCCTCTGAAAGATTATGATGTACTACCCACCATTATTATCACTGCTAACACAGAGGTTAAATGTTCTTTCTTCCAAATAGGCAGAACAATAAAGGGCAGAGGAAAGGGCATTACTTCCCTTTAATACGGTTTTGACTTCCCAGTATTGTTGAATAACTTATTTTATTTTTTCTAATAAGCTGAACCAGTGATTCTAACAGGAATAAAGTATTCAAGTTCTGCATTTATATTCTTTTGTCCTGATGTCAGTAATAATTACTAAATTAATTTAAATGTCTTTCTTATTGAATAATAGTTTGATGTGTTTTTCTTCAAGATAAAAACATTCAGAACGCAACCATTCAAAACACACTTTCCACAACAGGCTTCAATACAGGCTTTACAATAAATCCTCAACTAATTCCAATCATGCTTTTATAATTCTTTTTATTGTCACTTCTGCACCTGTAATGTCACTTCATATAGTAGGACAGTGTAGGGTAGAGCACTGATTTAAATTTTCTCTCAAACTCATTTTAGTTGTCTGGTGGGGGGAATAAACAGAAATTGAAAGAAAGAAAGAGATTTGAAACAAAGTTTCTGGATGACAAACACTCAAATATTCTGGGAACTGTGTGTTTAGGAAGGGAGGGATATGTTGGAAGAGAATTCTAACCAGACCTGGTGCCATGTCACATGGAAGTCTCCCCTGACTGTCTCCTAAACTGTTATTGTACTTTTTCTGAAATAGAATCACAATTCAGCCTCTGACTCCTTGCTAGTCACCAGAGAAAGCAATGAACTCTACTGGCATTTTTCTTGTAGTAGTTTATTTTTGTCTCCATATTAGCTCAACCGCACACTTGCCTTTTCTTAGTGCATTATTCTGTGCGCTTTTGTTCAAAGTAAAATAGCAGCAGTCTCTGTCCCAAACAAGTCACTGCATGTGAATAGAAGCAAAGGGCATCTGATGTCTTACTTCCCTAAAGGAGTTGGCAGAAACAGTTTCCATATGCCTTGTAATAAGAACATAAATTCCATAGCAAGCAGCCTTAATGTTAAATAAATAATTTAACAAGGCAATCAATTCCAAGATGCACAAATTTTGGGGGAGGATCTGCAAGCAGATCTATTGACTTTGCATTCTGCTTCCAATTGTGTCACACCCATGGAAGTGGATAAGTAAAATGGTAGATTTAAAAATGGATCGCCAGTTCCTGAGGTCTCTGAATATACCATCTCTAAAAAGCAATTTGCAAGTGTCAGCTCTGGAATAAAATACACTGTCATTGGTATGGAAAACTAGTAAATAAAATTATGGGAGAAGAAGAAATGGAGATTATAAACTTATTTTAGTGAAGTATCTGAAAAGACATAGAAAATGCTATAGTAGTAATATTTGAAGAAATAAAAGGCATTAGATCTCATAGGGTAAAAAGCACTTATGAGAATGTAGATGTTGGAGGTCAGTAGAACTGACAGCCACTACAGGCTGTTAACATTATTCGTTAAGACACTTGACTAATGGTTTCCCACGACACAATATTGAGCAAGCATTATATTCAAGAGAGGAGAAGATATTGCCCACCAAAGCCGCTGAGAAAGATATTAATCACTTCACTAGGCTTTGATTCAGGTCTTAATTCAGCTGAAATATGGCAAGATTTCATCTACATGTTTTGCAGTACACTGAAGACGTAAGAAAAGGTTTTAATGGCTTTTTGAAATCAGACACTGATACAATGCCAGCTTCTCATTTTCATAACCTTCAATTTATTATTGTGTACATGACCGACCCATAATGAATTTCACAAACGTTGATACTGCAGATCTACTTTTAAAAGTTTTTTACTTATTTAACATAACTTCAAGTACATCTAATAAACAATTCTCTGCCTCCATAAGATGGGAAAGAAAGAAAGAAAGAAACATAGCTAATTTTACTTTTTTAACTTGAAAGGAGACATTCTGCCAGTGTGATTATTTACTCTTTACTTAGAATCACCATTTGCCCTGCTGGATTTATGTGAGTGGCTTGCAATAATGGAAAATGTATTTGCTTTTATTAGAGCATAAGGTACTCAGCCACCATAAAGCTTATTGTCAAACTAGTGCTGGCTCTGCACAAAATGATTTCTAATGTTCTTCATTTTATTATGTTAAATGAATTCTCCAGTGCAATTATTGTGCAGTGGATCATAGGGGTAATAAGCTAATTGTTACTTGTTTTAATTGCTTAAGTATGAAGTGTCAGTGATTTATAAGTAATGAAGAAGCTGAGATGGAGTCATAAAATACTAAACGCCCATAAGATCAAGTAGTGTACTTCTGCAGTGAAGAAGACTTTATTTCACAATGGCAAAAATACTGTATTTTCAGACTCTAAGTAGTAAGCTAAAGACAGAAAAAGGAAAGAATTTTGGCTCCTTTCTTCAGCATAGTCCCTTTTCAAGCAATGGAAAATGCACGTTCACTTTAGTAAAATAACTGGTACAGCCTTAACAGTACATATTTCATACCCTGGATACAAAAAGGATGACATGAACATTACTATGTATGACCTGTATGAAAATATTTTTGTATAGTTTTATGCAGTCAATGGACCTAAACCAGTCACTGTTCAATCAGTTGCACCTGTTTTGAACTGGAATACAGTTGTTTTCAGAAGTGATTTATATTAGCATGATCAAGTAGTGTTTAGCCTTGCATAATACAGAATTAAGTCTTGTTATTCATTTGTACAGTTTATAATGAAGCTGTCATACAGTGTATGCTTTTCCTTGATCCAAAATATATAGCTATGAAAATCAGATGGAAATGTATAATTCCCTATTGCATTGGTCCACAGAGATGGATGAGAGAAAAGCTGTTTTGTTTCTTGACTTAATACTTTAAGCAAGGTTCTAAATTTCAAAGACTTGATATAAATAAATCTGTATGTGTGAATTTCCAAACTATATTTTAAAAATATTAGGGGATTTATGCTCAATAACTCTTCAAAACTGTGCAAATTACATAAAGTAGAACAAAATTTCTCAGCATCAGACCAAGTTGATAAAATATGTCTTTTTAACTTGCTCATCCCCAATGCAAATTGTAAATATTCAGAACACATAAACTTTGATTCTAGTCCACAAGCTCAAGGAACACAGGGGAAAAAAATATTAAACTTTCATCTTAACTAACCTGAATTCCAAGACTTTAAGGCTTAGTAATTTCTGATTTCCAGAACTCAAATTTCTGAAATATCATCAGAATATCTTTTTACACAGACCTTCTGGAAGTAGAACGTGTTGATAATCTGTTCTAAAATTTCTCCAGTGTTAAAAATTGAGAATCTTCTGTTTTCCCTAAACCAAATTTCTTAAGGTTAATGCATCACTATGTGTGGCTAGAAAATTTGACTTCCCCCCCCCCCGGAATTTGCCAGTATTTCAACATTTCTAATTCTTTGCAAGGAAACAATTTAAAAAAAAATACAGACCAGGGAGAGAATGCCCCATATAGTATGAACTTCAGGAAATTTGTCGGTTGGAGAGTGGGCATTTTGAGTTGCTCTTCTAGAATGAGTTCCAATTTAGAGAAGCAATCAAATATTTCTGACCAAGAAAGAGACCTAAAAGATGATGGCTACAGAGGAAGAGGATGGTCATTAACATAGCTCCTCACACTCAAGACAAGTGTCAAATTCATTAAAAATTTGTCCATAGGTGTGGAACTTCATCATTATCCCCATATCTCAGCATAGAGAAAACACCCAGCTTTTAACATTCCTGTACACACACACACACACACAGACCCCTTATGCTGAAGGGATACAGAACTGCAATCAACAGAAACAAGTAAACCAGAGAAAATATTTTATATCCTTATGAAATAAGACTTTACGTTCTTTGACAAGTAAAAAATATACGTGGAAACTTGTTTGCTTTGATAAACAAGATCTTTTTGGTTGTACAAGTCAGATGCTTTCTTTCCTTTGCTTCTGTTCTACTTCTGTTGAAAACTGTGTTAGGATATCACTAAGCGTGAAAGCCCAAAATAAAATATTTCATCCAAATGAAGATTGCCCCCCTCCCCAGGTACACAGTGAAATTTAAGATCGTAACAGGACATAAAAAGCCAGCAGGTGTTTTTAGTTTAGGAAGATACCTTTCACATTGCACAATCACTAATTCTTTCAAAGATATAACACTGCACGAGTCCAGAGCAATGTGAGTACTGTACTGTATCTTAACGGCTGTTTACCTTCTATTATAGTGCTGAAGAGGAAATTGAGCTATATATGTTTTTTATTGGCTTGGGATATCTATCTACTATCTGAAATTACTTCTATTTCCATATCCATTATGTGAATTGGATGTGGAAATTATAGTCTCAGGTTTCTTGTGGCATCTGCACACTAATGCTGATAGCATGTGGACTCAACACCCCTTGGAAATAATTGTATGAGATCACTCACACCATTACATTTGATGCATTAGGTCCATTACAAACTCAGAGAGATCTCTGTCCTCACTACTGTAAGCTATATCCTTAATAGTGCTGATATCAAGGAGAGAAATTCACCTCTTTTTTAATCATAATAGATGTGATATTTCAGGGTAAAAGCAGTTCCTGAGGAAAATCAACTTGGTCATAGCAGATTTGCTGATCTCACCCTACAGAAGATGGGCATCTTTTCTCTCTTCCATAATAACGAACATCAAGAAGAAAATACACTTACTGATCATCTAGTAAAGTTGTTTGTGCTTTCTTCCGCCAGCAGAAAATCATACGTATACATTAGTTATGAAACGGTGCATAGAGATAACAGGCTTCTTCTGGGTCAAGCCAAGAGAGAAGCTCTGCTTTAAGAGGCGTACTAGCTAAAACCACCACATATTGAAAGTGAGCTGCAGCTTACTGTTTCTCAGGCTTATCAGATTACAAAGAGATAACAGTAGTAGGAAATAAGCTAAATACTGGTAATAGGAGTGTAACTATGCATCTGTATACATAAATACTCAGATTTCACAGGAAAATTCTAATAGTTGCTGGTAAAACATGGCAATCTCATGCCTAGCCATTTAATAAGCAGGTAGAGAAGTTAAAGCTAGATTTTTGGCAAAAAAGTTGTAGAACAGCAAACCTTTCTTTTCACACAAAAAATCATTTAACTTTTCTGAATTTCCTTGTTTCTGCTTTTTCCTGTAAAGTGTAACACCACAAGCACTGCTTCAGGCTGCTGTGATTTAAAGCAAACACATATAAACAAGTATCTTTCCTGTTATTTTGGTGGCTTGGTTCAAAGTAAGTGGTATGAGCATTTTTTGAACTTTGGAAAGGCAGATCAGGAGGACACAGAATATGTGCTCAGCCAGTCCCACAGATGAATCTAGATTTATCTGAGGATAATAGCTTCATTCATCAATTCCAAAGATGAAAGCCACACGCTACAATAGGTAGCAAAGTTGGTGTGGGAAAGTTCTCTTTCAAACACCACTGTCAGTACCAGGAAGTGGGAAGCAGAATACTTGAGTGAAAATGACTTTCAAAATTAAGAATAGTTGAATTTGGACAAGTACCTGATAACTGACCATTGTTCAATGTAAGAAGATCAACTATGTGAGTAGATGAGCTATTATATTTTAGAAAAACAATCTATAATTTTCAAATCTACACTTTTCAAGTCCTAGAAGATGACATTATTATAATTTCCTGCTAGGAAGATAATTTCCCACACTGGAAAATTTAAGGATGTACTGCATTTGGCTAGATGCTTTGCATTATATAGACTGCAGTGCTAACAGGTTTACAGTTTTCAAGGCCCTTTAAATAATGCAAGTGCCAGAAATTCCAGAGTTTAGGATGAGGCAGGGAAGAGGGGAACAGTTTGCTTTTGGCTTCATTTCTGTGCTGTTCTAGCACAATTTCATTTCCCTCTTTGCTTCGCTGAGTGCAAGACAGATGTGTGAGAACAGAGGAAAGAAACCAGTTCCTCTAGTGTTTTGGTTACCAGCAGGATTCTGAGATGGAAATATTTCTGTAGTATGTATGCTTCCATTTTGAATTTTTAAAATTTTATGGATATCAGATCATCCTAAATACCTATACAATAAATACTACAGATGCCCAACATAAACATGTTCCCCTTTGCTCTCAAAATTATATACCATGAAGAATAAATATTATCACCATTTTACACATAAAGGTTAATTACAAGGTAATGAGAAAACTCACTCAAGATCACAAGACATCACCAAACCCACTTTGTAAGCCACTAATCACAATTCACAGACAAAAAAATCGCTGTTGAACAAAAAAAAAAAAATCACAAACCCACTGTCGTGGTTTAACCCCAGCCAGCAACAAAGCACCACGCAGCCGCTTCCCCCTCCCCCCTCCCAGTGGGGTGAGGAGGAGGAAAGGAAAAAAGTAAAACTCGTTGGTTGAGATAACAACAGTTTAATAACTAAAGTAAAAATAAAATACACTACTAACTAAGAATAATAATAATTGTAATGAAAAGGAATACAACAAAAAAAGAAGTAACACCCAAGAAAAGACAAGTGATGCACAATGCAGTTGCTCACCACCCACTGACCGATGCCCCAGCAGCGATCCGCCCCTCCCGGCCAACTCCCCCCAGTTTATATACTGGGCATGACGTTCCATGGTATGGAATATCCCTTTGGCTAGTTCGGGTCAGCTGTCCTGGCTCTGCTCCCTCCCAGCTCCTTGCACACCTGCTTGCTGGCAGAGCAGGGGAAACTGAAAAAATCCTTAACTTAGGATAAGCGCTACTTAGCAACAACTAAAACATCAGTGTGTTATCAACATTATTCTCACACTCAATCCAAAACACAGCACTGTACCAGCTACTAGGAAGAAAATTAACTCTATCCCAGCCGAAACCAGGACAACCACAATCCACGTTCACTTGTCATAATCATACCATCTCAAAGATCAGAAGGGCTGTGTGGAGCTTTTGCTGCAGTACTAAAACTCAGGTCATGAATATCTACTGAGCTGTGATAGTGGTTAGCTTAACAATGAGTCTTAACTGGAAGGATTTATGGATTTTGAAAAAAATATGAAAAAAAGAAGCTGGTGTATCTAAATCATGTTCCTTTTCGAGAGTCACATTGCGTTTCAAATGAGAACACAAAAAGGAGCAAAATGCAGTTTGCTTCAGAGTACAGGCTGAGAGGGAGCCTGCAAACTGAGACCAATGCCAAGATAGTTTGCATATCGTTTGGGCTTCATTTCTTTTCCAAGCTTTATAGAGAAAAAGAGAAGTAATTTTCCCCAGAGAGTTTTTTTATTTAGCATTATTTTTTGAGTCTCATGTTAAGCGGAAAACATCACAGAAGCCATAAGAAATTATTGATGAAGCTGCATTATTTCCTCGCCATATGTTATTAAGTGACAAAACATCAGTAGAATATGTCTTTTCAAGAAAGATTTTGAAAGACTCAGGAGCTTTGTCAAACTAGTATAATCCTCTTAGATGTGCCAACACTGAAATAAACTTTATTGCTTCTGGAATTAAGAAGTATAAAGCTGAACGGGGAAAAAATCATTAAATGGTTTGATTTTTGTGTGTTCTTTTTCCCCTCAATCTCAAATGTTCGTATTCAGAGGAACTCTTCTTTTATCTCCCGGATTTTAAGTACCAGCCATCTGTATTATCCACAGTATTTGTGGATAGATAGATATGAACCGTGTTTATATGAACATCTTAGAAGACATACATTTGCACTTTCAGCTGTTGGAAAATATTAGTTGAACATGTTAAGCATGATAATATGAATTCAAAGTAGATGTCAGCTATCATCGTGTGCTGTTGTCTAAAGAGGAACCCAAAATTACAGTCTAATGAGAATAATGACTAGGTTAAATCTGTGCCAACGCCCACTTTTATCATCATTTCATCTGTTTGTGACATCCTCTTTCAAAAAAACAGAGCTGCAGTAGTTATATTTTATACTAGATATTCTGACCTAAAAGTGTATGATATTACTTAGACCTTTCACGAATTTGGCGAGGCTATTCCACGTTTACTGTGGGTTAGCTGTTAATGTGGGCACAGACAAAAGGGAAAAAGGGATGGACAGCAAACAACAGAAAAGATTACAGGAAACATCTTCTGTTACATTTCATAGAAAATCTTAGATAAAAATTCAACTACTTTTTAGTGAGGGACTTAGAAAAATGAGAAATAGCACAAACAATCCATTGCAATGACAAAGATTTAGTTAAAAGAAAAAAAAGGAAGGTTAATTATAAACGAACATTCCCTATGGATATCTCAGGAGATATGTCTCAGTCTATTTCCTATTGACAGGTGGTACTGTAAATTAAATGTGGTATTACAAATTCAAATTGGATTACAACTGCTCATCATCCATACTGTGGCTTGAGAATAGGCTGAGATGATTATAGTCTAAAAGCCATAATGAAAATGGGTACCTTTTGTGCCATTTTCTAGTCTTTTTTTTAAGAGGGCAGATTTATGATGTTCACATAATATTTATCATCTCAGAAATGTATTATTCTGGATTGTATACATGTGTTACTTTTGATTTGGTGAAGAAATAAATGCATACTCCATGGTACAAGTATAAAAATATAGCATTTGGGGGGTTGGGTATTTAACAAGGACAAGTGTCAAATCCAGAGGATAAGTTTTCATTCATTAGGAACAGAAATGTTGACATAATGTTATAGTAGGGGTTACCAGTCTCAAAATAGCTATAAGACTCTTGGAAAAAAAAATATATGTGTATCCTCCAAACACAGGCTAATTTAGTCAATCTAATAAACACAAGCCAAATGCAAACAAACACCACACTAAATACTCCATTCCCTCTTTCTCAATTCCATTTTTAGCTTCTTGACCTTCCAGTTTGTAACTTGGTTCAGAATTATGCAATTTATAAATACATTTTTATGTCAGTATACGTAAGCAGCAACACAGGCCCAGAGATGTCCCTGCTAACAATGCAGAAAGGGCACAGAAAAAAATCACTTTCTCATAACAGTGAAAAAGAGAAGCTACTGTAAGAAAGAGGGAAAATATTAACACTAAACTTCTCTCTCATGCTCACTATGGATCTTTTTTCCCTTCTCCTCTTGCTTATCTCCCTGCTTCCTGGTACTGGCTCAAAGGAGCAGTGCAAAATCTCACCATAACAATACAGCTGGGAAAGAAGCATCTGCAAAATGTTCTGGGATCACAGTACTGGAAAAACAGTGATCATTTTAGAGATACACGGATACCGCAGAAGCAAGGGTTCAGAGAGATCCATTCTTTCAGAAGGATCTAAAAATAGCAAAACATGAGTATTCCATGGATGTAAACCATCCTGATGACTCTGATGTGACCATTGCTATACATCAGGTTAAGTATATTGTTTATACACACACACACAGAGCTCCTACTAGGATTTTAAAGCCAACATGCCAACGTTGGGAAAATCCTGAAACAATTTAGCTATGTAATCTCCTAGAATGTGTCTGTGTTACAATCTCCGCTCAGTGTAAAGGACAGATAGATAGTGCTAATTAATACCAACAAGCTGTGATGATTTTACAGCCACAGAAGCAACAGTCTCTTATAATGAGCCTCCATCACATATTAAATTTAAAATAGAAGACTCCCACTACCAAAATATTCACTGATACGAGCTTTAATTATTTGACTAGGAATCTATTATTAGCATTTCATAGGACTATACAGAATAACTTTATCTGTCATTTGAAGTCCATTTTGCAAATATCTTCATTAAACAAAGCAAGTGAAAAGTATCTGATACAAAATAAACAATAATAATTAAAAAAAAAAAGCACCTCCCCATGCAAGTTTCAGTTCAAAAGAACAGGGTGTTTTTCTTTACTGTTGCTAATAAAATGCAATTATTCATGACATTTGGAATGATTAAACATAAATGCAAGAATAAAAAGCAATGCTCAACCTTTCTGAAGATGAAAAGGGCTCAGGTATCTTAATAATATCCCCCTAATTTAATTAATATATTCCTCATACCATCTGGTCTTACTCACTCAAAATATAACAAAGTAGATCACAATTAAAACATTATAAATCTAACACAACTTTAGTCTGAACACTTTAGATTATACCATCATTGTTAAAAGCTGGGCTGTCAGTAAAGTGACAGATGATTCCACGGAAGCTAATTCAGCAGATACTTTACAATGCTTTCTTTGTTAAAAGCATCTGTATATTGATTTCCATATTTGTATTTTAAGACAATGGCATGCTTAGAAAAAAAAGTTCAATGTACAAATGAGGCATGGACTATCTGTCACTTGTCAGATCTGGACTGAAATCTGGAGACATAAAAATGTCAGGAAATAAAATATTTTACATCTGCAGTGAATAAGTAACCAGGCAATTATTACTCAATTTCTTTTGGAAAAAAATGACAGAAACTGGGGGAAAAATCATATTTGGCTTAGTTTTTACAAGTCTTCTCTCTTTCCTTTTAAATACCAGTAAATTTGAAAATAGCAGCATCATTTTGAGATGTACATGTCTTCTTTCCCATTAAATTTTACTATAATTCAAAAATAATTTTGTCATGCATTTTTCAGTATCAATTTAATTTCCATCAAAAACAGTTCCTCCAGTTCTACAAATGGGGCTTACATTATAAAAGTCCATGACCAGGTCAGCAGATGAAGGAGAGACATATTAATTGTATTTATCTATTTTTGGTCAGAAGTGACTCAGGTCACACTGACAGAACTAGATTCAATTTGTAAAAACCCTTTCTTGTTTATTCAAATGCAAATAAGTAAAATCAGAATGACAACAATAATTATCATTATTTCTCCTGAACATCTATATACAGATAGGATGTGAAAATATATGGACAGAAACATTTACTTTTAGTCCATTCCAGCCTCACCCCTTTTCTTTTTTTAATGAAATACGACACTGGTTGGGTCACAAACTAGGTCATTTTTCAACAAAGGGGGCAGAAATCAGCAACTTGCAAACCACAATAGTCTTGGGAAAATGAGGGGACTTTCCTACATGACTGATCCCCCAAAGGCAGAAGAATTCTCCCAAACACAGGCAGATGTGACTAGTCTCATAGTGAGAATGTATCATATGCTTCCTCAAATTCCTACTGATAAAGAAATCTCTTTAATTTTGAAGTGGTAAATATCACAAGCTAACAAAAGAAAAATATCACTTGGAATAACCTTAAATATCATACCTTCAAAAATATACATATACCTTAAAATATAACAAGCTGTAAAGAGTGTTCCTCAATACTTATTGTAGCATAAGGACGAAATGCTACCCTGGTATATCAGAAACAGGAAACCTGATTTTTTTTCCTTTTATATATACATTATTTTCTGCTCTTCACCTTTCACTAGAAGAAGTAAAAGCCTTCACTCCATAAGATTTGTGAGAAAAAGAAAATCCTTTTAAAATAAGAAATAAAAAAATGATTGATGCATTGATACCAGATTTATGTTTGCACAGTGCACAGAACAGTCTCTTTCCTGGGTGTGAATGCAATCCATTGAGAATCTGTATAGCATAATATGATAATATTTGTATTAATTCATTTTTTTCCTTATCCTTCGAAGCACAGAAAAAAGGAGAAAGTGAAATTACAGATCGACATAATATATTGTCAGTGGCATCTATTTTAGTGCCACGGGTGCATTTCCCCAGTCTAAGTTTTACTGTGCTTGGGCTGTAATGGAAGAACAGATTTGCATATCATCACAACCCATCAGAGAATCAGTACTCCACTAGCCCTACCAACGCAAGGAAGAAAGAGCGTTCTCTTTTATACTAACATCAGTTAATTTATCCTATTTAAAGTACCATAGTTTTGAATTAGATGTAATTGAAAACCTGCAGAACAGGGTGAAATGGAGTTTTAGCTGAAAAAGTAAATAATGAGAGATAAAGTGATGCATGTTACCAAATACCATCTATCTAGATTCCCACCAGTTAAACAAATGTCAAGGTATTGATCTGTTCATACAATAGTTCAGAAGGGCCTAGTCTTGAATTTCCTATGGCTCTCAAGAAATTCAGATGCAGCTCTCATGCCAGGGCTATATCATATATCTGAAAGAGGACTGCGCTGATGTGGAGGCCGTGGGTTTTATCAGGAGGCCTGGCTGCTGCAAACAAGACACAAGATACTAGGGATTTCTTGGACAAACTTCACGGACTCATCTGCATGCTAAGAAAGGACATATAAGCACCCTTGGAAGAGTCACTTCAGCGATCTCTTCCCGGACCTATTCACCACTCCCCATCGTTCTCTCTGGTGCAATGTATGTATGGGAGGATTTTGTTACTTTAGGAAGCTTTTGGCATTTGTCCAGTTCAGCAAGGAAATTTGGCCACCTCTGCATTAAGCACTAACTGCTTTTATGTGCTGAATCCATATCTAATGTAGATTTAAGAAAATGGGCCAAATACTGAGAACGGGCTCCTGAGAAACAGACCACCACAAAACCAAGGCAAAGCCCACGGTGGAATGCAGCTCCCCAGGCAGACTGCCCCCAGGCATCAGCGCGGGCCAGCAGATAGGGCAGCTTTTCTCTGCTGGAAGTTTCTGCAGACGCCACTTCATCCGTCACACTTAGATCACACTGTCTTCACCAAACTTTTCTGCATGACTATGGAGTTCAGAAACCATTCTTAAAAGACTTCTGCAATGCAGCTACTAATTATTTGGTTTGGGGAGCCTGGATAAAAGGTATATATCTAATGTATCTGTGACTCAAACTAGTCTATCCTGTGCTTTTTCACTAAAAAGGAGCCAAATCCAAAATATTAGCATCATCTTTTTTTGAATCAGCCTTTTGTGTGCTGCATTTTAGTATCTCAGGCAGGCACCACTTGATTTGTGAAGAGAATTTAGAAGCACAGGAGATATGCTAATTTCCTGGCTTATTATCCTGCCTGACTTCCCCTTTATTTTTTCCTTTTCTTCCTGTCATGAACTGAGAAGGTCCCAGATGGAATTTCTAAATGAAAGCATTTGTGTCCATTGCTCCCTACAGAAAAAATGTTAAGGGAGAAAGTCTGTGGGAGTACAAAGACTGGGTGAGGAGTTAAAGGGAGAACAAAAGGTATCAGTGGGAATATAGATGAAAACAGGCAGGAACTGAGAAGAACAAAGACTGTGCATGAAAGAATAAATATTAACTGCCCTCCTATACATATATGCCCTTTCAACAGAATATGGAGCTCCTCAAACTACTTTTTACCCACTTCCTACTGAAAGAGCCAAATCTGGTTTCCAGTTTTTATTAAAAAGTAGATCAACAGCTCTTTCACAAGTAACAATTAATCTGAATTCAGTTATATTTGCTTACAATGCGGTTGTAAATGTATTTCTCATTGAAAAATATATTCAGCTGCTTCGCACACTTTTCGCTTTCAAATGCAAAATTAAGAGAGTGCCCTCAGTAGCTGCAGGAGAGGCGGGCGTGCTGGCAGCGCTGAGGACTCTCAGCTGCCCTTAGCAGTGCTGATCCGCTTCCAGAGCCGAGCCCAGAGTCCAGCTCTCCAGCCTCAGGCCTGGCAAGGCACCGGAGACTCACAGCAGCTCTGCTCTTTCAGTTTCACCTCCTTGTGGTTTATTGCGGAAAACTTCTGCCCTGCTTACAAACATCGCCACTGTAATTTTATTACAAACACTTAGTGTAGCAAAGTGCATTAGTATATAATTTGCTTTTAGCTTACTTGTTACTTGTAATGACCATAACGGGCAATAAGATCTGTTACTACTGTTTAGCTTGGTTTAATCAACACTAGACCACAGTAAAGAAACAGCATTGCTGATCCAATGATTTAGGAACAGATTCTTTGCCTCACTGTCATGTTTTTAGATCCTGCTTGCTAGTGATTTATAGCTGCATGTTCCCTGGCCTATATTAAAAGAGAGCAAGATGACTAACTACTTCAGAATTGTAAAAGTAATTGGAAAACTACTTTGTAGCTTCAAGGGAAAGGTAATAAAATGGATTCTGAAAGACATTCACTGGAGGGGTAGTGGTAGGGCTTTGTGTAGCAAACTTGCATGGCACAATGGAAAAATCACACCTTTCTTCTTTAGACAGCCACCCTGTCACCTTTTACCCAAACTCATGTAAATGAAGAAAACGAGCACTGTTCTGGAACTGAATAGCATATGAAGTAACAGTGTGGAAACAAATGAGATGAAACACATCATCCACAGCTCACTGTAATCACCTACAGAGCTGAAGTAGATGAATGAGGGACATCCATACAGATTTTACTGCCGCTAGTATCTTAGTTTTTTCCTCCTTGGCCGTTGCAGAGAACACATAATTACAAGTAGTGATTTGCATTAGAGGGCAAATGTGCGTTCCTTTCGTTATTCGTTCACAGGTTAGATTAACTTTGTGTATCAAGACATACATAAAAATGTAATCATTTCATTGTCAGGAGCCTAAAGCTAACGTTAATTACAGTTTGAAACTTTGATTATTAATGCATCTTTACCTATTGAAGTGTGAAATAAGCAATAGTAGTTGGAATACACCAATTAAATTAGCTTTTGAGACTGGAATTCATAAATAGGATACTATCTTGTATTTACGGTTAAAATTGTAACACAGCATGCAAGAGCTAGAGGGTTCTGTTTTCTAAACAACAATACACCTCAACATTCATACAAAGAAGGACAAATATTGGCCTTTTTCCATAAGCCTATTGCTAAATTATAAATATACAACAAGCTTTATGTCCTGTGGAAGCAGTTGCTGTATTTATTCTATTCAATCAACTATTACAAAAATCAAACTCACCTTTCTCAAAAATCTTGCATTAATACACACCCCCACACCCCCTATAAAAGGAAATGGATTCTATGGCCAGAACTAAGCAAATATTGAACACAAGTATTCAAGAACAATAATTCAAGGAATTAATAGATCTTTTTGTTAGCTAATAACTTTTTTGGTCCATTTTCTAAGTTTGTTCATTTCACTTTGTTGAGTTGGAAAGTCAACAGTAAGAAAATATATCACCTAATAAGTTAATATCTTAAATGCTTGGAGAAGAAAATGTATATATAGTTTACAGGGAAGCAGTAATGTTTTGAATATATTCTATTTGTTTAAGGACAGAGAAAAATTAAAACTACTTACAAAAACAAAGCCTTAAAGAACAACAGATTTCAACTTCTGTAGAACATACAATATTCCTTTCAATTGTGCCAGTTATTACACTTCTAAAAATTTACTATCTTCAGTTCAACCATGGAACAAAATTCCCCTGATATCTTTTGCTCCTTGTAAATTCTCTCTCACTTTATAATCTCTAATTTTACTTAGTTACTTCCTTTTCTGTATTTGTTACAAATTATTGCTTTTTAAAATTAGTCTTTCATCAACTTTCGTCTTTCCTCTCCTAGTATCCCTATTTTTCTTCAAACCACTTTCCTTCCAATACAAGGCACCTAGGAAAGGCAGTGTGATTTCTAAAATGCTGCACTGAAACATATATACACTTTTTGTGACTGTTGGAAGATCCTCCTCATCGTTCAATATAATTAAGAAACCAACCATCATACTGTAAAAATGGTGGGATTTTTGACACATGTTTTGAACAAGTCCTCACCTAGGGGAATGTACTTGATAACTGGATCATAATTTTGTTTATGTTTTGTATTATCTTATACATGTTTGTTACAATTGGAATTGCCAAATTATTATTAATGTGAATGAAATAAAATGAAATTTCTACTGAAGAGAAATTGGTAAAATGTCATTCCAGAAAGAAAGAGATTTAGAGATTTTATTTTTTTTTTAAATTATATGCTGCCAAAAGCAAATTTGACTTTCCTAACTTGATGCCATTGAAAGCTGTGAACTCTGCACCTCAGTACACCATCGACAGCTCTTGACAAAGCATTACTTGTTTAAATTAACCAATCTGCCATCAGAAACAGCAACTCTTTTTGGACATCTGTCTATACATGAGTCCATACATGATTCATTTACAAATAGTATGGAAGCTTAGAAATCTTCATCATGTACATTTTAAGTTTTTTAAAAAACAGAAACATTTTTGTGCAATAAATTACTATTAGTTACAGACAGCTTTAATTACAGGTACTGACTTAGATTGAAAGAAAAAGTCTGCACAAAGTGATCTAATAAATTAGATATGAACAAGAAGCATGAAATGACAACCTGAAATTAGTAGCATAAAAGGAAATTGTTCTTCAAACTTTAAAGTAGATCATAAGCTTAAATTTAAAGACAGAATATACTTTTTAGTGCTTCTTAGAAAACTCCCTCCTTTGAAAGCAACACCAGAAACCTTGTTATTCGTAAGGGACCAAAAAACGGGGATGAGTGAACCATAATTAAGTAGTAATTCAGAGAAGGATTTTCAACATCATTCTGAAGGCATGACTACACTGGAGAAAAACATCTAGGGAGTGAAAATAGTGTGGAAATAACTTAAATCCTACAGAAGACAATATTTAATCCAGCATAAAGTTAGTGACATGCACAGATGACACCTTATCTCAAAAAAATACCCTGATACAAAATAAACCCATCAAAAAATTTTAAATACTTTTGACTTGAATTTATTGCTATTGGGGTTTTGGTTCACTGTATTGTTGACCCCCAGTTTCAGCTGATGACAAGAAAAAGACAGAAGTGCTTACAGGCAATCCAAAACAGAGCTGTGGTGATAGACAGTGGTTTAGAAGGAATCAATGATACAATAGATTAGTGGACAAACTGATTAATTGGTTACTTTGTCAGTGTGCCAGGGGTGTTAGGGGAAAACTGCTGTTAGAGTGTCTGGGGGGAATCTAGGGCAGAGCCGGGAATTGGCAGGTCTGGCAAAGATCACTCACTTTGCCCTTGTAGATACTTCTGCCCTGTTTCATGTCAAACAGCCAAAATTCAGGATGCTAAGGTTATTAGGATAGATAAAATTCTCAATGAATAATAACACCTTGACGCAAGCCAGCTTCTTTTAAAAGAACATGCAGTCCTGTAATCAGACAGGGAAAATCCATTCAGGAGACAGATTTGTTGTTTACCTTCCCTCAGAGTTTTAAGTCCCCTGACTTCTTTCCTCAGGGCCACAATGCCAGTGCTCTGGCATGTTCTTACTGCCTTCCCCATAATTTTATGTTTCACCTGTGTCCTTCATGTAAGACACCTCTCCTGAAATAACAAAGCCTCAGTGCTCATATGGCTCATGTTCCTGAGTGGTCCTGGGCTGAACCTAAATTTAGGCTAACACCTTAAAAGCTTTTAATAGTGCCTTGCAACTTGCTCTAGACAGGGAATCATAACCCCTCTCCCCAGCTCCACTCACACCCTTTCCTCTTCCCTTCCTGACCCATTTCTGTGGGAGTAAATCCAAATCACAGCGTTACTATCTGAGTTTCTTTGCAGTGCAGATTTGTTTGGAAATTCCCTAGTCAAGCAGAATTAGAAAGTGCTTTGTGGAGACAGTTTGCTGCTTGCAGAGATGAGGCAATAGCTAGCACAGCTTTGGAGCTTGCAGGTTTTGTCTTTTTTCTACCCTCTAGGCTGAAGGAGTCCTGCAAACCAGCTGGAGAGCTCACATGGCAGCCAGGTGCAGAAGATGCTATTTCATTTGCTCCACTGTAGCTGCATCTGACCATGTGGTGTTCCTGACCAAAATCAGGGACGCAACCACGCTGAAGAAACAAATAGGTCAGAGCAATCCCACTGTGGCAAATACAGAAGCCAAGCCACAAACATTGGGGTTTCTTCAGAATACTGTGATGGCAGAGGTGACCACAATGGTCTGCACTGTGCTTCACAAGTGTAGAGAGCGGAGTACCTCTAGGTCCATCTTACCCTCTCTTGTGTAGGAGGTCCACGTTTACTCCTCCTAAGCAAGTCAAACAGCTCTATACGTTATCTAGAATAGAAAGTCACTTAGGGCTTTCTGAGTCTTCTCTATGTTCACTTCAACAACTACACTGAAAATCAGGACAAGAATTGATAACCTTAGATCCATATCTAATTCTGCCAGAAGCTTGTTTGGATGCCCTAAGTCCAGCATTTCTGAAAGTTTTTCAGACATCTATCACTTCTGTGTGCCGTTGTATGACACTAGGAGTGAGACATTCAAATGTGACAGGGAAGGAGCAGTTTAGAGTCTTAAACTATTAGCCTCCTCTGCTGCTGTGTTAAGGGAACTTAATGCTACCATGACTCTTCAGCAGCAAAAAAAAAAAATCTCATCAAATAATTTTTAACAAGAACACATTGAAAAATCTTATTTAAGAACAAATAAGGAAGAGCACAATCATTAAATTACGGGGCTCCACTAGCCTTGCAGTGTTCTGGTAACTAAACAAACATCTTGCCATTTACTCTGTCATTTAAAATACTGCCAAAACCTCTGGTGATAGGATCCTGTAATTCATAGTTTCTTGTATTTATTCTATAAATCCAACAGATTATATATTTCAACTACATTGCATCATACTGTAGAATTCATCCAAAGAGATTGTGACTGAAACAGGCTTTAGTTCATTTCTAAAAACTTGCTGGAAAATTCTTGTCACTGAACACCTGCACTGTTATTTCTGTATTTGTTCTGACTCATTATTAACTCATCTTTGCAAGGGAAAACACACAGAAGCAATAAGATATTTCAAGCTACTAGATTCTGATGGAATATCTAAAATTACAATAATGTTCAGACGAAAATTTCAGTATAATTCATCTCATTACCAATCTGACACTGTATTTCACACAACACACAGTAACTTTACGCTAGGAAAGTTTCCGTTCTTTGCAATTTTTGATGGGACCATATTAAATTAACTTTGTAGTTTTAAATCAACATAAACTTTAAAGGATAATGAAAATTTTTGTAATTATTTGAGCTTGTAAATTGATCACAGTATTCAGTAGATCAGAGGCTTTGTACATTCTTACTTACTGTAAAGCAGTGGGAAACTCAGTTTACCATAGTGATTCAAATGTATTTAGGTTCTAATTTAGAAGGGTGTGCTAGGCATAATGATTCACATAGGTGCTCAAATAGTTGTTTAGCAGATGACATACCAAACCTACACACTCAAAGGGTTTGGGTTGTTGGGTTTTTATTGTTTTTAATTCATGACGTGTCTATTTTCTTTGCTAGGATCCTTATTAACTTTGTGAATCTTCTTCCTTCTTTAGCACAGAAAGAAACTTGCTCTCAAACTGTCGATGTTAAATTAGTAAAAACAGCACTTACACACCTTTCCCAAAATGTCTATTAATAGATATTTATACAAATGTGCATGAGCAGAAAGAAAGAGATGAAGAATTCAACAGTATCAGTAAGTGCCTATAAAAACATTTTCTACAATACCTATATATTATGCTGTTTTTCAGAATTATCTGGCAAAAGAAAACACTGAGATTGACCTTCAAGTGAAAGAAGCATCAAATAGATTTTGTTCTCTGTTATCTTGCCAATATTCCAATGACAGGTCAAAATCGTAAATGTATATTTAGAGATATTCAGTAGAGAGAAAGCTGCACAGGGTCCAGATAGAGCCATAGGAATAGTGTGCTTTTACACAAGAAACTCTTGACTTGGTAGGGTTATAGCTTTACCATTATTAGGACTTATTTCTTCACAGTTAAAACTACAGATAAAATAATATTGCTTCTAGTTATGCTAATATTGTTAAATATACTCTTTGCTGTATTTAACTCCTTGTATTAAGGGGAAAGACAAAGTAAACCTGTCATCTAGCAACAGATCTAAGGAAAAGATTGATTTTTCATACAGTGAAAGATTAATAAAATTCTTTCTTTTAAAAACAACAACAACAACATCAAAAAAGTCACATAAACACGCATATTCATATTGGAATATCCCAGTAATGGAGCTGTACCAAGAAATGATCAAATTGGATCAGAGATTCTATTTTGGACCTAAAAGAATTTCCTTAATGAAAGAGAAATAAATATGTCTGTATGAGAACTCACACATTTCAGTAATTGACAATTCCCACCAAAAAAATCCTATAACCCTTTACAGAAACAGATAAATATTCTTCGCTCCTCTCCTACACTGATACAGCTCAGGTTAAATATATCTTGACCTGAAGATGGTAACTTTTCTTAGGCTTTGAACTAACTTTGAAAATTATTTCTTTTCTGCCTCATGGATCACTGGTATGGCTATAACCCTGACTGAACACAAAAGCTTATAGCCAGTGATTTCTATGTACAGTGATTTCACATTGTGAAATCTTGAACACTAAGCTGCTAAGATATGTCCCTAGGTTTAGGGAGCATGATCATTTAGGTTAAATCTTTAAAACTTTGCCACACCTGAGGTACATTTAAACCTCATTTCCTCCAGGTCTCTTTCTCAACCAGACCCTTCTTTTCCTCTTAACTCCCAACTTATTGTCTCTTCAAGCCTCAATCAGTTTTATGATCCTTCTCATCTTTGCTGCCTGCTCAGAGCAAGTCCTTTTCATCCCCTACTATCTCATTCGGCAAGTTTCATTCCTTTTGCCAAGGACTCTGTTAAGTCTGGCAGTTCCCTCCTTTGAGCCAACCACGCTACAGTGGAAGTAACAAAATATTTTCCCTGCCTTTAGGGAATTCTAGTTTCAAAGGCAGTCAATGTTCATGAGGGTAAACTCAACCTTTAAAACACCTTTTTTTGGAAAGTGGGTATTCAACAGGACTGCCGAATCACATGGGGTCAAGCTTAAGTAGCAGGAATGTATGTGCTGCATAGAACTCTTGGTCTGGAAAGCCAATTTCAGATTAAGTTAAAAAATTAACCAGAACAGTACTGCTTTCTATTTCCAAAGATCTTCAAAACCATACACAGAAATGTATATGGTGTTCCAGCATTTATGTGATGACCTGAAAGTGTAATGCAACTCTTAGAGGACTGTACAGGTTTCAGCAGATTTTCAGTCGAGCAAGTTTGTGAATCACGTGCTTATGCTCTGCCTGATGCAGGTCAGTGCCATTCGCTCACTTTTCTAACTGCTGTAGTAATTCATTAAATTTTGGAAAAAAGAAGGAAACACTCTAAGGCCAGCTTTTACAGGAGCAGGCAATGCTTGCTATTTCACTGCATATTTTATCTCCATTCATTGCTGAATAACTCAGTCACAATCCAAAGCCATTACACTCTTAACAACCTGCTATTAAGTGTAGCAACAAGGTACCTCGGGAAGACTCAGTACTGTCTGAAGTCATGACCAATTTTTTAAAATGACAATTAAGATGGAAAGAAGTTAGCAACAACAGTAATGGCTGAATAGAAAAATCAATGAATGCCTCTCCATTTTGGGCAGAATTTTAACAAATAAAGATGAACTTAATCTTATATAAACTAGCCTGTCATGGAAATGAAAACACATTATTGAACTCTAATGCCTTCACCAAGCCTAGTCTGAGTCAACCCATTGATATTTTCAGGAGATGCTGGATGATGGATAGATTCTCTCAGCAGCTCTGAAGTTGTCTGGATGCCAGAAACCTTGTGGCCAGCTGCTGTGCTGAACTTTCATAAGGGTCAGATTGCAGTGGCCCAGGGTGGTAAGATGCAGAGAGAGGAATAACGTAAGAGTAAAGCTCCAGGTTTGGGTGGTTTTTTTCTTCCCATGCCTTCTCCTGAGCACACAACATGACTTAACACTCACAGACCCCTTGAGCTCATGAAGGTTCACAAAGTGTGAAGGAAGAAAGTTAGGAAAGTCAAAGCTTGTTTCCTACCTGTGCTTTCAGAAAATGCAGCGATGTGCATTAAAGACATTAATACATATTTTATTATATGGCAGAAGATGAATATCTAATTAATAGATATGTTTCTGTTAGTAGCCATTACACATGACCACAGACCTGAATTAGTTCTTTTTTCACTACTGGACTCTGCTTCAAAAAAGCATGTTTAAAATGGGGAGGAAAGATAAAAAAATATTAGAATTAATTGATGTTCCATAACCTGACCTTCCAATCTACTCAAATTATGAAAAAGAAAAGAGAGAGATACTTTCTTAAGTTAAACCCACCCAGAAGAGAAGATATCTGGTCAGAGAGAACTCTTCAATTTAGAAAACAAAGTAGAAATTCTAACTTCAGATTTCAGGTGGAAGAGTGAGCCAGCTGTCACTTAGAAGTACTAAGAATAAGCAGAATGTCTTAAGCAGAAAAACAACTAACAACCAAAATAAGCAGAAAAACAATCAACACAACAAAAAAGCTCCTGTAATTCAGCTACATGCTATAATTCTGCTACTTTAATCAGTGACATTCCTCCTTCTTTGTATATATAAATACATACACCTTGGTGACAATGGCTCATTAAGGTCTAAAATACCTGTGCTTCAGAGATGGGTTTTAAGACACAATATCAAGGCAAGATATGGTATACAGTTTTGTCATAATCTTATTTGATCACCAGCACTGTAATATGACCAGCTTTTAATTATTTGAGGTATTGTTTGTAAATTCTCACTATCCACATACATCTAACTCTTTGTGAGTACTATTAAATCCTTGGCTTCAAGGATAACTTCTTTACAAAACTGTTTCTTCTTTTTAACTCCTACTAGAATGTGTTAGCTCAGTACTGGTCCTATTAGGTAGCAATATCTTCAAGACAGAAAGTTAATTGCCAAGGTTCAAAAATTCAGTGATGATTAAAAAATCACATTAAACTATTAAGTATGGCCATGAGTTAGCATCAATTGACTTTAGAATCTTCTTTTTTTATTTCAGCATAAATTCAGAACTTTCCTCCTTCGTTCATGATTTAGCCTTCTTCAGTTACGTACACCACCATCTTGACAACAGCAATAAATGATAAATGGGTCTAAACCATGTATTCTAAAATTGAATTCCATCCAAATTGCCCAGTCTTCTCTCTAAATGCCACTGAGAATCAGTACAAGTGATAAAATCTTAAGTGAGTACCATCAATTAGATGCAGTTATAATGAAATAAGCTGTATCATAATGTAATCTGAGCAGTGCAAACCTTTGAGGATGAAGCCTCAAATGAGGAAATGGTGCTGGGAGAGATTTCTAGCAGAAACTAGATAAAACTCTCACAATTCTTTTACCTGAAATGAGGACTTACAAGCCCATTTTAATTTATAGTAAAACTCTTCCAGCTTCTCCACCTTCTTCCTTCATGCCCCCAAATTAGTGAAACATCTGCAGATGAGAGTGCACATACAGCAAACTGAATTGGACACGCTTCTGACTACAAAAGAGAAAATCTTCAAGGAAAGAGATCAAGTATTATTTTCTTTGAGCTCTGTGTTACGCTGCTTCTGTAAGAGAATGACTCCAAAGAAGGGATGCAGCTGTTTGAATATTAGGGGGCATAATGAATAGATTTTATTCCGTTTGTAAACCACACTGGATCACTGATAGGAAATAAAACCAAAAAGTGGAAGTCTTCTCAGAGTACTGATGTGGCCCCAGAAGATTTCCTTCCCCATATTTGTTGCTTTGGGTTATGTCAGTTTGTTTTATAGCTGCAGTAATTTTAAATGCATTTTCCTCTCTTGTGAGATGCACTCTTTCAACTTTCCTTGAGGGAAGCTTGAGGCACTGATTTATGGTCAGATATGTGTGAACATATCTGACCATAAAACACACCGTACTTTAGTATTTACTGCTAGAAGACAGACAATATTCCAGATTCAGTGTCTGAGTTATATTAGCCCTCTTGCTGTATGCAGGTACCATAACATTCTGTTAAAAATAAAAAAAAAGATCTGGTTTATTAAATTATTTCTAAAAGTTTTGCAAACGTAGCCTGTCAACCTTCATTAATGGTAAAAGGGAGACCTGTAATATTTTGGTTTTACTTATAAAGGAATCTTAAGTCTGGAACTTTCAACATCACTCCCCCCCATGATAAAAGATGGAGGCTGGAAGCATTTGAAATTTCCATTATCAGATTTAAAACAGACAGTTTTCTTCTCCTTATAGTGTATAGAAATCGGATAATAGTGTTAAAGAGTCAGAAATGTGTAGAAGAGGGAATCACCTGTGCAGTAAATTCCAGATTTGTTCTTTCTACAGTTTTGAGTAAGAAACAAATGCAATTAAAAGTGCAGGCAGCCCACCTGTTAGGCTGCCTCAGTGCTCAGGTTGCGGGCTTCTGTGGTTGTGAAAGAACTGGATGACAGGCATAGCAGGGACCTGCCAGGCTTACGTGCTCCTGGCTCCTTCGGTAGCCCTCCCGGTTAGGCAGTGAGGCCAGGCTGGCAGAGCGAGACTCCCCAGCATCCTGACCAGAAGATAGATGAAGAGTCAGGTATGTACATGAATACCTACTCAGCTGGACTGTGCCTAAGATTTGTCCTCATCCAAAGAAAGCATCCATGCAACTCACACCACAGTTTCAACAAGTCAGTGTTCAGAAGGAATTTCCACATAGATCTCTAGACATAGCTCATAACGATCTCCTTATATTCCACAGCAAAGGTCACTAAAACATAGCAGCACAACAGTGTCAGCATAGCATTGCCTCATGGTGCATGCACATCAGAACTATTATTTGTATTGAAGCTGTTGATGCAGAAAGTTCTGAGCCAACATGAAATCTTAGGAATATCTAAACCTCCACCCTAATTTAAACTTGAGGAACAAAAATGCAAGAGATATTCAGGTTTATTTTCAGCAGAGATGAGTTTCTTTTTTAAGCAGGTTTCTTGCTCCACTGATATTCCTTCTTCTTACAAACATAGGGACATGTACTAGAAAAACATCACTTTTGCCCTGTCTGCAACAGTTCATGGGAAAAATGGGTGAAAAGAAATCCATCCCATGATTACTCTGCATTTGCTATGTGAACATGGATTGGGTGACTGCTACTCTTAATCAGTGGAAGTATAGAAGTAAATAATTTTCTTTGAATTCTATTTGTTATTTATTGTATTAACATTTGAATTATTAAGAAATACAGGCTCATTCATGCAACATGACTAGAAAGAATGAAAAATTGCACTGCCTGTATAATTACTTACCCAGATTTCAAATACTGAACCCTAGATGTGCTGTATAATCTAGACTTGTAACTTCCATGAGAAAAATAATAAGCCAATAATGCTGCATGAGAACTTGAATCTTACGAAAAAAGTATTAAAAAAATGAAAAAAACCATACCATTTTTAGCTATTAATAAGATCCCAATAATGTTTGTAATATCAGCTATATAAAAACTCACGGGCAATAATCAAGATTTTCACAGAATCAAGGAAAGAGCACCAGACTCTTGTAAGAATAATCTAAAGGATCAGTCCCTGCCCCTTTCTATCATAAGATTATAAAACCAATACCTCTGATTACAATACCTAAAAGAAAGAGGTAATCTGTCCAGCACACCAAATTCAATGTCTCTAATAATCTAAAAGTTTTCAGTTCTGTTGTACTCTTGAAAAGTGTGTTGGGTTTGTGTAGTGGGGCAGGGGCTCCAGGGGTGGCTCCTGTGAGAAGCTGCTAGAAGCTTCCTCGGCTCCAAACCCGGACCCGCCTCTGGCCGAGGCTGAGCCCATCAGCAACGGTGGTTGCGCCTCTGTGACAGCATATTTAAGAAGGGAATAAGACTGCTGAGAGGGAAGAGGAGCTACAGCGAAGAGAGGAGTGGGATGTGAGAGAAACAGCCATGCAGACACCGAGGTCAGTGAAGGAGACAAGGGAGGAGGTGCGGGGGAGCAGAGATTCCCCTGCAGCCCGTGGTGAGGCGGCAGGCTGTCCCCCTGCAGCCCGTGGAGGTGAACGGCGGAGCAGAGATTCCCCTGCAGCCCGTGGAGGACCCCACGCCGGAGCAGGTGGCCGGGCCCGGAGAAGGCCGTGACTCTGTGGGAGAGCCCACGCTGGAGCAGTTCATGGAGGACTGCAGTGCGTGGAAAGGACTTGAGTTGGAGAAACTGATGGAGGGCTGACCCCCATGGGAGGGACCCCACGCTGGAGCAGGGGAAGAGTGTGAGGAGTCCTCCCCCTGAGGAGGAAGGAGCGGCAGAAACAATGTGGGACGAACTGACTGAAACCCCCATTCCCCGTCCCCCTGTGCTGCTGGCGGGGAGGAGGTAGAGGTATCGGGAGCAAAGCTGAGCCTGGGAAGAAGGGATCGGTGGGGGGAAGGTGTGTTTTTAAAGATATGGTTCGATTTCTCAGCATCCTACTCTGATTTGGTTGGTAACAAATTAAATTGGCTTGTTTTTCCCCAAAAATCGAGTCTGTTTTGCCTGGGACCATAAGTGGTGAGTGATCCCTCCCTGTCCTTGTCTCGACCCATGAGCTTTTTGTTGTATTTTCTCCTCCCCATCCCGCCGGGGGGGAGGAGCGAGTGAGCGGCTGCATGGTGCTTTGCTGCTGGCTGGGCTTAAACCACAACAAAAAGCATTATTGAAAATGTATCTGATGAAAGTGTTCACAAAGCACCATTTTCCTACTGCAAAACTGCTTTCCCAGCCAGTTGTAGTTTCTGCTTTCAATGTCAATACTTGGTCTGTCAGGTGGCAACAGTCATAGATGTCAGTGATGGAAAGTGCTGCTTCTAACAGAAAGACAGATGAAATATTTTCCTCAATGACCGCAGGTAGTTAGAAAGTTGTCATCTGACTTCAGCAGTATGGCTGTGTCTAGACTGATAATTAGGGTTCACCTTCAGGCTTCTTGCTTGGAAACAGGCTCTGTCTGTAGGAACCAGCCTACAGAATATTTGCCCTTTCTTTTGTTCTTGCCATCATTAAGGGACATTAGAAAAAAGAAAGAAATGTTAACTGCAAAAGGTCCAAAAATTATTGGAGGATACTCTACAGACAACTAAAGGTATGTCTTGTGTGTGATCTTAAGGCCAAATCCTGACCATCCATACAGGTATAGGCATGTTCCCTGATTCCTCTTAAGCTTACAGGTATTATCTGTGAGAAGAACAACTACAGCCAACAGTTTAAAGTTGGAATAAGACTGCATACTTCATGCAGAATAAATATTGCCTGAATTCCTACCACTTAACCTTGCGTGTGCATTTAACTGCCCTGCTAGCTTCATGTGCTGAGAAATAATCACCTACGATTCAAACTTCTCCTTAAGTACAGTCAGGGTGACTAAGAGCTAATTTTGGCACCAATGTAGCTGCCTAATGTTAAGGGATGAGTCAACAGCATTCTTAAAAAAACCCCAAAAAACTGGAGAGGAACCACTTAGAAATTAACTTCTTTATAAAATAAATTTCTTTGTAAAAGAAATACCTAGACAGCTACTGAAATCACAAAGACAGAGTAAGACAGTAATTTGAACAGGTATGATGGGCTGTCATTTCTCTGCTTCCTTTAGCACGTGTAAGTCCTCGCAATTTCTACACACTTGCACAACAAATTCCTGATCCTCCTGAAGTTATCAGGCATGCAAACAACAAAAGTGCATACAAAGTTACTATTACTATTTTTATTTGGATAAATAACTGACCTATACAGGAGAGAAGACAGACCAGAATTCCACAGCAGAATCTGGGAAGGTTGGAAAGAGGGGTCAAACTTTAAATAGTCCAACCTGAGCAGAACGCATGCTCTGTGTTCTTGTATGGAGACATCTGTAACAGCCGCAGCACTCCTGACAGTATTAGATATGAAATTGATTTTTATTAGCAAATGCCTGCTTTGCCAACCAGTGGAAATTAGGTTTAGAGCTTCTGAAATTAAGATCTGACCCAAACAGCCACCTAGTTTGGCCAGACTTTTTCAGGTAAAAATTTCTTGTCCGAAGAGCAGTTCCCACAATATGCCTTGTTTAGCACACAATACATATTACTCCCTTTTCTTATGTTACAGCTAATAACGTATGGCATTCACCATGTCTGAGCTTTTACATGTAAAAGTACCTCATAATTCGGATGCTTTTGATATCTAAAACATATTTAGTCAAATCTAGACATCAGGCTGACATTTATGCAATTGCCTGCTTTGTTTAGCCTCTAATCCATTAATGGAAAAACTTCTTAATATTTTGAATTGTACCTTCCTCATTCCTCCAAGACTTAAAAATACTACAGTGATTTCTTAACCATGAAGTTGATAGGATTTTACAGAATACTTGATTGAGGTATGTTTCTAATTTATTCAACTCCTCCATTACGTTAACAAGAGCAGTGTAAGACAAGTGGAACAGTTTGTATCATTTATGCAAGAAACCATTATGGAATGTAGTGCTTGGGCTGACATAGAAAGCTTCATTAACAAGATATCTGGGTAGCGGCATTAATAAACAGGCTTTTTTGAATTGTTCATTACCTTTTAAAGGAATCTTCAAGAAAAAAGTTACCCCTTAAATTTCAGATTGAAGAAAATACCAAGGGAGCCTTTTCAGCTCATTTGAAGTCTGAAGGCTATTGTACCCATTTTTTAAACCTGATCAAAATTCAGTCTGCTGTTTGTTACTAAATTATGTATCTCTGAAGCATAAATGTGTTAGCTTTAGAAAGTTACAAATTAGTGTATTTCCATACAGCTTGGGAGAATATAATTTTAACCGCTTTGTTTTGGGTAGGAAAAATATTGCTTGCATTATAACACAGGGGAGCTGTCAGTATACATGGCCAGACTGTTTCTTTGGCAGTAAGATTCTCTGAGTGTTAAAAGCAAATTACCTAAAATTATTAACAGTATTTCATGTAATGTCTGATTTTATTTTTTATAAAAATACAGATTTTTTCATCGAATTGTCTTTATGAAGACATTTGATTTTAATGTAGTATCTTTTTATTCTGTAAGAAACTACTTTGACCCAGACTATTGTTTTGCTATATGTCTACTTGATTCTATAAAACTATAAAATCTGTGCATCTGTAACAGAATATTTTCCTCCTGGTTTATCTTATAGCGAAAATTTGGTTACACTGCCTGAACTGTTCAAGCAGAACTGATGACTTGTTAGAGTGCCATCAATAAAAGAAATAAGGGCCAACTGTTACTGTAATCAGGGAATGTTGCCATGGATTTCAGTGGCTTTAGGATCAGGACTTAGGGCAGGAGATAAGAACCAAACTAATTAAAATAGATGACATCTATGGAAAAAAATAATAAAAGAAAGACAGCAAAAGGAACTAAAGGGACAAAGAAGGAATTAAAAGAGTTAAATCAGGAAAAGAAGAATAAAGTCAGAGGAGGAAGAAAACTGGATAATAATTGCATTAGGTTAGAAAATAATATTTGCAAAAGAAAGAAAACTAACAGAAAAAAAGTATGGATTAAAAGACAATTCCCCTCCTCAAGCATATACGTTATCAGGCTAAACAACAAAATCCCAGGACATATCACAGAAGTTTTAATTTCTAGCCTTCAATGCTGTGAAAGGAAATAATGACTTCAAACTGGAGTAACAAAAGGAAAATTAGAGACTAGACCACAGCTTTTATGTTATTACTATTTATTTGCACTAATGACTACAATATTAGAATCCATCCCATTTTTGGCACCTGCAATATGGTTTTACTCACAACCTTCCCGTGTCATAGCTATTGTTCTAGAGGCTGGATATGTTTTTCCTTTTTTATCTACATGATATAAAGGAGTAAAGTGATTTAAGCAATTAGTAGCTGTGTAGATAGAGGATTATTGATGATGATGATCAGAACTCATGGTTTTAACAATAAATCTACTGAGCTAGCAAACAAAAGACTTTCTTGAACAAGAAAAGAAATACCCTGGAAATCTGAAGGATGAGGAAAAACTACGAATACGTTTGCATTTATCCTTTTCTGTCCATGGAAGATAAGTAGGCTAGTAAGTATGATGGCTGATTTTTATTTCTGACATGACAATTGCAGCTCTATTCAAAATATAAGAACAACAACAACAAAATCAATGACAAGGATATTTTTGTTCCTTTTTGTTTTAAGAATTGTTTTTGTGTCACAACTTCAGCTTCTTTGAAACCATTTCCTAGTGAAAACTATTTAAAACTGCAATCAGGCTGTCTTTGCAGACTCATCTTACTAGCAAGACAGGCAGAGTGACCTTACATCTTCTTTTCTGCTAGAATATTATTTAATTTGGAAAAGCAAAACAGGTAAAGCTTTGCTTCTCACTTCTCTTGCCTATTTTTTAAGCAATTCGGTGCTTTTAAGCAATTTCTAAGCTTTCACCTGGTAGTGTTGCAGGGAAATGCTAAAGTGTAGCATTTGAAATACGGGTTTTTTGTCACAAATGGCACCAATGCCATGTCACATTTTCTTGCTGGTCCAAAGTCTACAGCAGTTAAGAGGAAGGCGGCAGTTCACATGGGTTCTATCTCCATGGTAACTTGTTTACAAGGACTGAAATACATGCTGAAAATTCAAGGTTAGCTTTCCCTTTGTTCCTGTTTTGATGTTTTTGGCAATATGAATAATGTGGGCATAATCCTAGATTCAAGCAGCTTCATGGCAGACTGAGTCGAAACAAAACTCCACACAAAATGTGCTTTCATCACCCCCATTAGAAAAAGAGAATTCAAAAGGCTGCTTAATCAGACCCATCAGTTGCCTCTTCCTTTCATACTCCAGAACAACTGTCCTTATTCTGCATTTCAGCTTTATATCTCGAGGAATGAGATTGTCTAAAGATTTATATTTATATATCACCTGAGGTGATAACTCAGGGTATGTGTGTGTCTATGTTGCATCCATATCACAGTCTAAAGAACTTGCTTTGTCTAAAATCATTTCAGAAGTAGAAATGAACAGGCACCTTTTCAGAACTTAAGCTGAATCACATGATGGGAGTCTTTTGTGTTCTAAAAATCAAACGTAATAATAGCAACACACTGCAATTCTGTAACCTCTTATAATAATGCTCTCGTAAATGTTTTAGGAAGATTCTGCATCCCTCACTCAGAGAAAATAATGATTGCAAGAGTACCCCCTGGAAAAGCCAGCAACGACTGAGTTGACCTTGCTATCTCATGTGATTAGTTTAGGTATGCTTAGAATTCCTCAGCATTCATTTAATGAAATGTTTGAAAGAAACATCTTTAAAAAAAGTTTAAATCTACTGAGCTATTTTTTCTTCTTAGCAGATTAAATATAAAGAAGATAATTTATGTATTAATAAGACACCCTCTAGTTTGGGCTTATCCAACTTGCAGCAAATAGCTTTGATTTTTACTCAGCAGCTAATATGCTTGCTTACTGTATATTTTCCCAAACAGAACTTTAAAAAATCAGCGGAAAATGCATATATCCCTTTTAATGGCACTGAATGAAACATGCCTTATTACGATAAAAGGTTTGGGGGACTTTTGCCAAAGTTCCTTTGCAGTGCCTTTTTTTTTTTAAAGTCACCTTACATCTCCTTCCTATTCATTAAAACTGGAGATTCCTATCACTCCCTTTTTGTTAGAACAGAAATGCTATAAAAATGGATAGGTAAAATTCACCTTTTGTACAAGGCAGTTATTTTATAGCCGCTCGATCTGATATACAGTGCCTAGTCTTGATGTACTCATTAGACAAACAGTTAAAAGCTGCCAAGCTGGTGGATAGATCAAATTCTGCAGGATTTGGGACTAAAGCTACTGAAACGAGGAAAGGCATTAAGAATTCAGCCACTACATTAGGATGTCTATCTGAAACAGAATATTCTGTGTGTTCACAACTACACATGCAGAGCTCAACTCCGGCTGTGGAAAGAAAGGGAAAAAGATAGATTTTAATTTAGTTCCAGGTTTGAGAAAAGCAAAAAGCCTTTAGAACCATTACTGTCCAGTTTTAGCCTAAACTAGGAAAAGTTTTGTTAGTACCACAAATGTTCTTAGCTTATATTAATAAAAATGCTTACATCCCGTTTCTAAGCAAAACAAATGCATTTGGGAAAGAACAGCACGGAAATGTCTACATTATGTGTTTTGCTAGTAAAAAATGAATACTAATTATAAAAATCAATATAAGTTTGAAAAAATTGTGGAATTGTTCTGCAAATTGTTTTTACTAAAGCTTTCTATCATCTATTGACTAGCTTTACCTAATGGAATACCTTGTAATTGTACTACCTTAGAAATATTAAACATTTTTATTAAATTAGCAACCATCAACTGTTGAACAGATATTTAACTGGTAAGTAGGACACTTCACTTTTTCCTGGTTGGCACTTCTAAATGAAAAACTGAAGTTTTTGGTCTGTAAAGGAATTCTTGTAATGTGTATTTAAGGTGCAACTCTTGTTGCCATTGCCCTATGTCTTGAAACGTTGCTCATAGTACGGTTCTAAATTGACACAGAGTCTGTTAGGTGCCGCTGCCACTCCCAGGTAAGCAATCTGCACGCAGCCTGACTTGCCACTTGGTCTAGCGAGAGTGAGTTGGACAAATATTTTATAGCAACAATGTAAGTATAAAACCAAACATACTTTCATCCTTCCTTTTAAAATTTCTTTATAACTTTAATTAAGCTCGTCGAGAGTTGGATAACTTAGACATTGTTTGCTAACAAAAGACTTTTTAAAATAAGTACCTTTTTCCAAATTCAGCTTTCATTTTATATTTACTGTTCTGTATGGCAGAGCTGAAATGTGAAATAAAGTGCTGCAGAATTTCTTCGTCTGCTAAAAGTTGCTATCCCTGGCTGTTTATTAGTCATTGTATTGCAAAGAAATCATAAGAGTCAAAGCTTTTTAGTTGAAGTGCAAACAAAACAGTGAAAGAAAATAGCTTTTGGTCCCCTGATGCAGTGCCTGACAGCTGACTCGGCATAGCACAATGAACAAGACATGCATCGCTTGAGAAGAGACAGAAAATGTCAGTTGGGGCTATTCATATAGTGAATAGGATGTGATAACCTTTAAATACACATAAACAATGTGTCCTCACATACTGTGCTTTGCTGTTCTCTTCAGAAAGATACTGTCCAACAGTTCTACATATGGTACAGAAAGGAGTATGCCTGCCCATTGAAAGTTAATGATTTTTTTCAAACATAGAAATAAAGCTTTCTAAAGATCTAGTTAGTTATAATGGCAAGGGGAGGTAGTCAGAATTATGATTATTTATGTGGTCTGAGCACCAGATAAATATAATTCCAATCTAAATCAACAATGATCTTAAGTTACAGAAGGAAATTCCAATATGTACACACAAACTGATGACATCGCACAGCCCTCCCCTTAACAGAGGAAAACCAATCCCATAATCTCTAATTGATTTACAAGGTTAATAAGTGAGAAAAACTTCCAGGGAATCATTCTAGATTTGGCCCTGAAACTTTGCCTGGGGTTAGAAACCCATCAGGCATGTTATCTGTATCTGGAACATTCAGAGTCACTTATAAAGGAGCTGTAATAGAATCTGTGCATGTAGCAATCCCCTACTAATGACCATGAAAATCTTTTGTGCTTATTGCTGTTTAATAAAGCTGTGACTAATTTAGGATATCTGGATTATTATTTTAATCCTTAAATGTACATAGACACTGATTTTGAGAAAATCTACATTTTTGTATCTTCAGATAACACGCTAGTGCCTTCTGTAGGATGAGTCCTCCAACTCCCATCAGTCATTTGCTATGCCTGGGTTAGATTACAGGGTGTATTCATTTCTAGCATAATCATTTGGAAGAGCTACATAAGGTCGGGGATACCGAAGTTTGAGAAAAAAATGTAGTATTTAAATAGCTGCAGCTAAAAAAAGTCTGCAAAGATGACTAAGTGACAGTATTTGCTCTGGGAAAATAGGGTAAAGCGATTGATTTACAGAAAAGAGTGCAGAATTTTGGTGCTTAAGAATAGAGTAATGTAAAAATCTGGATATACACATACATATTCAAATAAAGCAGCAATAAGATTAAAAGTAGCTAAAATTAAACCACTGGAATGAAAACAAACAATATTTGGAGGCTATTGAATCTGTTGATTAATATTGGTTCATTGACTATTTTACACATGAATCCATCAAAGCTAGGGATAAGTCACAAGGTGAGCTGATAAACTGCTCATTACATTTACATTTATTTTGCATAAATTCAAAGATCTGATGCAAAAATAAAGGAATGAAAGGAATCTTGGTCATCAAGTCCAATTCCAGACTATTACAGACACTCACATTACATAAGATCATTCACAAATTTGTCAAGGTTCATCACAAAGCTAGTCTGCTTATCCCCACTACTCCACCTGAAAGACTATTCCAGAAACTACCATTGTTATGGTCAGAAATCTTCTAATTTCTGCCCTGCTTTTCTTCGAGACTGATGATAACTATTTGCCACTATGCCATCATCATCCTTCTGCTTAAATAGTTCTTTCCCATTCACTGTGTTTATTCCCTCGATACATTTACAGATAGGAAATCACTCTCCATCTCAGCCTGCCTTATGTTACTTTAAGCAAGCCAAGTTCATCCACTTTGCTGTAGTACCATAAGCTTCCCACTCCTCAGGTCATTCTAATAACCCATCTTGTGTATTTGACAGTCCCCCTGCACTCTGCCTGCAAGTTACTTGCTGCCTGTAATTGTTGCGGTATTCCTTCAAGTAACTGCTTTCTTTCTGCCTCTCTTTTTTTGAAGAACCAGATAGAAAATATTATCTGTTTCTTTAAAATGTGACATATCTATTCCCGTAACGGTGATGACTGATGTTGTACAAACAATTGCTTTTTCGGTTTGGTGGCTAAGCCAAAATATATAAGAAAATTCACGCAGGACTTGGGACTTCCTGCCCAAGTTTGTTGCTAAAGCATGGCATAATTTGTTTCCTTCCAAAACAGCAGAAGGAAGCAGTCCATGCCTTTTTGCCCAGTAAACTAATCTTTACTAACATGACCTGGGTTTAATTCCCTTCCTTGCTTTGACACCTATGTCCTGCATCCCAAAAGAGTGTTCCGATAACCACATTTCTGGAAGGGGCGAACACTATCTTCATCTGAGAGAGGTACATGGGGGAGCTTCATGGTTGAACAGTTACGCTTTCTTTTTGTGATGCATGACAACGTTCACTACTCAGGTCGCCTCCCTACCTTCTAAGTCAGCCTTTGTAATTTGGATTGGCAGGTTGTCTCTCATTCCTTCCTGACAGACCTGTTCTACCTGATGTGGAACACTTACACTTTCACTGCACCAACAGGAGGGAGGGAACCTGTATCCTGAAAATTTCACCAAGCTTAGACAAAAGTTCAGATTCATTCCCTGGCTGAGTCAGAGACTGTGAATGTTGCTTTTGAAAGATAAAAACCACAGTTTTGCTTTGGCAGATTTACACATAAGTCTTTTCCAATCACGTATACATTTAAAAACTACTAATAATAATTAGTTTATACATATATATACATATATGTATATGGTACATATATATATATCTATACCAACATAGATATTTTCTTGTTTCTGGTGGGTGACTACCTCAAGCACACATAAATCTTGAAAGGCAGGCTTATCAATGCAATTATTTCAAAGCAGTGACAGATTCACACATCTCACATAGTTTTGCGCTCAAGAGAGAATTGTAAGTTTTCCCTTTCACCTTGGAAAACAAGAAATTTAAACCACTCTTCAAACAATCTACTTACTTCTGACTGAGGAAAAAAAGTCTGACAGTAAATTTTTTCAGCTGAAAAGGAAGTATGACAACATCTTTCTTATTTAAATAAGCTTTTACTAAAGCTGACAATTTTAAGTAACGTAAATTAGGCAATTGAATCCTTACTTGCAGAGGGAGACATGGCATACAACGCTTAAGTAGGGCTAAGACTTTGCAATCTATCTCAGACTTTCTTATCTACAGGATTAAGCAATATAGCTGACATTTAGCCTGATGATTCAAGGGAACTGTATAGATCAACTCTTCCCAACATTTTGGCAATTACACCTTTATTTTAGAAAATTGGCAGTGTTTCACAAATCACTAGATTCAGCACTTGACTTTCCTTGCCCAGCCCTTGGCCTCTCACTTCCTGGGGCTGCCACTATCTCCTCTTTATCTCTTCAGCTCCTCCTGTCTGCTCCCAGGCTGGATCTATCACCACTGCGGGACTGGCAGCAGGGTTTTTTAACTGATTTAAGCCACACAGCCTCCAAAAGCATTGGTCCTGCTGTCCCATGTTCCCTCCCTTCCTGTACTAGCACTCCAAATAGCTCTGAAACTAGCTGGGTGAGAGAACTTTTAGGGCCCAAAACTACTTTTTTGGGGGGTGGGTTAGCTTTCAGGCTTATTAGCATGCTGATCCATCTAAGCAGCTGCACGAGCAAGTCTACTAGGGCAGGGCAAATGGCGGGAAAGCCTGGCTGGGCAAGTGCCTTTCAGTAGGGGTGCACAGACTGGCTCTAACGGGTTGCAAAACTGCACCCTGGACTAAGTAGGTTTGGCTTGCTCTGGTCAGCTTTGCCTCCCCTGTGCTTCCAGTGCCAGCCCCACTACCCCCAGATCCAGCCCGGCTCCAGCTGAGTTTGCTGGGGGTCCACGCCTTCCACTGAGGCACCACATAGAGGTGGGCCCTCTTCTCAGTCTCACGTCTGCTTCACATTAAAATGAACAAACAAACCAAAGCCTCCTCCTGTTCCCTCTCCAAGGTCATGAGAAGGAGCAGAGCTCCTGTGCGCTGTTGCAAGGGCTATACCATTCCTAGCCGTGGCTGTTCAGCCACAGCCTGATGGCCAGAACAAGGACCAAACGCATGATGACTTTCCTCTCAGCACATACATTTATTTGTGTGTGTTTGTGTACACATAGGTATATACACACTTAATTCTATTCTATAGAAATATACACACATACACATCTAAAGATGGAAAATAAACAAATTTAAATAGTTACCCAAATGTTTTTATTAAGAGTTCAGGGTACAGAAGGATAATAAATTGCCAAGATTTCTATTAAAATAGCACATATTCTGCTCTCTTCAGTCTGCTGTTTTCACAGATTTGAAGATTTAGTGGCACCCAATATAACCCCCGATTTTCAATATTCAATGTCCTGTCTTGCTCCTGTTTAAGTCAGAGGGAGTTTTGCTGTTATCTCCAGAAGAACAGGGGTGAGCATGTGGTTAGTATGGCATTTACACAATATTAAAATAACCTCTCACAATTGGAACACTTTGCCATAGTTAATTAAATATATGAATGACTTGTTTGAACAATCTTCTGTTTGCATTCTGGATCAGAGCCATACAATCTGCTGATGGTGCCAGGGTTATCTCTGCTTCTGCTTAGACTTTCTCTGGTTTGTTCTGCTTACTGTGGTTTGTTAAGCATATGTTCTTGTGAGTGTTCCTAACCCCAACCTCCACTTTTTTTTTATACTTATATAAACTGAAAGTGACAAGCCATTTGTTTACTGAGGTTCTAAATTAATTAGGATTCTCTAAGGCGTATTTCATACTGTTTGCTGCGGATCCAGTTTACTGAGTGCTGTAGTAGCACTTTGCACCTTACACACCTAATTTTTTAAAGGATCTCAGAATATTTTGTTATAGAAAGTAATTATATTCTAAAAGGTGGAGATACAGAAACATAGAGAGATGAGGTATTAATGCACAGCAATTCAGTGACACAACTAAGAATAGAAGCTTGAATGTCTATATTCATAACTGACGAGTAATTACCACAATGATGATGCCACATGCTTAGTCTCGTGCCCCTAAGCACATCTTCTTGCTACAGCAGATTCTTCCAGATCAATGAGACGTAAAATAGAAGATACTGAGATTCTTACTTTGTTCATGCTTTTATTTCAACCTCAGCTCAATAGCATTTGCCATTGTATTAACATGATTTGTACAGGAGAACACAACACAAGATCTATTTTGCAATGGTTAGATCTGTACGACCCTGAACCCCAATGATTAAACTGTTAAGCTTGTTGGACTCTCACACCCAGATACATAATACTATTGCTCACCTTCAAAAAATTTCAGTTGATGAAGGGAGCTTTAGAGCATCTGTAGAATTCTATTTTTTTGCAGTTAACTACACAGTCAAGTATACTAAAAAAGTCAGTAAGTATAAGTAATCACAAAAGCATTCCTATTTACTAGTCCTCAATAAAATAATAATTTTGTTAATTTGCTGTGATTAACAGTTCCAGAACAACACCAGACAGTAGCAGTGACACACAGCAAACCTGTCTAGTAGACATGAAAATTATGAAAGACCTTGAGACTAATATTACTAACAGCTGATGTCTTACCACTAATACTGAGTAATCCAAGCTACTTGACAATTGAAAATCTAACATTAGCAATAACTGTCACCTCAATTGTATAGAACAAGTGAAAGCCTAACTTGTGGAACATCTAGAATAACACTTCCAATCAATTCTTCCAAAAGCTTTTCCAAGTCCTAAAGCTACGCTGCTGCCATTTTTATGGTGATTCAAAGAACAGAAATCCTCATACTTGTCAATACTGTATTGGACCTTCTAGAGATACATACAGTATCAGGCACAAAGGAAACACCAGTTAAAATATTTAACCAACTTCTTTCCTTATCCTTTCTAAGGTGATGCCTCTCAGTAGCATTTGCTGTCCTTACAGTGTGTGCAACACCACTTTCAAAAAGTATGGCAGCATCATTTTGGAAAGTGTAATGTCCTTGGTTTACCTCTTTGCGCAGCCTGTGTCAAAATTCTGACAGGATTAGAGAATGAATCAGACAGCTATATTCTTGTAAGCTATGAGTACATACTTCTCCAAACTTTTTCCAATTTCATCCCATGTTAATTTACAATCAATTGCAGAGTTGTGGTTCTTATTAATCTCTTTTGAAACATCATGGATTGTTTGCTCTTCTTTTCTTTTACCTCCTGCTACTACTAGGTCATACTGTGTATTGAGTTTGCATGGCAAGGTTTTAGTAGTGGCAGGGCTACAGGGGTGGCTTCTGTGAGAAGCTGCTGGATGCTTCCCCTGTGTCCAATAGAGCCAATGCCAGCCGGCTCCAGGACGGACCCGCCGCTGGCCAAGGCCGAGCCCATCAGCGATGGTGGTAGCGCCTCTGGGATAACAGATTTAAGAAAGGGAAAAGAAGTTACAGGGGAGTAGCAGTTGCAGCCAGAGAGCGGAGTGAGAAGATGTGAGAGGAACAACTCTGCAGACACCAAGGCCAGGGAAGAAGGAGGGGGAGGAGGTGCTCCAGGTGCCGGAGCAGAGATTCCCCTGCAGCCCGTGGTGATGAAGACCATGGTGAGGCAGGCTGTCCCCCTGCACCCATGGAGGTCCACGGTGGAGCAGATCTCCACCTGCAGCCCGTGGAGGACCCCACGCCGGAGCAGGGGGATGCCCGAAGGACGCTGTGACCCCATGGGAAGCCCGCGCTGGAGCAGGCTCCTGGCAGGACCTGTGGCCCCGTGGAGAGAGGAGCCCAGGCTGGAGCAGGTTTGCTGGCAGGGCTTGTGACCCCGCGGGGGACCCACGCTGGAGCAGTCTGTTCCTGAAGGACTGCACCCCGTGGAGGGACCCACGCTGGAGCAGTTCGTGAAGAACTGCAGCCCGTGGGAAGGACTCCCATTGGAGAAGCTCGTGCAGGACTGTCTCCCATGGGAGGGACCCCACGCTAGAGCAGGGGAAGAGTGTGAGGAGTCCTCCCCCTGAGGAGGAAGGAGCGGCAGAAATAACGTGTGACGAACTGACCCAAACCCCCATTCCCCGTCCCCCTGTGCTGCTGCGGGGGGAGGAGGTAGAGAAAATCAGGAGTGAAGTTAAGCCCAGGAAGAAGGGAGGGGTGAGGGGAAGGTGTTTTAAAATTTGGTTTTATTTTCTCGTTATCCTACTCTGATTTGACTGGTAATAAATTGAACTAATTTTTCCCCAAGTCGAGTCTGTTTTGCCCATGACGGTAATTGCTGAGTGATCTCCCTGTCCTTACCTCGACCCATGAGCCTGTCGTTATATTTTCTCTCCCCTGTCCAGCTGAGGAGGGGAGTGATAGAGCGGCTTTGGTGGGCACCTGGCATCCAGCCAGGGTCAACCCACCACACACTGTTACTAAGGACTTGATCATTATATGCATGCAAGCAGGAGATAAATTAAATATAATATAAATGTACATTTTAAATAAGTATTATAAATGAAAAAGTCTGATTAAGTACTAACCATCCACTTCAAAAACAAAAAATTATTCTAGTTTTATGCTCACTTTTATTTGCTTTCTTTATACAAGAATGGTCCTATTTCTAGGCTTAAGTTATTTGCTCAATACAGACACAAGGCACAGCACCTGTTAATAAAGAATGTATCTCTTTTTCTTCTCCATGGATTAGGCTGCAGTAAGAACATATTTACATTCTTCCCCTAGAGCGTGACTTACTTGATACCAGTCAAAGGCTTGATTCGAACACTGAAATCAGCTCATAAATCAAATCCAGATTAATCAGAAACAAATTTTAAGTTGTGTTTTATTATGAGCGAGATTCTGTGATAATGAAGATCCAAAATGGCTAAGAAATGTGGAAAGGGATTCTTTATCCAGAGGATGAAGCTAGAGAACGATTTTCTAGAAAACAACAGTCTAATTGTCTTCTGTAAACGGTGCAAAACGTTTCTCTTTATGAAACCCTTTCTGCCATGATCCCTTACAATGCAAACACTCTTACTACTACCTGATCATTATCAATCCCCACCCATGAGTAGAGATATGATTTCAAAGAGGAAAAAATAATAGGGCTCCATACACTCTACTACAAATCATGCTATTAACATAGATTAGATTGTGGAAGACAGCTGTAATGTAGAAACATACCGAATACATTGAATGTGGCTTAAAATCTGTGAAATATCTAGTACAAACATCACAGAACTGAGCTTAGCTAAGTCTTCCCAAGAAAACCTCATCCTTTAAAAACAGCTGCACAAAATTCTGTGTCACAAGAGCAGCCAGCTGTCCATGCAGGCCAATATTCCAGCTCTTACTCTGAACTGTGCTAGTTGCTGAGGAAAAGAAAATACTCGAGAGGGTAAGCAGAGCATAGAGAAATCCTCCCCAGCTTCCAGTAACCACTGAACTCAAACGTTTGCAAAACAAGAAAAAGCACTTAAACTGATACAGATACAGTGCAGAAATTCTTCTCTTGGAAAATACCTATTTGTCCAAAGCAAATGCCCATGGAAAGGATGATTCTGACAAAATTGCATAGGGAAAAATAATTCAGAAAAAAAGCTTTTTTGGAAAGTGAAAGTTTTCTGTTTAGATCTTTTAGGAACATCTGGATTTCTATTTCAGAATTTCTTCACCTCTGTTTTTTAACAACATTTAGGGAAAAATAAGTCATAGAACTGAATGATTTCCAGGAATTTAGTCTTGAGTAAAATTTCACAGTTATTGTAATGCTGTTTTGGAATGAAGAAGTGTAATTAAATCCCAAGAAAAAAATCAACATCTGGTTTTTGGTCTACTGGAACTGTAGGAGACGTTAACTGTACTTTTTTACCTGTTCAAACCACTGTTACATCTCTTATGTCTATAAACTTGCTCTATTTTTAATCTGGTTTTTTAGATGAAAAGATTATACTAATAAAATAATATCGTTAGGATGTTGGTCCTAATGTCCTTAGCAATGACCTAAGGAATAGAAGAGAAACGGCATTTAACAGAGTTCCAGACTCTTGCAGTGAAAACTACGTGTAGGTACTCTATCTGATTAAGATGCTATTCCATTAGCCATTTTGGAGAGGAAGTCTCTCCATAATAATTTCAAAATCAGTGTCAAAAGCCATTCATCAAGACTTCTTTTTTAATTTAGTTACTTATCCTCAACTTTGTGTACACAAATCATCACTATTACTGTCAGAGCAGACATGAGCTTCTGCAGCGATAGTTGGCTTCTTGACAGTGTTTATTTGTTTTCTTTGTTCCAATTACTGCCTATACTACATGTAATAATAGTTGTCCTGTCTTATTTCTATATTGCCTCATTCTGTATGTTCAGTAATAGCAAATGCCTCCATCTTGCATTTTTTTTCTGTCTCTAGAAAACCCATCACTATACCTTGTCCCACACTGAATCAGTATATTGCTTGTTTGATCCTGAATGCTGCAGACAACTGGAAATGATGACAACTCAGCCTTTGACAAGAGCAAACCAAATTGCTGGTTTACTTTTGAAGAAACGTGTGCCCAGCCACTCAACTGTGGTGGCATGTAAGCCTCAGCAGGTGAGTGCTAATGACATTTTTCCCTACAGTGCAAACTAAAAGTAAGCTGTGAGTTGTAACTCTCCTTTTACAAGCCTTCACAGTTTTTAAGATTCTTGCTTCATAATTAGGTTTCAAAGATCAGAATACCATTAGTGATGCAGCAGTTATTGTTAGAAATTTGCATTCAGTGCAAATCAAAGGAGAACAGTAATATCAGGGAAGGTGCCTGGCTTACATGAACTTGTGTTTTACAGTTTTTGAAAAACAATGAGTGAGCTAGGAAGGGTATCAAAACGTCCTTTGCCTTTGCAAATTGACCACAATGTAGGGAAAACATTAGAAGATGTGTCTTTAGGGTAGGAAGGTTTGAAAGAGTAGGGTTTGTTTGTAATTTTTTTTTTTTTTTTTTGGTCCCAGCTACATGGAATAAAAAAGGAGAAACCCCATCCAATAGACTACTTAAAAGAGAATCTCAGCAAAACAGACATTTCTAGATAAGGAAGCAATACTTTTGACTGGCTATATCAATTAAACGGACTTCCAGACTTTTGGGGAAAATCCATTTCTACTGATCTCAGCGAGGAAATATACCGAAGTGTTTATTTGCTAAGATTTAATCTGATTCCTGAGACTTCAAAACAATTTTTTTTTAATCAAACTTTTTTTTCAGTAATAACAGTCTTTAGTTTCTTATAGTTCCACTAAATTTTAATCAACCAGGCTGAAGTTTTCCACGATAGGTGAAACTTTGTAGGCTGAATGGCATAAAAAACCATCAGCCTTTTCAGAAATGAAGGAAAGACATTAAATAGTGTTTCATTAATAAAAATAAAACAAATTAAGAAACAAATTAAGAACCCTGTGTTTTGGTGAAGGGAATAGCCATGCGTAAAGAAGCTGCCTTTTGAATTCAGATTGAAAATCACATCAGATTTGGCCAAATTACAGACCTTGTGAAAATATTACTTCAACATACTACTCAGGGAGTTGCTTCACAGCTATGACCTCTGAGGTTTCCATCATCCCTGTGCAGTCTTGGTGCCTCTGCAGGTTCTTAAAAACATCAACACTACCCATGCACCATCCCTACAGGGATGAAGCCACTCTTTCTCTAAGACAAGGAATGCCAGCAGCCAGATCTGAGATTCTGCCTCTCTCCTGTGCTCACTGGCTTCTCAATCTGGTGTTAAAACAGTATGAAGTTCTGATTTAAACTATCTAGTCTGCTTTTTTCAAGACACTCATACTCTCCTCATGTTTCCGTTTGTGCTCCATGACTTACATTCTGGATTTTCAGACCTTCTCCATTCACAGAAGCTGGCTGCTTAGCCTAAGACAGAAGTTTATTAGAATACTCAGCCTCCTGTATTTTCAAAGCACAACTTCTGATGAATGGATTTGGTCCTTCAAAACTGGATCAACTCTGCAAATCAGATCCAAGCATTTCAAGCCAGGCAGGCAAAAAAATAAGCAATGGGAAACAGAAAATTAATGGGCAGTTGGGGATAATTTAATTTGAAGTGAATTAACAATACACAGGAACTCCGTATTTCAGCCCTGAACCAAGAAGCCATTTTCTTGCTGTCTACTACTCCCTACCTTACTTTCTTCACCATTCAGCTTTTGCAATACCTGAGGCCAGTATTCTACTGATAAGAATCATTGTCATTACACGTTGGTTTAATACCAGAAATGGGTTAGAAAAAATCATCATCAGACAGTTTCTAATTACATTGCAGTTACACACAAGGCAGCTTAAATAATATTTCACATGTATTTCCTAACTCTGAAGTTTTTACAGTCTAGTAATAATCTTTCAGCATTTGTGTGTGTAGGTGTGCTCATAATACCATGTCTAAGCTTTTCTAAACTAGTTAATGTTTCATTCCCAGAGAAGACTAGCACAATCTTTACCGGTTTTGAAGCTTAGCTATCACGCATACATAAAATACTTGTCTGGTATTCACCTGCTATCTGTCAGCCTCCACTTGTTTTCTAACAGAGTTCATTTTCTACCACTTGATAGAAATACAGAGGAGACAGGCGGAGAGTATGTCTATGTACTGAGGGCGGATAGAAAAAGAATAAAAGACTTATTCACAATTATGCCAAGCTTCACTTAAGATAGCAAGTGAGAGCCTTGCTCGCAGTCTGATGACAGCATTCTCTTCTATGGCAACATTTAAGTAAAGACAGTTCCAGAGGCCACAGACTTCCAGCACATAAAGATGTCTGGAGTCTGCCAAATATTGTCTATGCCATATCTAATGATTAATAACAATAGTGTTGTTGCTGTTTTCATCATTAATGAAACTTAGAGTAGTATTAGGTACTTTAGAAGCAGAAGTCTTCCTTCAAGAACAGAAAAGTGCTTGTGTGACCCAGCACCAAGACATAAGAATTTTCTTTGGAAATAAATTGACCTTCCTGGAGCTGTGTAGAAGTACTGATCAGTTATTCAGAATTAAGAGTGGTAGAGAAGATTTCACTCTTACCAACTATACTTACTGGTTTCTGACTACTTTTTTTGCATCTTTCAAACTTTCATAGTAATAAAATATAATTCCAATTTCTTTTCACTCTGCAGCATACTTATTGAGCTGGACACTTACTGTGCTGCAGTGTGAAAATAAGAACACGTAAGTTCCCATTCCTTAGGAACGGAAGGTAAGCTAAGCTGAAAAAAATCAGCTATGCTGTATTCCAGAATTTAAAATTTGATGGCAGTGAAATTTATGCATCCACATCATCTAGGCGTTTTTTAAATACTACCTTTGTAAACTTAATTTGAATATTTAACCTTTTCATATGCACAGGGGAAAAAAAGGCTTTTGAACCATGCACATTCAGGTCAAATGGCAGGATTCTCTTAACTATACTGTTTGGATTCTCCATTAATTCCTCACAGATCAAAGAAAGAGCAACTGAACCAGTAGTGCCATCAACAGAGACAAACAGACCGCAAGATATACCTCTATACTTCCTAATAAGGCTTGAAACATCATTCATGATAACTTTAGACACTCAAGTATTCACGAGTAAAAAGAACTTAATATGCATGAAATCATTCACCAACCAACCAAGATAATGAACAGTATAGAAAAATTCATCTATCTACAACATACCAGGGGGAACAGGCATTGTGCTCCAATTCTAACCAGCACAGAAATATTTATTAAAAATATTGACAAATTAGATCTTGCTTGCATGCAACAAAATAAGGCACATAAAGCAACACATTTATCACACTTTGAGAGTATCTGTTGGGGGAATTAAGAACCCAGGTTAGATACTAGAAGAACGTTTTTTTGTAGTGGAACTGATTAAATAGCTCTAAAAGCCTTCGCAGATAAAGGACAGGACAAATATCTATGAGGAATAACTGATCTGTTGTGAAGCAGCAGTATGACCTCTTGAGGATCTTTCAAACCTTATTTTATACTTAAAAAGAAAATACTAAAGCATTCAGGATGGCCACAGCAAAATCATTCGATTAACACTACAAACTCAAAGTTTCCTAGTCATCAAAATTGTATTCATGCAATTAATAATTGAGTTCTCTAAAAACAAATAAGCCTAACTACATTGTTTTATGAGCTTCTCAGCTTATAAACCCAGAATTTTATCAGCAGTTTTATTACCATTTTCCATCTGTAAATTTATAGCATGTTAAGAAGCTATTTATTTCCTTTAAAGTAAGTGGTAAGGGCTGAGGAATACTTAATAGACCATAAACTTAGAAATCACTGTTCATACAACTAATTTTTTTAAACAAAATTGCTGTCATTTATATAATTGCTATAAAACTCGAACTGTGCCAGTTGGAAAGCTGTCTCTAATATCAAGGAGTATTTGCTGAGTCTTAAGATCATTTTGTTATGTTTTTAACTTGTAAAGCTCCTCGATGCCATTGCTTAATGCAAGCTTTCCATAATTAAAAGGGTACAAATTATCTTCTTTAAAAACCACTTGCTCAGAACTCAAATAGCAACTGTTTTGCTCAGTTATTGCCTTTACTGGTCTCAAAAAAGATTAACATTCCACAGTACAACGCTTTTCCCTTATTTTATTTACAAACAGTCTACAAGGATGAAATGCAAGAGGAGCAGTCACTCTCTAAATATGCACACTGTACATAAAACTTCTGGCAGGCATTAGTGATATTGCAGCTGGTGATCTCTCTGCCTTCACTAAACAATGACAGCAACACATAGTATTTGTAGGCATGAATTACTTGTTGCAAAGCGGATTGGGAACTCGCTCTCAGGCTTTTGAAGTCCAAGTATTCACTTCATCTGTTTTCTATTCTTTTCAGTGTAGTGTCCCCTCACTTTGAAGATTCAGCTGGTTGCTAAAGCGTAGGTTACAGAACATCAATTTCCAGCACCCCAGGCCTCCCTCCATAGCGCGTAGCCCTAACTCCCGGCATGAGCTATGGAAACACATTAGGATCCTGACATTGATTCAGATTCACCAGCCTGGGCTATGCTTACTACTCCTGAAGGCTAGGCAAAGCGGTACTGCATACAGTCGCAATCATTATTTTAGGAAAGTTTGAGACCGGGACCCACCACTTCTCCAGCTTAAGTACTGAGTACACACACACACACAGAGGCCTTTTTTCTTCCTTTCTTTCACAGGTGACAGCTACTTCATTAAACGAGTTTAACTGAGTCTTTAGGCTGTATGCAAACATACAAATCTTATATAATGGATCTTTTTATCACTGGCAATCAAGAATTTGGCTAGTACTCCAGAACACAATCATAAGGCATTGCATTGCCTGCTACTTCTAATGTCAACATGTCACCTGTTGTTGCAAAAGAAGCAGAGAAAAAAACATATTTGTGGTCATTTAAAATTGCACACATGTTGTTAGAAATAGCAAACTGCCCAGTCTATTTGCAGATTGGCAGGGACCCAGGGCTTGCCATTTTCCAAACCATAATTGATTCCTTGGGCAGACCTCTAGCTTATGCTGCTATGCTGTCAGTGCAGTTAGGACACAGAACGCTGCCTTCTTTAGTATTCTTCAAAAAAACCCAAACCACCAAAATTAAAGGTTAGTAAATAAATGATCAAATAAGCTTTGAAGTATGCTGTTGTAGGAGGAACAGCAACCAAAATAAAGAAATTCTATGCAAAGTGATCTGAACACATGATGTCAAGCCAGTATAAGGACAGTATGGTTTTATCAGCATCCTTATCCTGGTGGTCAACACAACTACTACCCCCAAGATACTCTGCAAAACTCAGAGCAGCTTGACACTTCTACAAACTATAGTAGTTTGCTATTCTAGAGAACTCTGTGAAACATATGCCTTCATGTATTACATTTTCTTCTTCAGTTAAGCGAAAGGAAAATAAAGGGTACCGTTAGAGAAGGTTCATCTAGCATACAATATAAAAACAGGTGCTGTAAAATGAGGATTTAAAAAAAATAAATCAGACTTAGTTGCTCCCCAGAATTGTTTTAAACAGGTGTTTTGTTAGCAGTGTCCTCCATAGAGGCACTTGCAAACAGAAGAGAAAGGTTAATTTTTGCCACATGAAATTCCCATTTCAAAATGTGTATCTGGTTATAGAGAGTCCTGCAGTAAGTGAATAAAATTATTAGAAGTTAGACTACTAATCCCTTTTTCTCACTGCTGAAAAATCCTGCTCAGGTTAGTTGAGTGTGTGATCTCATCAGCCATGTCACCATAAACTTCTGAAGTAAAAAGTCAGCGTACCAAATTCACATCACTCTAAATTGTGATATATGTAAAAATAATAGTTTTTGTTGGCCTTCTGTTTTTTGAGTCTTTAGCATTTGCATTTCCCATTTTTCTTTAAAGTTATGATTACCAGAAACTTTGAGAAAATCATAGGATTCTTATATGCTGAGGCTGGGCTTTTAAGAACAACCAGAGTGACCTGAGACGTGGAATAAAGTGCTGAAAACTGGCAGCCAGTAAGCAGTCCTGGCATAGCTTAGTGCCATGGTTCTAGATCCTACCCGATATGTCTGGAGATTCTGACTACAGTTTCATTCAGACATTCAGAGATTCACTTCGCTATTCCATTTTGAACTTACTAATCAATTTTTCTTACATATATTTTGAATGCCCTGCAGCCAGTTCCTCATAATTTTGTCCTTTCACTAGAAGGGAAATAAATATTTTCATGAAATCAATATTTCATCTGACCATCATTTTCAAAGGTATAAATCATGAAAAATACTCATAATACTTCATCCTAGAAAAAAAAAACCCAACGTATTTACAATGTAATATGATTAAATCACTTCTTCAAGAATTGTAGCATTTCCAATAAAACTACATGTACAAATATTTATTGAAAATAATTATCAGTGATCAAACCCTCAAGCTTTTTCACCAATCTCAGTTAACGCAAGATGGATTAGAGCAACTACTACATGAACTAGAGCATAAATAGTTAAATACTCTTACTGCAACTATTCACACATCAGAAAAATTAATGAAAAGTATGATAAAATATTTTGAACCTGCAGGAACACCCTTTTTTATTTTTGGCAACACAATATATATGATCCCAGGCTCTATTTTCTTTGGCATAAGCCATCATAAACAGAATTAGAAAATATTGTAAGAAAACCTAGTATGGTGTCATAAAGGGAAATACATTGGTTTATAGCCTAAGCAGTAAAAAGAAAAAACGCTAACCCTATAGATGGTTTGGATCATTCAGTTTAAATCAGGCCCAACACCGCCTGCAGACCAGAGTACACATGGGCTGCTTTGGGAGTATTGAGCCAAAGCTCAGTGTAGTTCTGGCTGACACTGCTCTGGTATGTCCTTTTCTTAACACTGTGATTATAAGCAAAACACTCTTAGAATATAACGTGTGAGACATGACAGCAGTTCACCCACATCCTTGGGTTGAATTGTAGAGAATGTTGTTGATAAGGCCAAGATAAAACGAACAGACACATGAACGACACTCATGATTACCCATTCAAACCTCTGTTGCGTCAGATTTCCCTTTATTTGTGTCTGATAAAGGACAGAATATTAATGCTTTATGTGGATCATTGTGCACCAATATTTGTGCAATTAATTCTACCAAGACAAGCCAACAGTTCAAATCTATAAATATTTACTTCTCACCTCATTGACTTTCTATTTATTCTTTTGGTGTTACCATGAGAGTAGTTTTAACACTCCTTTTCACTGCCTTTGCCTGAGCAGCTTTACTCATCATGCTGTACCAAGGCTGAAAGAGCATCACGATGTAACTCGGAGAAGGCTTCTAAGGATAATAAATGCCTTTTCATTGACTTGAATAGCCTAAGCCCTAAGTGTATAACAAGCACATTCCTCTCTCTCAACTAGTGCCCTTAACAGCTGATCATTCGTGGAATAAAAAAAGCCTATAGAAGAAATTTTTCATAAGTGGTTTGGGCCAGATTTTAAAGACAGTGGGATCATCCAGCACCTTGAAAATATTCCTTGGTCCTGCACAAGATAAACTGAAATCTAATTGCTCCTAAACTGTTCATGCAACATCCAAGATTGCATACTGCAAATTCAAGTTAGTTGTTAGCATGTATTATAAGGAGAAATTATTGTCAGCAAACTATCCTTTGCTCAAAACACAAAGATTAACTGTTCTATTCTGCTGTTTGAGAAAAATTACTTCAATTGTCAGTGAAACAGATTAAAAAAATGAAACTACTACGTGTAATGAAAGTCCATCTATACACATACTGGTGTGCTGGGCATGTCCCTTCCTTGAGCAATAGGAATTAATCTTAGTAACTTTTGTACTAATAGGCTTTTGAATGCTAAGAAGGGACGAAAAAGACAGTCATTTCTGCTTGAACTATTGCATAACTAACTGTTACTGCATGGTGTCCGGGGAATGTCTTTACCAAAGATGAAGTATAGACATAAAAGTCAGATAGTGAAAAAGAATGTTTCTTTTTGTCTGATTATCCATAGTCTTTTTAACCTTATATTCAACTCTTCTTCCAGAAGTAATGTTAAAAATACGAAACTGGCACTGGGTGTGGAAATCCTACCGAAGAACACTGCAAAGGAGAAACACTAACAGAGAAACACAAGAAAAGAAATACGAACACTGCCTTTGGAGCAAATACCCCTGTAATGGTTATATAAATGTAGGGTAACATTTTTGGACATGATGAATTCTGCCATCTTTTCCCACTAATGCACTGATTGTAGTTAAAAGGTACAAATCTTGTTCTAAGTGCACGGATTCTTTTAGAGAGAAGTAGCAAGCCATGCCAATAACATCTGCTTAATACAAAGGTCTAAGCTGAAGTTTGAGTATTTATTGCATGGAAAAAGCATAATTTTGAAATTGTTTCCAGCTTTTAACTGGCAGTTTTTTCTTTTCAGTGTTGAACTCCTTTTATTTTGTCGTTTTAAAGGGCTCCAAATGGTCGCTGTTCTATTATGACTCACGAGGGAAAAGTGCATGTTTGAATTATGAAGCACAGTGATTCTCTGGAGAACTGTATGTGTATTACAGGAGGTTTTTTTTCACTGATTGATTGAAAACTATTGTTTCTGAGCTGCTGATTACAGGAGATGTCAATTTACAGACTCACTAAAAGGTTTGCCACAAAATTATACATTGCATTTAAAATAAGCCCACACTAAGTACTTTTATAAATTAGCATCAATATAATATTACAGACTGGTTATATTGACACTGTAAATCGTATTTGTGAAGATTTAAAGAAAAAAGTCTAGTGACTGTGTCAAGCTAAAAGGAAACAATTCCATTTCTTTATCAAATGAGGAACTGAATTATTCCCTTGTTCCATTCTGATCTTGACCTGTAACGCTGGTATTGAGTGTAACCTTTGTATTGAGAAGTAGAGTTTCAATACAGAACGCAAAAACATCTACCATATGCGCATTTCTTTTCTCAGAGTACAACCAAGATTGCAGCTTACATTATACATTAAAATTCCTGTAGCCTCACTCTGATCCTTATATGTATCCTCTATAACCTGGAAAAAGAAAAATCTGCATATATAAATAAATAGATACCCTATTTTGTAAGGTAAATGTAGTAGGTAAAATTGGCTAATACCTTTTGTATCTTCAAATATAGTTTTCAACTTAGAGTTTAGCCAAAATACAAATAAGCCACAGTAGAAATAACCCTTGAACTTTATCAAAAGCATAGAAAAATCTACTGACACTATGTCTTCCCATGTGATCAGTTTATAAAAAATCTTTTAGTCTCTCTGGTTTTCAGTATCTTATTAGTTTAAATGATCTCATCCTTACTAGCAAATGGATGTGTTTTTAGGCTGATGCTTTTAGCAACAAATACCGTGCATGCAGTATTCACCTTGTCATACATGCGGGAGGTTGGTAGCAGATAAGAACTCAAGACTAAAATGCCTTGTGACCACTTTTCACATTTTGTTAAAATGTTCTGATACAGCACTGTTAGAAAAGAGAACAGTGACATAATTCTCTCAGTGCTTTAGCTTATGGAGCTTAAACGATGCTCTTGTTCAGCTTAGATAATGCAAACTGGAAGAGGTCGCTTGGACAAAATGAGAAAAAATTTGTAGGCCTGACAGAGAATAGGAGATGACATTCCCTGATTTCAAGAAAAGAACAGAATGTTCAAACCATCCTTTGATTCACACATCTACCAGTTTAATTTAATAAAAAGAGGGCGAAAGAATGGTGAATGAATAGCTCAGGCAACTGGTGATGGGTTAAACCTGCCCTTCATCTGCAGAAGTCACGTTTTAATAAAGAAGGTAGAGTAGTTTCTCGTAGACTTTAGAGAAAACACAGAATACACAAAGAGAAGGTGTGCAAGGATAGTGAAAATTCTTCATTGGAAATGCAAGCAAAACTTAAAGAACTCAGTTTAAGTTACACTATACATTAGAAAAGAAATAGAAAAGCATGTGAAATGCCAAGTTTGCGATGAAATATTAGTATTAAAGCTATCAAATGAGAGATGGCATTTTATGACTAATTAACTTCTCTGACTAAAGCTGGTATATCAGAGAGAAAAGGAAAGTGCTATTAGAAATATCTTATAATGAAAATCCAGAGTTTAGCCATCTTTGGTGCACACTGTGTGTAGCTGACAATGCTAGTGTTGGGGCTCACTGGAGTATCTCTACACCATGCTCACAATTTTGTCTTCTGAGGCTATCTCACAGGGAGGCAGCTCAAAAGTTTGTACACACTTGATGTTGATATGTTACTGTCACCTATACTAAAAAATGAAAATGAGACCAGGCTAATTATAGGTATATTTCTTTCCTCACAACAATATGCAAATCTTTATAAGAAAAAAGAATAAAAGCATAGGAGTAAGTGGAAAATGGTTTAAAATACTACATGGATTTGCCAATCTTCTAGTAGTAGAATAAAGTAATTTTTTTAAAATAAGATAACCAGATTTTCATGATGGAAATGGAGTCAATCCAATCTCTCTGTAATACAAAGAGAGATCTGATATTATGTCTCTTGGGGAATAATAAGGTACTGTGCAGAAGATAGACACTGGCGTAAGAACTGTAAGAGAAGTAAGGATGTATAGAGAAAAGGGAGGAATAAACAGCAGTTTGTACAGAAAGGAGAACTAAGCAGCTGGACATTGCTAGTAGAGTTTAGTACTAAACAGAATACACTGTATGATAATGTATAACATTAATAGTAGAGAGAGTCCATACCGATAGAGTGCAGTGTTACAGGCAAATATTTTTCAAGTCTATCATGGAGGGATCTAAGATAGGGATTGAATCACAGGGGAATCTATCAAAATTAGTAACCATTTGAATAATTCCATCAGATTGTCCTGTTTTTTTGTTGCATATTACAGCAATTTTCTGTAAATTTGTAGTCAGATGTGGTGGAACATACAAAAATAAAAAAATAAGAAGTGAAGAAACCAGAAAAAGAATCCCACCTTTAATTTTTTTTTTTGGAAATACAGGTGGAAAATACAAGTATCTACAGCTAATCTGATATAATCAAGACCTGCTAGCTTCTGGTCATTATAAATCATTGGAGTATTATTATTGAATTATTCATTGAATAGCAATTTAAAAAAAATTTGAAAGTTCTTAATTAGAATCATAGAATCGTTTAGGTTGGAAAAGACCTTTAAAATCATCGAGTCTAACTGTTAACCTAACACTGCCAAGTCCACCTCTAAACCATGTCCCTAAGTGCCACATTTACATGTCTTTTAAATACCTCCAGGGATGGTGACTCCACCACTTCCCTGGGCGGCCTGTTCCAGTGCTTGACAACCCTTTCAGTGAAGAAATTTTTCCTAATATGCAATCTGGTGTCAGGAAGTTATCTTCCACACCACTCCAGGAACCTCCTAGACTGTTTCCTCTCTGTTGTATTGTATTTCCAGGAGACATCTGGTAAGTTGAAGTCCCCCACTACAACAAGGGCTAGTGACTGTGAGACTTCTATCCCAGCTGCTTATAGAATATTTCATCTGCCTCTTCATCCTGGTTGGGTGGTCTGTAACAGACTCCCACCATGACATCTATCTGCCTTGTTGGCCTTCCCCCTGGTTCTTATCCATAAACACTCAACCCTATCGTCACCATCGTTCAGTTCCAGACAATCAAAACACTCCCTAACATACAGGTCTACCCCACTGCCTCTCCTTCCTTGCCTATCCTTTCTGAAGAGTTTATAGCCACCCATTGCAGCACTCCAGTTGTGCGAGTCATCCCACCGTGTTTCCATGATGGCAACTATAACATAGTTTTCCTGCTGCAAGATGGCTTCCAGCTCCTCCTGTTTGTTGCCCATGCTGCGTGCATTGGTGGCGATGCACTTCAGTTGGGCTATTGATCTCACCACCTTTTTTTGGGGAGAAGCTCTAATTCCTATGTGACCATTCTCAGGCACTTCCGTGGTTTCTAACACATCAATAACCCTTGCATCTTTGCTCCCACGTAGATCTCCATCCCCTACCTCCACTGAGACGGCAGACCGAAGGACCTCACTACTACACCGTTCCTCAAGCATTGGCATGCCGCCCTCAGGCTTATCTCTAGTGAGCCTGGTTTTACCCCTTTCCCCCTTCAAATCTAGTTTAAAGCTCTTTCAATGAGCCCTGCTAAGTCCTGTAGAAGATCCTTTTCCCCCTTTGAGACAGGTGTACCCCATCTGTTGCCAGCAGGCCTAGAGTCTTGTAGACCGACCCATGATCAAAAAAACCAAAATTCTGCTGATGACGCCACACTCAGAGCCAGGTATTGATCTGCTGGCTCTTCCTGTTTCTTCCCTTATCATTCTCTGCAACTAGGAGGACAGAGAAGAACACTACTTGTGCTCCTGATCCCTTAACCAGTCGTCCCAAGGTCCTGAATTCTCTCTTGATTGCGCTCGGACTTCTTGTTGCAACTTCATTACTGCCTATCTGAAAAATCAATAATGGATAATAATCTGAGGGCCGTACCAGGGTAGGAGGCTTTCTCTTCACATCTTTAACCCGGGCCCCACGGAGGCAGCAGACTTCCCTAAGAAGTGGGTCCAGTCTGCATATTAGGCCTTCTGTTCCCTTCAGAAGGGAGTTTCCTATGACAATGACCTGTCTTCTTTTCTTTATGGAAGCAGTTTTGATGCAGGGCGTAGGCCAGCTTAACCTCGGCGACACCTCCAAGCTAGATGAACCATCATCCTCTTTATTGTTTGGTTCCACTTGCACAGCCTCATGCCTATTACGCAAGGGCACCTGGGAAGGTGGGGTAGTCACAGAGGAGACGCACCTGCTGCACCGGGCAGGAATGTGTCGCCATTGCCCTCTATCCCTTAAGTGACTGTGTTCAGCCAGGCAGAGAGAGGATAGGGAATTCTCCATGTCATGCGTCTTGTCTGCCTGTTGGGCCTGTCTCAGGGAAGGTAGGCTGTGATTCCAGCAGTCTCTCTTTCTCTTGCACTCCCTGATACTCCTCAACCTACTCACCTCCTCCCGGAGCTCTGTCACTAAGCAGAGGAGTTCCTCTACCTGGGCCACCTCCCACAGGTGTGCTCGCTGCTGCCGTCCGATACTGCCATACCAGTAGGGCACGCCCTGCAGCCTGACACCTGGGTGGCAGCGTGTTCCCACCACACCTCTGTCTGGGAACCTGTGTCAGTTGTGGTGGGTGCAGAGCTTAGAGAGGCCATGGCTTTCTGCCGGGTGGATACCATTGCTCCCTGGTCAAGCTGGCAGAGCTTCAGCATCCTTCCTGCACATCCTTTCGCGTGAACTGACATGCCACGCCCTGTCTGCCCACCCTGTTTGCGGCACTCCTGGTCACTAGTGCTCCCTAAGGGCTTCTTTTATACCGGGGGGGAGCTTGGCTGCCATTGCTCCAGGCCCCACTCAGGTCTCACCAGCCACTGTCGCGCGAGCTGTGGGCTCCTGGCGCCTTTCTTGGCTCCCCCTGGGGTTCCCCTGGTTTGGGAAACCCCCCTGCGCACCGCACTCTGCGCTAGAGCGCTCCGCTGCGGATCGTGCCAGCACCAGAGCTGCTCGCCTCGGCGACTGAACACTACAGTTGATGGGACTTTTTATTTTGAAGACTGACCTAAAAGTTTTCTAAGACATTTGAATATGTAACCAATATCAGTAAAAAGTCATAAATTACATAAATACTTATTTCATAACTGTAAACCAGGGAAGTGCACAGTCATGTGGCAGTGCACAGGAGTACACTCAGGAAAGTCCAGGACTTCACCATTACTTGATCTTGAATAACATTTCACGAGACAGATTATAACTTCTATTATATCTATGGCACTGATCCTATGGTCTTCTCAAATAGGGGCTGCATCTTGTAAACAAAGCACACTCATGCAGTGTTTTAGAATTTGGATAAATTAATCTAAAATTCCATATGCCCTTCACTTTTCATAGCTGATCGGACACTGCAAAACTAAGAAAGGCAACACCTAAACTCAGTTTATCATGCAGTCAGTAGCACATAGCATCATTAAGAAGTGTTCACCTATGATATGTTCTTCACTGTATAGTCTATATTGCTTGGCTTTACATATATATGTGTAAATTTTCCAATTTTGGGGATTATTTTATGATGGTAAACAAACTTGTTCTAGAGTTGGAGGCTGACTACTACTCAAACACAACTACGTGTAGGAAACAATCCCTTTATTTGCTAGAGTAATTTGAGGGCTGATTAAAAAAATTAAAGACATCATTGTAAATAGCACAGCAGACATGTCTGTCTTCCATGTACCTAGTAAGCATTTTATTTAGTTTAAGTTATCTCGATTACTATACTGGTACTGTTGCTTGTTTTCAAATTACGGAACACCATAGCTAGAAAGTCATGAATTTCAAAACATTTACGGTTTCCTAAGCTTAGGCAGGGCTTTTGAATTTTACATCCAACTGTTTTCAAGGATTATTCTGTATTACATTTTCTGCATAACAAATTTAGCTAACATCCTTGCACTTCTCTGCTTTCTCTTGATCACATTGTAAAATAACCACAGTAGTTTAAATACAACTGTGGGAATAAATACATAAGATTTCCAGCCACCATCTGAGATAAATATTTGCATAATGTTTAGTTAAATCCCTGCTGAACAGACTAAGAACTCTTATCACTGTCCAGATGGAATCCTAAATTTATCAAAGCATACACACCTTTGCTGGTATTAATTTACGTATTTAGAAAATCTATAGCCAGTTTCCATTCAGCGAGGTTTTTTTCTAGAAGTGAAAGGGCACTGAAATGTATATATATTAAGAACTAAGTTGTGCATCTGTGCATCATTTACAACAGATCCTTAAAAATCATCAGAGACAGTTTCATCTACAGGCTACAGGTAATGCATAAAACCTAGGTGTACTTCTTTTTGCCATCTACCGCTGCTTAGGTGCAAAATAATTCACTACAAGTGGGATATTACAGATTTTAAATCTCTCTGGATGAAAATATGTTACCATACTTTTTAAGAAAAACAGATCATTACTCAAATATCAAAAGAAATGGATCTTTATAAAGTTGATGGAAGCCAATTGGTTTCTTCTGAAAACTTTGCTAAACATCTGATTATCTACCTAGATATGTTATAGTCCCTCAACACTCACTAGATATCCAGCAGTAAAACACAAGAGCATTTAACTCAAATGCTTATGAAGTCCCTAAAAAGAATCAGCAAAAGAAAATGGGACTAAATGCCAAATCCATTTTTTGTCCTACCTCCTGCCAGCTTCTGGAGATAACCTGTTTCATTAACCGTGATAACTGACAACTAACAATATAGCGTGTGTGCTGGGAAATATCCAAACAATTCCTTTTATTGCAACAGCATATTCCCCTAGGATGGAAAAAGTATCCTTAATGTTAAAAGAACTGAGGTAATTTTTTTTTAAATTTTGCTCTCATAACGGCTTTCTTGAGTTAAATTCTGCTGGTGGCAGTAGGTCTATTGATTCCCTGCTATAACCAACAGCACCTACTTTAATGAAAAGTCGGTCAGAAAACTAGGCTACTATTAGAGTACCTAGTACTTTCTATAAATAGTACTTAGAGTACTATTAATAAAAAGAGAAGGTGCAAGCATAGTGAATATTTCAGTATATATTTATTGCAACAGATGTTTTAAGAACAGTGATCATCTTTTTAGACTGAACATATGTGGGGAGGGCAAAGAGATAAGGTGACTAAATTTTCAGCTAATTAAAAGCCCTCATATAATTGCATAGAAAGAGGCAGAGTGATGGCTGGATTGGTCTTGAGCCTATTTTTTTTTCCTGTAAATATTTGGGTACTTGACTCTGCAAGCTTTAATATTCTTAAGACTGGTACACAATTACACATGGATAGACTACAAGGAGTGATGGGTAATACCAGCATGAATTAGAATAGCAGGAATTGTTTCTTTTATTATGATCACATACCACAGTGCCAAGGACAACATTACTACGCAGGATGGAAAGAGAGCTAAGATCACAGCCACAGGCTACAGAAATATTGATGAAAGAAGATTCCTTCTGTAGGGCAGAATTCAAAGCTAATGAAACAAAAACCTCTGTCCCCCATCAATTTTGCCAGCAGGTACTTAAGGGTGCGGCAGAATTTACAAAAGTACGTTTTTATTATTTATTCAAAAGTTTGTAAAAAAGTATTTCTGATACAAGACTTTATTTTGAAATAAGTGAAAGGATGTAATGATTATTCTTAAAGCTCCATCTTTCAAAATTATGCCCTACACTACAGTTAAATGTAATATTCTACCATAATGATTTAGTAGCATGTCACATCTATTTATCACTGGTATAAAATCAATCACACAAGATTCAGAGCAGTACGGACTGAGGCCCAGGATTCTTTTATAAACAGAGCGGCATGACTGACAACAACAGATAATGAGCCTTTCTCTGTACAGCCTTCCAGTAGTTTGCATCCTATTTACTCACCTAGGCAAAACATTGAAACAACAAGTTGTCAGTTCAGTTTCACCCAGAGGCCATTTGGATATATTTTGACCTTGGACCTAACTAAATATTAAAAAATACTGTAACTGACCCGAATTAAAATAAAGTCTACTCCCCTTTTGAGTTCAGTACTGCAAATAGTTATAATATTGTTTCATGTTACATGGCTTCAAGTGAAAAAACATCTGAAATTATATCATTACTTCATTTTATAAAAGTTATAGATAGAATATATGCAATACAGAAATGCATATATGTACATATAAATATATACATGTAAACATATATAAGTTACAGAAATTAAGGGTACACAATCAAACAGTGATGTTTTTGGAGCCTCATCACAGTTTATTGGTTGCAGATACAGTTTAACCTGTTGCAGTTCCCTGGAGGTACATTCTCCAGACAGTCTCATCACATGAAATTATATACCCTTCTGGCTGCTCTCTGAACTAAATGAATATGTCAAATGATAAATCTGAAGAACCCTCACTCATTTTTAAAAGCTTTGACTGCTTCATGGGTCCAGTTTAGAAAGCACTCTGTCAAGAACTGAGCTGATACCCCTGGGATGGTGACCTTCTCTGTCTTCTCATGTCTAGCTCACACTAGAAGAGCAGCCTGGTGCCTTTGAAGAGTTAATACACAATCAGCACTGGCTTAACGTAGGATGAGAGAAATGGTTCCTGCTCCCAGCTCCAGGAGCCCAGGCTGTAGCCTGCAGTGTGCGTTCAGCTTTCCCAGCTTCCACTGCAAGGCAGCGACCGCAGGGGAAAGAAGAAACCACTGCAGCAACCACTGCAGTTTGTGGAACGAGCTAACACAAACACTAGAAGCAATCTAACTGAGGCATATGAGTTTTCCATGAGCAGGGGAGACTTGAATTCTCCTCAGAAGAAAAGTAAGTCTTCACATATATCCCACTGTCCTCATAGACTCCTGATGCTACTGCAATAACTGGTGCCAGGGTCAAAGGTCTTTCCAATTAATGTGCATACTGCAGCACAGCACACTTTCGCTTGCCTTTAACAAGTGACATTCCTGATCAATCATAGCTGGAAGCAATACTTATTCACTTCCAGATCATGATGAAATGATATACAACTGTTTTTTGTTTTTATTTACTGAAGTCAACAGGAGATTTTTTCAGTGACTTAAAAGCAGGTCCAAAACATATATAAGGCTGAGGAAAATGGATTGAAACTAGATACGATCTGAGGCTTTTCCTACTTGAAATATCTTTGTCCCAAAAGAAAGTTTGGTTTTTGGAAGATGTAATGGGTAAAAGGAGAAAACAAGCAAACTGAAAGTTTTGTTTCCTCAAAAGCTGTGAAATTTGTTGAATGAAGTTACCTCTTTATGAACAAACTAAAAGGGGGACTAGATACCTTGAGTAACAGGAAAATCTCTCCAATAAAATACAGGTGCAGGTCATACTGGGCAGCACAGTATACTTCTACTCCCATGGATCCATGTGCTCAGCTTGGAGCCAGACGCAGCTGTTAGCCTGCACTGCCTTGCACATGCCTGGATTCGTCTGTAGAGTGGTTTCCAGAATTATGGTTTGTACAGAGATGTATTAGCTTGCATACGGGACCAGACAAATACGATGACATTTCGTGCAAGAAGTGAGTTTGCTCAAGGAGCTGTACAGATGTATTGCCACAGTGCTTCCTACGCTGCTAATAAGCCTTTCTGTAAGTAACCTGGCTCTGTTCCCCGGTTTCTCTACATCCACAGCACATTTAAAGTGCAGTCTGGATAACGTGCATGCCTCTAAACAGTTTTTGTTTTACCTATGATTTATTTGTAAAAACAATGCGTGAAACCTTTCTACTGGAGACACTAACTAATCCCTGTGAGATCTGATTTCATATGACTAGAATCAATCATTTATGTGCCCTTATCACATATCATTTTCTTCCCTGCCCTCCCCCATGGAACTTAAACCCTGACCTCTCTTCAAACAGATGCAACATTTTCATTTGGTGCTATGAGCAATCTCAGAGCTACTGCCACTGTTTGAAAATTGCAATATTACACACAACCTTGTTTCATGTTTGACATCAAAATGTATTTTTGGACACTCAACAACTTATTGTTTAAATTAATCACGGATGGACACCGACATCCATTTTTTCCCTTTGTTTGACTGAGCTGAACTTCCTTTGATCCATGTGCTAATGGAAACAAACGATATAATCCACAATGAATAATTTTGCTCTGCTCAGAGATGTGAAAGCAATAATAAAATAGTAAACACAAGTTAGCAGACTTCCTTGTAAATGCTACAACTGCTTGCTTTGTCATGACAACAGATATTTATCTGCTGCCTACTTTTCATTTATATGCAACATAATGAAGTAAGTGAAATTGTATTTCCTTTCTAAAACAAAAATTCCCAGGATTAACAACTCATACCAAGCTATGGATGACGATTTTCACTGTGTGTATCAGCATTGCCTATCAGCAGGTTAAATGAACTTCATTTAAAATTCTCCTCTACCTGTCACTTACACTTGCATGATGCAGATTTAGCAGTAGTAGGGTTTTCAGAGTCAAGTTTTTCCATGCCTGATTCAGACCTAATCTATATCTAGTTTTATACCTAGAGTTAGGTAGAAAAGGACTTTCTTAGGATAAAAATATATACAAGACTTTTTATATTACACTATAAACAATATTAAAAACAAAGCTCAGAAAAGAGTCACAGCATTAATAAAACTTCCTTACCGCTTCATGATGAGAGTAGGAAGGGAACGTTGGCTGCAACCAACATGATCTTACTGATAGTTCCCAATCCTGCAAGGCCCATGCTGCAGACCTCTTCAAAAAATATTTACAAATAGCAAGCGTGATGAACCTTAACGTCTTATGGTAACCTAAACATAGCTGAGAGGCACCTTAACCCTCTTAACACCATGCCAGCCTTTGTTCAAAGGGACATCTAGATATCCAAACTTCATAGTCATTTAAGACCATTTAAGACCATGCTGCACCCCTGGAATTCAAAACACATGTTTAAAGGTTTTAAACAAGTTCCTGTGTGTCAGCTGCTTCCGTCCCTGGTCTTTGCTTAAACTACAGTAAAGACAAATTACTACAGGCAAATAGGAATAGGCAAGTGGGGATAACAATTTTTTGAATCACCGCAGTTACGTTTATCACAGTTCATTGATTTGCACCCAAAGATCTGCTTCTTAAAACAACACTGCCAAGAGAGCCTAGGCATCTTTCTAAACTCAGTCCCTTTAAGCACAGAGACTGGCCTGACAACTTCCTTTCCAAAGATGGCAATCTTCAACTATTGACTTCCCATCTTTTCAAGCTCCTCAAGCAGGACTTAAACACTGCTGCCAGAAATAATCACTAAAGTTGTCACTTCATGAAAGAAACAAATAATAATTTATAGCCATATGCATTTGCTGTCTAATTCACTGCCTGAAGACTATTTAAATTCAAAGTGTACATGACCATGGCCAGGGGAAAAATGCTACATAATGTTTGGCCAAATAATTCCTCGTCCTCCCTCTCTCTCTCATTCTTTATTTTCCATATCAAACAATTCCTCATATTTAAATGAACCAGATTATTACCTCAATTATTAGGTTCCAAATCAAACAACTACATTCAAGTTGTAATTATAAACTAATGAGTCTTTAAAACAAGAGTTTGGCAAAGAAGCATTTAAGTGTTAGAAAAATGTTCTTGAATAGTAAGATATGCTCTACTTATTATATGCAAAATGCTTCATAAATCTCTTTAATATTCACAGAAAAGTAGACAAAAATAAAACCAAGTGTTTTGTTTTTGAGCACGTATAAAAGGAGGAAAACAGGCTGCTGAGGGAAAGGGAATAAGAGAAAAGTAATCTATGTCAACTAAGGAAAACTGATTTATATTCCCAGTCTGAGAAAATGATCACAAAGAAACCAAAATAAGATTGTTTGACCTATGTACCAGTCATAGCATATGCTTTAAAGAGGAAAAAAAATGAATACAATGTATCCTTATTACCTTCCATTGCTTTGATATGTCCAGAGAGAAGATGTATGAGATAAATTTCTGAGGCTGAATTTTTCACAAACAGTTTGACAAATTAAACAATCACAGAGATATAAGATTTCCAAGATCTTAGGTAGAATTCTTCATAAGTGATATATTGTTTTCATTAGGGTTTCAAAAACAGTTTTATATACAAAAATATATGCTTAAGAAGAGGAAAAGAAAACAAAAATGTTGTGTAGTGTTTTTTCCCTCTGCCTACGAAGTGAAGTAATAAACCTTTCCCAAGTTTTCTAAAAATTTTGTTGAGTTCAGAGAGAATAACCTTCAGGAAGATATTGTTTTGGTTGTAGTTTCACCAACATGGTCCAGGGTGATATATGATATTCTCAGAGATTAGAATCAAGATTATGAGCTTCCACTTTTTTGAGCATTTAAATTTTTTTTTTTTTTTTTTTTTTTTTTTTTTTTTTTTTTTTTTTTTTTTTTTTTTGCATATGATGAGATAATATTCTTCCAACTTCTTCCACAGGTCTGGATTAAAAAATGAAGCAACCCCCCCCCCAAAAAGCCCCTGGTAATTTCAGTTCCTTCAGTCTGGGGATTAACAGACTTGCTTTTTGAGGGGATATGCTTATAAATTCTGGAAATTTGAACCCAACATTTTTCAGGCTAACTATCTCTACAATCCTTCATCATATGTGAAAAATCATTGCCGCTGTCTTTGTTAGGTAAAACTACAAGAAATTGGGAGGATGACTTCAATGAAAACGTGTTCCTAATTTCAGTAAACTTGAATGAAAAGAAAAAAAAAATCTGCTCTTTAAATCTGCAAGAACTATTTACATAGAGTAACTGCACGGTTCTTTCTTGTTGCAGAAGTCTAATTCATGTCAATCAGACCTACATTTCCCATTATTCAGAATGCATATCTCTGATCGTGTATTGTTCCAGGACCCTATATGAAATTCTCTTTCAAAATCTTACAAAATTACAGAGAAAAAAATCTGACTTGAATACAAGCACTAAATATATAGTTTTCAATCACAAAAACTCAAAAGTGAGAGGTTTTTGGTTTGTTTGTTTGTTAACTTGGGAAGAACATGTTACACTTTTACTGTATTCAGAGTTTTAATTTTCCATTTAAGAAGATGTCACTGTGATATAATAGCCAAAAATGACTATACATCAAAAATATTTGTCTCTTTCTCTCTGAGCATGTGTCAAGGAAAATAACTTTTCATATAACACAAGATGATAAGCAAAGAATATTTCATTGTCTCCTTTGATGTAGTTTGTACAAAACAGTCGTACTGGACAAGCAACTGCTTTGAATTCAAGAGAGAGAACAATACTGATGTACCCACAGTAAATCAACAAGTTGAATATTTTAGTACCCCAGTAGCATAATGTGAATAATTGATTGATTTGTGTTTGTTCTCCTAGCTAACTTAAAAAAATATAACCCCTTCAAGTATTGGGAGGTAGATAGAAAGTGAAACACTTTTCTTTCATTCACAAATGTGTGGGGTTTTTTTTTAATATTCATACAAAACTCTATTTAATTTAGTTCATTTTAATTTTACTTTCAGTTGGACTTAATTATATTCCAACACAAAGTATCATTCTGACACGAAAATTCAAAGTATTTCATTCTGAGCATGTCCAAATGAAATGTTTGGATTTAAATTCCCCCTCCCCCTTTTGTTTTTTTTTTTTTAGATAAAGCAATGTGCTACTATCTAAATTAATTATATTAATCTTGGCAAAAATACTTTTGTTTGAAATTTGTATTGAGTTATATACCTGAGGCATCTGTAGATTTATTTGAATATTAGAATCCCAAGCGCATAGAAACTGTTGTCACTTGATACACAATAGTAATTGTATGAATTAATGATAATCTAGCAAATGTTTTATGTTTTAATTTCAGCTTCTATGAATGTTTAGCTTTATCTAATCCATCAGATTAACTTAAAACTGCCCATTTTACCTAACATTAACCCTTACCTCATTGTTCTCTAATGGACAGCAAAACTGTCCCCTGGGACTGTTCGTGGAGAGATATAGATAATATTAACAAAGGATATTTTCAAATAAAAATCCTTACTACTGAGGGCAACTTGGAGGACAATAAACTTTTGGAAAAATGTATTATTATTTAATACTGAACACATTCAACCTCTCATAAAGACTTGACAAACCAAAAGGTGATCAGCATGCCCAAACAGCATGGGAAGGGAGGTTGTGTGAAGTGAGAGGGCAGCATTCACATGCTGTCCAAGTGATGGAAACAGAAAAAGCAATACGTTCTGGCCACTGAAACAGGAAAAACCCACAACAAAGCAAATTAAAAAAGGGAGCTTTCTCCAATGGGAGTAAAAAGAAGACGTTGGAAAGGTCAGTGTATCATTAAGCACTTTTTCAAGCACATCAGAGCTTGCATGCTGAATACTGTGCGTGGTCCTGTTCCAATATGCTAAAAGTTTACATGAGCTCTAAAGCCAAAGACACAAATTTGTAGATAGAAAAGATAGGAAAGTCCACTAAAAGAGGCCACCTCTGGCTCAGCAAGTCCCTGAACCACCCGCTGCCGGGAGCTACAGCTGTTCTGGGGTTGTACTGCCATGGACCGCTTCTCCCCCCATCTTCCACCCAAAGCACCACTGCATATCATAACTGGAGATCTTATGCACTAAAAGAGCCATAACTGTAACAGACATTAAAACTACTTTTCTACATTTCTGTCTTAATTTACTTCATTTTTTGCTTTGTAATTTTCCTTTAAAATTAAATGTTTTGTCATCTGAATTAATGTCTTCAGGTTGTGGATGTTACCAGAAATTTGGAGAGATCTCAGTCCTAATACAATCGCTTTTCAGCAAACATCTTTATAACCTATTTTGCATACAGACTTAATAAATTCTATGGCTTAGACCTTACCAAGTTTATTAATGACTTTGTAATTATGCAGATTATGGGTGCAATATTCAAATATGTAAGAAGAAACATTACGTTTATAGTTACAGTCAAATACAAGTCTCCATTACAAAATGTGGTTATCCTGTACCATCCCAGTGTTCAGCTCTTATCACATAAGTGCTCTAATCCATGATCTGATCCTATGAGAGTCATATCGACAGATATGCTCTTTGGCTGTTTAATGACACTTGCATAATTGGAGGCACAGAGAATCTTAATGAAGAAGAACGAATGATTGCCTTCAATACACTATTTGCCTTCTCACTCCTTCTAGGACGTGAGGTGGTCAGTTCTGCTTGTTTTTAGGAAGAATCTGCACAAGCATTACATGGTTAAGAACAGAGCTGCTACTCTTTTAGATCAGCTAGTTCCCAGCAGATGAACCGAGTCTGGATTTAGTTTCACAGACTATCACTCTGAAAGTAAGGTATTTCTTGTGCCCTAACTACCTGCATTTCTATATTTCTAAATCACTTTATTTTGCATTTATTCTTAACTCTCAATCTCAGATAGTTTAGCATGATATCTTTGTAAAGCTTATAGCTGTTAAATCAGGAGCATTAGAACTATGAAATACCTAATTTGTCAGTCTACATCAACTTCTAAACAGTCTCCAGACTGGTTCAATGAGAGGGCTGAAAATCACCTGTTTCCCCCCTCATTTTCCTCTGGCAAATCCTCATCAGAAAAAGGCCATCACTGAGGTCTAGAGAGAATATCATAGTGACAGTATGACTCAAGGAGATACCTGCACTGAAGATATTGTCCACATACTAAATCAGCCCTAATTCATTCTTTCATCACTCTAGGATGATTAATAGTCTCTTAAGAATTTGAATATCACTGTCAAGTAAATAATGATAAAAGGGCAGGTATATTTAGAGTATCACAAATATATAGCTTCAGAGCTAAGGCATTATATTGTGTTTGCATTCTACTCAATATCACATAATCAGTAGAATTCTCCTGCACATCTCAAAATACCATCCAGAAGTTAATTGTGTCCAAAATTTAAAACAATGTCAAGGTTCCATTGATTCCAAGAATCAATAATTCTACAAGTAACTTCTTATAATTCAGTTTTCTAAAGTTACTAACCTTAACACTTGTGGCTTATAACATTCATAACAGGTATTCATAGCATAAAATCCCTTTATATCAAATATACCTAAAATGAGAAGTATTGGAGGGATAACTTCTATTTGGTGCTTTCAGGCAAGTAGAGTACAAAACACTTGTGAAAGGGGCATATGCTCTGATACATGCAACAGCTGCTTATCTGGAATGAAAATGCTGAGTAATAACGCTACAAGGGGAAAAACAACACCTTCAAAAAGAAAAAAGATCCATTCTCAGGAAAAGTACAAAAAGTACAATTTCTTGTATAAGGTGGATTTTCTGTTCTCTTTACATTTGAGATAACTTCTGTGATAGAATGATGTTTCTGTGCATATCATATAACACCCCAGAGTTATTGCTCAAGTGAAGTGACCTCCTCAGAGATATTTGAATGTTCTCTACTTCTCCAGTCAACTGCAGTTCTGATGTTCCACACTGTTATCCCACTTGGATTTCATTAACACCTAATTTACAAGCATAAACCATGTAAATGATTGGAGCAGATGCAGAAAAATAATTGTAATTTGGGCTGAAGTCTTTATTTCCCAACCTAATTCAGTAACAATAAAATCCTCTCTCTAAAGAGTAGACAGGAAGACTTTACGCACAAACCCAACTGAATAAATATTCTCAGCCCTGGGCATTTAATTTCTGGAAATAGCCCATGAATGGAGGAGTAATGTCCCAAATTATGAACCAAGCAATGCATGACATTGTTTTCCACATAAGAATTACAGTGATAAAATAATTATGAAATAGGAAATTCTTAATATCTCCAATTAAGAATTTTCTCAAGTGTTTCAGCTTTAAAGTACACAATACTTGGCTTCAAGAGAAGTTTCCTGGGTGCTGAAGATATTATCCACTAGGTCCTACCTCAATCTACAGATCCAGAAGCTCTTTCTCCTTTTGGGGTACTTTTGCGCAAAAACTTAAGCTTGCTTATCTTATAAAACACAGCACAAAGTACAGAGACTTTTGCTGATGGAACTTGGCAAAGAAAGAACAATATTACCTCCCAATGAGTTTAATTCTTCTGATCTCTGGAACTACTCTCAAATAATGCCCAGAGACATACACTTTGGTGGTAGAACAACTGCTGCCTCATCTATTATAACTTCCTTCTAGCAATAAGCCTGAACTTTTTTAATACCAAAGCTGTATGGACATTTATTTTATTCGCCTCACATTTCTACCTTGTCTATTTTTTTGCCACTATCACATTTTGTACTAGTACATATCTATCACCACATTGTATTAACAAAGTGCCATAGTTCAATTTGGCAGTAGATGAGCTTGTGAGTTTTAGTCATGTCAGAGATGCTGCTACTCTCACTCCTGGACACACAAACTAAAAGAACCACGTGATAAATAAATAGTATGTGGAGAGCGGAAATTTTATAGCTATGCAAATGCTACAGAAGTAGGTCATAATGTCTGCAGCTGAAGTTTTACTGTGGTAGCTTACTTTGAAATAAATAGCAACGGTCATTGATGATTAGTTTGCTGAAAGAACAGAATTAAATTAAATCAGTAAAAACTTGCACAAACTTGTAAAGGATTAAACATTTTTATTATATTCAAAAACTCTTCTATATTTGCTATACGCTTGCACATTGATTTCATTTATTAATTCATGTGTATGGCTGCACTCAGTGTCCTCATGTACCGTTCGCAACAAAACCTGATAATCAATACCATGATGCTTATTTGAAGACAATGAAGAAACACTGGGATTCTGAAAATTTGCTACAAAACATCCATGATCAATTAATGAAGTTTAAAACTTAAACCTAGAAAATAATGTCCTGTTTATGGTTATTTCACAGACAGAAATGCTAAATTACTGTTTGCGTTATTTATTATACACTATCTGTTTAATTTCAGTAATAGTGACTTTTCTCTATTTTCTAAATTGCAGTGAAAATTAGATATTCAATATTTTCTATTTCAGAAATATAATTACTAACAGAAAAGACTATGTACAGCATTTCATACTACTGAAGTTCTTGAGGGGGATATGCAAAAACTGCATTTTTCAGAAGACACATTTTGAACTTTAAAAATCGCTCAAGCTAATTTAGGATAAGCAGTGTAAGAAATGATAGGAATAAAACACGAGAGGATCCAGGTAACATTCATAAAAACACATCTGCACACTGGAAACTCAGAGTCTGCACCTGCAAAATCTCTTGTTTCAAGATAATCAGTACTTACAGGACATGTTGTGTATGTTACTTGAAACCAGTTTAACCTTTCTAAGGAAACACAAAACCCACATAATTCTAGCATTTAGGTGAGTGTTGACTGCTTTGCTCTTCCAGCAGTTTAAAAAGAATATCACAGATCAATGAATTAAAGCTGATCTCTTTCCTAAGAGCAATGTGAAAAAAAAATATTCCTGAAGCAAAGAATCCCTGAAACTTGCTGTTTCCAGACTAGCATTTTATTTCTGTAACTTCTGGGCCATTGCCCAGTGGTACTCTATGTTTGAGATGATAACTGGCCAGCACTCAACACGGTAATATACCTATACACCTAGCATGCTGACATGGAAAAGCAGTAACTAGGTCTTTGGAAAAGCAGAAATTTGTAATCCACACAGAGACCACAGAACCTACAAAGAATGGCATCACTCAGTCTTACACACTTGAGCTAACTGTTATACTTTATTTGACTGAGGTAGGTTTAACTGTGACATCATGGAGAGAAGTCAAAACAAGTGCAGCCAGCTTGGATAAAGAGGGAAAGAGAGTCAGAGAATTCAAACTCATAAACTCTTAAACTTGACCTCCAATTGCCAGAAGTATATGAAATACTACTTTAAACAGTACACTTGACCAGAAGAATAGAGGAACCCTGGCACATCAGCTCTCTTCCATGACCCAGAGAACCGGTAGCTCAGAAGAGAGAGGGCATATGAAATCTACAAGTTTTATTCAAAGATGGCCTTGAATCCCAAGCTTTCTACATCTTAGAAAAGTTAGGTTATCTCTCTTTCTCTAAGGGAATATATCTTTTGCTATTCATGCACATCTTCTTCTGTGCATGAAATACAGCGTGAAGGTGCTAGGCTGAAAATCTAACAAGTGCAAAATGGGAGCTGACATCATAGGCTGATTGGATGCGGAAGTCAGTATTTTGGATATTCAGTATTTTCAATTAAAAAAAATAACAGTGGGAAGGAAAGCTATTGGCTGTTGGCTACCGACATGTTAGCAAATATTTTTCAGAAGCTTTTATCCTAATTTAGAATAAATGCACACAAAATTAAATCTTGAAAACTTTCACAGATTGTGAAAATTGGTTCCCAATTCTATGTTGTCTTTAAACTGAATAGCGTTTTGTATCAGCTCAAAAATATGTAACAATACCATTTCATGGATCCTTAAACAGAGACTATAATTATCCTTTATTGATTATATCATTACTGTTAACTTCCTATTGTATTTTCTCTTGCCCTCATCCCTCTTCCCTAGTGAATTCTACACATTTGTTGAAACATCCTTTTTGCTTTAACTCCTGACATTAGCTACCCGAAAATTTTATATTTCTGTAGTGATTTAACATAGAATATTCTCTTGTTCATGTAATCATATGTATTACTTGAATGGATGCTTCTGTTGGGCTCAGACTCTACTGTATGTCCCTAATGCTCCTGGACATTTGATGGATTACTGTGAGTTTCATAATAGTTTAGAACTCCCTCATACACTTGCTGACAAGAGAACGGGTGCTAGAGACTTGAACAGCTAACTAAACTTGACAGTCCTGTCAACACTTATGAGAGTTGTTTGGACAGAGGGTCAAGCAGAGGAAGGAAGAGGACTAGAGGGTGAAGGATCCTGACGGAGAGAAATTCTTTTGCTTTTATTTTTTTGGTGTTGTTCATTTGCCATAAAATTAATAAAGAGTCTGAATGAAGGACATTACTTGCATATCTTAACTCTTCACTTCTGAACAGAAGGAATTTAATTCTGCTGCACTGACAATACATTGAAATCAGCAGGCAATCCAATTTTTTATTTTAAAATATATGGAAATACCTATATACTACTTTTTATATAAAGAATTCCATTATTGAGAATGCATTTGAATTTCTCTTTATAAATTAAGATAATGTATATAATTTCACAGAATCAGAGAATAATTTAGGTTGGAAGGGACCTCCTGCTCAAAGTCCTCTCAACTAGATCAGGTTGCTTAGGGCTTAGTCCAGGCAAGTTTTGAAAATCTCCAAGGTTGAAGAGCCTGCAACGCTGTTGAACAGATCTAGTTTTAACCACGCTCATGATGAAAACATTCTTACATCTAACTAGAATTATACTGCAATTTACGATCATTGCCTCTCATCCTTTCACTGTGAGACTCCAAGACTATCATTTCATCTTCTCCATACCCTCCCATCAAACAGTTATAGACAGCATTAATATCTCCCCTTCCCCTCTTAAGGCTTCAGCTTTAAACTCAGCACTCTCAGTCTCTCCTTGTACCACGTGTGTTCCAGGTTCTTAATAAAGACACCAAACTGCATTGATCCCTGAGTGACACTGCTCATAACTGGCCACCAGTTGGATTTCTATTTCTGATCACAACCCTTTGAGCCCAGCCAATTTTTCACCTATCTTTTCCATCCATTTCACCAGTCTGCATCTCTCTAAATTGGCTAAGCTTACTATGGGAGACCATGTTGAAGCCCTGCTAAAGTCAAATTATCCAACAATGACCCTCCACCAGACTCTCTCTAGTATGTCCATGTCTTCCTTGTCCTAGGGAGCCCAAATTGGACACAGCACTCCTGTTGTGGTCTCACAAGTGCAAAATAGACGGGGAGGATCACTCCCCTGAAGATGCTGGCTGCACTCCTGGTAATGTGGCACAGTATGGGGTTGGCCTTCCTCACTGCAATAATATCTCTGTTGTGTTATATGATCTCACATAGCCTCGCTGGGGAAGAGTTCGCGCAGAGCTTAAAAGACTCAACTATTCTCCCACAGCATTGCTTTAGCAATCAGTTTGTTTGATTTTGGCAGTTCTGAACACTACAAGAGATGGAGAAATGTCAGTAATCCAAAAAGAAATTGTGGGTAGAGGAGACAATGACGGTTGCATAATAACATGTGACTTATTTTTACATAAGATTCAAAACATATGATTGAATTACTGTTGGTACGACAGGTAAAAAATGACAATGATCCTGAAAGCTATTCTGTGACTGAATGTAATAACTTCTGTTGTCTTAGATACCAATTACTTAGACTAGAGTCTATCGTAATTGTTCTGTGACAAACTGTTCAGCTTCCAGTTAATCCTTGTGTTGTTTTTTTCCGTCTATATTGTATCAATCTGCTGTAATATTTTGGGAGACACACCTAAGCACTGTGCTAGAGTACAGGTGATTTGCATGAGATCCATTTTCTGTTAGAGGTTCAGTGCTCCATGGGTCTATGCAGATTATTTTGCTATCTGATAGAAAACAGATTTATGCAATATTATTGCATCATTAGCATCTATGCAATATTTGATCTGCTTGGTCTTCACAATGACTTCAGCAAGAGAAAATAATTCAAGTTTGTTTTAATGATTCTGAGTTGCAAAAAATGCAAGTATTTCCAATATTGACAAAATGGAACACCTATCCGTTCAAATCATTGTGGCAACTGGTACAATCAATTCACATGAACAACCTAAATTACTTAAGTCAACATCAAAGCTCTGTGGCCTAAAATCTTTTATTTCAAAATTTTATTTCTGTCAGGTTGTCTTTCATTTGTTTATAATTAATTTCTACAAGATTACGTATTAATATAGCAGTTTTAATAGCAATAGAAGAATTTATAATCAAGAGAAAGCATGATGACAGCTACAGATTCTGAAGTAAATATTATAAATAACTTCTGGGATCAGAACAGTTAGAAAAAGAGCTTAGTTAAGTATTGGACTTTCTAAGTAAAAATGTTTGGATTATTCTTACCTCTGTAACAGATTCCCCCCCCCTCCCCTTTTTCGTATTTTTTCCCCAGAGCTTGTTCCTGAATTATTAGCTATAGTGACAAACATTGTTTCCCCACTCTTAGCAACATGGAGACATTGCTAATGGCTTTACATGCCATATAATGCAAGACCAGGGAGAAAAGAACTTACTCTAGGAAAAAAAGTGGCAAACGGGAGGTGACAGACAGCTCGTGTTGATCCTCCACAACTTGATAATGACATTATCTTCCGACAGCTCACAGGAGAACATGTCACTGCTACATGTCTAAAGCTACAGATGCCTCCTAACATCTCGAAGAAAATGCAAACAGCACAGACAGCACTCATCAGGGTCCATGGTTTATATTTTCTCTGGGCAGTTTCCCCTAGTTAACTATTAAAATGGAGTTTCAATATGCATTTCCTGCCTGTGAAGATATCATTGCTTGGGTGATAGCAGTCAACATCTATATTATTAAGACATATTCCAAGAATCCAGTCTCTTACCACATTTAGCATATGAACAGGCAAAATTACCAAGTCATATACCTGAAGCATAAAGTAATAACAAAAATTGCAATAATTTCTTGCTGATTTCAGGACAGTGTTTAAGGTACTTTATATTAAGCTAGCAAACGCTATGGAGACTTGCCTAGATGAGAAACAGCAGGAACTACCATTCAGTGCCACTTGCTGGACCCAGAAAGTATCTCTACACGGCACTTTACTGCAGTGTGTGTAGATATCAGCATACGTAATGTCATGCACCACTGCATGGCATAGCACAACTCACCTCCCATTTTAATTTCCAGTCTTCAACTGTAATCGTTAGAGGCATTTAAACCAATTCCTACTGTTCTGAGAAACAGGATCATTGGCAAGATTGTTCTGCTTGTTTTCCATTTAGGCCTGAAATATTTATAGCTAACATACAGTGCAGTGGATTGTTAATGAGAGTAAAGTACCGTACTTTGAATGGCTACCTACCTATTTTAACTACCCTTCATACTCAGATTACAGACTACAAAGGCTGAACTTTTTTATTGTTGCTGCTCTTTTGTTATTAAAAATGAATATCATTTTTATTTAGGTGAAGAGTGCAATATCATTAGTATTACCTGTGTACAGTGTACCTTTGGGCTGGGGAAAGGAGGAAGGGAGAGAAAGTTAACTTTAATGAGCTCTTTCTCAATTTTTTTCAGTAGATACACTCCAGCGCTGTACACACTGACACACCGGGTGTGCTCCTTCCGTTCTCAGAATACAAACATGGTTCTAGTTGGCAAATATATGCCCAAGTCCCTCAGAAACATCATCCTAAAGACAAGTCTTCCAAACTATCCAGCTCTACAAGGTGCATCCATTACTAAAAATCAACCAACCTTGCTTGATAAAGGCATGAACCTGAATTATCCATGCATTGTTAATTAGCACGTCATTTAGGGATCACCACTCTCATCTATTTTCTTGCCATGACTTATTAAGCACTGGCTAAGAAATGGTGTTTTCATCAGTCCACTAGCTCATCGCTTGTATATAAAAATTGTTTGCAAGCTACTAAATTCCATGTAACAAAAGGTTTGACATTGCCATTAGATGGGAGAAAAACATTTTTCAGACACACAATTCCACATACCCATTTAAATATTTTCTGAGAAAATGACAGGCAGTAGCTCTCATCACAAAAGACACGATACAAACCTTTGTGCTGGTAAACCAACTATGCAATGTAAACTCTATATTCTGAAATGCCAAACTGTTACCTACAAATGCAAAAGCAATTTGCTCTTGCGCTTGACATACTCTAATTCTTTAGTTTTCTCTTAAAACGAAAAAAAAAAAAATTAGAAGATGTTGGGGAAGGGAAATTCTGGTAGTAGGGCTTGAAATTTGAGTGTCAAAGCCACATAGGCAGGAAAGAACACAAAGCCAGCCATAGAAATTCAATGTTTAAAGACAGGATACCTAAGACTTGACTGAGGACTAAAAGCACAACAGTTCTGGTTTCATTTTATAAGATACTTTTTATTTGTGCTTTTATTTTAAATCTTTTTTTGAAATTGTATTTTACATAATGTGACACAAATTGCATACTGCAGAGGAAACTGTCTGTCTTGGTGAATGAAACCATTTTAATCTCAAGAGTTTTATTATCTGTTAAAATCTATTTAAATATAGGCATTCAAGTTTACATTGCTTGACTTTTATGGAGGAGCTATTTTACAGGAGCAGGATTTTGAATAGACAAGATCACAGCAAATACTTGTGACTTTGACATGTAAGATCAGAAAACATGAAGAAAGAATTATCTAAATTTTCAGAGTTATTCACATACCTCAAAATATTTTCATAGGCCAGAGACCTTCTAATATATTGTATTTGTTATGATAATGACTTCCTGACATGTAGTAATACGAAACTGTATACATCTTAGACACGCATCAAACAAAAGCACCCAGGACTGTTAAATTTAAAACTGCGGAAGCATTTTAACGTTTAATCATATAATTCTATTATTACTTTTGAAACATATTACTTGATTGATCACAGATTATTGAATACAATACATTCATATGTTACAGAATAAAAAGGATAATGTGTTAGACTACTGTTTCACTTTTGTTTTAAGCAGATGGTACAAAGGCAGCTTGACTTGTGTGCTATAAATAGCATCATGGGCAATTTTTTTTTTTTTTTAACATACTGCAGCAAGAGACATCTTTACTGTAACACTTGACCAAATTGCCAGCTCTAGTTAGAGTTAAAAGAATTGAAAAATTGAACTTTGTACATTAGATTTTGCAGTGCTGTAGGCTCTTCGTGCCTGATGTATGATAAAGAAAACTAAGATTCTTATGAAAAAGTAAAGAAGCAAATCACAGTAAGATTTTAAATTACACTGAACATTCTGCATGAAACTTCAATCCATCAAATGGCCACTGAAAAATGAGGTAATTACCTACAATAATTTGCATGTTAAGAGCTAATACAATATTACAAAGTAAAGTCCAGTTGCACATTAATTGTGAAAGCAATGCATAATTTCCTGATTAATGTTTCATGCCTAATATTCTTCCGTGCTCTGTCAGATGCTAAATAACAACATGGCCAATCAATCTACAGAAAGTAGGCTCAGGCAAGGACTGAGCTTGGTTTTCATAAATCCTGATGCAACTATTTCAGTTACAATAGGTAATATTGTGAAGTTTATAAAAGCAACTGTTCAAATTGAACTTAAAAGATATTTTAAATAATGAAACCTTTCAGCAAAAGCACCCAAGACAGAATCTCTGATCCTTCATACATGGAACTAAACTCCGCTTCTTTCAAAAAAGGGACAGCAGACTGGAGCTGGGGAATATGAGAGGGTAATACATTGTCACCCACATGCACACCTTGGCTCATGGGTGCCTGTCTGGTCAGCAAAGGCTAAGCACGTCAAAGAAATGATATGTTCAGTCTCTCTAGAGGAGGATTTCTATCCATGCTCCTCTGTCGAGGCAGGAAGGAGTATTCCTCAAGGACTGAAACTCACCTGTCCTGTCAGCCAGAGACAGGGTGTCACAGTTTTGAAAGAGCGTCAAGCAAAGAAATGAAAGGATGACAAAAGTAAGGAAAAACAAAAAATACTGTTAATAAATAGTGCCAAAATGAGGGTAGCGTTAACTGTCAACAGCAGAAAACAAGCGTGGCCTGGAATTTCTCTCTTCTATATTAGCCAATTCAACAGCCAGGTTTTTGCCAGGCATAATTTGCCAGGCATAAAAATTAAAAAGAACAATTACAGGACCATAAAATCTTTTGACTTTCTATTGGTTTGCTGGGAAAACCCTCTGAAAGGTTTGACAGGCAAGTTCCTAACTTGGTGTCATTCAAAACAGCAAAATGTTTCACAGAACTTGGAGAGGGTGGTCGGGTAAATTCTCAAAGCAGAGCTTTAAAAACACCAAATAGTCAAGCCGAATGAATCAACAGGAAAAAACAGTTAAAACCCAGAGCTATTGACATTAATGGAAGCATTGCCCACCTATAGAAAGAAGAGACTTCAAAGAAAGAATACTTGATTTTGACTGGATGCTGAGGAAATTGCTGGAGACTGTGATCCAATGGATGCAGTAACAAGGAACTGGAATTTTTTTAATGAGCTATGCCACCAATTTAACTGGGTGACCTTGAGCAAGACATGTGACTGAAGTGTGTCACTTTCCTCATTTGTAAAAGAGGTATTATTCTACCTATTTCACAGTGGTATTTGGACACTTGATTAATTTACAAAAACTGCCTCCAGACTCTTGGAGGAAGGTGACTCTTAATTGATCTTCCCTAAAGCAGACAATTTTGACTAGAATAAAAATGGCAGTAAAGCAACTGCAGATTTCCAAAGCCAGACTCCAGGGACAGATTCAATGTGTCCATTTTTTAATCCTTAACTAAACAATAAATATTTGCTGGGGGTGATAAGAATATGTTTTGTGTTAATTTCCCTGCCTACACAAAAGCTATATGATCAGCTCTTCAGCTGTGAAAGCTAAGATTTCACGCTGCCCACATGTAAAGACGTGTCAAAATTTATTGACCTGATGGGTATATTTTGAACCATTCCTAAAAAAAAAAAATCTGTCACCTACCCATGAAAATAAAAAAAGAACAAAAACCCCAAGATGCTAAAATGGCTTACATGGTTTAAAGAGGTTCTCAGAAACTTGCTAGTAATTTCTTATATTCTTGTACTGTCATCCTGTATCACCTTCCAACCTCCAGTCAGATGTTTACAGAATCCTACTGGGAATCTCAGAAGCCAGAAAAGCTGAATGGCTTACTGCAGCAGGCAGCAGCAGCTCTGGTTTTACCAACAGTTTTCTTATTTTCACCCTTTCTCAAACTCTGAGCTAGGCTTTCTTTGCTACTTTTTTTCAGGATTATTCATTGAATTTAGACTTTCAGACCTGGCACTTAAAATGGATTTACCACACTTCTGCTATTATTTCACTGCAGGGTCTATCCAAAAGTTTTTTTGAGTCCATCATGACAGTAAATGGTTTTCCAATGAGATTATTAAACAGCAGCACTGTTTATTAACTACTGCAAACATTTGATCTTTGTACTTACTTTCCAGGTTCTATGGCAAATCCTATTCGTGTCAGTGAGGACCACACAAAATAAATACCCTAAGGCAGCAGAAGCACGAAAAAACAAGAGAGGGGAAGTCACAGTTTATTTTACCCATCTATTACATAAAAAGCAAAATGCTTTCATTTTCCACTGTGGGATGCTTCTAAACGAAATTTAGAAATGTTATTTATCATCATCCTTTTCTCTGCTGTCACAACCAAGCTTGTATGACAAAATTATTATGATAACTACTTAACATTTTGTGGAAAGTTGCTTCAGAGAAATTTCTATACTATGCTAAAACAAATAGTGCTCATCTTTATGTGTGCTATGCCATACCTGACACTCCAATGAATCAGGAATTTACTCATGTGAATACATGCTTTCAAGAGTCACATAAGTAGAAAAAAAATCCCAAACACGTCTAAACACAATATGAAAAATAGGAATTTCTAACCTAATAAAGTTTCAAGCATCTCCATCACATGCATGATATTTTAAGAGCATGTGTCTTTCACTGTTAAATTTTCTATTTTGATTGAGCATATGCAATTTTCTCACCATTCTCTTTATCTGTACTTTATTCACAATTAGCTAATATACTTTGATTTAGTAACCCACATTGCCTACTCTTAAGAGTAGTTCCATGAGCACCAGAAGTAATAAAGACCAATTTTGTAGATAATGTATGTTATAGTATATGATCTAAATAAAGTTTTCCACATAGAAAATCCTCACTTATCTTTTTAATTGCAAGTAATGTGAAAGTATATTCTATTTATCTTCAGAGGCAAGAGAATTCACTATGCTGGTTCCCTCTGCAATATATTGAATAAAAAGGAAATATTAAATACACAACTAACTGTGAGAAAGTAGGGGGAAAAAAAGAGCTCTAATTGAGTGGCAAGTATCTACAAAAAGTATCATTCTATTACTATAGATACTTACACTGAAACTATTCCTGTTTGTTGCCACTGCAGCAGTTTCTCACAGTTGGTGTTGCAGTAAATGAACTTTTTCATGTAAAAATAGATGAAAATGGAAAAGATAACACAACTAGCTAAACCAGTACTTAAATGTTTTCAGTATCTTGTCCTATAAAGATGGTACTTTGTAAAGAACTCCTACTAGAGTAAGTAGTGTAAATACTTACCAAGTAAATAATTACTCATCAGTAACTCTCTTGAGGATGTTATAGGTAGATTGGGAACCAATAATAGATACATTCCAAAGAAAATCTTTTAAATTTTCACAACCAACAGGTATTGCTCACTGTCATTGTAACTGGACTAGTGCCTAACCATCTAACACATAGATAAAGTGTCAAGGTACTTTGCCTTTTTTCATCTGTCTGTGTCTTGAACCATCCTCACAGTTGCCGTAGAAACAACGGCACTGGGTTGTAGGGAAGAGGCTTCTATGGACAGCCACAGAGACTTTTAATTTTGGGGACAGCGTTTTTAAGTGCGTGCTACACATTTGAGTTTGTGGGAAAAGAATGTAGTAGTCATGGTCCTGTCTACTCTCCAATTATTCAACAGTCTACACAAACAGAATCAGGATAGCAGAGACTAGAAGAAGCATTAACTTGCTAATTATGTTAACTGTAGGAGAAACTGGAATACTTTTTTTTTTCCTTTGGTACACCCACTATAACCTTCATGAGTTACACTGAATATCAAAACCTGGCAGGGTCTTTCACTGTTTTATTATTTAACTAGGAAATATATATAACAGTCTTCACCTAAATATACACATATACATATCTATGCATGTATACAGATTTAAAAAAAAAAAAAAAAAAAAATCAACTTTCAAATGCCAGCCTAGAACAAAACCTAATGAGATAGCTAATCTTCCATTATCTGCAAAAAAGGTACAAATATAGAATTCCAAACCCTCAGGATTTATAATTTAATTATAGAGTAACATTTGACAGCGATTAAATAGCTAGACTGAACCTTAGGTTGGCTATGAGTTGTTTGCCACCATGTTTCCTTTCACATCATCCTTTTTTTTTTCTTGCAGTATCTTATCTTACCTACTTGACTTGTATGTGGTTCCCTCAGCTGCTTGCCTTTCAGAAACTCAGTCTAATGAAATAAGTCTATCTTGTCCTTTCATTCAGGCACACAACAAGAGTTGGAAAGCTTCAGAGAGTCCTATAAAATGCAAGTACCCACACATGCTCCAGCCTCTGACTAAGCAGCATGACTGTTTCAGTGACTAGATTCCAGATGCATACAAGAAAGCCTAAAAGGAAAAAAAACCCCACATGACCCAAACCCCTCACCATACCTGAAATCTGACTTTGCCCATGAAGACATTAAACCAAAAAAATTTGAAGTCCCATTCCCAGAGCTGGACTCCTCCTGGGCTCCTCTTCCAGGACGGCTCAGCTCAGCCCCCAGCCAGCCACCTCCTCGCTCCCACTGTGCACAGCGGTCTGCCACCTTCCTCGGCTTGTTCAGGAAAACATTCGCTTAATTTCAAGTTCAATATATCACAACAAGATGCAATTGTTTCAAGTAAGCAGCTCTGATTTGATGCAGTCTTATTTCACAAACAGGTGTTAGTGTTTTGCCAGAAATTAAAGACAGACAAGCTCAATAAAAGAACATACTCTTCATAAGCTAAAGACAGTCAACTTCCCTCCCACCCAACAGACTTAGAGTACTAAATAAAACTGCCAATTGCTCTAGCATAGACTTACTCCTAAAGAGAGTTCAGTAGTGAAAGCATAAAAAAAGCTAGTTTAAACTTTTGGGGTTTATTTTTTTCAGATCACAAAAAAATCCAGCATTTGAGGAACACAGATTCAAGGGAAAGCATATCTCCTGCAATTTCCACCCATCGTATTCTGAATCACTTCTTTCTTACAGGTTCCTACTGTATTAAAGGAGGATTGTATTTCTATCTTTTCAGGCACAGTAAAACTTTGACTTGCTTAAGGACCAAGCAGACCCTATATTTCACTCAAAACAAGCAACATACTTAATATCTTTGTGATTAAAAAGGTACCTTGAAACAGTTATAAAGATATGTACTTTCCTAAAATGGACCTAGTTTTCAACTATTCACTACCATTGTCAGAAGAAAGTTCATTAAAATATATTTTGCCCATGCCAAAACCAACTTTTTTGGGGAAAAAACAACTGTTTTTAGCAGGGGAAAAAAAAAAAGACTTTTTGAGAGTTAATACAGAAAATACAAAGAAAGGTAAAAAATTTTCATCTGGATGTGGGAGAAATCTAGATGATGATGGGGACTGTCAGTGCTTAAACATGACGGACTATATGTTACCGTAGTTCTGTTTTAGCCTGCGTCATCTGTTTACACTTTTACCCTCAGCTACAGAAACACTCAAAAGCTCTACTTGAATCTGCATATAATTTAACCATGAACTTATGTGAGCAATATATTACAAGATACATTTAGTTCTAAAGTACAAGAGAAGATAAAAAAAATAACCTAGATTATATATTATTCTCCATTAAGGAACATTTTTAAATAAGCTTTGCAGTTTTCTTTACCACCACAGCCACTTTGTACCTCTTTCCACCTGGACAGCTTGAAAAGTAAATTTGATCAAATAAGGGAGAAAGGAATAGAATCTGACAAGCAAAATCAATCTCAAAGTAAATATTGTTTTAATTGTAATGTTTGTACTAGTTCTGACTGCTAAATCATTTTCATGCTATTCCATTTTAAAGAAACAATCTCAAATGTCAATGTCATTTCTCTATAACAATAGGAATGAATAGACTCCAGGCTTCTAGCAGGGATATTTTGATAAAAGTACTGTTATGAAAAGAAAGGAATAATAATTATAAAAATCTTTTGACATTTTTTTTTTTCAAACTCTAAGTCAAAATACTTCTGAGATACAAAATGCCTTCAAAGAACAGAAGACAACAAAAGAGTAAGCATAAGCACAAACTGTAGGATCACACACATTCTTGCCGTTTTCTTCCCATCGCTTTTTTTCACCTTATCTATCCTTTTCTCACTACATCGGCTGATCGTTATTATCCAAGAAAGAACCACCTAACTGATGTATGTTTCAATGACAGCTGATGCGCATGGTTTAAATGCAGCCTCTCCCTCCGCACCGGCACACAGAGTTCTCCTGGCTGGCATTTATCTTCAGGAGACTTGCAAGAACAAATTCAATATTACTTGGGAGGGCTTAAGAGAGGAAGAAGCAGAAGTCAAGCAGACACTTACACTGTAAACACCATGATCAACCCTAGCATTTACAGTGGAAGGAGAGATGAAAACATGAGTTTCGTATTATGATTCCTGAATACTGTTTCTTGCAAATTTATGCTGTGGTACAATCAGACACTACTCTCCATTCATTTTAGTCTGATCCAATTTACACGAAAGCTGCAGGCAACATCCTGACAAATTCAGCAGCACAGCCTTGTCTCTGTAGATGAATATACATGCACACAACATCTTATACTTCAGCCTTTTTTAACTTGGACTTGCAAAATAAATATTTCTACAGCTGTAGATTTGATTGTTAAAAAAGTCCTGAAACCTTTGTCTATCTTCTTTACTTCTCTGATATTCACCATTTGTGCCTGAGAACAAATGTGTTAGGTTTCTATATTGCTTTGGTTGCTCAGATCGAGCACTTGATCAGCACTTTTTGAACCGGAACATTGCTCACTTCCCCAGCATACCATTTTCCAAAAATTTAGAGAGATAACTTATACTATACAAAGTGACATTTTTCTGGATATTGTCAATCTCAAGCCACAATGGCTGCAGAAAATTATGGCAGGTAATACTTTCAGGTGAAAAAAAAATGATATGACAACAGGTTAGACATTGAGGAAGGGATCTTTGAAAGAAATGCTCTATGAGCCCATCAACTTTTAAAATTACTTGAGCTCTAAGCTACTTACATGTTTAGAAAAAATCTTTAGCATGAGCTATCTGATTTATGGGCTCTTACCCAGAGCTTCCAAATTGTGATGAGCAGTCAGATGTCTAAACACAATGATATGCACCTCAATTACACCCACAAAACTGCAGACAAAGTAATAAGAATCTTACTGACACATCCTGAAAACTGTGGCCCATTGTAGTGGCAAATAAGTATAGATTAAATATGTATAGGTCAAGAGCCTTTTTTCGATCTTTTCTGATTCTATCCATTAAATAGATTATATAACTAGAATGAGTCATATATTTTTCTGCAGATGTGAAGAGCATTGGATATTTTACATGTACTTGGTTTGGATTTACAATAGTTACTTAAATGCTTCAAAATATCAAGGAAACAGCAGTGTGCTTTTATCCATTATTGGTATTGATTTAGTTGTTCCTTGATTTCCAGCAAAAGCTTTAAAATCAGATTTTTCATGGTCTCTTGTTTTCACAAAAACCACAATTTAGAAGGATATTTATTCATCATACTTTTGAAAAATTATGTGGGAGAGACGGGGGGGGGGGGTGTGGAGCAAAAACTGAGCTCACTTATACACTCCCACAGTAGCTCTGAAGAAAATTAAAACTATTTTCTCCAAGGACTTCTAAGATCTCAAATACATGCAATAAGAGGGGAAAAAAACCCAGAACATTTTGTGTATAGATGACCACAAAAATCTGGCACTGATAAAAGGTTTTTAATTGCCTTTATTCACTTTTCATATATTCAACGTCTTTACTTTGAGTGATTTCATAGAGGACAATGAAATAGCCATAAACAATATTTTGCCGTATTGGTGTAAACACCTTCCACTTTACTAAACAGTCTTCATGTAAAACAGAACCCCTAGCAACTGCAAATATAGTGTCAATTTGATAATTACTGTATGTATTAGTGCAATAAAAGAGTATAAGTATTACATCGGACAGTGACTTCATATGTGCAAAGCTGCCAGTCAGTCAAAAATCCATTGTCATATTTCACCCACTATCAGAGCTGATAAAAGATCATACAATACACAAATCTCTGTAGATGCCCAGGCAAGTACTCATATATGTTTGAGACATATGAGTTTTTTCTTTCTCTCTGGAACAAAATTTGTCACTATATGATTAAAGATAAAAACAGAGATTGAGAGCAACAGGCCAGATGTTGATCTCTTGTGCCAGTGCAATGCACAAATGCCACTCCAAACCAACAGGATGGGTAGAGCTTTTGCAAGTTCAGGTAGATGTCCCTAAAGTCACATAGCTGCGTCCATTACAAGTTCCAAAGGAGACAGGCGCAGTAACAAACCTGACATTGCAACCTGCCTTTGAGAGGAAATTCAGTGACACAGAAAAGCACATTTGACAAGTACATAGGGAGTTCTGCTAAGAAATGCATAGCTTTGTGTGGGTGGGTGGGTGTGGTGTCTGAGTTTATTTCTTTCTTTATGGGTCTGGGGTTTTTTTTCCTTTGTATTTCTAGAAAGATAAACAGATAGAGAGAGGGCAAGCGTATACTGATGTAATTTCTCCCTTTCTAATATAAATTTTTATGCAGCTACATTCCCCCAGTACTGAACGAGGCGTTTGTCGCTTCAGCTTGCCCTGAGCAGTACATACAGCTTTGCTCTAGGGAAGCAGACTCCAGTTGCTTCTCAGTTATCCTAATGTCACTTTACCTTCACTGTAAAAAGAGGCCTTTAAGAAAGTTGAAATTACATTTACGTTCACTGTAAAACCTCTTCCAGAGATTTATAAAATAATTTTTGCATACATAAGGATAAGAACTGGTTTGTTCACTGGTGAAACGTCAGAGCCAGTTGACGTCACCTAGAACAAGATTGCAGGCTGCTACTAGTAAATGTTAAAACAGTGTGAAAACCTCCTTTCTTAATGTTTTTCTGCAATTATAGAATGAGAGATGCAATCTGTATATTACTCCTTATGCAATATAGGGCATTCCATGGAGAGAGAAAGAATGAGGCTTGTCTAGAAATAAAGTTATAAAAATTAGGGTTGGTGAATGCTACATTTTAAAAAAGTTTCTCTCCTAGGCTAAATATGTAGTATAATGAGGAAAGATTTTCATTTTTTGCATGCGTGAGTTCTAAGTGCAGTATTTATCATTTGCTAAATCACACTCATTTTTCTGCATTTTGCCAGCAGTTGCATCAATTGTCATTTAACTGCTCTAAATAATGTGTTCTCTTCCCTGCTGTATTAAACTATTTCTATCAAGGCTAATGATTTTCTGATTTCCACATGCCAGTGAGCTTGGCAGTAACAAATGATGCCTCTCTTTTGCATGTTGCAAGTAGCTTAAATTATATTTTACATACCCATTTAAAGGATCATTAGTTAAGTTAATATCCTTGCTATTCAGGAGGATCAAGCATTTCAGTAAAGGATATTCTCACTATATATCCTCTGCTAGCTCTGAGTACATTTTGAATAGCCTTGGCTTGTTAAACTCACACTCACTACATATGGATAGGCTGTAGAAACCCTAAATATCTATTATGTCCTCAGTGAAAGTGGCTTATTATCACTTTGACGTTGTTATCATCCCTCGACTGGGGAACTACGTATTTTAAAACAGAAGCCATCAAAACTTTCGATTTATTTATTTCTAAAATATTTTCTAAAAATAATCATACAAAGCAAGCAGCGAACAAAAAGTTGCGTGAGATTAGGTTGTTACAGAATTTCTGAAGGCAAATAGCAATCATAAAGGGACAAATTTATAGGCAAAGGCTTCCAAAATCAAAATCATGCCTCATGTTTATTGGTGCATTCTCCTAAATTGTGTGTCACGACTGACTTCAATTTGAGGATATGCATTATACCAGGCGGTATAATATACTAGGCAGCAATCTGCCAGTGCAATAGTAACAGCACTTGGTGATGTAATCATTTGACAAAATAAGCATTCTAAAATTGGGGTCTATTTATTTCCATTGAAGCAGTTTCACAGGACATGGAATTACCTCTTGTCTGAAATAGCTAGCTTCCAACACACTTAGTGACAATGGAATCTAAGGAACGTATTTTGGAGGCTTATACAAAGCAAATACAGCAAAATAAATTTTCTCAGTAATCTGAAGTGAAAAGAATTTCATTCTGGTTCAGGAAACAAAGGTTTTATTTAGCACTAATATCTCCTTTAATTCCCTTTGGTAGATGTAACTCATGCAAACATTTTAAAAGGAAAAAACCACACAGACTTCCAAAGTTGATAAAAAATTTTTTTCTTTAAATTTTTAAAATCCAACTTTTCAATTTTCATAACAGCTTAAAATCTAAATTGTTTTCCTCAACAAATATACTATTTGTTCCCATTTCCCACCATCAGCTGCACCCCCCATCCTTCTAATCCTAGGGAAAAAGAAGGAAAAGGGTGATGGGGCCGAGGTAATGTACAGAGGGAAATGGTATAAGCAAATGTTCTCTAAAAAGTCAAATGCGTGAGCAATTCCCTTCCGCAGCATCAACAGACAAGCTAAAAGTCTTGCTACTGCAGAGCTCGTTCTCTATGATTCCCACAGGGCACTTTTTTTGTTTCAGGGTCTGATTATCAGGTTTTTATTTGCCAACTACCTTCCATCTCAATGTATACACAGATCCTATACATTCTTCTAACTTTTTAAAAAAACACCCAAAACCTAAAGAATCACAAACTTTGAGAAGTGACAGAGCTAAAAGAAGAGACCAGGTTGCTATGCGAGCCACCACAGTTTAGCTCAAAAAGGAGTTGATGTTGCAGGTTCTGATGTCCACTGTTTTTTAATCTGGTTTTGACTATTTATAACTCTGTCAAAAATAAAACATTTGTGCTGAACTTTTCAGCACTGGTAGGTGGTTCATGCTACCAGCGTCTGCTTTTTGTTATTTGTACAACTTCCACAGTGTGTCAGCTAAGTAGGCAGGTTTATGTAGTCCATTCTCTGCCAAGTACTACAGCACTGTTTCCAGAAATATGTTTCTAGTGATTAATCCAGTCTAATATTTAGTCCTGTAAGTGTCAGATTCTTCATTGTTCATAGATGATATGTGGTAAACTGTAATAAATACTATTCAACTGAGCTGCCCAAAAGAGAAGAAATATTTGTTCAGTTTTCTTATTTTATGCTTTCAACACAGAATTTGAAACTCAAACCAAAGCAATCCTTTATAGAGATCACTCCATACCTTCTCACTTCCAGGTGAGGAGAGTAAATTACAAGTCCTGAGGAATACTGCAAGCTGCCAGCCTGCAGGCTACACCCTTCCTCCAGTCCTGCTTTGCAGTCCTGCAGCTCAGCGGACACGCAGGTAAAACAAATCCCACGCAAGCTTTTCCGGGCCCTCGTCGCAGGAACACAAGGAGGCACAGGCAAAGCTCCTCTGCCAACGCATCCGCTGCCTGCGGCAAGCTGGCCCTTCTCCTCCCCGCTGAGCCCCCGCCGGGGAGGCTGCTGGGCTCCCCCAGCCCCTCGCGCCACAGCAGCTTCGTCCCCCAGCTGTGCTGCTGCCAGCGAGGGGCCGTTCCCCCTCTCCCACAGCACGCTGCTGGCACAGGGGCAGGACCCCAACAACATACACGGGGCGGGATCCCGTCTCGCCATACGCTTTGCAACTGAACGGAATACACAACAGGTACAAACTGCCCTCCACTGCAGCTGCCAAGCAAGGCAGTGGCTGGCGAACCCTTGTCAATTTTGCCATTTATCAGGTTTTGACAATTCCACCGGAGTGATGCTGTCTGGTACACTTGAACCAATTTTCATCTTATTTCAGTTTATTGTAAAAATGTAAGTCTTTTTCACCAATACCCTAATATGCAATTTTAATACATCTTTGGTTTTGCAGGTTATAAAACACCTAATTAAAATTAAAACTCAAAATTCAGGTGGACAGAAAACAGGACCGGTACAACTCAAACTCCTCTTCTTAGTAAACATATGAACAGGAATGTCAGCTGAAGCTCCCTCCCATTCATAAGATTGATTTTCTTGGTGAGTGCACAAAATAGCTAAAGCAGCCTCTTAAATATTTACCCACAAGTGACCTTAATCTATTATGGCTTGCACATCTGACTAACTGCCATTTGCCAATTGCTGATTTATTACAAGAAGCGGTATCCTGGCTGTACTCTCTGTGCAAGATTTGACAGTTAGCATCTCTGACATACTTCTTGCTGACAACATATCTCCCTTGCTTCACACGCACATTGTTTCTTACAGCAAATATTTAATCTATGTAACTGTGTACAAACTTGTAATTGGACCTGGGCAACATACAGCCCCTAAATATCAAGTAAAAGGCATTAATCAACATGTTTAATCTCTGAAAGACTTGATCAGTAACAGAGTATAGAGCCTTTCCATTTGCCTGTGAAATGAATTTCAGAAGGCCATTCCCAAATGCTCATATTAGACCGTCACAGCTGGAATTTATTGTCATTTTTGCAGATCCTGTCCAGACAAAAGGAAAGCTCGACTAGCTTAGAGACTCCAAAATATCTCCTCTCCGAGACCTTACTGGAGTACGTGCCGAGGCAAACTCAGGGGCAGCGTAAGGCAGTTTGCATTGCTCCTTGTGCTCTGCCTTCCCACTGACAAATAACTATTCTCCAGACCTCTCTGCTCACACCTTTTGTTGGTGATTGTAGAGCTGATGAAAACGCAGACTACCAACAGATACTATACTCCCTAGTTTTAGTACTAATAGGAAGCAAAATATTTCCCCTCACATAATATGGGGCTTTCTGAACACATTCAAGTCAGTTTAGGGTGTTCCTGACAAGAGCCTCGCAGCCCAGCAGTGTGCTGGTTGCCGGCTTACGCAGGACAAGGCTCTTCACTAGCCAGCACGCCACGAGTAAGAGAAAAAAAATGCATGTATGTAACTCCGGTCACAGAAACACCAGAATTAATTCAAAAAAGCTTTAACTAGGATATCTTACAGCTGCCATTTCTAGCCCAAATGATGCCTTACTCTTTCCAGCACAGACTCGAGAGCAACAAAACACAGCACTTACAAACCACATTGCTGCAGTTACTGTACTACAGTATTTTTTCCACAGACCTATTATATTCCTCACATTTTCAAATATTCAGAAAAAGTAACACATTATTTTCTGTTTCTCTAAAATACACTGTTTGACTCTCCTTTAAAGTAACTGGCTATGAATCCACATTACTCTGTGCAGCTTTGAAGTATTTCTGAATTCAAAATGCAAATTAAATCTGGAGATTTCTTTCCAGTTTATTCACAGAAAGATACAGCTGGTCTACAAGGAAGTCAAATAAGCATGCCTCTCTTTCAGCATTACTCTTTATGTCTTGAATTAAATGTTTGAAATTAAGAAAACATTAGTTCCCTCAGGTATAAACCACAAGCTTTTATTTTCTGTCAAGTAGCCACAGAAAAAGGACAAGCCTTGTTAAATCATTATGTTGTAATCATAGTATGTGTTCTCACTACAGATTTCTTAGCATGTGGAATCTACAGCTTTTATAGAAAGACACTATTAAACACAAGATACATCCTATCTAGTCACCAGGGAACAACTTCGTACTTGTATGACACACAGGCTGGCCTTTCTGAGTTAATTGAGATAAATTTAAGAAAGTTTTCATATGCATTATTAGTCCCTTCATTCTTTATACACCTTGTTGATACATAACTTGCTTCAGTTTTTCCACTACTCCCACTACTGGTATAGTATTGGTAATAGCCATGTAAACAAAACATCGCCATTTGAACTATTTCATACAAACTCCCATAGGGATAAATAAGACAATGGTTAAAATGCTTGTAACAATTTATGAATCTAAGTCCTTGAAAGGGATAGAAATGTAAACACAACTTCACTGTCAGCATTTCCCTCTTTGCTACCCCTGGTTTGCAGGTTTACCAAGAGAGTTTCCGCTGGATGTGTCTGTTCCTGCCTATGACACCCTGACACAAATATGGACATCAAAACCTTTGATAGTTCAGGGTTGTGGTTAACAGGATTCAGACAATCCGCTGCTAGAGAGCCAGTGCACATTGCTGCACTTTTGTGCAGGGTACTAGATCCCCCTGTGCCCTACCATATTACAGGAATAAAGCACAGTGACTGATTTGATGCACGATGCGAGGCTTGCTGCCTTTTAAATTGCTAATTCCCCTGTCCAGTAGGGTCCTGCTGTTCCTATTCCAACAAGTTTACCTGTGCTTCAGTCAACTATACAGCAAGTTCTCAAAAGTTTTGCTTTTCTTGACAGCTTCAAAAACTTGGGCAGATTAATTCCCTCACGTCCTATCATTGGAGTCCCTTTGCCTTCATCTATTTAATTAGGTAACAGCATAATAATTCTTTCACTACTTGTTTTAATCAAGGGCAAATGAGGTATCTAGCAAGATACATTGGTCAGAGGCAGTTGTCGCTGATTATTTTGAATGTAAACGAGTACAAAATGTATTATGAACACAATGCATTTGAAAAACCATTAGCGTTTTCTAAAATGTTCTTAGGTGGCATACAACGTTTACCTCCAAATGGAGGAAAGAGAATGAAGAATGATTTTTGTTTTTCTTTTGGTCTCAGAAATGAACAAAACTAGTGTACAGAAACTGTAATAAGGAGTTATCATAACCTGAGGGAATCTATTAAATTTCAATTAAGAGTATAAACTTCAGGCTATAAAACTGAAAGGGACAAACATCCCTTCAGATCAGAATGAAAGGCATCTTTAAAAATCAGATCCTAAAGGACTAGATAGATTAAATCCCTGCATAAGCTTAAAAATCCCAATTCACAACCAGCAGAAAATAGAGCTAGTCTAATTTATTCATAGTGTATTTTATTGTATTCAACAGAATACAACATTATTTTGCTGTGTTGAGTTATAACCCCCTACTCATAGAAGTAGCTTTTGATTTCATTTCCATTGCCTTGGGCGAACATGGCTGAGGACCCACAAGGCTGTGTCAGATGCTGATTGATTCATTTGAGACTGGAAGATAATAGAAACTGCTCAAATTGACTGCAAGAAAAAGAAATCTGAATTGGGACATTAGGCAAATTGCAAACCAGTTTTGTAATCTTAATTTTAAAAATTAGTTTAACATGAGAAACAACAAGGATTTTAATTCAAAATTTTCACATAAGCTTACCACAGCCCGTTACAATTTATCTGTTGGATTACATTCTCTAAATTTTGTGGAGATTAGAGGCTATATGAAGCCTATAAAACTGGAAGTTAAAAAGGCATGTTCTAGACATTCATTTATCATTTATTCATTCAAGAAGCTCAATTTCTTTGGTGCCCGGTGTGTCTTCCAAGTAGTAGAAGGACCTCATTTAACACACTGTCCTTCAAACAGTCTTTTTAGTAAGCTATTGCTGATTTAAGCCCTCAAAGTCAAGATAATGCAATTAGGGAATCAGAACAGGAACAAGAGCAGCAGCATAGCTTTCTCTCACTAAATGGTCATGTATATAAAATACAAGTGACAACAATCATTGAGTACATCTGTAGTGCATAACTAAGTTGAGTGTAAAGGTGTGTGAGCTACTACAGGTAGCTCAGAGCAGTATTACAGCCTTGGCAGCAAGTGCTCCACCTGGCAAATGTACTGCATAAACAATATAAACGCACCTTAATCTTTAAATATTGATAGCAAAGGAAGGGAACATTTTCCTACCTCTGTCCTGTTCCTGCACCTTAACCTCCAGCTCTCTCATTGTATCATCAGTCATGTAAGAGATTAGTGCTTACAAGAAGTCTCTCAAGGGGGCATTGGGAAAGGACGATAAATTGGACAGCTTGGCATAAAGACATCCTGCCTTTGAAGTGTAGTTATCTATGAGATGAAGCTCATTCTCATGTATTTTTAACAGCAGGTTGGTACCACCACACAACACATATGCAAACAAAAGAAACTAAAACTGGAATTAAACAGGAAATGAAACATAAATACTATCAATAAATAAAGACTGCAGTACTGACAAGGCACAATAATAGTTTTCTCGCATTCCATTAAATTGTAGATTTCTGCTTTGAGGACTTTGTTTAGCTTGACAGACAATGCATACCCTGCTATGAAAGGTGAACAACTGAGACACAAGATAAAGAGTACATTGTCTTTTATGACAGTTTATTACTTATGGGTCCAATATTTGGGGGACAAATTTAAAATAAAAACTTGTGTTTTATAACTAAAATGAATAAATACGCATATAGCAAACATAAAAATGTCTTACAAGTAAAAGCTGCTGGCCCCATTATCCATATTTGTCTTACAAATTAAAAATAACATGAATATTGTTAGGGATAACACCTGCCATGCAGCAACTCAAAATAATACTTCTCACTGGAAACTCATAAATTTGTCCTATACTGGGTTCCCCTGTGATACTTTCAGGGTAGAATGCTGTTGTGGTTTAACCCCAGCCAGCAACAAAGCACCACGCAGCCGCTCATCCCTCCCCCCTCCCAGTGGGATGGAGAGGAGGATCAGGACGAAAAGGTAGAACTCGTGGGTTCAGATAAGAGCAGCTTAATAACTAAAGTAAAATAAAATACAATACTAACTAATAATAATAAAAATATAATAATAATAGTAATGAAAGGGAATATAACAACAAAAAAAAGAGGAAATAACACCCAAGAAAAGACAAGTGATGCACAATGCAATTGCTCACCACCCGCTGACCAATGCCCCAGCAGCGATCTGCCCCTCCCGGCCAACCCTCTCCAGTTTATATACTGGGCATGACATCCTATGGTATGGAATACCCCTTTGGCTAGTTCAAGTCAGCTGCCCTGGCTCTGCTCCCTCCCAGCTTCTTGCACACCTGCTTGCTGGCAGAGCATGGGAAACTGAAAAGTCCTTGGCTTAAGATAAGTGCTACTTAGCAACAACTAAAACATCAGTGTGCTATCAACATTATTTTCACACTAAATCCAAAACACAGCACTGTACCAGCTACTAAGAAGAAAATTAACTGTATCCCAACAGAAACCAGGACAAATGCGTAGAATGGTATTAAAACCTTAAGGGAGTCAACGAAATTGCTCTACACACGCAAAAGTTGAGTGATTTTAGCTTTCCTGCTAATATGGCCTAACGTACTCAGGCTGTTTCTCTCTGCTGTAGTTGAGGGTAGTTCAGACCCCAAGCACAGGGAACCCTCAGATTCCTCAGTGACCGCGTCCTGGTGAGGCTGTCAAGAACGCTAGCTGGGAAGAGTTTTGCAGCCTTGGTCCAGGTGAAATCAGAGACCGCTGATTCTTGCTAAGCCATTCTCCCTCACAAATGATTGATCCGGAATAGTTTCAACCTCTTGGCCTACAACAATAGTTGCTATATGACACTGTCAGTCCCCTGAGCCACCTAGGCCTATACAAAGTACTGTATGAACTGCAGTGTCTGCATCACATTTTAGGAACCAGATTGACTGTTAGGTCAGAAACCCTGCTGCAGACTAATGCCTATAATGTATGCTTAATTAAATAGTCCTCCTTTCCTGAGAACATATCTGTACTGATCGGGTAGTTTAAGATTATTTTTTTTTTTTAGGGTTTGTGGGGGTTTTTTTGAACTTCAGATGCCTGAATTCTTTTAAACTCTGTATATGTTTCAACGCTTTGCACTATCAGCAGTCTCCTCCTTTTTTATTGTATAGCAATTGCCAATTTACAACCACCTCCTTTCTCACCTTTACTCTACAATCAAAGTACCACTATTCTGTTTTTTTTTCTGACAGCTAATTTGACCACTTCAATGTAGGTGATTATGTTTACATTTATTATTTCCTCTACCAATCTTTTGCTTCTCTGCCATAGAAACAGCACTTGGACATTTCCATGAAAAAAAATTGTGCAGGTCAATTGATCTAAATAATTTCCTGAGATTTTTTTCACTGTTTTCTACACATTCCCAATATTTTTATGTGTGTAACGCAACATATAGGTGACATACGTTAAACAATGCCTAAATAACATACATTACTTTGTTACATCATATTTTAACACAAATATTAAAAATTGTCTTCTAAATGTATTATAAGTAATTCTGAAGCTTCTTTTACACCCTGCTGGTGTCTGAGTAGCCTATGGTTTTAAACACAGCACTGTACCTGTGGCCTGACAACTTCCAAATTAAAGTGCAGAGTCCCTCCTTTTCCTGCACTGCCAGGGGAGGGAAAACCACAGCTCCAGATGCTTGAACAAGCAGTACAAAGACTGTGCCCCTCTGGTCCTAGCTCAGGAGCTACAGCTTGAGGGCCAGAACTAAACAGTCAAAAAGGCTAATTCTGAAAAAGATTACTTTCCTGGAGCTGTAACCCCACAACCCATATGGGAAACTATTTCTAGCTATGGTTGACTTTGAACACGTGTAAATGCATCTCCAGCCTGCGAGCTGAGAAACAATGATACAGTCCATGGTTTTCAGCTCCACATGCCAATTATACTGACTCCAGTATCCAATGACAGGATGAAAAATAAGAACTGTAGGCACAAAAAATAGGCCAAATGTTGAATTTGAATGGTGCTCTGCGATTCACAGCCTTTATCTTGCAAATAGTTTCATGGCACCTTTTTAATCATTACAGTTATACTTCCCCATATTCACTCTCCTAAAACACGCTGTAGGGGGATGATTTTTCTATTCATGCTGATGTAAAAGCCCCTCCATTTGATTATTAAAAAAACTAGGAATGTGTAAATCAATGACAGGCTGTCCTATTTCTGGTGTCATTTTAAAATATTCCTACAACTATATATTAACATTAGAAGACAAGAAAATACAATTCATAATTGAAACAGACACCAGTAAGATTAGCAATTAAGTTTAGCTTCTGGAAGAGCTTATCCCATACTTTCAGATTAGTGAGGAATTGCTGCTTCCATATACACAAACTTTCCTCCTACTGGGGAATTTTCCAATGTGCCAGAAATAAAACACCTGTTAATGATGGTCTTATTTTCAAAATTTAGGTGTTCTTTAATTCCTCCTTTTGCTTATTCTGTATAATTAGGGAATGGAGGGACATGAAGCAAAGACTTAACACAAAGTAGTATGGCTGTAGGCAATTTCTGTAAGGCCACAGAGTAAAAATATAAGTAAGTATATGTAAGTAGGAAATGTAAGTAGGTCGGATGCAGAAGTAACGAAAATTCTGTACAGATGACTCTCTGAAATATAACAACATACATTTATGTTAGGGAGTGATTAATCAGGACTTGGAAGGTCTGCATGTGGAAATGAGAAACAGCAAAGATCCCCAAGCTGACTGGTATTAAGCAGTAGCTTACTTATGCTGTGTTCTCTGGTACAATTCACTGAGTTGAAACACCTTGAGAATGTTGATAGCGGCAACTAGACCTGAGTAAGAGTTGATGATGCCGTGCCATATAAAATGGATCTAGCAGCTAAGACCTCTGTTAGCTTAGGGAATCTCTGGACTGCGTTTCATTCATTTCACAGTGGAGACATGTCTGTAGATAGCATCGGCAAGAAGTTTCTCATGAAGTCTTTATTCTGAATGTATGAATATATCTACAGACACTATGGACAGAAATGAGAATATTAAGTGCCAAGTGATGGCCATAACTACAGAAAAACTATATTATTAAAAAAAAAAAAGCATTTACGTTGCAGACTTGCACCACAGTAGTTAAAAAGAACTTCAGTACAGAAATGTCACTTTCAATATATCTAATATAAATGGTAGCTCTGTTATGCAGAATCTACCAGTACAGTTAACAGATATTCAGATTCTCCTGTCTATCAAATGGCTACTCCTTGAGTCAGACTTCCTTCTTTCAAATGGGACTATCTCATATGTGAAAAAATGTGAACTGCATAGCTAAGTAGAACTAAAAATACAGAAGATAATTGGGGGTAAACAAATTCCAAAGTTCAGTTCTTGCATGGTCAAGGGCGGAGTGCTGGATTAAATCTGACAAATTTCAGCTTTAATCGCTTTGCTCTCAAAACCTCTTATATTCTACCAATATTGATAGAGACAACATCTTGAATGGCATGCTTATCAGAGAGATTAGGTAGTGTTTGTGAACCTTTCTGCTGAAGGGTAAATGTCACCATGAGCTATTATTTACATAATATATGAGGAAATGAGAAATTAGAGTTTCTTCAATAGTTTTTGAAAACAATTTTTTTTGCTACCATTCACATCTTGATTTAAATGTTTAGACATGCAGCATAAATAGTCAGAAGCATTAATCATTATTCAATTAACACCCATTCTTGTATTCAACCATATCTACTGTCAATTAGAAATGCCGTAGTAGTAGTAAGCAAAAATGTTGTCAGTGACAATGTTTGTAGGTTTTACAATATGGTGCAGCTGAAGATTTTAATTTTTGTTAACATGTAGTTGCATAAAAAGTTGAAAAGGGGGATTTCTCATTTCACTTATTCCTGTTAACATTTGTCCACATGGAAAAAGCTTGAAGGAATCACACTGCAAAGATAAATACTGGAAAACCAAACACAGTCTTGAGCTATGACAGTCTGAAAAAACTATGAAAAAGAAAAATCTGTTCAACATAACGTATGGAGGAAGAAGTTTCAAACAACATTTACATGGCAAAGTTGTCACCCCAAACCTGACTAAAATAGAAGACCACATGTAAACCTGTGCAAAATCGGTAAATGAAGGCTCTGGTGCATATGCAGAAACACTGAATAGTCTCTAAACCACAGCCTGGGCAAATTATAGCTGTGGATTAGAAATTGTTCTGTTCTAAGAGGCGTTCTAATCAGTGCGAGCTGGTGCAGAGAGCAGGAAAAAGGAACTGTAGCACGCTAAGACTTTGGCCCTCTTTTTGTACTTCCTTCCTGGACAATTCTGATGACAAATATCAGATTTGTCTCCGTTAGTTGCACATGAAGTCAATCTGCCTATTCATTTTCCATGATAACCTCCTTTTTGCCATATTATTCTATTTTCTACAATTACTGCATGTTTGATGGTAGTTCCACAGAAAATGTACAATACTGACACATGCTGATTAAGCACATGTGGTTTCCTATCTACAACAGTTATATCACACTCTTTGGAGTTATTGCCAATGCCAAGACTTATCGAACCATAAGATCCTGTGATCACTGTTATCCATCAGCTCCAATATCCACGAGGCAGTTAAAGTCACAGCAATCTACCAGTGAACGACAGAGAAGGAGGCGTATACAAAAGAGCAGTGACCAAAATAGGATGGACTATGAGCTACTCATTAGCAACACAACAGGCATGCGCAAGGAAACAACAGCTGCACACATGCACTAATGTATTTAAAAAGAAAAAAAAAGAAGCACAAAGGTTGAAGGAAGCCAATGTTACTAGTATAGACTGAGACTGGAAGATGGGGCTGAAGTGAGGGAGAGTAGCGATCTCTGTAGCATCACCTCACTGGGATGCAGTAAGAAACATTCTTTTCAAATGAGTTAATTACTAACAGTTAGGGACCAAAGTTTTTCAGCTACTGTTTTTGTGGACCCCAGTGGTCAGGGGGAAGAGCATAATATGAAGTAAAAGTCACCCAGTGAGACAGAAGTAAAAACTTGCTTTGAACGTTCTGGCTCAAACAGCCACCACTGAGGGAAACCAGCCTCTCCTGTGAGAGTCTGTCTCAGCTTGACACGGTCCTCAAGTAGCTGCCATTTGGTGTGTGATGAGCGGCTGCTCAGCACTGCCATACAGTAAGAGCAGAAGATACCATTTGTGTTTCTCCATTTCAGAATGGCTTTTAAAATGTTTTATCGTAGAGGAGAGAAAATTACCTTCATGCTACCTTTCCACAGGCTAGTCCTGAATGCTCTAAGTGTAACAGAATCCCTACGGGAACTGCCTTTCCTCCTTCCTACCCAAGCACAGGCAGAACCTTCTACCCTCCTCTCTGATGTAACTGTACAAATATATTTGTAACACAAGAGGCATGTAAATGTTTTGTAAAAGGGTAGGACTGCAGCTGTAGGAAAAAGGAGAAGTCAGCTTCTCTTCTGCTTGCTCCCATGAAATAAATATGGCAAGTGGTTCCAGCCCATGGAAAAACGGAGGCTGATGAAGTGTGTTTCCTAGATCTGAGTGGTGAATGTCTGTCCACAACTACAACAGCCACAGGCAACGATGGTGCTCATATAATTACACAAAGTTCCCCTATTTTGTAATAATCAAGTGAGACACGAAGCAAGTAGTGCCACGAGCAAAACAAAATAAATACTGCCATTTTGCCCATAAGCAATGGCTTGGTTTGCTTGAGTGCACACTGCACAAACATACTTGAACAGACCTTCACCATTTCCTTATTTTAAATTTTTCTGTGTAACATTTTAAACAATTCCCTGGGCCATGCTCAGACAAACTGTGAGAAAGTCCAGAACCCACAGGAATGTAAGATGATCTTGCCTATAGAAATAGCCAATTAAGAGGCTTGGGTCATTTTTCTTTTTTAATTGAAAACAAAAATTTCAGCGTGACACAGAAGACACTATCATTTTGGGTTTCTTGTGTGAATGTGGTAAGAGCTATATCAATGATAAAGGGGCAGGAGGCCTTTACTGTTATCACTGAAAACAAAAAAATAAAACCAACAAATAAATAAATTACAAGGTCCAGCAACCTGCAAGGCCTGTGACATAAATATTAGAGTTGTTCATTGTGATTCAACTGCGTACAACAGGATGGAGGCAGCATAACAAACCCCAAAACATACAACTATAATATGCACTGAGGTTCTCCTAATGGTAGGATAGCTTGAAGTTTTTGTTCTCTCTTACCTAAAACAGAATAAAACCTGAGGCGAGAAACTTACGATCTCAGACATACAGATCTTTTTATTAATGCTAATTCTCCAGATTTTGCTCCTGCTCAGCAATTTGCTATAGACCGAACTGTGAGATGTTTATTCACATTTTGAAATCATACAGATATTTCCAATAAAAGGAATTCCAAATAATTCCAAACTAAGTCATTAACAGTCCACCAAAATGAACACAGTTTTGTATTCAGTCCTTCGAAGAAATGAAGATATTGCCAAGAAGGCAAATCTCATGACAGATTTTCTTCTCAAAATTGTGCATTATTTGCCTTTTGAAACAAATGTAAATCATTAGCCATATTCATAGCTTCTTTGTTATTTAACTGTCTTTTCACATTCAGTGTTTTCTAAGTTTGAATGTATTAAGGCAAACATTTAGAATCTTTCAGTGCTTATTGTATTCTTTGTTATCTCTTATCAGATAAAATCCTAGGATTTGTCATTAAATACTCTATGTTTCTCATGCAGACCAATGACACTTAGAAAATAATTTATATCCTTTAGTAAAAGTCATTCAATGATTAAATTTTGAAATTGGCAGATCAAGTTGGTAAAATTCCCATTGGACTTGTGACATCGGTGTGTTCCTGGTAAATGCTGAATGCCCCCATACTGTCAATCTTTACTTTTCACTGAATAGAAATGACTCTAAAAGAACAAACTCCAGCTTCTAGTTGTTTATTAATTATTATTTCTTAAATTTAATGGGAACTACAATATTCACTAGACTTAAAGGTTCTTCTGCAGACATTTAAAAGAACCTAAGTTCTCAGAGGGACACTATAATCTGGAAACTTGCTTCTTAGGAGAATCAATGGGAAACAAGGTAGGAAGGGACATTTTGAAAGACCGTGAGGCCAGCTGCAGCTAATAGCATCTGGTACTATCTAAGCAGTTCTTACAAAGCTGTAGCGATAGAGACGGTACAACCTGTACAGGAAATCTATTCTAATATCTCTAAGGGTCCAGATGTCTCTCCACTTTTTCAGTTCAGTATTTCTTTCTATGTTTTATCATAGTCACAGAGAACAGATTATTACCTTTCCTTTCACATCAGCCATTATGCATCTGAAGTCTCCACTCAGTGTAGACCAAAACAAAAAAAGTCCCATTTTTTCAGTGTCTTATTTTCAGTCATTTCTTAACATTTCTGTTCCCTGAACTCTTCCTCTAGTCCACATCCTTTTTTCAAAATGTGGTGCCCAAAATCAGGTATAGTATTCTTCCTCAGGCTTTACTAGCAAGAAGATTGCAAAGACTGCCTCAGGGTTTTTTTTTTTGGTTTGGTTTTTTTTTCTTTTTTTTAAAGATCGTTTCCTGTTAATACATCCCCCTATGACATGAACTTCTTTCAAAAAAATTTGACATTAAGCCATCTTCATCTGCTAACCTCATTATTGGTCCCATATCTTTTACTACAGACCTGTTCCTTAGCCTGTTACTCTGCAACATTCATTTGTGAGGCTGATTCACCACGCTTGGGTGTAGAACACGGTATTTCAAATTATGAATTTTGAATAATTTGGGGGAGTTGTTTCCAAGCATCTCAAGATCACTCTGAATTCTAATTTTGTCCCCAAGTATACCATCTGCTGTCACATGTAAATGCAATATAGTCACTCTTAATTCTAATGGAAATGTTCAGGTGTGCCACCTATCTCTTTGGAACCATCCCTGATAGACTTTTCTAATCTAACAGTGAACCACTGAAAATTACTCTGAGAACTCTTTTGTCAAACACTTTGCCAATCATGATGATTTCTTTTTTCTCCAAAGTTGGTGAAGATTTCAAAGTATAATTGGAATGTTTAGGAATTAAACTACGTGTGATGAATGTAGTGAATGTAGGAAACGCATGAAAAGCATTTTAGCAACCTTAACTTTAGGACTACGTAATAGCAATGTATGTCTGATACAGGAAAGAGATTAACTCTTATAAAAAAACTTAATGGAAAGCTGTATAGGATTGCAGAGCTTTCCTCAAGCAGAGCTTAAATTTCTTTTTTTTTTTCCCTCTTACCTGAATCAGTTCTTCCCTTATGTCTCTGTTCATGTTTTCTCACTGAGTACATGGTTTAGTAGAAGTTGAGAATGAGTATTTCTGGAATTCTTGTATTCAACATTCTTCTCTACTACAGCTATCAGCAAGAGTGTATTCACTTTCTCACCCTTTGATAGGTGCTTTCTTCCATCTGCACAGCAGTTGTCATTCATTACACCTTTATTCTTCTAACTCACAAGCTTCAGGTGTCGTTGGCTTTTTTGTTTGCTTTGGTTTTAAGAATTGATCATGATAAATATAATATATATATAATTACTTATATTTCCTACTCAAGAAATAAACGGGGATATACTCTTAGAGAAAAAGAGAAGATTATTTGATTTGAACCATTTCTTGTCTTATTAGTATGTTTCTGAAATACTGAATACCTGCTACAGAGCATTTCAATTCCAACAACCTCTAAACTATCTGGCCTCTTCATTCTCTGTTACCTTTATTTACTTGATATGCCCTATGGCTAGGCACTAAAAATCAGGTACTGATACTGGATTTTTCACAGCCTTTCTTATTACTTTTTTACTTACACTCTTCATTAGTACATGGATAACTTGAGATTAGAAGTAGTCTTCTGTTGAGCTCACTAGTAACTTTAAGGATGCTATTTGGCAGTCCACTGATAGATACAGTAGGAACTTTTGTCAAAAGATGCATTCCTTATTCCGTTTCCTTCTTGAAGTAGTAAGGACCGACAGTGGAGAGAATTCACTTCACTTACAAAATTGATTAGTTTGGAAACAATCACTTGTGTAATTAAGATAGGTCAAGCCAAGTTTCTTTATAAATAATTCATCAGGAAACTACTCTATAAAAAGCTAGAGAAATGTCACTCCAGGTGCACTCTTTTCAAACTATTTCTGTATAAATCAATTAAGGTGTTTTATTTTGACACCCGGTGTCAGTATTTACAAAACTTGGATAGACAAGTCCATCCCTGCAGCATGCATTTGCAAATAACTTTACTCATTAATGTTTAATTAAGACAGAGGAAAACTGTCCTTGATATTTTGCTGCAATTAGTGCTCTCTATACCCCACTGACTTTCCATGATGAATTACTTTTCAAATGCAAAGTGAAGTGATTAAATAAAGCTGAAGATTCTCTAGCCATTGCACATTGCCCATCCTACGCTTTTAAGTAGATACAAAATGTATTGCTCGGCTGCAGCTGATAACTGTTTGGTAAAACTGTTATAAAACACTATGCTAACCATCTAAATGGGGAAAAAAAAAAAAAGAAGAAATAATTTAAATTTTACATTTTTCCCCAAACATAAACTCTTGACAGTGGTTTCAATTTCCTGAAAATCTTTTTGATTTGGAAAAAATAAATGCCCAAATTCAGATCATATCCTAAAGGGCTCAGCTAATTTTTTTTTTTTTTTTTTTTAATCAATAGAGTATACATTCTCCAGCTCCAGTTCTAAACTCTTTCACATTTGTGTAGTGGTAAACTAAAGGACAATATTCACATTTACTAGTATAACGGCCACAGAAATGCCTCAACTGTTTGAAAAACTACGTTTTCATTCCACTAGACATTTTGTTTTCCAAAATATTTTTCAGACTGAAATAGGATAAAATGCAGATAAAATACTTCAGCCATGAGATCTGCAATATTTTGCTCTAGACGCATGGCAACACAGTCTTTTGAAAAAGAAGGCTCCTTCCAAGCACCCCGGCTGCCAGCCTACGGAGTCGCCCCCAACCCAGGGACCTTGCAGCCCAGACAGCTGCTCGCAAACATTGCCAGGGCGCCCACCCCGCAGTTAGCAACAGTCTGGTCCCTTTTCCTGTCTCCATGCAGGCAGCAGTGCTGATCCTGACAGCCTGCAGCTACCCTCAGCCTGCAGCTGTTAAAGCACCCAGCATCACCAGTGCCGTTGCAGGAGTCCCTGCCAAGCCTCTGATGTCTGTGTCTCGCCTGGCTAAAGAAGAGCTGAGAACCTGGAGTATTGGCTCTTCAACTTCACAGCTTTCAGCTTAACAGGCTACTGAAGACCTGGGCAGAAGAGCTGGCTAATAACCAGATGGGACTGTGGCTAAAACCTTTTCCTTTTCCACAGAATTTTCATAGAAATTAAACCACCTTCACAAAACATTTCAATTCTGATGCAAAAAAATTTCTCTCTCACTGGATTTCTTTTTTTTTCTCCTGGCTCTAACAACAACAACAAAAAAATAGTTTATCTCATGACATTTTAGTTTTTCCAGTTCCAGTCCTAGGCAGAGCTTAGAAATATGGAGAAAAATCACACACAAAACTGGGGACAGAAGCAACTGGAGGGACCTCTACCTAAGGCCCACCAAATGGAAAAGAATGACAGAAGAACGCAGAGAAAACATACAGGGGATTATTTCAGAAACTGGACAATGTGTGCTTTGACCGTGCATTGGTCTCAAAATTCTTCCAGCAGAATAAACACCTAAAACAAGGTCTGAACTTGGAAGAAGGTTTCCATGTAAGAGGATGGACTGCTCCATATGAGGGGCCCTGATGTGTGCCAAGGAGAAGTATTGGGGATTACTTATTCCTGGGGTAACCTCACTGGCTCCAGAGGAGAATGCATCTACTATGTTGAATACAGTGTGATATAGACACACATAAACAAAATTTAAATATGGCGTTGGAAAAAGCTTAGCCATGTCAGCAAGCTGCTTAGTCTAGGCTATTTTACCATTTATTATTTTATGGCCAGACTATGCTGGGAATAAAGTACAGAGATAGCGATGATTTCATGTTCTGACAATTTAAGAAGGCGCTGTAGAAATCATAGAGGATAAGGATAGTTCTTCACATTCACTCACAGGTCACCCTTTATTTATTAAGACTATCAAACAAGCTCTCTCTGATCTATGCCAGAAACAAACAAACAAATGAACTCAAACCAAAGACCACCAGAACAGCCATTTGCTGAATCACAGTCTCTATGACAGGCTGCCACTATCATACAAAAATTGAACCATCTGTATTGTCTATAGTAGTGTTGAAATACAAGTTTTACCTCTTGCAATAAGATAGAAAGGTTGCACTATTTAGGGTTGGGAACTATGGATTTAAAGAAGCCTGATTTAAGCAGCTGAATAAACGCTTTCATCTAGGATTTATTTGTGTGGTGAGAGCTTGCGTTGGGCAGGGAAGGTCAAAAGCAGACCTTTGATCTGTTTGGACTATATCTCTATCCTGTCATAGGCTTAATTTGACGTAGGGACCATCTCAGGCTTAGGGCCCCTTTACCACACTGCCCTAATAGGAATAAGCCAAATTCCTATACAGACAGCCTCCCACATTTGCCTCTCCTAAGAAAGTATGCGGGATATGTATCCATAGCTGAAGCAGTTGTAGTAGGACAGATCAAAGTGATAGGAATTAAAAAATAAGCAACGGATTTAAAAAAGAAGCAAACAATTGTTGGAGAAGTACTAGAAACTCTGAGTTAAATGGATAGATAACCAGAGTTATGAATGGTGTTCTTGTCCAGTAAAGTAAGATTTGATAAGAAACATCTGATCCTATTTTGCACTCAGGTAGGATGCTTTTCCTCAAGCGCTGTCCTCAATCAAAAGTGTATCACTAAAATGAAATATGACTGAAGGCCTTTACACTGAAAAGAACGTACAATGCATTGCAGGACTCAGGACACAACTCTTACATAATACAACAATATGTGTTTACGCTTTCTTGGGTGTATTTTTTTTTTTATTTTCTGAGTGCACATTACAGTATACAGAAATTGGTATGCAGCACTTATGTGCAGGTGAGAGGGATGTCAAACGAATAAAAGCCATCATGTTTGTCTTTGTTCCCAAAGTAGCAATACGATTTAATACCCTAGTGAGTCAGTAAACCAGTTCCTTACTCACTGAGAACCAGAAATTTCATCTAATGTCAAAGGGCTCTCTATATTGACATACCCCATACCTTATGAGGTTCACAAGACTAAAAATCTCTATATGTCCATTTACTTATTTCAGCAGCCTATAGTACTCAGCACATTTTGGTATGAATCTATGAAGCAGAGTGATTACAAGAAAACTATGAAACATTTATCTTAATTTTTGTGCAACTTCATAAGTGTACTTACAAAGTCATTCTGCAGTTACAGTAGAAACATTCCTAAATCTGCTGTGCCAAGTGTAAGAACAGTATAAATAGCTACATGCTCTATCTACAGTACGTAAATATGACTTTGCTACTATTCCTGCTATCAGTAAAGGGGATCCATATCTCCCCTGCCTGATCAGGTGTCAGCAACCTAACCACCATTGCTTTTTGGCTGCCTGATCTTCAGGCCCTTTTACTGTCTCCCTCTGTGACCAGTCTTCAAACCAGAAAGCCCTAAAGTTTGCCAGTGTGGGACCTTTAAATTCCATACCTAAATGAGAACTGTCTGCTCTTGTGCTTCCAGTCTCTCCTTATTATCAATGAAAAAGCTGGTAAATATGATAATAGAAAAATTTTTTAGTGAGATGCAAATTAAAAAATAGTAGTTCATCTTCCAAATATTGAGTCATACAGAAATAACTTTCCAAAAGTGTCATTTCTCTGAAGAAATTAATTCCTTTATGTAGTCTGTTTTGGTTTTGCTGCCCCCGACCCATCTCCTTCCGTTGATCTGCTTTTCATGGTGAAAGGCCTCCCTTCTCATGGAAGAGCAATGTTCATTCTTATTAATTGCTGTTAATGCTTCTCACCCCAGTGTACTCCCATACACAAAGGACACATACTGTCTTGATCCTCACCCTCTCCAGTTCTTAAACTAAGTCATTGGATCATTCAGGGCAGAAAAATAAAATTGTGTCTGTGCTGACAAGTTGTTGGCTATAGTTGTAGCCCCAACATAACCTGGAAAAGCTGAGATATAATAAATCCCTAGGGATGTGTGTGTATGTGGAAATCTGACAGACCCTTAACTGCAGCTGCCCTACTGGATGCCACTTATAATAACAATTCAAAGACCTTGAGCTATCAAACAGGTTTACTGATGGAGAACTCTTATCAAAGTTCCTGCTGTTAGTTCTGACAGATTCACCACACATGGCTGCACATGGTTACACTTGCATTCACTCGAGTATACAAGAAATATCTATTCCTAAGCCTCTAGGACTTTGCAATAGTAATGTTTTAATTGCTAAGATGCTGAAGAGTAACTAATACCTGATGGTGAAAGTTTTCTCATGGTATGGAGCCTTTTCTCTGATTTGAAAAGCAAGCTGAAATCCTACTGTATATTTAAACAGTCTCTTCAACAACCCTGCACAGGGTAAGGGGCTTCGCAGTATAGAAATACTTTTCCCCTTTGATGTAGGTCTTTGCACTTCTGGGATTTGAGTCCATTTGTATGTACAATCGGATGGATGGTGAACTTCTAATGAATCATATCAACCAGCACTTCACGGGAGGGCTTGCCACTGCTTGAAGCAGATGCAACTGCAGTTATGCTGGCGAACTGTCTGGCACAATCTGAGTCAAAGTACTTTTTCCAAAAGCATAATTATTAAGGAAAAGAGCAGCCATTTCAGTGCTACATCAACATAAAATGCTGCCATTCTTATTTGGTAGGATGTTTAATTCACTTTGAGCAACTGTGAAGAACAAAATCATGTATAATACTGAAACTTAGCTAGTGAGTATTGACACTGTTGTTCACTGAAGTAACATGTCAGAGGAGAGTAAGTATAGGCACTAGACATCCTATATAGTCAGTGGAGATACGCTACTTCAGAGAACAATTCAGAGCATCCTGAAGTGGATTTCTGCTTTGAAATGCCCGTTGGAAAAGCATTTCTCCACTACCTACATTGTGATTGGGATTTTTTAATTCATAATTTATGAAAATAATACTTAAAAGCAAAAAAAATTAATGAGATCAGTACTAAGAGGGTAACTTACAGACTGTTAAAAATACAAACCTTCAGAGCTGTCCATACAGCTATTAAGAGGTCTCTCTTCCCATGTCTCATGGGATGTCTCCCCTAAAACTATGAGATATGAAACAAGAATACACATGTGTACATTACTTGGAAAGCATAGGTGTAACCGCAGCAAGCCAAAAAAAAAAAAAAAAAAAAAAAAAGGAAGGAAAAGTTGAGAATTCACCTGCTTGGAATCAGGAACTAAATAACATTTTCTGAGGCCTCCTACAAATAAATGCAATAACTGAAGTATTGGCCAATGTAGTATGAATTTCTTTCTGGTTTTGACCAGAAATCCACTCAGGCAAGGATTTTAGTTTTCCACCTCCTCATTACAAATTAGAACAAACATATATACAGTTTCTTTCTGACTCCATGAAACTTTAAGGTTTTATGTAAGCTGACTATCTACAGCACAAAACAAAGGGCACTGAGTTGGGATACTTTGAACCTAGGTTCACATCCTATTTTCTGCTCAGGCACTGATACATGATCAGCTCAGGCACTCAGACAGCTCAGCACAGGCTATCCAACGTGATCCAGGTGATTAAATCAAAGTTTTAATATTAACCACTGGGTTAGCTGTTTGTATCATCTCCACCTCTTTATGGACACCTTTGGAAAATATAATCTGATCAGGAACAGATAACGAAAACTAATTGGATAAAACAAAATTATTATCCCCAGATAGGAAAACAAGTTAGAATTCTCAAGATAAAGTAAATACTGGCTTTGAACTTCAGAAACATACATTCTATTTATTTCCTATAAGTAAGCAGAATTTCTTTCTAATACTTCAAAACAAATAACTAGATACCTAAGTAAAGTATGCATTTTGTTTAAAATCAACTATTGCTCCTTTTAATTGTTTGAAGACCTTTCAGTGAATGTGCATTTCAAACCGTTGATCCTTAAAAGTGCTAAATCACAAAGCATTTATAAGACCTAAAGCAGTTGAAGAATACAAGTGGAGCTGTATTTTCTTTGTGAATCACATTTCCATCCAACAGCAAACAGCTGTAGAGATGGTAAAACTAAAAATAAATTTAAGTTAAAATTCCCATTGTATGGCTGGTGAACCAAGAAATAGGTAAGTGCCCTGCCCAGGTTATATGCAGTCTTTGGTGGGACTGCGTGCTAAGTTCAGATCTCCTGAGTTCCATATTCTTAAATGAAAGACCTCTCTTATTTTTGAAGTGGCACATCTTGGAAATTAAAGTCTCATCTCTTAGGTATTTTCTTTTTCCTATACCTAAGTTATTTTTAGGGTTTTTTTCCCCTCGTTTTTGCTATTACGAGAAGAAATACTTCAGAGAAACTAAAGTCTATTCACTGAGATCCTGATGCCTGTGACAATTTTGACAAGTTGATTTTTTGAACACTGAATGAACCATTTGTTTTGGCTGGTATTTATTTTTATGTTTTCTATTAATAGACTATCTTCCATCTAATTTGTCTTTCAAGATTCTGTGTATTTGTGGCTTTTGAATGTCTTTCACTGTTAGAAACGTTTTGACTGACACACAGCCACAAACAACAGAATTCTCTCTCGAGGTGTCATGCTTTTCTCCTTACTGAAAATCCACACAAGGATTTGATCAGTGGTTCTTGTTTATAGGAGAGATTTTTTGAACTCATTATTAAAAATTGTATGCATATTTTATGGAGATTTTCCTCTTTGTTTCATTTTGTAACTCCAAGCAGAAACAGGCTGAACTGCTTCAGAAATAAAGTGAACATGAAGGAAACCCTTTCAAATCTATTCAGTACATTCAATTCCATTAGGCAGAACAGCTCTCACTTGAAAAAAGAATTTAAAATTAAAAAAGACTACTCAGAGTAATATATGGAAACACTAAGCATCATGACTTCACCCTCTGCAACTGTCTCTTATCCAGCCCTCAGTCTACATTTCTCTTAGTATGAGATAAATTTTATTATCTGTGATGCTATATATCAAATATTTTTAGGCTACATTTTTGATTATGACTATTATGAAAGCTTTCTTCCTGAATATTAGCAAATTGTTAAAAAACCCCACAAACTCTCTTTCTTTGGAGAATTCCTGTTTTTTTCCCTTGTAAACTGAAATCCCTGAACAAATGGTTTTAGGGCATTCTGATGTAACTGCTATGTAGTACCATATTGGCTTACTTCTGCCTGAGGGTCTCATGTCATTAGCCTGTGCTCCTCTTTCCCTTTACTAAGAGCTACTACTTGGCTCGTTCCTGCCTTTTTAATTGTGCAGCCTCTTTCTGCAGTTCCCAGAATCTGCTCAAGGCTAATACCCTCAGATAACCGCAGTAGCAAAATAGTTCCAGTGGGCACCCTTAAAAGTTTCCTTTTACTTCTCAGTAACTCATACCCAGTTACTGCTGTTGCTCATTAAAAGTACAAGGAATATCTCCTCATTATGGCTACGCTTATCTACCATTGACTAGGTAAAAGGAAATTTTGCAAGAACTCCCACTGGATTTTAATTGAAATAGTAAAATTAAACTTGTCACTAGAACCATACACAAACTTTCTTTCTTTCCCATTTGAATTGCTCCTTAGTCCATCACTTGAGGACAAAAATATTTACATAAATATTTTAACACAAAACTGTCAATTACGTATGTTAATGACCATATTTATTCCTTGAAAGGATTATAACTCTTAACTGGCTTCCCACTGAATCACTGCATGGCTTGTTGCCATTAGTCAGTTTAACATCTCGTCACTGCACAGGAGTGAAACACTGAGTATCTTCTTCCTTTCATACTTCAAGCTGATTTATTGAATAAACATATACATAATGTTTATTTGACATTATGAGTAGTCACAATTATCACTGCTCTGCAGCTCAAAATAATTGTCAGCAATGAATAATAGTCGAGATCTATTGCATTTCTGTCCTGAGGGACTGTCAGAAACGTTGTGTTCAGTCACATACGTTGTTTAATTTGGTAGGTACTCACTATTTAAAAGGAGATAAAAAATGGCAAGTGCATTTAAGATTGCTTCAGACTCTTAAAAGTTGAGACTTTTTTTGGCATGTGTTTGCACACCCACCCAATTACAATCCTCCTGTCAAGTCCACAAAGAATCTTTGCAATGCAGAATAGACCTGAATGTCTTAGTCACCCATACGCTGTTTGTAAAACAGAACACACCACAGACTGGAAAGCTAATTCCCCTTTTATCCATGCATTAGCTAGGACAAGGCATGGGGAACCATTCTGCACAACAGGGACCATGCATACTTTCCTGCTTAGCAAGACTATTAATGTTGAAAGTGAGAAGCAGAACCTTAAGCCTGGCTTTTCTAGTGTGGGTTCTGATCCAATTCTTGGATAGCATTTAAAGGAAACCATAGATCTCCACTCGCAGTAGAGATATCCCTCTTACGCCCAGCATCCTTCAAAGTCCCCAAACTTCTGAATTAGATGCTAATCAACTCAATTTCCAAGCAGATGCAATGTTTTGGTGCAGATTGCTTAAGCAGGAGAAAACACTACCCCTTTAAGGTAAGATGTTGGTGGATTTGAGCTGTTTGTTTTTTTATTTTATTCAAAATCAGAAGACAGTGGCCACTGTCTTTGAAGAGGGAATGTCTCTCTCATTCCACATTTCCTGGGAGATGTCACAGCTGTGACAAGGAGGGGTTTATAATGCCACAGTTCGGTGCCTTCATAATTTATTCTCTCTGATTTTTATGCTCTTTTAGTCTCCTGCTCAACCATCCACTAACAAGCAGTGATATTAGCCAATAAATCAAAGACGTCTGCTTGTCACCACCAGATGCTTGGTCACATTGCAGCCGATTATGAGATGTACAAAAGGACAATTTCATGCAGAGAGCTCCGTGGAGGTGTTCCACTGATATTCTGTTTGATAGGAGACCAGCGTGAGGTGAATGTAGTATAACTCAGTAACTTTTATGCCTCTTGGCAATGGAAAACTAAGCTGAAATAAAACTGGAAAGTAAATTAGGGCCTTACCTTTATGACTATGCCATTTATGATCCTACAGCTATTCCTCCCGTATGCTGACACAAGTTAGCATAAAAATAAATCTTTTAATTTGCCCATCTTGCACTGTGCTGGGCACAAGAAAAGCAGCTACTTTAATTTTCACGAAGGGCAGAAGAGGTGCTTAATATCAATTGTTACAAAGCACATCAATTTTTCATGTGGCAGTCTTGCAAAAAAATAATCCATTACCCTTATCAGCCAAATGTACAACTAACATGCCCAGTGCAAAGATACTCTTTGATCTCTCGTCTTCTGTCTAATTTATTATAACAAACACCATTAATGATGAGAGCCAGGGACTATTCTGCAGAATGGAGAAGGAGAGCTAAACTCTTTTGCAGCAACGCTATTGTAGCTTTCTTCTCAAACTTAAATACTATAATACTGTACTGTAATACTAACAGACAAAAGATTATGGATTATTCCACTGTGCTATAAATAAAATCCATAGGAAAAACAGACAGTTTGCCAACTCAAAACTGAGTATCTCTGGATAGATGGAAACAGTCCTAAAATGAAGCACAGCATTTGCTGATTGCTTTCTGAAAAGGAACCCCTCTCCAAAATCTAAGAGGCTGCATGGCTTTATACTCCTGGGTCACCAGCTGAAAGGACATTCAACCAGGTTTTCTATAAGTCATCATGCTCTTTTTTACTAGGTTCAATCTTTATAAAGTTTAATCTTTATTAAGTTACCTGTCTTTTCCACAGGCATCTTTGACACACACAATGTGGATGTTACCAGGGTGTCACCACACTAGTCCTTTTTACTCACTCATCCTCATATTTTAAAACATCAGTAGCTTTAAAAAGGGACAAATTTGAGCACTGCTCAGGCAGGTTCAGCTTTACAGTCCTCTCTTGGATTCTGGTTTAATTTCTGCCCCTGCAAATCTCAGATTGGAATGTCTGAGAATTTCTTTTACTGAACACGGATTTAGCCTCAGGCCATCCCAATTCTGAGCAGTACAGTCATGAGGACAATGACATCTAGAAGAGGATTTGTGTTGTGATGTTAACACAACAAGCCCAACCAGCAGCTGGCATTCAGTTAACTGGGACATTAACTACCATACGTGGTTATTCAGTAGCCAGAAAACGTAAGCATATGAAAGAAGCGGTATTAAAATACATATATTCAATATTCTAACGAATCATGTTTCAACCACAGCTTCAGCCAGAAGCATTTCATAGTGAAATGACAGCTTTATGAGTAGCATGGCGTGAATCCTCACTATAGTGACACTAGACAAAAAATTTCTATTCAATTCCCTGGTAGTAAATGATTGACATGTACCTTTTGTTTTAAGAAGCACTTACCTATGGCAGTTATCTTCCTATCTCATTGCTTGCAGTGGATTTACAGGTCAAGTCAAATGACCTACAGGAAGAGAAGAGCAAAATTATGCACAAGGCATAACATCAGGAAGGAAAAGCAATAGTATTACTTCTACAGAAAGTAAAGCAGATAGTACAGAAAACTGCCAGGGACCAGCTTTAGGTTTGATAAGTCATCTGGTACAGTCCCCAGATGTTAGATCTTAGCTATCCTGCACTGCTTTACATGGGTGAATTCTTCTAGAACTTACCGTTAACAATGAGCCTCAAACCTTACTTTTTCATCTAGCTTATCCAGCAGATTTGAGGAATGTTAGAGAAGCACCCAGGAATTACACCCTATGTCCTATTAGGATCATGGTGTATGAAGCACATAAAAGAATAACTTTCTATTAAACCCCTACTACTTTCATTACAGAACAAGAGAAGCAGACGTGCAGACCTTCTGTCAAGTATTCCCCAAACGCAGCTCCTCTGGCACATTCCCTTTCAAAACTGAAAAGACTTCCTTCTGTTATTGAATGCTAGAGTTACAGCCTCTAAGTAACCTTTTGATTTCCAAATATACTCTTAGGAATATACATCTAGAGATACTTAGGTGGAAAATTGCAATTAACAGCTGTTTGCTGGATAGTCCAACCTCTACACTCTTTTCTGAGAAGTATTATCTCTCCCTTTAACCATATTAGACAAGCACCTAGCTTGCACTGAGTTCCTTAATTTAAAATGTGACCGTATCCACTCCTCTTTTTCTTGACAGTAGTTGTCAGAAAAATTTACAGGAAAACATTTAGAATATAAAGCTCAGTCCATAATATAACGTATGATTCAAAATAATGAGTTAGTTTTAATGTGACTGATCAATTCTGATGCTTTAACACAGTCACAAAGCAAAAAACTTTGGAAGTAGTGTCAAAACAACAGCGCTTAACGTTGGTAAGATGAAAACTGTAGTATAAAAGAAAGCACTCATACACAGCATCAGGTACAATACATATGATAAAAAATTGTCGTCTTAAGAGTGAAAGGATTAGACACCTACAGAATGGGCTTAAGCATCTGTCACCTTTTTATGAAAAATGAAGACATTTATCAAATATCTTGTTCCTAAAGCCTGAAATGTGCACTACAAATTAATCGTCAGGGGGAATTACGTTCTTATGGACCTTGAACTTTTGGATAAGATGAGGGTGAATGTCAATCTGCCCTTTTACAACTACTCATAAACTACAGAAGTGTAGCCGATATGCAAACAACAGAGTGGTCCCCTGCCATGCCCAGCCAAGAAGCCTTAAATGTGGCTATCCCAGATTAAAACCTACTCCTGGTTAACAGGAAACTCAGTGCAGTGCATTCAGTGGAGTAGCCTGGGAGGCAAATTGGAGATACTCTTGGAAATGTGTGTTTTTATTTATGACTTCTTAAATTACATGTTTACTTTAAACATAAGTTTTCCTGAGGTTTTTTGTCAAGAGAATATTTTGTGAAACTCCTCTCACTTTTTCTTAAGTCACTCTTTTGTCTGAAGATATGCTTTTCAGAGTTAACAACTGATGTACAAGTTCATCAGAAAATCTTTATAAAAGCAGACAGGTTGGTTTTATTCCTCTTGGTACGTCTGACAGCTCCATCAGTAATTGGAGCACAGTCTTTCCAAAACAATTAATTTTCACTAATTTTCAGCATTTTTGCAAAAGTACTAGTAGTCTCCTTTGAGAAAAGGAAACAAGAAATTTTTTTTTAATTCTTGTTTGCTGAAATTAAGAGCCTTTTGATAAAGATAAAAAGCCCTTTTGAAAAGTCTAGTTCTCCACATAAAAAGTATAAATATGCTTGCTTATTAAGTACATGAATAGCTTCAATGAACTCCATGGGACAACAGCTATATTTAAAGTTAATCATATGTGCGAGTCATTAAGTAACAAGGGCCAAGATCAAATGAGAACTGTGAGATAAAGGTCTCTTTTTTTTTTATTTCCCCATGGCCTGGGATTTCTACTGCTACGTTGAGTTAAAGAAAATTTGGGTTTTGTAGGAGCTAAAGTATGCTTCAAAGCATCTCAATTTTAGCTTTTGCAGAAAACACTGCTTAAAATTCTGATGTCATTTGTAAGCAAAGCACTTGGAACTAAATATGATCCATTATGGTAATAGTAGAATTCAGTGTGGGTTATTTGAATAGGTCCTGGTACCCTGAACATTCGTCTTTAAGTAGGCAACCAGTTGTGCAGCTTTCAATTGATCTATTCATGGTTGAACTTAAGTATATGGCCAAAGAGACTGCAGTAGCAGGATCTGCAAAGGTTGAAGAATTAACTTAAAAGAAGACTTACAAAGAATGGATTCATCATGAACATGTCCTCCTGCTGCATGGTGGGTGTACTGCCAATAATTAGAGACAAAAGATGGGATTCTGTGACTTTAAAACAGTGACCAAATAAGGTTATTGTAAAATAAATCAGAGGAGTGAAGTGGTTTAATGGCTTTTTAATGATCCTAACGTTTTCAATTTTAATGAGTCCTTTTACATCAACTTTAATCATCTTATGAGACTGAAAAATGGTTGCATTAGTTTGGTTTTCTGTTCAATCTCCCCACAAGCCATTACGGAGGAGTGGCTAATGGGAGTCAACTTTCCTAAGTGGAAGCCTAGACAATGGAATAACTGCTAAATTTATTTGGGAAAATGATACATTAGCTACCAATATAGTAAATGATAATTTTTTTTAAAGATCGAAGAAAATGTAGTTTACTGCAGTGCAGGTAAGAAATAACTGAAAAGAATTAACTATTGCATACTCATTAATACTGTGAAATTGAATTAAATTTTTTCAGTATTATGTACATTTAATGTAAGTAACTTTAAGGATTAAAAATGAACACGAGTTGTTTCATCTTTTAAAATTCACACGTAATGTAATTTCATGTCATACAAGAATCTTTCAAAATAGATCATCTGCAGTAGTTCAGCAGGATATCTCTCTTCTATCCAGCTTTAGTAGGTTTGCTCAAAGCCTGGTTTCCCCTCCAGGGAAGTGCTTCTATGGCAGACAGCAGAGTGCAACCACTAAGATGTGGACACATATGGACAAAAAGCAGGGAGGAGGAGCCAACATCCTAAACTGCCCAAGCTGTTTGTTTTAGCCATGTGCTCACAGGCAGCCTGTTGGATTTAGTGGTGGCAGCTGAAGGCACAGATGCCCTGCCTTGGTTACCCTACAGCAGCTGAGTACACACTCCGTTCTGTCGGCTATTCCACAAAAATAGTTCTGTATGGCAGCTTAGCTCTAGACAGTGATGTCTTCATTCCTCATGGCATGAGAGTTTAGGACTCTCCTAAAGCTCTGCTGAATGGATTTATACAAGATTACTCTGAGCTCAACTCCCTATATCCTCATTCTCCAATTTTGACCAACAAATAAATCCTGGTTCTGCTAAACTTTTTTCTATATTTGGTCATACAGATTTCAACAAAAAGCAATAAATTCAGATGGATTATACATTATTGTTGGAAAATACTTTAAAATTCTTAATCATATTAACTTTACCATTATTTTCTCATACCTTTCGTCTGACATAAAATGAAATTTCAATCATATACAAGATGTTTAAATTCTGCTCTCAGGTAAAAAAACCCCACAGTTATACTGGAGTCAAACTAGTAACAAAACTATTTCTCCCAGAAGCTCTATTCTGCATCTCTCATCTATTGAATCCTCACTTAAGAGTTTATTTCAGTAAGGGCAGCATCATCAAATCAAACTATTTTTTAGTTTCTATTTATAACGTTATAGATACAAATTGTTCACTATTATTACTGGTTGATTGGGACCTTCTTCACTAGACATACTGTAGAAACCAGACCCAAACCAAATTCAAGTCATGATGTTAAGGAGCAAGGCTGGGGTAGGGAGGAAAGGGTGGGCAAAGGAAGATGTATCTCACTGCATACTGTGAGGTATTTCCAGGTCCCAAAATAACTTGTAGAGCATGATACTGCTATTACAAGGTTGCATGGCTAACAAGCATGCTTAAGATCTAACACATGGTAAAAGACAGTACATATTTAATTTCCTAGTAATTCCTGTCCCACACATCGTCATAGGGATGTTTCTCAAGTAAACAAAACCACAAATCCTTTTAAAATGAAGTGGTTTTAAAAAAAAGAAGATGGTCTAGACTCACTTTACCCAAGAGAAGGGAAACTAATTAATCTAGGGACTATACAAGCCAACCTAGCTTTGTCAGTGCAGCTGTCCAGTAAAAGGACTGCCATAGTCAAGCTGAGAGAGATGCTTGTTGTCTACAGTTTCTCTGAGGAGAGCTTGACCTCCACAGATAACTAAAAGGCTTGTTGTACCACCATTGCTCATGAAAAGGAATGTTGGAAGCATTCATGCTAGAAATCTCTTTTCCTACAAGTTCCTCATTTGGAATGCAGATTAAATTATTTTAAAAAAACAAAAACAAACCAACAAACAAACAAAACCAAAAAAACCCTGCCAAAACCCCCCAAAAGCCAAAAAAACCCCCACGAGAGTGACAGAATATAAACTCGCTAAGTAAAAGGTGAACATAAACAACATACCAAATCTGAATGAATAACAGATACAAATTTAGGTGACACTTCTGAAGCAACATATACTTATGAGAGAGTAAACAATGGATGGTTTTATATGAATCTTTGACTGAGATACTGTAAAATTACCCCCAGGTAAAAAAAAGTGTTATGATACACATTATGAAGCTGTGAATGTGGTTTAGCTGTGACTAGACAAGACTGACATTGTCATTTCATCTAGTATGAGAAGACCGAATGAATACCCAAGGTAGTTCAGCAGAGAGTCATACACCAAAATCAACTGCTGCAATAATTTTTCCTAATTCAAACATTCTATGAGTGATTGCTTTTCCTGTTCTCCCTGCTTTAAAAGGATAACTGATAGCCTATATTTTCCTATTATTACAGGAATACTGTATTGTAGCTTGTCTCAATAAACTTCCACCTTATTTGTGCCAAAGATGTTTATTTGTTTCTCAGCTCAGCACACGCTCTTTTTTCCCCATCTTCTCCCAGTCAGGCTCAGAGTAGATCAGGTTTAGGAGTTTTCTGACCTAGTGTTGCGCCCTTTTCCCAGCTCACCTGCATACCACACATATTCACGCCCTGCATACGAAAATATACCAGTACCAATTGTTGCCATATGCCAATCATTTCATGTACTCCAGTGAGAAAAGTTTGGTGTCATTAACTACTTTGGTTACCAGAGGTCCTTTAGCAACAAAACAGCTGCAGTTTCTCTCCCTTTTACATTATTCTATGCAAGAGGTAAATATTCCTTTCTCAACATAGTAAGGATCTTGTTAATATTCAGAAATAGAAATCTTTCCCTTTCTTTTTACCACTCCCTCAGTTTTATGGAGTCAACCACCACAGGTAAAACCTCTTCAGCTTCTATGTACCAAACTGGTCAGTGTCATAAAAATGATGGTTCCAACAGGAAGAATCATGTCCTACAATTATTTGACATGCTCATCTGCTCTCTTTTTTCCCCCATTATTCTTCAGAGAATGAACCTACTGATTCCCTTCCTTGCCCCAAATTATTTTCTTTCAAATAGAAATAAATAGTGGAGAGTAGATTCCAGAATAGCTGTTCTAACACCCTGCCTATGGTTACCTATCAAGCAGAGTAGGAACAGAATTTCTAGAATGCCAAAACAGGTTTGAGGACATAAATAGTATTAGGCTCACTTCATTTCTTTCTGTGGATTTCTGGGTTTGGAACTTTTAAAGTTCATGACTTCAAACTTTTCCAGCATGAGCACAGATCTCAAGCATTTTCTTACTCAAGCCAAGAACTGTGGTTACATGGTCTCAAGTATTGCGAGTTCTACAATAAAATAATGAATGGACAAATAGTAACATTTTTGGGCTTTTGTTATTGTTAGTAGCAGCAGTATTTTCAATTACACCAATGTAGGAATGCTCTTCTGATAAGGCAATCATTGAGAAATTCTTGTCCTGGACATTGTCATGGAGTTTAATTCAATATGTATCATTCTCCTTGTATGCTTGTATTATATTATTTTTACGAAACAGGAAAACATAGTTTAGGTTGCTTCTACCTTTCTGTATTCACTTATGAAAGCACTATCAACATCAGCCAAAAAAGTTAATACAGAAAATTTAAAGGAAAAAAAATTAAGCAAACTAATATTTGTGTGCATACTTGGAGATACCAGAATCAATGTGTTTCTCTTTGGAGAATGTTTATGAGTATTGCAACATGTACACATTCATCCAGCTGTTAAAATTTCAGGCATAGCACACTAAATTCAGTTTTCATCGCCTCTAAAAAATAATGCCTCTGAAAAATGCACTTCCAACGACACAGTGACCCCCACAACTAGCTTTTTGGTGCAATAGTCAAGGCCTAATTCATTAGTAACAGGAAATAAATAAAAACAGTTCTGTATGAGAGCTGTCAGTATCCTTGTGAAAAATACTAGGCTCTGTTACACAGAAATCAGTCTGAAAGTTGCCAGCTGGAGGGATCAGTGATATTAACTGAGAGCCCCCTGTAAGCCTTACTGGAAGCAAAGAGAGCCCAGGGATGAAAAGGACAGTCTTCAAACGCATGGAATGGCCTTAGGAAGAAATGTGGGAAGCAAATCAATCAGACAAACTTATGGGAATCGTGGGTTTAGCAGAAATACTGAAGAAGCAGAATGAGGAAGATACAGGGGGAAATTCTGCTTCAATGAGAACGGAAAAGAACAGATCTTATCCAGAGCAACAAAGCCTTGGCTGTCTGGAGCATCAGGATGCGAGCAGCTCTTTCTGTGTGCTCCAAGTGCAGACTTACAAAGTTTTCAAAGAACAGACCCTTCAGAAATAGCAGAGCCCACTGGAAAGTATAACTGCTATCAGTTATTCCTCTCCTATTCATGTGAGCGATCTCAAAGAGTTAATTTGAAATCAATTTTCTCACTTTATTAAGATCCTTAAGGTGAGATGGTTTGGCCCCCAATCTGTTTTTGGTTGAGAAGGCACATCAAACACTGAATTGTGGATTTAGAACTGGTCATGAAATTACATTAAAACCTGGAGATAACAGACTTCAGGGGATGAGACAATTGTGATGACTTTATTCCATTAATTGACTTGATAACTAATTGACTTAAGTAATTTCTGCATTTCTCAGTTTCAAGAGTAACCATTTCCAAGAATCTAAACATGTGAAACATCTTTTGTGATTGCATGCTGAATTTTAAACTGGTACTAGAAGAAAAACAAAACCCCAAAACAACCTACAAACACTTAATCCCCTGGCATGGCCTTGCAAAATAGTTTCTAGATTTTATAAGCCAATGTATTTCAAAAGGACTAAAAAGTAGTTGTCAAGAAAAATATTTTGATCTATATTGTTAATTTCTTCAATCATTGTGAAATCTTAGCTATTATTATTCTTAGCTTTTACTAACAGAAATCCCTGGAACCTATACACGCTTTTTATCTTATATGTTATCCCCGATACTTCATTCCATTGTGAAATTCAGAAAGTATCATCTTCTTAGTTCTATATTCACCAAAATCATCAGTGATTTGATGATATTCACCAAAATCTTTAGACACATGTCTTATTATCAGAGTACTGCATATACCTTCTTTCTTTTTTGCAGGAAGGAAATACAAATTTAGTGTTCCTAAGATGATACTTGTATCAGTACTCTTGTTCATCTAAGTGCTTTCTCAGTTGGATTGAAATCACAGCCAAATTAAAACGGACAATTCTCTATCTGCTTTTGATACATGAATATCTCATTTCTGAGGATACAGAAAGTATAGGAAGCTAATATCTTATTTATTTGACTTAATTTTGAATATTTGGAATATATGCTAATTCTCTGAAAGAAAGGAATAAACACATTCTGGACAAATGCCTCAACAAATAAAACTGCAGTGATGAAATTGGCTCACATTTTAGCAAGAATGGCCATTAAACACAGACCTAAGAAACTAATGCAATCACTGACAAATCTGCAAGGAAATTTCTCTAAGGTACTGAAAACAAGCAGGCCTGTTCTAGCTCTAATTACCAAATGCATCATCATCTTTTTTACAAGCTTATGAAATCTCAAATCAGATTTCTTCTGGAAACTCTGTTTTCTGCCAAGACAAATAATGACAGGTAAAAAGAAAATCTTGTCCTAAAGGTGAGTGGTAGTAAATTGCCTTTGATTTTACGTATAGTTACATAGATCTGTTATCTACATGTGCTGAAAGTAGGCATCAGCAGATATAATTACATCATCAAATGTAGATAGCTAGGTAATGCTCTCATTGAACCACTGAACCCAATTCAGCCATGTACCCAGATACATTTTCAGTTTTCATACATTGATTTCTTCTCTATTTGTGTGGCATTACACTATTTAGTTGCATCTTCTGCTTTAACGTTTATTACTTTATTTTCAAAACGGCTTTAACACAAACCACTTGGTTTAGTGCCACAAACTGAATTATTTTACAGACATTTACTGCAGGATCTATAGGAGAAAAAAACCTTAATCACGTCATCCCCAGAGATCTTAACACACCAAATACATTTTGAAAACAGTCTCACTTAGAAGTCCAAAATTTGCATTCTGTATTTACTAGTTGTGGTGGGTTGACCCTGGCTGGATGCCAGGTGCCCACCAAAGCCGCTCTATCACTCCCCCCTCCTCAACTGGACACGGGAGAGAAAATAAAACAAAAGGCTCATGGGTCAAGATAAGGACAGGGAGATCACTCACCAATTACCGTCATGGGCAAAACAGACTCGACTTGGGGAAAAATTAGTTTAATTTATTACCAATCAAATCAGAGTAGGATAATGAGAAAATAAAACTAAATCTTAAAACACCTTCTCCCCACCCCTCCCTTCTTCCAGGCTTAACTTACTCCTGATTTTCTCTACCTCCTTCCCCCCCGAGTGGCACAGGGGGACGGGGAATGGGGGTTTGGGTCAGTTCATCACATGTTGTCTCTGCTGCTCCTTCCTCCTCAGGGGGAGGACTCCTCACACTCTTCCCCTGCTCCAGCGTGGGGTCCCTCCCATGGGAGACAGTCCTCCACGAACTTCTCCAACGTGAGTCCTTCCCACGGGCTGCAGTTCTTCACGAACTGCTCCAGCGTGGGTCCCCCGCGGGGTCACAAGCCCTGCCAGCAAACCTGCTCCAGCCTGGGCTCCTCTCTCCACGGGGCCACAGGTCCTGCCAGGAGCCTGCTCCAGCACGGGCTTCCCATGGGGTCACAGCCTCCTTCGGGCATCCCCCTGCTCTGGCGTGGGGTCCTCCATGGGCTGCAGGTGGAGATCTGCTCCACCGTGGACCTCCATGGGCTGCAGGGGGACAGCCTGCCTCACCATGGTCTTCATCACCACGGGCTGCAGGGGAATCTCTGCTCCAGCGCCTGGAGCACCTCCTCCCCCTCCTTCTTCCCTGACCTTGGTGTCTGCGGAGTTGTTCCTCTCACATCTTCTCACTCTGCTCTCTCTGGCTGCAACTGCTACTCCCCTGTAACTTCTTTTCCCCTTCTTAAATCTGTTATCCCAGAGGCGCTACCACTGTTGCTGGTGGGCTCGGCCTTGGCCAGCGGCGGGTCCGTCTTGGAGCCAGCTGGCATTGGCTCTATCGGACATGGGGGAAGCTTCTAGCAGGTTCTCACAGAAGCCACCCCTGTAGCCCCCCCGCTACCAAAACCTTGCCACGCAAACCCAATACACTAGTATTGACTTACAATAGGTTGTTCTGCAAACAATCCTGCCTATAAGTTCATTCAGATAAAGTATTACTGAAAAGGAATCCAAAATAGATATCAAAACAAATTCCTATTTATTTCATTATTCATTTGTACGTAACATTCACAGATTTTTTTATTGTTTTCAGCTTTTAAACACAATATGATATAAGTAACAGTTCCTTCCTGGTGGAACAAAAAATGAGGACTCAAAAATAGCCATGGTTATGTCATTATCATATGCCTCTCTCTTAATCCAAAATAAGAAACAAAATTCTGCATGATAGCATACACTAGCTTCTCTTATCTTCCACAAAAACACACCCATCTGTGAGTATAGGAGTGCTTGTATGGAGATGTGTAAATGCTGTTTGGTAGGCATGGAAATGAGCTTGCTAGGACCAAATGTGAGTATATGGGGATCATTTTATGTACTCTTATAGACGGCTGACAATTCAACACTTGGTATATAAATGATTAGTGGTGGTAATTCAAACTAACCTAGAAGTAAATGTCTAAATAACTGTAAATAACTAAAAAGGAAAAACTTAAATATAAACATGACTGAAGAGCCTATTCTTACAAGGACACTCATGTATTTGGCTTCAGTTTCCTACACCAGAAAAGAGAAATTGAGCAGTTACAGATATTGCAGATTTTCCAGTATACCATTTCATTACTGTGCTATTGCAATATCATTGACCTAGTCCTTTACGCACTGCATACAGGAAGCTAAGACAAGTTCTCAAAATGATTGTGCTAATGGACCAAGGTCTCAAAATCTGTGAAATGCAATCACCTCATCAATCATTCACAAACATTATTATTTTTTATATCTTCTATAAAAGGAAACGAGAGGCTAGATTCTAAAACTACATATCCCCCCTTTTTTTCTGCCTAGTACAGCATTAACAAGCACTAACAAATGGCACACCAGCATCTTCTGAACCAATGACACAAGTGCGGTGATAAGCCATATAAAATATTCATAACCAGAACTTTAGATGTAGGCAGATGCACAACAACAGCACACAAGCTTTGTCAGGAATCGTTGAGAGATTGAAAGCGTACTTAAAGGATTTATTAAAGCAATCAGAAGAAGCCTCTACTCCAGTCACCATGATTGCAAAGAGTTTATGGCCATGTATTTAATCTTCTTGCTCTGTAATAGATAAGTTATACTTTCTTGTGATTTGTGCACAAAGAGTTTTTTCAATCTTTTCTAGCACTATAAAGAACAGAAGTACCATTTCTGCCTTACTAAGCGAAGCATTAATAGGAATGTCAGCAGCAAGATGGAACATGTAATAAATATTAAGGTTTAACATTATAAAGATTTATACAACAGAGAATATAGTCCTAGATTATGAGATAAGATTATTATCTTTTGTTATATGAAATGATGGGAAAAACAGTTTGATGACAGGGATTTCTTTTTGCAGCATTATATTCAGGTAGACCGGAGTTCAACAAAAAAAAAAGGGAGTACATACCAATCTTAAACAGTTGCCTTAACAATAATTAACCAAACGGAACACTGGGAACAACAGAAATTGCTAACACATATCAGTTCATCACTTAGAGAAGTGCATTAACAAAGATTTTTTTAGCTCATAAAAATAAGCTTGTTTCTAAGGTCAACTAGCAAACAGGAGAACTTATATAGGGGAGAGGAAAAAGCAATTGCTCATTGAAAAAAAAGAACAGAAGCAGAAAACTATAACAAAACATGTATGTATACATACACAGAGAGCTTACATTTATGTATATAAAAATTTGCATTATCTCTACAAAATGGTCTACCATATTCTTATTTTGACACTGACAATTATAAGCACTGAATAGCTGAGCTTGTTAACATAGCCAAACAGGTAGAAGAATATACTTTTTTCTATTATTTTGACTTGCTGCCTACAGCTTCTTGTACTTTGCATTGACCTTTCCTTAAGGAAGCCTTAGAAACATTAGCTCCGGAGCTATTCAAAATCTTTCACATGCAGAACAGAGCTGACAGACCTTGGCTCCCCTGCTGAGTTTGCAAGAACTATTGAAAAACTCTTTTCTTATTTTGGATCATTTTTCTCTTCAACAAAATCAGTGTGCAATACCAATATGCACACAAGCAGCTTTAAAGAGTTTTATGGTTGAAAGAAAAAAGCATTGCTTCATCTTAGAGGCAAAACTACACGGAATGCAGGATTTGTTACAATAACTGTACTGTTATCACTTTATGTTTCTTCTTTTCTTAATCTGGCAAAGAGGCTCAGTTTCCCATTCGCAGTGGAAATTGTTAGCAAACATTTCTTTCATTTTTATTTACAAATATGCACGAGTCTTGCATGCTTAACATAAGAGAAGGGACCTTCCTCACCCATGCAAGAACTCTTCAGCAGATACTCTAAAAGATGCACTTCCATTTTGCTGATGTTTTTGTCCACTGTTTTTGCCCAGAACAAGGGCATAAAAATTAAATTTAACTGCTTAAACACACTCTGGGGACTTTTTCCTCATCTCATGAACTTCAGCCCAGTTTAATCTTAACCTAGTCAGATCACATGAGTTGCCAATAGTGGATTTGGCATTCTTCTTTCACTCTCATTCTTACTGTGCTACAACTTTGTTACAACACAAAAGAAGAAAGGTCTACTGGCCTGTTCAAAGGAGGGTGTCACACACTTGCTGAATTGGGCACTTCTCCAAAACTAGTTCTTGCACAGAATTCTTTTCTATGAAGATTTTACCTTTGGTATACACACTTCCACACAGAGTAATTTTAAGTATTTTACTATATATACTATATACTAGTTCTAAGTGCTGTAACAAGTCTGAAATATCCCTAGGCATTTAGTATCACGAGAAAATCAAACCAACTCTTCTAAACAAATAAAAGAGCATAGTCATTACCTGTGTTCTACTGCATTTCTGCTCATGCTTATTTATTCACACTAAAACTCAGACTGCTAAATATTTTGCAGTGTAGCACTTTTTTTCTATGACAAATTAGTCAATAGGACCTCTCTCTTTCAGTTTCTCTGCTGGCCCCAAGACTTTATGGTGTGTTCAGTACATGTTATGTACTTGAGTATTACATATGCATAACCATTTCCTGTTCCTTTTCTTTTAGTCAGAAACAAAACCAATCTCTTTCCTACCCAATTCTGATCTCTTTCGGAACAACAAATTAGTCTCTAAGAAATTCCAAGATCTTAGCAACCGAGAATTTGCATTTACTTTACATCATGTTCCAACAGCAGCAGAATGCACAGTGCACAAAAAGGAAAATGAGGACGTGAAATTCTAGTTTGAAAAATGCTTACAATTTTGTTACAGCTATACAAATATCTATGGTTTCTAATCATTCAGCAGAGATCTGTTGTTTTGATTGGTCTAGATTCAAAACCCATAATTTTGTTCTTAACTTTGAAACAGAATAAAACAAATTCAGAGCAAGTCAGAAACAGTCCAAAAATTTCATAGCCGCCTCCTCAAAGTAAAAATGAATCAAGATTTGCAAAATTTGTTGTATATGAAAACACATGCAGCTGCTCTTCAGAGTTCTTGCAATAACAAAATCCACTTTCATCTACCAATCTTCTAACAACAGATACACAAATTAGAGTCTCTTTTAGCCTATGTCTAATGAATCCATAACTGTACATCGCTCAGCGAACTTAAAAGTTTACTAAAGAAGTTGTAGGGGTTAAACTGTATCTTAGAGATCATTTTCACATTTTCAGAAAAACCTCAACCTCTTATGTTTTAACTGTAGCCCATATTAAAAGGTTTTATTTCAAATCAGAACTCCGTTCCTAACAGAGAAATTGTTATATGAAAACAAGTTTTCATGCTAAATGAATAATAAATCATAGGTTATGTGTCTCTCTGATTTTAGAGGATGCATAATTCACAACAATAAATAATTAACATATGAAAGGATTCTAATTTAACTGATGTCTTCAGCATCAGCACAGCCAAAGTACAAAACCTTCTGTTTGGTGCTTAAAATCCATCTTTGTGGTGGAGATGAGTAGTTGCTTTATATAAGTAGTTATTATGTTTCCCAGTAGGTAATTTTTGCTTATCACTTAAAAGTATTAATAAATATCAGAAAGTTCAATTTCTGACATATGATCTGTAAGCATACTGCAGCAGAGGAAGAAAGGCAAGTATAATTAGCAGTATGCTGTTACAAACAATATTTCAGCTAGGAATACTTAATGCAAGCTTTATTTTTAAGTGGTGTTATGTTTTTCTAACAGGCAGCTTATAGTACTAGCAAAAAAACTCAGTCATAGAAAATAGCTCTTCTCTAGGTAAAAGAAAAATAATACTATTTCTGTATGGAAAATACATGTTAAGTTCATTTTTAGTACTACTGTTCTTTGATTAACAATAGCATCTATGGCTGCACCTAAATTCTCCATAACAGGCAAGACTGAGAATGACCTTTTCTCGCTAGTCCATCGCCGAACAGCTGCCTACAGCAATGTGCATGCAAGTAACTCGGCTGCCAGCAGCTCCCATGCCGCTCCACGATGGGTGATACAGACATTTCTGTGGAGGAGACCAGGCTGGACTATAAGCTAGGCATCAGTGACTGCTGAGACAAATCCACGCAAAACGCACACTTTAGAATTCTGCAAGGAAAGCATCCCAATGCTGGCCATTCCCAGTCAGTACCACACGGGCTATAAAGTGAGACTTGAGCCCCGGTCATCCCTTGAAGCAGTATGGACTGAAGAAAAATTTGGGCCTTACAATCAAAGGACAGAATAGCTCTGCCCTACATCAATTAGGGGATTCATGGGTTAACTTTTAGCACATGCAAAGAAATGATTTTTTTCCTCAAAGACTTCATGATGAGGTTATCATCCTGCAACTGGACTGCTGTGACTGGAGCTTATGGTTATACAGAGTTTCATTTTTATCATGCTGAGCCTATTTTCAGTTTTATAACCAAACCCCACAATAATGCTGTATAAAACTGTAACTTGTAGACTTGGTGGAGATAGAATGAAACTTTTCTGGTTTGCTTCCTTTGGGGGGTGGGTGGGGAGTGTTTTCTTTGTTTGGGTTTGGGGTTTTGGTGTTTGTTTCTTTTTGCTGTTCGGGGTTGGATTTTTTTGGGGGGTGGGGGTGAAGTTTGTTTTTTTTTGTTTTTTTGTTTTTTTTTTTTTTAAGATTGGGGTACCTAGCACAGAATCATTTTGGAAATAATGACAGCAAAAAGTGTTATTTTGACTTTTATGTATTTTTAAATTCTTCTATTTTACTGGGCTGAAAGAAGTACAAAGAACACTTTTTTAACCAAATAGAATCAGTTAAAAGTGATTTAAAATACTTAAATTCAAAAGGATGTCAACATACCATGTAAAATTTCAATGGCTGAATAATATTTACCAGCTCTTCAAAAATCTCATATTACTTTGATATTGATAACCAATTAATTTGCAGCTAGTATTGTGTGAATGTGACCCAAAAACCGCAGTGCTTACAAGGACAACAGGATTGAGTCTATTTTCTCCTTCCCTCCATGAAAACTGTAACCATACGAATATGCCTGTCAGGAAAGGAACAGTGCACCCCGCCAGGGCTAACATTTTAGCAAGGAAATTCAAGTTCTCAGGTTGAAAAACATTTAGCTTTGTTTTAAATTCAAACACCCTTTCACCAAATGCATGTGGAACTCTCACTACTGAAGTGTGTAGTTTTAGATCATTTAAGCCTCAGCCCGTGGCATCTGCTATTCTTCTGCCACGCCGCCGCCGCCGCCACCACCGCAGCTGGGGACCATCGCTGCAGATGGCACAGCCTGGTCCACCCCCCGCTGTGGAAGCCTCTGCCATTACACCCTCATTGCTATCCCTGTCTGTTCTTGCAAAATCACAGTTCACTCAGATATCACATCTCTGCGTCGCTTTGCATGCATCTCTCAAGAATCCATTATTTAAAGCAGGCACTTGCCCAGCAGTCCGGTACGACTGCAGCGTCAGCTGAGTGAGGGACGGAGCCTGCAGCCCAGACCAGCCTCCTGCCCATTCTGCTTTGTAACTTCGCAGTGCAGACTTGAGAATTTATCTCAGCCAATTTCCATCAAGAGCCAAGGAACCTATATTTTTCATCACATATAGAGGAAAAAGTGACTGAATTGTTAGAGTCCTGCATTTGTCAAAGTCCTTGATATTGAATATCAGCTTCTGTGAGGCCGCAGAAAGAATAGAAATTGTGTAAAAGATTGGAAAGAAGAATCTACAGTACAATATATTAAATATATATGCATGCACATACATGATTTGTAAAAAGCATTTATATTGGAATTCAGAAAGCTATCTAATAAAAGCATTTGATTACTTTGATTTTTTTTTTCCTTGTAGTATGTTTTGTGTTTGGAATGAAAAGCGCTGGTCATCTGCAAATGGCAGTCAGGCGCCTGATTACAGGCTGCAGAAAAGAGAAATGAAACTCAAGTGTTCAAGCAGAAAAGACAGATATAATTTTGGGGCCCAGAAAAATAAATAAAAAATTTCATGTTGATGTGAATGGAACAAAGATTTGATCAAAATTGTTTGCATGAGGAGACCCCTAATTACAGGTATGTTAAAGAAAGCACCTCTGCAGTCCAGATGTGGTCACAGGGAGCATTATGAAATACAGCTTGAAGAAGGCCAGTTAAAAGTTTGTGGTCTAACAAAAACTAATTATTGGCTATTTATGATCAGATTTATTTTCTAACATACAGGATTTTTTTTGAGTGTGTCTTTTTAGTCCCCTACTTTCATTTTCTGCACAATACTACTGATTTAGCCCAATATAGAAAAGAAAAGTATATTGAGGGATAGAGAAAATGTATATTTCCTGAGAGGATCCTATCGAATATCTGGATCATGAAAACATACTCTCATGGGAGATTTATGGTTCATAGTGTTCATGGCCAGATTAGAAATCAGTCTGGCATTTTTCAGCCATCCTTTAGCTACCTTCTTACATAGAAAATAAAAATAACATCTACTGCACAACTTAATTGTGAGATTTAGCTTAAAAGGAATGAAAATTATTTTTTGCATATTTCCTGAGAAAAGTCTATACTAATGCAAACTTATTTCTGTCTAACTGAAAGTGGGAATTGTCTTGGGTTTCTCCCAGTAAGTTTACGACTGGTAGCATCCTATAGCCAGTTGCAAGTTGGGACACTCATACAGATAAAGCAAAAAACAGATGCTAACGTGTAGATTTCAATAAAGTCTGCCATTTTGTAATCCTATTTGCAGAAAAATTGACACTTGTCTTGCTAATATTGTTACATTGACATGGTTAACCCGCATGACTTTTCCTTTGATCTTCCATCTGCTCTTCATTTCGGTATGTAATAGCTGAAGCAAAAAATTGCTGCCTGAAGATGCTCTGGGTCATTTCTTATAAGCTTAACAAAACTTTGACATAGTTTTAATAGGTTTGTTTATAAAACACGATTTTCATTCAGCCAGCAATTCTGGTATTTTGAAGTAAGATTTTATTCAAACCAGAATAAAGCCTAAATAGTATAGTCTTGGTGGTAAATAGATGCAGAAAAGTAAATTCAAAATTTTGCATTTTCCTCAAATTTAAAATTAGGCTAATTGATGGATCTGACTGACAGCGCTGAACACCAAACACACCGGTTCCTGTGCCTGGAGCAGGTATGGTTCAGTCAATAGCATGAATGAACAAGATTACCAAAGGGCTGTGTTAAAATGCTTTGGATTGGCTCCAGAATGATGATTTGTTTCCTCCTTAAAGCACACACTACTCTTGACTTTACTGCGTACATATAAAAAGATGAAAAGTTAGCACCATTATATCAGGGCAACCACTTTTCACCTAAATGAGTCAGTTCCTAGGCAAATATTTCAATAAATCAAAATTAAGATGGACTTGAAAATCCAAATCTGGTCATTTTTGCCACTTATTTACACCTGCGTATTTAATTCATGTTTAACAATAAAGGGTCATTAAGCACTTTGTATATGTATAACCACAGGTACACATTAATTGTGGGTTTGCTTTTATCACCGGTCTAATGGCTGAGCAGCAGTTAGCTGACAGGTTCAGTCAGCAACACAATCTGGCCTTGTAGTAAAAGGATTAATCAGGATATAAGCAGCACTCAGGTTCTGCACAGTAGTCCTAAAAAGTCTGAAAACACATTTTAAACACCAACATTCAAAGCAAGCTGAAGAGGAATGCGTATCTATGTACCATGCCACAATGCATACAGAAGAACAGAAGATACTGTTCAACAAAGACTTTTGTTTTTCTTTTTTTTTTTTTTTTTAGCGACCTATACTGAACACAGCATCAGTTCTGATCCCCAAGATTTCAGCAACTGAGTGAACCTGCTAGGCTGTTTCAGCGAGTTTCCCTTGGCTGGAATGACAGCTCAGACTAGTCAGCATGCCCTTTATCTTTGAAGATTCTTATTTGTCTACCATTTCACAGCAAGCAGTTCTGATGAATAGTGCAATTAACCTTTCTGTTATTAAAACAATTAATTGCAAAAATTAAAGACATGACAAGGGCTAAATACTAATGTATAAATTATTAGGTTCATGAATTGTAATTAATCTATGTACACTAATTGTGAAATAAACAAAGAGGACAAATTGTAATCAGAAGTCAGTGCTAGAATTGATGGCCATTTGTTTTCCCTATGAAAAGAGAAATGCACCATTTTATTCTCGGCATAAAGAATTAATCATACCAAGCCTTAAACTGGAGTATTTTTCTCTCTTGTGAATGACTTCGGATCCAAAGATGCCTAAAGTTTAGTTTTGTTTCTACAGCAATGTACGTTTACATTAAAGAAATCTACTTGCCAAAACCCATTACATTTCAATGTAAATATATCTGTCTAAACTGTGCTTGCATTAAATCTCTACTAAATTTTCACTTCATGTAGCTATAATTTGACCGCGTATTGTAGAATTCTTATAACAATGTGATATTGAAATGTTGCAAGATATAATATAACAAAAATATGCTGATCAGACACATGGCTATATGACCCTTGAAGATTAATAGCAACAATGAAGTATTTCACTTATGGGAGAAGTACCTGCCTCAAACATACACGCAGATGTGCTATTGAAGGATACGTTTGCTAGGGAAGCAATGTTGACAGACCTAGTCAATAAATTAATTTTTTTTTCCTGTGGAACATTTCAAGTTTTCAACAGTTTCATAATTTTTCACCTTAAGGACAGTCAGGGATATAAGTATGAAGATTCTAAATTTATCCCACTGCTTTGTGCCAGAGATAATGGAAAGAACAGTGATCAACACCCAACTTAAATCATCTGTTGTTTACTGCCTTCTAGCAGTTTTCCCTTCTCCTTGTCCTCCCTCTCCCCCCACTCCCCCTAAAAAGACACTTTATCTGAGAGCAGGACCACCTTCCTTTGGGTCACTGCCTTAAAAGCTATGATGTTGCCACAGCAGGATTCAAACAGTTGAGCAATAGTCTCATGAGATAAGTGATGTTACAGCATTGACTGCTTTCAGAAATGTTTTAGATCCCTGAAGCCTGACAGAGTTGCTTCCTTCCTTCCATATTGTTAATAACAGGTTGCATATAACAAGTTTCAAATGGTTTTATCAATAAAAAAAACAAACAAAAAACCCCACCATGTAAAGGCACAGTTATAAAAAATCAGCTAAGTAGTTGTCCCTATAAAGTATCTACCATGACGTAGACATATTTTGCTTGGTAGATCTTTGAGAATGATGATGTTAAAACCCACAGTGTCAGAGACATTTTACACTAGAAGAAAAGCTTCAAAGAACAGTCAATGTGCTGAAGTAAGGACATTTTTCTCTGAATAGACCATCCCCTCACAGCTCTGGAAAGAAAAACAGACTTTTCCCTATGAAATCAGGTCCCACTTCACATAACACTTATTTCTGCGGGTCACCTTTGGTACCACACCCAACTCCATCGTCAATGGCCAGATTACTTGTAGCTCACGGAAACCATGCTACCTACATAGAAAACAAGAGTGAGGAACGGCTGAAGAGCTGTCAGACAATCATCAGTTGGCTCATCACTTGGCCTCGTAGTTGGGCAACTGAAGGCAGAATTTCAAATAAATTGTCCTGATAGCAACATGCCATGCTTAAATGAGAAGTTTATCACCTAATTTTGCGCCATATCAGTTTCAAAACAACAACAAAAAAGCTTTGGATATCAGATAGTTCAGCAAACTTTTCACGTGCTTGTGTAATGCCACTTACTACCTTTGAATTTATAGTTACTGCACAGCATAAAGCATGAAAAAAGAGGTCTTCCAATTAATTCTAAAAAAAAATCCATCTAGCTTTTTCTTGGCGTGTATGTTATTTGACAGGGGGTTGAAGTCCTTCAGAACATCCTTCATCTTTTATGACATATCTTTGTTCTTCTAGTTCCAACAAGTTGTTGTATCCTGTGCAATGTGATATTGAGAATGGGGTTCATTCAGATGACTTGGTTAAAAGGTATTGGACAAACCACTGTATATTGCTTGAAGATTTCTTTTCTTACAGCATTATGCTCCATCCACCCTTAACTGCAGCAGTGCTGTGATCTCTCTCTCATTCTTATCCTGTCTAGGATCCTACATCCCATTTCATGCACTGAAAATGCAAAAAACTTAGATGCTGCAATGAAGAAGGTGAAAGGTGGAAAGGCATGGTGAGCAGCTGCGTGTGTCTCAGAATTCAGGACAATATTTGAGTCAACTTTACTCTGATTCCTGGTTTTGCTCTTATATTTCAAAACCTGTTTTACAACTACCATGTTTTTGGCTGCAATATATTGATGAGAAAACTACTCAAATCATCAGTCTTAATAATTTTCAAGGCATAGGTGGCCATATGTGGTAGCTTCAGAACTACTCATCCTCTTGGTAAAGCAGCACAACTACAGTAAACAATAACAAGAAAAATCTAGTCATCCTTTTAGAATGCAGTGTATAGGACCACTACAGGGCATTATTTTTATAATTACCTTTTCACAAGGACAATATCACATAGAACATTAATTGATAATAAGTTCTCAATTATGAAACCAAAGTTCTGGCAAATCCTCTCTCATATCTTCTCATTCTTTTGATTTCTTTGTTGTCTGTACACCATTAAAAATTATGCATTTATTCATGCTAAAGATAGAGCTAAAAAGGGCAACAGTACAGTACGCACTCTGAAAACAGCTATATCACTCATAACAAGGTACAACTTAGGCATATTCCCACATTTAATTATAAGTGTTTGTGCTTGAATGTCAATACAAGAAAACATAATCTTGTTACAATATAAAAAGTTATTATACAATGGCCTTTCCTAAAATACAGTTTACTAGACCATGGCAGGTGGCAGACAGGAGGCTGAAAACTGTAACAAGCAATTACATTGCAAAATTTTTTTCCCTTCAGTTTCATTAGCTAAATTTCTTCATATTTTAATCTGATCTTTTTAATAATGTGTCAGGACTGACACTCCAGTGGACATGAAACTCAGAATGGTCACGGTTGAATGAATGCATCTATTTAATTTTTCTCTTCAACTAGTTTTAAAAATTAATTTATCTGATTGCTCAGGCTATTATATAAAATTTGTTGAATTTTGTGTATTACTAATAGGCACCTTCCTTGTATTTCTGCTCGCTATTGCCTAGATGAGGTTTTTCTAATACTTGCTGATGGCTGATTAAAGAAATAATGAAACAGTGACAAAAGTCAATTCTGCATAGCTCCCACAAGGCTTCAAACAGGTCTGGAGTTAAGTACAGAAGGAAGGCTTTGGGATGGTTTTCAAATAGAGTTTTGGGGTACAGAACGATTTTCCTGATTCAGTTCTTGTCCACACCACAAAACCACATATCTAGCAGTGTTGCCAACCCAAGAAAGCTGCCTAAGAGTATCTAGCAATCAAAGGAGCACAGCTTATCATGGTTTTTTTTTTTAGGCGTGCTCAGAAAAAAGACAGATGAGTTTACCATCAAATCATAATGGAACATAGGAACCACTTTATAAAATAGGTCCCTTCTAAAATATCCTCATGAAAATGTCCTAAAGCTTTTTCAGGGTTTGGGGAGGTCTGTTGAGAGAATTAGAGAAAAAAATCCAATTAAATGAACCATCTCTCCAATTTTTTGAATTAATTTTTTTGTTACCATTTAATTTTTTGAAGTATTTGTTTAATTTCTTAAAGCTTGTATGCATTTTGCTTCCAAAGAGTCTTGTCAGGGGAACAAAATGGCTACATTTTTGATGGGGAAATTAAAATTTTCAAAGATCTAACCTTTAATGAAATACTTCATAGGAATTTATAGAGAAGGATTTTGATCCCAAGTAAATCCAGAAGAGAATGAAATTGCAGTATTAAATGAATGAATGGCGACCAGAATCGATCTTGTTTTTCAGAATTGTATAAAGAAATACTGACAGAGACATTCCTGGCTGCTGAGAAGCAGTTCCTTAACTGTTAGGGGTGCTGTAGTCAAGAGAATTAGTCACTAGATGGATCAGACAAATATCACAGTTGAGGCCTTGTTTAATTTGGGAAAAACCATCCACTCTTCACCTTTAACACTTTTGATGCAATATACTTGCCTTGCATTGAAGTTTAGTATATGTCCTTGGTTTCATGCAAGTGTTTGGAAGTAATTAACACTGAACTGTTTCATTTATATCTCTCAAGATACACTAAAACCAATGAATTCAAATATGCAAATATTTTGGGTCCATAAGTTAATTGCACTGTTATTATGTGATAACATGTGCTAATGAATGTGTTTAACCCAAGTTTGCCATGACTGCTGTTCTTGACAGAAAGAATAATTCTTGGCCTCTTGAGGGCTATGCAATTTACTAAGTATAGCTCACTGTATAGAAGATGATGTAAAAAGAGATAAGTTACAGTAGATTTACTGTAGCTACTCCACTTTTTTTCCTTTACATTCCAAAAGTAGATCAGTTCCCCTGAGCTGTACAAGTTATAGATAAGGATGGACTAAAACTTTCAGATTTCACATTTGTGTAATGCAATGTAATGCTTTTCAAATCACTAAGCCTTGCCTAGAGACTATCAGTCACTTCAGACTTGCCCAAAACTCAAGTAAATTATGAGTTTGAAGAGATTACAACTGTCATCTTCATCTTTTACACTGGTAAAAGATTCATATTTCAAATCTTGGTTATCTTTGCATACAGTTCAATGCTATATTGTCCTGCCACCTACTAATCAAGATTTGGGAAAAAGATGAATCTCCCAAAGTCAAACATACGTTTTTCTCTTATCACAGCAGCACAGTTTGTTCCAGTTAAGGAGCTGATGCTGCCATTATAAAAACCTTGGTTTTTAAGGGGATATGTAAGTTATCTATAAAATTTTGCTCTAGAACAAAACCTACTGTGCAAGGTTTCTAGGTCAGGAACCTTTTTTTTCCTTCCTATAGTATGATTTAAAAAGAAACAAAACACAAATGGACTTTTGCAGCTGACATTTCAGACAGCTCTTTCTTCTTTTAAATCAAAAGGGTTTTGTTTCTTAAACTACAGCATTTGCAGTCATTAGTTCATAATAGTTCTGGGTGCTAACCGTTGAACAAAATACACTCTTTTATGTAAATAGTAAACAACTTCTTAATTATATGTAATGATATGTTAACATTTTAAACTGCTAAAACGTTAATAAAATAGGGGATCCAGTAGGCAAACATGTTCCCTGACTTCTGTGGAAAACTCAGAATTCCAGTTTTAATTCTCAGTCTTGACAATACTACCTTGGCACTTAATTCTTTTGCTTATTCTTAACACATTAATTAAGAAAGACTCTACGAAGATTAGTGAGAATGAAAAGTAAGAGTGAAAAAAAAAAGCCAAATATTGAGCATTTCATTGTCTTCCCTGATTCAGTTAAGTACGTGCTCATTATTAAATGTGTGCTTACTTGCTTCACTGCCTCCTTTCCCACACTGCCAGTCTGATTAGCCTTTCTCCCTTCCCTTCCTAGGACTCTGTTGCAGATCCCTGCTCTTCCCTTGCCCTTCCCTTACTCTCACACTGGGTCAGGAGGGTCTCCACCCCACATTCAAGCCACTCAAGCTGCGTCCGAGTCCCCTGTGACAAGGCAGAGTAGCAGCTACAGCCTGGACCAGCCCCAAACTCCTTTCTCCTTGGGAAAAGAATGCAAAGAATAAATCCTGATCCATCCCTCAGCCCTGGAGGCAAGGTGGTACTCCAAGTCCCTGTCTGCCAGGACAGAGAGGAAGGGATCATCATGCTGAAAAGGAAGCTTGTCATGATTACAGCTCTTCCTGAATCTAAGTCAGTGGCAGATACTTGATGACATTACAGCAGACCAAGGAGGAAGGAAAGAATGTCTTCACCTCTTATGGCCGTGATAGTCACTCTGGTTATTATGGGGTATTGTTTTAGAAGCATAATAAAGAAACAGCAAAACTCCTCTTTTGAAAGGCTTTCAAAACCTCCATTGTCCTAGCAACATCTGTTGAGAGCACCTGAAAGACAGACTTAAATCAGAATTGCACTTCTGATAGCTAATGTACTTGCCAACTTTGAAAAGACACCTAAGTAATGAACTGTTGCCTTCTGTTTCCCTCACCTCTATTCATTCTCCTCCCTGTGGAAAAGCAAGAACATTTTTATGCTTTTTTTTCAGCTTAAGTTCTTTTCTGAATAATAGAAAATATTTTCAACATTGAACTATTTTTAAAATGAAACAAGGATGAAGACTAGAGCTTGTGGACATTTGATACTGCTACACATAAAGAAAAAAAACCCCAAACAGTTGATATTCTGAATAAAAAAACCAGTACAGGCTTGACATCTTCCACTTGTTTTCCTATCCTAAGATTGTGAAAAACAGGCCATTCATACAGTGCACTGTTGCAGAACTCAACTTTTCAAGTGTTACCTATAGATTCTCTGTTCTAGAAGTTAACACCTGCATTGAAAACAGAGGGAAAGTTAGTTGAAAGCAATTCTCACTGGAAGAAGGAATTAATTATGCATCATTATTTGGTGGCAGGCTTTCTTCTAACTTTATCTTCAGTGCTAAGCTGAAGGCAAGGACAACTTTCAGCTGCCCTTTTCAACATATTAGCCCCAATTCCATTTTCCAAATATGTTATCAATATGGTAATTCCACACTTTCCCATCTGTGGACAGTCCAGTCTTCATAAAGGTAGCATTATTACTACAAATATACTGGGGGGAAACCATTTCAATTACTAGGAGACTATGCAACTCCAAGTCTATTTATTTCAATTTATTCAACTGTCTTGATATATTCGTGCATAGAACTTTTATAAAGAATGAATAAATTCACCTTGAAATTGTACCAATTGACTTTGGCTGGGCTAGGCTGCACGATGGAATCAGAATCACTTTTGAAATAAGCCCTGACAATGCTGATCAAAACAAAGTGGCTACTCATTTATTAAAGTGACAGCTCAGCAATGGTTTCAAGCTAAGGGATGACGTGGCCTGGGGTGCTAGCTATGGCCTGGGGTGATAGCTGCGGCCAGGAGCTTTTTTGCCAGTTGCACACTCTGAAGATGCATCTGACGGTGTGACATTTCCTAGGGCTCCTGCACCTGCCTGGATGTCAAGCAGCTGGTGCGAGTACTGTCACCCATTTCAGATTGTTATTCCATGAGTGACAAGTTTGCCCTGAGACTACATACATGAAACTGATCCTTTTTCCCTTTGTTACGAGCAATCCAGTCATGGACAAAGCATCTAGGCTCAGACACATACAGAAAATGCACAAAACGCTAATTTTACAAATTTATCATACAACTTAACAACTGAAATTAATCATCACTGGAAATACAATGTGAAATGTATGAGACGTTTGAAAGTTTCAGCCTAAGAACTTGAGTTTCTAGGATTTATAAAGCAATAGGTTTAGCAGTATTCTCCTTTGAATGTTGAAGTACAGGATTGCTATAGCAACCCATATCCTGCTTTAAAATCAATAGCAATTCAGGCAAGACAAGCTGTTAAACCAGTGTAACAGGTAGGAATGTGCTTCCTCAGTTCATTGTAGGTGTTGCTACAATGGAAGTTTAAGTTAAAGAAGGAATCACAAACGTCCTATATGATTTTGGAAAATAAGGTAGGGAACGAGGGGGATGAATAACAGTGAATTTGGATCTGAGAAAGGGCTTAACTGAAAGCAGCAGAGCTCATGAGCAAGTGAAACAAAGACTCCAGATTGCACTCTTTCAGCTTTTTTAAAGAACAGAGTTGAGCTTGAGTGAATCTCTGCTTTCCTGAAAAGTCGGTTTTAGCTTTCCTGTTGTGCAGAAAAAGTCCTATAAAATGCAGCCACAGCAGTTCTTCTCCATTGAGTCATTCTGAAAGAAAAACCTAGCAAGGCAGAATTAGCATGAGTTCACGTGCAAGATTCACTGTTTCTTTCACTATGAGCAGAATGTGGTGTTGGCACTAATAGTGCCAACTTCAGATGGACATTATATAAGTGCTGGCAGTTCTAACGTTAATATAATTCAGTAAGAAAATTTCTTCTGATAAATTTTCAACTAGCTGGTTACCTGGTCATTTACTTTTCCTTCTTGACACTTTAAATTTCCAATTTCATTGTGGGTAGGGCAAGTAGAGAAAATCAGTATATAATGTTTATAGCCTAAGAGTCCAACTAAAAATAAAAAAGGGAAATACAATCATATCAACGTGAGAAGCTTAAGAAGTTCAGGCTAGTACCTCATGAAAGTAGTGTGGAAGAGAGACTAAGAGAAGTCTACCTGATAGAAATGCACAACAAAACACGCAGACCTTGTATTAAAGTGAAATTAGCAGGTACCAAGAGGTCTTACAGCAGTAAGTAGGGAGAAAATGTGAGATTGGAGGAAGTAAACATAATACCAATTCTCACAAATGAAAGATTAGCATATCTGGCAACCATCTGTGTTTTCAAAAGGGAAATGCCCCACTTTTTAAAAGCACATGCGCTTTTGGTGCCCATTAAGATTTCACCACTGAAGAATGGAGATTTCAGTTTGTGCATACAAAGGTGTCTGCATGTGCATCCTGGTGAGCTTTTTCCCAGTTAGCTTATTATTAAGTTTTTCTGCCCTGCCTTGCAAATCTTTTACATATGATCTTGAAAATTGCTCCATTCTGGCACACACACACACACAAAAAGACTATCTAAGAAAGAGGAAAGAAAATAAGCATCTGTATAGAAATATAGTCCATCAATTTGTATGTGACTTTCTGACCTAGAAATATTATTCTAAATACCCCCAATGGATTTTTCCTTCCACAAATTTGTTCAACTGGTTTTTGAGCCCACATCAACATTTAACATCCACAACACTCTGCATCAGTGAGTTTCACAGCTCAGCCACCTGTTGTACGAAAAAGTATTTGCTCGTGATTGTTTTGAATTTTGCCATGGGTTTGCTTCTTTTAACACCTTGCTCTCAAGTCCTTCATTGGGAGTGACTGCAAATGGTTCGGTCCCTTTGGTTCCTCGTATCACTCTTGATTGCATAGATCTCTATCGTAGTGCCCATCTCTTCTGTAGGCTGAAGAATCCTCAGCTTAGTTGACTCTATATTTCCTTGGTGCTCTTCTCTATTCCTTTTCATTAATCACTATATTCTTATATACAAACTTTACTTTATCCATGCCTGTATGAAGCATTCTGGATGCAGGCATAGTATGGAACTTTATAGTGCAATAACGATGACTTCATCTTCTCTATTCCTTCCCTAATAATTCTTAACTTCAAATAACTCATTTGAGAGCTGTTGAGTTGTGCACTAATGTAATCACAGAAATTTTTGTTCATTCCTGTATAGCGTAGTAAACTCAGAGCCCATTACTGAAAGAGTAAAATAAGGACTATTTTTGCAGTGTATACCACTTCATATTTATGATCGTGCATGTAAGGTGTCATGTTGTCATCCACTCATGCAGTACTGTGAGATACTAACCCTTTGTGGTTCTAAGCCAGAAATGTGGTGACCCTGGATGTTAAGCCGACTGGTAATTTTACAAAGGCTCTTCTGTCTGGACATCTCAAACCACTGATACACTTAAAGCAAATTAAAATAGTAGAGAAAAGAGTAAAAGTGAGAAATATGAGTAAGCTTTGTTCTGTCCAAATTCCTTGAAACTGTTTGTTTTCCACAAATGTTTACAGTAAATTGCAAGTATTCATCAAACAGTTTCAGAATAAACTCCACAATACCTAAACACACTTTGGTGTGTACCCCGCGAAAGGTGATAATAAGTGCTTACTTCCTTATACCAAGGAAGTACTGACTTAGGAAATCATAATGTATGTCAGTGCAGGAATGAATATCAATTCCCAGACATTTATAGGCATTTGCACAACTGTATCAAATAATGAGCACAAACTGAAGAACCACTCAGAATATTTATTAATATTTTATATTATTCAACCTATTGACACGGCAAGATAAAATTACAGTATGTGTCTACCTTCTTCCTCACACCTATGAAGCTGAATAAACCATCATGCATTCCAGTGTAACTATTGTAGAAGTTGCCTACTATCAAGGGAAATCCTTCCAACAATAAAAATGATGCTTTTTAGGTAAAAGTTGGAAAGAAAATTGGCTAGTAGTACATCAAGAAATAGGTAAAAACCTAAGAAAAGGAGAGAATGATCCTCAACACAATGGCACAGATTGAATGAACCAGTATTTTTTTCATGATTCCAACCTCTCTTTTTTTATTACTGTTGCCATATATCGAGCTCTGGGAATTGAGTCCAGCAAACAACCAGCTCTCTTTTTAAGATGCATTCTATTGTGTGAAAATCCTTTAATGGATTTACTCTACATTTGTAGGTGGTTAGAATCTCCCTTCCAAAACAGTCTCCTGAATTAAAATGTTTAAATTGTCCTGCTTCAGATTATTATATATTATCCTGTAGCTTGTGTTAGAAAAATTTACGGAAGATGATAATATTTACATCATTTTCTTACATCATTAAATCTTCAGTCTCGTTTTGAATTAACTCTTCCTTCAGTTTGCATCTTGGCATAGGAAATTTCTATTGCCTAAGTTTATTCATCCCATCAATCCTAAATTTATCTGCAGGAGGTAGGTAACCCTTTGTTCTTTTCATTTGCAATAAATAAGTTTACTTGAGCTCTTCTGGGAAAATGTCCAAGCATTGCATCTGTGTTAAGTCATAAGTTTTCCAGAGACAGTGGGAGAAAAAGTTCATTATCATTTTTGACCCTTGGTGAGAACCATGTCCTCAGGGTTATTAGGTGTTCCTGTCTGGCAAAAGTAAAGCTTCTTATTTCAGCCTGTACTCCTTTAGCAAATTACTTGAACTGTCTTGGTGTTTTCACATTTAGAGAGCTACGCAAGGGAAAGAAATTTCATTTTAACAAAGACTGCAGAAAATGCTGTGCAGGGACAAAAGAAAGACCACCAAGCTTTCTTCCATAACCACTCGCAAATCTAAGTTATATTCACCACTTCCTATGTGAAACAGACAGTGTCCTAATTTTTCCCCCTCCAAAAAGAATGTGTGGCACTGTGCACATCCCTGTACTTTTCCCATTTGTACCTCAGACATTCACACCCGGAAAGTGCAGTAGTAGTGCACTCTCATTCCAGGCCACCTCAATCTACATGTACTCAAGTCATACAGTGTTTAGCTATGTGACATTCTGCTGTGTCTATGATTGCTGTACTTTTCTGGACATGTCAACTTTCTTGGCAACAAGTATTCATTTTTTTGCTTGTTTTGGTTTTCTTTTTACCATGGGTAAATGCTTGCTGATTTTCTCTTGCAGGATGTTCTCTTGTGGTGTATTTCTATGTGCATGTGATTCACACAGATTCTTTTTATAACGAGGAAAAAATGGTTCTTGAGGTGAAGAAGGTGAAAAAAAACACATTCTTTTAGGGAAAACATTGCATGTTAGTTGCTGACTTGCAGACCCCTGTTTGGTTATTTTTACTCCCAAGGGACACTACAAACTTCATTATTCTCTGAATGCCTACCTATGTCTGTAATTTTTGTTCTCTCCAAGTTAAGTTGCTAGTGTCAGGTTTCAACTAGTGTCAAGTTTCTTTTGGATGTTTTTTCACAGTGGATAATGTCAGCTTTATAAACCTCCCAACAATGTCCTCAATTTAGTTTAATTGTCTTCTTGCAGATGTCAGAAATCAGCTGACAGTTGTTCTTGGAAGTCTTCCCTATTAGAACAATGAACTTCGATATTTTTTTTTTTTTTTTTTTTTTTTACTATAGCTGACACACATGCAAGTACTAACGAATACCTTGACAACCACACCGCTACCATTTGTCATTTACTTCCGGCAGCTTTACAAATCACCATTTATGTCATAACTAGAACATCATACTCCAAGGAAAAACAGTTCTTTTATGCTCATTCCTTGTCCTGACTAGTTCAAAGATAAGAGCATTTGATTGCACCTCATTCCTCCTTGCATGACATATGCAAGTTCAGAAACCCATTGCTCATTCTTAATCAATCGAAGGCGACGCTTCCTTTTTCCTCACACTGAAGTAATTCCTTACATTTTTCTTTACAACTCACAGCAACAAAAATCTTCTTTCCACAATGTCTGGTTTTATTACTGTGCTTGAATAAGTTCTCTGCAAGAAAACAGAGGCAGCATGCTGTGATTTAAAAACTGTGTCCATGTTTGCAGTTAACTCATTCAGTCTCAGAGATCACTCTGCATGTGTCTATGCATATCCAGTAAGTACTTCAGCAGAAAAGAGATTTTGCACAATCTGAAAATGCCCAGGAGGCAAATTGTTTCATTAAAGTTCATAGCCAAAATCAACTTTGCAGGGGAAGGGTTATCTGTCTTTTCAAAATCCCTTATTACAGCCTGACAGCTTGTGAAAAACCCCCAGTAAACAATCCCTTCGCGTATGTTTAGCAGCTGACAGTTTTCTAGAGCATGGGGTTTTTTGTTTGTTTTTTTCACTGCTGTTTAGTAGAACTACAAATCACAGCAGGGGTCAATTAGTGTAACTGTAAATGTTTTTATGGTTGTCACCTAGGTTTTATCCTTTAAAGCACCATGTAACATCTCGATTTGGAGTGTAAGCTGTTCCCTATTACTACATTCTGACCTTCGGGCTACTAATTTTTTTGTTAGGAAAACATTAGTTTTAATTCACTCTGTGAATGCACACACCCATGTGCGACAGTCTTCTAAATCTGGGCCCTGGGCTCTGACCCCCCCAGTGCCATCTCCCCGCCCAAACCCAGGCTCCTGAGAGAACCTCCCCTCCCCAACCCCCCCCGGCCCCTCAGGCTCCCCAGGGACAGCTAGGACAGGAGTCGTCGAACATCTTCCCCTTTCCCCCGCAAAGGCCAAATTTTCCCCTTGCCTTAATACAAGCAGTGCATCCAGACAGCACAAATGGCACTCATTGGCCTGGAAGTGAACAAGCTGAGCGCGCTATGTTCACAGTCTTCTCCCTAATTTAGAATTATTTAGAGGAAATGATGGGTTTCATTTTTTTTCTTTGAAGACATAAAGGTTTACATTCTTTCATTTCTAAAAGATTTATGTAGCCCCTACAATCATGATGAATCTTTCTGATGGCACTAAAACCATAAAACCAAAACTGACTCTCTTCATTATGTTCCTTTTTCCCTTGACTTAATATTCACAAGCTCATAGTCTTGGTGTCGCCCAATCTGTAGGGATTAAGTTGCACCTTACTTGGTAACTTACAGTAGTAGTCATCCAGAATGTATCAGTCTTCAGGAGCTAAAAACACACTTCTCCCTTTTTACCCCCATAGGATTGTATTTTGTTCTTCAGAGTCCAAGATTCAGTAAAATAGCAATGTAGATTGAAGAATGATTTCTTCATGGCTGTTAATTTGAATATTGTGTTTGAATGCTTTTGGTGTTTCACATCTAGACTTACTTATTGCCTGTCCTACCTGATTCCCCTCATTCTCATCTGATCTACCAATAAATACACCAAAACCAATCCTGTCACAAACTCACCTAAGAGGCATGCACAATTGGCATAAATACAGCATGCTCCTTGCCTGAGCTAACTTCAGGACAGACAACTCAATTTCAAATATTCATTCTAGGTAAATTTCTTACACATGAAAGTCTATTTGCCCAATTCCTTTTAATGCCTTCGGTCTTCTCCTTTAATGTCTATAACATTATTTGAATTACCTCCACATAAAAAGACTGAGACCAACACACACCAAACGATTCCTTAAAAAGCTGAAATTCTAATGTATTCTTTCAGCGTTAAAATACCGCTTTAGTGCTGAAAGCTAAGAATGAGTTATCTGTGTGAGTTTTATGAAATAGAGTGATTATTCACGAACTACTTTCTTTATGCATTCAAAATATCGCACAGTGAATGGGGCAGGAAAAGGTTTTTTCCATTCCAAGCAAAGACAAACCAAAACCTTTCAAAATTTCTCGCAAAAGCACTTTATGCCTCTGAACAGCTAACAGTCTAGTGAGCAGGGAAATCAATCGGGATGATGGAGGAGTCCCAGAATCAAGTATTTCTTTCCCTTTGAGACAAGGAAGCTAAGGAAAATTTCTTTTTTTGAGTGTGTTGCACTTCAGCTTTTCTAAAATTAAATTACTAACTAGGTCGGAGAGACCGACTTGGTAAGCATGTTGTGCACAGAAGTTCCATGGATGAATATTTAATCGTTAATAGTTACTTTTTCTAAAGAATGAAAAAGTTCCAATATGGGAGACAGAAAGCTTCCCACCCAGGAGAAGGCAAAAACTGGACAAGATACTTAGGTGAAATCTGGATGACCCAAAAAAAAGCAGGGCCAGCAACTGCTGTTACCCACCCACAGTCCGGACAATTTTTTTGACATGGGTTTTGTTGAAAAAGATCTGTTCCTATAGATCTTTTCTTTCTTTTTTTTCCTGACAAGTATACTTTTTCTAAAAAAAGCACATAATCAAAAAAAGCATGATCAATTATTTTTGTAATATATCTTTCATTTTTCATACAAATGGTGATACATAAACATTTACTTAAGTAAAGACTTGCTTTGTGTGCAAATGACTACTACAATAAAGCACTTAGAAAAACAGACCAGTGATGTTTTCAGTAAGAACAAAAACATGTTTGATAAATAATTCATTTACACCTACTGTGCATAATAATCACTCTTAAGCCAGTATTTCTTGGAAATCATCAGCCAACAATTTGTCTGGAAATATGACATGTGGCCTCTCTCACACTAGGAAAAATCTAAACATTCATAAATAAGGGATCTGGGCTTATCAAAAAAAATTGAACTCCTTCAAAATCTTGGTTTTGTTGCAGGTTTTACTTTTTTCAGAGCAACTACTCCAGATTCTACTTAAGCATATATATGTATGTCTTGATAAGCCTTCTGCCTCTGTATATGCATCACAGCTGCAAACCTGTACTGTCCTTGCATACAATCTTGACATTCAAAGGAGATGTCATTGTTGTTCAGGACTTGCTGAACTACATGGGCTGAAAACTACAGATGAGAAAGGCAGTGCTTTGGTATTTGCAGTGATTACAGCATAGAATTTTCTCTGAAGATCAAGAAATCATAACACCTAAGAGAAATATTTTCTAGTCTGGAGGATGACTGTTTGTGTTCACTAGCATCACCTTTCTTACCTTTCATATGTGTTGGAGCCAAACATACAGCTTCTCTTTCAGAAAAAAGAAGAAAGATAAAGGAAAAACCTTTCAATGCTTGGAGTCCATGTAGATTTCAGGTATAAATTACACAAGAAAGCAAACACTGCTTGTAAAAGTGAAGTTTTGATAATTAATTCTTATTGTATCTATCACTAAGGGTAACAGCTATGCCAACATATTTCACCAAAGGCTCCTGACACTTTTTTGCACAGATCATTCTTTGATTAAAGTGGCTGGTGGCCCACATGTCAAATTTCATTCTTCTTTTTCATATTGTTAATCACCAAAGCAAGAGTCCTAGTAGAAAGTCAGGTCTGTGAGATGAATTGAAATCAGCTGATGTTATTTTCTTCCACAGTATTGATTTAAGATTTAAACACTCCCAGAAGGAAAAAAATAATATATACATGTAGTTTGTACAGAACACGCGTACATCTTTCACATGCTCAAAAGGCGTATCTGAAACCAAGCCGAAATCAAGCGGTCTTTCAGCTGACTTAGTGGGCTTTGAACTAATTCAAAGTTCAGCCAGAGCCAGCATGAGCTTTTCAAGGGACCTAATGACGCTCAGCATTCATAATTTGAATAGCGACTGCTGGGGACCAGATATCAAAACGCCGTGGTACCAGCTGGCACAGCTCAGTGACAGGCACGGGGAGAACTTCTGCAGGAGCCAGAAAGGTCCAATGCACATGCAGAGATGGAAACCTGACTATTCATAAAACATGTATTGGGGAAGGTTATAAAGAATAAAGCTTTGTTCAAGGCCACAAGCTGGCGGTTTTGCTTTCAGCATTTTACTGACATACAAGAACAGTTAAAATGTTATGTAACCTATACCTATTATGTAGTTCACGTACAGTATGTGTTGCAATAGCATCTTATGTTAAACTGCTCTAATTAACTTATCCCAAAGGCCTTTGTAATGAATAAGAGACCTATTTTGTTAGGGACCTTGCAACCTCTGTGACAAATGTAAGAAATTTCATTCTTCTCCACGTAAGCATTTCAAGAACAGGAGCACCATAGGACAAAGCACGAACAACAGTTCACATTAAAGCTACGTGAGGTAGCGTAGTCTCTCTAGTGCATTCAGGAACCAACAGAGGAATCACATTTTCAAAAAGAGTAAAGCCATTTGGATATAATCAATTTAAAATGTATTACAATATTGCCCTAATCTGGAAGCAGGATACAGCAATAAAAAAAGAAAGCCAGTGAAGAGGAACTGGAGAGACCTCCGTAAAGATCTGAGGAAAATGGAGATAATTCCCCAAGAGCTTCTTACGAGATGTTGGTAATTTCACACTGTTACAGTGTGCAAAGCACATTTGTATTTCTATAACCTGGGAAAGATTAGTGTGCTGCAATTAACAAACTACAGTTTGAATAATAAATTCCAGGTTTCGCCAACATCATCTCTATCTTTGCTGAGGGAACAAAAAAAAAGACACACATAGTAAATGGTATACGGTGGGTATATCTCCTCAATTAAATTTATTCTTAGCATTTCCCAAAGACCTATAAAATGTTGGAAATTATTACAGTTATATACTTTTAATAAACAAAGTTTCTGAAATACGCACAATTTCATAAAGCCTTCAGTCCTGTCATGAGCATAAATTAACTCCTTAAAACTACGCACAAATCTAATTTCAGTGCACTGTAGTTAACTGAGATGATGTAAGCCCTTGGCTGTCCAACCTATAATTGAATTAGTTGTATGCAATTTTTTAACATTGTGTAGAATATATTTTGCATGACTGGGTAACAATCTATTCTGTATATCAGAGGAGGCGAGGATTAATTTGGAAAGATTTCAGAGATCCCAGTCAGTGCTAAGAACTCTACTGTCTTATGAACTAAGATTAATTTACATACGTCTTAATTGTTAATTAATTAAAAATGTATTACATGAAGAAATGCTTTAGAATGTTACAGTTCTTTCAAAGGGCAAATTAGGGAAGTTAAGTATTTGAATGAAATAATAAATGGAATTGAAAATACATGAGAAGAATTACTGTCTACATGCTTGCCACACAGGTCTGATGAACTGCAGCTATAAACAAGAAAGAAACCTTTGAAAAAAATGAATACAACACAAGGACAAAAACTGTCAAACCTGTGGCTACAGAAGATGCATGAGCTAGAAGTGACAAGTTGACTAAAAAGATGCAGAGAAGTGAAGAGGGTAAACTCACAAATATTCAGGCAGTTTCGCCAAGTTCAGAGAAAGGACTTTACAGGTACACTAAAAGCAATTTGTAACTCAAACTCTGTGTATTGGTGAGCTACTTTACATCAACATGCAATTTAGTTCTACAGATTTTCACTCTATTCCATAAGAAAAAAAAAATTCTTGTTATTGTAATTGAAGCAACGCTTATAGGTTATACTCTTTAACACCGTTTATTATGTGCATTCTTTGGACATCACTATTCGAGCTAAATTTTTGACCTTGCTGTCTGCTCATATGTTTAGGACTGTTTTTACACAACACAGATGACCATGAGTGTTCCTATTACCCAGGATTCCCTGCTATATTAGGATCCATTCTTTAGTTACATGGTTATGCATTACTTGTATTTTATTTAATGCACCAACATAAAGAATTCAACAGGGGATTGAAAGAAGCAAAAGAATTTCAGTTCAGCGAAGCCTCTGGAATAGGATCCGCTGTCAGTTGAGCAAGAAAATTACAACATGCAAGGGGCAAAATGAACTAAGTTTGCACAGATTATTTTGTAAATTCTAATTAGTCAATACTATATTTTGTCACTAAATTTCAAGACAGATTTAGTAAGTGGATATGAAATAAACTGGATTTTTTTATTATGAAATTTATATTGGAAGACTTTTATGTGAAAGAAAACAAATAGAAGTAAAATTATTTCTGAAGAATACAGAAGTACATTTATGTCAGTATCTGTACTTCCTCATTATCAAGGGCAGCAAATCCTAGTAATCACATTAATGAACTTAGCAGAACTGAAAGGATTGGAGATCGACAGTGTGGCCATGCATAAGTCTTTTGAAAACATCTTCTGAGATCAGCCATATTCCTAGACTCACCTGCATAGGATAATGTACCCATGCTCTATCAGCCTACCTGGTTCAAGTGTGACTTGAGATCTTGCAAGCCCGTAGCCTTTCCACAGTGTGTTATAGTCAAACACATAGCCAGGCTTACCCAGGCATCCATTTAGCAAGGATTATAAAGGATTTTTTTTTTTTTTTTTTTTTTTTTGACAATGCAAAATTGATCAAAATTCACTTAAAGGTGACAGACACAAGTTGCAACCTGAAAAAATTCTGATTTGATACTGGAGGGGAGGGGGGAATCACTTTGAGAATCATCAAACACAGGAACAGATTGTCCAGAGAGGTTGTGGAAACTCTCTATATCCTTGGAGCTACTCAAAGTTTGACTGAACAAAGCCTAAGCAACCTGCTCCAATTGGTCCACACTTCGAGCAGGATCCTCTGGGGTCCCTTCCAACTTAAATTATTCTATAATTATAATATTCTATAATTATGTTGTTCTCACAATATTGGTAATGTAAAACATAGTTTTCTTTCCACCAAGTATTTGCTGCATCTGTGGCATTTACTCTGACACCACAAAGGGTCAGTGTTTAGAGGAATATTTTTGTTTTGAGACTGAGGAAAAAAAGGCAGTAGAGACTGAGGATCCAGGCAAACCTGGTACCTTTCTAACATTGTCAGATATGTGGGTATAGTACCTCTGGATGAGATGCTGATTGCATGTGGATAGTTCTAACAGTCTAAGTTTCAGTCTGTTGTGTAATGCTTTGCTATATTGCTACCGTTCCTCTAACTGGGATGAGATTCAACAATCTTTTCCTCTGTTCTGGAAATCTTTACTCTCAAGATATTTTTCTGATGTAGCAATTGTTCTCCAAAAGCCTGAAAGCACAAAGGTCCTATTTAAAAATGGTGTTCCTTTTGTCCCTTCAGGTTCCTTCTGAAGCTTTGAAAAATAAAGCAGAGGAGACGGCACTGTCCAGAGAAGTGGGGAAATATATACTACATCACAAGACCTAATTTTAGCTATAAACAAAAGAAGAAATTGCCCTTACCCACCCTGCAGAAAGTGAGGACAATCTTCCTATCCCCACAGAGAGTGGACAAAACCATCTGTAATAATAAAGTGGCCTTTGCACTGAGGAGACATAACAGGAGGTGTACCACCATCTTACACCCAATGTTTTGCCTTATCACCTCCTGCACCTCATACAGACCGCAAGCTAAGCAAACTTCTCGGTTCCTCCCTGCTCAGTTGGCAGAAGCTATTTTACCAAGCGTCCCTCTCCTTTTGGTATACGTAGCTGAAATTGAGAGCAAAGAAAGAGCCTCTGCTGCGTCCTGATGACTGTAGAGTCCTGCTGTTTCCCCCATCCATACCACTCTCCTTGTACAACACCGTCCCACCTCGTTGTAGACAACCACACTTCTGTAGCATCAATGGCATACAAATCTGAAAGAATTTCTGTACACTATAATAGCACTTCAAAACATCACAAAGGAGGACTATAAAACTCTTGTGTAGGATAGTTTTTTTGAGTAATTTCTACAGAGTTTTGTGTGGTTAAGAGAGAAAGAGAATATTTTGCAAAGTATCAATAAAAGGATAAGAGGATGACAGCATTGCCTGACAAAAGCCAGTAAGATATTTATGAGGACAATTCTGATATAGAACAAAATTATTTTGGTTATTTCCACCAAGAACTTCGGAGAGAAAAAACAAACTGTACCATATCCTGGGCTTTGCAAAGGATTTAAGGTTCAGTTCCTACTGTATTTCCTGGGATATAGGTATCTTGCAGAAAATCTCAGACCCAAAATGCATAGAAAGAAACATTTAATAAAGAACATGAATGTACTTTTATCATTTTTCACTAGCCTGAGAAACTACCCAGACTCCTGTTCATGTTTTCTGAAGAGACAGTGCTTGCACAATAACTGCTGCTCAGATGCCACAGGTAAATCATGATGCTGGACTTCAGCATCATCTCAGAAGCATTACTTAGTTGATGTTATCAAGCTGATTATTTTCTTTTGACATCACAAAGAGAAAATAGAGGAGATGCATTTTAAAACCAACTATTGCCTGAAGATAAAAAGGTGATTGGACCCTGTTAGCAATTTCAGTTAAACTCTCAGAAGTATATCTTTAGCTATGCATGTACAAACAAAAAACCCAACACAGTTCCAAATCCTACCTGTTACAGGTTTGTTTGGGTTTTTTGTTTGTTTTTAACACCTACACATTTACTATACCGACCATTTTATTACTTCATTGTATTAAGGTGTTTTTTTTTTTTTTTATAAAAACTATGTATAAAACTGATAAAAATATTGTCAAACTCACAATTACAAGATTTGATAATACAATCCTTTCTATAGTGTTTTGGGTTTTTTATTCCAAAACATCATAAATACCCAGAAAGAATCTGATTTTTCTGATTCATTGTATAGGGATTCCAAGTCAGAAATCATTACTATCACACACAAAAGATCAAAGTCTGTTATGCATTTACTGCATGAGATTTTAGAATGCAGAGTTACTGCATTCCTGCACTGGGCAAAAATTCCTGAACATTCATGTGAACTTCATTGAATTTTCCTGGACAACGACTTCAGGACAACAGAATACGTCTCTGAAGGAGTATTTTCAGACCTCCAGAAAGTTACTACATGTGATTTATCTTAAGGAATGGCCAGTAAGCTCAAGTGTAGAACACAAGGATTGTTTTAACTTCCATGGAATCTAAAATGTTTTACAAAGACATAAAACCTTATAGTTCATATACGTGTGTCATGGTTTAACGCCAGCTGGCAACTAAGCACCACGCAGCCACTCGCTCACTCCCCCATCACCCTCTGGGATGGGGGAGAGAATCAGGAAAAAAAAAACCAAACCTCGTGAGCTGAGATAAAGACAGTTTAATAGGACAGAAAGGAATGAAAAACAATGATAATGATGATGATGATAATATGACAATAGTAATACTAAAAGAATTAAACTATACAAAGCAAGTGGTGCACAATGCAATTGCTCACCACTCGTTGACCGATGCCCAGTTAGTTCCCGAGCCGCGATCCGCCCCTCCCAGCCAGCTCCCCCCAGTTTATATACTGGAAATTTGGGGATCGAACCTGTGACGTTTTTCCATTATTAGCACCTGGCTCTAACCAACTGAGCTAACCACTGGGCATGACGTCATATGGTATGGAATATCCCTTCGGCCAGTTGGGGTCAGCTGTCCTGGCTGTGTCCCCTCCCAACTTCTTGTGCCCCTCCAGCCTTCTTGCTGGCTGGCCATGAGAAGCTGAAAAATCCTTGACTTAGTATAAACGCTACTTAGCAACCACTAAAAACATCAGTGTGTTAGCAACATTATTCTCATCCTAAATCCAAAACACAGCACTGTACCTGCTACTAGGAAGAAAATTAACTCTGTCCTAGCTGAAACCAGGACAACGTGTTTGAACACACATATGTATGTGATATATGTTATACATGTGTTGGTGTCTGAACACATTTTTTTCAAAATAAAAATTTTTCATTTTTTAAAAATATTTCTTTCACAATATTCATCAAGAAAATAGTTCTCAGCAATTATTTTTTTATTTGAACAAAATGGAACTCACACAAAACAAATCATTGGCTCCATTTGTCGCATTTAACAGACACATTTTCACTTATCAACTGGAAGATGACTTCCCTTTGTTTTCTCTCACTATTAGCAAGAATTTCAATACATTGCATTTGAGAAAGGGCATTATATTCTTTCAATAAAAGATGTCACTCATTATCATTAAGCATTCAAGTGTAAGGCCACTGTAGATAAAACATCAACTGCAATAATCACAACAATTGTTTTTATATACATCTTTTACTGAATTTTAGAAAAATTCCGTTTGTGAATAAAACTGCCGCTTCCTGGGTAATTGCAAGAAATTACTTATTTCATAATCTAGGACACTTAAAAGGTTTTCAGTCAGCATCATATTCAATGTAGTATATTACAATAATCTTGTAGCTGTCTGATAGATCCATCAGAATCTGACTCAGTATTTACGTGAGTGTTGGTACAGAGTGGGCTGTCAGGCATTCTTCAAAAAGCACTTCCTTAGTAGTTTTGGCTCCAAATAATAACTAATATTTAATTCAGTATATTGGATATCAAAATACAAGCCTGTGCCATATTCATTTGGATTAAACAGTGGGGTATTTAGTCTTTAAATCAGGACAAACACTACATATGCTATTTCAGAAACAACACACATATAAGAAAAGGATTAGCCCTGCAGTAAAATCCCTCTCTTTTTTCACCCTCCTCTTCTATCTTCTATTCCCCCCGCAAAGAAAAATCCAAAGCAAAAAGGCAATGACATCAAATTAGGAATTCACACAGAAGGCATACGAGTGTCTAAATTCCACACAGAACCTCACCAAAAGAGTCAATTTGTAGCTTGGGTGAAAAATGACAGTTAACTACCTTTAAAAGAAAGAGCAGAAAAATAGCAAGTGTCATAACTTTGAACGCAATAGCTACATTTTTCTTCCCCAGTTTCAACATCTGGCTTGTTGAGTGCCAGCAGCCATAGCAACTTGCTCAGCATGCCAGGGCTGTGACACTGCTCTGAGGTTCTTCTTCAGCAGAGCGCTGCCTGCATTGGCTATTGTGCAAGCTACCAAATCTATCCGCATTCATCAACCATTTTCCTCCAAATCCTCCCTCCTCTATCTCCTAGCACACGTTAGGGGGGCTTTGTCTTGTTTATAAACTCCTCAGAAAGTCCCTCCCTCTCTCCCTACTAATTGGAGATTGAAACCCCTGATCACAGAGCAACCTAAGGCAACTATGCAATTAGATACCTTTAGACGCAGGCACTCATCTGAAGTTAAAGTACACTCAGACCCAAATATTTCAACCTCATACCCTTCAGAAATATTGCAAAAGAACAACGCAGATGAGCTGCATGGTGGGTTGACCCCGGCTGGATGCCAGGTGCCCACCAAAGCTGCTCTATCACTCCCCTCCTCAGCTGGACAGGGGAGAGAAAATATAACAACAGGCTCATGGGTCAAGGTAAGGACAGGGAGATCACTCAGCAATTACCGTCACAGGCAAAACAGACTCGACTTGGGGAAAAAAAAAAATTAATTTATTACTAGTCAAATCAGAGTAGGATAATGAGAAATAAAACCAAATCTTAAAAACACCTTCCCCTCACCCCTCCCTTCTTCCCGGGCTTAACTTCACTCCTGATTTTTTTCTACCTCCTCCCCCCGCAGCAGCACAGGGGGACGGGGAATGGGGGGGTTGGGTCAGTTCATCACATGTTGTCTCTGCTGCTCCTTCCTCCTCAGGGGGAGGACTCCTCACACTCTTCCCCTGCTCCAGCGTGGGGTCCCTCCCATGGGAGACAGTCCTGCACGAGCTTCTCCAATGTGAGTCCTTCCCACGGGCTTCAGTTCTTCACAAACTGCTCCAGAGTGGGTCCCATCCACGGGGTGCAGTCCTTCAGGAACAGACTGCTCCAGCGTGGGTCCCCCGCGGGGTCACAAGCCCTGCCAGCAAACCTGCTCCAGCCTGGGCTCCTCTCTCCACGGGGCCACAGGTCCTGCCAGGAGCCTGCTCCAGCACGGGCTTCCCACGGGGTCACAGCCTCCTTCGGGCATCCCCCTGCTCCGGCGTGGGGTCCTCCACGGGCTGCAGGTGGAGATGTGCTCCACCATGGACCTCCATGGGCTGCAGGGGGACAGCCTGCCTCACCATGGTCTTCATCACCACGGGCTGCAGGGGAATCTCTGCTCCGGCGCCTGGAGCACCTCCTCCCCCTCCTTCTTCCCTGACCTTGGTGTCTGCAGAGTTGTTCCTCTCACATCTTCTCACTCCTCTCTCCAGCTGCAATTGCTGCTGCGCAGTAACTTTTTTCCCCTTCTTAAATCTGTTATCCCAGAGGCGCTACCACTGTTGCTGATGGGCTCGGCCTTGGCCAGTGGCGGGTCCATCTTGGAGCCGGCTGGCATTGGCTCTGTCGGACATAGGGGAAGCTTCTGGCAGCTTCTCACAGGAGCAACCCCTGTAGCCCCTCCGCTACCAAAACCTTGCCACGCAAACCCAATACAAGCTGTTGTTAAAAGAGAACAAAAAGTGGCAGCTATCACACTGAAAGACACTAGATTACCATCGCAAATACCAGACTGAAATATTTTTTACGTATAAAGTCTTATCATATACATTAGGTAGACTTCCATGTTCACTCTAACAAAATGCCTACATCAGCACGGTCACTCATACATGAAACATTCTGAAATACAAGCGATGTTTAACACAGCAGTTTCATTCGAAAGCAGTACTAATTCCTAGCACCAGAAATAAAGTGCTCCACCAACAAAGCATTCCAAAAGATCAAGCTAGAAATAAAACAGATCAGTTCACTAACATTTGTAACTCTCCACCTTAATAGTATTTTTTTAAAAAACACCTCACAAGGAGTCACAGAAATCCTTTAAGTAACTATTACCATGCTTTTGCAAATACCAACAGAGAGACTAAAGGCTCAGCTACCTGATGGTGTAGTGGTGGCTCAATACGTTTGGTAGCATTTACTCAGTTTCCTCTAGCTGTACATGACAACAGAAATAGTAAAAGTTTGATTTGTTTGAAACGTGTTATACTAAATTAATTTATCTTGCATTTTCCCAAGGTAAGGGCGTGCATATAGACGCTGTGGCTCGGGTGATGCCTTTGAATGTGTTTAACCGCTCCCACTTGATCACACCTGGGCCCTGAGCAACCTGGCAAAGGCCACATATTAGACCCTGGATAAGCATGTTGTGGCCTGATGCATAAAGGATGGAGCTCGCAGTAGCTTTTCCTCCACAGACAGTGCATAACAATATTCCTGTTCCTTCTATCAACCACCTTTGAATTTTTCTTCAATATCAGAAGATACAAGATTTGAACAGATCTTAATTTAGGTAGATCTTCTTGGTAGATACAGAGTGCCTACACTGTACAAAATAGCATCCCAGTATCAATGACTGATTTTATTGTCCTGCTACTACTTCCACACAAAAGGACTAGCAGGAACTCTTTTTGTCCATAAAAAGAAATCACAAGAATAAAGAGACAGTTGAAATTAGCTTTGGCGCAAGTTACAAAAACCAAATGATAGGCAAATCCCCAGACCCAGAAAGCCAACTCTTTCGAGCACTTAGAGTGACGTAATCAGTGCTGCAACTTCACAGAAAAATTAAGCCACTAAAGCAGATGCAGTCTGATAAGAAGCCTCATTTCTTAAAACATGAAAAATTTTAGTAATTAATGGTAGTGCCCAAGGAATTATTAAAATATGCAGAGTTCATCTTAGAAATTTGAGAAGAATTGCCTAGAGCAGCTTGTTGGCAAAACAGTAATAACAGTTTATTTGTGACATAAATAAGAGCATGACAGGATAACGTCCGACAGATATGCAAGAAGAGGTGTGACAAACAACTGAAAGAACATTGAAAACATTTGACCAAGATGAAACCTGAAATGTATTAGAATCCTCCAGAAGACAGCTGGAGGATCCCTAAAACTAATCCTATCCCCCACTTCTTCATCCCCTGAACACTGTATGAGCATAACACAGGTAACACTTAAGTTTTGCAAGTAGTTTAACCTGGCAGAAATTGTACTGATGCAGCAAAAGATGCCCTTTTCATGCTTAGCTCCTCATTTCTCACTTCCCCTCTTTGCACTCTTCCTTGTGCAAGTCTTCAAGCCATTCTGAAATGACCCATGCAGGGAATCAATGGATTTCAAACCAAACTGGGGAGGGAGGAATAACGCCAGTTTAAGCCATAGCGCGTCTCGTCTGGTTCATTTCACAGTCAGCTCAAATGGATGGAAGGGAAGGAAAAGCTTCCTCCAGTGGCAGGATTATATTACCTTTAAGTGCTTGTGGAACTATAACATATACTTAACATTTCAAATAGTTTGAATAGGTGTCTTTTGCAAATTATAATAAGCCCTAAAAATGTCACCTAGGATAACTATCATCACGTCTGCTGTAGGTACAACACTATGTTGGCAAAACAGTTGATTCTAGAGATAGAGGTTTTGCTAGTTCCCAAATAAAATAAAGCGGTATCAGTAAAATCACGTTAACGCATATACACTGAAAATACATTACTGCATTGAATTAATTTGCTCATAGAGAAGCCTTATTAAAATAAGACTTGACTAACATTTCCGAACTGGCAGAATTTCTAATATGAGGAGAATTTTTACTATAAATCAAGACTACCCCCTCTGGGGTAGTCTTGGCCTGTATTTTCAGGGGTACAAAGAGCCTCAGGTTACTGTGTGTACGCAAAGGAGGGGGTGAGGAATCAATACTGGTTCTCCGTAATGTATTTGAGATGCATAGTTTAGGAAGATCATTCTAACCAGGAATTTTATTAGGGAATTCTGTGTTCAATATCTATAGGTTCCTTAACTTATATTTGCAAATGAAATTTATATTCCAGAAGACAACAGAATGATGTCCTGTTCCACTATGTACTCTGCAAACACTGCGTAGGAGAGAATTTTTCTCCTGTAGATCTTATTTAAACGAAGCATGAGAAAAGAAACAGCGAGAATATTTTAAAGTGAAATCACTTGGCCAAGATCACTTGAAAGGACAATTGCCAGACCACAACTTGCTTTCACTTTTGACATTATTAGACTGCCTCTAAACAGAAGCACATACCTGTGGGATTGGGTATTTTAGATTTGAATACTTAATTTATACAGTATATTAACATTAACATTATTTCAACTCCAAGTCTTTGTAAAAGAATTAGAGCTTTCACAGGATACTCAAAATCACAAATCAAATAGTTATACGAGCAAAAAGAGAAAACTGGGCTACACAGCATTACCCTGACATACGTACCACGTGTGTATATGAGCTGGTACCTGTAGTGGGAGAAGGACTACTGCAGAGAAGAGTGAGACTTGCGGTGTAAGCATCACCTTCGCAAACAGAGCAGCGTGGAGCTGGTACAGACAACTGTCCCGGCAAGCATGCAGGGACTAAGAGCAGCTCAGCGTATTAGGCATAAAGCCAAGGTTACCAGGTCATTGGATCAAGTTGACAAATCTGTTCCCCTCACCAAGGGGGAAGAGAAGTGAATACTCCATGTTTGAGAAGGTTATCTCTTAGTCTCCTACGACCTCTTGCTTTTATAGTTTTGGGAAGTTCTAAACTATAATTTTTTTAATCATTATATATTTTATATGTAAATCAGGTGGTATAAATCAGGGTAGAAAAATCAGCATAACACTAACAGAAAGGTGAAGATTCAAAGAGGCAATACTAGAGAGCATGCGCCTAGGCTGCCCTGAACAGAGCAGTTTATCTCCTGGCTTATTTCAGATCTCTGTTGTGGTAAGCTCTAAACAGCTGGCTTGTAAAAAGCCTAAAAGCGGCTACATCAGTCAGTAAAGTGTTAAAATCTCTTATTTTGATGCAACGCCTGCTGACAAGATATGGGAAGCTACTTTGTACAATTGGAGCAAGCAACTGCTTCAGTTGCTGTTGACATTCCCCACTTTTTTCATTTCCTTGTTTTCTGCAAGTTTTATTAGGCAATCAAGTTTAAAAAGTTATTCAACACTGATAAAAAAATAATCCAATTTAGATTTTGTGCAGACTAAAAGCCTCAGTCGGTGATGTAGCTGAATCAAAACCAAAAGAATTCCCAACTACTGTATTTTGTCTTTGTGAAATAAAACTATTTAAGATGTTAACAGCCCAAGCTGTTAATCAAGTTAACTGGAAACTACATAAGTGAATAAAAAAGAGTATGAGACATTTCACACTTAAAGCACTGAACAATAATAAGCTTCCACCTGTTAACATATTAATAATGCTGTTAAGAATATGATGTGCTTGACTGTGCCGGAGATTTCATAAGCCTATGCAATTTCTTATCTGTCAAGAAGCACTTTTTAGCCACTGGAAGAAATATTAAAAGGTAGAAGGGGAGAAAGATAGAAGAAAAAAAATACTGCATTAAGACTTGAATGAGATTGTGAAAATCCAGTCACTTGACTCATTTACCATCAGGCTACATATATTGGAGAATATATAAAAGCCCAACATTGCATCAGGAAATGGATTGTACCGAGTGACCTCACAGAACTTTTCCATCTGTGCTATTATTAATATGATACAGACACTGTGAAACAGAACTGGCAAAGAAATAGGATGTTATCAGAGAGATGATGGATAAGAAGGGAGAAGATAATGCTGATAGAAACAATTACTTGGTATAACAAGCAGGGCATATTGTAAAAGCGCTATGATGTAATGAGAAGAAGATAAGTTGATGCTCCTAAAAGTCAAATTATTAGATTTGTAGAGCTGAAAAGGTAACGTCGTGGAAGGTTTGCAAGCTGAGCAAATAAATCAGAGTGAGTGATTTACCTTATGCTTTGCTCATAAGAAGTTCTCTAAACTGATTACACTTTCTCCAGATTTCTTGCTTTAAATTCCTGATTTCCATCATTTTCTTTGAGACTTGGACTATGTGAATTGATTGAAACATTTTGCTGTATTAGATATGTGAAATTCACATTGGTTTTTGTGTTACATAAGCTAGTGACAAAATTCATTTAGTATTTTCTCATGCCTCGAGTCAAATGATATTTACAGAAAAGTGCATCTCAAGTCCTAGAAAAAGGTGCACAGAACAGATCCTTCTATTCAGTTTTATTACATCGGGAAGGACTCTGAAGTTTGGAGAACCTTTATTTTTCCTACTGCATAAGGCAGTGCACCTTCTCGTTAAAAAAAAAAAAAATATCCAGTAAGTCTATGTCTAGGAGAGCTTGAAACACATTTTAGTGAACATTTGCTTGAATGAAAACTGGTTGTCAAATGGCTAAAAAGGGACAGAATACAATTATATAAGGGCAAAATGTAGTTTCTGTGTTCTAACAAGTATTTGTTGAAAACTCACTGTGAAACATTTGCACACTTTCTTGCCTAAGGAAGGGACTAAGAGTTTAAGGGGGAACAAAGGGATAAAAAAAATGAGTAGGTAAATCATGCAAGACAGCAATCAGAGCAAAGTTTATGCAGAACTTAAAAAGTGACACATTCACTATCGTAGTGGGTCCCTGGAGGACAAGCTTGATTATTTATTCAGCAAGCCTGTTCAGCAACCTGTGCTGTTAAAAAAATATTTAAATTGCATAACTTTGTACCCAAGCATAGTAAAAGGTGACCTGGGCTACAGCAGGTTCCCAGAGGGAAACTTGAAGAGGGATGGACGTTTAATACATCTTGATGATCAAGACAATTTTCAGTCTAAGTAACAGATGTGTCAGGGGACAAGACCCTTTTTTGGATAACAAGTAATTTAGGATAATTGAGGTTCAGACTGTTACAGTGACACTATGTGTTACACAATCCTGTGTAAAGATTGTGTATGCTGTACAGCAGTTATATGGAAAAGGGACACTGTAGGACAACAAGTAGAGAAAAATGTAATCATATTCAGCACAACTCCATCTTAAGGAAACTGCAGGTCTAGCAAGGTCAACCGAGTGACACCGTTGACAGCCTTAGGTCCCGTTCACTGTCTGTCAGGGAAACACCATGTTGCTTCTCACACAGTGCGCAAGTCCTACCCTCGATCATTTTTCTGACACTGTGGCCTCAATCATTTGCCCTGTCAACTGTTTAAGCCACCTCAGCTGGGAGCTTCAGTGAGAAGAGGCAGCAGTTCACCTCTGCTATCAGCATTGCAAGCAAGGTCAAGCCAGGGAGAAAGCAAATTATTGCAGAACTTCTACTTCCAATGCCTTAATCCTACCATTGGTCTGCGCTGTCAACACCTTGGGGTTCTGACTAAGAAATAATAGGAAAAGTACAGACCACCTTAAAAAAAAATAAGTTATCCTTTCCCAAAGCGCCTGTTTTGTTTGTCTCAATTCCACGTTGTTCCAGCCTGCAAACACATTTTCACTCTTTGCCTGTATTTTATCTGAGTGCTCTTGCCATTTAAAACAAAGTGGTTCAAATGCAATGCAAGCTGCTCACCAGTGAGTGCTGGGTGCACGTCCCCGGTCCTGCTCACTGCAGCTGGGCTCCATGTGGCAATGGGCTGCAGGATCTGGCCCCGCAGCCTTGAGCTGCCACCTCACGCTACAGTTGAAGAAGCCACCCTGCAGCCCCCCCACAGCGACCACCACGCAGTCATCGCCAAACTTCAGTTGTGTCAGAAGAGCTATAAAAAAGACTGGAGCAAGTAGCTTTAAATCACCAGTTTTCAGGAAAACTCTCCTGTTAGTTTCAGACAAAGTTAAAATCCCTTTGGTAACTGTACATTCATTGCCCATTGGAATAACCACACATACCACTGCCTGCTTACACAGTGAACAAAAATATTTGAGAGAACAGAGGTGTCTCAGATGAGAGCAAAACAGTACTTTACTAAAATGAGAGGGAGGTTTTGATTTATTTTTAGCATCAGTGTTTCTAATTATTATTTTTTTTCTAATATCTGCAAAATATGCTGTGGCTGACGACGACAGCTCTGAAATACCAATATTTTCAACATTAGCTGTAAAGTAGACTCAAATTAATGTTCCAAGAATTGTTCTAGGTTTGCAAAGATGAGTTTTTCAAGAAACTTGCTTTGGTAATGTTTGACCTCTTCTGCTTTTGCTTTTCTTGAGAGACAGATTTTAATTGGCATGAATGTTCATAGAAATTGAACATCAAAAGATGTTATGAGAAAAATTGTGAGCAATTAATTTCACATTCATAATGAAGTTTGTTCACAGCAAAAGTGTTTTAAGTGTTCATTCACCCTAGGATGAGAAACAATATAAAATATATCTAACCAATCATAGCTAAAATCACAGCCTTGACAGTGTCTATCCAAGTGAAATGTTTGCGTGATCAACTTGCCATTAATACATGAAATTAAAAACACATTCTAAGAAATAGACACAAAAAATGAAATGTTTCTGAATAACAGGTTCAGTTTAGCAAAACTATGATCTACATGTAGACATTGTAGAGTATAGCAAAAAGGGTAAAATTACAGACTAGGTTATTGCAAATTATGACTTCCCCAGAGTCACACAACTCTGAAATAAACACAACTTTTCTGTATTATTTTCCTAATAGAATGCAATTGCCTAAGTATTTCTTTTTTGGAGAGTTGTTTTCTCCCCCCCGCCCCGCCCCGCAAATAGTAATCTTCCTTAAAAGCTCAGTGGGGGAAAAAAAAAACCAAACCACAACTAGAGATTTTTCTCACTATCTTGGGTAAATGTTATATAACCAAGTACCAGCAGTGAATGGTACAAAATCTGAGTCTCAAAAGAGAGGAAATGAGTTACTGCTTAGGTGGTTTAGAGGCAATTCCTTTTTTCAAACAGATTTTTTTTTTCCCTAGGAGTTACAATGGTTAAAGCCCCATTTTCTCAAAAGCAAGTATCACCAAAATTTGTTACAGTTTTAAAAGAACACAGTATTGTACTGAAAGTTTTCAACTAATGTTTAATTTGTAGTCTAGGGGTTTTTTATTTCTTCATATAGTACACCTCTTCTTGTTTATTCATTTAAAGTTCAAGTGCTTCAGAAGTTCTGACACTGCTTCCAACTGTTAGAGATGGTCAGAAATCATTTTTAGATTGACTGCAATTTAATACAAGCAGTAAACAACAATTTCAAAACTATGCTGGAGCTGAGCAAGTATTTTCTGAACTTAGACCCCCACAGTAAGTTGGTTATAGCAATACAACCTTATGAGTATTAATGCTCAAATATGGATTCAAGTCATCACCTCCTATAAACTTTCACAAAACCAAGGAAAATCATGATGCAACCTGCTAGATTTTTCAGGGGAAAAAAAAAATCTTTCAGTTTAGGTGCTTGATACTAATCCTTAAATATCAAGTTTTGGTAACGGCTATTGCTGCTGCCTTCCATAATACTACTGCATTGTTGTGCTCAGTTTCTGTGTAAATACAAATGCATTTTGGTATACTTAAAAGCATGTGCAGGTGCATCGTTAATTGTTTCAGCACAGAAGGGAATTTTTTAATGCAGTTATAATCAGCTTAGACATGAATTAACTGATACTGAAAATGTACTGAGTAAAAGCTCATTGAGTTTGCATGTCATCGCCACAGTTATCCACCTAAGATCATCCAGAATTTTCTTTCCTTTGCTGAAAGAACAAATATTTGAATTCATAAGAAGTGGGCCCCCCAAAGCCTGCCTTAGTTATTAAAATACAGATTTTAGCCCTTGCCTACTTTCACTAAGTATTCTTTTATGCTGGTAGCATTTCATTCCATTTCAGTCATTCCTTAAGCAGTAGGTTCCTATTTAGAAGGTGACTAACAACATCAGAGCACAGTTCTACATCACGTAAGAATTCCATGTTGAATCCTGAAAAATCTAGATCCCGACCGGAAGTATCCAAATCTTTTTGGATGAGAAAAACTCTTGGAGAAAAACCCTGTCTTTATGAATAAGTCAGTTCTCCTACACTTCAATGCTTTCCAAAAGTAGAGAGGGACAAAATCAATACCCCATCTTAGAAGAAACCTGTGATACTTTGTGTCCATAACAGCTTTCTAGTCTTCATATACAAAAACTTCCATAGAAGTTTCAGTTAAGGAATCCTTTGGGTTTGGGCATGACTTTTGCAGTTCAGAGATGTGAAAGCTTCCTTAACAAAACAGTATGTTTCGTGCCACCAGGTATCAGAATTGTCCAGTATTAATAAAGTCGCAGAATCCCATAGGACGTAGCTGTAACTAAGGGATGTGCCCTATCTGTTAGGTATTGCCAGCACGCAGACCCCCCTGCCCTAGCATTCCTCTGCATTTCAACTAAGCCTTGCCACGCACCTTGTCAAATTTTGTTAGGTCTCCCAGGTTTCAACCAATAACTACAGCAGCAGGCGGAGGATGAGGGAGGGCAGGTAGGGAGAGGGAAATCAACTTAAAATTTTAAACAGTGTTTGAATCACATTTGTCAGCTCCATTCCCTTTGCCCTCTGCGTGCTTGAGAGGGACCGGCTCGGCAGCTTTAGCTGCAGTTTGAGCTAAGGTGTTACCCTTTGACTCTGGAAGTCAGGCGTTCTCCATGCACATTCTTTGTCCATTCAAAGCCTGAATCAATACATCCATGGCTAAGAACAAAGTTAAGTTGCACAAATGTGTGCTGCATATAGTAGTTTTCTCTCTAAGGTTTTGGCATCAGACACAACATACTAATCATTTTGCAGTTACTGTATATCATCTGAAAAGTGCCTGCATTTTCAGGTTCAGTACATGCTAAATGTCTTTAGCTGACGATTTAGCAGTTATTAGGTTGTCTGCAAAATTGATAAGGAGCAATGATTTGATACTGCTCTGCCTTAAAAATTAGTCTTTGATGAAAGACAACCATACAAGTGTAAGTGAAAAGGATAAAATACTATTCATACTTAAGTTTGCTGTGGTCTACCAAGTATATCATGGTTTTATGAGTGAACATTATCATAACTATTCCTGACATCTTGTCCTGTTTTTAAAAGCTATTTGTATTAAGTAATTTTGCTCACTAGCTCAGTTTAATTTCAAACTTTATTCTACTTGTACTGAAATGAAATTTCTGCATCTGTAACAAACTTTGTCTCCCAGGTTTAAACATCAACAAACTGTCTTAAAACTTACTGTTTTCTGACAAATCAAGATTTTTAAGCCTATAAATTTTGGCTTCCACTTTTTCTCCTGCCTACAGCATTTTAAAATGCAGTAACAAGTCAGACCACTCAGCATGATGTCTTTGTCAGAATTTATGACCACAAAGCTGTACAACACTGGAGATTACTTCAATCTAATGCAATAATTAAAACATGATCCCTATTATTTAAAATGCCACACATGCAGTCTTTCTTATACACACGGTATTATTGGCATTTAAAGAGGAGGTTCACAGATCTACGCAGATTTTATACAGCCTATACTACTTTTTCATGCAATGTATCTTGCACTGCTGGGTTTGACCAGGACTAGGTGGTCATCCACGTTATGGTCCCCCGTTTCCTGTACACTCCATTATTTGCTCTGTTTCTGAGCTGACATCAGGCAGAACCCGGCCAACAAAAGGGAAACACCTACACATTGCTTCTCTAACGTGTAATTAGGAGCTCACTAAGACATTCCGATAGCTACGTTAAGAGCAGTGATCAGATCAGATTTTCCCAGACCTAATGCTTTCAGGCAGACTCTGTTGACATGTTTGGCTCCATGACCTTTCATGACTTGAGATTTTGGGAGTAAATTTCACTGCCCTCAGGAGAATAGCATTCTGTAAGTTGCCAACTGTAGCTGAAAACTTCTGTCAGTGTGACTGTGCTAGCAACCACAAAGCGAAATATAATACCAGCTGGGTTTGAACACTTTGGAGCATTCCAATCTAGCATTTCATTCCTCTACCCAAACAGGATACCCACAGTATGTCTAACAGCTTGGACTTAATTTTCTTGGCCTGAAATAATTTTGCATCCTGGCAGGATACTTCATTCACTCTGCAAATCTGTGTCTGTCTTTCACTTAATGTTTCCAAAACACCTAATTTTTCACACCACACTTTGCTTATTATTTAGGGAATCCTACGTTTCCAGCAGGGACAGCAAAATAATTTGAAGAAGTATTGCATTAAGGTGTTCATGTGATTTTAAAAACCCACATAAAGTTGCTTTTTGGAGAATTTTAGGCTTCAGCTTCTACTAAGCTTTTTATCCACTTCCAGCATGAAGCTTAAATGTTGTTTTGGTTTTACAGGTTTTTTCAGAGAACAAAAGTAACAGATATTGCAGGGTTGATATAGGGCATAGCTAAGCCCTAAAACATGATACCAAATACTAGACTTTTAATTTCTCAAGTTTCATTCTAATCTGAACTGAATCAAAATGCATTTGGACTGTCTGCTGCAGAATATCCCTATAAATAAGCAAACTCACTTTCTTTTTCTTGCATTCAATGGTGAAAATACTTGACTCCCATTAAGGAAAACTTTGAACTGCACTGGTTCATACTGCAACTTTGAGCAGAGAAAGCATACTGAAGAGTAAGAGAAAAAATAGAATTTATTCCCCCAATCTGTAGTTCAAAGGGAGTTAAAAATATAAGACTTGGCATCATTTCAGCCCATTAATATAAAAAGCATGAATCAATACAGTGAAAATATAGCAAGAGTATAAATAAATAAATCCTACGCGCACTAATGACAGAGTAATTTCAAAGTCTAATGTGCTTTTCTAACCAAACAGTACAAGCATTCCCCAGTTATTTTGGGCCAGATACATTCCATAGGATTGTGCCTACTTCTTGAGTAGCAGAGTAATCATTTTCCATTAACATTTTTACCAGTACAAATTATTCACTTAACTTTGCTGAAGGATAACACAAGAAGCTCAAAATCATGACTGACATAAATGTATTCCAGTCATTTGTGGATTAGAGCTTCATTCTGGTGGTTTCAGTGAGATACAGATTGGTTCCAAAAAGACTTATTACCCATACCGTATCCTTATGCATAAAGATACAATAATCACAGAATATGAAAAAAAATAAGGTGGGAAGGGTGTTAGACCATTTAATCCATCCATTGTAGCTTATAATTCAGAAAGACATTTGCATAACCTGCTCTAAAAGACTTTCTATAATGATGCTTCCTCAGTTTCCCAAAGCAATATTCTAATGCTTCAGCACTTATTGTTAGAAAAGGTTTTTAAATGTCTAATCTAAATTATCCTTCAATACATTTTTATATATTCTTTCCTTTTTCCAAATAATCATCAGAATAGATCATCTTCATTTCTCTTCGCAGTGACTGCCCATATATTTGAAGAATTTTCATGAGTCCATTCAGTTTCCGCTATTCTAACCCAGAAAATGTCAGTTCTTCTCCTCTTAGGAAATACTGGGTTTGCTACCTCTGATTATTCTTAATTCTCTCCTAGACTTTCTCTAATTGATCTCAGTCTTCTTTCATGTGTGATGCCCAAAACTGAGTAAAGCGCTCTTCACAAAGGTTTATGTTTTAACGTTATGCTCCTATTCATGAGTGCTGCTATGACCTTGTTTACATCCTTTTGTCTTTTTTGTGAACTGCTACAAGTATTAGATCATTCTTATGCACTCACAGTTTCCAGAGTTGATTTTTCCTAATTACATATATTCTTATCCTCATAAGTAATATGATCAACATCCTCACCACACTGAACTTTTTTTTTTTTTTCCCCAAACAGCAACGTAAAATTTTTCTCAAGTTCATTGAGATCTCCCTGAAATCTAATGCTATCCTTAAATACAGTGATAATTCCTCCCAGTTCGGTATCATCTACACATTTAACATCCATGTTTTCTATTTCATTGTGCAGACCATTTATGAAAACACTGAGCAGAAGCACGGTTAGGACATTTCCTAGGGAACTCACCTAGAGTATCCCTCAATACGGACTGTGACACACTAATAATTTCCCTTCATCACAGAAAAAAGGTAGAAAGGTTTAAGCTGTTTTTTTTCCCTGATAAATTTACATTGCTTATATTCACCAGCTTCTTTCCTCATGTGCTTACACATAGCTTTATATAACAAGCATTCAGACAGTCAGAAGACGACAACTAAGTTCATCGTTCACACAGTACGATGAATCTTCCTCCAATTTCTCCTGCAGGCTGGCTCTGAAGACCCCAGTACAGAGGGTCCTGAATTGAGACACCAAAATTTAGACTTCAGGTTTTAAATAGAAGGTTATAAATCAGTGCACAGGTTCACACTCCAGGTGTAGATCCAGTGTATCTATACCCACTTTAAGTTCAATGCTACTAATATGTGAAAGTTTACAAACAGCTTTTTTTTTTTTTACCAGATTATAGCCTTACATACTTAAATTCAACATGGTAAATCACAGGAGAGCACTTCCCTCTCAACTATTTTAGAGTTGATCCTTTTGTTTTATTTATGTGAGCAGTTAAGATTTGTCAAGTATTTTAGGTACAATTTTTCCTACAGATTTTTTTTTTTAATATCCCTGTTGTGTAAGCAGATTAATAAGTTTATTTTCACTCCTCTGAATTGTAAACACCTCTAAAACAAAACAAACAGAAAATCTAATGACCTTTAAGTGGTCAATTTTTTCCAACTACACATTTAAAAAGTATTGTGCAAACACCTTTTCTTACTTATAACAGCAGGAATACACTCTGTACTGCAAAAGTCAGAACAAGTTATTATGACTTGCTGAGGAAATGGAGGGATATTACAAAACAATCAACTTCCTTTATTGATTTTACACTTTGCTTGCACTCACTCACTCTATATATGTAGTTCAGCTAGCACTGGAAAAGGGAGCATACTTCTGTGACATCATTTTTCACTGCCAAATGCTTATTTGCTGAAAGGTCATTTCTAAATTAAAAATTTGAAAGCAAATATTAAAAAAATCTTGATGCAGTTTGACACTATCATAAAACTGCATTTTAATATATATTTGAAATAATACTTTAAGTTCTTTTTCTATCACTGTTTCAATAAAGCAGTAGTTATTAACACTTTCAGGCAAGTAAGCATTCATTCAGACTAAGTTACAATAGAATTTTATGACTGTAGGTGACACGTTTGAAAACTGGAATAATCCAGAATCATTCAAGCTAATTCTCTGAATGCTAAGAGAAGTGATAATGATTTATGATGCATTTTAACAGTGGTGTTATATAACCTTCAGCCAGTTTGTGACTATGGCATACATGCAACTCAGTAGCTTAAGCATTACACATGCTTAATAAAATCAATTCTCTAAAAGTTCACTTTTATGTTTTATATGCAAGCAATACTTTTTTTTTTTATCCTCTGTTTCCTCACTTCTCTTACATGTACAGGAATTGTTTAGAACATCTTAAAGAAATTAAAATAAATCATGCATGTCACAATTCAGAAGAACAGCAGGTTTGCTGGTAAACTGCTGCTTTTTGAGCATGGATGATGTTTGGAAGCAGAGGAAGCCTTAGAATCAACAAAACTACCCCAGTTCCACCGGTCCAACTTCATGGTAGTCAGCTGACTGCCACAACAGAAGATAATTTGTTCCCAAACATTTTAATGCTACAGAGGCACACTCAGTAATGTTATCTTTAGTAGAAAGGGTACCATGAAGTCTGTCAGAAAGAATCAAATAGTATTTGCATTTAGTGTGAAAAATCTAAACCTACTCTTTTTTCACATTAAAAGTCCAGCTCCTTAAAGGAAATTTATTTTTAGCCTTATCTCAAAAAAGGGCAACTGAGCAGTTTCCTACTGCAGCATAAACTTTACATAAAAATGATTCTATCTATGAGTGCTAATCAAATGTCATTTGTATATGATCAGAGAACATTATGAAGGCTTGCCTCTATGGAAGCTGAGATCAGTTTTGTTATCTTCAAGCCATGGTTATGAATAATATATTGTCCCGTGTGCATATAGCAATGATTGATGCACTGATTAATGTTTCTCTTCTTATGCCGTAAAATGCCAGGAACTAAAAATACACTCTGAAGGCCTCTTTCTCCACACAGTTCAGTAAACCTATTTCAGCTTTCATTCATAGAGATCTCTGCAGTCACTGTACAGATAAACAGCATCCAGAGTTTTCATATTGAAAAACAACAAGTGTCTTTAAGAGTTCCTAAATATTAATCAAAATCCTGCACTTGTTTCACACATTGTGAGCATCAAGGCACAAATGTACCCTCCTGAGAAAGATCTGGATAGAGGATCTACATTAATTCCCATGAAAGCTCACACGAGGACTGTGGCTTGAAAAAGGGCACAGAAAGTGTTTCAGAGCAATTATTTGTTATGTGAATCATAAGGAAACAGGAAACTGTAGTAAAGTCAACAATTCTGATGAAGTGTGGATTTTTGAAAATGCCGCTCAAATTCATTACTGTATGTTGAAAGTCTAGTCTTAAAATAACTTTTTTTTTTTTATTTCTCTGAATTCTGATTTATCTCAGCAAAGGGTATAAACAAGGAGTTTAAGGTGATACATTTTACTTATGGCAAAGGTACCTATCTCTTCCTGTCCTACTGTGGAGGCAGGAAATGCTAGCACGGGAACAGAGATTTTAGGTAACAGACAATACTTACACCTTGGACAGCAATTAAGTGGGCAAGTGCCAAGGACTGCAGCATTATGCAGTTGCACCTTGTTGGATCTCACTGTCCAGCCATGTCTTTTTTCTAAACCCTATAGCATGAACTCTCTGTGAAACATCTTTCTGTTGGTTGTTTATAATATCTTGTATGTATTTACACACTACTGCTTCTGTCATCAATTTTCCATATCTACTACAGAATGCCAGATGACATTAACAAGCTGTAGAGTCAGATACTACTTATTTCAGATATACCATAATAAAAGGAATAGTACTTTAGGTCTCTCTTGCCCCCCACCCCCAAATTTCACATTCAGAGAACCATAGCTCAACCCACTAACCTTGAGCTTAATGCCTGGAATACCATAAATATTAAAAAAAAAATAGTCTGCTCCAATTACCTTCTGCTTTTATTATTAATTGGGACCTATAACCCTCATTCCAAGTAAAAATGTTAAAAAAAAAATTCTGACCTTAAGGAGCTGCTAAATAAATCAGTTAATATATTTTCATCTTAAAACTGTCACAAGATATGGATTTCCCTGTATAAAATTAGTACTTTGAGGAATAGATTCTGATCACGTTTATATTTGTTTTATAATATTAGTGTATTATGCTCACAAGAGCTATTCCAGATTTACAATACCATGAGATCAGAATCTGCGCCTCTGCAGATGCAAAGGAAAACTAAAAGAGAACCTGCCTTGACTAAGTCTGGGGTTAACTCTTCATATTTCCAAAGGAATATCAACCTGTATCCAAAGTGCCTCAACTGTCTGGACTACAACAGCACCTTCCTTAGCAAAGGCTTCCATAGACAGCAAAGTCTTGTACACAAAAGTCATGATCATAATCCCAGAGGGGGAGGGTTGACTTCTTTTGCTAGCATTTGATGTTTGACAAAGTAAGAAGGGTTAACTGAGGTCAACTGGAGGAAGCATACGGTGGACTTGAGGGTTGAACAGATAACTGTTTGGGATAGACTTTGTGCAGACTGTGAGATAAGCATCAGTAGCGATCAATACAGCAAAAGCAAAACTGCAAGAGTTAAGAAATCATACAGCAGCAGCTTAAAAAAAAAAATCAATCTTTTTTTTTCCTATCCAGCAAACTACTAGCAAGATTATATTTGGGTCAATGTCACTCAGACTTTTCAAACCACTATGCTTTCTTAGACCTTATATCATACCTATTGCTCCTACAGTATCATCTGAACCCCTTTTCTCTCTAAAAATGAGGAAAGCTAACAAACCAGAACCAAGTGTAACTCAGTTTTCTTCTTCTGTACTGCAGTTTCCACTAACCTTCACACAGTACTCTGACCATGAAAGTTAGTGTTTGATGTGTAGGTCTGTCTTCATACAGCCAGGACTGCAGGGCAAATATATTTTACAGTATTACTTGTTTTTCCTTTGACTCTGTCATTGTGGTCACTATTGGAGTAGATCGGCCATTTTTATACTATCAAATTAGGTATTTCTAATTCAAACTGAAAACGTTTGCTGTGTGTCCTAGGAACAGAAGGTGGTTAGGTGAAATCAATGTTCTGTTTTCAGAACTATCATGAATATAATGTGGAATCTATTAAAAAAAATCTTATGCTCTATAGTTTCCCCATTGGTGCTTCCTTCGCATGATTTAGTGAAGCTAAACAACATCATTTATAGAGGTTATTAGAATAACTGGTTAAAGAAGACTGTAGAAAAGTAAGAGTCAAACAAGTTGAAAAAAGTTTCATTGCTGTAGTATTCTCTACACGCTCTACCTTTACAGCTCTAGAAAAAGAGGGAGCAAACAGATGGTCTCTGAGAAACACTCCTCCCCCTTCCCCCCAATAAAAAAAAAAAAAATCAGCATTAAATCTAACACTGAGCGCCAAGGTTCAGACTGGAATTTCCTCCCTATAAATTAAATTACCCACAGATTCAGCTGATATTTGCATTATTGCCAAAGGAATGGAAGGGAATTTACCCATGCTTTGCTTGAAGAATATACAGATGCAGAAAGGGCACTTACTGCCCTGTGTGACACCCAGAATCACCAGTGAGAGACATTGCACGTAGTTTTAAAACTTGCAAAGCTAGGGGCATTGTGACTTATGTCACAACCCTACTGAGAAGGCTGCTGAGATTTCAGCTGTGGCAGAGCCATTTTACTACGGTTTTTATTCAATATTAGGGGTGTTAAATAGTTTGTAATGTACCGTGCAGTAATACAGCACTCTCAAGTAATATGTAAATGAGAGAAAGGTGTTTTTCCAGGTTACTATAGCTTTATTTTGCTAAGTGGTTATATAAACCAAGACAGTTACCTTCCTGAACCAACTAAACAAAGACAACATAAAACAGCTTCCTCCCATGCACTGATAATCACACTCAGCACCCATTACTTAATCATTACCTTAAAGAAGCTTGCAGATGTTATCTATTCAAGTGTTAGGAAAATTTAAGACATAGAAAAAAACATTTCTTCCCTGTGTTCTGACTTTTACCCAGACTAAATGAGAAGTATTTTTAACTCCCCTCAACTACAGTTTTCTCCTACAAAGAAGGAGTTTTCTCCTATAAAGAGAAAGTTTAAAAGAAAGTTTGCAGACATCAATTTTTAGTGAAAAATACAGTCAAAATTCTTTCATATACTGCTTATAAATAAAAATTCTCTCTTTACCAGACTATTCATCTATTTTCTGTTTTCTTCCTAGCTGCCATCCAGGACTCCTGACACATGATTTGTGGAATCCCAATTATTCATCTGATAGCACACAACTGCATGCTCTCCACTATTATATAAATTGTGCCTTTCTGTAAATTACACATCACAAAAATTCCTGTGTCATGCATTCAGATATCAGATATACATCTCTCAATTCACTATTTCTTTGATTTGAGTGCTTGTATGATACCCTGTTCTCTCTTCCCTAACTGGAATTTTCATTTTTTTTTCTTCAACCTTGTCCCAATTATGGTTTTATTTCTCTTTTCAACTTACCTGAAATTTTCAGAGCAAGAAAGACTATGGGTTGGATGATTGAACAGTATAATGAAGAAAAAGAGAAGAGAAAGAGCAGACAAGGTTTGGATTACCTGAATTTTAAAGGCTTAAACTGATATGCATTCAGCTGTTGTGGTGGTGATATGTAAGTGGAAACTTGTAACATTTCCTGAAGACATTTATTTTATCTTCACTGGTTTTTATGATCCAAAGCTGTAGCAGCCCAAATCTCAAACACTTTTAAATATATTAGCATAGAAGCTGTGCTCATGTCCTTTCCTCCACACTAGCCCTGCTCTGATGGTATTAGGGCAAAGTGCAACACACACAAGGCCCTGAAACATACATTAGTTGTACATTACTACCTGCCAGCCCATCCTCTCTAGTCCATATATTGAGTCTATAAAAGCATGAACAGGACCCATGAGTTTCAGTAAAGTCAGTGCATCTGCAGAAGCGCTGTGGACTGAAGTGTGGTAAACAGTGCAGTGCTGGTGATCATGGCCATACCCCCAACAGACACCTGGTACTGGCCCCTAGCAGAGATGGTAGTACTGGAATCACCATTAGATCCCAGCCCCTCCTCGCACAGCCCTCACTACCAGTTCCTGCAGTTAGTGCACAAGAGGATTTCTACGTTTTCTTTCTCTCAAGTTACCCTAAACTGAACTTCATACTTGTCCTGGTTTCGGCTGGGATAGAGTTGATTCTCTTCTTAGTAGCTGGTACAGTGCTGTGTTTTGGACTGAGTGTGAGAATAATATTGATAACACACTGATGTTTTAGTTGTTGCTAAGGAGCGCTTATCCTAAGTTAAGGATTTTTCAGTTTCCCATGCTCTGCCAGCAAGTAGGCATGCAAGAAGCTGGGAGGGAGCAGAGCCAGGACAGCTGACCCGAACTAGCCAAAGGGGTATTCCATACCATGGAACGTCATGCCCAGTATATAAACTGGGGGGAGTTGGCCAGGAGGGGCGGATCACTGCTGGGGCATCAGTCAGCAGGTGGTGCTGATTGCATTGTGCATTGCTGTTGGGGTTTTTTTTTCCTTCTTTTGTCTTTTTTCTTCTTCTTTTTGTTATATTCCTTTTCATTACAGTTACAATATTTCATTATTATTGTTAGTATTATATTTTACCTTAGTTATTAAACTGCTCTTATCTCAACCCACGAGTTTTACCTTCTTTCCCCGATTCTCCTCCCCACCCCACTGGGAGCAGGGGAGGAGAGTGAGGGAGCGGCTGTGTGGTGCTTAGCTGCTGGCTGGAGTTAAACCACAACAATACTGCTTTGAAATGGTTGCTTCTGGAAAAAAGACTGAAGCACATAACAGACAATAATGCATCTCTATGTTTTTATTTCTCTATATACATCATCTGCATAGATCTCAGTTTCCAGAGATTTCTCAAAAAGGCTTATTGCCAGAGTCTGTCATAATACCCCTGAAAGAGCAGCTCTGCTAGAAAGGTGTTCAATGGCATAAAGGGCTAAATCAGCCTCATTAGCATAGCTTGTTCTCCAGTACATGCACTAAGTTAAATGGTTACAGCTAGTAATAAATATAAAAGAAAAAAGTTCAAGGCCTTTTTTTTTTTTCCTTAAGAACAGGAGTTTACTCCAGTACTGCTGTCTTCAATGTACTCTCCTCCCATTCAGTGTAAGGGGCTGCTGTCCACTGGGGGCACATACTTAACATTATCTTACCTGTCATCCCACAGTGCTTAGCAATCTATACAAGTGCAATATTTTATGTCATTAGCTCCTCTATTTCTTCACTCCAACAAGAGCTGCTTATAACGCTAAAACATGATATAATTATTTCCATAAAGGCTGTGTGATGAAATTCAAGTTGTAGAGGAATTGCCTGTTTAACTTAGTAAAAGTACCAATTGTGCCAATTATTTCTCCCTAAATAACAGAAGTGTTGATAAATATATAATGAAAAAGATTTTTTACAGTGTTTATTTCCCCAAAAAAGAAAATGGTAGCTCTGTTTCAGTTGTACATTGCTACTACAGGTTTTCTTTCCCCCCACTGTTTTGTTATCAGACCTTCTATAATTATGAATGGTCAAATGTCTCTTAGCTACATCTCTGAAAAATGATTTATGGTACCTGGAGAGCTACTGCAGGTGACTCTCCTCCTCTGTATGATACTTAGTTATTAAAACATGATTTTGTTTTTTTCAACAAGTATAGAGGAAGGGAACAAGAGTGATTTCTCATTTACTTGTTCACTTTGTAGGGAATATTTCCTCCCCAAGAAGGGCCATTATTTATAGCTATCTGAAGCATCCATATCTCCACCAGCAAAGTACAGATTTTAGAGTCATTGCTTAGTTGATAATATTAATAGCATTTGAGATTGAAGCTGAGAAAGCTGAAAATAGCTTATCCCTCTGATGAAACAGTGATTTAAAGGAGTAAGATACTGTAGGAATGTGTGCTGAAAGGGAGCAAAGAAAACTTTACACAGTTGTGCAGAACAGGTATTAAAAGGGGACTATTTTCAGTGATATTTTCCTGTTCGTGTTTTTCAAACAGTTGGCACAGGGAAAATACTGAGTTTAACATCAATTGCTTTAAAGGTTGCTTTCTTTTCCTGGTACTCAGAATTCTTTCTTAGCATCATTTTCATTACAAAAACGGCTCACTCAAACATAGTCTGTGATTAACCACCACATGCTGCATATTGTGGTTCAGAACATCAGCTGGTATAAATCAGCACCATTCTTGTGAAGTCATTCAATAATGTCAGTTTTAAGAGAAAATCCCTCTCATTAGATGTGTAAACCCACTTCACCCTTTTGGCGTTGTGTCATTAGAAATAACAAGAATGTATAGGGTTAGCCAGCTAAGAAACAGCTTGCCTACTTTTAATATAGGCCATATATCTGGTAAGAGAAAACATTAAAAAACTTTATAACAGAGTTTGCTGCATTAAAAAATGCAGACTAGAAACAGCCAGTCTGGCTCTTGGAATAAAATTTCATTCCATGGAACAAAACAGGCCTACATCTCTGGTCACAAGTATTGACTTCCCTTTTCTACAGTAATGTGAGTGACAGCACTTGGACTGCTAAGTACCATTCTCATAGGATGGGGAAGAGGACACGGTGACACAAACAGAAGTGCTGTGCTTCTCTTCACATGAGTGGGTTTGCAGTCATTGGACTGAGTGGGGATTTCAGACCAGCACTGGCTACCTGTGAAATCTTTTAGCTCGAAAAATGAAACTACATTGAATTTACCTTGGGTCATATTTTGACAGCAAATTCAAATGTAGGTTAAATCCTTCAAAAGATATTATTAAGGTGGCATATTGATAGCCAGTTTGGGTGGGTTCTCAGATCATGGGAAATCTTTCGTCACTGTTAAAGTGTCACAGACAAACACAGAAATTGATACAGGGCAAATGATCCTGTTTTCACAATAAAGTAAAACTCCTTCTCAGAGCTGACTTTTCATGAAATTGAAGCAGGTAATTTTTTTTTTTTTTTACAAGCAAAATATGCATAAGCAATTTTCACAATAATAAACTTTGTTATTTCTGGAAATAGATTATTGAGGAACACATTTCTTCTTCTTCATTAGCTGACTCAACAAAAAGTTACGGTTATTTATCAAGTAATTTTGTAACGTTCAAATGAACAAAAGCTTAGAAGATATGCTGCTAATAAAAAAGAAATAATTCTCTCCCTGAAACAATTTTATTCTAAATGTATAAAAATGCACAGAAGAGGGAATGCGTACACTTTTGTACCTGAATATATTTTGACCAGCTATTCACCACTCCCTTTGAAAAATACAAGCTTAGACCCCACAATCAGCTCTGCTTTTCTTGAAATTGTTTTATTTTAATCATTTGAATTAATTGGGGAAAGCAGAGATCCGGGTTATTGTTAATAAGTAGCATGGCTTGGAAAAATTATGTCACCAGTATCTGATACACCTATCCCACTAAAAAATGTCAGTATAGTATTAATGCAAATATTGTTGTAAGAGCCAACGTTTATCAAGCACACAAGCTATTTTTATAGGCTGCCAGTAGTCACTGTCAAAATATGGTAAGAGGACACTCCACAGGGTTGCTTACTGCAAGATAAACACTACCCATTTGAGACGCAGGTGGTCATCTGATATTCTCTGCCAATAGAAGCAGTGAATGGACTTTGGAGAGTTTAAGCTAAAAACATGATTAAGGTTTAAGCAAGCAGATGCAAGACGCCAATTAAAGAGCACATCAAGGGAGATGAGCAAAACACTTTTCCCCTCCTTTGGGGTCAGGAATCCCTTGTGGAACTGCTCCATTAACCAGACTGTTGCTGATGACACCTCTTTTCCTTTGTGACTACGAGTGACAATCTCTATTTCCCCACGTTCCCAAGTGACAAAATGAGCATCATTTCAATCAGGTAGCACCCATGTTTGTATAGAGCTGTAAGGGTAAGGGTTTTCCTATGGTAGCAGTTATCATCAGGAAAAGCCAACCTACACGCCTGACTGCCAGGCTGGGAGAAAACAGCCTTGTCATGAGACAGGTCATCCCCCCCCCCCCTTCTGTACCAGGGACATTAATTATATTGTCTCCTGCAGCTGTAAGATTGAGATAGGCACAGACAATCTGATCATCCAACTTAAACTTGTCAGCTGAGAAGTAAAGAGTTTCATGTTAGCAGGGGGGAAATAAATATTGAAAATCTCCTTTTACACATGCAGGCAAAGGCCACAGTTATACACTTCTTAAAGTGAAGCACTTAGTCTCAATGTCAGAGGAAATTTATGAGCTATGTAGCCATCCCCTGACCTCAGAAGCCAAAGAAATATTTCTGACTTTGAGACTACTTCTTCTGGCTACTCTATTATGCTATCATGGAAACCGAAATAAAAAGAAATCTAGTCAAAGCTTGATTCAGAAAAATCAACATTTCAGATTTTAAGACTTAATCAGATGATGTTATCGTTTGCAGAAACTGCAAACATTTAAGAATTTACCTACTTTCCAAGTTGGATTAAATCCTTGACTATCCCATTACAATGACCTTGTGGAAAAATGCATAGAGAGAATATGGTAGTCACAACAAGGACAGCATATATTATCTTTTGCAGAATATTCTCCAGTCCCAGATTGAAAAGAATAGTTTGTTGTTTTGTGGGTTTTTTTGAACTAGAAGTAAAAACTTATTCTCACTGAAGGTACCTACAAGAGCAAGGCTTTTTGGAAAAACTCCACATTAAAACGAAAGGTTTCTCTGAGCATTTCAGATTTATCATCTGAGCTACCACAGGCTACCAACTCTCACGTTCATTGCAAGTCTTATTTTTTTTATAATACAATTTTGGAAGCATTTGCTATAGGAATCCTTACAGCAAATAAGCATGCAAAATTTCTGTTTATTTCTGGGATTCTACCCTTTGTAGTTGTAGCAAAAGCTACGAAAAAGTATCCCTAATTCATCCTGCCATCTCAAGGAAGAAAGGGAAGGAAAAGGATGCCATAGACAAGAGGTGCAAGCAACTTCAGAATGCCTGAGGTTAACAATATTATAAAACAAGCATTAGTGTAAACAAGTCAAGGGAAATGCTTCACACTTTTGAGATTCCTTGAAGCATGCGGCTTTTTTCCTCATATGTGTGCACACATGTGTGCGTGTAAAATCAAGGATAGTTTGCCAAGGACTGATGCTTCAAAAACCCAAACATTTCAGCTCTAGAAACTTTTGGTCTTAGTCTACCTTTAACTCTTCTGAATCCGAGGCTAGATAAGTACATTGAACCAACTATGAAAAAAACCAATCAGTTTATTTTTAAGGAGTTTCATATCTTTACTGAAACTTAGTAATGAGAAAGGACAATTAACCCTTGTAGACAATTGTGCTTGAGACAAAACATAGCTCCAAGTTAGATATTGTAGTTCTGTTCAGACACAGAGGAAAGATTTAGAGGGATAACATTACAAGAGCTGTCTCACAGGCAGGCAAGATTTCATTATCCATTTCCTCAGCATTCCTTTCTTATATGTTTGTTATTTTTTCTATATAAGAACATCTAATGAAGCTGGAGAATGTAAAGTTTCACAGGAATACAATTTTGCAGTCAAAGCAAGCTACCACACCTAAATAGAATATCACAAACAACCCCAGATATTAGCTTTAAGAGACATGGTCAGTGGCGATATTGTAGGTCTAATGGTGTAACCTAGCCTTGAAAAAATTCTTAACATGAAGCAAAGAAAAAATTAAAAAATAAGTGTTCAAATAAAACTTGCTAGCACTACAGACCTTGAATTTGGCAAAAAAATTGTAGAGTCATACTCCTAAGTCCAGATAAGAGAACACAAAGAAAGCCAGAAGTTTCTTCATTATCTTTTCTACACTTGCATCTCAAATGGGAAGTTAATAGTAGCAGCATCCCCAGAGCACCCTCACCCCAAATCAAAACCCTAAGCTCCTTGGGTCCCTCTCCTCACCCAGTCTGGTTCTGGTAAGTCACAAAAGCCACCATGATAAGAGAGAGAGTACATTCACGAATTTCTCTAATCTCTTTAAAGTTTTTCAGTAGTCCCAAATTAAATCCCTTTCACCCTTATCACTTTATCCATCAGAAAATCCAGAAGATATTTGGATTCAGACATCCATTGCACCAAAGAGCTTTCATTACCACACACAAAAAAGCACTTTTATTGAACAAGAACCCAATTACTTAGCCTGGCTTCAGGTTTCATTCTACTCTGCTGCTTCCACCTCGACATGGACCTACTAATCTCTTCTGACGGGCATTGCTACATATCAGTTCTGATACACAGAGATGATTCCTAACCTCCCTTGCAGAGAGCTACTGATTAAATAAACTGAGATGCCCATCTCAGCTTCTTTGGACCAATGAATAACAATGAGGAAATAAAGTTGGGAGATAGAGACCTTTTTCCCTTTAATATGAACAGTGTTCAGAAATAGAGGGAAAATGAGGGAAAATAATTCAGTAAAAGAAACAGGAATGGAAACAGCTAAGTGTTTATACTGCCTTGTATAAATGGTTCATTTATTATATCAGCTAGAGGTTATGCTTCCTCCTTTTGTTTCTCTGCTGCAAATTAGTGAACAGTTTTCTTACTACTGTAATGGATAAGTGATGATTTAACTTCAAAATGCTTATCAAGCAGAGAGTTATGAATACTAGAACACAAAAAAACTTAAACCTGCTCTGCCAAACTCCACAGCTTAGTTAGCTGCAGTGATACATTAACTCCTTGTTTTATCTCCTTCCCCAAACGGTGACAGAGTCATGACATGCTCCAAGCATATACTACCCAGATATCAAGCATATGGGTGAAAGTTTGTTGCTAATGAAGTTGGGAAACTAGACTAAGTATGTGTAGGAAAAAAGAGGGAGAACAACTACACAAACAAATGATATCTCTCTAAATCAAATCAATTATTAGAAAAACAGGTTGTTAGATCCAGACTTCTGTTAGCTTCAATAGCACCTGGTCTCAGACAGAATGTGTTAGGTAGAGCACGCTCAAAGAAAGATGCAGTTCACCCATTTATATAATCAGTATGCTAGCTAAATTAAACAACAGTAGTAAGTATACAAAAATACAAGAATCTGAACACTGACAAGGAGTCATTACAAAATATTACAAATAAGGACATTGATAAAAACATGGAAAGTAAACAAAAAGAGCTGAATAAGAGGAAGAGAATGAGAAAGGGGAGATCAAAGCGAAGCAAGCCAGAGAACTAAATATGATCAGTGATAATGTAATTATACTGAAGAGGTAAGAGAGATCTAATATCACCCTGACTTCTCAATCCATGGGGAGTTATGAAATACATACTAGTGACAGCAGGATCAGAGAGCCACTATGATCAATTCCCTTCAATTACTTTAAGATTCATATTACTGTACTGTTTCTAGACAAAAAAAGATTCTAGAATTTGACAATGTGTCTCCAAAAGAAATTTTAAAATAAGGTTTAGCATCAGACAAAACAACATGAACAACTGGATCTAAACTATTCTACCTGTGAAATCCTTTCTTTTGCTTCTATCAAAATGTGTGCTCGTTATCTGTGTTACTGAGATGTTTTTCTTCCATACAACTGTGTATTTCCAATACAAATATTATAAAGGAAACGTAAAAGTTTGTGTTGTTTCTGTTTGGTATTTGTTGACAAAGAACTGGTGTTTTGGCTTTTCCTGCCTCTGGTTGTTATTTTGTGCTGACTTCCTTTTTCTCATTTATATCTCTGAACTAGGGAGAATTAATGACTTTCTGTATTTACTTGGAGTTACAGCCAAGTATTTTTCATGGGGAAAAAAACCAAGACAAACCAAACTTACTTTGACCATGAACTCCATGGAGCAGTTTTTAAGGAAATACTTTTAAATCTCAATAGTATTTATGATTTCTTTACAGAAGATACCCAGTCTTTTAAAGAACTCCATCCTCTGCCTTGAGTTGTCTGCTCAAGATCTTTTCAGACAAGAAAAGCTACACAGAAAAGCAGTTTTGTGAACAACTCTAATGTGATACTCTATCAAAAGATCTTTTCAAAAGATACCTGTTGTCTTTCATCACTATGCAAGACATTCAGACAATTATAGGTGCATTTCAGGGTATCTTCTATTTACAGTATTTTGACCCTTTAAGGAGCAACTAACACAACTACTGCAACAATATAAAGATTCACATTATTATTGCAGATTTGACTGACCCCCACTTCTGATTCTACAACAAGAAAAAAGGTTTCTCCCAAACAGAGCTATTAGCTTCATGTATGTTAATCACAATATTAATGCAGACCTCTATATAGCTGGTATTGTTTAAATTTTGTATTGCTTGAAGTCACGTTCGTTTACCCTCCCCCTGATCCCTAGATCTTTTTATCCACTAACATGGAATTGGTGGCACAACTATTCTTTTTATTTGCACAGCAGTTACATATTGCATATTCTCCACATAGTAACAGTGGAGAATTTATAGTAATGGATAGAATAGAGATGTCATGAGAATAGCATTTTTGCAATTATTAAATTGCTAGAATATGTCTTCCCCCCTCCAAAGAGCTTATTTCAAATTAGACACTTTTCAGGTAGCACTTACCGCTCCTCCCCCCTGCCCCCAATGAAAACCTGTGACATCCCCCAATTCTTTGTGAGCACCACACACAAACATGGAAGCAGACTGCCGGTTTTAAACATGCTGTGTTCTGCCTGCCATTTTAGGTACAAGGCAACAAATACAAACACAAAATAGTGGCTACTCCGCCCAGCCACTTTATTTTGGACCTCCATGTAACGTAGGGGAAGTTTCTGTTATAACATCCACTGGTTTTTTCTTCCTCTTATCATTGGATACGGAGTACTACATCTTTTATCATTTTTTGGAAACAAATTACAGCACTTGGTTATGTTAGTTAAATAGCGGTTGATTGATGTCATCAATGCAAATTAATTATGTCTAGTTAATGTTTCTGTGCCAGATTCCCTCAGCTAATAAAGTGATAGGTAAATGAATTGTCAGAAAGGACCATTTTCTTTATTTTCAAGGTCAAGATATCAATAAAGCTTTGACATGAACTCACTGGGCAGGGAGAAGACTCTCTGAAGGAGGTCTTTTAATCATGTTTATTATTTTTGCCAGCGTAAATATATTACGTAAAACTGTGGTAATAATCTTCACAAGCAAACATTAAGCATAAAACACCTGCTTGTTATCATTGCAGGTCAACGTGAGAAGCTACAGATCTATTCGTGCATTTACATGAAAAAGCTCTAACCTACTTCTGTTTGTCAGTGTCAAACATCAGTCTGCAGAGGTGACCAAAAGTGTCATTCATGTTCCATCTGTTTGTGACTAAAATACCCTACTAATCTACATCAAGTGTAGCCAATCCGCATGTAGGACAAACACTTCAAGTGGCTTTGCAGCTGTCTTCTCACATTCAGAGGTTTTCCTTTGGAAGATGTAACTTTCAGAGTGGACATAAGTGTACTGAAAAGTCTTAAAAATACAGTGGATGAACAGAGTTCATGCAAACAAGTTTTCCCCACCAATAACAGATATCCATGAACAAAAACTTACAGGAACCCAATAATCCGGGTGTGTTAGCACACAACTCAGAAATTTAATTTAGTACTAGTCTCTCTACTACATATAAGAAGTGTTCAATAGTCCCTCTTATCTGTTAGTTTTATAACTTTTTGGGAAACTTATCAGGTTTTCACACACCGGGAAGGGAAAAATACAGCAAAATACACAAACAAATTCAATAAAAATTCACTAGTGCGCACACCCTAAAGTGATGTTTAAGTGCCTAACTTTGGCTGAAACCAACAACTGAAGAGTAGTCTCATATCTAAGTACTTCTGAAATGCAAAACTTAAATTGCTGTGGGCTGCTTTGGGGAAAGTTGAGGGGTCCTAGGATTCTGTCTGCATTCCTCTGTCAGCTTTCATGAGGCACAAGCCTGGCCAAGCTTGAAGCAGTCTAGATGCTTTGCAGCACACACCTGCCGGGCTGTGCAGCTGTGGGATCTGTTCTTTTCTGCTAACCTCAGCAACGTTCTCATTGACTCCAACACAATTTTTAACTGCAAGAAAACTCAATAGTCCTGGAAACAGTGTACCAGAAAATACTGATAAGGTAGCTACAACAAAAGTTAGTTTGTTATTTGGTATATTTGCCTCCAGGAAAGCCTTTCACCAGATCCTCTAGGACTGGAAGATCAGGTGAAATAAGAGAAATGCTCCTCCCTTCATAAAAGAAACTGGGTTTAGAGCTTCTGCGTTGCTATGAAGCACCATCAGTATGATAAACATGCAAAACCTATTACATGCTCAAAGAGTAATAGGCAATAAGAAAAACGTGGTTAACAAATATAATTGTAACCCACAGCACTATTCTGTTTGTGCTGAAAGACATGCATGACATTCATTACAAACATATGGCCATATATTACAAATGCAGTCATGCATCACACAAGACCTTTTTTCTGTCTACCATGCTTCAAGCAAAGCCCCTGAAATAGACGAGCGTTTTTGAACTTGCTTTACAGTCTTTGCACAATGGGCCTAAGTTTACAGATTACATTAAGAGATGAAATGAAATATACTTTCATGATATGTCCCCTTAATCAACAATAAATTAAAACTCTTGAAACAATTGTAGCTAATATAGACATAACACGTCCAAAGCATATACCCTTCAGAAGAATCTCATTAGACTGTATAGATAGGATGTAAACAACCAAGATGAAGCCACAGATGAATATTTCACCTGACTGCAGTCAGTGCTTTAAATACAACACAGAATATGACCTCATAAATCTGAAGCTACAATCAGATGTTCACTTCAGAAACAGCCTTGCCAGTTAAAGATGCAAATTAATCTCTCCAGCTGACTGTCACTACAGCTTCTTCCCGAGAGCTGGAGCACTGCTTTGTGTGAGTACTTCCCATTCATTTCAGTACAGTTACTGAGTTATCTTACCCTACTGTGGAAAGCTATTTAAATATCATTCCCTGGCTTGAGAACATGGCCAGCCCCAAACTGCTAATGCAAACACCATATTCTGTAGCACACACTAGCAGTAAAGCAAGTTCAATGGCACATCCCTTTCTTGCTGCTCATTTGAAAAAAAGCCGTTGAGCTTTTCTAGAAAGCAACAGTCTGCCTGCTTCTCATAATTGAAGGCTGAATTCCACTGGATAGAGACTGCATGCAGTTATAGATGGTTTCATAACAATATTTATCTTTTTTTCTTAAAAGTATTGGTATTCGGGATAATACTAGCCCCAAGTACTAAAAAAGTCACCATCTTCCTAGTTTTGACTTTGTTATTATTTTTTAATTAGAATTCAGCTGACAATAGACTGAAATAGAAAGCATACTCAGATCCTGCAACACAGAAAAGTTAAAAGAAAAAAAAGAAAAAAGTAGAAAACCCCAAGCCTTTGAGGGCAGAACATGCACATGTACAATGCCTGAAAAAGACAAATATAACACAATACCATGTAGTTTTTATGCTAGCTAAGAGTTTTTCTCGCATTTAAGCAGTCACTTTTCTGCCCAGTGCTGCACTTTCATTTTCTAACCATCCCATTGAAAATGTTCTCTGATATGACCCTTTTAGGAATTAATAATTCATAGAGGTATCGCTGCATGGTACAGTTCTAAGATTAGATAGCACTGAGAGAATCTATTACAGTATAATGTAATAGCCAATAAAATACAAAAAATTACAGTATCTTGCTTATAAATTTATGATCTTCAAGATGCATTTTTATACATATACCCTATTTCAAGAAGGTATCAAGAAACAAAAAAGGGAATAGGAAGAAGTGTTTTCCCTACTTGAGCACATTTTAGTATGTACAGGTTCCCTAGCAAAAGCATACATATATCTATCTATAAATTGCATGTCCTTACGTATATATACACACACATATACACACACACCCCCATATTAACTTTTCATCAATATTTTAGCTCTCTGGCTTGTTCAAACAGAGCTATGAAATGAATGCAAAATTTAGGTGTGAATAAAAGGGAAAGAAAAGAAAAACAAATTCTAAAGTATTTTCACTTTTGTATTTCTCCTAACACTTTTTAGTGTTACTACCTACAGGGCTGTAACAACAGAAGGCAGTTTTGCCCAGAGGCTGACAAGCTGAATATAGTTTTTGGGTTTATTTATTTATTTATGGCTTAAAGTGCTCAGCGGTTAAGTAGAACAACTCAAAGATCGTATTAATATCTCTCCCTGTCTAGCTGAATCTTATGGTGTATTTTCATTCTTAATAGGAAAATTATAGGGAGAGAATATCACATTTATTTCATTCTACATATTTGGAAACCTAGAGATAGCATGTTCAGCATATTGTTGTCATTATCCAACTGTGAAATACTATTAGGATGTTTTTAAATTATCTTGATTAGAAGTGACTGACTGCTAGAATAAGCTTGTTGAAAGTAAACTGAAATGTCCCTACATAAGGGCATGACCCCACATTACTCACTCTCAGTGTTTCCAGTGAAGTAAGAGAAAACCCACTGAGTCATACTGTTGCACCTAAGGCTGAAAAAACAAGTAGGAAACACCACACTGTGCAACTATGTTGGCCCACTGTATGTTTATAGCTTTGCAAAACAGGTACATCAGTGTCACTGAAGAATTCACATATTCACATCTTTCTCCCCACTTCTCCAGTTGCTGACATTGCTAATAGCATTGCCTTCAACTTACTAAAATAAAAAAAACCAAACCCCAAACATTTTTCATTCTTGGAAACACTTGTTTCGTGAACTTCTTGTTCAATTGGAAACACTAATGTGAACTGGACAATGAGAGAACATTTAGTATTTGTTAAAGGGTCCACCTGCCAAAAACCACAGTATCCAAGCCAGCTATATTTTCTGTACCCATGAAAAATTGCACACTTCTTACTGAACTGGAGGCTTTCCTTGCTGTAGCAAAGCCACTTGATAAGCTCCTGCCTCTCCACACTAAGCATGCATTTCACAAAAGTGATTTCCCCCACTCTGGTGGATATATCCACTGCAGTTAGCAGCAGGCAGGAGCACAAGCTGCTATTCATCTGAACAGAGTGGGCAGGCACACTGGAAGATTTCTTTTGTCTATTTGTTTTTCTGTTGAAACAAATGTTCACTATATATGGTTTTTGTTTCCCTGTTTGAGATTAACTGTAACATTATGAATGTAGCTAAAGATAGACCACTGTGTCAAGTTCATTTCTCCTACATCTTGCATTTACATCATTGTTTACTGGCAAAGCTGCCAATCTGTAAGCACCTGCGTGGCTCCGTCTGTTTTCTCTGCAAAATTCACCATATGAATGCAGCATATCATCCAATTTGATTTATCTACACCTATTTTTTTTCTTCTGATGTTTAAAGTACTGGTTTCGTACACCTACTGCTTGAATTCAATGACAACCAAGAAATGCTAAAGAGTGCTCAAAAGCTGCTAAAGATACCAAACGACCTTGAATGAAAAACTTATGAACTTAGCTAGAGTATTTCTTTTCTCTCTTTTCAAGTGCAAACTGTGGAGAATCACAGTACTACAGAAATACAGAAGACTTTGTCTTCTTTTATTGACTAGTTTGACAAAACCTAAACTGGAAAAGTTTCCACCAAATATCCCTTTTAATTAATTAGAAATAGACACTAGAGGTTGTGACTTGCTTCCTGCTCTATTGCCTGTTAACCTCCAGCCAAGGAGGTGCAGAAAGTATCCCTGTCCTCGGAGATATTCAAAACTCAAGGGACCAAGGCCCTGAGCAACCTGCTCTAACACCAAGGTTAGTCCCAATAGCAGCAGGGGGGGCTCAACAAGATGGAGGTTCCTACTGCGACTGTGGACAGGCAGATGGTCAGCCCCGGCCGATGTTTAACTAACAGGAAAACAACGCCAGTGAAATAGCTTCATATGGCAGACAGTGGAAGGGGAAAAACTGGTCAGTCTCCAGCTAGTGCTAGACTAATAACACCTTAATATGAAAAACTACTGGACACTGCAGATAGTAAAGGGAACATACAAAACCAAACAAATAAGAAAACCTTGCACAAACAAATAAGCCCAAGTAGACTTGCAAGGTTTTCTTACTTGCTTCTATATGCTATGCTGCATGTGACTCCTCAAAGAAAATGGATAATTTGACCATTTGAAAGTGGAAAGTAGTTTGAGTCAAGGTGTTTAAAATTGGATACTTTGGTTAAGATATTTTAACTTGAAAGATTAATTAATATTTGGAGAATGGAAGCTTTTTTTTTTTTAAAGGTTCAGTGCTCAGCTGCTCATTAAGCACCAAATTGCATCTTTGGTAATTGCTTGTAAAAGCTGAGAAAAATGGTCAACATTTCTGTAGTACAAGCGAGAGTACACTGCAAAGCAAGATACAAGATTATCTCATTTTGGAAAGGAAATAAGGAAAAAGTAATAGAGTGAGCAACACAGTATTTTTTAACTCTTCCACAGTTGAGTATAATCTTATCTTTATTTGTAGATTCCCTAGCTGAGGGATGAAGCACTGCACACACCAATGAAGTCCAACAGCTGTGAATTTACTGTAGGATTGAGATTAGGAGGAAAGGGACCCCAATCTCTCTCCACACCATATTCAACCGTTGTATGACATGGAAGGACCTTTCCTGCCATGCAGGTAACACCAGCCGTTGTGCAACTCCATTGAGTTCTAGCATGTACAAGGGGAACATGAAGTCAGGAGAGATGGAAGGGCACGCACAGGAGTGGGATCACTTAACAGGCATGGAAAGGTGAAGCAGCCTGCCCAGTGTCACATGTAGAAGCCCTATGTCCACGTTTCTAACAAAGCTTGAACTGCAAAGAGCTGAGAAGTATTTCCAAGACAGCAGAAATACAGAATTCAAACAAGGTACGGTTTTGATACAGCCAGACAACATTTCACATGCAAATGGTCTCAACCAAAGCTGATGCTTATACATATAAAATAATTCACATTTTCTTATAAGACATTTTGAAAAAATACTAATTCCTGCTTAACTATGAAATATTCTGTTCCAGAGGGATTTTTTGGCTATGAAAACAAAGTGACCTTTCATATTAACATTGATTCAAAATGATATTTTTATTTCATTTTGAAATGTCATTTTGTTTCTTTTTAACCAAACCAAAATGAAGCAACATTTTAACTTTAAATTCATTGAAAAGAACTGTCTGTATTTAAATGCCAAACTGAAATTAAAAAAATCACTTCTCATTAAATTATTTCTTTCCAGAACTTTAGAAGCATTTGTTTCTTACCTCAACAGGAAAGTGTTGTCCAAGACTTTCGTTTCAAAATTTATATCAGAAAATACTGCTTTTTCCAAGCACCAGTTGTTTTTATTGTAATTTAAATTTACGGATCAGAAGGACAAGAAGAGTGTTATTACCATTGCTACCTGTAATGTTCAATCCCCAAACTGTCAGTCTAATCTTTTTCACCTGCACTGAAATTCACTAAAAAAAAAATCCCAAAACAACTCCCCCTCCACCACCCTGCCTCACCTTTAATTCAAAGAGAAAGGAGAAATTCTAAAAATTTCTTCTGCATTTTGAGAAGTTAAAACTGTATTTCTTTTGCTGTCAAACTGATAAGTCTATTAAGGTTTATCTCACATGAAATTATGACCTCTCATGAAATATCACTTTCTTTTATGCCTTTTTTCTTATGTTCAGTACAAAAATAGCAAATAAATCAGAGTTTAACAGTGAAGCTACATCTGTAATGGTATTCCTTTTAAATACTCATCTTTCCTGTTCTTTGTATTTCATTTTACAGGAAATTTTTTTTCTTTTCTCAACTAATTGCTTATGCAGGAAAGATATGTATGTGGGTATGTGCATATGTGGATCTGTAATGTAACTGATGCAGAAGTTGAAGAAAGTTTTAGGATTTCAAAAAGTAACCTCATAATGGAGCAACCCCTAATGATGGGAGACCTTCACAGTGTTCCACTATCAAGCTAGGATTAAGATCAAAGTTCTTAGACAATTCAAATCCCTTTACCTTGAAGTATGCACCAAGTATTTTCTAGTTTGAGAAGGGTTCAAAGTCTCTACCTTACACTTAAGGTGTTGGATGCCTGAAAGCATAAAGCCAAACGATGGAATTTCTAAGTGCTGCAACTTTTGAGTCTGAGAATAGCAGCCTTGCCTCCTATGGCTTTGGGCAAAGGCTGAAGTATGACTGGTTGTCCTGGTTTCGGCTGGGATAGAGTTAATTTTCATCTTAGTAGCTGGTACAGTGCTGTGTTTTGGCTTCAGTGTGAGAATAATGTTGATGAACACTCTGATGTTTTTCTGATGTTTTAGTTGTTGCTAAGTAGCGCTTATCCTAAGCCAAGGATTTTTCAGTTTCCCATGCTCTGCCAGCAAGCAGGTGTGCAAGAAGCTGGGAGGGAGCAGAGCCGGGGCAGCTGACCCGAACTGGCCAAAGGGATATTCCATACCATGGAACGTCATGCCCAATATATAAACGAGGGAAGTTGGCCAGGAGGGGTGGATCGCTGGGGCATCGGTCAGCGGGTGGTGAGCAATTGCAGTGTGCATCACTGGGTTCTTTTCCTTCCCCCCTTCCTTTTTTTGTTATATTCCTTTTCATTACTATTATTATTAGCAGTATTAGTATTATTATATTTCATTATTACTATTGTTAATTTTATATTTGACTTTAGTTATTAAACTGTTCTTACCTCAATCCACGAGTTCTGCCTTCTTTCCCGATTCTCCTCCCCATCCCACTGGGAGCAGGGGGAGGGAGATGGGGAACGAGGGAGCGGCTGTGTGGTGCTTGGCTTCTGACTGGGGTTGAACCATGACACTGGTTTAATGCAAACTGGTTAATTTTTTTCAAAATCATTTGTAAACTTCCATACCACAAACAAATTGGACTGTTTCACTTTGGTTCATATTGCCCTCTCCTAGGAAAGGGCCACAAGCATTATTAATATTTTTTGAGAAATAAAAAGCTCAGGAAGACAGGGGTTGCTCTCTGTGTGTGCATGATGATGTTATTCTGTGATGCTGCAAAGAGAAGATTATGATTTTATCTCATGGAAAAAACAAGGAGAGAAAATGGATTATAAGAAGAGCTGGGGACGGAAGCAGGGAAAAAACCCACCAGTCCTGGAGAGCAAGCTCTGTAACAAAATGCTGTTGAGTTTCATTAAGCCAAAGTAAAAGCCAAGTGGGGAAAAAAGAGGAATTATCATAAAAGTATCCTAATATGTGTATGGGAACCAGCTACAGAAACAGGCTATTTTTCATAGCAAGTGCCAGCATCATTGCTGTCTCAACATTTCACAGCCCTGCTGCCGCTTCATGCTGCAGGATTAGGAAACATTGGTGCTGTAGTTCTTATAGCTCAATAACACTGCAGCTAAATCAAAATGATAACAAACACCACCTAACTGATAATTGTTCATGTTCACCAGGGAGGATGTGATCCGTTCTGAGCCATTATCACATCTTTCGCAGCCCCCTTTTGTTTAGCTCTGACAGGACTGGTCATAAGTGGTGTTAGCTCTTCATTTCCTTATTATTTCTCAAGGATTAAAGCAAATGCTCCTCACTTAATATTCCTTCTTCCCACACTTTTAATTATTCCTTTAAAATTATTAGTATTTTCTTTTATTAGGAAGCATTTCTATGGAGGTTAGTCATTGGAAATAATAGAAATCTTTCATTTTACGTAAAGAATCATGAAATTATGTCAGTCTTTTTAAGATGGGATTTTCATGAGATTTAATTCTAGAAATACAAGTCTTGCTGAAATGTATTCACTCTTAATGGTTTATAAACTGCCCATCAACTTGCACACGAAGATTCTTCTTCTTAAAAAGGTTGGAAGTGCAAACTTCATCCTGACTGAATAGTCTAAACCCAAAATTATTTTCGTAACTATGACCTGCAACTCTTCTTCTCCCTGGTAAAAGCATAAGACCCAAAACTGAAGGTAGCTGGGAAATTTTTGGCTCATATAAAAGAGTAGCAGACAAGCACTGCAGATGTGTTTTACTGGTAGCCTTATCCTAGAGAAACCAGGCTGCCGCCAGCTTTTCTGAGAGAAAGGAATCATTTTTTTCCTCTGTGTGATTAAAGGAAATGAGAAAGTACTAAACAACACTTGAGCTTCACATGCCATAGTTTGAGCAGATTCACCTACACCTTTACATCAATCATACTTCTAATTCACTTGCTTGTCAACACATGAAAATCCCGTCATAATGGGGTTCTTCCCTCCTTCCTGTTATTAAACTAGGAAATCGCTCACAAATAATGAGGGAAGCACTTCAGAATCAGACCAGCGAGCAACACTGATGAGGGCACTGACATTGGACAACTGGTGCAAGCCCTTGCTTGAACCTTCCTGTAACCTACGCAAGCATGTTAGACACTTGGCTACGTGAAGTAGGTCTGCCTTGATATATCCTGCTGGAAGCAGTTCTTTCGGTATAAAGAAATGTTCAGCAGAGGAGGAATATGAGCCTGGCTTCTAACTAGAAAATTTCCCAGACTCTCCTGCTGACCCCACATGTATTTGCACTGGAGAATTACATTACAGGGGCTGAAGCCAACAACATTAGATATCCTGCTTCAGGACACACATCACTACATCCTCCAGTAAATGCAGACAGGGCAGAAACAAGCCACATATCCCACTTCTGTAATGCACTTGCCACAGTACTTCTGTGTTAGCCCAGTGACAACTAAATCACAGTGATTGTACGTTTCAGGATAGGGTTTGGGTTTTGTTTTTGGTTTTTTTTAAGATCTTAACTCTGGTCCAGTTTAACATCCCTTGAAGTTAACAGTAAAATTAATAAGCTTGTCCCTACAGAAACAATGACTTTTTAGAAAATGGTATTTCCTGGAAATGGTATTTCATTAACTGATTTCTGTTGAATGGAGTTGCATCAATCCTGATGTTTTAAGATATTTTTAAACACAAAGATTAGCTAATGCTAAAACTGTCTTTTTTTTAATCCTGCCCTTTGAGTCTTTGTAATTTAAAGCCGATTTATTTCAAGTTTGAAAAATATCCAGTTTAAGATTGTAAACACAAAATCATTAACTGTTTTATGTAGTGGAAGGGTAAACATATCTATCTAAACAAACATCTGGACAAACAGGTGCTTCCTCATTCAATATTCTATTAATAATTCCACTTACTTCTCCATCCTGTTGATGCCAAACGATTTGTGAGGGATTTAAATCACAGTGGTATAAAGTGTCACTTGCTGATATCAACTTATATATCTGAAATATCCTAGGCATTTGAGTTTATCCTGTGTCTTGAGCTAAAGTTCTGTCAAATATTGTGAGCTAACTTCAGTCAATGTTGGAGAGACTTCAAATCAATACCTGAGTAATGCAGAGGTGTATCAGTCATTTAGGAGGTGATACTTTGTCATTTCAGACACAAAGTCTAGTCTCCAAGTTTCATACAGGTTGGTTTGGTTTGGGTCTGGTTTTTGTTTTTTTTTTAAGGCAGAAAATAGGATGCCAACTCTTGGGTCTGACAAAAATTTCCCCAGTTCATTTTGTCAGGAGGAGAGTGTTATTTGACCTAAGCATACTGGCCAAATACGAGTTGTAATAATTACATTCTCAGCTTCCTAAATTCTGAATGAAGCTTCAGCTGGATATACTGATCATCTGAGGGCACACAGCTGAACAGTTGCCACTTCTTACTCCAAAGGTGTCTGCACATCACCACTGTGTGAAGTGCCCCCTGTACATTTCTTACATATTTCTCAGAATTGTTATGTCTTGAAGCTTAGTCAATTAATTGTTTGTAATAGGAGATCATTGGATGAATGATGGTGTAGCAGCACTAACGACAAGGATGAATACCTATTGCTGGATTAGATTTATACACTTACTGGAACGAGAGTGAATACAAACCCTGTCACAAACATACTCAAGGCAGCAGAAAACGTACGTTTTCCTTGACTACTCACTTTGTATGAGAAGAAAAGTAACAAGACTTTTTTTTGTCGAACTAAACTGCAAGGAAAGCTCATTTGGAAGAGCAAGAAGATTGGTTTAAGTGCAATCAGTCTGAACCTTCACCCAAATGCAGTAATTCCAGATGGAAAAAGAGCTCCTTTACCGGCTATTTCAAATAAGAAAATATAAATGCTTTCCCCACTTCTTTCCCCACTTATGAAGAAAGGTGGTGATATTTTGCATACAATAGAGATCCTTAAAAAAGGCAAAACAAAACAAAACAGAACTGACAGCAAGGAAGATGGGCTAGTGAGTACCTACATGCTCATCTGAATCTTCTGTTTGGTCATCCCCAGGATTTATGTATACTAGACCTTACAGACAGATCTGTAAATAGACTGACCACAGGTAGTTATGTTTAATACCTAACTATAAAACCAACTCAGTTCTGTACTATTCTTCAGAAAACAGACCAAACATCTTAAGTTTTAGTGTTTTTCCAAGTGCATAAATACAATTCCCCAAAACTTCAAGTCAGGCACAGGGCCTAACTTTAAACACATTTTATTGCCAGAGTTACTAAACTTTTTTTGGGGGGGGGGGGGGGGGAGGCGGGGGGGAGATGCCATGTTTTTCATTTGCAGTGCATTCACTCATTGGATTGAGCTGAATCCTTTATGGACTATGGAGAGCATAGTTCAGACTAGTATGATTGATGGCAAACTGTTCATTAAAGATTAGGCCCACAGAATTGTACTTTGATATGAATCACAGAATCATAGAATAATTCTGATTGGAAGGACTTCAGGAGGTCATCCCCATCCACAACAGAATGCAGCTCTTACCACAGATTGTAGTACCAGTTACGACACTAGAATTAGTTGTGTTTTTTGAATAAATTGTCTCATTGTAATAGGAAGTGGGCATAAAAATAGAGTTCAGCAACTCAAGTCATCACACACATTCATTAAAAAAACCCACTTCTTTCTCCTAGACTGCCAAATTAAAAAAATAGAATCTTTGTTATCACCAGCAAACAAAAGATGAAAAAGCTGGACCCTCCAACTTACACAGCTAAAATGACTGGGTCTCTCTTAGGGTCAGCATTCAATTTTTCTATTTCTGAACACATGAAAAGTTTCTACAAATCCAGAAAATCCAGAAAATGCATTTTGACATCAAGCATTGTATCTATTAATCCTCTCCACATATTTCAATTGCAGCACTTTTGATTTAGTAGTAACATGCTATTTCTTACAAATATTTGCATTGTGAGAGAGCGACTGTCATCTTCTGACCTTTTCTATAATTCAGAGTCAATTTGCTAATGTATTGAAGTGCTGGTACATAGTTTTCAGGGGGTTGTTTTGGTTTTGTTGTTCAGCTTTGTCGGGTTTTTTTAAACCTGAAATGAGTTTACACAGTATGCACTTAAATGTTTTACGTTGAAATATGACGGCATGTATTTAGGAGAGGATAGTTCACCTCTGTAACCATAACTCCCTTTTAAGTTATGCATTTAAGAATTGCTCCCTTCCTGGAGAATTGTACATATGCTTCGTAGCTATTATGTCTGGGCTTCTGTGATCCCTGATGGCCACCGAACACTGAAGTTCAGCACTCCATTTATAAACAAAGAATAGTCAAAAGGCAGAGACACATACTGTTTCAGAATCTGATCTAGAATATATTCTTTTATGCTGTTTTTAAGAACTTGAAGCAGTACCTTCCTCCTCTCCTCAATTTTAACAGTTCATCAGTAGGAAAAAAAAAGAAAAAGAAGAAAAAAATAAATTGTTATAACCACAGATCCAATACATCCAAGTAATTCTATGAGTCAGAAGATGTAAGAATTCTTGTCCAAACTCAATTAAATAGGAAGTGGAGCAGTAGAAATTATCAGAATAGGTCAAACCAACCAAAGTACATCTGCTGGGTAGTTCTGTGCTGTGTAAAAGCTATCATTTATTTGCCTTACAGAAGAGGAATTCAAATAAGCATGAAGGCTACACACTCTAAGGCAGTTTTGTGGATGTGTCTTGTGTGTATACCAGTTGTTTCTCCTACTCAAACACATTCTCTTATGTCAAATAACTCAAGTAGTTGGATCTCTAGTATTTGGATTAAAGAATATATTCACTTTTTCATTTTTTCATAAGTGCCTTTTAAAAATTGAAAAACTAAATAAGAAAGGGAACATGAGTGTCAAAACGACAAGCACAACCCTTAAATCTGAAAGCATGGACAAATAGAACTCAGTCAGTTGCATAGTAATCCATTACTAATTTTCCTTCAAAGTTAGACACAAAATTCCTTTGTCAGCTTCTGGATCCACAGAACAAGAAAAGTAGTAAAATGGTAGATCCTGATGTACCAGTACTATTTCCACACTCGCATAATCCAGAAGCAGTATTTGTTGCTGAATCAGGACTAAGTGCAATAAAGGTATTCTACCCCAAGACATTAAGTTCATTACCCAAAAAACCAGAAGGCAAAATAAGACATAATTAGATAGACAGTGCTTTCAAACCCATCCTAAATATAAATAACATAATTTTTAGTAAAAAAATAAAGTTGGATGCAATGATCAGTGAACTAGAAACACAGCATGCTCCTCAAAAGAGAAAGGATGGGACATTGCTGAAAAATCCCTGTAGTAAGTTCTTTAAATGGCAACACATAGTGGAGTAACAAGTCTCCTGAACATTTTCCTTTTCCTCTGCAAATTCATTATTATATTTGGCTTGCTAGGGCAACATGCTCAATTTTGACACCACTAATGATGCCAAAAGCTTCACAGGATGAATAGAAGCACAAAAGGATAAAAAAAGGTAGATCTTGGAACTCCTGGATTTCACATACCACGTGCTGCTTGTGACTGTCTGAAACACCGACTGCAGAAAGATTTACAGCATTGCTCGTGAAGTTGCAGAATAAATTCAGAAAGCAGAGGAGACGGGAACAAAGGAATAAAAAGAATTAAAGTGCTGCTGAAAAGAAGACGGAACTGTTAAATGCAGTTACTGAAAATAAAAACCAGCTGAATGTGTCAGATTCCCGAGAACTACGTTTTATAATACAAGTTAAATATTCAGATATTCTTACCAGAAGGCGTGCTGTATTTGATGTACTCTGATGAGAACCAGCTAAGTTTTCTCCTGAAAGAACATAAAATGAAAAGTATGTCAGGAAAAGGCAGCTCAAAAATTTCCTGTCAAAACAGAAATGATTTAGATTGTTTATGTAGCATTAGTATGGATTCATTCAGGAATAAGTATTCTTAGTTATAACAATATAATACTCTTAATAACAGTCTTATTCTGGAACAGTATTTTTTTCACCAAGTTCATGTTAAGACAGTCATTTTCACAAGTGCAGAGCAGCTATTATGCCTGCTTATTTACTATTTCTACTACGGAGAGTCCAAGGTTCCAGCTGTGTGCACAGAGTACTGTGTGCTAATACCACACAGACATCAGACATAAGAAGGTATAAAATATTTGAGATATAAAATGTTTGTTAAAACTTAAGATAAATTCTCTAATGTAAAGAAAATGTAAGTGCAGAGAACTAAGGGGGGGTGGGGAGTGGAAATCACTAGGCCTGACTTAATCTGACAAGAATTTATATTTGTATTCTAAACCCTAATGGCTAGTTTAAAACACTTAATTCAGCATTAATGCAGGTATGAGTTTATGTGTTCCTGGTTATAGTATGCTGTGCAGCTATGCAATAAAACCCCCTCACTTAACACTTTTCTCTGTCAACCTGCAATTAGAACATCTTATAGAATAGTGAAGTGATTGGCAAGACACATTGGTGGGTTTGAGCACACTGTCATAAATTAATCTACCAGAATTTTCATATATTTTGCCCAATAGTTGCTTAAAAAGGAGGTTCAGGCACGAGGCTGTTTCATAGTGATCAGAAATTGACCTTTTGTCATTGTGTCCATCACTAGGTAGCAGCTTAGATTATGGGACGGCACATTTATTCTGTCATGCCAACATGTTTAATGAACCAGTCACATGTATTAATGGAGCATTATATTAGGGTTCAAGCACTGCCCTCACTAACACTGAGGCTGTTCTGTTGCTCCCTAAGAGAAGTCAGAAGCGAGCCCTTTGTGTTCATATTTCCCTTCTGCAGTAGCAGCCAATTCTTCTCAAGCCAAAGCCTTTTCTTATTTGATTGACTGCACTAACTCGATCAGGACACATGTCTCCTGTCAGACAGTTCTGTGACAAGCCACATGTGAAAGCCTCTGCTTAATGGCAAGTGCTAACTTTCTTCCACACACTAAAAGTAGAACAATTTTTATTTATTTTTAGAGAAAGGAATAACAGATGTCAGTTATATTTTTCGCTCAGTAACTGGGGATTCCTAAAGTCCATCTATGGCTAATCTTACCCCCACTCACTAATACATTTTTCACACCTTTGTGCAAGTCACTTGGACACGTTACAGGACCAACGGACTCTCACCCCAACCACCTGTTAAGCTGCTACTTTGCATTTCTACTAATTCTCTCTCCTGACTTAAGTCATCATTACTGATTAAACAGAAGAGAAATACAGTAACTGGTCTCTCATGAATGTCTTTCGCCTGTATACATAAAGATGAAATTTAAGATGAAGATACATGAGGGTTATTATAGTTGTTGACATTGCTACTCTTGGAGTCCTTTCATGTTCTAGTGCTATATTACATTGCACTGAACAGAAACTGTAACAGATTTACCACTTCGCAATCATTTTATTTTCATATATGACAGTATTAAGCAACAAGCCACACTATACATTAAATAGCATAATAATATAATAGGCAAGGTGTATGTTTTGAAGAAAACAGAGTATCCTTTAAATTTATCTGATGGCAGTTAGCTTTTGTTACTACTGCAGAAAACAAGACATTGTAGTATAGTAACTTACAGCACAAATTATTAAATAAAATTCAAAGTTAAAAAGGTTCCTGACATTGATACAATGTTTGAGCCCATAAACAACATTTCAAAGATACTTTTTAAGTTCACACTACTGACACACAGATGTAGTATTCAGAAGCAGTCTACATTTTATTATCTGGTACCAGATCTTTTTTTATGTACCTCGTTCTGGGTAAAGAGCAAAACCCTGAAAGCTTTATGATATTATATTTATTTGCAAACATTTTTCACACAAAGCTTTTGTAGCCTGAATGAATCTTCACTTTACAAATTAAGGAATATAAAGCCCTGGTTAAATTCATATTGAAAATACAACCTCAATACACAGAGAGTACAATAATTACAAATAGCTGTTATCTGATGTATCATTCACATCTCAGTTTTCAGATAAAACCTCTCCAGAAAAGATTAGATGAGGAAGTCTATACTCTAGTTACAAATAAATCCAGAGGTGTTTTTCATGGTCTAACTATAAAGGCAAATAATTTATTGGAATTATTCAAGGAGAAGATATCAAATCAGCCAAAAACTAAATACATATTCTTCAATCATTAGCATTCCTAAATTTCTATCATTAATGAGTTCAACAACATGAGGATAAGTGTGGTATTTCTTACCCTAAAAGAATAGTCTAACTTTGGAAAAGAAATCCAGTCTCCAAATATATATTTTGTTCTTCCAAGCTCTTTAGGACCCCTCACACATTTGGGTAGGTGTGGAAAATACAAAAGATCACTATTTCTTTTGACATACTACTTAGTAGAGTCTTATTGTTAATAGATTATTTTATTCAAGCACAGCATAATTATTTTTCAATCTGTTGAAGCAGAGAAATAACTATTTTTTGTGTTGGAGTTAAAAGTGACAGGAAAGCCTGCTTTTGTGCAGCTTCAGTGGGGTGGAATGCACTAAAAGAATTAAGAAACTCTGAAATACTCAGTAGCTTCAGATTTCTAACAGCTGCATGTATACTGTAATTAGAATCTAAACTAAAAGTGATATACACATGAAAACACAGCATGACATGCACCAAAAATGAAAATTATAATAAGATGTGCTTTACAGTCATTAATAAGTTTTCTAACAAATTAGTGCTAAAAGCCACACCATCTCTTCTGAACATCCAGCTAGCTTGCTTATGTAAGTAATTTCAAAATATAAACACACTATTCACAGAATCCATACAAAACTGACTACTTCCCAGACAAACACAACAGAAAGATGAAAACTTCCTATTTTTCCTCAGAGACATGCCAGAGAAATGGGGATTGTACTCTAAGATCATTTTCACTAGGTAGGTGTAAGGATAGAGCAGTAGAAATGCATACATGCTTGGCTGGAGCCAGCTGCCCAGCCACTGTACTCCATCAGAGCATGAACTGCTGATCTGTAGCTGTACTGCAATACTGCGTCAGCTGGCATACCAGATTTCAACTAACTCATGCTGAATTCAAAAATTCACCATTCACTTCAAAAGGGTGCGACAAATTGCCAAGCACCTTCAGAGAGGTTTTGTGCCAGTGTGTACCCTGCTATCTGGATCTCAGGTTGAACAGAGTCCACCCTGCTGTTTGCTTTGCTTGCATAGAGTGGAAAGCCTGGTTCCCTGTGCACATGCTTGGGGGACTTTATTTCACAAAAGCAATGCAATCCCCCTGGATATCTTGGAAGAGATCTTTTCCGTGCACTTTACCACTGCTGAGCCCTTCAGACCATGCACTTGTTCCCCAGCCTGACAACAGGAAGCAATTTTACTCTGTCATATTGCAAGTCATTGGAGATTACTATGGACTCTTACACTGTCAGTTCCAGGTGGTATGACAAGGGCCAAGATAATCACACACTCTACAAGGCCATGCAAGTAGGACAGTAGAATCAGACTGATTTAGATTTGAAAGGATTTCCAGAGATCATCTGGTCAAGGCCAACCTGAAGGTCAGACCCAAAGCCAGACCAGGTTGCTGTAGACCCAGCAGGGTTCTGAACATCTCCATGGATGGAGATCACCCAACCTCTTCTTGGCAACCTGCTCCAGTGGCTGACTACCATCACTTTGAAATCCTCCCCCCCCCTTACATTCAACTGGAATTTCTCTTGTATCTTATGCCTGGTCTCCTCTGCCCTTTTGCTGTACACCTCCAAGAGTCCATCTTCTCTATAAACTCCCTTTAAGTAATTGAAGATGGCAATGGGATCCTCCCCTTCATCTTCTTTTAGAAGAGACCCAGCTCTTCCAGTTTCTCCCTATATATCGTGCTCCAGCCCTCTAACAATTATATTTTGATATCATCGATAACACCAAGTTCAGCAGTGTCACCATGCCATCCTTGCTACCTGGTGTCTTTCTCTACTTACTGCTGTCACTGAGTAGCTTCATAAGGTCACTCATTTCTAGGATTTTTTTCAGTTATTATACAAATAGCTATTGCATGGCTGCAGAATACTTTTGGTCAAAGTCAAGATGGATTCTAAATCAGGCTTGGATTTGAGCCTTATTTCTTTACCAGGATGTCATTTACTAGTCTTATCTTCCCAATACTTAACAAAATAAGAAAACAGGTGACAGAAGCACAGGACCATGAAAACCATGTGGAAATATGACCTCTGTAGGCAGCAGTAAAAGCTCATTCATTCTTACTTAAGACAATCAGAGGACTGTAATATGAAATGGAATTGCAGAGAATGACAGCAAAACTCCTTGTATCTCCCAATTTGAGTTCAACTTTTCTCTGCAAGTACAGCACTTTGTTTTCCTTATTAGAACAAAATGCCTATTCCAGACCAAAATACAAAGCCTAGTGAGGAAGCCATCCACCTATGTTAGAAAATGGAATTTCAGCCAGCTAAGTGCGCCAAAGCACAGTACTGGCCCAAGGTCCAGTGTCAGTAAAACTGCTGACACAGCAATAGTTTTTGTTCTCCAGTGCCTGCTGGGTTTGGGGTGAGTGTGTGCTACGATGTTTTGATCTCACATTGCAGGGGCCAGGCACGTGCCACACAAAGCAGCAGTCGGAACTAAAAGAAAAGCACAAGGCAAGTTTGAGATCAGTCATCAGCTTGCATCCGAATGAGCTCTACGTCCTGTTCTGAACGGAAGGTGGTATATGTGAATGTATCACTAACTGCAGATGCCACTTCGCTTTCTTCCCAGCTGCTCATCACAGAGTGCCTAACCATTCAGGGCTGCACATGTTCATTTTTCCTGACTCCTCAAAGTGTCACAGCAATATTTTTCCCTGTTCCCTTACTTTTTGCTGCTTTTGCCTTCCCATCCTCTCTCAGCTGAAGCTTGCATACATTGATGGGTTAGACAGCTTTGGCATTAGACTGAGATTCTTCAAGCTAAAAAATGAAAGCGTTCTTTGTTTTCTCTGAAGCCATCTTCTCTGACCCTCTTTCAGTTCATGCAAAATTCTTATCAGCTTTTGTTCCCTGTTTGGTCCCCTGTCTAGGTACAGCCAGTTCTAGCTGCTTCCTCCCAGAAGCTCTGTGTCCTATGGATCTGCAGTAGTCTCTTTTAGAAGCAGGGGGAACCAGTATGGACAATGAGGCAACGGAAGCTATGGCAGGGTAGGATCAGATGGGATGGACATCATAATACAGCTCTACTTTAGATGGCCATGCCTGGAAAAAGGCTCTCAAACCAGGGAGTGGTCTTTTCACAGAAGACTGGGACCTGACTATCTCTAAAGAAGGTGACCTCTGAAAGCTGTAAACCACATAAACCCATCACACACTCATGCCTAGAGTACAATTAAGAAGCTGAGGGGGTCTTGGTTGGTTGGGTTTTTTTGTTTGTTTGTTTTTTTAAAACCATGAGAATTTTTTCTCTTCCTACTTCCAAAAAAGATCAGGACTAAGGAAAGCTTACTACTGACCACAAGCAGACAGGATTAGACATCTTTTGAATCTTGGTCACAATGAAGTCACTTCCCCAAAGCAAGCAATGTATTTTGTATTTTAATTAACGCCAGGGAAGACAACTTCCTCAGATTTGAACATCAACTGACAGTGCACTAGGAGTGCGCACTCTAAGCGGAAGCCAATAATAAAAACAACCTTACAGCTGATTTGGTTGCCTTTTAGAAAGCACCTGCACACTTTGCAGACTGGTAGGAGAAGGAAGCATAACTGCTGGCAGCACTGGAACAGGAATGCAGGTGTCATTAACGGATCATTGACTCCGGCTCACAACTCCTTCAGAAAATTCCACCCAATTTCTTGGCCCTACATGCCCTGAGCTTCACATAAAAGAACTTGAAGATGATTTTACAAACTGGCAGTTGAGTTCTGGCAAAGCTAAGAAGATACTAGTGTCAGCATTCAGTAGATGATTTACAAATAAATGAAACCTGATCAATGTCTATTTTCAAAGGACATATTTTCATAGAATACGGATTACAGCATGTTCTCTGGAGTCCTGCTTCCACTCCCAACACTACAACGTCACACATAATATTTCCATAGAATTAGTTTATTCCCATATTTGCCTTCACATGAGATTTCTGGCATGAAAATAAAGGTAGACATATAGAGAAATACTTTTCAATGTCAGACTGTCAGCAGATCAAAGGAAAGACATTGAGAGAGAGTAAAACTGTACTGAACACAATTCAAAGTACTCAAGTATTTGCCCCTTTCTTGCTCTGAAAAAAAAAAAAAAAATCAAGAAGCTTTTCTTACTCTTCTAAAAAAATTATGTTGAGGAGATACAGTAATCTTAAGAATTAAGAAAATAGTGCTACAAAAATTAAAGTTAATATATTATTGGATCTAAGGAATATACTTCAGAGTTACCAGTTTTGCCTCCAATACTGTAAATATCGGATATTTCTTAACTTAATAAAGCCACATATGCTATTGCTGGTCAAGTCTTGACAAGTCTTAGTAAATTCTCCAGAAAGGATTTCAATATTGTGAAGACTCATTGCTTAAAGTGTTAAATGTTATATTTTGAGTTTTTATCATCCTGATTTGAGACAGTCCTTCCATAAAATCAAAACATTTTTGTGTGTCAGTGTTTCAGTACATAAAAATATGATTTTTTTTAATATAAAAATTAGTCCTTTAAAGAAGATATGAAGCTAGTAACATTGGGAAAAGTATTTTAGCCTCTCTTTGGCTACGAAAACTAATAATGATAAAAATCAAACTTAAAATGTCAATACTTCAGTCTACACCAAAACCCAACAGTTCTAATTGCATTGGTGTCATTGAGCCAGACTAATAAGATAAGTATATGTGCATTTACTGTGTACTGTTGTATGTTTGTTGGGGACTAATCATAGTAAAATAAATCCAATACAGCAATGGAAAAGGTCATGTTATGACTCAAATATTTATAAACCAGAAAAACAGTAAAGTTCGGTTTGATATTCAGGAAAAAAATTATTTTTCATTAATCCAATTCTTTAAGAGCTTCAGTGTGCAACATTTTTAATCTTTATATAAATGACCTTGATAAAATGAATAAATTGAGCAAGACTATCACCTAGCGGTCAAAGGGAGCAATATTTTATTTTTTCTTGTGAGCTCTTCCATTTGCTGAAGAGGTGTTTTGGGGTACTTTTTTCCCCCTCCACAGAACTCTCAAATACTAAATCTGCACAGCGATATTACATAAATAGCAAATGAATATATTAAGAAACGCCATTGTGCCAATGTTTTATTACTTGTAATTTATTTTTATCTCCAGCAGCTTTTTTAAAACATCTCAAATCTTGAAACAGTTCTAAATCCTTGATTTCACTTAGTGGGGTTTTGTTGTTTTTTTTTTTTCTGAAGCAAACCTAAATGTCTACCTTAAAAGCCTATTCAGACTTTTTCAGGGGTATGCAGTATTGAGTTCAGACAACACTCCTTTGACCATGAGAAGTGGAATGGAAAACTGAGAAGATATTTCAGGTAGATAGAAAACCTAAACTGAAGGGGGACAGTAAAACAGAGTAGTTTCTAAAATAAGCAAAATTCAAAAGCAAATAATCAGTGTCAATTCTGCAGTAAAAATAGTTTGGGGTGGGTTTTTTTTTTTGGGGGGGGAGGGAGATATGTGTTGTTTTTATTTTAAAGAACAAAACAAAACCAAAAAACTCCCCCCCACACACACACTTGAAGCTCTGCAATGCTATAGTATTGGTACTCCGAAGTCCATAGGAGCTCCTGTTACAGCCCAGTGCACTAGAGACTACACCAACACAGAACAAAAGCTGGTGCATGCCTTAAGGAGCTTACTCTTTACACCTCGACATTGGTATTATACCATGGCGATTATACTAGAGTCTGTAGATTACATTATCAAAGGCACAGAGGCTAGAGCTTCTGGGGTTTAACTGGACAATCAGCACACCGTAATTATTTGTCACACTGGAAGAGGAAGCAGTTCTTCATCTTAGAGGTTTCCTCATTTTCAGGCAGTTTTCTGTCTCAACTGAGACCAAAAAATAAAAGTGAAAGGATGTAGGGTTTTTTAGGAGGTATTTGTGCTATTTATCTTCAAACCATTTTGAAAAGTTATTCTAACAGAGTTCACTGCTTTTTAAACAAACCAAAAAAAGTAATTTTTGGAACAAAAAAATAGCTTCAAGTTCGAAAAGAAAAAGCAGTTGCTCCCTGTAGTCCAGGAGACTATCATGAAAAGATAGGGCACATTTGTACAGATATGGGACCTCAGCAGCACCACTATATGGCTTCTGATTCAGCCTTGGCTTGCAACTGCCAGCTTTCAGCAAGGGCAAGGGGGTTGTGTACGCCTATCCCAACTGACTGGAGAAGAAAGCCTAGTTTTGAACGTGCTCTTTCACAGCACTGGATGACAGTGTAACTCCTGTGTTTTGCTTTCATAAAGCAAAAATCTTTTATTCTTATTCCAGATTATTTTAGTTGGGAAGAGTACATACACAGCCTGTTTAAGCTAAACTACTAGTCCACCACTACAGAGGACTAGGCCAAGGGTGAAAGACCATTTACTTGGATGAACATATCATTCCTGGGTTATAAAGCACCAGTAACATGGACATAACAGGGCTAGAGAAAGCGAGAAAAGAAGGAAACTTTGCTGCTGTTACAATTTGTTATGCCTCATAACTGCAAAGGAATAGGACTTGACTCCCACCCACCACTGAAAAAACAGTGTAAGTGACATTTCAGAAAAGTCTCCTTATTACCACCTACCAGATTAATTTATCTTAATGACATAAGACCTTATGAATCCTAGAAGACAAAGGCACTAGTCTCAATCTGGAACTCTGAAGTAACAGATGACATCTATTTTAATTGTTTGGGGTTTTTTTCCTGTGAATATTTATTGTTAATTAACAAGAGGTACAAAAACTCCAGAAGAAACTAAATGCTCTGCTGCTAGAAGCTAGTTACAGTGTAACTCATTAAATTCATAGTTCGGGAACCTTCAAGATGTTCAGCTTTACTGTGATGCAAGTAATTGGTTACTACTTCATTCATCACAAATTAAGAAATTAAGAACACTTTTCAATAGTTCCTATGGAATTATGTTTTTTGCTCAATCTAAATAACTTAATGGACTTAAACATGACTTTTATTCATAGCCAACTGAAAATTAAAAATGTTTCAAGACATTGCTAACCATTTACTGCACCCAATTTCCTCTGTCCTTTTACAAACATCAGTAAACCTATCCTAGCTCACTATTCTTGAGAAAAATACATATTTCTAAATCCAATGTAAGGTACCAATTAAACTATCTCAACATAGTTCATGCATCTCCATGCCTGGATACCTAGGAGGTACCTAACAATGCTGTCCCAGAGCTACGATTGGCAGTTTTATTCTTTCAGCATAGTACAGCTATCATCTACAGTAAGTGTAAAGTGTGCTTTGAGAGGAGACAGAACATTCTTGGGAGCCAACCTGAAATGTGAAACACACTACTTATTACAAAGTCTGCATTTTTACTTCTCCATCCAAATTGATTTTGCCACACTGCTGGTATATGCACATGACAGTTGTACAGACTGCTTAGATGCAATTTCCAGTTGCTAGAAGAGGGCATCATCCAACCTACCATCTTATTGCTTTGCTTGGGCTGGCATAGAAAAGCAGAGTTCACACAGCACACAAGTGTCAGAGTATTCAAAGGCTCTTTGAGGTTCAAGTTCTAGGTCAAGTTATTCCAGGATGGTAAAAGCCACAGCTCCAGAAACCCATTGCTGTGGCTGCATCCAAGTTTCTCAGCCCATGGGCAGTGATAAATCTGTTTTGTCCGTGACATTGTAGAATACATAGCAAGGAGTGACGTAGCATTATATTACTACCAGAAATAATACAGGAGAAGTTGACCTGAAATAGTGGAGTCTTCCGTTCATTTGAAAAACAAAATAAAAATATTTTCCCTTCAATTTGACCCATGACATTTTTCCTCAAGCCCCCATCATTTTGTTTTGACTACTTCAAACAGGAGTTCAGTATTTCACCTCCAACCAGAAGGTCACTGCAGAACTCCTGAGGATACGTGGAAGGTGACAAATCCTGTGCAACAGTGGCTGATTACAACTTATGACCCCCAACCACAGCTCATGCATCAAACTACAAACCCAATAAGGAACAGCATTTAAGGGATCCCTAGTGTAATACAGAACTCCACACAGAACGAGTGTCAGAAGTCAAAAGCAAGTATCAACAGTTTCAAATACCGCTCTCATCTTTCCAACACACTTCTTTCTACACTGGGATGATGAGTGATACACCCTTTATCAGTTTCTCAATTGTCTAAAAGCAATTATCTATTAGTTGCCAACAAATACCACCATCGAGAATTTGTATGTAAAACTATCTGTCTGTATCCAACTGATCACTACAGCTGGGTAGTGGCAGCTGTACCTTCCCCTCACCCCTCATTATGTTACACATATTAATGTTTTATTGCTGGAATCGGAGTAAATTCAGAACGAACACAGAAGGAATCTCCAGTTTGTATTAGTTAACATTTAACATCTCTCCTTCATGTCCTGCAACTAGAGCTCATCACCAATCCTTGGCCCCTCTTCCTGATCCTGAGATCAGAAGAAAAAAAAAAAGAAATAAAACCCTACTGTTTTCTACTCTTCCTGAGGAAAAAGTACACCCACTGTTCCCACAGGTATGCATTTGCGGAGGGTGACTGGAAAGCAGCTGGGACATGAACATATAAAAGTGTTCATATGTGAATGGCACAAGATCAAACAAGAATACTTTCGGAGGTAGATTTAGTAGATTTCTTGGCAAGTCAGCAAGTTGCATCACATGAGTGGTTAGTGACTTTCTATTTATAGATTCAGTTATTCAGTATTTTGAAACATCTCATAGGAGGGATATCTAATTTTGACTAAAGAGAAAAGAATGCAGAAGTGTCTGTCAGACAATACTGGAACAGCAGGATTGGTATCTTATACTGGAGTAGGTAATCTGCAGCCTTGGAAAAAGTAAAATCCAACTGAGAAATACAGCAAGACTAACTATCATTAATATCTGTAGGTTTACAAATATTAGTTAGAAAGTGTATGTCATTTTTCTTTACCACACCTTAACGTCTTAAGTTCAAGTCACTCTTCTCATCTTGTTCCTTTCACTCATTTACAGGCACCACAGTGCAGGAAAAGGGCTGCCACAAATCTATTTCTCCTGAACTATTTGGGTCAGTTAGACTGGACAACTGCCTTATGAATCTGCATCCCTGTGCAAAATGCTTTCAGCACTATAAATTCAGATTTAATCAGCAAAGATGACCTTACAAATGAAGTTGAATTTACTCCAGGTCAACAAGTCACTTCTTATTTATAACTATTGAAATACCTAACCCTCTTTCTTGAAGCGCCTTTAAAATTAATTTGAAAGCATTTTCTAAGTATTTGATCTAAAAGATCACTAGAAATATTAATTAGACCTTATAATCTCTCACAAAATTAAAACAAGGAAGCATTGTCTTGTAATAGCTCTCCTCAATGGGAAAAGATGACAGGAGCTTTTAACTCTTGGCTTACCACAACTTCAGACTAGATTTGACTTTCAGTGTTTATTATTGGTTTCAGGATTTATTTTAACTAGCTTTAAGGGATATTCCTGGGACCAAAAATTTTAACACCAGGGAAGAGACACAAACTTCTCCACCATAACTGTAAGAAGTTCACTTGTGATTGTCCTTTTCAAAGATGATGACAAAGTCTCAATGTGAGCAGGAGAGCAATACTCATTCCGAACATATTCATACCTCCACTAGCCTCAACCAAACTGGCTCAGAAACCAGTGGCAGTTGATCTATGGTGGCAGATAAGTCAGTGCTATTTAATTGATTATCTTTGAAATGTTTTGCAGCTCCTGTTGAGCTCTGTTCTGCCAAGAGTGTTACTAGTATCTGGCCTGACTCACAGCTAGCACATGTATATGTCTGTGCTATAATGCTGCCATACTCCTGCTGGTCTCCAAAGGACCCTAAAACAGATGCTATTGCTCTGAAAACCTGCCACAAGATACTTGCCACAGTAAGACACTCTGGCTACTGAGTGGAGACATTATTCATGACAGGAAATGAAAGAGAATCACAGTGCACCAATTGATTCCTACACTTTTTTTACTATTGCCATTCTCATTCCAAGGATTTCATGGTGTCTGGACCCCACACAAAATGCATATTCAGATCTGATACAATATTTCCTACAAGTTTTCACAACCATCACTGATTACTGGTCTTGTTTTTCTGAGTTTACAACTGTTTTCTGCAGTATCATTTCTGCTAAACCTTGCTATGTTTGAGAGTAAATCTGTCTGGCTCACCCTGTCCCAGGGAGAAGTACCCTTTCCTTACATTCAGTCCATGTTTACTCCCACTGAGTTGTAACGTAACCATTATTCATAGTAATTGCATTGTTTTTATCATGACTTAACAAGTCGCATCTAGAAACATAAAAAGCAGGTCACAACTATGCTGTGTAGCCAATTTTGTACTGATGTTTCGGACTTAAAAGTCTAAGCTGAGCTTCAGTGTAAAATTGAGTTCCTCTTCTTCTCTGATACCATCTGTGATCATATCTGCAGGTGTTAATTGCTCTTTTGATAATACCAAGACTAACTGTATTAAGGCTAACAGTGGGAATGTGGACTACTGCAACTTATTACCAAGGTCCCAAAGTATAAAGAGATACCTTGTCCCCTTTTACTCCTCCAAATAAGATGGTTTAACATCAGCACAGTGTCCAATTCCCTGAAGACATTATTAACTCAGGCCTGCAGTGTTAAATAAGTTAGATACCAGATCAGACACAATTAGAATAGACAAATTATTCAGCAGAGGATGCATTGTACAATATCCAGTTCAACCTAACTATATTTCTATAACTGTTAGAATTTAGAGACAAGGTTCAGTCTTTAATGACAAATTCACTTTTTTCCTTCACATGCCAGAAGTTAGCTGACAAATGTACTGTCTGGTGGAACCAGTAGAATAAGAAGAAAAATAAAAATTGCTGCACACTATTAGCATGTTAGGCTGTTTGGTAGTTTAAGATTCACAAGGCAAATTACGTTTTTTTTAATAACAAAATACATTGAAATACACTTGCAAATTCAAGCTGTTTAGAACCTTGCTGATTTGTCTGTATTTCATTTTAAATTGCACATTAGCTTGGGCTACTACGTTTTTGAACAGAAATGTTTCAACATCTTCCAGGAAAATTTTGCCTCATGAAGTACACTCATCTCCCACCTCTTCAGGCCTGACCACTGCACTGTCTAGTGGACCGAGGTCTATTCCAGATCTAAATCTGTAATAATCTTTTCATTCACCCAGATCCTTTAGGTATTAAAAATCATTTTTAAGACTTGCTTTCAATTAAGATGGACAGCACAATTAACCATGATACTTATTTAACAGGGTGAAAGTAAGACATGGAGCAAGATCCACAACAAGCCAAGCCCAAAACCAAAACGTGCAACAGTCTCCCTCTTTCAACTCCTTCTCCCATCATCAAGTGTTGTATATATTTTAAAAACAAAAAAATACTCAGAAGAATTGACTACACACTCATAAACATATAGAACCATAAAATAGTTGAGGTTGGATGGGGCACCTGGAGTCCCACCCCAATTTCAGAGCAGGGCCAGTGCAACAGGTTGCTCAGGGTGGGGTCCTCTTGATTTTGAACATCCCCAAGAATGGAGATGCCACAGCCTCTCCAGACTACCTCTGCCAGTGGTCAATCACCCTTACAGTAGAAGAGGTCTTTCCTATGCTTAAGTGGAATTTCTTGTATTTAAATTTGCGCCCATTGCCTCTTGCCCTGTAACTGGACACCACTGACAAGAGTCCAGCTCTGTCCTCCCTACATATACAACTGTAATCAAGTTTGAGGCAGAGATCATACCTGTAACAGAGTATTAGATTTTTTTTCATAGCAAAACGCCCCATTTTTTTGGTAGAGTAGTAACAACTCTATTTTAAAAGAACAGCCGTGCAGAAGATAAATCTAGGTCATGAAGATTGCACTATTTTCAAGAAGGAAAATGTCAAGGGAATTTTTCCCCCAGCGTAAGTGAATTTTTAACGTTTAAAATTTCACTACGATAAATAACACAATTTAAAGCTTTCACTCTCCAACAACAACAAAAAAGTTGTTTTACTATTTCTCTTCACTGAAATATTTCCCTCTCCCCAAAATAAAATTTCAGTAGAATTTACAGGATTTTGTCAAGTACTAAGCTTTATCAGAACTTCAAAAACTGTAATCACATATTGAAAAACAGGATTTTTCAACCACCCTCCAAACAACAGCAAACTACATAGTAAGCTGGGCATCACCCACCTCCCACTCTGTAGCAAAAGATGACAGCACATTCAAAATTAACTTAGCTTGTACCCAGTGTCCAAATACCATTATCAAGCAAATCCAACGTCTTTGATGTACTGTGTGCATTGACTCAAAATAATGACTCAGTCTCCCTCAGAATCAAAACAACTGTTTCTCTTGGCTAAATTCTGCAACAATTCTCACTAAAAAATCTGTTTAACTATGTTGCATCAGACTTAAGAGGTAAGATATACGAACATGCATTGCTATCTCTAAAGCATTCCAGAAAGGGAACAAAGAACCCAAATCTATCAGTGTTTGGCTCTGTCTCTAAAAGCCATGGGACTTGGACAGAAGGTCGTAACCAATATTGATGAGAGATGCAGTATAATGTGAAGTCTGCTATGGGCAGAATTACAGAAGAGTACAATTTTATCCTTATTATTGTTTTTGGGAAAAAACATGCAGGTGTTGAGATTCATAAATAATCCAGTTTTACAGTTTTATTGTCCTCCCTGTCTTCCTTCTGGCTTCAGAAATTGGTGCAGATTTCTTAGCCCTGGCTGAAATTTTATTAAAGATGATAAAACAGTACAGGGTTTGCATAGTCTTGAGACAACAATGACATGAGAAGCAGGATTTGTATTACATGCATTTGTATGTATGGATTGAACCCAACAAATGAATTAGCTCAATCCAGCTCTTCACAGCTAGCACAGAATCTTGTTTTGGATTAATTTTCAGGCAGTAGAACTGTTTCACTCAGAAGATGGAGTGTTTTGGAATATGTTTGAATGAGATATTTAAAAAAAGATTAGATGTGATGTTTAACTTGCGCACATTTAAATCATCACAGCCAGAGCCCTGTTCACATTCTGCTTTCAACCACACTAGAAAAAAAATCCAAAAGGAAAAATACCATGAAAACCTTATCTGCTCTGTAATCTTTTGGGAACTGAATAATAATAATGCTTAACAGTGACATAGCACTTTACCTCTTCAAAGCACTGCACAGTCATTAACTGAAAAATCATCTGACAACAATAACTAGTCTCCTTCACATCTGCCATCAGTGCGGCACTCCAAACACTCCTCATTCAGTCCAGCTGAGAGCATTGTTGCAAAGAGGACATTGCTTACAGCATCCAACACCAACTTTCTTATTTTCTTCCTCAAGTTTAACTGGTACACTTCCTGGATGAAGCAAAACATGCCTCAGAGGGCAATACCAGTGGAAAGTGTCCTAGTAAGAAAGGCCACAGCTGACAAACAATTTGTCACTGATGCTCCAGCATTCAGGAAGATGCTGAATGGTCAGCTCACATGACAGTAGCTGTGGTCCACAGTCAGTGTATGACTGATGTTCACTTTTTCCGGAAGTGAAATAATAAATTTTGTTATTTTAATTAAAATCAAACAAAACCCCACAGTAGTCTTCAACTTCCAGTTAAACACAGTTTTATTGAATAAGTAGGAAATTCTTCTGTATTTGGGGGGGAAGGGGAGGGCGTGGGCTGATGTATCTAGGAATAGCCAACTACTGAGCTAATTTCATGATTCTTCTCCTCTGAAACCTCTGTAATTTAAAATTGTAAACGCAGGATTTCCACACAGATTGACTTGATTACTACAGATATACCCATGTAACACTAAGTGTTTTTGCATTCAGTTTAGCACAAGTAGGGTGAAGTAGTAATTTATTACTGACTACTTCAAAGTCACCTTCACCATTTGTCACATATGCATCCTGAAAGATTATTTTACAGAAAGGAAAACCACGACAAGTAATCCAGAGCATTCAAGAGGTCACTTTCTGACAAATGCTCCCTGAGATAGGGGATACACAGAAAAAGGATCCCTGATAAGGTTTGCTTGGGAAAGCAGCTGCAGCAAATCAAACAGATACAGAAAAGACAGAACTTTCAGATTTATCTCTCCCCCGCCTGCTTTATTCCATCATCTGTATCTTCTATATAAACACTTGCAACTGTGCTGTATATTCTGGGTATTATGAAAATAAATCCTTTATTTGCATTTTACCTTAATCTGGCTTGAGTAAAGGGGAACTTCAAGGTAACTCCCTAAAAAGGACATCTCTCCCAAAGGCAGAGCAAGTCAATAAACCGGAATACTGGGTTTCCTTTACAAGTGCTTTAGCTTCCCAGCACATTCTCCGAAACAGTAAAATCATTTGTCAAAGACTGTTAGGCTGGTTTGAGAATGAACATTGCAGGATCAGAAGAAAATCACCTTTTAGTTACCAGTGATAACCTGTAGAACACTCCAGCTTTCTGCTAGGATACAGAAGACCTCACCGCATTTTCAGATCTTTAGAGCAAACACCACCAGAGGTTTGTTATATTCGTAGCAACACCAGCCACTGACAGCTTTACTAGTGAATGGGAATTGAAAACTGCCTATCAGAAATGTTTCTATTTTCAATTTATTTGCACAGTGCCTACTGAATTTGGGCTTTATATACTGCAAATATGAGCAAAACTGATACCTTTTAGAAAACTTCAGTTGTTTTAGCAAAAACAACTTTTAGATACACCTCTGACCATCTAGTAAAGGTATAGAAAACATTGCTTTAGGGAGTACACACAGAAAGCAACTCATGTGGGGTTCACTACATTATACCCCCTAATCCCTATAGGAAGCACAAGTTATCACATATAATCAGACAGACATACATGCCTTTCTTCTTTTCTATGAACCTACATTTTTGTTGTGTATATCATGGTTTCCATACCAACTTCTAGTTTGCTGAAGAGGCCTCCCAGCTGTGCATAAAATTAACCTTATTTCTGTAAGGCAACACTGCTGCTTATCAGCATTAGAAGTACATTTACTATTTTTTGAGAAAAGGGCACAAGCTTTGCAGTTCTCTTGCCATAATTAATTTACAAAGCATTAAAGAAATTAACACTATGTGATCCAAAAGCTATAATAGGAACAAAAAAACCCAAAGATGACAGTTTCTTTGTTCACAGGTTAAAGGTTTTTCTTATTATTATTTAAAGGAGTGATTTTTTTTTTTTTCCCCTTAATGGACTACTGCAATAAAAGCCAAAGTTAGAAAGCTGATCTCTTTCCTCTTTCTTATCTTCAAATCTCTCTGACTATATTTATTTTCTTCTGCTTTTGGTAGCTCCTCTGGGGCTGCAGGACCACAAAGTAAGCCAACATGCACATTTCCATTAGGTCATAAACCCTGACTAGATGACAGTTAACCCCAGTGGCCAACTTGCTGAGGAAGGGTCACCAAGACATTTATAATTCATGACCAGTGTGTTTGAATGCATTTCAAACATTGTTTATGCCCTCTGGCAGTTTTACAGCTCTTCACAGCAAAGCTTACTTCTTCTGTAAATACCTACAATTTCACTGAGGATAGTTTCTCTTCAAGGTGCCTACATTCTTCAGGTGTCCCCAACCTGAGTTTGCACAAATGATGCAACTAATTTATTGTAGCAAGTCTAAGCTACCATGCCTTTTGTCAATAATGAATCCTATTACTCATATCTATTAGTACTATAAAAAGGGTGATTTTGTCATTCTTTGTCACTGGAGAGACTTGTCCTTCAAAAAAGCTTGGAGGATTTTCTTCCCCAAAGAGATCTTCATGAAACAAATGAAGCTATATCATATTTGTACACAGTATTGAAAAATGTGCAGTTGCACACCTAGTGCATCACACCTGCCCACATGCTGGCATTTTCAGGATAATCATGGATGACACACATGGGAGTACAACCACAATAATATACTACTTATATTTCATAAATTAGTTTCCTCTTGATCTTCTCCACTTCGCTCATTGATCTGTGACTGCACCATTCTATTTGGTCTTTTAAGACTACTAGGTCAGCTCTAGCAGTTTTTCCACAGAAAAAAATGCAACTCTAAATCATTTCAGTAAGAAATGAAATTGTTCCTGCTTGCACACTACTTAATAGGTAGTCTATATACCAGTGCAGCAATGGCTAGAGAAGCAGGGACAAATTACATCAGGATTCTGATTCATCGGCAACATTAAGGTTTGTTTTCCTCACCCCAAGTGTCCCCTTCCATTTCTTCTCTAGGTTTCACTAATCCAGACAATTTAGAATTAGCACAATGCCAAAACAAGCAGAAAACAGAGAAATTACTTAAATGAGACAAGCAACATTACAATGGATTTTTTCTTATTAGCTCTAAAATAATATCTTTAGAAGCATTCCCATAGAGATCTGATTTAATTAGGAATAAAAAAAGAAATCTAGGTACAGACTTTTGCTGAAATGCATGAAGCACAGCCATATACGTAAGCAGTTTGAGTATCTGCTGGACAGCACTGTAACTCCACTGATAGCACGGTGTACCCAGAGCAATCTGAAGCAGTTGCAGACTTAGGAAAGAGCAGCAACAATTCAGGTTGTGGTGAGATAGTCTCACTGTCATCTGTAGTCTTATGCAATTAACATAGCTCCTGCCTGTTCCCGCTAAAACCTAGCCCTGAAAACGTGTTTGCTACTATCACACCCCCAAATCTAATTAAGCCGTCCACATTGTCTTGTGGATGTGCATTAAACATTCTCTCTCAAAGAGTGTATATCTTGCCCGGGCAACTGTCATGTACAGAGAAGAAACATGTTTAGAGAGGAAAACATATGAGAAGTTATTCACCCAAGCATATGATATGCAGTTTGTATAACATTGTCTAGGGTGGGGTTGGGGAGGAACCCCACACAATCTTTGTGGGAACAGTTTACTTTTGTGCTGGACATCTGTCAGAATACTTCAATCCTATCTAAAGTCCCATCTAAGACACTTTTTTGGCCACTGCATACATACTGTATGAATTTATAACTATCAGTAATAGACTGATTAGAGCCAACATTTGGTACCAGTTTATTCAGATATGGTTTTTGTTATATCCTAAAAATTGTTCTTATCTTTTCCTGAACGCAGGACCTGAAGGGGGTTTTGATTTTTAAGTGGTAGAATTTAATTTCTCTAGGAACAAGCATCATTACATTTGTTTTACCAGATTAGCACTAATCTGTTTTAATATTATTATAGAGAAAAATAGTACAGTCTAGTTGTGAAAAGCACAGAGAAATCAGGAGCATTTAAAGTCTCCTGTCCTGACAAACGTTATCTTGCTCATTTATTTAGCTCTTGTGAACTCTTTGTGCATGGTTCATTACCAAAACAAAGCTTGCAGCATTTATCTGTCTTCTCCCAAGCGTGCTCTTAAGGAATATGTCCCTGCCTCTTGTTGATAATACTTTGCCACTAGGCGGGAACCTTTGAAAGAAAGATAAGAACCCTCCTTCCTCTCAACTGCCCCATTTATTCAAAGAAAACTAGTATACATGAAGAGGAAAAATACTTGAAAGTGTCTTTTGGGGAAAAAAAAACCAAAATGTGATCAAGTTTGTACTGTTTACATTTAATAAGCAACTCTTGCCAGGACTGATATCAGCACATCATTTTACTGCCTCAGAGGGATCAGAGGGATTTACTAGTAGCTAATTTATCATTTTGAGATTTGTTGTTGGGCTCAGTTCCAAAGGAGGTTTTTGTTTGGGTTTGCTTTTTTTTTTTTTTTTTTGGTTTTGTGGTGGTTCCCCCTGCCGCCACCACTGTGGGCAGGAAAGCCTGTCCTGGTGAAGTCAGGTAGACCTAAGCCTTATGATATTTTGAGCAGTTCTAAATATTTTTCAAGTCCCTGGATCTATAATGGACTTGAAAGAAATATTCAACTCCCCCCGCCCACCCAATGAAGTCTTGGGAGAGGATATCTGAATGGACTGGAGAGTCACTACGTAGCATTTCCATGAATTAGCCACTGTTCACATGCTTAGATAATCAAATAAGCATAAAACATGACATTAAAGCATTGGCATAGTACTTTCAGCACTTTTCCTACTTTCCTTCCCTGCAAGCTATGGAAGGAGGAAAAGTTTCAGTCAAAACACCTCATTGGCCTGGCAAATTGTAGGGTTTTCCATCTATTCTCTGGAAGCTACAAAATTCACTTAAATGACATACCAGCCACTGATATTTCAGGAAATCCCAATTCACATTTAAAAGAGGCCCTGGTGTCACTCATTTTCATCCTACTAGAGCATATCGGAAAAAAATCTGAAGTACACACTTGAGAATGCTTTACCAACATTAAGTTTCATCAGTGGGAATTTTCTCTTACTGACATTAGCGTACCTTTGGCTCATGACTCAGACTGGCTGAATTATTTCTACTCTTACCTATTACCAACTGAAGCAGAGGTTTAGTTACTTATCTCTTATTATGCTATTATTATAGCCTACCATCTATCTGACAAGTTGGAAGCCTGGCAAGCAGTTTGCACACAGTAGACAGAAACATGTCTAAAGCACACAAACCCTAACTTGTTCTTGTTCAGTTAATAAAGGGTTAAATTAGACCTACCTTTTTTAGACATTTGTTTTCCTCATGTTTAGTTAAATATGATACCTACAAGCTACCTTTTGGGCACAGAGTCCTTGCTAACAACCTTTCAAATTTCAGTGCAATGCTCTATGGAATTATTTCCAAAAACCACACACTTGTGCATGTAAGTTCATGCACACACAACCATGCAATTCACTGAAGAAGCACTAAGTATAAGTGCAACGCAGTAGTGCTTATCTTTCCCTCAATTTTATCCCGTTAAAGCGGTGCTGGTTGGAGGAAAGTCAATTCAAGTTGCTTCAGTTACTCTCATTCTCAAAGTCTGAACCATTACCTGGAGCACTGTAGCACTGACCTAGCTGCACTCAGATCTATTTCAGGCCTTACTGAATAATTCTGTGCCATTCATACAACAATATTTAGTATAATGTAGTATCTTCCAGTTAATTGTTTAGACAAAGTAAATGTGCCAGTGCCTATGAGACAACATTGTGAAAGGAATGCAGTGTATTGTTGTCTGCAAAGGGGCATAGGTAAAAAGCCCATCATTCTTCTGCCAGCATTTAAGTAATTTCATTCCTCTGTTGGTACAAGATGAAGTACACCTAACGAAGGAACAGCTGAGGTTTTCCACAACAAAACATTTCCCATACACAAACCTGGCATTTCTCCTTCAAGAATATTTTTCCTAGTAAACAACTGACAACAGATTTTTTTTGGTTGAAAACTGAGCTTAATTTTGCTGAAATTTCAAAAACAAGAAATAAATACTGAAAAAGTAGATATCGAAAAGTCATGCTGCAGCATATCCCACCTCTCATTTGAACTGATTTGAAGTCATGTGCTTCAATACTTTGTGTGCTTTTGGTCATGATGGAAATATCACCATTTGGGGAAATTTTGTTTCTCAATATCCATGATCCCCGTGGGAAGCAAAATTTCCCTCAAAAAACCTTGATGGGTTGAGAAAAGAGTCTGTCCAAAGTAGTCCCAGTCACTTTGTCTAGGACTTTCTTCCAAGCACTGGTTCCAGGTACTTTTTTTGAACACTTTCTTGGACTGTTTCTGTGATACTGTTTCTAAATTAAGCATTTCTGGTATATTTAGAGCTATGTTACATCTGTAATACCTAGCCAGGTAGCATTGCACAGGAAGATCAGCTTTATTGCTCTTTGGTACCATTCAGTTGTGCCATAAGGCAGCCCAAACATCAATAAGCCTAAAGCAAGACATAATTGCACAACCTACCTTCATAGTTGTTTTATTTGCCATAGCAGAGCTTGAAGTGCCCTGTTTCAGCCCTATAAGCAAGGCACCCCCCCTTGCATGCACCTGCCAACAGCACCACATCCCCACAGGGCGTGCACTGAGCAAGGAGACCGCGTGCATAGCCATGCCAGCACAGCGTCAGCCCAAGCTAACGCCAACTGCTCTCCGCCTGCACAGCGCTGCAGTCCTGTCTGGGGAGCTTTGTCCTCACCTGGCCTTAACAATACCATCCCTTTCAAATGTATTGCTTGCAGCAGTTTTGCTAACACTGTTTGGAGGAACTCAGTACAGAAAAGTTATTCTTAGCATTCAGGTTTTTTAAGCAAAACAGTGCCCTTCATGTACCAGCTTTCCCCCAGGAATGTCACTAGGGAAAAATCCAGGTAACAAAACAACTGGGAAACTGACTAGCAAAAATCTTGGTAAAAATTTAAATTCTGTAACAAATGTTCATATTTGTATGTCACTTTTCTTTGGCTTCAAAAAAAAGTATAAGCTGCATTTAGAAGCAGCTTATATCTATACCAGCTACAGTGAAAAGTATTATTCAAGGAGTAATTAATAAAATAAACTTTCACAAGTGTCTGAGTCCAAGTTTTGTTATGTGTGTGTAACTAACAAAAATAACCATCACCGCTGAGCTCTGAACGATTGAGCTGGAACAAACCTAAGTAGTCCCAAATTCAGCACAAGCTTTTGCACAAAGACCAAAGGCACCTGCACACCACTTGCAGCACGTGTTTCATGCCTTTCTTCCCCAGCTTCTCTCCAGGCCATCAGAATGACTTCCTCAGTTCCCCTAATGAAAAACTCTAGTCTGTGTCCTCAGGCAATTGGACAGAAACCCCCTCTAAGAGGGGGGTCCTAAGAATGAAGGTCAAGAGAAATGTATTCAAATAATATATGCCAGCTACTTATGCTGCAGAGCTGAGTAAATAGATTGTTACCTGAACTCTTATCATCTTGCTTATTTACAATATTTTGCCAGCAAATGAAGCAAACTTCATATGCAGCTATCAATTTCTTTCCAAGAGCTTTCAAGAACTATTTAATACTGACAGTTATAAAGAACTTTATTTTTGGCTGTATTGGGTTTGCGTGGCAAGGTTTCGGTAGCAGGGGGGCTACAGGGGTGGCTTCTGTGAGAAGCTGCTAGAAGCTTCCCCCATGTCCGATAAAGTTAATGCCAGCGGGTTCCAAGACAGACCCGCCGCTGGCCAAGGCCGAGCCCATCAGCAACAGTGGTAGCGCCTCTGGGATAACAGATTTCAGAAAGGGAAAAGAAGTTACAGGGGAGTAGCAGTTGCAGCCAGAGAGAGAGGAGTGAGAATACGTGAGAGGAACAACTCTGCAGACACCAAGGTCAGGGAAGAAGGAGGGGGAGGAGGTGCTCCAGGCACCGGAGCAGAGATTCCCCTGCAGCCCGTGGTGATGAAGACCATGGTGAGGCAGGCTGTCCCCCTGCAGCCCATGGAGGTCCATGGTGGAGCAGATCTCCACCTGCAGCCCATGGAGGACCCCACGCCAGAGCAGGGGGATGTGCTCAAAGGAGGCTGTGACCCCGTGGGAAGCCCGCGCTGGAGCAGGCTCCTGGCAGGACCTGTGGCCCCGTGGAGAGAGGAGCCCAGGCTGGAGCAGGTTTGCTGGCAGGGCTTGTGACCCCGCGGGGGACCCACGCTGGAGCAGTCTGTTCCTGAAGGACTGCACCCCATGGAAGGGACCCACACTGGAGCAGTTTGTGAAGAACTGCAGCCCGTGGGAAGGACTCACGTTGGAGAAGTTTGTGGAGGACTGTCTCCCGTGGGAGGGACCCCACGCTGGAGCAGGGGAAGAGTGTGAGGAGTCCTCCCCCTGAGGAGGAAGGAGCAGCAGAGACAACATGTGATGAACTGACCCAAACCCCCCTTCCCCGTCCCCCTGCGCCGCTCAGGGGGGAGGAGGTAGAAAAAAATCAGGAGTAAAGTTAAGCCCAGGAAGAAGGGAGGGGTGAGGGGAAGGTGTTTTTAAGATTTAGTTTTATTTCTCATTATCCTGCTCTGATTTGACTAGTAATAAGTTAAACTAATTTTTCCCCCAAGTTGAGTCTGTTTTGCCCGTGACGGTAATTGCTGAGTGATCTCCCTGTCCTTACCTCGACCCATGAGCCTGTTGTTATATTTTCTCTCCCCTGTCCAGCTGAGGAGGGGAGTGATAGAGCAGCTTTGGTGGGCACCTGGCATCCAGCCAGGGTCAACCCACTACATTGGCTAAGTGACCCAATACAGGAATGGATAAGGATACATTGGGGGCAGAGGATCTTATTCACTGGGGCAAAAGGCCCAATTTGGCCACCATAATGTTGAGACTGTTCAGGCACTTTAAAACCACATCAAACATTCCAAATGCTTTAGCAGCACACAAGAAGCTTCAGCAGAGTGGTCAGCAAGACAGGAACCCATAAATCAGTCTGTGGCCGCAATATGGGAACTGGTGGTTACAAGCACATTGAGGGCATTCGGAGATGAGATGGTAAGAAGCCAACTCATTATAGTGACAAACAGCGCCCAGATGCAGGAATGTCTGCTCACAGAGCCGGACACCTGCCCTTGCAAACAGCTACTGTTCTCAGCCTGCAGGCAGAGCAGCCACATGACTGGAGGAGGACAGCTGCGCTGGCATCCTGGTACAGAGTCAGCCAATGCCCCAGCTAGCAGAGGCATAAGCCCAGCTCAGCCTGGTGGCACTTGAACCTTCCAGTGCAAGGCACACTGCTCCTGTGTCTGACAGTAACAAAGGGAAGTATTTTCTTATATGATGTCAGAAAAATGCAACAAAAGTCAATTCCCCTTCCCATTTTCCACAATCAGTTGATCAGTTATTGATTTCATGGAGCCCCAAGTTTTACTAGTTTACAGCAGAGGAAAAATTCCTACTATGTTGGGTTTGTGTAGCAGGGGAGGGGCTCCAGGGGTGGCTCCTGCGAGAAGCTACTAGAAGCTTCCCCGGCTCCAACCCAGACCTGCCTCTGGCCAAGGCCAAGCCCATCAGCAACGGTGGTAGTGCCTCTGTGACAGCATATTTCAGAAGGGGAAAAAGACTCCTGAGAGGGAAGAGGAGCTACAGTGAAGAGAGAAGTGGGATGTGAGAGAAACAGCCATGCAAACACCGAGGTCAGTGAAGGAGACAAGGGAGGAGGTGCGGGGGAGCAGAGATTCCCCTGCAGCCCGTGGTGAGGCGGCAGGCTGTCCCCCTGCAGCCCATGGAGGTGAACGGCGGAGCAGAGATTCCCCTGCAGCCCGTGGAGGACCCCACGCCGGAGCAGGTGGCCGGGCCCGGAGAAGGCCGTGACTCTGTGGGAGAGCCCACGCTGGAGCAGTTCATGGAGGACTGCAGTGCGTGGAAAGGACTTGAGTTGGAGAAACTGATGGAGGGCTGACCCCCATGGGAGGGACCCCACGCTGGAGCAGGGGAAGAGTGTGAGGAGTCCTCCCCCTGAGGAGGAAGGAGCGGCAGAAACAGTGTGGAATGAACTGACTGAAACCCCCATTCCCACCCCCCTGTGCCACTGGTGTGAAGGAGGTGGAGGTATTGGGAGCAAAGCTGAGCCTGGGAAGAAGGGAAGGGTGGGGGAAGGTGTCTTTTTAAAGATATGGTTCTATTTCTCAGCATCCTACTCTGATTTGGTTGGTAACAAATTAAATTGGCTTGTTTTTCCCCAAAATCGAGTCTGTTTTTTGCCTGGGACCATAAGTGGTGAGTGAGCGATCCCTCCCTGTCCTTGTCTTGACCCACGAGCTTTTTGTTGTATTTTCTCCTCCCCATCCCACAGAGGAGGGAGGAGCGAGTGAGCAGCTGCGTGGTGCTTTGTTGCCGGCTGGACTTAAACCACAACACCTACTGATGACATATGAAATCCAGAAACATATAAGCACAGTAAAGGGTGATGTGCAAGCAGCAGAGCTGAAAAGTAGCCTTTGGATGGGCTCAAGCAGGAAACCAAGTAAAAGACAGAGTCCAAGAATATGTTAAACAAGAGACATAGCCCAGAGAGGGCTGATAATAGTAGACCCTGCCCCAGAGCTCTTTAAGAGGGCTCAAGAGAACAGGCTTCTGAAGGAGACTTTTCAGGGAAGATGTACTGCTTTTCAGACAAACAGTGAGGTGAGGAGGCTATCAGGAAAAGATACTCTTTTAAAGACAGATTTAAAAATAAATAGCAGTACAGACACTGGAATGCCCATTCTTTAAGGAAGTGCATGATTTAACTAGGTGTGCAAGTACCCTTATGATCCACTGAAGGCTAGAAATAACACATGGGTAATCATACCATTAAACAAAAGGAGTAGTTTTCCTCAGACTCCTTTGACTAATCAGGAAGTTGAGGCTCCTCACTCAGTTGTCCAACCTAGATGCCCTAAATTATGCAAATACCTCAGGTGATAAATTATTTTCGCTTCATCTAGATGTTTTCTAGCAAGTAGTATTGAAGAGACTTGGGTAAAAAATTATGGTATTAGAAGTGACAGAAAGCAAGAGAATATGAAGTCAGCTACAGTTACTTAAGCAGCATCATAGCTACTTGAGCTATTTCCTAGAAAGCATTCAAATCTAGAAAAAAGTTTTCAGCCCAAGCATTTTCAGGAGTTCAGTTGAGGCCCCAGAGGACAGCAGTTCATTTAGGAATAGGACATTACAGTAACAACCACGAATAAAAGGCCTCTTTAGATTACAAGAAAAAGTCATTATGGACAAAAGCTATGGGGATCCAAGAAGCTGACTGTCAGAGCACATAACCAATTTAAGGACCGAGACTGGAATTACTGCAAAGTTAGTTTCAGTAATGACATGACCAGCTAGGCCTCAGTTACCCTAACCACAAGAAGTCAAAGATATCTCCATACCTTTTACAAATACGACCACTGAAGAGCATGGTGAAGTGAAGCCACTATTGCATCCACCCTGGTGAGGCAGATGGTAGCAGTGAAAGAACCCTTGATGAGCACTGCCTCTGCCCGTCCCCCCGCAATTCACTTTCAGAACTGCATTCTTACAATCAACATGTACTAGGCACACAGCTCAGAGTTGAGCTTTAAGTTCCCAAATCTATTCAAAACCCATACTTAAAATGGAATTGTGATTTTTGAATGGAATCAAGTTGTGCTTCCTCCTCCCCCTCATTTCATAAACATCAATACAAAAACTCAGTTGGTTTACTCATTTGCAACGGAGAACTTCTTGCCACTGAAAAACATTGTATCGCTAGGGTTCAAGGGTAGGTCTTAATCTATATAGTTTTAAGATCCAGAGGCAAAAAAGCTTCATAAGGCTTTTGTTACCATAGGGAAAAAGCTGCAAATAAAAGAAATAAACCCCTCTCTGATTACATTCTGCTAAGATTAGCAAAGACAGATGCCCACGTATCATAGAAAGCAGATAAACACAAAGCTAATCTGTAAATACAATGACTACATTTTTGATATTTAAATGTGAAGCTTAAGCTATAATGAACTAATGAACTAAATTAATTTTAGCTTGCCAGATATAACAGAACCACTCGGTTTATTTCTAATTGCTCTATCAAAGTTGTTTACTCTGAAATGAACATCAAGGTAAGTCATCCAGGCCCGAACATTTTGTAGATCTGCATTTCTCAGTCACCTCAAAGAGCATTCTTCATGAATATTTCTTTTATAAATCATAGTGCTTTATATAAACAAAGTCATACAGGATTAAGTTGTTTGTTAATTACTCTAATTCTTTTTCCTTAAAAATGTTACTTTGTTGATTGACAAATAAGTGTAATTATTTTTTAAAAAACTTGATTGCTTTGGAAACATAGTATCAAGTAGAAATACATGCAACAGCAAAAACTTTCGTCCCTGTAGCAAACTCAAAAAATAAGTCAAACCAAAAAGCCTATTCCCATTCAATGTGTAGTCGCATTTTCTAGAGTAAATCTGCCCATTGGGCTCATGATAAAGACTAAACCTAAAATAATATTACAAATAGCTCCACTGAGCTTGCAGCAAATTATGACTTTTATAGGTGCAAAGGGAAAGCAGTTTTTATGGTAACACTAAAATGACTGGTTCAAAATGCTATAAAGCTTTCTGCTGCTTGATAAAGAAGTGCTCCACATTTAAGAGGTAAACAAGGTGTGTGCAAACGTGTATAAAAACAATGGAAGTGGTAACTTCCAGTTTCTGTAAATAGTTGGACAGTCTTAGACGTGCATTTCTTAAATCTGTTACAGACTAATAAAAACCATGAACAAAACCCCTCAAAAGTCTTTGCTACCTTTGGTCTTACGCTTGCAACACGAAAGCAATACAAGTACAAGATACACACAATATCTGTTGTACAGTTTGAAGGCTGTAATATAGGGTTCTATCTTCAAACCTAGAAGCAAAAGTGTTCCAGTTTGCCCAAATCTTTTTTTATAAGCAAAACCAACACCCTCTAATACTCTCATTGTGAGTATTCCTTAAATACTCTTTAAAACATTATCGACTACTACCTAGAGGATGGCTGATTAAAGTCCTTTGGAATGGACAATTTTACATTGCAAGAAGAGGAATTTTTCAAAAGCACCAACTACACATCTTTAAAACCAGACTCAACACACGGAAGCCTAGTTCTGCAGGAGTTTACTGGAAACCTAAGCAAGCTGGGTCCAATTATGCAACAGCACCCTATCCTACTGCCATTGAAAGGGGAAGAATTTTCTTCCCATTCTTAGGAAGATAACTGAATCACAAAACCCAGCAAACATTGTCACCTTATTACCTAAAAATGGAAACAGAAGAATCCAAAGATTAATGAAACATTGGTCTTTTGACACCTTTACCGCAACCAGGAAATTTGAGACCCATTCTATGAACTTTTTATGCCAAAATAATCCAAGAGAGTTGCCATTGTAGGTGCTAGTTAAATTCTTTGTTGTTCTTTTCTCTGTCAGGTTTTCGTAAGAACACAAATTTAAGGTTGCATCAAGAGGTAAAGAGCAGGAGAATTATGAAGGCAAGTATTTCATAGAAAAATGGCTAAAAAATAGAACTAACATCTGCAATTTTGCAGAAATCTGATCAGCAGACCTGCAAAGGAAATATCCTCCCTCTTTAACAAAGATTTATGATATTGAATTCTCAGAATTCAATATGATGAAAATCAATCCTGTTAAAGATTTTAATCTTTTTCTTATCGTGATGAATTATCAATATCATGCCTTATCAAACACATACAATATTATCTAAAAATAAAGTTGATGAGGGCTGTTGTGCTGTATCCAAGTTTTATTCTTCATGAATAGCTATTAGTATCTACTATAAAAATTACCATATGAAGAGATGCCCTTCCATTTTTGCACCCTGATTAAGAATAAATGCCTTGCAACTATAAGAGCTGCTCAGTGCTAACTAAACCATTTCTAGTTTCCATTTGCAGAAGTGTCATCCTTCAGATGCTGGCAGTGATTACTGACTGACAATTGTGCTTTCTGGTGGGTTTGTTTGGGGACTTTGTATATCTTCTCCTGAATCACCATTTAAACCAGAAGAAAAAACAGTAAATTAACTAACTCTCAGACAAAAGGATAGTATTTCAGACCACTTCAAGGATCCATCCTATCCATGTTGCATGACCATCCACATCGTACATGCAGAAACCAGCACAGAGCAAGTACTGTCCATCTGAACCAGCAGGTATAACTTTTTATAAGTATTTTTAAACATAGGTTTCACATTTTGCACTTACAGTTTATTACTACTCTTCCACCAGGTTTTCTACAGTTCCTTCATTTTCAATGAAAAAACAGTATTGGCAAAGCTATTCAAACAATATTCATCTTGCATCACAACGAACCAATTTACTGAAATTATATGTTCCTATTTATCATGTATCAAAAGTTAGAGGTAACACAGACTTAAGAAATACAGCTGCAGAGCAGCAAACATTAAACCCTGCAGAAAGAAATTAACAAAATGCGCTTTGATGTTACTTATCACAGAGCTACAGCACATTCACTTGAAAAGTGGGAAAATATCCTGGCACTTAAACAAGTATAGTCAAATGCATTGATTTCCAATCTCTGCATTACAAGTGACAGAACAAAGGCAGAATATGACACAAAAATAAGAACAAGCTCACATTTTTGGAATGAAGCTCTGCTACAAGACTGTGTTCTTATCAACATACATATGCCAGGTTAACGATTGCAGTAGAAGATATTACGAGATAAAAATCAGAGACTGGATGGTCAAGTTGTAAAGCTCTTGCAATATTCAGGGCTGCAAAACTGCACAAAATTGGCTGTTCTCAAACTGCAATCCATAGTCAGTGTCATATAGAGTACCTTCTAGTGATTTCATCATTATCCAGTTCTGGCTCTTCATTAGAGCTACTATTATTTTTCTACTAAGAATAAAAAGTAAACTTCAAATCAGGGTGGTTTTTTGTTTGTTTTTTAAAACTATTTTGTCTACCTTCCTTTTCATTGAATGCATATAATCAGAGAAGGATTTGCACCTATGGCTTTTTGAAAAAAGACCAGCTCGGCAGACCATGCCACTTACAGTAAGCAAAGGAGAATTTGACTCAAGTAGCTGTCTACAGCACAGTCAAATTATTATCCATAATCATCTAGAGTTTCAGAACTCAGTCACAGTAATAAGGAATTAATATAAGAAGTATGTATGTTTTCATCAAGGCAGAAATTCATGGAAGTGTTGCATTTGTGTTTTGTGGTTTCTGACTGCTTGATAATTATGAGACAGACATTTGTTTCAGCCTTACATTCCATTGGTTTGGATGCTTCAAGCTGCAGCAGCGTAACTTCTAACTGTTGTTGCCTGGGGCACTTATTATACACAATAAAACAAACTACGAAAAGTAAAGATAAATTCCTCACTACAATGTCTTTCTGTCAACATCATCTCTCTTGGAAGAAAGCTTTCTCCTCTTTAAGATATATATGCTCACATTTTGTGAGTGTAACTCCTGGGGGGGAAAAATTCTTAGATCAGGACAGCATTAGTGGACATAGCTAAACTTATAACAACAGAATTTATTGGGGAAAGAGAGGCCTTTCCACAAACTACCTACAAATGTCAAAATAAAAAAAGATATTTCTATGAAGAGAGAAAAATGGTGTTGTATTTTGTGTAATTAGCATCACACAATCTCTCTCAAGTGTTAGAGAAGTGAGCACAAGCCAAGCATAAAAGCAATAAGCAAACAGCCAAGTTGAGCTATTCACTCAATTTTTCACAAGAGTTCTGATCAAGCATTAAAGGCATTTTGCTTACAAAAAAATCTTGTTATCAAAGCTTGCAGTATTTACACGCACTATATGGATAAGAAATCATACACCAATTTAATCTTTTTAAAAAAAAAATTAAGGCTCATAGAAAGAATTCCTTAAAAATTGTATTTTACCAGCCCTTTGTGTGAGGCTCTGTATTCATACCTTAGCTAACACTGCTAGCACCCAAAGCAAGAAAATGATACTTGCTCAGTCAGAGAAATCTGTTGCCATGGGAAACATGAAGATATAAACTCAGGAACTGGTAGCAGCAGTAAATGAAAACCCACTTTTCAAACATACAAAGAAAGTACAAATTAACATATAGGGCTATGCAACAATTGAGATTTAATCCTAATTTAGGCAAGGGTATGTGATTTTTTTAATATGGTAGCTGTATCTGAACAATCCATATGCAGTTGACACTTCTTTTAACTTAATATTCTTCAGAAACTCCTCTGTTCTGCCCATCTACAGGGTGACAAACAGACCTGCACGTTCACCCCAGTGTACCTTTTTCTGTGAAATGCTTTCCCATACAGGTCCCAATGGGTTCAGCAAAATAGACACAAAAATAATGTATCATTGAGAATGAACTTATCCTTGAACAGAATATTATGTTAAACTCCTTTAAGGTGTAACACATACATTACCTTCTAAAAAATCTAGAGCCTTCTCTGAGCTAAAATTCAAATATCAACTTCTAAGCACTCACCAACTGACAACAACTCACATTGTGATTCATAACTCACTTCAAAATGATGTCGTACACGTTAATTTCTGCAAATCTAATTTCAAAGTTTTGATGACAAAGCACCCAAGTTAAATAATTTGTAACTTGCTAATGACAAATGAGATGAAATGTGGTGATATCAATGTAATAGCTTCATAATTTACTCAATATCCAGATGATTAAAACTTTGTTATGAATCAATAATCCATCAGCCATGGTGTTGTGAAGTACATTTGTTATTGATATTTAAATTTCTACTAAAATTTGAGTGGAACAAAAACTTGGGATGTTCTGTTCAGCTTTGAAGAAATTACTGCAGTGATCAATTAAAAAAAACACACCAAAGTGCTTTGGTTTAGTCTGACTTCAGATTTTAAGGTATCCCAAAACACACATACAATCTCAATAGTTAAATGTATCAAGAATGCTACTGGTGAGCACAAGGGCCATTATTCAATGCTGCAATTCAGATGAATCAAATATTCTTACTCCATTTCAGATCAGTATGTATTTTTCTATTTACAGCTCATGTTCCTGATAGAAATTGCGTCTGAGGCTCTCCTATACTCCTTCCCAGATTAAAAATATTGAAGATACTCAGTGAAATTCTTTAAATTTCAATTTTGTGTTATGCTTTTCAGTGTTCTTGGCTTATTGCCACTGGCACCTAAATGCAAAGGCTCACGAGCACCATCCTATCGCTGGCTGCTGTTCAGACCAGCAAATGGCTCACAAAACACTCAGTTGAGATTTTGTTTACATTTGGTTTATCATTTCAAGGGTCCATAGCATCATGTACATACTTTGATGTCTCATACTGTAGAGGTTACTTATGAGAGAGTAATTTCACATGCTAAATATTCATCTTAACACCACTAGTAATTATACAATAACTCAGACTCAATATTGTGGCAAGCCTCCAATTCTATTCTTGAGCTAGAAGAGAAATGCAACCACTGTGCTGAGATCTGCCCCCAAACTAATTTAATGGCCAGAGAACAAATATGCAGATTCCTTATTCCACTATAGGCTCCATAGAATGTTTAGACCAACACACACCCCCCATTAGTTAGATGGCAAAAAGTGTTAAGGTTATAAATAACACACTCTCTCTCTCAAAAAAGTATACTCTGCAAGACAGATTTTCACAGGAACAAATTTATAGTCTAGATTGCTTTGATTTTAACTTGTTTGCAGAAGTCACTAAGTGTTACATCCCCCCTAAACTGAATCACTCCCTTGAGAGGAGGAAGGTAGCTGTAGCACAAGCAATGAAGTTGCCTCATCTTGGAATAAATAAAGAACATGCATCGAGGGGTTGCCCTTAGCAAAGATGACAGTAAGAGTGCAAAAGCTGAGAGTCTTTGAGCATCCTGTCTAATGAACATGTTTACAGGTTTATCCTGTAATGGCATGCTGGCTGGTAACACTGAAAAGTTTTGCTCGCAGCTTGCATTTCAAGACATGCCCAAGTAATCTGCTTGACAGGTAATGAAACTTTGTGCTATTACCTTTAGCTTGAAGCAGACTTCTTAAAATATCCTTTTCATATTGATTTGTGATGAAATTAATTATGTTTTCCTGCAAGCTGGAACCCACAGCTAAAACCAGAGTCTAATCAAACGAACTGGGGCTAAGATGGTGGTAAAAGAACCCTTAAAATACAGAACAGAAAAAAATTACTCCTGGTCTTTGACAGAGTGACTTGGCTCCCTGTAGGGGGATAAGGGTTAAATCTCATCACAAACAGCCAGAAGCCCTTGCAGTCCACTAACAAGGGTGGGGGATTACCAGGAGCTCCACATCTGTTATTGACAATGCTGATGAGCCTAATTGGCAACATGCAGCTGATCCCCCTGAAGCAGCAGGGCAGAGAAACAAATAAAGAGCAAAAAGGTGGGTAAACCAGCTTGAGCAATGCACTTCCCAGAGTGGTTCTCTGGATAACCTACTCCTGCATGCTGCAGCTCACTGGCCCCCTCTAGTAGAGAAACTACTGAAGGTTGGGGGGCTGCTGCAGGCTTTGCACCAGTGCGACAGTGGAGTTCCGGCAGACAAACAGAATAGACATATACAAACAATATACGACAGCAAGACTTGTCAGAGAAGGCCACTACTTTCTGTTGGAACAAACAGTACCCTACATGCCTCCCACAAAACAATTTACTAAAGAAAAACAGTTCTGACTTATCAGAAAAATCCTGAAGTCTGAGACACTACTGTTGTAATACATGTATTACAATACTCATTTAAACAGAAAAGTTACCTGTATTTTACCAGTTTAATTTCTGATCTATTATGAGTATGTTCTACCAGTTACACTACACTCAAAGCAGGATATTCTTTCCCATTACCAAAATATTAATCCCATCTAGCATGGCTTGGCTTTGAACAGGGCTCACTCTGCAGCTCAATTGCTAAGTTATGGCATTATAGTAGCTATCTTAAGAGGTAGGACAAGAAAAAAAAATGTCATTGGGCCTAATGTCATAAAATTAAGTACACCCCAGGTTCCCAAATTGACCTTCGATCTTTTATTATCACTTACAAAATACTAGCCAGTGTCCAAGGAATTTTATTAAAAGGGTTGCCCCTCGCAAACACTAACCTGCACAACTGGATTCCCTTTCAAGCCTCTTTCCCCAGCAAGATCCCAGCTGCCAAGACATGCTGTCAATGGCCATGAAGTACACTTAATTAAAATGTGATTAGAATAGTGATGTCACCACATGCCAGAAATATGCCAAAAGGAGAGCCAAAGTGTGTAATTAGTGAGCAACTGCAGCTACACAGACTCTTCAGAAAAAGCAAAGCCAGGTGAAAGTGTGAGTCAAGCCTAAGTACAGCTCACTCTTACGCTCTACCAGACTTGCTCTGGCCACCAGTGACACCCATATTGACCTCCACTTCCTGATTAGTTGTAATGTGTTTGAAAGTCATTGTAAAGACTCTCTGGAGATTTTTTTTTTAAGCTTTTCATTAGCTTATAGGGTCAATACATTCTCTCTGTACTAACAGAATAAAAGGGACAAGTTAGGACAACATAAACCAGCTTTGTACGCTTCCTGGATTTTCCTAGACTTCATATGTACCAAGCTTTACTCTATACTGGAACAGATTTTGTCATTTAATTTACTTCTCTTTTGATTAAAGGTAGTCATTAGAAAGAGCCATCATGATTTTTGTATTATGACCCACCTTAATATTGACAACTGTAAAAACCTATCCAAGCACTATTATAGACAGTTTGGCCCAGACATCTACCTCAGCTGAATTCAAGTGTGCAGCAGAAGAGTACGATGATTCATCTTTCATCAGCAATCAATGAAATTTTCAAGCAATGATGCTGTTTTCTGTTAACATGAAGTCTCAAGATGACTGCCTAGTTAGAAATTAAAAAGACATCCACATTAGGAAAGACAGGCGTATTAAACATGTCTGTCTTCCTCCAAGGATTATCAAGAGCTAATAGGGAAATGATTCAAAAAGGCTATAACTCATAGCATCCTAGAAAACTTCTTGAAAATACACTCTGGCAGATCCTTCAGTTCTTTCACAGTTTTTTTTTTTTTTATACACACTTTTCTCATTCTGAAGTTTATTCACAAATTTTGTGACATCATAACTAATATCCTTCCAGGTGGCATTTGTCAACACATCCCAGAGTGCTGAACTGCTAAGAGAGCTGTTTCACCATTTGGGATTATGAACACCCTATCCCAAACACCTCAAAAATCCAGCTGCATATTAAATAATTTTTCACTCTATATTGCAATGAATTATTTATTTAGTGAAACAAATGCAAAACTATTTTTGTTCCATGTTCAGATAGTAGCCAGACTTAAAAGGACATTTAGAAAACTAGTCTTGCTGAAAAGCTGTCTGCAAGCTCCGCTCCAGCACTCACATGAGCCTAGTGCCCAACTGCATGGGTTCCTCATATCTCACCTGGGGTTTTGCATGCTTCTAAAATTCACCAAACACTTAGGTCCCTCTCCAAGCACATAAATACAATTTCAAAGCAGGATATATCAATTCATCAATTAAACCTTAAGTTCAGACAGACTTCTCCTCTACCTCTAGAAGGCAGCTCTCCCATTCTGTGTATTCTCACACGCATTTACTTGAATTCCTTGCCATTTCATGTGCATTGTAATAGGTTTGTTTTTACAACATCAGGAAACAAGTTTTTAAACATGTGCTATGCATTAAATATCACGTATATTCAGCAGGGAAAGAAAAACATTCCTGGAGGAGTATAGTAATTTTACAGTCTCTGGTTTCTAATAAATTTTTACAGCAATCCTAAACTGCATTAGCAAGTTCCAGTTTATTGTCAAGCTTCTGCACAACATTCCTCAATGACACGTCAAATCTTTACCAAGGCAGCTGAACTCCTAAAGCTGTCCTCATTGCCAAGAAACTTGTCAGATTAAATTGCCACCTCTTGTCAGGTAAAGATACATGATCTGATATCCCTCTGCTGATGATGACACAAACTGTCCTTTCACTTTGGATGTATTATGAATCTCCAGTGTTTCTCACTATGAGCAAAGATATAGCTCATGGTGAGAGGGGAAATACTGCTTGCTGGCCACTTTAAACATGGTTTATTATAGATATAGACAAAGGAATATAAGACTCCTAAATTTTTTTAAATTCTGTTTTGTTTAGTTTCCACATTGTTTCAGGGTATTTGCTTATCTGTCTAGGGAATCAAAACATAAAAGTATTTTCATTGTCTCTTGTCTCCCTTAAGTGCTGTTTCCATAATGTTGCCCAAATGCATATTTACTATTTCCAAACATTCTTAAAGAGATTACTACGTGTTATTGCTACTTTTTACAAGTAGATCCTAGTAGCAGAGTTTTGCAAGAAAGAACTGCTACAACACGTGCATTATTACATAGCACATAGATGACTGAATAGATTATTGGATGGAAGAGAATTTGGCTTCATGTAATGCCTTTTACAATCACAATATGGCAAATTCCTTTATAAAAAGTTAAATACTCCTATTAAGCAACAAAACCAGACAAACTAGTTAAGATGTTAACAAGTCTGCCATCTCTGTGATCAATGGCAGTACATACATATGGAAGGTACCACAAATGCTGCTGGGACCATTTCAAAGCCCCAGAGCAGTCAGTGGAAATTCCAGTGCAAGATAAAAAGTCCTCCAGGATGATAGGCTGAACTTTTCCAGGCAAGAATTTACTGAGCTAGGAAGCAACTAGCCTGAAGTCAGGAATGCAGACATCATCTGATGCAGCTACACAACTAGCCAGTCAGATCCAAGCAGCACCCACCCCATTCATTGAAAGTTTCATATGATCTTTCTATATATAAAGTCATGAGAGATAGCCAGAAGCATAGCACTTTTACAGTGTAGAAGTGCCTCTAATAGCCCAACACAGAACTTAAACCTTGTGGGGAGTCGGTTTCTGGGTCCTAGATTACATCCAAGACTAGAGGAACAGAACAGAAAGGTGGGAAGTACCACAAGGTTTTTTTTGTAGTATTTACATTAAAGATTTACTTCCACCAGCATTTTTCAAATAATTACAATTCAAAATCCTGCTGTTGGCTTACTTATTCAAAACATAACCATACAACTCTGACACAGGATATTCTAAGCAGCCCCCCTAACTTGCAGGAAAAACAAAACCGAAGATCAAAGTATTTCTGACATACCTACACAACAAAGTTTTGCTAGGCTCCTTTATAAGTTGTATTTACACATTTAAGCTTAAACAAGTTTCATATTTACAGTCCCCACCCCCCAAATAAACCCAAACCCAGAACTCTGTACATTAGAAACTCACAACAAGTTTCAGACAATTTTTTCTTTTTTCCTTGAAAGAACAAAGCAACCATGTCTCTAACTATTGAGGAGAGAATTAAATTGCACCTCTATCTACAGTTTTTCCAGTTCGTGAACTGGAAGTTACAGGTAATGCAGCTTAAGGCTTTCTAGGCCATAGGAACAGAACTTAAACTTTTGTGCTACCTCGAAGACAAAATTCTGTTGAGCTGCATTGGTATACTTTGGAAAGTAAATTCAATTGTTTAAAACCGAAATTCCTAATAGCAGGCAGAAAACTTTCTGAAGTCCTCTGAAGCTCTAGTGCTGATTAGTACTTTTTATTTCCTCACCTGCTTGCAGGAACACAGATTGCTTACTCTGTTCTCATCACAAACTGAAATGGCTCCTAGCAGTGCCTGGGAGCATAATTAAAAAAAAATTGTGCCCCAGAGAAAGCTGCTGAGAAGCCTGAGCTAACTCAGAACCGCGTTCACAGCTTTTCCAACTGACAGCAATAGGTGGGTTGCATAGCAAGTTCAACAGACATCAGATTTAAGGTGATGCTGGAGATTTTCGGGATTTTTATGAAGTTTTGCAATCCTCTCCAAGCCAGCTGAATGGAAGTTCAAACTGCAAACAATCAACACAGAATAGATAAGAATTTAAAACTGGTAAAAGTAGGTATCAGGCAGTGTTTTTGGAAGTGGTAGTATTGGTGAATAAAATAATTCAAATTTAATTTAGTCACTGAAGTTTTAAGTGATCACAAAATACTCAAAAAGGGATACTTTTTTTACCCACTTTTATGTCTTACCTAAAATGGACTCTTTCCACTAACCTTTTCTATGATCCTAGACCTCAGTTTAGATGATTCCATTATCATCTCCAAAAAAGATAGATATATTAGGAAAATGAAGCCATAGACTAATGTTACCTTATTAAAATCCTATTTACATAGAATTAACATAAATACAAGTTGGTAAACCATATGCTATCACATCTGTTCCTCTGTGTATTAATAACAAGACTGTCCCCTATAGGGCTCTCAAATTAATATGTATTAGAATACATTACAAAGTATTTGGATTCTCTTGACAATAGAATTTGTAGCTAGATTATTTGTAGGCTTCTAGCTTGAAATTATTGCTATTGCACTACAGATCCTCTGCTTCTTCTAGTGTGATTAGAGTACACCTGGCTTTTCTAGTATTAAAACTTTACAGAACTGTGTCAATTTTCAAATACTCAGCTTGTTACATTTCAAGTGTTTTCAGATTACAAGTGTCAGAATATTTCAGTCCTTTGCCAACCACAGCATCATTTAGGAGCTTTGTTTTCCAACTTCCAGGACACTTAATATATGTCAAACACCAGCAGTGTTTACTAATCAGGTTAGGGAAAAAAACACACAACACAAACAAGAGTTTTAAATCTGAAACTTAAGAAGAGATACATATTCCATTTTAATAGCCAAACATTCTTCAAATATCTGTTTGCATCTTCCAATGAAACTAACAGATGCCTCCCTGCACTGAATAAAGCAGGTGTTTGTATTTGCTCTTGAAGACTACACTGCACCAAACAGCATAAATCAATTCTGGAAGCAGTGTATGACTACTGCCTTTCTGAACAACTCTCTCATTTTATACTCACAGCTATTGCAATCAACATTGATCAAAGTTAGCCTGAAAGACATAAAAAAGTTTTGGTTTCTTTTCCTTAAAAAAAAAAAAAAAAAGCCCTATGAAGGAATCCTATTTTAGCAAGAAACAGGGATGAAGCTTTTGCTGACTGCTTCTTGCCCTTCCAGACTGCCACTGGCTATGCAAGAAATCACACCTCTAGAGGAATTTTAGTGAATTATCACCATGAATTTTTCTGCCCCACACCATCCAAAGCAAGAGTTGCATTTTCATACTTGCAAACATTAAGTCAACCCGTAGTAACCACAGCGGTAGGCAAGGAAACCATGCCACCCACAGCTTCATTTCAAGCAGGACTAACCGCATTCCAACTGTGGCCATCTCCATGAAAGCAGCTGCTTCATCAGTTGTATTGAGGGGGAAAGATTCCACTAACACCAGCAGTGAACTGTTCCCTCTGAACATTAGTTAGTTCCCTGTCACTATTCTTGCTTCTGCTTGTTGCTTCTAGGTAGCCAATAAAAGAGTATCGGATACATATGAAGGAAGCTTGCACATTGATATTTGCATTACACTTCTTATAAAAATAAGGATGCTTTTAGTTACTTCACTAAAAGGAAATTGATAGGACTGGGGGAATATTTTGGGAGACCAGAAAAGTCTTTTATGCCTTACTGTTTTTATACTTATGTTTATTTATTTTCTTTGACACAGATTGTACAACTAAAAAAAATAGCCACAAAAAGATTTTTTAGGTCAGCTACAAGGTTTCTGCTTAGTTTTAGAAACCTAAATGCCAAAATAAGAAACTACAGATAGTGTGCCTTTAGAACTACTATTGCCTCTTCTTTGTAGAGGAAAGACCACCCCTCAAGGGCTACCTATTGTCCTGGTTTCGGCTGGGCTAGAGTTAATTTTCATCTTAGTAGCTGGTACAGTGCTGTGTTTTGGCTTGAGTGTGAGAATAATGTTGATGATAGCACACTGATGTTTTAGGTGTTGCTAAGTAGCGCTTAGCCTAAGTTAAGGATTTGTTCAGTTTCCCCTGCTCTGCCAGCAAGCAGGTGTGCAAGAAGCTGGGAGGGAGCAGAGCCGGGGCAGCTGACCCGAACTAGCCAAAGGGGTATTCCATACCATGGAACGTCATGCCCAGTATATAAACTGGGAAGAGTTGGCCAGGAGGGGCAGATTGCTGCTGGGGCATCGGTCAGCAGGTGGTGAGCAACTGCAGTGTGCATCACTTGTCTTTTCTTGGGTTTTATTTCTCTCTATTTTTGTTATATTCCTTTTCATTACTACTATGTCGTTATTATTGTTAGTATTGTATTTTACTTTAGTTATTAAACTGCTCTTATCTCAACCCACAAGTTTTACCTTCTTTCCCCAATTCTCCTCCACATCCCGCTGCAGGGCGGCGGAGTGAGCAAGCAGCTGCATGGTGCTTAGTTGCTGGCTGGGGTTAAACCACAACACCTATCAAAGACCGCCCTCACAATACCACTGTAAAACGCTTCCCCCATTTTAAAGGTTAGTAAAAAAGAAAAAAAGCTGTATGTGAGCAAGTCATTTAAAGAGCTAGACAAAGCCAGAGTTAAATACAACAGCTCTGAGTATCGAGGCCACAGGGTCACTATGCTGCACTCCCAGCAGCCATTTTTAAGTAAGAGAAGAAGAAGCTGGAGGAGGGACTAGCATGAGCTTAGGCAAGCAGTGCAGTACCAGCTGACAGGAGCACAGCAAGCACCCTGGGGTCACCATGGGATTTCCCCCAGCTTTGCCAAGATTTCAGCACCTAGTCAGAAGAATTAGCCTCACCTCACGGCCACCTCACATTTTCCTTTGTGGTTTGCTTCTTCCATACTTTTCAACCTCAGCATCTCTGTTTTGGTGTTTCTCATTAAGTAACTTCCCAAATAAACCAAGCATTACCAAAGACATTATTAAAACTCACCAGGTTAGTCACACCTGCTGCCATAAGATGTTTGTAACTGCCATCTCTCACAACCCCACTATGCCTCAACCGTGCACCCGGGCTATGAGGCGCAGTAACCGCCCCCACACGTGCCCCAAACAGCCACATGCTAACTGCGGGTAGCTCCCTCACATACCTTGAATTAGTTTATTAAAAAACAAAACAGCATAAGAAAATGCCAGCTCACTTCCTGAAAGTACCTTTTAAACCAAGCCAAACACAAACAAACAAATCAAAAACACCCAGGCACCACCTTTGTCTTTTTTTACCTGAGCCACGGGGTGCTATGGAAGTCCTCTTCCCCGAATCAGCTCCAACACTCTCATGCTGCTTCAGGCTATTTCCTCACCAACTGCATCGCAACCCACCAGTGGCAAAACATTTTGACAGACACAAGCTAGGGGCCCAAGTAGCAGCCCAGCCACTGCAGCTGCCAGGCCCCTCAGAGAGGGGGTACGTGGGCCAGGGCCGATCCCACTCAGCCCTGCCTCTCCTCTAGCTGCTGCCCTCACCTTGTGAGGAGAACTGGCAAACTGAGCCAGAGCTGATCCTTTTCACCTGAAGACAAGAACATGTTTGCTGACTCCCCACCCAACTGGTTATGTAAAGAAATGCTCAGCTTAACTCCGAACACCTGCTGCTACACTCTAACAAAATACTGTGCTTGTGGTACCGCCCTTCAGGCACCTGGGCCTTGTTTGTTCTCCAGTTGAAGTGAGAGTTGGTTTAATTTTTTTTGTGGTCTCTGAAGCAGTACAACAAAATGTTGCTGTAAATTTCTACTCTGTGGATAATTTCCTAGTTGAACTTCATCACTTTTGAGAATGACAGGTATATATTTATAAATTAGAATTACATTTCATTGTTGGGCTACTTTAGGGTTTAGATTTCTAGAACATATTTCTAAGAAGTGATCCTAGAGGTTTAAAGTCCCTCAGTTTTTTTGGATAACTGTGAAATGCTCCAAATCAAAATCCATAGCTCTTATATTAGGTCTACAATGCTGTAGGTGTGCTATCTCTGTTCACAGCTGGGGAAACTGAGGCTCAGAGAAGTGGCAGGAATGGCACCCCCGGTCAGGAAGAGCCCCCTCATCCCCAGTGGGGAACCCTGGGGACATGCTGCCTTCCTGACCGCCTGCCATGCAGGCTGCTGAACATCCCCGGAATGTTTTAAGATAGCTGGTCATAGACCCAGAAGTACAGAAGCATTTACATTGCTTTTACTTTTATATACTTGGACCAACTTTTGCTCTTCCACATCTCACAGCTGAGTTTATATTAACGCCTCAACACCCCGTGATTAATTGCATGATGGGTGTAGGGCTTCAAACACAACTTATTAATAGATCCTGCCCTAATGCTTTTGAAGTAATACTGAAAAGCACACCTGAGTTTTCAAAAAATGTAAATAGAATGCATTGTATAGAAAATATTACTAAAAGATTGTTCTTACTGTATTATTTTACTTTCATAGTTTTGGGGCCTGACTCATTATGTTTAGATTTTCAGATTTTGCTAACACAGGAAAGTATCCAACATGTCATTCTTTTTGTATCTGCAGAACAATTAGAAACATTAATGAAACAATCTTTCCTCTCAGTGCAATTTTTTTTCCTGCAGTTGTGTACTGTGCAACAAACTAGGCACTAGCTAAGGAGCCGAGCGATAGAAAAGGCCAAGTGCAGCCTTTTCTGTTTCAGCAGTATCACAGGAAGTCTAAAACTTGTCATAAGTCAAGCAAAGCAGACACAGCACGTGTGATTCTAGGTGTTAGGCACTGATGGCACCTTTTCTGGGATCAGAGGAGCTTTAAAGGGAGAGGAAGAAATATAAAACTGAATGGTCCTCAGCTTGTTTGACACTGGGTCTTCTTCTCCAAGCTTCAATCCACGTAATTTTACTTTCAGGCTCATACAGTCTTCTGCCTGGCACTCCAGTAAAAGATGCAATGGTGCACTGCAGGACACTGTGCGTACTGCGTCATGTCCTGGAATGAAAAACAGCCTTAAAAAGAAAAGATCTTCATAAATTTTAACTAGTGTTAAGCAACAGAGCAGGAATTGCAATATTCAGAAAGCAAATCAGTTGAGCAGCAGGAGGATGGAAGCCATGCAGACAGGATTGTAACTGATTTTTTATTTTGAACTGCAACTCTTAGATTATTCTGCTTTATTATGTATATTGTGTAATGTCCCATTATGGATCAGCTTGCTGCATACAGTATTACACCAATATGTGAGCTCTAGACCTTCCCATGTGCAATTTCATCATGCCTGCAAAATTTCCTTCAGTTTTGCATATTCATTAATTGCTTGAGTTTTTGTGGTATTAGGTTCTGAAGTGTTTCATTAATTTCCAACTTAGCCACAAATACAATGATTTTTCCAGCCGAAGACAAATAGATGGGATCAAGAGTAATCCTACTGAGCTCTGAGGCTCAAAGTAGTGATCACGAAGGGTCTCTCAGTTATAGACCAGTGACCCTTTTGAATAGTATCCACATATAATTGATATAAGCATGTCTTAATAAACCATATGCTCACTCAGCTGTTCTCTGCTGTATTAATAACAAGGCTGTCCCCTAAGGGACTCCAAAATGAATGTATATTAGACATATGTATCCTAATAACCAGAAGGTAACACAGTTGTACTTGACTTACTTTAGAGAAGTATTTAATACAGCATTATTTTAATGACTTTAACAAAACATATGTGCCTGTCGGCTCAAAAATGCAGTTTACGGGATTGAAGATAAGCTGAATATTGGGATAACAAATCTCACAAATGCCATTCCTTTCCATCATATATTAATAACAAATGGGATTCACGATAGTACGTATCTAATACTCTTACCTCAGAAAACAGGGAAAGTAACTATAAGGCAAAGTGCAACAGAACAAAACCTCTGAATATATCATATCATTTCAAGTCTCATTTGCTGTTGCTCATTAGCTTATCACATGGACTATAACGGAGTATTGCTCTTCACAGTATTAAAGTAGACAACCCTATTTAAATAAAATAATCTTCATTATCTCACACAAAGGTTCAGCTGATTGGAGTGATCTGAAATTTTCAACCACATTTTTTTCTTTTTAGTTGAAAAATATTGATTTATCACAAGCAATTTATTTTAAAACATCCTAGCTCACCCACACTTCAAAAGAAAAAGTGGCAGAAGTTCTGGTCAAAATCCTAGAGTGAGAGGAGACATCTCTGAGTAGAAAATAGACAAATATTAACTGGAATAAAAATTCCTGCCTGTGTCTCTCACTTTCCAAACGAAGGCCTGATCGCTGGATTTTTTTCCTTTTCTAGGATGGATCTCATTTTTCACAGAAAGCTTTGAGAGATATCAGACTGGTCCCAATGTGATTTTTTAAAATCTGAATATGTTTTTGTGGGATGGGAAAGAGGCATAAGTCAGACATTTAAATTATACTGCCTATACCTTTTCAGTGTTTCTGAAACATTTAACCATTCAGCCCAGAGCTAGGAGTTCCAATTTAGGTGGTCATACTTGCAAATTCAACTGTGTGTTCCCACAGAAAATTTCAGTTTTCTCCAATCAGTATGCGTTTTCAGCTACAACATAAAAAAAATGGCAGAAGACAGGAAAATTGTCAGTTCACCTGAAGCCAATGGAATTGTTGTCCTTGTCTTGAGCGGGTCACTTTTACTCCCACCCAAACAGCTTGACCTATATCCCCAGTATAGAGAAATATCTTTCATCTCTCTCTTCCAGTCTCATCTCTAGCATAGCAGTAGTTCCATACGCTTGAGATTTTAATACGTCTTCATATGTGACTGGAGTTACGGGGGGCGGGGGAGGAAAAAAAATTCCTCCATCCCCACAGGACAGGAAACTGAGGAAAGTGTTCCTCACTGTCAGGTCTTTTTCCTCCTAGCCAAAAAGGATGGAAAAAAGGTATTTGCCTTTTATTTGTAAAACTTTGCTACCACTTGCTATCTGCACACCTAGTACTTCCTTCAACAGAGATCTTCTGTATGTCTGTGATAAGGTCCCATATCAACTATCTTGTATATAATACACTTGGGTGAATAATTTGTGAATAACTTTTTCTTACACTGTTTTCAACGAATGCCTTCTCTCCCCTCCCATGTGCACATTTACCCTGTGCCACTTTTAAGTACAGAGAGAAGATTCACCCTTTTTTTTTTTGGTTTTGGTGCTGAGTATAATGACTATAGGTGCCCTGAGCAATGGGGAAACCATATGAGTATTGGGGGCACTCCAAATAATAGGCTCATGTTGGATGAAACTTGCAATTGTCATTCTACCCCTCATACAGCTCTGCATAATACGATCCAGCTCACAGAAAAGCTCGAAGTTACGGCTCCAGTTTTCTGAGCAGATGTGATCCCCACCTTACAAGATCCACTGATAGTTAACAATACACTTGTCATTTTGAATCAGATAAAAAGCAGCTGTTCTTTAAGTGTTCATTTCAAAAAATACATACTGTACTGCAACAAATGGTAATGAACTGTTAAAAGGGGAATATTGAGAGCAGTTCTCCAGACAAAATGCTTTTGTTTATCATTAATTTATAACAATAAGTCACAAACTTCAGAAGTAGATGCAAGAGTCATACAATAATGAAGCCTAAATATTCTGATCAAAACAACTACAGCAGGTTAAACATCTCCACTGGGCTCAGTTAGCAGAATTGAAATGTCTGGTCTCAATTGCTTGTTGCTGTGTTGTGCTTTCTCCAGCTGACATGAGGAAACTTCTTTTCCTGACAAAAGACAAAACATTTCTGCCAGCTGAGGTGACATTGTGTTCATTCAATAACGATACAAGGCCCCGAGGTTCTTCGGCAAGAAAGATAACAAAGAGAATCCTCATTAACTAACTGCAGAAGAATGAAGGTCAACCCACAGAGAGAATTTCACGCTTACATGTCAGTTAGAACATTTGTTCTTCATTAATTCTTTAAACCCAAGCTGGGATATCATCTAGCAGCATTTTAATGTCCTGTACTCCATCAGAAATAACTCTTAGGATGTTGTTTTCTTTGTGCTATGCTTAAGAGGCCGTTTTTATAAGCACTTGACTTCACATCATTGGGCACTAATAATGTTTTAGGATTGTTACAAGACTGGATGTAATACAGGTAATAATAGTTTCGGTATTTCAAGATGAAATGAATGAGGACTGCCATAATGTATTCCAAGAAACTCACTATATGGACATATAAAAATACTACCACTATTATTTATGTTTGTGCACTAGTTTGTTATAGTTATATTTTTAAGTGCTTTGTGGTGAATCAAAACGTCATATTTCTGTCAAGAGTATATTCCCCATAGAGTAGTATAATTTTATGCAAGATACTGTATTTTCAAATAAGCATTAGTGAATATTACTAGCAAAAGCAAAGGAGAAATATTCATTATTGTTTCTTATAATACTCACAAAATTTTATTCTGTGCAAAGTTTCAGAAAAAATCATGATTCCTTAATTGCCACATTTTTTAATCAAGTATTCATATTGGCCACATTCAGGAGATTTTATACTATTATTTTTCATTAGGCTTAACACTTGTACTTGCTCATTTTCTCACTGGAAATCAGATAATACAAATTTCTTCAAAAAATACTCACCTCTGTCAGAGATTATATTTCCTCCACCCAAATCAAGATGGCATATAGATCTTTCAGTACTTAAACCAGAAGTTATTACTCAGAAAAAAAACTTAATTATGAGAGTTAAGTGGGCCTCATATTTCCAAAGCCATGGAATTTGGATTAGCTTGGATTTGGGTTTTCTTCCTATCTCAAGATGCTTCTCCAATGCTGGGCAGAATGTCTTCCTCCAACCAACACTAGTTTATTGAAGCTTGAAACAACATGACTCCTTTTGAGACATATGTGGCCACTGCTAACTCATTCACAAATCTTCATTTTCTCTTAACTAACATAACATACTCATAGTATTTGTATAGTAACATAGTATTTGTGATTGACTTCTGTACTGGGTCTGGCTGAGATGGAGTTGATTTTCCCTGTAGCAGCCCTCATAGTGCTGTGCTCTGTATTGGTAGCTAGAAAGGTGTTGATAACACAGCAGGGTTTTGGCTGCTGCTGAGCAGTGCTCCCACAGCATCAAGGCTGTCTCTCCAACATTGCCCCCTCTCACCAGCAGGCTGGGGTGGGCAAGATCTTGGGAGGGGACATAGCCAGGACAGCTGACCCAAACTGGCCAAAGGGATATTCCATGCCATATGACGTCTGCTCAGCAGTAAAAGCTAGGAGAAGGAGGAGGAAGGGGGGGCATTCGTTTGTTTACATTTGTCTTCCGGAGCAACCGCTACATGTACTGAAGCCCTGCTTCCCGGGAAGTGGCCGGACATCGCCTGCTGAGGGGAAGCAGAGAATAAAATCTTTTGTTATTCTTTGCTTTCTCACGCGACCTTTACTTTTGCTTTATTCAACTGTCCTTATCTCAACCCACAAGCCTTTCATTATATTTTCTCTCCCCTGTCCAGTTGAGGAGGGGGAGTGATAGTGCGGCTTTGGTGGGCACCTGGCATCCAGCCAGGGTCAACCCACCACAGCTTCTTTGGACACAGACACATAAACAGGTTAATACATAGGGCAGCAAACCTTAAAATTTTCTAAGATCAGCAACTTTATCCTGATGATTCCAAGTGCATTTGTCATGGTGTCAGATGCCTGTCTTTCAGGACACAGCTTTTTAATTTCCAAGACTTTAAAATACATCATTTGGTCTACCACAATGTGCCTTGCTCCAGGTTTCTATATATAGCTTTGGCTTCCCATTCCGTATCCACAGCCTTACCTTGTGTAGTTAGAATAAAACTTTACGGATGCAACTATAAACATTTAGGTCTATTTAAATCTAGGGGGTTTTGGAAGTATACTGTGTAATACACCACTAAAGAGCCAGTCTATGATGATAGCCATATCTTTGTTTTCTTAGACTTCACCAAAAAGACCATCCACTTGTCAGCTTGTGGAATAATCTTCCCCATTTTCCCCTTCCTGTGATGGCCACAAAAAAATCCCCAAAACCGACAGCCTTCTGGTTCTGCATGTTTATTATACTGAAGTACAGCTCAGTTCTCATAGAAGTAAGAAAAAATAAAGTACATTGTGTATGTATATAAATATATTTTTAATGGATATCATTTTAAAGATTTTGTTCTGCTTCCTGTGATTAGAGTTTGAGGGCATTCTGCATAAAATAGGATGTTAAATGTGAAACCTGGGAAGACTTCCTGCAGTGCGTGAGCATGAGCAGAGACCTTCATCTGGTCCTACTCAAAACGTCAGAAGATTCCACCTATACAGCAACACTGCCAAACATAGTATCAACGCATTAAGCTACAATAGTTGACTGAACTGAAGCAGCTAAGGATTCCCATACTTTCCATGCCATCGGTCCTGGTAACCTCCATGTACAAGACAGTAACATCCTAAGCCTTTGCAGCTCTTTGTAATTTTGCCCTCTCGCTATGCCATATGGCTATTCTGCTTTTGGTTTTATTTTAATTTACATATTGCAATTAGAGCTATCAGAGACATCAGAGAGAATTTGGGAGAGGAAACTGCCAAATAGTTACTGCTTTATGCATGGCAAAAGAACCTGCATCAGACAGCAAGGCTTATCCTTGTATCAAGTTTGTTCTAAAGCAGTTTGTTGTAACTCCAAATGTTTTGTCCTCACAGTATCACGTATTATTGGTTGTATTGGCCTCCTCTGGATTCTTGTTAGAGAAATAAAAGCGTAAAAAGATGTTGGAAAGGTGACTGAAAAGCATGAGCATTTTAACTGAACATTCTGTTATTGTTTCTTCCAAATCCTCAGTGAGTTATCTTAAACCTCCCTTTTATCCAATGCCATCCTGATATCAACGTATTATTCAGTGATCACTGTGCAAATAAAGAAGCATTCTTGTTTCTCAGCAGACTCTTGTTGATTTGTTTCGGCTTTAATCTCCAGGTGACATTAGATTCCTCGATCAGCACAGAACCCCAGCGCTGTCTGCACAACGTCAGGACACAGCCTGTGTCAGGGAAATTTGACTGATCAGCACGCTGTCTAATTAACACTGAGAAAAAACATATGATTCTTTGCCTACATTTTCAAATTAGAAATCTGGTAGTAATAAATGTTATAATAAGAAAGCAGAGAAATAAAATTTTAAAATACCAAAACACTAAGGCGCCTGAAACAAAACACACCTCAAATTTAATTCAACTCTGTTGTTCTAATCCAAATGAATAGTGAAGCAAAGTGTCTATTTGCGTCCTGGATCATGCAGGCTGTAGCCCTCAGTGGGCTTATCTAACTGGCTTTTAAACTGTTTCCATCCAACCTTGTCCACTACAAAATCCTCGGTTCAATACCCTTGTTTCTGCTGTCGGGCAACACTGCAAACATGACGTTTTTTCTACACTCCCGCACACCTGTAGAGTTCTGATGTCTGTTCCTCAGACAGCCCAGCAGAGAATTGCTCTTCTCTTTCGCATCTCCTTTCCATTAGGAAGGCAGCAAATTCTAAGCTATTCTCTCTCTTCCGAAATGTCTCCTGATTGGCTTGAAAGGAGATCCCTGAGCCACCCTGCCACATCTACTGCACAACCAGGCACCTGACACAGTCTTAAAAAGAACAGTAGTAGTATCCTGTGTCTGCCCTTTCCTAGACACCAAGTGGTACATCAGTTCTACCTCAGCCTTCTCCTCTGCTGCTGCCTGGGGTCTTCATTGCACAGGCAGCCTTGCTTCTGACAGCTGCCATTTCAGATTTAAATGGCCACAGCACCCTGTTACAGAACATGTCAGAGAGATACTAGTCCTCGCTTTTCTATCATACTCTACTGCGGTATGCTAAGTAAATCAAGAAACATAAACGGTAGAATAAAATTACCACTAGACTTAGGTAGTATGTCCATCTTAGCTGGCTTTTATACATTCCTTAAATCTCTGTCATAATAAAAATGACATACACAAAAACCTCTCACATATATAGTAATTTTCAAAAAGAGAACTGTAACAGAGTTCATAATTTAGAAAATGGCCTGTTCTGTTCCAGCTTCTTTACTTTATTCCAGTCCAATGTTGATCAACAAAACGGCTTTACAGAGGGGAAGATCCTTACCTAGTAGGTAGATAGGTAGATGAAACACAGACAGTTGTCTACAGCACAGATACAGAAGCTTCCTTAATTTCTTCTCTTTTGCTTGCACGGTTTAGAGCACAGGATTTGGTTCCCCCTCTTCTCTGCTGCACAAGTATGAAGTAATGTCTGGTCTACTTAGCAAATGGTGCAATTTCCTCTTTCACTTTTATTCATTTATTTATTTTATAATGAAGAGAGAGCTCTCAGAGTGAATGAGCAATTACCCAGCACCCTCCTCTGGGATCTCTCTGAAAGTAAGGAACAGAAGCACTCAAACATGATTCCAATCCACCTTTGCTATCACCCAGCGGTAGAGTCAATTTGAAAAGCTGCTGACATATCCAAAGGTCTCACAGGCACTTACATGAGTTAAGTATGTTAATGCTTTCCTAATCAAAGCAAAAGATACAAAGTTCCTATTGAACATACCCAGTAATTGCTAACAGATTATAAATGTGTGTGAGAAGTTCATAGTCCATCCCCTAAAGTTTATAAAAATATAACACTTCTAAAAATTACCTGAATATCCTGAAATTTTTGTAACAAGGTTGCTGAACTCAACTGTGAAAATGCCAAATTTTAATGTACCTTGGACTAGTTTTCCACCAATGTCAGATGAAATTGATGGGTTTAGATCACTTGATCTGCATTTAAATGAAAGCAAGCAAAGTGGGGGTTTTTTGTATTTTTATTTTTGGGGGACACTGAAACATTTCATTACAAAAGCAAGTTAAAAGATGCAAAAAAATACTCATTCAGTTACAGGAAGGTATACAGGTTACCTCTGAACCAATAATTTTCTGAATCCTATCCTGCTATTGTACACCCACTGCAAAACACAAACCTTTCAGTAGTGGAAAATTATTCCTTTTCTTCTCCTGTAAAAATCTTAGTGGAAATAACATTCTTTTGTTATTTTCTTAGATAATAATTTATATCAACTAAGTAAAACAGAATCCAAGAAGTCTTCTTAAAATATCACAGCATTTAATGGTATATTACTGGATGGGAGTATGGACTTCATGGAGGTTACACACTGAGTTAAGAAAAGTGAATATTTATTCAATATACTGAGCCGAGTTCTTGATTATCTTGCCCTTTTGATAAAACTATACAAAGGAGGTTGGAAATACTGCCATCCAAATCTGCCACAGTTTACAACTTCCTGTTAGTGGCTAAAGAAGATACAAGACAGTAAGGTAAGTGTCGGTTCTACTTCGCATACGTTTAAATAGACTGGAGGAATAAATTTAAAGCTTTAGAAAATCCTAATCAACATGAGACTTTTTAATACAAGTATTACTATCTTGTGTTATTTGGAAAACAGATTTTTTTCTCTTCCATCAATCTATTTATTTAGAAATTACTAGGTTATTAGAACTGCTATCTTGTCTCTTGCATTTAATTTTCAATCTGCATTACATTTAGATATCCTAGTGACAGAAAAAGAGGTGGATGGTTCCATTTCTGTAGCTTCCAGTTCTGTAAAATGAATCTCAGCGTGAAAAATTAAGATTAATGGGCTTCATAATAATTTTGCTCTGCTAAAGCCAATTTGAATAAAAGGGAAATGGAGTTCAGATATGAAAATATCTTTGCTATCTTTGGATAAAAATAAGCATTGTACATAACTGTGAGCTCATGCACAAATTGTCATTTTATTTTCTCTCATGCCTGTGTGAAGCATCATTGCTACATGCACACTGGATTTCATGATGTTCTCTTTCAAACTGTTAGCTATACGACGTGCAGGAAAAGGTCTATGAGAACATGAAGTGAGAGTAGCTGACTGCCACTCTGGGCATGTGATTTTAAGCATTCCACGTACATGTTGATCTTTCAATAACTAATTTTTCTCCTTACTTTAACTGAAGGGTAGAATGGTTTAGCTTGAGATAGATGTAGCAATTCTGACCCCCAATTGCCTACCTGGTCCCTCTCTGAAGTACCTCATGTGATTGCTTTGTAGCTACTTAAGGGTACCACATGTCAAGAGTTTTGCTTTTGGATCAGCTTAGCATCTAAAGATATGTTGTGACTGCTACAGGAACAGCTGAGACTTCCCTGCACTGGAGAAGGAATGCCTGAGAGAGGAGTGGTGAGACCACTGTCCCAGAAATAAGCCATCCCCATCATCTGTCAGCGTCATGAAACTGCTGGCAAACATAACGGGCACAAGTTTGGGCCTCTTCTTTCTTCTGAGATAAAAATCACTCTATTGCATGACATAAAAGTGACATTCGATCAAACGTAATCCAAATTAAAACTGCTACAAAACTGGTTGTATAATGTTTAATGTATAATCCTGACAGATTTTAAAGGGATAAAACTAGAATTAAATTAGTTAAGCTGAAGAGTATTTCATTCCTCACTGGCTGAAAATTACTGCACTAGCCTTTTCTTTTTTCACTCTTAAGTTGTGGAGTTTCTTTGAGCCTAGCCCTATTTCATAGGAGACTAGGCACATTTTAAATTCTTCAATACAGGATAAAGAAGGGTGACGGTGATATGCAATAAAGTATTTCATACCTATTCAGCTTCTTGTAGCGTCTCCAGACCAATCATCTTAAATTAACAGACTGATTGCTTGAGAAAAGCCCTATGCCACAACTCTGACCAAGTCCAGCATTGATCCAGCAGAACTGCTTTCTCGCTGCTACAAAGTCAATATATTTCATCCACCACCTTCTGCTTTATTTTTAACTTTGCCACTCATCTGTTGTCATGCTGTTCTGGCATGTTGAACACCACCCTCCAGTAACCAACTAGAGAACGCGGCATGTTACAAATGTATGTGGTGTTATACTACATTAGGTAGGAAATACTGCAGTATCACCTCTTCCCTGAAATCTTGCAAAATCTCACTTTCCCTTCTAGCAAAATACTACTGAACCCATAATGCGCACTAAGTATAATTTAGATTTCTGTAACTGTTGGCTGAGCACCAGTCCATGAGAATGATAAATATTTTACTATTTCCAGCATCTGCCACTAGCAAACTTTTACTTTTAATTTGTGTCGTGTGATTTGACATCACCTCAGATAACCTGCTGTAATCAGATGCTTCATTTTGTAATAGAAGCAGAATGTGACACGCAGTTTTTAAAACACACAAGAGGTGCTGTGACGTCGTGACTTGGAGATGGCCTATTGTTAACCTCGTCTTTGGTTGCCTTACCATCATCATCATTTGGTACCAGTCTCTCATGTCAGCAGGGTGACAGCACAAAATGAATATTTGTATATATATATAAATATTCATCAATACTAGCAGAGAAGAACTGACTTAAGGCACTGTACTTTGCAGATACGAGTCACTTGTTAGACTAGCTATAGGTTCATTGTATAACTTGGACAAATTACCTACTTTTTTGCAACTCAGTTCCTTACTTGTACAGCAGAGAAAGTAACTTCTTTTTCTTTTCTTTGCCCATTTAACTTTAAATTCTTTGTAAGGTGAGGGTCCCTCACTATGAATATGCAGAGATGCTTTTAGAAACTACTATAACACAAATAAAATAACAGCATTGACCAGACAGTGCTAAAATAATTCCAATAAAGGCTGGGCAGATGCATGAGGAGGCCCCCAAGTCTATTTTATCCTGCAAGAAAAGCTCAGATAGCTCTTATACGTTACTTCTTTGGAAAAGTGCAAAGCTTAACCCATTAATCACAGTCATTCACTGTGTCTGTATTAGCCTCGGTGCAATATACTGTATACCGAATAATTAACATTTACCTATAACATATATGCAGACACAAAAAGTACATATATGAACCTTCTAAAAAAATATGGGCAATTACAAAAAACCATCCCCCAAAATTTAATTTGAAGATTATACAAGGCCTTACAAAATCAAGCACTTGAACCATGGCTCTGTAATAGCAGAGATAAATTGGGGAAGCCTTTAACCTCACAAACCATGACTATGATATCTGATGGAATCAGACCCAATGGCTGATGAACTCCTCAGGATAAAAAATATCACATAAATTCAAAGAAATATCAATAGTAATGAAAAATGATTAAAGTAAACTAAGACACCATCTAGTATAACACAGATGTAGAATTATATTCTCATAGAGAGATTTTTTTTGAAGTTTTCCAGGAGGCATCAGTGGATCAATAAAGAGTAGAATTAATCCCTAAAACACTGGGAAATGTGAAGCTCAGGCTTTCATTTATCTTGCACTCATGGTGTTGCACCATGTATATCAGGGATCTGACAGCACTGTGTGATACTGCTGCTGCACCATCTGTGCAGCAAATGCACACCTAAACTCAAGGGAAATGCTGGAGGAATGGAGTGGAATTTTTAACTCAGTGTTTCTTTTTAAATATTTTATGGAATCTCACTGCTGACCCAACATTAAAATATTGCTAAATATTGAACAGTAACAGTAAATGTTAGAGTAGTCTCTTTGGAAATAAGATTGGCTTTGTGAATACATATGACGTGAAACCCTACCTTGGAGAAGACAACTAGTGCTTTGGCACTCACATAATGAGACCCAAATTTAATCTGTCACGTTCTTATATAGATGGTCTATTGAATTTATTTATTTTCACAGTACTCTGATCTGGGTGAGAAAATACACTTCAAAGTGGAAAAATGGCCTTGTAATACTCTGCAAGAGATTTTTTTTATATCAGACACAGATGAGGAAGATACTCACAATAACAGGAAAAACCAAAGCACTGAACATAGTATCTGATAGAGGACACTTCACATGACATGATATTTAAGGAAAATATCAAAGTATTTGCTGTTTTGACAAACACTCCGTTGTGCAAATAAGAAATAAAAGCTGGTCTGACTGAATTTTTGCCCAATTAAGTATAATTTAGTTAATCAGTATCAAGAGATTCCCTGGAAGTTTGTATTCTATGTGATTTTCTTTGCAATTTTCTGTATCTATATTCCTGCTAAGTTCCTTAGAAGTTGTTTAAAGCTGAAGATTCTATTTGCTGCTTCCATAGGTAGCAAATAGAAATTTAGTTATTCTCTCATTTTTAAATAAAAATAAATTCCTTACAGACTTAGTTCATAAATTAGTTATGAATTAGAACTTAGTTCACCTTTCCAGTACCACAAAGGTAGGTGTGTATCCCGTTCACATAATAAGTGAATAACTATTTTAGGAAATTGAAGTGTTCTTTTATTATCACACACACAGCGTTCTACTCACTGTGAAGCTCAAGATTAAGAAAAGATGACAAACATGTTTTTCTGTTGACCCTATAATGATCATATATACATGACCAGTGGCTAGAATTTCATATGAAGAACAAATAAAAGCAATTGCAAGAAGGACCCTGAAGAAGTGATTAGGCTTTCCAGCTGCAGTTCCTCTGCGAGATGGCCGCCTCTGCCTGCCTGGCTATAAGCAGCACAGAGGGAGGACAGAAGTGAATGGAATTATCAGCTTGTTGTGATGACAATACTTAGTTTTAGTAGTTTTTTTTAGTCAGATTGTAAAGCTGACGTACATTTGTATTTTCAAACTCACCTGCTATTGGAAGAAAAATGGTTCTACCATGAAAATAAACTGCCTAATCTACACTAAGTTGAAACAACAAATGGAAAAACAGTAAGAAAAATAAAACGTGGTCCCCTGATAGGTTTCAATCAATACGTAGCCATAAAAAAAAGTTATAACACAATTATTGTTGTGCATGACTCCAAAATATGCTCTAAGTCCATCAGGAACTCACAGGTTTTCTTCTCCTCTTCTTTTCCGAGAACATTGCTTCAAACAATTTCCACTCAGGATTTCCACTCTGTTTTTTCCATTACCACTCTGAGTTTACGTTGACTTAATCTACCTCCTACCTACAAAAAGCTAATTACTGATCTCAGTTAAGCCCATAAACAGCGCTTTTACATTAACCAGGGGTCATTAAATATCAAGGGAAAACACTTTCTTCTCCAGATGGTTGGAGGGTTATCTCTACACAACATGTTCAGCATTTGTTCACCTGCAAAGATGACTTCCAATTTACCATGCTTTAACTTTAAAAAATACGTACAACTTATTACACATGAAGCTGTTGGCAGCTGTAGGCACTATTACTGATACATGCACTACATTAATTCAGTTACTCTAGGACAACTCAGTGTAACTCCATGGGTTTCATCACTTTACACTTTACATGTTTACTTTCTATGCATTTTCAGAAGACTCTGGTATGATTTTTCAAAAGTAAATATATACTTGGGGTATCAAATTTACCTCCTTTAAAGAGACGGAGCTGAGTACCCAGCATGAGTCCCTTGAAAGCCACTAGTAAGTAGTAAAAATACTTTGCAGAGCATGAGTAAGATTTTTTATTTAAAAAAAAAATCCTGTGCTTGTGAGTGGAAATTCTATGGTATCTGTTACGCATTCAAGATCTATTTCTTGACTGGGAGTTATAAGTGAAGAATAAGTCACTGACATATGTTTTTTTCTCTCCAGAAGGATATACTATGGAAATCAGTGTTATTATTAAAGAAAAACATGGGTTTTCCTCCTACTGCATAATCTGGTTAAGTACCTTAGTCCAAAATTTTATGCCTAATCTGAATGAATTGCTGAACAGATGGAAAAAAGCAACCCTCATGCAACTCTCATGCAGCAGAGTAACCTGAGGTCTCTGAATGGGAAGACAGGGAATCATCATCTAAATTTCTATGAGACTATAAATACATAAAAATATAAAGAGGACACAGTTCCTTCCATTTGCTCCGGTGTACTCCTTCAAGGTGAGAGGTTTGCAAGACAGTCACTTAATTATTTTCCTGTGTGTACATCACCTGTTTGTCAATGAGTGCCTTCAGGTTCTAAAGAAGAGATGGATTATGAATAAGCTAACTCCTGCTTTCATGTGAAGCATAAATAAGAGAGTGTGTGAGAAAAAGAATGCGTATTTCACGGAAAATGTGCTGAAGTGGACAGAGAACTTGAAATCCCCACTCCTTGCCAGGGTGGATGGCATAGGCATAACTAGTTTGACCCTAATTGGACACAACCCATATTTTTAACTAATATTTCACAGTGCACAAACATATTTTAAATCATCTTTCAAGAGTGTTCAGACTCACAGGGGAATGAATACTATATTTCCTATTGTAAGTAGTAATTCAGTCATACCAGTAATTTCACTTCTACTTAGACCTGTGTGCCTAAACCTGTGCCACCCACACACACTCATACTTGACATAAACAAACTGGTTATGATGGTTTTCTAAATCACGCTACCATAACCCACCATGAAATACTGTATTTCTCTAGCTGCCAGCTGATGCTCTTCTGGTGCACACTCACTGACACTCAGTGACACTTAGTGACACTCAGACGTCTTAACCTGGCATCATGCTCAGATTAGGCAGTCTGTATCTCCAGGCTCCTTTCGGCAGCAGTGAGGAGATGCAGTGTCCTCCAGCAGATAATCTCATCCTCCAGTGGATAATGTGGAGCAAGAACTCAAAGATTCCCAGAACAGTCCGTAGGAGATACCTCTTTCTGGGTTGGTTACATGGAGATCTGGTTTCCTACCTTGGGCTTTTATCTATTTTACTTAGATCTAATTATCAGAAAGCTCTGAAATATATATTTTGAGTATTCTCAGCTATAACTGTTAACACAAGATAGCCATGATTGCCAAAATTCCTGGACAAAAGTTTTCAGATAAAACATTTATTTGGCAAAAAAGGCATACTAAGCCATTGCAGAAAGTTTCAGAAATTCATTAGATTTTGCCAGATTGGGAGGGGGAACCTCTGAATTTTCTTTAAAAATACTTTTTTATGTAAGAGACTTTAAAATTTTGGTTGTTTTTAAAATTTTTTCAAATGTAAATGTTAATTTTAATGTAAATATTTGTCATGTCACTTAATTATCTGTAACTTTCAAAAAATCTTTAAGCTGGCCAAAATAAAAAGAAAATAAACCAATTAATTCCAGTATTTTGAATCAATCTCACTGTTCTGTTAAACCTGAAGCACCTTCCAAAATTATTTTCTGTAAGAGACAAGAAATCTATTATTTACCTACTTGTAATCATTATTTTTTTGCAATCATAATCACAAAGTAATCATTCATATATTTTCTCTTTTGTCAGAAAATACATTAAGAAAAATTAGATTCATTCATGATTAAACAGCAAGGTAACAGCTAGTGCAAAGGCAATAATGACCAGATTTGAGGATGTCTGTGAATTCTTAAAGCAAGATTGCTACCAAAAACATTCACTATACAATTCACAAATCATTTTTGGTCTGTTGCCCATTTTATGAATGGTCTATTCTTCTGTTTTTATTAATATTGTTGACTAGCTACAACAGGTGACATTTTTATCCCCTTAGGCTGTCCATTATCCAAATGAAGGGCCATCTGGAAAGGGATTCTGTTCACTGAAAAATGTGACAGAGCTGATGGCTTTTTAACTGCAAGTCATCTATGATTGCTGGTAAACACTGAAAATTAGCATTGATCCCCCTCAAATGAAAAAAACAACAACAATAAAGTACTTCAGACAGGCTTATGGAAACACCTTCTCGGCAGATGTGCATGCTAATTAATAATTGTAGATGGCAACCCTTCCTCATTTTTGTAAATTAATGCCAGTTTTCTCTAAAACAAATAAACATGACTACAGATGGGGCAGCTACTTGTATATGCCCAACACAGCATATGTAGATTAGGAAATGAGGTGGGCCTGAAATCTCTGCCATGCTACAAACAGGTAGTAGACAAGCACCATTACCATAACCTGCCACACTCAGAAAATCAGATAGTTCGTCCTTTTGCCCACCAGGTTACATTCTGGGAGGGTTTCCAAAGCTGGAGGTAGATGCCACATTGCCTCTTTTTTTGAAGGCGTTCAGTACAGAGGCTACGGCTGGGATGAAGTCAAGAAGCAGTCATACATTCAGACGCAGAATAATACTGCCACCGTTTGGGTATCGATAACCCTCAAAATGGTGTTTTGCACCAACAGTAGCAGAGGAATTGTAATAGAAAATTAAAATATACTCCACTCATCTGTCTTTCAGCAGGATCGTGTTTTCCTTCTAGGGTGATGAATACACATCTGTAGTGAGTATACTTGCCAAAACCAACTGGAAACTACTCTTTGGCTTTGATGGAATTGAACCAGGCTCTCTAACACGATACCAGTAAAGACTCGGATAGGGTCTGACATATCCTGACCAAGTTGTAACCCACTATGAACAGAAGCAGTTAAGATCATGAGCATCAGAAAATAGTTTCATAGTTTCAAATATCCTCTGAACTGAGATATCATGATAAACATGTTTATTTTATTATGAAACTGTGCAACATTTAGTAATTAAAAAACATTAGTTCCACTTAAATTGGACACCAACTCATTATCTTTTGAGCCATTGACTGAAAATGTGTTTTGGGATATCTTTTTTTTGTCATCTGAGATCAGAACTGCAATACTCAATGTTTACTCAAGTACCTATATGCTGGCACTGAAAAAATATATATAAAAAATTCTTCAACATACTTTGTCACTTCAAAAGACATTAAGAGTATGATTATCTTGTCTTAGAAAAATCATATCCATCAGAACCTATGATGACAACAGGACTAACAACTCTTGATTTACTTCTACCTACTTTCTCATATTGGAAACCATTTATATCAATCTTTCTGCATCTGGTGCCATCTTGGTGAATGCTTGAAGAGCAAGTTCGGGTAACATAAGATTCCACACTCTTGATCTAGCATGTGTGTGAGTATAAGGCTTACACAATGTTCATATATCAAACTGATTGCAAGGAAAAAGTTAAAAGGAAAAAAAAAAAAAGGAAATAAAATCTACAGTAATAATGTTGAAGCTTTCCAATGTACCAACAAATAAAAGCAATAGACTTTGTCACAGCACAAAACACGAAAGAATTTCAGTTTTAAAGTACTGCTCTGCACAACATAGCAAACAGAACAATCAAATTATTGTCTGCTTGTCTAACACGAAGGCAGCATTATCAACAAACATCCTGCAGCTAGGAGATAAGATGCTGGAGAATAAGTACTGTAAAATGGTTTATCATGCAACCAACAATGATTAGGTAATTTGGACATTTCATATTTAATAAAAAACTATTTAAATCAGAAATCATCAGACATGCAATGACAGGCCTTATTTATACTACATTTGTGTCTCCAGCCAATGATTGAATTCTCTCCAGTTGTAAGAAGTACCCTTTTAAAACGAAGGGAGCAAGTTAGATGCTTGGTATTACTTTTAAATTAAACCACACAACTGGTATGAATAAAAGGAAACCTCCTAAAGTATTCCATAATAATGGGGATAGCAACTGGCTAGCAGAACACTTGACTTGTTTTTCCACAGCAGATTTGAAGTGCACTGTAACGTAATGTATTGAAAATGATTTCTGGTCCTCCCTGATATCACAAAACATAACCTGCATAAAGCCACATGAGCAATCAAAGATCCATTTGAGCTGTGATTCATATGTGCATGCGCTCAGAGCTGGTACTGCTCAGTGCTCTATAATCAGGACTGCAAACATTTTTCATTAGTTTCCCATTTCATTAAAGCTGTGAAAAGAAGGAAGAGATGGAATCAAATGTAAAAAGAATGAAGTTGGTATATAAGGCCAGCATGCTTTTTAAGTCAAAATTTTACCTGCTCTGTGTGTGTATGTGTGTGCGTGCACATATATTCATATTCAATTTCTGAGCATACAATATTTCATAAAGTAATCATGGAAGAAGGCCCCTGCCACCCTTTCAAGAAAAGGCTTCTCAATCTTCAAATCAAAATGTGCAAAGCAGAATCCTAGGTCCCATATTGAATATATCACGACAATTAGGATCTTATTCTCCAAAACATCATATGCAGGAGAATAGTACCTACCAAATAGCATCTTCTCCTTTTTATTAAGATGCAATGTTTATTAATGCCACTCTTGATATGTAAGTACACACAATGTATCTATATATTATTACTACATAAAAGACATAATTAGTCCATAAACCAAGATGCAGTTAAGAGAAGATTAGTACTCACAGTCTTTTTCAAAGATGAGTGGAAGGTATATCTAGAATTTAGAATTATTTTAGTGAGCAAGTATGAATTACTCATCAGCTATAAAGTCTCTACCCTGCACTGAAGAAGAAATCATCCAGAATTCACCTCTGAAGAAGATATATGAAGAATAAAAGTACAGATCAGGATGAGGAGCTGAGCTGGCTCTCATCATTAGCTGGATGCTTCCTTTCCCAGCTATTTTATTTGTAATATTACATTTCTGCATAAACTTGATGCCGTAATTGAAGCTGAAAATGAATTTTTATTCCAAGAAAAGTAATAAACATTTTGGAAGATACATATCATACAGGTAAGAGAAGTAGAAAGACAGTTGTAAAACTACCAGTTCCAAACAAATAAGAAACATTTTGCAAACCCTGTCCTCTTTATCTTCCTCCACCTAAAAGTAAGCAAGCACTTAGAAGTCCTTGGAAAAGCCTCCTGCGGGAAAGGAAACATATCTACATTAATACCACTAACTTTACTTGTTCCTTCATGGAAAATTTTCCAGTGACATAGGAAATAATTTCTCCATAGCTGTGTAAGTACAGTTATAATTACTTCCAAAAGAAAATGAAGGATAATCAGCTGGACTCTATGTTCCTCCTCTACATATTTTCAAAGTATGCACCAATAAAATACTGGAACTTTGCAATTCTGGACTCTTTACTCATGTTGAAGTCCAGATGTACTTAAAGAAAGCAAGAGTAATTTCTAATAGAAATCTTCTTCAGGGTTAAAGAGCTTAACCTTCTTTCCTGAATTGCAAGATACACTTATGTGATTTTTTTTTTTAATTATCTCATTATTTCTGGGATACTGGGAAAGCAAATGAACTCCTAACAACCATAATGACAGCTTGTGAGACTAGGGATAAAATGCCTTTGCAATATCTAACATATTTACAGGCATTCAACTTATTAAAAAAAAAAATCAAATCAAGCAGGTTATTCACCAAAGAATATCATCTTTATAGCCATTGTTTATTTTATATGTTTTGTATCAGTTTAAGAAAGAGATTCTAGTGAACAAGACTTACTGAAACACCTGAAAATTATTCCTGACTTCCCTGGAAAATATTTGAAACTTGGTAGGTTGAGGGAAAGGAAAATCTGGAGGAAAGGAGGGACTCAAGAAAATCTGGAGAGACAGGGATTAAATACACTGTTGCTTTGTCTGTCTGAATGAAATAAGTACTTATAACCACAATTAGAGGAGGCTACCAAGTGGACTGAAGTTAAATTTACTAAAATACTTTAAAGATATTTTCAATAAAAGAAGCCTTCAACTGGAAATTTTGCTGTGCCGGTATGAGCTTCACTGTAGTAGATTTTCAGAAGCGGGTCACTTATTTATGACCTACTTAAGGAACCAGATCTGACACTTGGTCTGGTTTGTCTAAATGATATGGTCTGCCTCTATCCCCCTAACAGAATGCCAGGAAACTCCTTTATTGTCACAGTCTTACAGAAAGTGTCACTCAGTAGCCCAGCTGGGTTCCTTTTTGGACTTGTAGCATAAGCTCTTAGCCCTAGCAAAGTTCCACATTACTCCTACCACACGACTAGAGGAAGTAGATAGCAATGCAACATAGAAAACTGTAAAAACACCCATACAAACACTTCCTGAGTATGAAGAGCCAAGGATTGTGATGCCAAATACTCTCTTGATTTGCAGATATGTTACTGCGAGAAAATGACAAAATTTCACAAATATTTCTAGTGTAAGAAGAGCATTTTCATGCTCACTGTGATGCATTTATCTCAGCACTGCCATTGGTGATGTTTATTAGGCTACTTTCTATATAGTGACTGTGTATTTTTTAATGTTCTTTTAAATTTTAGGCAGTTTGTAGATAAAAACTCACAGCGTTATGGTTCTGCATGAAGACTGACAATTTGTTGCAATTTCCAGCCATGATGGTTTGCCACTTCTAAGCTATGGAAAGCATGGATAGTGTTTAAACGCTTTACTTTTGACAGCTTAGTTAATACTGAATTCCAAAGGAAAAGCCAAACATTGGTTATTGATTAAAAAATAGCAAGTGAAAACTGGAATTCAGGTCATGGAGTGACACATTTGCTAAATGGTAGAAGTATGACTAACTGAAATATTTTACTTGAATTGGAATTAAAAATCTAATTTATTTCTTTAACCTTATCCATATACAGCAATCAAGACCCTATTTTGTACAGCAATTACAGCTGACAGAGGAACAAAGAGTTAACATTTACCATTTTTCTTCTTGCTCCCCGTTTCTCAGAGGCAAAACTGGAAAGGAGAGGTACGATAGGATCTTTATAATGGAGAGCAGAGAGAGAAATAGTTAATAGCTTGGATAATAATTTAGCAATGACTTAGCAATAATTTAGGAATAAATTTGGAGATATATATACACATCCCTATACCCACATATTCCATGAAAAAGTACATTTGATAGTAATGTTCATTTAAGAAAATATTCTTTCTCTATGAAAAAAAGTGAAATTCATTAGGTCTTCTAATACAGGGCAGGAAGGCACCTCAAAACCTTAGGTGGTCATAAAATCCATCTCCCTAAACAAGGCAGGATAAGCTATACCAAAATGATTTCTGACAGCTGTTTCCTTAATCTGTTCTTGAAAATCTCTGGTGTGGGGAAAAGTCTGCAGCCTCCCAGGGTGACATATCCAAGTGCTTAACTATTGTTACAGTTAGAAAAGTGGTTTTGGTTGCTTTTCTTTCCTGATGTCCAATCTAAAGCTCCCTCACTGAAAAAGAATCACATTACTTACTGTCCTATCCCCTATCCTGATCTGCAATGGACATGGAGAACCATTTATTACCTTCCTATTCGTGATAACCTTTATTCCTTTTAAGACTGGTATCCTCTCTCATGTCAGTTGTATTTTCCTGTCTAAACAAGCCCAGTTCTGTCAATCTTTTCTGAGAGATCATATTTTCTCTGATCATATCTGTTTCTATCCTCTGGACTAGCTCTGACCACTCTGCACCTTTCCTTGTATGTTTAAAATCAGACACGCCGCTACAGCCAAGAGTCTGCCAGTACAACTATTATTAGCAAATCCTGCAAATTTGCAATAAACAGACAGCAGTATTTTCAAAAATCCTTAGTCATTAAGAAGCTGATGCACATTTTTAACCCACAGTGCATGTATATCCAAATGATACAATTTTTAAACTAGTATGCCAAATGTTGAAGCACATCGTGGAGACCTACAGCTTGCATCTATGTGAGGGATTTAGTGTAATAAAAACTTAACTTAAACACTGTAAAATGAGGCAACAACTGAATTAGTCATGACCTCTCCCTGACAATAAACACAGCAATGACCACAGGAAGAAACGGCTGAATGCTAAACCTCTGCCACGCTGTTGGGTTAGGGCCAGCTATGACAGAACTAGTGATGTAACTGCCCCTTCACACTGAAATAATGAATCCTCCAAGTTAAGAGATCAGCCTTCAAAGTTATCAAGTTTCAATATCAAGCAAGTTGTCTGAGCAGCTCCATACAAGGTTGAACTGCTTCATGCTGCTCCGAGGGAAACAAACATCATTAAACAGGCATGTCTCTGTTCTTCAGCATATTTCTGATTAAAACCCAGAAGAAAGAGAACTTATATGAACATTTGGATATGCAGAAGAAAAAATCTAATTGCATTAAACAAAAATATATTAAAGAAAACTGAAAATATTATTGTTATTGCTTATAAATAGCTCTTCCAGTCTTCATTACTTTAAAATCAAATCTAATGCATGATTTCTTATCCCTCTCTCAGCCATGAACTTTGCTATTACTAAGTTCCTATAAGAAGTGTAGTAAACCCTGTGTTAATTAATTGTTGATGCATGTATTTTAGGACTCCAGTTACAGAAGTGCATGGCTATGTTAATTTTGTGTCTGGAAACACTAACATATGCAAAAAGGCCTATTTAATCATCTTACCACTTTGTTCAGCCTAATTTTAATTCAGGTAACAGGGAATGGATTTTGGTTCTTGGGAGAACATTCCAAAATTGCACAGATATTAAGATAACACACAGTTAACACACAGTTATTAAGATATTATGATACTAAAATTCCTTTTACTCTGTTTCATAGCACTAAATTTAATGTAATTAGATGCACTGAGCAAATTTCTCTCTTGCTTACTGTTTTCAGTCACAGTTGTTCACAGATATGGGAAAACAATTTGTATAAAGTAAAAACAACACAACATTAAAGCTCTAACTTCAAAAATTTAAAGAATGCATGGGGAAATGAACACAAAACAGAAATAGCTCTTTTTTTCTGATTAGTACAATGTGTAGACCTTCTTTCACTACATTTGTTTGAAAAAAGGTATTTTCATTAAGTATGAGAAAGCTGCACTAGGGAACTGACCAGAAACAGCTCATTAGCCATAGCTAATAAAATAAGCCAAAATAAATCTTGTTGTTCATTTGAAAGGCATTTTTTTTAGATATTAAAATCATTCAAATGCCTGCATTTGAAAGGTTTTTTTCTTTTCTTTGGGGAAAAAAAAGTCCACAAAAACTCCAGTCCTGATTACTTCAGAGCACATGATGATGGCCTCTTCATCTTTATTGCAGCTGGCATCATAGGAAACCATAGCTTAATCTATCATAGGATAAGTAGCCTTGCTGAGTCCACAGAAAAGAATGAGGGCATTAAATTATTCTATCTCAAACTAACTACAAAGGTTAGTGTTTTTTATGATGCCTGTGGTATTAACTACAAAATTTATAATGCTTTCAATGAAGTAATCTTGGAAATTTTCATTCAATAATAATAACTTCTTAAGTTTTGACTTGTTATTGAAAACAAAGCTTAAAATACCTGATATTTCAGTGGGATAGAAACAGTGGGATGTTTTGAAACAGCTCTGGTTTTATCTTTCTTCCCATAGGAAAATGAAGTATGTATGTGGCAAAATTCCTCACCACAGCAAAACAGCTTTGAAGTGTCCCACTTCAAATTATTCTTGAAAAAAAATCCATAAACATAACAGGTATTTTTCTACTACAATTAGTATTTTACTGAAAAATCCATTTATTGTGATGGAATTCTTTTTCAAGAAAATAATTAACGTTAAAAAACCTGCAGATAATATGAATAAATTTGTTAACTGTCTCCAAGTTTTTAACTTCAGATGATTGCAAAGCAAGTAGCAAAACTCAGGATGTTCAGCGTTCTTGCCCATATGACCTCTAGAAAGCAGGTTACCTTCATCAAAATGGCATCGCATTAGCCAAAGTTTTGGATACCTCATCACTACATCCGCCACTTCCAACCCAACATCAGGTTCCTCTTTCCTGTGGCATTTCCCTGCAGAAACCTACCCACTGGCTTATTTCAGTGCAATATGCAAGAAGCTAAGGCAAGTCTGGACAAGGGAAGGCTATTCTGCAATTACGAGCCCCTGCTGTGCCAGAGCAAAAAAAGCAATATGAACAGCTGCCCAGCTGTGAGTACCCATCCTAGTGGAAATACATTTGAAAATATGCTATTTGGGGGTCACACACCTCTCACCATCTCACTATCTGTTACTGATTTTTCCTCTTCCCTTTGGCTATTTTCTCTGGTAGTCTTCTCCACACCCGCACTCCCCTTCACCAACCTATTTAAAATTACTGAGCCACTCATCAAATGACCATTCACTAAGCATATGGCTGAATGTATCTTAGAATACAAATTTGAGGGCACGGCATTTTAACTTGGTGAACAGTTACATCCAAATTTAATCCAAAGCATTCATGCAAACCTAGGAAGGCATGAAAATCAGCGATATTGCTATAATGTCTCCCTTTATTGCAACACCATTCTCGGGTAGTTTGCATATCAGGGCTTTGAACAGTGAGAATCTTGAAGCACACACTCACAACGGCTTTACAGCCAGAGTGCAGAATTCTGCCTAAATTTTTCATGGACAAGGCTTTCCAAATAACACCTATAAAGTTATCATATTACTTTTCTCAGAATTCTATACAACTATATTGCATTAATTATTCCTGCAGTGTGCAGTGTTACTAAAATCAATCCTGTGAATTAACGGTGTACATATCAAATGAGATCCTGTTCATTCAGAAATATTAGACTAATACTTTGCTCTGTTGTTCTTCCATCTAAATACCTCAAATAGTACTAAATGCATGAGAACTATTTAGACATTTTTAATAAGTCAAAAGGTCAAATAGTTTGTGGATATGAACAGAGAGAAATCCCACAGTTTTGGCGAACTGTACAATGAGACTGTAAATGCATTGATTATGTTGATTTTTTCCAGTGAGCATGCCTCCTAGAGGATGCCAAAATGGTTTTTACTGGAAAAGGGAATGACTGAGGGGAGGGACAGTAGGAACACATTCTGGCTTCCAGCCTACCTGACAGGCTAGAGGGAATTTATTATCTGATCCTAGATAATAATAAAATACTCCTTATTATCTCCAACAACATGCAAAGTTTAGGCAAAACTGTGCAACTCCTCTGACATCTAAACACCTAACTCCATTTTGTTTTGGGATCTATCTGCATCTCAGAAATTTTAGTGGTGGTTTCAGCTATCATAAGAAAGCTGATCTTTTTCTTTAATCTGTAACATACTGTATTTTTGTACCACAAACCTGAAAAGTGTTCTTTTCCCCTCAGCAGAATGAGTCCCAAGACATCTAGACAAAGGCCCAGGGCCTCCTCACTCTGTCTTCCGTAATGTCCTCACTGATTCTTTTCACAGATTTAGCTATTATCTCAGCTCGCTACCACCATGTGAAAAGATGGATGAATAGCTTCCAGTGTAGCTGCCACAGATGTCCCACTCCATAGATCACCCAGTAAGTTGAGCTGAAGCATCATGTAGTCTGGACTCGCTGTATCATATCAGACGTCATCCCACATTGCCTGGGGCCTGTGAAACCAGACTCGCTCCAGCAGCAGAAAGCTATGTCAGAATAATAATCAGGTTGCATTATTAGTCATGATTGGGGGAGTTAAAACTTATAGTAGTAGTTTACAAAACTCCTAATGAGTTCTTTGCTGTCTCATAAAAGAAACAAGCCCGCTGACTTCAAGAATCCCACCAGCATATATTAGACATGTAGCTGACAATCGCTACATGGCAGAATAAGGCTATTTGTGTAGTTCTTACAAGTATACATCAGACCTGTATAATAAACAAAAGTCAGCCATCCAAACTCTAACTGAAATGACAGATAGATGGAATATCTAAAAGGACACATGCATTGTATTCAGGCAAGTCTTCCTAACATCTATTCTGACGTGACAAAATAGAAAGCTGCAGATTTCTACTCCGGAGGGGTTTGGTGAAGAGAACCTTGCATATTTGCTTGCAAATTTAAACCTGACCAACTTTAGCCTCCAAGGGGAAATACCATCTTTCCTTTTTCCTTTTATTGGCTTATTTATCCCCTCTCCTCAGCACCATAATAACTATATACCCCTTCAGAGGAACCGAATAGCTTATTCCATAACCCATATGTTTTGGAGAAGTTCAGTGCAAATGTTCTATTCAGTTCTTCTGATCATTAAAATCAGAGGAAATTGCTGATAAAAAGGCAGTGAAGTTTTTGGATATGAGATTAAGAGTGAAAGACTACAGGGGTTTTTATAAAGAGCAACCATAAGAAGCTACTTTATTATTTTGTAATCTATACCCAAGGCTGATGATTTGAAAAAGCATCATGTCATATAGCTGCAAGAGTCACGGTCCAAAGCTTAATTCCACCATACGTGGACTGACTCTTTTGTGGGACAAGCGTAACTGATCTCAGGAGACCCACAGGATAGTAAACCAGCTCTTTTAATTAGACTATCAGCTATTATGACATCCTTAAAACCAAAGAATTGCCAAAACAATGGAGATTTCATAGTCTCTCTAGATTTATCTTGAGAATAATCAGTTACAAGTCTTTGAATTGCTATTGACACATGCTTTAAATGAAAACCACGATGAGCTTATGACAAGGGAAATGTTACTAGTATTAGAGGTTCAGGGATATTCAAGGAAATTCAGCTGCAGCTAGAGAGACTCACCGTATTAGTGAAGTTTTCCTTTACAGCCAAGAAATAGTCAGAACGAGAGGAGAAAGAACTGAACCACATTACAAATTGATAGGTCCGTTATTGAGCCTAGTGAAAAGCTTGTATTAAAGCCTAATTGTCTGAATAACCCTAACCTTTTGGGAATAAAGAATGCACTCAACAACAGACAATTAACCACTATTTGGATGGCGTCACTTATTCTAATGAGATCCATGCTCAATACTTTAAAGATATACAAATAGATGTATCAAAGGGATTTAGATGCCTAAATGCCTCTAGTGATGTGTGTCGTTAGCCCCTAATATAGGCTTATACAAATATATCTTAGTCAAGCAAACTTACTAGGTTCTTACCCTCTAAAGTATGACTTTTTAAATTTTAAATTAGAAACTCCTTATATTTCTTATTGTGTTAAGAAGGTTAAGAATGAAGATAAAAGGAAAATGAAGACATGACAGTTTATATATATAATAAAAGTCAGGTTGCACTTTCAAAAAATGCATGCTGATGAAAAATTAATCACACTGTATTTCTCATCCTTGTGAAACAGAAACCCTGTCTCTATAATGTACAGTATAAACCAAGGTCAATACAGGAATTTTGAAAGTTTCCTTTGCTTCATGTATTATTTTGGGTGATATATACCTCGGTTCTAACACTCATCTCCTTATGTCTCCCACACCAGCCCAGCATGATCTTGAGCAAACCCTTTTACCTGTCAGTATTAACAGAAGCAGTAGTGGGCTGGGAGTTTGGTCCTTAGCATGAAGGATGTGTTCAATTGCTGCAGGAGAAAATCCTAGCAGCAGTCTGACACAGCCCAATAGACTAAAGATGTCATTAACCTTAAAACCATTAATATATCCTCCCTTTAGGATTTTTCTAAATTATTGTACAATAACGTCGGACTATCCAAAAATATGTCTTGAAAATGTGAAAAAACATCAACTTAAGTGAAAGCATGCTTTTGAATTAAAAGCAAATAAATAGTGGTATGTAAGCCATGGAACATTTATTTCAGATGTGTTTTTGTTTTATAGTTCTAGTTTGATTGTGTTTGGTTGATGGGATTACAGGGAGGGAAAATTGCTTTGCTGCCCTTTCAAAGACATGTCAGTGCTTGAACAAAGTCTTCCCTGTCCTTTGAATTCTTTTGCAAGTGCCATCAAGTCTAAGTTTACGCTCATTCATAAAATGTGCAACAGTTCAGTTGCTTGTCAGCCTCATGAACGCACGCAGCAGTGGGACAGCTGGCAGGATGACTCTTGGAACCAACATGAAGAATGACGGCAGTCAAAGGAGATGCAAGAGGCTATGGCTTACTCTGGGAAGCACACTGGAAGGTGTTACATGCCAGGTGGTATATTCAGGACTAAGTAGCACAGTTATATCTACATACATGAGTCTGGTATATTTTGTCTGGGTGAACTACATTTTTTAAAATCAAATAAACTGAGAGAAGTGGAAAGAAGAATATGTAATATAAGGTGGAAATAAGCCTCAGATATGAGGGAAATGTTTTGGGCGTTTTTTTGCATAAAAATGTTATTGCATACATTATACAGCTTCCTTGATTTAACTGCACGTTATCTAGAGAATTTAATTAGGCAATGTAGCAGATTTACTTGTTTATTTACACCTCCAGTCGTATTAAAAAAATACTTTCCTCTAGAATACCTAGGAGTATTGCCGAAGCAGTCAGTTGGGACTTTCTTATTAACTGATGTTCCCGAAAGCCTGAGGTCCTAATGTCCTACTTCTCCACCATACAGAATCCATGGATAAGGCCGCGAGCGCTCAGAATTATTTTAATGCAGACGCCAGGTAAGTTCAATGTGGGACCTTTCTCTCTGCAGTGCTATTTTCTTGCAAAATGCTGCTTACCTGAGATGATTCTACCTTCAGTGCATGATTTAGGTAGCACTCTCAGGCGTGCACAGGCGAGAACACCACCTGCAGTTTGTTGCTGTCAGTGTTACTGCACTGCTCCTGCTCACTGCTGACTGGTAGATGAATGAAGTCCTGAGTTTTCCAGAGCAGTAGAGTAGGACAGAACTTAGAACTCCTGGTACCCCAAGTGAGTTTAGATTATGGTGCTCAGGAAGCAGTCAAAGATGGGGATGAATTTTACCAAGAGCCTCACAAACAGAGTAAAAGCCATGGAATTTCAATTCAGTTGTTCACCTGATACTGGAAAAAGAGATAATCATAAAATATCAGTATAGGAAATCTGAGTCCCAGGAATATGCTCCTACATCAGCACAAAGACTGGAAACACTGCTACATTAGACTAGCCCCCTGCTCCCTTCAGTCCCATCTCAGTAAATAGTCTGCTACCTGTTGTCTTGTGTGGGGATGATACATCTCACCAATGCCCTAAGCCAATTATGCTACTGTGTAGATAAGACGGAAATGCTTCCCTGACTCCTTTTGTGGTGGGTGAAGGCTCTGAACCATGAAATTTTATTACTGTTATTTTAGTAAGAACTGCAAGTATCCTGAAACGATCCAGGCTTTTTAAAATTCCAGTTGCAACTTATTCCCCATGGCACAAATCCAACAGGCTTTACATAAAGCGTACAGAGAAATTTTTCCTCTTAGACTCTTTGTAATTTTCCTGCTATTATTTCTAAGGATAACTTGTCCTTGTACTCTAAAAAAGACAGGATCATCACAAGGGACCCTAAAATTAACAGTGAATTTGAACTGAAGTATTACCCAAGAGAAACATCCTGTTCCCAGTTTTGCCATCTGTTTTGTTTCTACATGATGCTTAAAGAGAAAGAAAAAGAATCATTAAGCAGAGCATATATTTAATATTTCTTATGATATGAGATATAAAGCTTTACCAAAATGTGTCTTCAAAAGCTGCAACAGGAGAATGTAGTTTGAAGCCTAAAGCAAAGAAAGTGTTAATTAACACGCATAATAGAAATGGTAATAAAATGACAGCACAGAAGAAGATGAGAGGAAATGCTGTAGTTCCCACTTCAACATGCTACATCACAGCACTCAATCTCAGAAACTGAAGGGCATAAGAGAAGGGGAAAAAACCTCATGCCCTACTGTGCTAGAAGAAAAAGAAGTTGCCTACAGCAGCTTCTCTGAGCCAGTCTCATATTTAACCCTCAGACGGTTTAACAGCCATGGCTAATGGTCAGATCAGGAAAGCTGTAACTCTCAGTGCAGAGCCAGCCAAAGGGGAGGCTGCAGAAGGTAATTAGCCAATCTTGCAATTTAGCTGGGGTTTTATAGCAACAAATAGATTGGTATGACTTACTATAATCTTAATGCTGCAATTTGTTCTTTAACTTTTGTAACTGTATTCCGTTATGTAAATTCGTGTTGTAAGTAACTGCATTTTTTACTGTTAGAGCTTATCCGCTGATAAGCCTGAACACATTGCAACACCAAGAGGAATACAAAGATCCTCAAAAGAGGCAAATTCGTTCATTGTCCAGCACGAAGTGCAGAAGTCCTCAGTATCCTGAAAGGCGATAAGTTTCACCTGGACGGGAGTGAACACATCAAATGCACACTAAGAAAAGCTTCTCTAATATATATATCTGAAGAAAGAGAACTAGCAACAGACATTTAGGATTTCTTAGTGCTATATTCAGTGCTCTGAAATTGCTAATAATTTTGATAGGAGCTGGTAAGGAGCCATGATCCCATATCAGAGAGTGAATTTCATTTTGAAGCTGGGATTTGTCTGTCTTCTGTTTTCCTCTGCATGCTGAAGTTCCAAAACAGCCATGTACTACTAACAACAAAGATGTTCCAAAGAACCGGTGCCAAAAAACTGCCACATAAAATAAATTTTAAAAAACCCTGTTCTTACTAAGCCAGGACTTGGACATCTGTGGAAATGGCCTTAAAGTTAAGAGGGAATGGGATCATGCGTGTTGGAGAAAGGCAAACTGCACGTTTGATAGAAGATTTCTGTTCCAAAGGAGACTCTATATGCAGGATTCTGTAGAGAAATGGAAAAATCTTGAACTCCTTAGAATTCAATACCTGCAGCCCAAGCAAGTGTCAGGAATGGTATAGAAACTGAGGCAGAAAAATAAGCAAAAGTTATTGCTATGTTAGATCTGTTTTTCAGGTAATTGAAATAAAATTGAATACTTTTTTCCCTGTGTTTTGTGTTCCTCGATTAGATAGTCTTTCCTTATTTCCAGCTATGTATTTAGCAAATTTAGCAAAGAAGGGCAATGGACCAACCTTTATGTAGCTAAAGGGCTGCCCACATGCGCCTAGCTAAGCAGTAAGGATTTTCAACATGGAATGTAAGCTAATAGCTTTGTTTCACTTGGAATGTAGAAAGACAGAAAATGCAGCTGAAAACCATGTGATCCCTGACCGCCCAAAGGGGTTCCAGTCATCTCACCAGGCCGATGGTGAGTCTTTGGGGGTGTTATCTGGATTTTGGTTGTTCAGATCACACATTTATTCTCCTAAATAAATTCGCTGCCTTAACAGATGGGCTGTAATCTGCTCACTCTTTTAAAAGTCTCATACCTCACTTCTCGAGTGGGGGTAATGGTACTTTGCCTGCTACAACTGTATTCTGGCAGAAGTAAACAGCGAACGAGCAGCCCTGCAAAATAAACATTCTGGGACAATACATGCTTAATCAGATGGGGTTTCTGAAGACACCAGAGCTAATCCCACACTGTGTGGTCTCAAACCTCAGAAAAAAGTGCCAGATAGAGCTCTTCCCTAATTACCTGTTAAGACCACTACCAAAAATAAAGACTTGTGATTTCAGGGGAATGGAAGTAACCACAGCTGAACTCCATAATCCAGCAGATTGAAATGCTGGATTTAATGGAACCAGAGAGTGTTTGGGGAAAGAGATTAGATGGGTTAGAAGTTACTATCACTACAAAATTTATTCGATAATTTGGACAAAAACAAGATTATGATCAGTCCTAGTCTGAGCATGCTGCTAAAGTGCTACACAGAAGATTATCCTTGGAGAAAGAGAAGACTTACTTGCTTAGTGAAGATCTTTGGGAATTAGTCTTCCCAGCAAGAAGAGAGCATTCATTTTTTATAAGAAACAACTGATTTGCTCAATTTGCAAAGGATTCTACGAATCACTTCAGCCTGCTCCTACAGTTTTGCTGAGCACGTCCTAAGAAAACAGAGAGCAACACAATTGCTTCTGCAACCGCCTGCAAAAGAGGAAAGACAGAAAAGAGCGCAGAGCATCACAGGGGACCATCGGGGCAAAGGTGCCTCTGAGGCAGTTATTGTTTCAAGTAGCAAAGTTGGCAAGTGCTTGATTTCTGTTACCAGGAGGGCCTAAATGTCAGCTGTTTGGCTTAAGCTAGTGTAAGTGGAACAATCAGTAAAGGCTTGTACCTAAAATTTCTGCAGAATCAACAACCTCACAAACTGAGCTCTAAGCAGCATTCATGTTGCAGCAAATCTCCCATGGCAAATCACTTTGATAGCACCAGCATTTCCTTTCTCATTGATTTAGCTGCCTTGTGTTTCAACACCTCTCCCTGTTACCAGGGCTAGAAATTAAAACTAAGGAGAGTAACATCTTTTTCCTTGGCTTTGTTTCTGGGCAAAAGAAGTGGGTAACCACTCAAGGGAAACTGCTGTGATTTGTCCTTTTAGAGAGAGACTCCCCAGTGTCAATTCCATGTGTAACTTTTCACACAATGAATAACAGGTGGGACAGACTGATTTTCACAGTTTCTTTGAGGTGGGATAGTATGTTCTTACCAACTCGAATTTGAGTTCGCTCATTTGCAGAGCTGAAGAGTTTGCCATCTAGATGGCTAGAAAGGAAAACAGGAATTGAGCAAATAATCTTTGCCATGACAGCGCTGTGCCTGGGAAGGTCACACAGGATTTTTTCCCCAATTCACCCCTCTCTTTCTTTGACACCAAGACTAAAAGCAGGAATACAAAATTCAAACATTTTTCCTCTCTCAGATACATAATCTAAATAATTAAGGGAAAGCACTTGATTTCCACGTAAAACTGATCTCGTGATAATTTCTATAGAGAACTCATGCATCATGATTACTGAAGTACGTACATCAACGCATTATTCATGGCCACAAAGTGCACACACCGTCTTACTCTCAAATGACCTTCATTATTTGGGACATTCCTCATTTTGGATTCACATTCATCTCTATCCCATACTGAGGTTACCATCTGGTCATTTTTTTCTTTACTGACTCAGCCTGTTACTTTTACATAAAACTCATTTAAAGCTGAGTACTAACCAATTTCTCAAATAGCTTCCATAAATAAAATAAATATACTGTCTGTGATTACAAAGGAAAGGAAATCGGTAGGCACTTAAACATCCTACAGTAGTGTCAGAATGAAGCCAAGGTTAATATAATCAGTATTTGTTTCTCTAATAAATCTTCCCATTAATTTTTGATGTTCATAACAAACAAAGCAAAAATGAGATCCACTAATAAGACATACCAAAATATAGATAAATCTACACATGCAAACTTTAACCTACACAATATACAAAGGTGAACAAATCACTAGCTAAGAAAACTGTAAAGAACAAATGACATGAAACTAAACACGTCTACTTATTTGAGACAACAACGTAGAACAGACAATACAGTATTTGTAACTCAAAGCCACTTTCAACAGCATCATCTAGGGGATTACACACAAGGGAGGACCATACTAGAGATTTCTTTTTACTACTCCAGATAAAATTCTCAGCTTATTTTATCTTTTATACTTTTCCCCCCCCCCCCCTAAAGAAGTTAGTGCATCCACAGCAGCAGGGCTGGGCCAACACCATCGGTTATTATTCACTTGACTGGAGGAATCCATTTGCTCACACTGCATTTCTGCCCCTTTTGGTTCATTTTTTAGCAACTTTCTAGCGATCTGCTTGCAGGCAGGACTAGTAAACCAGGACCACGGAAGAAGAAGAAACAGATTGTTAGTAAAGGAACAGTCACAAGCAGGAAAATGGAAGATACAGAGCTCAAAAATGGCCTTTCTCTTCCTTACAACAAGAGCTCCTACTCATGAGAGAAACCCCACCAAACTGCATCGTGTTCAGCCCCAGGAGCACAGAGGTGTATTTCTGCATCTGACTTTCAAGTTTTAACATACCTATATCTTGTGTAAACTGAGATAGAAAGTTGAGTGAATTGCAGTGTCACACAAAATTTTTTATAAGGGTTGAGAAAGGATTTAATGAGTTTAAGCAGGGGGTTGTGGTTGGAAGTTTTAGAACTTTTGTGACAGACAAAGAGGCACAGGTGTCACAGCTTCCAGGATTTTGCTCCTCCACTGCAGCTAAACATCCTTTTTTATAGCTATGCTTTCCTGTTAAAAAATTCAATGTGCAAAAGTGGTTTTTTAGCTTGCTACCTGCGTGTATTCAGGAAACTTTTATCATTTGAACCATTAGACTTTCTGCCAATTAAAATTTTTCCAAAACTGTGTGTTAATTTGCCTTTGCTTTTCTTAAAATGACCGCGTAATGTATCAAAGCTGAAATATTTTAACCACAGTTTTAAAAGTGTATTAAAACCTTGTCTTGGTTATGCTTCTATATCATCACTTCTGCAGTAACACCAGATCCTTCAAAAAGAAGGTATTTCCTCCATAGGAGTGAGAGTCCTCCGATACCATCTACGATGATCAGTCCTACCTGCCAGGTACTCTGCAAGTGTATCAGAAAGGTGCAGGGCTTCAACCTCAACAATCACTGTTGTATTTCACCGCATGAACCACCATCTGCCACATAAAAGCCTGAAAATGGAGAAAAAAGGGAAGCATAAGCACTAACTACAATTAATGCTGAGAACTGGAGCATCATTTGAATCAACACATTTGAGGTTTTCCTTTTTATAAACTCAAGAAATTGTTGTGAAAGGTAAGTCTTAAAGGACAATTTTCAACCAATTTTAATTACTATTTCTTTAGAAATGGTTTCTTTTCAGTAGCTCTGCAATTTATGGCCGGTTTCTTGTATATACTCTGTCACTGCCTCCTGCAGCATAATTCATCTTTTGTCTCTGCGAAATTATGAATGAGTGTTTTGGTCTCCTTGCTCTTGCCTTTGCCCTTCCTATTCTCCCCTGCTAGAATCCTCAATATTGTTCAGCACTTGAAGTTCAAACTCATCTTATTGTTATAAGGAATATTATTAAGAGCTTTGACTGGGATTCCTACTTTAGATTTCTCAGTTCGATTAATAGAAAATAATCACTCTCACACTCTCCCTCTCTGGTGATTTGGTTAATTAACTGGTAGAAGTAGCACAAATAATTTCTACACCAGTGTACTTATTGTTTTAAAAATTATGTGAAAATTAGTCCCTTACTAGATGATTAGGTTTTTAGATCTGCTAATGAACAACAATAGTCTGCCATTGCTATCTTTTCATTTACTTTTAATCACCAGCTAAGTAACAAAGAAGTGTCTTTTAAAATAATTAAGACTACATATCAGGTCTCTGTAGGATGTCAACAATAAAGGGGTTAATGATGCATCCAGTCATCATGGAAACAATCAAAAATGTCTTGCTTTAAACAATGCAGAACAACTCTCACTATCTAAATGCATCTGTGCCAGAAAATTCCCACAGCTTTACAACATTTTTCATCCTACAGAGATCAAACACACACACAAAATAATGACGGATATCACCTACGTAACAGGGCAAAGATTTAAACTAAAATATCTGTGAAGATCAGCCACTTTCCTCTGACTAGACAGAGCTCTCTCAGCATCATAGTATGACCTCAGCTGTGACAACATGACGTAATAAAAGATGCCTAACCAAATATAGCACTTGGAGGCATATAATGCATTTTTTCTCTCATAATATTAACATCTTCCTGAACTTATCTTCTTTAGATATTTAAAAATGAAAGTTTGAAGAACTGAAAATTAGGTTCCCAAATTTTTATTCCAGAGGGATTTTCTGAAGTCTCTATGACACATAAGAACAAACCTATTTTGGGGTGCAAAAGGGTAATAATTTTGCTTTGAATGTATTAACTTTTTAGTAGCAGTTTTGTGGATGCATATGATGTCTATCTTTGCTGCCATAAAACCAACTCACCATAATTCTAGGATGGGATGCTTATTGATTTTTTTTACACAAATCAAGCATGGAAGCCTTGTGTGCGTGTGTGTGTGTGTGTGTGCACGTGTGTGTGCACATCTCCTTTGACCCAGCCATAAAAGCATGTGGACAAAAGGGAGACTATACGGAGATGCTACGTCCTTTTGTTGAAAATTTTTTTAAAAAAAGATATAGATAAAAAATACTCCACTTACTTAAACGTCAGTGTTTTTACAGTGTGAGAGACTAACAGATATTCAGAGGGTCTGGAAGGGAGAGGTAGGTACTGCACTTAAAATTACCAAAACATCTGTAGTATTTAGAGTAGTATCCCACTGAATAGTAAATACAGCAGAAAGCTTGCTTTAATTCTTGACAAAGAAAGTAAATTGTCCTAAAAATTCTCTATTATGAAGCATTCAAAACATGTATTGGCACTCTAGAGAGCTACTACAATCTAACGCATGCGCTCCCATTTGAAAACTCTCTTTTCAAGCAGCACATGTTTTGGCCCATGCGAGTGCAGTATGTACAGCGCTGTTAGGAGACTGGTAGAAGGCCATCTGTGCTCTGGTTGAAAAGACTTTAGTTAATGTGGAAAGAAACCATATAATTGCTCTCTTCACAGCTTCTATTTTCATTTGGAGAATAGCATGTGAAAATAACGTAAAAATGAGAGCTGGCAATGGCCAAATAGGTAACTTCATCCACCTTCTTATCAGTACAAGATGGTTCTCAGCCATACGCTTGGGGCAACAGTGAATGACAGGAGTTAGAGAGACTACGTGCTCTTGCCAGGCATACCTTTCACACCTTCTACAATACCAGTCACATCACACCCTCTCTTTCAGTCCTTCCTTCCTTCCTTCTTTCCAGAGTTTTGCTCATTTTACACAAAGTGTAAAATCTTCATGGTAACAGGTACCTATGACTGTCTATGTTTGTACTATGTCTGAAAATATAGGCTGAATATCACATAGGCTCTGCAAGCACCATAATAATAGTAACAAATACAATAATCACATTGACCAGGCCAGTTGAAGCTAGCTGTGGAGGTCCCAAATGGTGTGGCAGCTTATTCCCTACTGTAATACTCATCTGAATTTTACATTCACTGTGTGCATTGTTTTCTCACTTTCATCTCGTTAACTCTAATTAACACTCTTTTAAACATTTTCAGTAATCCTCTACCTTGTTTTGGTTTTCCATTTTCTAAAGATTGTTAAATAGCCCATGCGCAATATTGGAGTTAAACTGATGTTAATTTTTAAACAGCTATTTGTAGAGCATCCCAAATGCAATCTGTAGCATGTAAGAGAAAGAGCTTCACCTATTTGTGACTTGATGTCTCCATGTATCCAAACAAACATTAGAGCCACTTCCCAGCCATACTACTTTATAAAAACCTTGTCCAAAGTCACCAGAAGCTTTCAGCCTTCTACAGATTCTAGTGTTAAGGAATTCTTCTGGTTTCTCTTCACCACACTTTACGTTTTTCCTTCACTGATCACTATTATCATTATTTCTATTCTGTGAAGCCTAGCATAGTCTTACTATTATTGCCTTATGACATATCAACCATACACAATATGTCATCATTTTTTCATGTGTCTTAGAACCTTTTAAGTTCTTGTTTAATAACTTCATTATTGAATGAAGCCTCTTTAAAGGAAAATGCTCAGCAATTCTAGAAAATCAAACTGCCTATTAGGAGGTATAATAGGCATTCAAGATGCTAATTTTAAGCATCGCTTTTGAAAATCTTGACTCAGATGCTTGTTTTATAAACATATGAGATTACAACTACAGAATATACATAGCGATGCTTGAAAATGGGAGCTTTTAAAAAACTTTTTAATAAATACTGTGTGAAAAAATCTAGAGCAAAGCTGTACCTAATTTATAGGCTGGTTTGCAGGATAAAACAGGTAATTCAAAGAGGTTTGCAACGCACATTTCACATAAAGATTGCTATTATTTAAAATGTAATGAAATACTCAGGGGTTTGTTTGTTATTTTTTTCTCTATACATTCTTTTAAAATACAAATATAGTTAAATTTGAAAGATGAAAAAAGATGAAAAACTTGTATACAAACCCCCGCGATGAAGAGGTTGACTCTTCTCAGCTGTGTGTGAGACATCTATTTTCTTCACAGCCTTCAACAAGTAAAAAATGTCAACTTTGCAGTTACATGTATTTTGTTGCTTTGCAACACACAGTGTACAATTCTTACTATCCTATACTGGGATGTCTGAGGAATTTGTTCCTTTTTTTAATATTAATGAGTATCATTATGGTTCTGACCCATTAACTTCACCCATGGGGACACTCCAGAGGCAGTCTGTGTATCTGACGAAAGGCAACGTAAATTCAGAAGCACATTGTCCACCATATGCACAATGGTCCTCTGCTTTTCATTCTCCTATAACAAAATGGCTCGTGTATTCAGGAGACTTCAAAAGTGTAGCCAAAAAGACTGAGACGCAGAGTGGTCCTTTTATGCCTTTGATGTACAAAGCAAATCAGCCTGAACTCATCAGAGACTACTGATGACAGGGGCTGGGCTAATCTTCGAATGATCAAAGCATTCAAAGTCAGTGACATTTGCAAGGAAATTAATGATTCCTCCATAAAGGTTTTAACCATCCTATAAACAGGATAAATGTAGAAATCCTTAGATGGATGGTACCATTAAGTACAGCAAATGTTACTGAAAATAATCACAATGGTGGCTCATTTATTAAGAAACTGTTCCCCACATTCATTTACATTCCGCTGAACAGATTGTATGAAAGCGGGTTTTTTTCAGTCTGGTTAACGTTCTCTGAAATGAGAAATTACACACTGCAAAGCAGTACTTTGTGTGTGTCATGTCACAGAATTACAAGGGATCATTATCCAATCTTTGAGGCACAGAATTATTACAGATTTATCAATTGTTTCTACCGATGTAAAAGGTCTGATAATGGCACGACGTGCCTGACTAACAAGAACTACTATAATGAAGTTAAATGCTTTAACTTGTTTAATGATTCTGGTGGCAATTATTACTTATCTGGGACCAGAGAAGAAATTGTAAAATATGCTGTTATCCTTGATACGATTGGAGGTTAAAGGGTGAAACTGTAAATTCAAGGTTGGCATTTGCTTTTTAGAAGAGATTTGTTAACATTGTTAAATATGCTGAAGTCATATTCATACTGGCAGAAGATAAAGCAACCAATCAAGTTTTTTCAGTAGAGCATCTCTCCCTGCGTTTGTACTGTATTGCTTTATTTAATAACAGCAACATGGTGTGTGAATCATTAGGTTCACTAAGTGGTTTTAAGAGTATTTTACCTTTTACTCTGTAGCCTCAAGAAATTCCCATATCAAAGAAAAATATAGGTGAACAATTGTTCTCACTGTAATTAAGCATGATTTTGACATGTGGTCAAAAGAGGAGGAAAAGGAATAATTGGAAAACACTTTTCCCACCTCTAGTAAGTACTGATGTTGCTTATATTAGTGGAATGTCTTGCCTTCAAATTTGTATGCATGCAACTATGAAAAGCAGACTAGAAATTATTTATTATGGGAGCATCAGGCGTATAAATCAGTTGGTAATTTTTGATACACAGCGTAAGACAAACCTATAGGTTTACTTAAATGCCCGCTACTAATATGGGAGTAGTCACCACAGATCACCTCCATCTAATTTTTTTTTTTTGACTGGATACCATTAAGTAAAATTTTTAAAATACTTCTGTCACAGATTGTTTAACTATTTAGGCTCTGTCCTGTTAAGAAAACAACAGTTCTGCTATTAGTAAAGATGGAATTTCTGGAGGTTTTCAAGTGAAGTCTCTTTCTAATGTGCATGTTAACACCCTAAGTGAGCATGGATAGACAAACTTGTATTGGGTTTGTGTGGCAAGGTTTTGGTAGCAGGGGGGCTACAGCGGTGGCTTCTGTGAGAAGCTGCTAGAAGCTTCCCCTATGTCCGATAGAGCCAATGCCAGCTGGCTCCTGGCAGGACCTGTGGCCCTGTGGAGAGAGGAGCCCAGGCTGGAGCAGGTTTGCTGGCAGGACTTGTGACCCCGCGGGGGACCCACGCTGGAGCAGTCTGCTCCTGAAGGACTGCACCCCATGGAAGGGACCCACGCTGGGGCAGTTTGTGAAGAACTGCAGCCTGTGGGAAGGACTCACATTGGAGAAGTTCGTGGGGGACTGTCTCCCGTGGGAGGGACCCCACGCTGGAGCAGGGGAAGAGTGTGAGGAGTCCTCCCCCTGAGGAGGAAGGAGCGGCAGAGACAACATGTGATGAACTGACCCAAACCCCCCCATTCCCCGTCCCCCTGTGCCGCTCAGGGGGAGGAGGTAGAGAAAATCAGGAGTGAAGTTAAGCCTGGGAAGAAGGGAGGGGTGGGGGGAAGGTGTTTTTAAGATTTGGTTTTATTTCTCATTATCCTACTCTGATTTGACTGGTAATAAATTATTTTTTTTTTTCCCCAAGTCGAGTCTGTTTTGCCCATGACGGTAATTGCTGAGTGATCTCCCTGTCCTTATCTCGACCCATGAGCCTTTGTTATATTTTTTCTCCCCTGTCCAGCTGAGGAGGGGAGTGATAGAGCGGCTTTGGGGGGCACCTGGCATCCAGCCAGGGTCAACCCACCACAGACACACTGTAAGAGCAGACTGCTTAGTCAGCAAGCTGGTCTTCAGTCTGGCAAGCAGGCTTTATTTACCCTATCTTTCAGTGTCTATGGGTGATATATCAGTATTTACATGGAACATACAGATTTCAAAATCCTCCTACGTGCTGAATTCATTTTGACTGGATGGATTTCAGTCTATTCCATCAACACTTACTTATAATTCTGCAATTCAATAACTGAATTGATTTAAGACCATATTAAGCATAACAGAACATGATATTCTATCTAAAGTATCTGAAATTTTCACAATTGTTCAACATCAAAGAGTTCTGTAAGTAGAACCTTCAAAAGTGAATAAATTTTCATGCCGTATTGCCATTCTATGAGTCTAACCACTGGTGTTAAGACAAAAGCCTTAATAACTTTACTTGCACTCAAATACGCTGCTCTGGTTTCAGGGCAGTTAGGCTGATGAGTTTTTGCCCCTATGTGCTCATTTCCACATTATATTTGGATTTTTTTTTCTCACAGATCTGATCAGTAACTTGATTCAGTCAAAATCAGAGGATCACAAGATAATTCAGGCTGGAAGAGACCTCAGGAGGTCTGTAGTCCAACCTCTTGCTCAAAGCAGGGACAGCTCTGAGGTCAGACCAGGTTGCTCAGGGTTTATCCAGTCTCATCTTGAAAACCTCCAAGAACGGAGACTGCTCAGTCCCTCTGGGCAACTTGTTCCAGTGCCTGACCATCCTCAGGATGTCAAAGCTTTTTCTTTATTTCCAATCTGAACCTCTCCTGTTCCAACTTGTGCCCATTGTTGCTTGATCTTCCACCATATACCACTGTGAAGATGACATATTCTTGATGACCTCCTCACAGGTACCAGCAGGCTGCTAGTCGATCCCCCCCGAAGCTGTGTCTTCTACAGGCTCCCTGCTCCCTCAAGCCCTCATTGTAGGGCAAGTGCTCCAGCCCCCTCACCATCTTGGCGGCCCTCTGATTAACTTGCTCCAGTTTATCAACACCTTTCCTGTACTGAGAGAGCCCTTGGCGTTAGTCCTTGCTGAACTTCTTTAGGTCTCAGTTGCCCATTCCTCCAGTCTGTTTAGGTCCGTCTGCATAGCAGCTCTGTCCTCAAGTATATCAATCCTTCTCCTCATTTTGGTGTCATCTAGAAACATGAGAGTGCACTCTCTCATCTCCTCCAAGTCAATGAAATGAAAATGACAGAAGCTAGTTTAAAAAAAATAATAGTAGAGGATTTTTTTAATCCCAGATCTTTTTGTCAGACTCATTTTAAGGAGATCAGGAGATCTGACAGAAAAGTAGCATTCAATATGGAATAGAAACAACAGGCACAGGGGAGCAACCTTTCCCTGTGCTCAACTGCAGCATCAAATTTGTCTTTGAAAGCATCTCTATTGTGTTCCTTAGTATAAGGCAGGAGAAAACAAGGGGGTTGCAAAACATAATAGCAACATAGTTGTGATACATAGACAGATTCCTCAAGCTGTTACCCTCATAATACAGCATAGTCTTCCCACAACTTTAAATGCACCTGGTAGAACTTCTCCTCCAATGGACCCATGGCTCTTTTCTTTCACACTTCTGTTTTTCTTCAAAGGTTGATTAAAGAAAAAAATATTACTTTGAAATGTCATACTGACTCCAACTGTACGTACACATATGTTTGCAAGGCCCAGAACACTGAGAAATCTGACCGGTATTTAACAGAACTCTCAAGATCTTTGCTCAGCTCAGAGTGCTGTCTTGGTGCATTTCTGCTTCCTGAACCCAGCTGTTGTAGTTCCAGATTAGGCTAATAGTGCTTTGTTTCATTTTAAATTGCAGTGAAAAGTACAATTGCCCTATTTTTCTTGCACTCAAAAGATTAAAAAAGATTTTTTTCCAGTCTTTCTGGAGGAAAAAAAAAAAACCATAAACAAATGAAAAGGAGCAATAGAAGGGAAGTGCCTTAGCAATTTTACCTGTGAACTATGCTAGAGCTCTAATTATAATGATAAGGATCAAGAAAAAATAAAAACCAAACCTGAGAAAACATGACTATTTTCATTAGTCGGCACCAATTCAGGAAACCTAGGATGGCAGTGTCAAATCTGGTCAGCTTTATACCTTGCAGTATTACTGCAATGCTGTTTATTCACCACACTGAGGTGTAAAATTTGCAGCTACGCACATCCCATTAGTCTTTTTTTTTTTTTTGATAACTAAAACAATACAAATAACTATACTTCCACTAGTGAAAAGGACATAATCTGTTTTTCCAGTTATGAGATGGGTTGCTATATCTGCACCAGAAATAGAATCTGGACATGAACCTGTTTCACTCCTACCATTCTCTCCCTGCTTCAGCTCTTGCCTGTTAGTTCTGTTTCGACATTTCAATGATGTCAGTTCTCCTTTGTCAAGTTTGATTTTATTTAACTCTGCTTTTCTGCAGTCAGAAGCTTCCTTTCCACTGTTTATGGAAATATGCAAAATAGGTCTATAATACTTATTCTGTTCAGTGTGACTGATACACTTCAACACTGTAATTCACCAAAGAAAATGTCAGTTTTAAATTTACAAAATAAATGTTTGATGTTAAGTTTAGAGTATGAATGAAACACGTGGAATTCACAGCATTTGTGAATCTCACCCAGGTGATCTTGCCAGACAGAAATCTGCATGAACTAGGGAGCACAGGCATGTATACAGTTGTGGGTTTTCTGCTCTTTTTGTTTTGTTTTGCAATTGGAACATAAAGAAAATGAAGCTTAAGCTTAATTAGCTGCAGTAAACTAATATACAAGTGGTTTTGTATTTATTTGCTATGTAACTTACACTATTTTGGTTACTTGTGTATGTCACTGAATTGGAAAAAAAAAGGAATATGAAACGTAATTAACCAGACTAAATTACCAATTGCAATATTTTCAGTAATCAACAATACAAGACATTACTTGCTGAAGAAATATGTAAAAAATTAAAACAATTATATTTGAGGATTTTGCATCCATTCACAGTTGGAAGTACAAACAGAAAACAAAGTGAACGGGAATTAAATTATCTGTGGAAATTATTCATTCAGCTGTCACCTTATTATTTTCATCCTTTTAAACCTTAATCCAGTTGATTTCATCCTAGAAATGGAATTAACATTATAGCCATTCTGTAAAAAATCTCAGTGACAACTAAAAGAAAAACAATCACCTTTCTACGGCTTCACGAAAGACAGAAACTAATTCTGTTTGTGTGCAGTTGGGAAGTTATAATTCAGATTTTTTTATAGCACTTGCTCATCATATTGAAAGAGAGAAGAATTTTTAAATTTTCCTCCATAGGTTTTCTTAACAGCTATGTTTCTTCAAGAAGAAAATTTGAGACCAATGACTTTCCAAGTGCTGCTAACAGAGGCTTCATGTGTGCTCACCAAATAAAAACGTTTCTAACTTCAAAGGTAAGTGGTTTGTAACGCTTGGGCCACAGCAACCTTTAAAAGAGAACTACTGTTTTGAATAATCTGTTCCATTATATATACACCAGAGATTCCAGGACCAGCTCTACTAAGGGCCTCTACTTAGTAGGGCTCTGGGCTTGACCTGAGAAACACATAATGCACCTATTGCAGTATATGCTGATAGGTGATCTCCACTGAGCAATCCCTCTTTCCGTGAGATTAGAATTAAAGCTGGGGCAGGGGTTTGGTTTCAGGTTTGGTGTTGTTTTTTTTTTAAGTAAAGTGATTCATATAATAAATGGAAGTAAAATTTTAGGTGAACCAGAACTGTTCATGAATTTTTATTTAATTTATCATATCAGAAAAAGGAAGACCACATAAAAATATTCTGAAACAATACTTGCATGTTTAAATATATAGTTAGTATTAAATGATCCCCAAACCCCCAAAATTTTTGCAAGCTAGTTTCCTAAGCAAACAAAAATATGATTTACATCACTTACCTCTCCTATGGTCTAGTTCAGCTTCAGAACTCAAAAGTCTATAAATAAGCACATTTAAAGTGCAATATGTTGCTCTTTGTTATGTATTCAAACTGACAAATTATTTTATAGCATTCTCCAGTTTTATAACATTAAGCACTTAATCAGTAAAATCCGACTCTTTTCAGAAATTAGGGGCCTCTAACAATTTAGCTTGATTCCTTTTAAATGTCACTCCTGTATGAAACATCCCTATTCACTGAAAAATCATTGAGACTGCTTATCAGGTAAGGGAAATAGAGACTTTCAAGCTGGCTGCTCCTTTCACAAGAGAGATTGTCATACGTCATATTTTATTAAAAATGCTTTGATGTTTATGCTTGGAGGAAATTCTTCTTTGAGGAGGACTTAGTTTGTTCCTGATTTAAAAATCCATTACTGACTATTCAGTATTTTTCATATATTCTACTTTGTTTAAACTCTCCAGAAAGAGGTCTGGGATGTTACCTTTATTTTGTGAGCACAGTAGGAAATCTTTTCTAATGTTGAGAGTGAATTGTGACTTGCCCTGTTTCTGAAGATGAGTATTTGCAGCTATGAAAAAGGATAGCGTTATCAGTGACTCTCCTTGGTTTCGAAGACTTTACAAAGAAAGGTTTCTGTTATTTTCCTAAAAAATAAGCTCATGTGTGTATCCTTTATAAGTGTCTTTATCTTAGGCACAGAAGAAGTCAATGTTGAAGTGACTTAAAGTAAAATTATCAGACATTTACATGTTAAAGATGTTTCTGGGCTTGTAGAGAGTTTTCATAATTTGTGATGTATGATACCTCCTGCTGAATATCCTACTAGTAATTTCTCTTTATTTTTAGAAAATCTAGCTCTTCATCCCATTTTCAAGGGATTTTAGCTCACAGGAGCCTAAAGGCATGTTTACAGTACTCAGTGGAACTCCTGTTTGAGGACTTGTAACATAGCAAATATGACCTGGTAAATTCAATAGAGTGAAGCATAACTTGTATTGGTGTGTGCTGTGTTGACCAATGTTTTTGGTTCCAATACTATCTTGCAGGGTCAGCTTAGCTGACTGTACCAACTGATGATTCACGTTTGGTGTTACTTATATTTGAGTCTATATAACTGGTTTTGATAATGTCACTCTAGGCTTTCAAAAGAATTGAGAGAGATAATTCCCAAATGTGTTGAACATATGAGACTGATTTGAATGCAAAAGAACTTAGTTCTCATATAGCCATTTAAATGCCTAAGAAGATATTCAAAAGAGCTTGGGTTCTGAGCCATTTCAAAAATGTGGTCTCAACTGTCAACTGTTAAGGTATACAAGTTATATAGACCTAAAGAATTTTATTGATCTCGATTTTGTGGGTATCTAGCAGAAGAGAAACAGGGTCTGAAGTATCCAAGGCCCAAATCAGAGAGGACAGTGAAGTAAACAATAATTTTACGTGATCTTCCTTTCAGCATTTACGAGCTCACTCATTTGAATTTAGAGAGTTTGGAGTTTTAGGATCTTAATATTAGTCATGAATGCCAGCTCTATCACTGATATCCACCAAGTCATTCAATCTGTTTACGTATCAGATCTTGTGCTGTAGAATGAGAAGGTATGTCCTCTGCATCATAAAAAATTGTGAAGACAACTCAGTAATGACTCTGATGCTCCCAGTGTATAGGGAAACAGATAAGCACCTAATACATTACTACTTGCTTTTTATCTCTCACTTTACTCCCTTATTTTAATTTTCCTCCTCAAGTTTCCTGCCACCCACACTGTTCCTTCCTTCCTTTTTTTCATCCATCTATACTTTGCCTCCCATATACTTTTTCCTATGTACCCTTACATGCACATCAGAGTAAGGATAATCTTACCACCCAAATCTAGATGTTGATATTTCCCATTACTAACAATAAAGTCACGTCATTCCTTCCTATCTCATTCCTTCCCTTTTCCGTATTGTGTGTTTCACATACATTTTGGTATCAAACGATCAGATAGCAGGTGCTGCATGGGGACTTTAATGTTTACTCTAAACCCAAGCCATTCAGTGATGACCTGGCCCACCAGAATAGCTGCTGACAATTTGCTACTAGTGACACTGCTATGCAGTGCTACTTCTGGGATCTATGATTCAAACAGTAATGGAAGAAACGGAAAGATGAAGCATCCACAGGTTTTGAAACATTCACAGCTCTCTGTTGCTGCTAGTCAACATTAGGGGTTCCGGCACCCCTGTAGTGCAGAGAGAGAGAGATCCACCTAGTGACTGATTCATCTACAACAAGACTTGTGCAGTATGTTAACAACATGCAGCACAATTTATGCTTATAAGCATGCCAGAGAGCACGATTCCATTTATATTCAAATAAAGAAGCCTTTATACATACCACCTCCTCTTTATTTTGATTCTCCCATTAACCCCACTAGTTAGGTTGTGATCATGGTTATCAAGGCTGTTTGATATGTGCCCCTTTGCTGATTGTGACACTTAGCTGAAGACCTGACCCAGGTCTCTCCTCTAGTAGCATATGAATCTTTTTTACATTTTCTTTCCAGCTTGTAATAGGACAAAGTGATGCTCCCAACCCCACCCCTTGATGCCTTGTACAAATAGATTTATTACAAACATGAAACAAATCATGAACACAGAAAGAAAAGCACATCTTGTAATCTCTACATGACAATAGAATCCATCCCTCATTTCAGCTCATCTTTACACTAAATGACCAAATGAAATGATGAACATGGTAGAAGTTCACACGCATGGAATCTAGCAGGCCACTAACAGCTGACTTGAAAAATATGGGCTCATATAAGTCAGCTCTGCTGAATCCTCCTGGGACAACTGCAGAGATTACTGCTCCCAGTTATTGCTCCCACCCCACTGACGGAGGTTACCACATCTTATGCAGGTGCTTATGCCGGCACCTCAAGTGTGTAATTCAGAGTACAGACCCTAAGCTCCATTGGACTATGAACCTCAGCATCTGAAGGACAAATACATGCCCCATTTTGTCTTCATGATATGCAGGCAGTGACCTCTGCAAAGATCAGATGGGCCAATAGCAAGGAAAGCATTACTGCTGCTGTTTCAAGTAAGATTTGGCAGGCAGACGCATTTGCTGCAGTCCAAAGAATCACTCAAATAGAATGACACAGATCACAAGTGACAGGTAGAAAAATTCTGCACAGAAGAAACTAAACTTATTTCACTCATTTTTTACAAAACTAAATTCCAGGAATTTGCCTTCACTTAATGCACACATTTGCTGCAGCATATTGTGAATACTTTTTTTTCCTTTGATGTCTTCAGTTTACCTGAAATATTTTGTAGCTAACTTATTGGAATATATATAACCAGCTTCTATAGATTTATCTGATCTTTGCTATTTCATTGCAAACTTCACAGAAGATGAAAATAAAAGCCAGGTTTTATGACTGACTTGCTGCTGCCTAATTATATGGAAACACTGCTTTTTTGATAATAATGATAAGTTAGCAGCTTGATTTACTAATCAGATTCTGTATCTAGGGATAGGAAGTGGTGTGTGTGCACATATGCACATGTATATTTGTTCCAAAATCTGCATTTTATCTAAGTTATCATTGATCAGTAACTAAATTTTCAACAGTACTTGTAGAGAATAATTTGGCTGAATCATTAAGTACAACACGGTACCTTTGCAAGTAGAAATCTACAGTTCTGTCTAGAAAACAAGATAATACCAGTATTATATACTACATTGAAATCCAACAATATTGATGGAATGAATTACTTATTCCCCTGAATAAATAAGTCCGATCAGAGAACAGAAATAATAAAACTATGCAACTCACTAATCATGCAAACGATACTGAATAATCAAAATAATTTGCAAAATGCAGACTGAAAACCATTTGTTTAACAAGTTGTTTAGCCAGTCCATCCAAACTCAGAGTCACTGCCAAAAGACTCCGGGTCTGTAACAAATATAATTTACAGCAAATGTTCACACTGCTATGCTCAGAAAAATAAGATATCAATCATTTCATTTCTATGCATCAGTTTGACTTCAAATCTATCTTAGTAACAACCAGAATTTGCCCTTATAACCAGCAAAGTATGGGCATGTTTGTTAGCAGGCAAATACACATACCATTCTGGGCACCTGACCATTTTCCCACTGAAGCCCATGACTGCAAAAGGCCACTGTCTGAACTGCCCATTTATACATACATGAGTTTGGACACTTCAGGGATGAAAAAGCGTAAAACTGCAATTTTTGTTCTATTGATGCACTTCATGAATGGGTGGAGAAATTCAGCCTCCAATGAGGACAGTACGGCTTTCTTCTCAAAGCCATCTTAGTGATTCCAGGCAGAACTCGCTAATTTGGTATGACCCTGCCTTGAAGAAAATTCCCTAGGTTTTTTGCTAGACTATTGACATGCTGATTTCTTTTACTCTGCTGACCTCTTCTGAAATGTGGCTGAATTTGTTTGGTGTGACATCTGCACAGTTTGTCCTACTAATTGAAAGACTAGATGTGACTTATTTCCCCAAAGACTGTCTGTAGTCAGCAAGCAGGAACAAACTTCAGTCATTTCTGATTGGCTACATTTCAAAATCATGTCCCAGATGTACCTGGTTTGTGTTTTCTGTGTGCCATTCATTTCTTTTAAGCTGACATTTTCATTTAGTTATCTCTCATCAGCTAAGACAGGCCAAGAGATGTTTTTGGTTTCAAGCCAGCTGCCCTTGCGCCTGATGTGTCCCTCCCCTAGAGAGCAAACATACAGGTGAAGCTCCTGCTTACTCCCAAGTCAATCTATATAGCAAAGAAATTACGGAGTTGATGTCAAGTAACAAGAAATGGGGAAAAATGCTCCCAGTAAGGACAGATGAACTAACATGAACTATATAACTCCTATTTCTACAGAAAGTATCCTGAATTTTAGGCTTGTTACTCACCAGCATTTGCTTCTGGCTCATCGTTTGAAAAAAATTAAGCAACCAAAAAACACTGAGGAAATATCATCATTAAGAGGAAATTGAGACAAAGAGAAGAATGACCTTCTCCCACATTTTACAGTGCCTGGGCCAGGAACAGAATTATTTGAGCTTCAAAATCCCACTGTAAAACTTAGGAGATCTAAAATTGCCCCGGAACTGGAGGGGACATACATAATTTGAAAATTGTCCCAGTAATCAAAGATGAGGTTGTCATGAGTCATTCTAGCAGATGAGCTTTTCTTCTTGACTCTGAAGACTGACAAAGCTACTGGCAACCTTGAGCAAGATTTGCATGCCTCTGAAGTCATCTGCACGAAAATGCAGTACAAAGGGGACGCAGAATCTATTACGATATTTTGGAATCAGTATTACACTCATATTTCAGCTGAACAGAAAAATGGGATTTTATGACAGATGGTAGTAGAGAATTGGCAGGAACAATTAAGAGGTGAAGAAGGCATGGGAAATGTATTTTTTGTTAAAAAGCTTCTCTGGAATTAAGCAATATGTGTCTCTTGACACCATTTCAGTGCATAGATATGTTTTAAGACCTGAGAAGGTAAGACAGGCCAAGAAGTTCTTGGGTTTTAAGTCAGCTACACTTGAAAAAGGTCCAGTAGATATTCATCAGCATTGCAGTTTTTGCCTTGTGAATTCCAGGAAACTGAAAATACACATCAACATTTTTAGATGGTGAAGATATACTTAGAATAACTTATTCTCCCTTACCCCACTTCATCATAAGTCCTGATATATTTGCGAAATTTATAGGAATTTAATACACATTTTTGCCAATTAAACACATTTTGAAAATCATGCATCTTTTCTGCAAGGATACTTCCGATAGCTTATACAACCAGCAAAAGCAAGGCAGAAATATTCAGTGAGTTACAAGGCATTCTTCCTTAGTCTTTTGCAATGACTAACCCTAGCAAGCATATTTGATGTTAAGATTAATGTTCATTTCTGAGTGATGTGGATTCACACTTCACTTCTCTGAAAATTACTCACTGCTGACAATGGATGAAGCTGCACTGGCGTCGAACATGGTTCAGCTGGAAGTACGGTGACAGAAAAAAGAGTCAGGCCCATTTCAGGGAGAGGTTTTAAGCTGATGTTTTTGAAGGTGCTTTTTTGTCCTTGGCTATATACCCAGTTAAATTTTGCTCAGCAAAATGACCACTGCACTGTTGAGACATATAATTCAGGCTTCAACTATGTCCTAATAAGGACTATCAGCAAGGATGCTAATTGGTGTCAGATGTGATTAGACCACTGTTCTGCAAGAAGACTACTGATTTGTTTTCCTCTACTTCTTTACTGCTGAGAATCGAGCACCAGGTGACTCAATACCCTCACCTGAAGTAGGATTCAGAGGAATAAAGACACTTGAGCTTATCACCAAACCTTCTATTCTGTCTACTAAGGCTTTGTTTCTAAGATGAGATTAGGTATTGTTTTTATCATTCAGAAGTGACAGAAAATGTGGGCATCTTTTCCTGTAATTTTATAGACAATTGTAATAAAGATCAACAGAATTTTTATATAAAACAATGCAGAATTGTGACGCATTGTTGATTATACAATAGCAGAACATCAACTCAAACACTTTCCCTTTTGTAAATCCAGCAAAACAGAAGCACTGTTATTTTGTAGTGACTGCTTTTGTATTGCTTTTCTTACCAAAACATGTACATAAGTAAATAAGATATATCTCTCCTCACGCCCAATATTTAAAAGCGTATGCAGGAACTGTGGACTACAGAGAATTGCAGGTGAGTATTTCAACACTTAAGACAACCTTCTCCTCTCCTGCTTCCCTCACCTTTTCATGATTCAGTTGACACACAGAAATCACAAGCTACTTCTTACAAAATGTCCTCTACAGGATATTCAAAGAACAATGCACACAGCCTTGAGATTGAAGACTCTGAATTCAGCAGAGAATAGCTGGAAACTATTGTTGACTTGATCTTCCTTTTCTGAGCAAACTATATCCAAAAGCAAAATCAGATTTGTTCCAAGGAAGTCTAGAGTCAAGATTTGTCCCAGAAGACAAATGTGGTGCTCCCCAGTTGATCCCCAGGTTGATCCCCAGTTCCAGAGAACTGGGGGGAGGGGACAGGGGAAGGCCTTCTTTTGGATGGGAACTAAAACAAAACCATGAAATGAAGGAATGGAGAAATATCTAGATAGTGAGATGGGAAACAAGGTGACAGAGATTGGTTAAGAATGCAAAAAACTGGAGGTAAAGGAATGAAGCACACAGAAAAAGGCTTGAGAGTAAAGGAAGCTATCAGTAACATACTAGGGAAAAAAAAGCACAAAAACAAGGGGGGGGAAAGACAACCCAGGAGGAGCGGGGTTATTTAAAAAAAAAAATCAGAGTTAAGTTAGACCCAATCACCATGCACTTGTGCTGTATTGTGCTTTGCTTCATAGCCCATTTGATGAGTTCTCTTTGCTTTTTATTCAAGGCAAAACAACAATTCAAGCTGACACAGACATATACAGAGTGTGTGGGGGGTGGGAGTGCATTAGAGAAGCTATTTTGATCTCTGTCCATTATGCTGTATTTACAGGACCTGACATTGTTTAAACAAAACTTTAAAATAGATTTCTGACTTGGAAAATGTAAATATTATAACAGTGAAGACATAACCACAGCTTAAAGAAATGGGCGAGGAGGTTAAATTCTAAGTTTTCCTTCTCTCAGAACTACTGCGTTTGACTGAGAAGAATGGCAGGATGAAGGCAGCAGCAAGTGGGAAATCAACGCTTTCATAACATTTAATGTCCCATTGGCTGTAAAACAATTTTAGGATCTCTTTGAGTAGGAAAAAGGATCAGTGCAAATGTCTTGACAAAAATCCCTCAATATTATATATTTCAGCGACTTTGAATTCAAGGACAAAGTCTAAAGGCTACTGTCTGCACTCACAATGTATGCAACAAAAATGCCTGCTGGCCACTGGGACGTGCTCAGGTCACTGAAAAATAGCCGATACAGTAGAAAGAAATTGTGAGCCCAATTCTCAAACAGAGCATAAGGTGTCTGAGCCCTTAGGCCTGGTTCCAAAACCTTAATGTCAGCCAGGCCCCACCCACTGACTTCAATAAGTCCTGACCCATGCTGATACATATGCACATACACTAATTACGACTGTCAGAGAGCGGCTTTCAGCTACAGCTCTCCCGCTCCATTCCTGCAACATATCATGCAGCATCTTCTGGCAGTTCTAGACGACAGCGCTTAAGGGGACTTGCAAGTTTGACAAAAAAGTTGGTGAAATTGATTGGTATTTAGAGTTTAGTGGTCTCCTATGAGTATTCCTGTGCTTCTCTGACTGATTTTGATGAAGTGCTTTTATTTGTCTTTCTACCGAGAGACTGCAGATGAATTTGCAATAGAGCAGCATGGCTCCTGTTTAGCTTTGTCAGGCACCACTTAGCCATGTTATAATTTATTTTCCAGGAAAAAATATTTCTCATGAGAGCTTCAGGCTAACACAGTTATAAAGCACCTGGCTACCATTCAGTTTCGTGTCTGAAAGCAGTTTCATTTCCATGCATAAACAGAAAAATACCAAACTGGAGAGGAAGAAGAACCAGAAGTTCCTCCAGGTACATGTGCTGTAGGTACACAGGTCTTCTTTCAAGTGGCATTTAATTAAATCAAACACCACCTTAGTACCAAAGTTAGCAGAGTCAAGGTTAAAATAGGCCTATGTAGAAACACAGACACTGCTGTCAGTAGTGGTGATGCCACAGCAGGCTCTGGGAAGGGTTACTCACTTAAAAAAGCAGCCTGTCCCTGCTCATTGCTAGGTTGGGAACTGACTGTTCTAAATTTTTGAATAGATTTAGACCTGTATTTAACTTTGACGTACTGTGTAACAGAGCAATCTTTACCTTGCTTCAGCTTTACTTGGTGAGAGTCCTTTTTACTCAGAGTGCAATCATGGTGGTGTTTGTTGGGGTAGTTTTGTTCCTATTTTCTGCTGAATTACAGTGATTAGTGAGCAGTTTGAAAGCACCAAGCTCAAAGATCTTTTCTGCTTTGATCACCATTACTGTTATTCAAGAAGAGGCACAAGTATGGTTACAGGATGAACGTAAATATCAATTCAGTTTCACTGCGCTTAGAGGATCTGTTGTACTTTTTTCCTGTGCTTTCTTCCTACTCTTTATCTCATTAGAATGCAGGGGAAGAAATGTAGTTATGTACATATAATTAAGACAGAAAGTCTTTCTAGAACATGCCACTAATCATAAAATGTGATTTCTAGCGTGATTTATAATTAAAAGAATATTTTTGTTTATCTTGCTTATACCTTGCATTTTAAGAAACAGAGATGAAAAAATCTGAAGATCCAATGAGAAAACGGAGCGCGTTCACAGGGAACTGCTCTCCTTGCCAGTTTAATCAGCTGTGATGTTTCATTAGCAATGACTTAACCAAAGCAGACAATGCTTATTGCAGCACCTAGCCCTATAATCATTGCACATTACTACTGTTGGGTGCGTTTTTTTAAATTGTTCATTGAATACATTGCACTATTTACAAGTAACTGGTAACTGCAGGCTCAGGCTTAGATCAACCAACCTGCAGCCTCCAAAATGACAACAGGACAGTTTGGCAAGGAAAACCACCTAAATTTTGCAAACTTTGGTACAAAGAGGATGAAACCCAAATTTTAAAACCAAGTTCAGACAATCACTTTTCACAGAACATGTTGAGCACTCCCATCCATCCATCCAGAGTAATTACATTCATTCTTTCACTTACACCTCCCAGACATTTTCAGGAGTACTAATTCAGCTGACCTAAAATTGCCTATTTGCACATTGGTAGCACCACTCTGCTTATTGTACAAAAATGTCACCCTTTATTTAACTTTAGCCCTGGAAAGTTACCAGTAAATGCAAAACTGTGAGACAACACGAAAAATCTGACTTCCCGATGCTTTCCCACCAGTGTGGTAAGTGATACATGTCCAGATGCTCCAAAGACTTTTTTTTACTGCTGAGGGTGAAGTACAGATTTTTAAAACAGTAACTTTATAGAAATTATTGTGAACTAGTGAGCAGGATAATGAGGGATTGATTGTGTTGAACTGGATGAAGGGAGATGGATGGAGCACTGGTTGTGCTATGAGAAAGAACTGCAACAGCACTATGCTGCCTTCGTGCTTTGAGAGAGCGCCAAGGGAGAGGGATTCTGACGCAGGGGATGCTGCCGGCAAGAGAGTAGGGCTAGACTTGAAATCCTGTTTCCTACAAACTTCTGGGGAAATCTAAAGCAGATCACTTTTGCTCTGTGTAGCTGACTTACTCGTCTGTAAAATGACAATAATAGGACTTCTTTATCTCCAAGAATAAATAGTGGAAAGACTGGAAAGTAGTCAGATATCATCATCAGGAGGACAGGGTAACACAGTAGCAGCGTAACACAAGGCAACATTTCTATTTTTTCAAGTAAATTCAAAACAAACTGGAAAAAGCATTCAACATCTCTGGGATTAAAATGGAAATAGAAAGAGGATATTTGGACATATTTTCCCCTCAGAAAATAGTATTGATATAATTTTGCTCTGACTTTGTAATTTCCGTAGCTTATTATAATGTAGCTGTCCTCTTTGATTTGTGTATTGGAACATACAGTGCAACTGCATATATTTGTAGAAATAGGCTTATTATTGTAACAACTCAAGGGAATCTTCTGAATTGAGGGAAAATATTTACATTGGAACAAATCACATTTTACCAAAAAACTAACTGTTACACTGAGAGCTGTATACTGTTGTAATTGCACTGTCCTAATTACACACATTGCATTATTTAAAAAGAATAGCATTGTTTATTTGCAATATCCTCTGCTTATTTACAGTTGCATATTTGAACAAGGAGCAAGGAGTTATTCCTACAAAGCAGCAGAGAGATTGTTATCTGCACAAAACCACAAAATTAATTCAGTAGAGGAAATCTACTCTCAAACAGAGCAAGAGAGAAATTCCTCCTGAGGCAAGACATTCTACAATTGTTTCTAAATTTCTGTATAATTAACAAAGCACTTACCATCTGCAGTGATTGACCTGTCAGATCTGCTCCTCTGAGATAATTTCAGTGACATTTTAAAAAAATAGTACGAACATAAAAAAGCCATATTCAACTTGTAGGGAATGGTGTTATCCTGTAAATAGAAATTACAAACACTCAAGATGGAATTAGTTTACAACAACTGCTGATTAACACCAGTAGCCCCGATCAGATGAGTTCAGCTCAGGTATTAGTGGGATAGCCTTTGTTGGCTATCATAACAGTGACCCTATTTTGTCTCCTATATTTTATTGTGTAAATGCCTCTCTAACATATGAAAAGGCATCTCGGAAAATTCACTTCCTTATTTAGACTAATCCACTAAACAATGTTTACACTCCATATTAAATGGAATTATTGGGAAACTTAATTTTAAACAAAAAAGAGGGTGATTCTCCATTGCTTTGCACCTTCACTGCACATTTATTTTGACCCAACTAATTAGTGTATCAAGTTGAACTAAGGCTACCAAGCAGCAGTGATGCCCTTTTTACCTCAGCTGTGTGAATATCTGAGTATGTTTCAAGGCACCAGAAAATCTAGCCTGGTACTGTTTTGTTTACAGAGAAAAAACATTCCGTCTTTTCTTTATAATTTTTAATTAAATCTACTAATCCCAAACAGCATAATTTGTGGATTAGCTCCATCTCTTTAACTATTCCTCTTTCTGTTCCTGTGTTACATTAAGTATTTATAGATGCTGCAAAAATGCTTCTCCATTAACAGCCTGTAATATTTCTTACTTCACAAACCTGAATTTCTGGTAAATGTTATTTAGAGACATGTAAAATACAATTTTATCCAAACCAATACACACTTTTCTCCCACCAGGTTTTGTAAGTGATCTTTTTAAAAGTAGCACAGAAAAAGAGCTGGATGTTGTGTGGCATGAGAGATGAATGCATCTTCAGTTCTAAGGAACAACTATTGAAGTTTCAGATTGGTAACGATCACAGTCAAAATGATATTTTAATCTTAGTACACAGTAGGGAATAGACAGTTACTGCACAGTTCACTAGAATTTTACCCCCCTTGACACATGAAAGAGCAAGTAGTCTGACTTTTCATCTTATTTCAGAAGAGATCCCCTTCTGGAGGTGGTCTAGTCAAGTCCAGCCAGTGCTCCTAATACAGAAACTTTCAGTTCTACAGTAAATGCGACTGATCTTTTATCTTTGATTTAAGTTCATTGCCACAAAATCAAGATGAATTTGTTGAAGTGTAAGGTTAAAAAACTGCATAAATGAGAACTCCTACAGTAAAAGTTGTTTGTAAATTTTTGATCAATGACTTTTTACAATATAAATTGTAAAAGGGCTATCAAACTCCTAAAGTATCTTTGACAATAAATAGAAAGTTTAATCTTCTTTTCTTCATTTCAGAGAGATTTTTGTACTTTTTTTTTTTTGCAATCCATATTGCTGGATGCACCTTGCTATTTTCTCTTGATTCAGTGATAAGGAAGAGAGAGAAAAGTCTATTTTTCTGCTTTTTCTATGATCCCAGTTCTTTGAAAAGGTGTGGTTTCAGTGGGTGGTATATTCGTTACAATTGAATAGTGGTAGTTAAAGGGAAAGCAGTGAGTGCAATTTCTTCTTGTTTGCAGGTAATGGATAATGAAAGAAGAAGTGAGAATAAACTCATATGGTCTTCTAACAAACAAAAAAGTACTAGCACAGATTGAAGCCTTCCTTAGTCTTCGAATGAAAAAAAAAAAAAAGGCATAGAAAGAAATCACAGAAGAAAGAAATATTGTGTAGGTAGTTGTCCTGTGAAGCCTGTCAGGGAAGAGACAGCTGTAGAAACTGTAATTTTTTAATTTGGAAAGATCCTCAAGAAAACGTCCAAGTCGACTAGGACTTGCACTAACCATGGAGATGTTTCTTGAGAAACAGAAGCTAAACATATGGTAGAATCAAGAATACAAAGCATCCCACACCGTCAAAAAAGGAGAGCAAACATGACTGAATCCTAGTGAAATGCATATCAGATGAATTAGAGGACCCATAAAAATGAGGAACTATTCTTACACGTTATTAATCTTATACTGCATAATTATACTATTCCTACGCAGACACCTTGAATCAGGTGGACTGAACCAACTAAAGACCTGGTACTTTACTGGGATCATCATACTTTCAGAGCACTGCTACAGTCTGTCCCCAAGAAAGAACTCCTTAACTACTAAGAGTTTCCAAAGAAGGGACTAGTCTAAAACATTTCACAACGGTGAGGATTTTTAAAAAAGGAAAAAAAAAAAAGAGAGGAATCAGCCGAAGGAACCTCTCTGTCTTAGAAGAGCCTCAACCATTTGTGACTTCCCGTACTTCTGAACAAGGACAGTATTCATTTAAAAACTTACCTTGGCAAGCATATATATATGTATAGATAAATCTACTTTATATCATGCTATGAGTGCTAATCTTATTGCAGAACATAGTGATTACAGCTTCCATTGAATTACTACTTTTTATAATTCATTGTAGTGAGGTATTACCATGTGACATCTCCAAGCTGGTGAGCACTTCATTATCTTTAAACAGAAAAATTGAAGGAAACCACTTATGTTGAACTGTTGATCTCTTTCTTTCTCATTCTACGTTACAAGAACAAGCCATACAATAAACTAGGACTTCCTAGAATCCAGCTGGTTTAGCAACTGGCCTTATATGTGCCTACTAGTATCAATATTAGAAGTCCTTAAACTGCTTATATATGACATCACACTCTATATAGCACACAGAATAAACTACACTGATGTCCATACACTATACTACTTCCACAAGGCACATTTTACTTTTGAGATGTGCAGATATACATGCATACAAATTATGTACATCCATATAAATGCAGACAAGCTATTAAAATTGGCATGATTTACCTTTGCTTTTAAGGTAAAAATGCTAAAACCTCTAATTTTAGCATAACAAGGACAAAGGTAAAATGCTGCTTGAACTTGTGCACATTATTTCAACTTTTAGGACATACCCTCTGAAGGAAAATGGATTATTTTCCAAGGGACTGTACAAAGATTTTTCATTTGTGCTCAGACAGAGAAATATCCTACATGATGACACATTTTTAATTCTCTATTTAGAAAGCTTTTGGTGTCACCTTGGAGAGTCCCAGAGTGTGCTTACTAAAGTAAGCTTAAGAAGAAGGTGTGACAGCTGTGGTTTTTGACATGAAAACATCTCTCACTATAGGTACAATAACATTTTATTTATCCTATTTTGATGAGTATGTGCTGACATTTAAAAGACCAGAGAAGGAAAAAAACCTAGCCCCTATTTTATGGGAGAAAAAGAAAGTCTTTCTGTGTTTTGTTTTGGTTTTGCTTTTCTTGAAGATTCTCACATATCTTAGCTGTTCTAAATGTTAACAGATGCTCAGCAGACTTGAGAACAGTTAAAAGAAAAATTCACATATAATTCTCTGATTAAAAATTCAGCAAACAAATATATACTTACAACTTTTAAAGGGATACAAATAAATTAAAAATATTCTTTATTTCCATGCTTACATAAAAAAGGGAATTTTAAACACTTGAATATTAGTATTTTATCTTGATCTTTTCTTTCTGAAGTTACGCATGCCATGGTAACTTACAGAAGTTGTTTTATAACATGCAAATAATACTGTACTGACATTTGCTGCTGGATAGTTGCTCAATGACCTATATGAAATGAGTTGTTTGTCTAGCTGCTAATGAATCAATATTTCATATCACAAAACACATGACCTCAGCTGACAGTATGGATTGTAATATCAGTTGCAGAGATTAAGGCTTGCCTGATTGTGGAAAAATGCCTAGTTGTCCCTCGCATCCAACACTTTGAAGGGATATATGAAGAAGTTTACACTCCCAATATTAGTATCAGTAACCATTAGACACAGAACTTCTCCACTGAAGTATGTACATGAGTACTAATTTCTTAAAAGCTTTTATGGAAGTTCATTCTATAAACACAAAATGAGTGATGGAATCTATGAGCTCAGAAAGTGACTGGGACATTTTATTTTGCTTAGTTCCTAAAGTACATACAAAAGTTCCAATTACATGCAGCACCAATCTAATACGAAGCAGCTTAGTGTGGTTTTAAATCTTAAATGTGAGAAAAGTTATTGTTTGGCTAAATAACTTCTATAGCTCACCTCATCAAGGAAACATATATTTCCAGATTGCATTTGTCTTACTGAAGCTGTACATTGGATAGTATCAAAGAGATTTAAGAAAGTATGAAGAAGGGCTGAATGGAGGACATTTGACTACAACTAGCTTCATGGACTATATTGCTCAAAGCTTTTCTAACTTCCAAGTGTGTTTAGAGGGAATGTGGTACCTCACAAACAAAAATCTGGATTTAAAAGTTAGGCCTAAACATACGGTTTAGTGCACTGCTGTCAGCATATCTGGACATCACTAGATGTGCAAATATTATATAGCTTTTTTTTTTTTTTTAAGAGAGAGATACAGCGCTAGGATACCTAGAAATAAATAGTGAGAGAACCAGCCTGTTCTCCTCAATTGTGCTGAAAACAAGCAAACCATATCCACCAAGGCAGAAGCAGAGAGAACTGAAGCCCTGCAAGCAACAGAGGATGAGAGCAGAGGTATGGAGAGCCCTTTGAAGTGCAGCAGGAGGCTGGAACTGTCCTGGGGGTAAGTCTGAGATGAAAGAACTCTTCCTTTGCTCAAGCAGATACTGTGCAAGCTGATAAGACATTATCAATTATATTTAATTGTATTTGACACGTCGTCAAAATTGCCTTTGCAACCATAAGAGCTGAAAGTATTGCTTTAAATTAAACGTGAGATCCTGATAAAATCATGTAGTTCTAGAAGTTATGTTATGATAACCTCAGTACTGTATATCTACTGTACTTCAATAAACACTCAGGCCTAGTCTATAAACTTTTTTTTTTTGTCTCAGACACTAAACATTCAGAAACATTGTAATCCTGACAAGGATCACGGTACAGAAATTGCTCACTTAGAAGACTGAGTAGCTACATCAGCACAACATGCAGAAGTAGATGGACCCCTACCATCATAATATGCTGCAAATACATTGGGAGGATCTGTATAGTATGCAGAGAGAGCAACACAGGCCTAGCAGTGTACACGAAGTCTCAGTCTTACAGTGTCCTGGTTTCGGACACTAGTCTTTTTGCTTCAGTTAAAACCTAGGGAACTGGAGAGACATGTTTCATAAGCAACAAAAGCATGAAGCAGCCAAACTCTTCTGAAGATTTCATATTAAGTCTTTCCTGTATTATCTGAATTGTTTCCACGTTTGAATGAAGAAAAGATACCCTCAGTCTCTCCTCTCAAATCTGCTCCCCCCATTCTGTTCAGAAAATGTACCTGTTTGGAAGTAAGCTTCACTTACATAGATGTATATTTGCAGCAACCTTTGTCTAATTAGATCATGACTGTCATTTTCTCATGAACAAAACAGTAAGCAGAAGTGGAATTCCTTATCAAAGAACTATTCTAAACTGAATACCAGAAAACATCCCTGAGATTCCTCCATTATCTCTGCAGATTAATAAGTTTGTGATAGCAATAGAGAAGTTGGAGAAGCACCCTTCTTCACCCACTTGCCTCTTATTCTTCCCTCCAATATGAATTCAGTAAGTAACTTACCTTGGCTTTCTTTTCAATCCTTTAATTTCCTGTCTCATTTGTCTTCATAAATCTTCATACAGTAGAAGCTAAGAGAAGTTCCCATTATGAATCTATATTGAAAGGAGAACTTGGTATATTGCAAAAGGGCAAATCTAAAAATGATTGCTCGCCCTTCCCTCTGTAGAATCCTATGTCATACCCCTGTTCTGAAGCCCAAGGAACAAATCTATTTAATGTTAAAATATCACTGTCCTTTCTCTGAAATTCTGCCAACTGATTATTTTCACCATATCACTCTCTTTCATTTGATCTTTAATTGAGAATGTACATTCGCAAAAGTGGTCATCCCTTAGTTTTCTCTCACTGCAACCTCTAGCTTTTTGATTATCTATACAATTAATAAAATTAGTACAAAATATTCCTCTCTCCATACTTCCCCTGTGTTCCTGATACATATGATGTTTTGAAAATAATTACTATGTGTATTTACCATGGAAACCTCTGAACTTTAATCTGTTCTTTCCCCCCTTCCACCAGTTACAAAATATAGTTTTCTAGTTGGAGCGTTAAAATACCACCTTACATAATAGAATTACTCTCTATTACTTGGAAATCTCTATGTTCAGGAAAAAGGAAATAACAGGTAAAGAAATTCCTGGAATGTTTGTTCAGTTTGTTTTTCCTTCTAAGTATTCAAAGTTCATCAGCACTTATGATTAAACAAGATGAGAAAAGTACACTGCAGACAGAAGGAACAATAACCACAGCGGCATACCAAATCACTCATCCTGAGCAGCTGGGCAAAATAGGTAGTGTTTAGCTACTGGACATTTTTTTTAATCATAATGGAGAAAGTACAAACTGTACTGGACTTGGGAAGAACAGAGTAGCCACACTTTTAAATGTTAATGTGCAAAGGTGTCTCATACTCTTGTAGCATGACAGGCATTAGGATTTTCATTCTCCCAAACTCCTCTAATATGAAATAATTTCAATGAGTGTAATCAAAGGCCAAGAGATTAATATCATGGCACACTACAGAATAGCTAATTTCTGTAACAGAAGAAGAGACAAGAGTGAGAGTTATCATAACAGACTGGCTCTAGGAGGCTTTACACTCAGGTGCAAAAATAGTGAACTCACACTCTTGATAGCAAATTAAATGGAAACAGATCCTTCCTTCTCTTCTCCTGGCTGAGCAAAGCAAAAACCTTTCCTATTTCAGACAGTTGGAGATCCTGTGGAGGTAGAAGGAAGGTAAGGTACCTAGTAGGAGGGAGAGGGTGGAAGCAGTCACAGATAGACAGTGCTTGCGAAGATGAAGGTTGGGGTCATGGGAACCTGGGGGTGTCAGCAGCTGAAAAAGACTTGCAGCTGGATTGATGAAAAAAACGTTTCCTGCTGGTTTGTATAGTTGCTTTGTATATATAATTTGCACGTAAGCCAATTCTGATTTAAAAGACTGCAAGACACCCAATTCTATCAGTATTTTCTCCTCCTAACTGCAATAATGCACGATGAATTTCTGGCTATCCATCTGAGTGAAAAAGTCAAAGTTTACCTTTTCATTTTGGAAAATTAGCACATGACCATTAATAAATAACATAACCTGAAGCATTATTTCAGACTATCTATGCATTTTGTACATGGCTTGCATCATCTCATGACATTTTATGCTAGATTTGCTCTAAACTGCTTTTTTTCTGTATTTTTTTCTCCCGTGCCTTTCTGAAAGGTCTGTAAAATAGTTGCTGACTTCGTGTTGACCTCTTTTTCTCTGTCTCTTCACCATATACTTAACTCAGTGAGTAGCCGGTGAAGTTTACTGAAGTAGATACCATCAAACTTGACAGCAAGAGAAAAACTCTGCCTTGTATAAGCAAACAATGGTGCTAGTATATGGAGGGCCTAGAGGACAAAAGAATATGACTATTGCAATTCTGTTATTTACAGCTTTGTATTACAGCTTTTATTTCTTTTTCCTTCTTGAGATTGAATGGAGCTGGGTTATCCCCAGGCTCCTTTAGGTATTTCTTTCAGAATATACATCAATCTGCAGTCCCTCTACAGCCTCCATTACTTTAATACCTGAGCACCTCACAATCTTTCACTATCTTTGCTCTCACAACACCCCAGATGCAGGCAATTTTTATGATATCAATTTACTAAGAGAGAATCAAAGTGCATAGAGGTTTTTAGGTATCTGATGTCCAGAGTGAAATCCAAATCTCTCCCTCTGCTCTTTTTATAGTGCCTGGGATCATCCTTCAGCTTCTCAAAATGAGATTCAGGACAATCTGAATACTGAGCAAGGAGTCACCCACAGACAGACTTGAAAAAACGTGACTAACCTGCACCACAATTACTAGGTAAACCTATACTTTTGTTCTGAAGCTGTCAATACCATACCACTATGTATTCAGAAAGCGTTACCACAAGCCCTGTTTAGAAGAGAGACGCTTACATTCTACAACTGAGCACGGATCTGTCTTCCTTTAAGACAGTTAAAGAACAGCCTAGAGGCATACCTCCTCTCATTTTTATATAAAAGTCACCCATGATAAGGGAAATTCTGGTGCAGTTCCTTGCTCTGCCTGAAGGGATTCAAAATTCACATTTCTCTCCTCGTAGGAGAGTGCCACAACCATCAAAATACAGCATAGGCTGGGGTGGGGAAGCATGATGTATTTCCTCAGCTTTGAAAGAGCTGAAGAAAGAATTTCAGGTTCAGTGGTCTGGGCAGAGTGAAGGAACATGACTTATGTCTCAGACAGTGAAAACATTGCCTGATTTTACTGCTTGTTGTCGCACATATACTAGTGTAAGTCTGGATTCTACTTTTTTTTCACTAGTAGGACTGTCTCAAAAAATTCAAGGACATTGGAATGCAGAGTCCTAATGTAGGAGATCTCTGAAACAAATTCAATATAGGTCTGTACAGCTGGGAATTCCTATCTGAAGGACAAGGAATTAGAGATAGAAATAATTCTGTTTTCTCATTCTAAGACAGAAAAGCTAATTTATTTAGAACAATACCACATAACCCTTCTATATGTTTGTGATGAAATGCCAGCATCTTTTTTTACCTATTGCTGGAGGAGAAACTGCTATAACAAACTTTTGCTAGCTTTTATCTATTCTGTTATAGTCTATTGAATATTAATAAATTACCATCTACCAGTTTTTGCAGGAGTAGCTGAAACTCTGCTTGCATTAAACTTAAAAATAACTCCTTCCCTTTTCACAATCTTCAAGAGAACGCAAATTTTAAAATAATGACTACTGCCTGTACTATTTCAGTGGTGTTTCCCTTTAACAAACAAGATTTATGTGATACAGTCAGCTTTGGGGCTGATAATTAATTGTCACTTAATTACACACTTTAATAATATTTATTCTAAACTTATAACAACTCTGGCTTAGAAAATGACCCTGAATCACTTTAATTTATTAATTCACTTAATTAAAATACTTAATCTTGAAAAGAGCTTTCAGGCTGTTCAAATAAAGGTAAACAAATCTTCAAATTAAATCAACTTTTTTCCTTTGATATATGTAATTAATTTTCACTCGACTCAATAAATAAACCTCATGTAAGGTTGTTCATGTGACAACAGAAAATGGCTTGCTGTCAGCTTAATCTTCCTTAACACTGTAAAGCATTTTTAGTTATGCTGACAGGCCTGCTGAAAACCTTTTGCTGGAAAGCAATAAATATTAGCATTTTTCTCACTGGCACTGCAGGGAAAACATTTATTTGTAAATGATGCTCATTAATCAGCATTTTTGTACAAGCAATCAGAAAACCTCCCAGGCTAAAGCAAACGATGGAAATGAAACTTCTATTTGCAATCACATTTAACTTAAGCACACTTTCTCCTTAAATAATTGAAATCTTTGTTTTCTTCTTATACTGGCTGTTGGTAGAAGAGTTCTGTGTGCAAAGGATGGCACTTTCTATCCCTTGTATGTTAGAAGTGAAAGTTCTGTGACTAACTCTAGGACTTAATTACGGAGCTCACAGCACTGCCAAGATTTTCACATGCTTAACTTTACTACTGCAATTAGCTCCACTGAAATCAATGGCAGGCAAATTAACCACATGCATGAGATGTCAGTATCATGATGAAAGCTGTCACTCGTACAGGCACGTGAATAACTTTACAAATGCAAGTTTTACTATTAAATTTAGCACATTTCCTCATATATGTAGCACTGCCTGCATGTATTTCATTGCAGAAAGAAGATCCTGTATTTTGAAAAGCTAGTTTCTATTGAAAGCAATTTTCAATTGTTCAGCAAAATTCATCTGGAGATCTTATTACAGCATATACTTGACTTTACCTTCCCCTTACATTTCAAACAGTTTGGTCTGTATCTTGAAAAATCTGCTACAGGAGGATTCCTCCTCCCCCTTATACCTTAACAAGGACAAGAAGGCCATGTTTTTTCTCAATTTACCATCTCCTTATTGCACATTCATAGTTTAAGCTGAAGTGATTCTGGTTGTTTCTCTCTACCAGCTCTATTTGAATAAGAAAAAGATTCAAAAATCTGGGCTGGGTATTTACTGCCTAAGTGTCACTCTCTCAGTCCAACTCAGCCCTGAAAAGCTCAAGTTAATTAACGACAGATCCAAGGAACTACTGTCATCAAGATGATAATTAGATGGGACTAGATATGAAAAACAGAGGCTTCAGCTGATGATAGAAGGTAGCTTTCCATCACTCCTCAAAGGCTGTTTATAGTACAGGCGTTTGTATCTGGCTGCCATGATTTTTAATAAAATTGCAATTCATAAACATCTTCACTGAACTGAAACCAGCATAAAATTCCTATATGAGCACACACTGACATGAGTTTTCCAGCTGCTTCTAGCACTCAAGAGAGCAGAAATAAAGCAAAGAATTCCACATTTTTGAAGAGGGGGAATACTCAAGACTTTTTCCAGTCTTTAGGTGTGTTAGGTGCAAGCATAGCAGTAAGAAATGACTGATAATGAGAAAATGGACCTCGATTTTTGATGGCGTATTTTCAGCTGCCAACCCGAGTTTGGTCTGACTTCTTGATAAAGGCTTCAGAGGATTTGTTCTTTAGCTATATCATTATTCTATCTCTTATTTTCATCCTGAACAAATTCATAAAAATACATCTGGGAAGACTTCACTTTGTTTATTTGTTTTTGTTTTCATTTTCAGTGTGCAAATATGCCCCTTGTTTAGGAAACAGCTAAATAAAACCACAGACCGTTTTCACACTATAAATAAGAAGAGTCAATTTTTGTATGCATTTTTGGAGAAACACAGAATGTGCTGATTATCATCATGGTTACCCTGCAAGGGATTCCAAGCAATACAAATCAATTCTTAAGCTTAAAAACTAAGCAGCATACCTACTGCATAGGAAGACCAGCCGGTGGCCTCTCTGTTAACTGTAGTAAGAGTCTGCATGTTCAGCTGTTTAATGGAGTGGATTGCAAATTCCAATTAGAAAAATTATATATCTATTTAAAACAACTTTCCCTGCAATGTAACGCAGAAAACACCATGCAAAAATAGCCTCAAGAGATTTGGCTGTCTACGATAAAATTCAGTGCTCAAGTGCCATTACAGACAGTTGGCCTCCAGCTGCCATTCCAGAAGGGCACGTCTCCTCTTCATGACCAGTCTCTGAAGGTCATTCAGATGCCTACAGCTGGTGCTAAGAGACGTTTCACAACCCCACAGACATTTTTTAGGTTCCTAAACACTTCTTAAAATCTGGTCCTGTGAGACTAAACTCCTCCCTGGAGTGCAATGGCTGAAAACTGTTTTGCAGGTGGATTTATTCTTTTCCTGCTCTGATTTAAAAGGGTTCACAACCTCAATCCCAAAGGGTAGACCAGTGACCTTATTACACAGCTATACTTCAGCCATAAACAAGTTGCTTTATATCTTGTGCTGAAGCTCACACAGGCTACAGTGCTGCTTGCAGGCAGCTTGTTACCTTCAGCAGTAACAGACGGGTTATGTATCCTAAATTAATCCATTTGTATTAAACATCCATGTTTTCTGTTGCCTGCTGCTGAACTGGGCAAAAATAAAATGTTGTCATGTTAGAAAATTGTGTTTAAACATCAAAAAAAATTAAATCGATCTAAATGAAAGTGATGCTGGACTGGGACCTGTTCTGTAAAGCCCATATTTTACCTGTAAACATAACATAAAAATACATAATCTGTATATTTTATATATACACACTGTAATTATACAGAATATATGCTATATACAAAATATAAATAATGTAAGATTTAATGATATATACTTTTATTTTAAATAAATATAGATTTTGTATATTTAAATCTTAACTGCATTTTCATTGTGGGGATCGGTTCTTGGTGACTTGCAGACAAATATTTTAGGAGGCAGAAAATTGAAAGAGTTGGAATATTTGCAACTGGAAACACTGGAGAGTTTCCTATTCATTTCATTTATTGTGCAGCATCTCCCTCTGACAAAACGCTGATTCTTTTTGGTCTCAGTTGCCATACACCACCTGCAGTGTGTGCAGAATGAGGAGCGTGCACAGCAGCAGCGTGATGCAGGGGATGCGAGGGGCTCGGAAAGACCTTTGGGTATGATCTGCCAGTGCCGTGGCAGCTGCGAGGACACAATGAGCAGCCCAGGGCTGAAAGGTGCCAGGAGCTCAGGGAACCGCAGGAAAGCAGGAGAGTAGTAAGTGGCATGGGGAAAAAGGAGAAAGGGTCAGAGGAGGAACAGAGTGAGCTGAAAAATCAGAGCACAAAAGCAAAGGGAAAGCTGAGTGAGTGCAGCACAGGGAAGCCGGAGGCAGGCTGGGCCCTGAGCTGACAGAGAGCGGTGGGGAGGGCGTTAGGGCGAGCCCCAGCGCTGCAGTCATTGTCCCACGCAGCCGCGGCAGCCAGGGCCGCAGAGGGGCTGCCGGCCTCCCCGCCGCTGCGGTGCGGTGTCGCAGAAGCAAGAGCGAGCGGCGCTCCTCCGTTTTAATGCATTAGGGCTTATTTCTGCAGTCTTTTTGGCAAGGGGATTTTGGCAGCCTGTTTGGATGTGCCCAGTCTGAACTGCCTTATCATTGCTGGGATTTGCCTGTTCATTCATTTAGACAATGACTAAAGCTTTGATCTGTTTACTGGTTTATTAATAAAAGGTAGCAATGTAAAGATTCAAGTTGCAAAGGAAGAAATTACACATCACTTACAAGGGACAACCCATCCCATAAAACAACTGGATGGCAGAAAAAGGCACATTTTCACTATTTTCTAGGTAGCGAAACATGGAAATTGCATCAGCGTGCTCCAGTTTACTAGCGATTCCAGGCTGTAAAATGAGCCTGAGCCGAGTGAAATGCCATGTAGGCTGTGATGCACTCCCAAGCACCTTGCACCCATGCTTCTGAAACTAATGCAAGGCTGGCACTGAGGACCTGAAATAACTGAGTTTGCTGAAATGAAGTTCACAAGCAGCTAAGTTCAAACCAAAGGTTAGAAAAAAACCTAATGACTATGCAGGCTCAAAAATTCCTCAACTGCAAGCTTCCAGTGGTATTTTTAATATTCTGCGCTTTTAATACCAGTGGTTTAGGCCAGTTGCCCACAAACCTCTTCCATTTTTTATTGTTATTACAGTATCATGGTGCATGTGCCGAGACCAGCAAGGTATTGGTTGTTAGAGAGCTTACAAACACAATTTTAACGATTTAATCACTGTACTGTAATAGTTCTGCTGCAATAACCTTACTGATGATTGTACTGACAATACATGCACCTGACTACCAGAGGGAGCAACGGACTCCTCATGTATAGAAACATTGTATCACAAGTGTAGAGACCTTTCAGTCCTTGGCTTACCCCGCACACAGCAGCGATGTGAGAATACTCAGACTATTGATTTTGGCTGTCAAGTGCTGATACTGCCATGCTAACAACCAGGCTTCTCCTCAGGACTGCAGAGATCTTTGATTCTGAACCATACCACAAACTAGCAAACAGACCTTCAGCAAGCCGCTTAAAAACGGGCCTGTCTCAGATTTCAATACACAGAAAAAACCTTCCTGTCTAAGCACAGGGATACCAGCATATCTTCAACCTCTGTGAGGCGTTCATACGTTACCAGACAAATTGTACTCATCAGAGGTGTACCTCCATGAGAGAAAAACACATCTTTTTCTGAGACAGTGACCACGATTTGGGTATCTACATTGTAGCTGCCAAAATGAAGCAAACGTAATTTTATGAGTGCTAAGTACCTGCAGCACCTTTTTCCTGCATGTGACCAGAACCGGGCTGGGAACCAAACCCAGTGTGAACATATTAAGGAAACACTCAAAAGGGAAGGAATGTCCACCAGGAGAAAAAGAAAAAAAAAAAAAGAAAAACGGTAGATCATTCTGCCTCGTACTGAATGTTTCACAGAATCAAAGTAGCCTTGAGAGGAGTTCTTAGGAGAATTACAGGATAGCTGTGGTTTATCCAGCCATGATTCAGGTAATACATTGTCTGCAAAAGCACTGCAACTTGTGTAGCCTGTAACACACCAATGAATCAACAGCTCTGTGAGGATCATCTGCTTAGTTCTGTAGTCACAGAAACAACCAGAGATTTCAGATCTTGAAGATGATTCTGAGTACTCTGACACCCATATAATCATCTACCTCTAATGAAGGCAGTTACAGCACAGCAGCATAAAGCTACTACAAGATAATGCAGACTCTTAGCTTTCCAGTTTCCTAGAAATTATCTTGTCTAAATGGCATTTGGAAGAAAAAATCCAGACGCATACCTCTCTCTGCCAACTCCTAGAAGTCATGAACCTTTTTAAAACCTTGGTTCAGCAAATAACCTAAATGTGGGCTTAACCTTAACTTACAAGCAGTCCCAGATTAAGTCAGTTTACTCAGGTACCTAGGCATTTTTCGGATCAGGTTCTAAAGACTCTGTTATATTCTGACAACCACTACTACCTACCTCTAGCACTCCAGTTCTTCTAGATTTTACTAAACTAGCATAAAATTATGGCATTGCTTAAAACCATGACTTTAGAACCCTTGCTTTGGACAGTGCTTTTTCATAATTGAGAGGGCTTTCATTTTGTTTAGCATGAGAATCTTGAGTTTAATTAGTAGTTCACATCAAGAAGCTCTATTTCCATTTTCAAATCACAAGATTAACAATAAAATCACAAGATCCTGAATCACTTTCCCCCATTTACTGTATCTGAGTGAGTCTGGAATCCAAGCAAGATAATTCTTGAGACATACAGCTATGACCAGAGGCAAAAATTCTGGGCATCTGTCGTGAAACATTGTTCTTGTGCAATTCCAGGCTTTGCAGACTTTTCTTGTCAATGTAAGTCTTTTGATATCAATGCAGTCCCTCCTGATTTACCCCAGGGGCAGTAAGACAGAAGCTGGAGACACAGCAGTACAATTTTTTTCCTTAGGAGCTCCTGTGTAACTGCATTGAAGTCAACTGTCCACTCTGATTTTTGACTTTGCAGGATATCTGCTAAAGAAATCTCTTCCTCCTTTCCCAGATTCTGAATTTTCTTTTCCCAAAGTAATTAGGTTTGAAAATTAAATAATATTGTTGCTATTTCTAAGTAAGCATTACAATAAGTACCTTGAAAGGGAGGATGTGTTCAAAAAATAATGTCCAGTTCCATTGCTTGACTTTTTTCCTTGCTAGAATTTAATGAATTCTTCATTTGCTATTATAAACTAAATATTTCCTTTGAGTCCAATTAGCATAGCTGAAAGAAAAAGCAAAGCAAGGCACTGTTCAGCATGCATCAATGTAATGGAAAATCAGTTCTTTTATTCTAGCTTTAATAACTGCAGCTCGATTAGAGAGAAAGAAAAAGCTATGAGAGAGAGAGGTGGGGGGGATGAGAAGGCCTGCCAAATTAGTTCTATAAGAATTCTCAACCTGTCTGCTCTCTGGCTTACTATTCAAATGCTAATTGAGCATTTTTGTAAACAGAATGGGTAATCATGGAAGACGAAAACAGACACAGAAAACAAATGAAATATCACACCTTATCCAAACCAGCACAAAATTTCAGTGATGAGCTTTAGAAGTCTTAAAATTTTGTGTTCTTTGGTCTCTTTAAAGAACATAGAAAAGCATATAATTAATATAATAAAGTAAAATATAACATAATAAAATAATAAATAATAAAGAGCAGTTCCTTTTGAACAATGAAACCAGTCATGTCATAATTAGATAAGAGGATTTATATTCACAGCTATAAACATGAAAGTGGACCATGAGACCGGATAAAGGCAAGGTTTTAATTCTTAAAAATTAATTACATGGCATTATTGTTATCAGTACACAGGATGCATTAATTATACAATTACTAATAAGATGAAAGGGAATTTTTTTTGCAACTTTAAATCACTTGGGGACATTTGGTTTTATACAAGAATTGTCCTTCAGGCATTTCTATAATCTTGTTACTATGCAAAGTCAAGACCTTAAACCTGTTAGTGGAAGTAGTGGATGGAATGAATCTCTCTTAATTTAAACTTTGTACTTACACATTGCAGCAAATTTTAGATACCCCCTGTAATTGGGGTCTAAGGTGTAACAGATTCATTACAACTTCTCCTCGTAAAATAAACTAAAGACTGATGTTATTAGAAGCAAAGTACATCCAATATACAATCAGGTAAAAGTGGCTTCTACTACAGAAAGTCTACACGATCTCTTGTACAAAGCTATCACCTAACATCAGTATTGCACTTGGACTTCCAAATGAAGTTTTCCATTTCTTCAGAGTGGCAGAGCTGGGCTTTGTGCTCAGCAGAGTAGGAACATATTCAGAAAACTGAAGTATCAGAGCTCCATTCAGTGTTTAATCTCGCAGCTCCTAGCACATACCTTCTAATCCCATAACTGGGCCATTTGCTAGTCCCAGCCTTGCTCAAACCAGATTCCAAAAGCTTGAAACCATATAATGTACAAGAATACTTACCATATTAAATTGTCCATCTTTCATATATACCCATAACATGACAAAGAGATCCTCCTCCTAACAAGGCAAGTCCTCCCCAAGAAAGGCCACATTTAACTGTTAGCAGGCCATCAGGAGAACAAGACTCTGGATGCCACCAGATGTACTCAGACAGGGTATGTATGGACTCTGCACAGATGAGTAGGTATACCAGGGAAGACCTCTTGCATTTTTGCACAGATACATTGCAACACAATTGCATTTTTGTTCCTACTATGCTTTCTGTTAAATCTCAATGAAGCAAACCCCCTACCATCCATTTTAAATTATAAAGAATTATTTGGCAAATATCTCTTATCAGAAAAATGAATATTCTGCATTCGGTATAAGGTTGATGAATATAATGTTTAGTAGTGTTCGACTTCATTAAACTGCCAACATGGGCTCACATTGGAATTCAAAAGGGATGTGGAGGTCTTGTTTGATGTCATGAAAACTCTGGCAAGGGTTCATCTTTCAGCTTAAACCTTTGAAAATGAAGAACCTTTAAGAATACAGCCCTGTGTTACTACCACTAAGTAATTATTCCCAAGTGTTATATTGCTTCTTTGTAGCATTTTTGGTCTTACTTCTCATGCATCTATTGTTCCAAATTACGACCATCTGGGAGAAATGAACTTTATTTGCCTGTCATTTTGATTTCAGGTGTGCTCACTGTGAGAGCCCCCCTTCCTCATGAAAGAGCTCACCTTCTTTTGAATTTTATCTTCCTCCTCCATATCCTGTCAGAGTTAGCTCTGTAGCTAAGGTACACCAATCTGATATGCACCTATTGTGAGACTGTTCATTTCTGCTGTGCTTTTTAATATAAGCTGTATTTTGATTTGTTATTATTTGTATCATCACAGTCCCTTGAGAACGCAAGAAAGGGACAAGTACCTCATTGTCCTCAGCGTCGTTATCTATGAACAAAGCAACTCTACCAGCCATACAATCTTCATTGTAGAAAACGAAGGTTTTGCTTTTCTTTTTGTTTTTTCATAGAAGGGTATTATTTAATTAGATTTCCTGGAATACTGGACAACATTTCTATACAACAGGGGCATCACCTTATAAATAGAGTGAAAAAATGTGTCCTTTTCTATAATCAGAAGATTCTATAATCAAAAGTCAAACTTTATTTGGACTAGCTGGCGAGATGTCCAGTGTTCAAACAGGAAGTCAAGTAAGACAATCAAAGTTTTTCATTAAAACCTTTGTCCTTTGTCCTGTGTGCCTTGCTAATAACAAAGAGAAACTTTCCGTTTTCACACTAGCTCAATTAAGTCATAATATTAGAGTAGCACCAAATAATAATAATTAGTATCAAAACCTCATTTTAAGTACTGGATAATAAGGAAAAAAACTGCTTTCACCTGAAAGAGTTGAGACTACATACTAAAAGAAAAAATTCAACATATAAGTGTTATTAACAAAGGGCTAAATTCTAGGAGGTTCAATCTTTCTGGCCACAGACTGGCAAGGTACATGACCACAGGTATAACTCAAGTCTCATAGCTGAAGTCAACAACCCACATGACTCCCTGCACTTTGTAGTATAAGCCCATATGAAAGAAAGTGGGAAAGAAAAGAAAGGTGACAGAAGTAAGATAATTAAAATTGTTACTTTAAAAAAATTTGCAATTGCAGCTCAGAGTTATGGGGATTTTTTCCTTCAAGAAATTGCTTCTGCCTTTTGAGAGAACCTCTTGGGAAACTGGGAATCACATAACATTATTCCACACATGTGTTTCTAGGACCCTCACAGCCACCCACTGCACATCCATTTTGAGTGGTTTGGTACCTGTACATTCTCAATACCCACTGCTGAAAGAAGACATTGCTTGGAACTTTGCTCAGAACGCAGCCCCTATCTTTCCCAGAAATGGAATTTTCAAATACAAAGAGCCTGAAGCTGCTGTGGTTTATTCTATTTTCCCCTCACCCTCCATCCAATTTGCTTACAGTCAGTTGTTTGTGAACACAACAAAAGTCAGTCTTCTGAAAACTAGGGCTATCTGTTACTTCTGGAAGTCCTCAATGCCAGAGGGAAATATTTAAAGTATGACATTACAAACAGACCAGAGAATTTAGTATGGATTTTTTCTTAGGCTTTTTCCTGTTTTGACTATGAACACATGGTGCAAAGATTAGAGCTTAAAACCCTGGTTTGTGTGTTCATACGTGTGTGTGTGTGTTTTTATATGTATACACACACTTTGAGATGTAGTCATAAATATTTACTGTGATATATTTACAGGTGGAAAAAGAGCTACCAAACATGAAAACTTTTTCCCCCCAAATTCAGGATATGTAATATTTATTCTATGGCTTTGGGTCATACAGTAACAGTCTCTTCTGTACAGAACACAACGCAGCACCGTATAAAACTGAGTCTAAAGAAACAGATTTTTTACTATTTCATACTTCTGAAAATCTGCTTAGGTGCTATGTTTTTAAAAGCTCAAGTTTATTTTGTATTAGTTTTCTTCATCTGTTGTCAAAAATAGATATTTAAATACAGCTAGTACAACATATTAACCTTACCTAATAGTGCTATTTAACATTTTTATTGAATAAGGATAGGCTCACACAGGAAAGATTTCATCTATACAGTACAGTTTTCTGATATAAGCCAGATAAGGCTGAAAGGATTTTTACTTTTTTTATGTACTATAAAAAGAAATGAATTTACAGGTAGTTCACTTAGGCATGTTGTGATTAAATGGGTTTTAAGGTTGCCGATGGTCCTCAGGCTATTTTCTATATGCACTACCAGTTCTGATATTTGGGGGGAGGAGGCGAGGAAAATACATCTGTCAGCTAACAGTTCACTGATGACAGCACAGAACATATTTCTAGTGCTTACGTGTAAAATATCAGATTTAGTTCACAGGAATTTAGTATGAACAGCTTCCTTGGCTTTACAAAGTTTACGTGAATGGTCTATCCCCTTCAGAAGATGTTGTTGATTTGAATGAAACCACTGTCTCAGAAAACAAGATGAATGGCAAAATGTCAGTTGGTTTGCTTTACGCATGGGCAAAGCTGCAAGTCTGGACCATCTCACTGGAAGATCATACAAAGCATGAGGATAATATTTTTCTCATTCTCCTTCAGTCTTCAAAATAAAACCCAGTAATTCTTTACCACAGATGGGTGATGACAACCACCTTCGCAGCATTCTTGGATACTGGGTTCAGAATGTTGCTTCACCTTGTACCATAGGTGTTCAACCAGATGGAGGTGAAAAGCAGCACGTGAGACCACACAGGTACAGATCAGGATGTATCCAAGCTGAGACCAGCCTGCGTTATGTAGCTTTTAGAGTTCTTTAGATTCAAGGTTTGTGCTCGCTCACAGGTGGTTTCACTGTGAATTTATTGAGCAATCAGATACAAATGAAATATTTCGAAACCTTAGTAAATCTTGAAATTGGTCTGAGTCCTCAGGAGAAAGCTTGTATGAAAAGCTGGCATTTTTCTTTTTTCTGAGTTTAATTGGAAACATTTTGCATGTTACATTAATCACCCCTTTGGGAGAACAAAAGACAAAAACTCTGCCAGCAAAACTCATTCCTTTTTGAGATCTTGATTTGTCAGACACTTGTATTTGCAAGCTACATCACAGTTCTATCCCAGACCAGAAACACTAATTGTGAAGTTCATAAAAATTCTGTATTTCAAGCTAAGAACATGACACTGGTATCATTTACAGTAGAATAAACCCGAAATAGCTTTGCTGAAATCCATAAGGTTACAGCAAAATATGACTGATGGAAGTGTGACATAAATCAAATCTTAAGCTTTTAGTGTAAAGTTGAAACAGTCTCACCTCCTGAAATAATTCATCCAAACTCACAAAACAAGATGTTATTTCTCTTCTGACTATCCTAGAAAGACAGGTGCTCAGCATAGGTCGTAGCCAATGAAGCATTCATTTCTCCTGCCATACTACTTTCAAGTTCTGCTCCAACTATTCATTATTCACTATTTGTTAATCTTCTGTGTGTCACGCAGTGTCCCACGTGACAGAGATGGCTAATTACGCTCTCAATAATGAGCAGTTTGTGTGAATTTTACATGACTACAGAAATTGTTAATGCTGAAAGTCAAGAAAGTTTGACTGACTGTGACATGGTACTTGACAGAGTTGCAAACATTTGGAACAGGAAACGAACAAAGATGAATACCAAATATTTTAAGCAAAATGCGCTAACAGACAATCTTACGTAGACAATAAGATATCTGCTCCAGTATGACAGAACTGACAACAGTAATAGACATTTTCTAAATATTCCTTTAAAGAATATTCTATCCATATAGATTTTTCATTAAAGAAAGAGGTTAGCAATATAAGATATAGGTGTCTTAGCTAATCACAAGGTAACTGTGAACAAGGTGGCTGTGACAAGAAATTTGATTTTAAAAGGTTTTTCCAGTAAGGATAGAGGAAGGCACTCATGGGATGTCATCTGAATTACTCTGCACAGTTCTGATCACCTATACCCCAGCAGGAAACATTCGATCTCAAATAAACTTGACTATTATTACAATAATAACAAGGGAACAGAAACTGTACTGTACAATAAAGGTGTCAGAGAGAAAGGTAAAAACTCAATGAAAAGACGATTAGAAGTACAACAGAGAGGATCAGTGCACACAAGCAACAGGAAACAATACTGGTGTAAGAACACAAACTGGGCAAATAATCAAAAAGCTTATTAAAGCTAATACAGCCTTGTAATGAGGAAGTGAATTCAAACCACTGAAGAGTAAGGTTCCAAAACAACCAATCAACCTTTTTTTGTTTGGACCAAAAAAACTGCAGGAAATTTAAGATGGACTTTCTTCAAGTTAAAATGAAACGACAATCACTTTCTAGCCTTATGTTTCTAACTAAGCTGAGTAGTCAGAACTCAGTTTAATACATCTGAATGTTATTTAATACATTTGAGTATTATTTTATTTATACTTTTTTTTAATTTCTTCCTTAAAAATAAAAACAGTTACTTAAGTGCATGTGGCAGGGAATGACAGAAGACGGTTCAGAAACAGCACTCTTTCCTGCTATTTTCTCCTGTCTGCTGAAAGAAGCGTTTCAAATGACTGACCCTGATCCCAGTATTTGACTGGTATGTCATCCACTGGGGGTGAAGGACAGGTTTATTTTCCCCTTGAGTCCCCATTTTTTACCTCTTTTTCTTGTGTTCTCTGCACAGTCTAATTTGGGACTCCCATGCAGTAGCAGACAGATTTCTCCCAAATCATTCAATTTTTCGCACTTACCACTAGTGAGCCAAACAAGATTCAGACTTGTCCTCAGCCTTATTCATCCCCCTAAGAGAAAGGGGTTTATACCACAAGAGTAGGTTTGGGTAAACACTGAAGTGCAGCCTATCTTCTTGTGCTCTTCATAAACTGAAACCTTGTCAGCCTGCACTGAAACATTTCATTTAAACATTTTTCTAGTGTCGATAAATACCTGTAAGGGAGTACGTAAATACAGCAAACCCCATCTAGGTTCTGAGTGGATAGAGGGGAGGCAGCTAATAGAGTGTTAATGCTTCTAATATATTTTTCCCATTTAGCACATGGTAATTTTAGGCTCTCAGAAGAGGACAGCTTGCTCAGCCTCTCTTCATGAAACAGGCAAACCTTTCACATACTTCACAGATGGCAGAGAAGGACGACAGAGCGCTGCAGGGAGCCTGCTCTTCTTTTGTGTGTACTTACATAACGGTGAGTTCAGTGTGCCCGAAGTGACTGCAATGACCTAAAGGAGCTTTTAACATCAGATTCTTCCAAAAGTTATACATTCATAACCACAGTGAAATAATTCACATTACCAGTAATTGCTAGCAAAAGAGGTCTGAACAATGCGTGAGCCGTCTCTAAAAGCCTCCACTGTCATGATTGGTGTCAAGGGCTGGCCTTGCACTTACTTTTACAACAAAAGTGTGTTTTCAGAAGACAGAATTTTCCAGCTAATACCATGGGCAACAGATCTAGTAATAGAATGGCCCCTCCTGCTTGTGCGACATGGAGATGGGTTGGAAATAGCATAGCAACCCAAGTTCCGACTACGGCTGTGATAATAGACTGGTTTCAGCATCTGGTATAGACTAAAATGTTAGCCCGAACGGTTATCAGAGAGGATGAAGAAGACTGGGGTCACTCTGGGACCCCACCTGAATCCAGGTGTTGCTATGCACTGAGATTGGGATGCAGAAAGGACAATTATTTTGAGAGACTGAATGTGTGTAGTCAGATTTGATCACAGAAAATTATAAAGGCAGACTAGAGATGCACAAAAATGACACCATCATTATGGTATCAAAGCCATATTACGCTCTACAGCTGATTCATGTATTTATAGGAGTCACAGGGAAAGCAAGAAGACACCAAATCCTGACACTCTGAAGAAGAACACAGCTCTTCTTCAGCGCAGAATCAACGAGGCCGATTTTTTGGTCAAGAGTTTGTCACAGAAAAACATGGAGCCTCATCTTGATGCAGACTTTGAAGTCCTTGCTGAAATCCAGAAATACTTCCCTTCTGGAGAGGGAACAGGAAATACAAGTGGTGCATTTCAAAACATATTTCAAAATGAATAATGTTTCAAAGCTTGGCTCTGAAACTTTTTACAAGATTGAATTTATTTAATTTAAAAAAATGAAGAGAAGAAAATGAAAGTTTTATTCAATCAATAAAATTATCTCCATATGAGCAATTTCAAGCCCACTTTCGAGCAATCTTATTTTGATGCAGAAAAAAAATTAAAAAGCAAATAAGAAGTCTCGGACTAATACGTACTTATTTAAAAGCATTTTTTAGTTCAGCCACTGATGTAAAAGTCAATATTTCACTCAGCTCTAGGACCCAAAGAGAACTGTATCAAGTATTCGCTCAAAGGACTAAACAAAATCACTTGTTTAATTAATGTGATTTTCTAAGAGCAGACTCAATACATTTGAGAATACCAATGTCTCTTAAGACAGGAGGTTTCTTCACAAGCTCATTTTAAGAAGATTTCTCTGTACTTCTTTCCTCTGCATATGTGTTCCAAGAAACATTTAATGAGCTTCACAGAGTTACTAAAGAAAAAAGTAGTCTAACTACTTACTTGCTAGATCTCTATTGAATTTCTTATTAATTAACATATTAATGCTCTGTTTTCTTAAATTTAACTTTAAAGAAAGCAAAAGAACTTTTCAAATTAAGTCATGAGACAAGAATGTTAACAGCTTTTTTCACTCTACTAATTCGTATACTCATTAAAATTTCTGAGGTTTTTAAGAAGAAAGATAGCAATGACAATGTTTCTATTTTTAAAACAAAATCCACTTGACAAACTAAGCTCTTTCTTTGCTGGTTCCTTCAGAATTTTTTATCTGACAGAAAATAAGTCAAACTTTTGTTTTAATCATACAAATGGTTTAAAGCATATACTCAAACAAGTAAATCTTTATGGTCTTGTATCCAGCTACGTGTCCTTCATTGGAACAGTGGCAGTGATACTGAAGATGGCTACTGGAATTCAACTGTGTCACCAGTCTCCTGTATGAAATGCTCTGTTTCTTCTCTCCATGCCTCGCTCTCCTCTCCCAACCTTCACACATGAATTTATTTAAGGAGATCTGTTTGAAATAGTCCCTGGAGAGTCCTCTTACTCAATCTACTATGGGAGCATCAACACTAGTACTTTAGTTTGGATCCGAAGTGGACTTTTTAAGTCAGTCTTCCAAGTCTCCCCACTGACTGAGATCTGGTTGTGCCACAGCGCTATCTCAGAGCATGAACTGGAAGATGCACTCCAGCTGCAGTTGGGCTTTCAATATATGGGACCAGAGTTAAGCTAGTCCCAAGTGAAAACAAACAAACAAATTCACTCAGAAATATATACAGGGTGGAGACCTGTATACACCTACAGGTGTTACCTGAACACAAGTTGAAGGTTTCACGAAGCAAACAGAAAGAAAGAAGTATTCACTGATACACTTATCTGAATACCACTCCCTTCTGTGATTTTTTCTTCTTGCTTGCACCAGATTTAGCTTGTTCTTAAAAAATTAGTGCCCCTGTGGAGCAGGCCAAACCCCTACATCCTCAGAAACATAATTTGGCTTTATGTTAGCATGAACTTCTGGGTTCCTTCCTCTAGCTGGGCTTTGGTTTAGCTCTGCCTAAGTTACTCGTTCAACACATAGTTTCTTTTAGATGCAGATAGAGAAGGCAAAGCTATGCTCTGCTTGCCACATTGCTTTTCAGAGGATAGCCAGAATCCAACTCCTCTACCAGCATTTCTGCTCCTGTCTGTTAGCCCCAGCTTGCACATCACCTTTCCAATGCCCACATAGGCCTTTTTTTTCTCTTTCCTGTGGAATGTCTGTGGTAGGCTTGCCCTTTTCCTTGCTTCCACTGGCCAAGGAAAACTAAGATGTCTTTCCCAGATGAGGCAGCAATATGAGATTTAGTACAGGCTCACCTTAGGTGCTAACATTTTTCTTCAAAAATCAAGCTAGAAAAGAAAGGAAAAGACGAATTTCAGAAGGTCAAAGTGGAGAAATAAGAAATATTCCTCTTGTGATGCAGGCAGCAGAATAAAGCACTGTGATCAGAACAGTACTTCTACCACTAACTGCCACCATGTGGATACAGTCTCAACAAAGAAATTACATCAGTAGAACGAAGATAATATATGATTTATACAGTTGCAGTGATTTCAAACGATTGCCATAAACTCTGGATTAGTGATCACACTCAGAACTGGTTAAGGGTAGATTTACATGAGGAAAGTTTTACTGGTAAACTGTTCAAACACAGATCCTTACTCCCATCTGGTATACCTGAAGTCATTAAGACCGAAGTAAGGAAATCTCTGTCAGTGATGAATGTACACATTTACTAGTTAGGAATAGGAGGTTTGTGGTCATCTTTTTCAAACTAAACCAGACTAGCTTTCTTTGCTTGAACTGAACACTCAAAGTCACAATGATTTTAAGAACATCATTTCTACCAAGACTATGAAGCATTTTCTAAAAACTCAAGAAACAAATGCAGCTCTTGAAATGACTTATCAAGTCATCAGTAATGACTAATGAAGCAGTGAATCAAATACAGAAAGCCTGATGTAGGCCTCATGTTTCTCCCCCTCTTCCTTTTTGTTTTGTTTGCACAGTCCACAAGCTGAAAACCAATTTGTCTGCTGAACTGAAGAAATGTGATAAAAAATAGATAGCCCTATGAGTATTCTAGACCTTATCACTATATGCATTTTGTAGCTATCTGCAGTAAGCATCTTCCTCATGATTTTCTTCCTACTTGCTGTTTAGCTATGCCCTGCTCAACCTTATTTTCTCTCTATTGGCTGCCAGCCACTATACTACCTTTCAGTGTTAAAGATCATGTAGATTAATAAACACGTATTAAAATTTTGTAGACTCCGCTGCCCAGAAATCCCAGTTGGCAGTTTTACAATTGTTTGGTCACTTCAGAAACCACTACAGTTCCTCTCTAAATGTACCTGAACTCTTTGAAGTTCTAACAACAAAGATAAAGGATGGTGTAAACAAGATGCCCATGGGCATATTTTTAATTTTTTTTCTTTTTGTTTCTTCAATAGTTTACACTATTTCCTCCACTTTGATTATTTACCCATGCAATCTTACTTGACAGAATAGTCCTTGTTTCCAGACTGAATCCAGCTGCAGAATGTAGTGACCAGGATGTCCTACGATCAGCCAAGTTGGGCAGATAATAAAAACTGAACACAGTGGTCTCAATTTCCCTTTGCTTTTGAGATTAAATTATATGCCCCCAAGATCCTCTCAGACTTAGGACAAATAACATCAAACAACACTTTCTTTCAGCACGACAGTGTCCAGATAAAAGAAAACAGAAGCAACAACACAGAATAAATCAGTTTAGGCTAGAAGGGAAGACAGGACTTTAGCTATATGAAGCCCAAGCACAAAATCTGTTGGGGCAGGAGGACCAATAAAGCATTCAGGATCTGGATTCATATTCATGTGAATAACAACCATACGTGAGAAGTCTGTATTAAACACCCAGATTCTGACAAAGAAAATCTTTCAGGTCACCATACAAGCTGTTCAATGTAAAGCTAATGTCTGTAAAAAAATGTGTTTACATGATACTAAAAATTGAAATGTACCTTAAATGCACTATAGTGCCTTGGTATAGGAAAAAAACAGATGGAGCTTTCTCTAGTCAAACCTCAACTTGAAAGACAGAAGCCTTGTAGAGCTGAGGCTTAGTTGGTGGTGCACTTCATGTCCTTCATGTAAAATATTCTGTCACTTTTAATTTTGTATCTTGTTTACTTTCTCTGTTACAAAAGAACTGGGACTTGTTTTTAGCAGCTCTGATTAAGTTTCTATTGATTTTCGAGATAGGAAATGGAACTTTCAGATTTCCCACATGAATTTAAAGCAAGTCAGATATTAACCTCGAGGTAAAACATCTGCCATGACATTCAAAGAATAGACAAGTACTATCTTACTGAAAACAGCATCTGTGCTCAAAGCTCAGTGCTTGGGATTTGGATTTTGAGAACAATGCAAGCAGTAGGACTGTATTTTTACATGTGTAAAAACACACATAAACACATCCACATTTATTCAAATTTACATCCACTCACATACGCATTATCGCACATACATGAAAATACCCTCTATATACACACACTTTAACTATTAAAGCACTAATGGCTAAAGTGAGTTAGAGGTGGTGTCAAGGGGAATTAAGAAGAATGTGAAAGCCAACGCAGAGCTGGAAAGAGACTTATTTTTTACATCACTTGGATCTAACCGTATAAAGGGTATTTATTATTTTTGAGATCAATGTGCCCTTTCTCATACTGTACCAACTGCCAATATGTACATACACTTTGTAGATTATCACTTTCATTATCAAATGTATCCCTGCTATAGGTAGTAGTAGACAGTATTTAGTAGATCAACATAAAATAAATATGCATAACAATCTGAAATATATGCCATATGCAACACCTACTGAGCTGAAAACTATTACCTTCAAATCCTTGGACTGGTTTTACCATCATGGTAGTTAACCCAGTTGTTTGGAGAGGTTATGTGATATTGGTGAATATTTCCAGACTATGCACATTGGGGAAAATTCTGAAAACAAAGCGCATCCAAAATGAAAGAAAAATTCAGATGAAAGAAAAAAAAAAGAGATAAAAAATAATCTTTAGAGATGGAGCTGAAACATCCTAGTTCTTTTCTATCTTGTGAAACATCTGTGACTCTTACAACTTGCTGGTGTTTAAAATGTATACCTGCCTAACAAAGCTAGAATGTGCCAACTATTTTATCCAACAGCCAAGTAAAGGGAACATTTTCATTGATATTTATGGACTTAAAAAAGTAAATTATGCCTACTATCTTATCATTACAAGAGTGATCCCATTGAACTTCACATCTGACTGGAGACAAACACAGAACCTTCCTATCAATGCCCTTGACAATAGGAGGAGTACTCTGCAGCTGGTTAAACTCTGGTCAATATGCTCAGTCCTATTAAAAAGACAGTTGGTCAATGCATTCTAACACCCTTGCAAAACAGCTTTGATCAACAGAGTAGAACATCTTTGAAATGCATAAAGAAAAAAAAAATGATGCCTTTATAAATGACTTAATCTTCCAGTGCTGAATGTTACTATTAAAGCTGTCACCAAAAAGATGGTAAGTTAAACGATGTTTGAGGGATTTTAGGAAACGCTCTAATCCAAGAAAATCAGCTTCCCAAGGGATCAAAACATTCAACAGAAGTTGGAAAATATAAAACAATTCAATTAATTTGCATGAACCTGAATTCTAAACTTAAACACAACTATTGTAGACCAGGTAAACCATCTTGCAGAAGGCCTTTTAAATGGCACTTCTGGAAACATGAAAGCATACCAGTATTAAACTGTCAAGTTGCATTTAGTAACAGCTGACCCAGGCATCTAGCCATGAAAGATAACAAAGGACAAAACTTTATGAGAAGATTAAAATAAACAAATAAAATTAAAGAACATTTAGCATCTATCATTATTGCCTGTAAGTTTGCGTTATGGCCATATTCTGCATATCAATAAAAAGTGTAAAATCTTATGAGACATTTTTACAATTCCAAACTGTTGTTACATTTGCTGGAAAACTGAAACTGTGCTGACATTTTCCCTAGCAGTGATTCAGGAAGCCACAGGTTTTCCTTGTTCAATACAAGGCACACTACTGTGCCCCAGATTTTTAGAAAAGGATGAAACTATACTGAAAATCAGACCTCATACCACCAATTAAACTAAATGTGCTACGCTTTTTCACTGTAGACTACAGATGTTAAAAGGATTTTGTGTGTGTGTGTGTGTGTGTGTGAAAGATTGTATGGGTTGTGGAATACATAATAAAAAGGTAATAAATACATAGCATGAAAAATGGCACCACTAATTTCCATATGTGCACCTGCAAGATAACAAGGTAGATCATTTGCGTGGGAGCAATAGCACTACTCCTAACACCGTTTGTGGGACTGTACTTCCCAAATGACCCAACCATTAAACCAGATGGCTGAAATGAAGCACTTAATTATGAAAAAAAATTACAAAATTGCTGTGGAAAATTCTCTAATACGTTTCTATTACTACTAAATTATTCGTGAGAAAGGAACTTAAACTTGGAACCAAATTTTTCCTTTTCATATCAACACATTACAATTTTATTTGGTGACTGCCTCTGTAAAGATTGCAAAGCAACTGTAGTGAGACTAGAGATCTGCGTATGCAGCAAAAAATATTTTAGGAAAGGTGGTTTCCACCTGAACAGCTTTGTATTGTTGACATTTATAGAAAAAAATTCTACATATTTCTACCTGTATATCTAACAGAAATCAGTCTTTGAGCAATGAAAGTCAGTCATTTTGCATTTCAAAAGATTGGCAACTCCTTTGAATTTGCCAAAAAAGGCAATCAGCATTTTTTCCTCTACAATGAAAGACAATCCCTGGATAACACCTGTGGTGGGTTGACCCTGGCTGGATGCCAGGTGCCCCCCAAAGCCACTCTATCACTCCCCTCCTCAGCTGGACAGGGGAGAGAAAATATAATGAAAGGCTCATGGGTCGAGATAAGGACAGGGAGATCACTCAGCAATTACCGTCACAGGCAAAACAGACTCGACTTGGGGAAAAAAAAATTAATTTAATTTATTACCAATCAAATCAGTGTAGGATAATGAGAAATAAAACTAAATCTTAAAAACACCTTCCCCTCACCCCTCCCTTCTTCTCAGGCTTAACTTCACTCCTGATTTTCTCTACCTCCTCTCCCCCCCGCCCCTGAGCGGCACAGGGGGACGGGGAATGGGGGTTGCAGTCAGTTCGTCACACATTATTTCTGCCGCTCCTTCTTCCTCAGGGGGAGGACTCCTCACACTCTTCCCCTGTTCCAGCGTGGGGTCCCTCCCACGGGAGACAGTCCTGCACGAGCTTCTCCAATGTGAGCCCTTCCCACGGGCTGCAGTTCTTCACGAACTGCTCCAGCGTGGGTCCCATCCACGGGGTGCAGTCCTTCAGGAACAGACTGCTCCAGCGTGGGTCCCCCGCGGGGTCACAAGCCCTGCCAGCAAACCTGCTCCAGCCTGGGCTCCTCTCTCCACGGGGCCACAGGTCCTGCCAGGAGCCTGCTCCAGCGCGGGCTTCCCACGGGGTCACAGCCTCCTTCGGGCATCCCCCTGCTCTGGCGTGGGGTCCTCCACGGGCTGCAGGTGGAGATCTGCTCCACCATGGACCTCCACGGGCTGCAGGGGGACAGCCTGCCTCACCATGGTCTTCATCACCACGGGCTGCAGGGGAATCTCTGCTCCAGCGCCTGGAGCACCTCCTCCCCCTCCTTCTTCCCTGACCTTGGTGTCTGCAGAGTTGTTCCTCTCACATCTTCTCACTCCTCTCTCTCGCTGCAACTGCTACTCCCCTAGCTTCTTTTCCCTTTCTTAATCATGTTATCCCAGAGGCACTGCCACCGTCGCTGATGGGCTTGGGCTTGGCCTTGGCCAGCGGCGGGTCCGTCCTGGAGCCGGCTGGCATTGGCTCTATCGGACACAGGGGAAGCATCCAGCAGCTTCTCACAGAAGCCACCCCTGTAGCCCCTCTGCTACCAAAACCTTGCCATGCAAACCCCATACAATACCTTATCCGTGTATAGAAATTTATAGAACACTACCATGCCACACACTCACATTCTGCAGGAGCCATATATTTAACAAATGATATATTGACCCAGTCACAAGTAATCCACAATCTTTTTGTGAAGATAATTAAAGATGAAATCATCAGCTGTTCCTTCAGCTGTTTTTTGTTAGCAGTGTCTACTTCTGCCTATAGGACTGTCTTACTACCGCCTTTCTCCAGCTGCCACGAAACATTCCCACTGGCTTTACATATATGCACTAGAAACACATGAAGCTTCGGAACAGGCAGATAGGTTTACTAGTTACTACCAAGATCTACTGAAACTGAATGAATACAGCCAAAAGGAAAAAAAAACCCAGAATGCTGGTTTAAATCTTCAATTGAATTAGACTTAGACACATTTGAATTGCACATCTGAACAGCCCATTTATAGTCACTTCTCGTGAGCATTCAGTTTACAGGCACAGATGTTCAGGGAAAATACATTTTAATCTCAGGATGAGATCATTTAAATATAGCCTTCTGTGAACATTCATACCAGTCAGGGAACAAGAAAAACACCAATCAAATTATATGACTAATCATTTTTAAGTTGTGCACAGATATGTATTTGAATTTCAGATGCCAATCTGAAAAAAGTGCCTCAAAGCTGTAAGGAACATTCAAGAAAAGGGCTACGTGTTCATGGAAACTTTATTAATGGCAAGAGATACCCATCCTCACATGAAGGGCTCAAAACAGATTATTAAAACAATTTGAAAAAAATATTTAGAAAAACCTGTCCTTAATTGACAGTTTTATGGAATGGACAGTTTTATGGAATCTCTGGTGAGAATACAATACTTTGATGTTTGATAATGTTTCTATAAAAAACAGAGATTCAAACATTAATGAATGAAAATTTACAAAGAAATTACTGAATCTGAATGAAGATTAAGAATTGGATCCACTGGAAATACATCTTCCACAAATGTTCTTTAGGCTGGAGTGATTCAGATGCTTTGACTTTCTAGTCTAATGAATCTCACTGAAATCTAGTAGTTGACAACTAACCCTTTTCAACAAAGAATTTCCAACAGAATTATCCTTTTCAAGGTAGCTCCCCTGTTCTCTTGTTCTCAGCGGGCTGAGGTTACGGGTGTCTGCAGTTAAAATGTGCCGTTTCAGAACTACCACCACTTCCTATTTCTTCACTGGGAGTGCAGAGCCAAACTACTCTGAGACCACTGTCTTCCCCATGTAATGTCAGACTTAAATCTGTAGGACACACTGGAGTCATTTTAGATAAATGTCAAAAAGAGACAGAAGGCGTAAAAGTAGAAAGACAACAGCAGTATTCCTTTGCAGAAAACTATTTTCCACGACAGACGACAAATATTTATTTCAAGTGTAAATAAGTTGGAAAATATTTTTAAAAGATCAGCATAAAAAGTAAAGTGTATTTTGGAAAAAAAGCATATTACAATATAAGCCAGCGAAAAATAAACAAAAATAGTTCTGTCTACACGGAAGGTAATTTAGCTGCTTTCTTGAAACCTCACTCGGAACACAAAGCCACCCGAGCAATAGTCAGTTCATTTGCCTTTTCTTTCATTTCTGTAAATAGGCACAACGTTAATACATGAGGGTATTGTTAAGCCTAAGGTCTGGAAAGTGTTTTGTGATCTTCAAATTGTGAGTTCCAGAAATGGTAAAAGCACTGTTATTATTTTACCTTGACTTCACAAAAGGTTAAAATGCACTATCATGCAATGTAGATCATTATGTTAATTAGATGGAGGTTTGATTCTGATCAAAGCTAATTTTAAACACAGACTTTTGTACACTCTTCCAGCATCTTCTGACAACTTAGTTTCAGTGAATATGGTAATATTCCTAGAAATATATATATATATGGAAGATACTACTTCTGTTGTTAATCAAGTGTATAGGAGAAAGTGCTCAAATATTGGGACACATTCAACTTGTTCAAATCAGTGTAACTACTGGCACTATGCAAATCCTCTTTCCCGGTATCATACTGTGTTTCTAAAGCACTTTACCAACAAACGACGTGGAGGAGTGCTAGGGCCATATATACTTGGGACAGCCTAAATCACTAGAGGTATCGAGCAGCAAGTTAATACAAAATTATTTTCCAATCTCTTTTTGTTGGTTTGCAAAGCTTAAGGTTACTTGATTAATCGATCAGGTACTATATTCTGCCCCAAAGAATGAACAAGATGTCTCTACTGAAAAATCAATAAAGTGAAATAAGCATGTTACTAAGAGAAGCCAAGAACTTTAGTCCTAATTCCATAAGGAATAATTTAGGCTTATTTTTCTAAATAGTCCTACCCTGAATTAGCAAGACCAAAATACTTCGCAAAATAAGAAATCTTTTCCTGCTGCCTATGGCTCATTTTTGGCATTCACATCCCAGAGATACATATAGTAATTGAAGCTTCAGAAAAATCTGAGACATGTTTTAAAGTCCTATGTATGAATAAGAAAAAATACGCTGGATTTTGTTGCTTTAGTTCTTCCCAGAATACCATTATTTAATTCATGCAAAAGAGGCACAAAACACTCTGTTCTTAATTAGTTCTTGATACAGCTTATCTGCTTTTATGAGGGTTTGTCAGCACAGCATGAATCAGAATCATAGGAGACCACTACTTAGCTTGAGTTTATGCATGATTTGTCTTTAAAAACAGATTGGTTTGAATTGTTGGATCGCAGAGTAATTGCAGACACTATTGACTTTATCTATATAACAGGTCAAATGTGATTGGGATGCTCCCTTTTCAAGTGCAGTATTTATCATTGGGATGACAAAGCTTCACATGTATTTAAGACCATAAATGGCACACATTTGCAAGGATTTATGTTAGTAAGTTTGGAAGTCATTTATCAGTTGAAAAACAGAAATGGCAATCAAATACAAATGAGGAAAAAACACCAAATGAGCTTCCACTGCTATATTATTTTGTGGATTATAGATACTGCTAGCAGTAATCTCAAACTCCCAAAGTGCTTCTTAAAAGCATGATTAACTCTCACAACACCCTCGTGGAGAAGGTAAATATCATCAAAACATTTTACAGGTGAGGCTGCTGCTGTACCAGAAGGCAAACTGGCTTGCCTCAACTAGTGCAACAGGCTGTTTGATAATGCAAGAGGAGAGTAGGTGGGTATCACGCACGGTAAGCGCGCTCGCTCAGGATGGCCCTACTTCTTTTACTAGTTTCTGCACTGCCCACAGACCTTTGCATAGGATGCTCTGCTAAGGGGTACGCTCAACACTCAGATAGCTGAGGACCAAGAAGGGGCTAAGGAGTTTTACAAGATTATCTTTGCCTGCCTTAGGTGTGCTGTTATTCTTTGGCCACTAACCAGCATCTGGATTGGAAAGTTTCACACCGTGAAGTACCTGCTGTTCTTCCGGGAAGGGAGGAGAACGACGAGTCGCCTCCCTCATGCTGAGAAAGCACAACCAGCCTGCACCTCAGTCATCTACTTCAGCGTTACATCATTAGCTTAGGCATTGTGCCTGCTGTTGCACAGGCTAACAGGATCTGCCTAGGATCAGAAAAGATTTTGCTTATTAATTGTATAGCTAATCTAAACAAAATGAAGGAAAAATAGTTTTTCATTTATATTTCTCCTGCAATATTTCGTAAACTGTAACCATACATAGGTTTTTGGAATATTGTAGTAATGGGAAAGGCATTTCTGTTGTGAGGGTGATGGTTTCTTCCCAGGGAATCCTAAAACGCTCCACATTCATGGGCATGATCCTGCAAGTGCTGGACACGAAGAACTCCCTGCAGCTCCAGTAGGAGTTCTGCTTGAGAAGCTTTGCAGCTTTTAACAACATTAGACTGTAACAGCCCCCTGAGGAGTTTGTGAACATGCCAGCCAATATGGAACACAGCAAACCACTACTGTTACAAAATGTGTCACAGGATCTTTTATCTACACAGAGTAGACAGATTATTTGAGAATCAGTCAAACTACACACATGCACAACCATTGCCACATGGTCAACCCCAGCAATTCCACCGCTGTACAGCGTAAGCTCTGCCACACAAGGACGTGTATCATTACATTCTTTGTCAGACACAATACGATGGGGACATGAAATCTGGGGTGCTGCTAAGTACCGCTGCTTAGAATAAGAAATTAAAGAGTAATCCTAACATTTAACTAAGGTAAAACTCTTTAAGTCCAAAACTTTGGCATAAGTCTGAGGCACACTTGCACAGCCGTGAAGTGAGTGAGACCAGTTCCAAACTTCAGGGTAAGGACATAGTGTGTTTTGCAAAATATTATCTCAAGCTTGAATTTAGATATCTTATTTCAGATACTAAAGATTAAACTGCTTTAACTGAAGATCTACAATGCTGCATATAATTATTACTTTAGTTCTGCTCTATGTTGCCAAGCACAGTATGAGACTGCGTGGAAAAAGACAGTGTCATGTGGAAAATAGGACACCGTTATGTAATTTTGATTTATTAATAATACATCATAGTCCTATTTGTTATGCAATTAAAGGTTGTATCAACATGGAAGTACAGGACAGATGAACTTAACTTGCATGAGCAACTTCCATTATGACATTTTCTAACTTATACTGCGTGATTTTGTAAACGAAATAATTTTCTTTAAATTTTATTTATGTGCATATGAAATGTAATATAGCAAAAAAAGTATGAGATACTTAAATTTACTGAGGATGAAAGAATATTTTGTCTTTTAATTATGGAAGACTTTTTAAATTTGCGACACTGAAAATTAAATTTGGAATACCAGAAAATGGGTTTTGTTTTTATTCCTATTTATTATTGCTAATTTTATTATTTGTACTTTGGGGGGTTTTCTCTACTTCATCTACAAAACAATCAGATTCATAAAATGCTAACAAACGAGAAAAAACATCGAACACAAATCTTCAAGAACACTCTCCTCCCATTTTGCTTTGGAACTCTGTAAAAGTTGGGGAGAAGAAGATGAAGAGAGTAACTTTCTCCTGAGTTGCTCAGTGTAGTTTTGCAACAAATGCAGCTGGTGTGCTGCATTTCAGCACTGAGTAGATGTTACACCAATTGTCATTTCCAGCTAGTGGAGAACACTGAATGTGGTATACCTGCACTTTTCAGCAAGAGCCAATCCCAAACATTATGGACCCTCACAATGTTGTCCGTAATCAGTTATGTGCTTGCTGATGATCACATCTTCAAATAGAGGACACTGCTAAATGATTTTTTTCCCCATCAAGAGCAAGCATCTTTGTGCAAGAGCTTCTTACTAAAAGGCATTTGGCAGGAAAACCACAAGGTCATCTGTAATAGAAAAATAATGCAGTAATTTGAAAGCTGAAGCTCAAACATTTGCTTGTAAAAGGTATGGCCAATTTTCAACTTTGTATGTTTGAGATAAGGTACCTATTTTGACAGCTTAGATTCTCCAAATTGCACAAGCACCTAAAACTGGAAAAAGTGGCATTTCCATTGGGAAGCTCACACAGAGAACTGGCTGCCCTTGCCTAGGCTCAGCCATTTTCCTTGTCAGGGCAATATTTTGATAACTCTCTTCTACATTGATGGAATCTGCCAGAATTTACAATCTACTCTTTAATTTCTGAAATTAATGCTCTTTTCAAAGGAATCATTGCCTAATAGCAGAGAAACAGCTTACACTGCTGTAACTTGTTGCTATGCTGGGATGCATAAAGGAATTACTGTTTTTCAAGGATATAGTGACAGCAACTTAGAAAAATCACATGTATTTCAAACTGATACAGGTTTGGGGTTTTGAGGACTGATCAGATTAACTGTCCATTTAGTCCAACTTGTATCATCCTTCTAACTTCTTAATTACCAGAGAGCAACCATATGAATCAAGGCACAATTCTGTCTTTGCTGACTATTGTCTGAATGGCTTGTGTTTGTTACTAATATACAGTCTGGCTCATGGCATTAGTACTTCGTCACATTTAGCTGCAAATAACTTTGTATGGGCATGGAGTTCTTAGCACTTTGCTTTAATGTGGTCCACATAACAATCAAAAATCCCTGCAAATTGCTGTACTTATATATAGCTCATGTCACAACCTGCATGAAATACACATTTTTGTAAACACAAAAAACTGCCTAATAAAGCTAAAGCAAAATAGCTTTCTAATTATATGAGCATATCTAGTTGAAGAGATATCTATTTGTTGAAAGAGCAATGTTAAAAATAGTTCTTAGTTTCCCCTAGAAAGAGAAAGATAGCAATGAAATGAAGTTACAATTTAGAAAGGATGATTTTTTTAAAAAACAGAAGCAGAGGGAAAAGTTATGGTGTAAGATGGATTTAACTGCTGAGGCTTGATGCTACAATGCATAGATTTGTTTGTTCCATGATAAAGAAGGAATCTGGTTATATGTATTTCTAAAATAATTGGGTAAAAGAATGCATTCAGTGCAGCCAATGAGAGTTTTTCCATCAACTTACAGAGTCAAGATTTCACCAGTTGTCTCTACAACTGGGTACATAGCCTATGTAATGACTGTCCTTTCCAGGCAAAAATATTTGAAGTATTTCATTCATGGTATGCCAGCTTGTCACATATCTGCCACAGATGTAGGAAGCACATATATTATTTACATTTTTAGCATTTAAATTGTGCAAGTACTGTTACTGTCAAACTTTGACTGTGGAATGAAATGTAGGAAGACAAATAACATACATCCTATTTTCCCTGATGACAAACTGCAAGGAAATACACACTAAAAATTAGACTACTTTATTAAAATACTTGACACACATTATTAAAACATTTGACTCGGTATTCAAACAGCTAATGATGACTGCTGACCCACACTAAACTTCCCTGACTTTTTTCAACTAGCCTTTCTAGTAGTATCATATAATGTTCCTTCAATATGGCAATAAGAATACAGTAATTTAGTATCATGACAGCTTTGTCTGCATGTACTTCTGCTATAGTCCAAAGACTGGCCTTTCATGGTTGTTATTCTTTAAGTCAGTTAAAATTCTCACTGGTTTAGTAACATATATAGAAAATTTACCTATAAACACCTGTATTAGGAGAGGAAAACTAACCATTGGCCAAATGAAAGCTACGTAATGCCAAGCACATTACAACTGACCCCCGTGTTCTATGCAATAGGGTGCTCCTTACAGTCAGAACCAAAATATTTTTGCATGGACACCACGTCGTGGTGACCTAGTGATAACAGCATTTTCCTATTCCTGTAATGATCAAGGCTCTTCTTAAAGGTTAAGGTCTGCAAGCTGCCTAAATTATTCCAAGAAATACAGGAAAATTCTGATGATGTCCTCCTTGAGGAAGAACAGAAGATAACACAGTAACTCAAGCAAATGCATATACGCTATTTTATATATTTCTATCTATAAATACGTAACTGTTATCAATGTACTTGAGTCTGCAGTGTACGCACACTCCTCCTTTGATCCACAGAAAATCCATCTGTCACTTCTTGTATATGGTTGTCTACAACTCTTCCACTATGTTTTAAAATGGTTTGTTCACAAGACTGATAGTTAGACCATCTGGCTACAGCTTCTTCTTCAATTCTTTTCTCTATGTTCCAGGTTTCTTCTAAAATTAGACTCCTTTTTGGCTGCTTCATCTACTTTGATTACAAATCAGTATTTAGTACTCCAGTCATGATTCTGTTGTTAGCTATGGCCCGAGAACATCAATAAGAGGAAAGGTGATAGAAATGCACTGTAGGTCAGCTTTCCCATTGGAAGCCTCCTGAGGAAAGTTAATCTTTTCTCATGCACCACAGAGCCTAATCCTTTGCTGCTTTCCATAGCCTGTACCAGATATTTCTGTGCTCTAGCTCCTGACATTCAATTTAGACATCAAACGTATTGTATTATCTTCTTTTGCAAGCTGAAGAATGTCACATGTGAAAGGTCCAGATTCACCTGTGATTTGATAACACATGACTATACAGGACTTAAGCTAAGAGTTTCGTGAAAGACTATTTCTGATCAAATATACAAGGGGTACAAAGGTAAGAAGCCTTCTCTTGCACTTGAAAAAGTTAACTGAGGAAATCCAGAATTTAATTTGTGCAATGTCATACGGCCCAATTTTCTGATGCTACTTAAGTGAAAACTGAAAACCAGACTGAAAACCAGACAGCAGTACATATCAAGTTAGTTGAGAGAAGAACTTTAAATAATACACTTATTTGAGAGTAAGAGGGTTTTGTTGCTGGGAGCCATCCCTTATTATTGCTAAAATGTCCTTTGTTGTACACGAATAAACTCCATCTAAACATATCATTAATACTGACACAACTTAGGTCTTCTACATTTTTCTTTCAACATACTGTAAGTTTCCATCTAGAACATGGCACGAAGAAAAATGAAAGCTTTGTGCAGTATAATAAACATTTCCATAGAAGCCTATATAGTATTTCTGCTTTACATCATGTTTCATTTATCAACCTGAATTAGGCTTTTGAAAGAGAGGGAAATGCAGCTTTGCAGTTCAGTACCTTTTCTAGTCTTTTCTTGCAATAACAAAATTGCTTAATGTCATTTCAAGTTCATCCTGTTCCATACACACATGTACGCAGAGCTATGGGTAATTCACTTACACAGTTCAACATCTCCTTTGTCACAGATGGTAAATGTGCAGATTTTTCCCTCAAGGAAAGAAACTCTTTTATAAAATAATTGTATATTCTGCTCATTTTTTTTCCTTCACTGATGCTCTTGTATTGTTATTATACCCTGTCAGGCTGGTAATTAGCATTCAGGCTCCATCTGACACGAACGCAGCTCTCAATCCTCCTTAAAAATCCCTTAGGACACACATGATAAGTAAAACAATGTGAGCCACTAAAGGGGGAAAAGTACTAAAAAAATTTTAAAAAGAACGAATGAAAAACATGAGACAGTGAATAACCACAGACTGCTTTTGTCATGCATTCAGTGCATGGCTCCTGTTCAGTGAACTGCATGGAGCTAATCCTACTGTGTGGAATAAGCTTTCAGAATGCTACAGCTGTCTTCCTGTGGTTCTCCTTTGCTTTTCCTACACAAAGATCTATATCCTCTTCCCAGTCTCACCTTTCTCCCAAACTTCTAAGGCACCCAGTGTACCTGGGTTTCCTTCTTTTACTCACAGTGATTGCCCCTCCTCCTTTTTCAGGTCTCTCCAGTGAATAAACATTTCTTCTTTCAGATCAATCATTATTTCTTGAACACTCTGTCACATGTGATGATACTTAAGGTATCATATTGTTCTGAACTATTCTGACTAGATTATATCGCTCTTGGTAAGATGAAAATGTTACCTTAGAGCTATGTGCACATACCAGAATTCTTCCATATTCAGTGACGATGCTGTCACTAGAAATAAGAAGAAACAGAATTTTTCTTGCAGTTCATACAAGATCTTCCTTTTCAGTAATTTCTCCTTTAAATGATCAGTGTGATCACAGATTAGGTTTAGCCCAGAAATTATGTGAGACTAGTACCATCATATAGTTAATTTTTTGCTGAAACTGTACCCTCACACACTTGTGCTTTCATGTAAGTCAGGCAGGATGTGCTGAAGACAGACTGGCGTAGCACTCACACTGTGTCACAACCCATCTTATCAGAGATTATGAGCCAGAGTTTTCTGCCTTCACATACACACAGCAACGGGAGAGACAGAGTAGTAACTCTTACTGAAACTGGTGGCTTAATATTATCCCAGCATCCTAAAGTTACTATGGAAATGACAACAAAAAGAGGCTTGCACCTCCATACCAAATGAATATGAAAGATTGCTAGGCCAGAGACCTCAGAAGTCCAATGGCTCTCAGCAGTCATGCAACAAGGTAGAGAGTCAGCCATCTCATAAAGGTCTGTGGCTTGACATAAACCCTGAATATTAGAATTCTTAATTTTACGATGTCAAAAAATGGTGTATCCTAATACCAGCACCGGAAAGTTCTGCTTTGATATCATCACGCCAGCAATTTAGTGATTCTGAACACTGACCTCAGATCTGTCTATTGGCATAAGACTAGCAAGCAAGAGATGTTCAGCCAGTAGCATCACAGTACGTTATGGCATAGACATGAAGTCAATGTCTACGGAAGACGGTCAGAACATGCAGAAAGGTAGGTAAGGTTGGAGTGCTGTGCCATGGAGCTCACAGCTACACTGCTTCAACTCCACCCACTCCTAAAGCTGAGGAACTACTGAACACACAGAAAGTTCAGTATAAAACACAATATGAAGGTCTCAGATACGACACCTTCATACAAAAGCTACTGAGTTGTTAACAGAGATGTGTGCCTTAAAATAGGAACACCAAGTTTACGCTAATATTAATTAATGCTCCGGCCTGGCACTATATGCCTTGACATCAATCTTGGATCCTAGAAAAACTCACTTGGTTCACAGAAAGTGTGTGAGAGAGAGATCTGTTCAGACCACTGACACAAAGGTGTTGAGTAAGGAGTCCCTGGAGATCTATATTTGTACATTAGATCTCCACAGCCAAGGTAACATTGCAAGTGTGAGCGTAGCATGATTCATGCTTTATTTCACTGCACACACACACCGTACGAGGCCTCCAGCCAGATATTTGTCCATAGGTGGGAGAAAATCAGTTGATATAAACCATTGCTAATCAAATGTAATTTCTAATTGTAAAATGCAGTCTTAGAATGATTCAAGTATTTAAGAAATTTTGGATGAGAAGAGATATCTCATTCAGAGTGAATTCCTATGAAAGTAAGATAAGCGAGGGGATGACTACACCAGCCAATTCTGAGCACACCCAGCATAAGCTGCACTATTTTCATATGTTTAATGGAGTCCTGCGTATTTTCTCTTATTAACTGACTGGGATGCTGCGTGAAACACTACACCTGTAACATTCAAATATCTAACACAATCAGCATCTGACACAAGCAGCATCATACTGAGAAAACAAACAATACAGTCAGCTAAAAATGCTGCCTTAGTCCTGTATTAAAAAAAGGTGGAAAAATAATGTTCAAACCCTTTCTATTTCTGCATGTCACAGACCCAGAAGCTTTTAGGATTATTTTGATACTTTGGAGTCCTTTCTCCTCTCATACTAATAACTTCATCTTTTACCAGGTAAACCAAGGAGGAGGATTAGGGATTCTGTTAGTCTGGGATGTATGGCTACAATAGATTTAAACACATGAAAACTATTTGCCACAACACCCAAGAAGGAACTATTACATACTCAAATCAGGAAAAAAACATTAGTGGTGGATTTTCTGCTTTTTGCAGTAGAAGCAAAGCTGTGCCTCCTTCTGACCTCTGACTTCAACCTCTATACAATGTTTATTTATTACCAAGTTAATAAGCCGACCTTCAGAACACACTTCTGCAGTATCTGCTCATATGTTCATACTTTTAAGGTAGCAGAATTCCCTTTTCCTGGGATCTCAAAAGTCCAGAGAGCCAAAAGGGGGACCTGCTGGAAGGACTGCGAGGGACGAATGTTCAGACTCAGCATTGCTACTCAGCCTGGAGGCCATATGGCTCTCAGTTGCCTCCGTGTAATTTTGGGTGGCAATATATCACAATGTCAGCCGACATCTCAATGACATTTCATCTCAGTGCTTCCCTCACAGTTCACATCATGATCAGGAACCATTTTTCACAGAAGGTGTATACTGTATAAATAGTAAGATGTATATGCATCTAAGTACGGAGATGTTAAGTTGTGCTGGGGAACTGGCTTGACTGTACAGCACAAATCTTTTCTGTAAATGGCACCGGCTTTCTAGCATTCTCCTAACAACTTTGGGGCTGATCCTAAACAGCCTCTGGAGAAGAAACTGGAGGTAACTACAATGACGATGCTGTCCCCTCCAAAGGCACAACATTTCATGGAGAAAATCTCCTGGGATGTCCTCTCTTTTAGCTCGTGTGGATTTCTTGGAAGAGTGGATAGTTAGGCTCTGAACTAGCAGTAGTCTCATTATACCAAAATGCCTAGTTCTTTGCTATTTTAAATCTTACTTTCTCTTTCTGAACTTGAGAAACATTTTAAATTATATATTTAATCTCCACCTATCTATCTTTAAACTTCTGCAAGATGAATGGATAGAAATTTCTGACTACTAAGAATCCATATCACACATTTCCCATATTTGATCATGCTTCTTTTGTCATGTATTTGAAAAAGCAGATCTACATAACATCACATTTCTCCGGACAGTGCACTGACCTGTGTAAAACAACCTACCAGAGCGTAATCTTCTTTCATGAAACACCAATTTTTCTGATGCCTTCAAGGCAAAAGATGTAGGCATCCCAGTTCTCCAAGTAGCAAGAGAAAATTATCTTCATAGATTTATTGAGGGAATAAATACAACTTTGCTAACCAATCACTTCCATTCATTCCAATGGCAACATGTTGCTCCTTCAGCAACTAATAAAACAAACATGCCCCATACCAGGGAAAAATGCTGACCATACTAGAATAAGTGAGCTAATACATGGTCCAAGCATGTAAATACATTAAGTGACAGCATAATTAATCCTCAGTACATAATCAATGAGGAACAGTAAGGTCTTGTGAAAAACTGAAGACACCAGAATGAGACTGAATTTCCTCTGAGCTAAAATGTGGACTCACTAGTCAATGAATCCTCCCTCAGGAGACTGTAACAAATACAAAGAACTAGCTCAAGGACAGTCAGAGTTGTAAATTGAGAGCTATAAAAAAATAATAATATAACGATTGTGCCAGCATGTTTATAATTTATAGGTTGGAGTTACAGGTGAGAAATAGGGGTTAGCAGTCTGTTATAATCTGAACTTGAGTCAGTAAAGCACTGCAGAACCACTAAATCACCGCTTCTCTCATTGCGTGTAGTTTAAAAACATATAATAAAACTATCAGACAAAGCCACTTTCTTTTAGGGTTTGAAGCTGGAGCTGTGGATACCAATCTGTTCAAAGTTAGAGCGCTACTAGGGAGTCCAGCAAAGGGAAGCTCTTAATTTTTGTTATAGTCTTTTTTTCTTCGCATTGGGCACTTGCCATGAAAGTACAAAAAGCACAGGGGTCTTTTTGTCATAATTGAGGTAGGAAAGAAAATAAGAGTTCCATTTCACATTAAATTTTGGTGTTCTCAAATTTAATTCCATTTTGATAATCTAATTCAAGGTACCAAAAAAAGTTTGAGCATGCATTTAAATAGACTGAAACTGGAGCCTTTAATCCTATGCAGTGCTGAGTAACTCTGAGTTTCAAATTCCCTTCTCCCAGTGGGTGTTGAGGTCAGCACTTACCGCAGAGCAAATTGGAGTCTAGCAGGACTCTGTTCTTTGTAAATAGGGGAGGCTGCCTCGTCGTGCTCTGCTGGGACTGAGCAGCTGTTCCAAAAGGGTTTATATCAAGGTTTCGGGCTGTTTCTTGGAAGCGACTCCTCCTTAGAGAAAAGTGAATTAAATGGAGCAACTCTGCATGCATTTGCTAATAACTGGACAGATAGCAGTATACCACTTTCACTTTTTTTTCAGTCATTCATCTTTCAAACTTTCCCATGCTTCCCATGAACAGAGCAGTCATTATTGCCAATCAATCTTGTTACATCCTTTACAATGTATAGGAAGGCACTGGAGCACGGTATGTAAAAATGGACCTATATCCATTCAGACTTTCCCTTAATGATAAAGTATAGCTATAAATACTTAAAAAAACTTATAAGCAACCTTCAAGATACTGCCTGTTTATCTGACACAATCACCATTTGAGCTGCAACTCATCTTCCCTTACAACCGATATACTGTATTTCTCAGCCATTGTGATCCCAATTTAACTTGAACTTTGAAATACCAATTGGTACTCAGTATTCTTCGCCCATGAAAGGATATGAAAAATTTTCCTGACCGAATTACTTTTCTGCATGCTGTATCTTTCATTTAAATTCCAACAATTTTCTATGCGCATTTTTCATTATTAAATACTCCCATGAAGGATAGTTGCAGCATTAATGGTAACTAAAAATTACTACTGGAAAAAAAATTTTGGGAAACTGAAGTAGATCAGTAATGCAGTGAAACTGGTAGCTAGTAAGAGTGCAGCCAACCTTTCACACTGAAGAAGTCCAGTGGCATGGTTTTCTTTCTCCATTTAGAGCCCTTTCTTTGAAACAAGCCTAACAAACACACTGACAGTTGCGTGACAGACAGAAAACCTACCAGGCAAGCTCACAAGCTGTATCTTTGTGGGGCCTTGACAGTACTTTGACTTTCTGTGGTACTAACTGAGTAAGTAAACAACATTGAAATGGTAGTCCTCTGTTCTCACATTGTTCAGTAAAAATGTTTCTCTTAGGCTCAGCTACCCACCAGTCAGCGAAACCTCAAGACAGTATTAAACACTTACTCTGATCCATCACAGGTTGCTGGATATTGTGTGAGAGAGAAATCGGGTAGAGTGAGGCAGTGACGTATCTGCAGACAAGGCTTAACACTGATTTACCCAGCCATCTTTAAAGAAAGACCATTTTACACGGGGACCTGTCCCTAGTACCAAAGGGCTTTTAGCATCTTGGAATACTTGGTATTGTAAAAAATGTATAATTGTTTGATGAATAACTTCAGACCTTCTCAAGGCAAAGGTTAACTCTCCATAGCTTCAGCCTAGCTAATTGAAGACTGAAAATGAGAGCTATAGGATAACAGGAAAGTTCACATCTGCTGAATAGATATAATGCCTCCCTTATTCCAGAGTAAATAAACAAAACAAAACAAAACCAAACCCACAAAAAACCAAACCACAGACGCCCCATTCTGAGAATTTTTTAGGGTTAGGATTCACTGTTGAGTTATCAGCAATCCAGCATCTTAGGAGCACCCTCACATACTGCAGGAGAGAAACAGTGAGACAGAAAGAAAGGCTCACAGTCCACTTAGGCTCTGGGCTCCCCTCACTTGCAGCATGCTGTAATCAAATGAAACTGCTCTGCTGGAAAGTCTGTGATGTGTTTAAACTCTACTTCTGTGCTTTACATTTAGCTGTAAACTGGGTTTAAGATAGCTAACCTAGGACCAGAGTAGCACAGAGGTCAGCACACGCTGAAAAGCCCAACTGGAAGCATCTGCTGTTTTGAGATCCCTGCCAGCAAGACAGCATAAAGCTTCTGCAACTGCAGTTGCAGAAGTGCAAAAAGCCTTATGAGTACTTCAAGGAAGGAAAGTAGAAGCCAAGTACAAATCTGTAAGAGAGACACTTTTTTGAGCAGCCTGCTTTTATCTCAAGGGAATTTAGCATTTCTGTAGACCACAGCTCTTGCAGGGTCATCTCAGGTAGAAAGGTCCAAGCCCTCTCAACTCTCCCTGTCAGAAGCAATGCTTCCAACTTTCTTGGGAAACAGAAACACAGTGAGTGCGGAATGTAAGGCTGTCAGGTGAACTCCATGATACATGTCAGGTAACAAATTACCTGGTACATTAGCCACAAGCTTCCGTATCTGAATGGATTCACTGTACACCAGTTGGTGCAGGCAAATATGGGTCTGATCAAACCATGGAGAAAAGAATAAGCACGTGCACAATTTTACGTATGCTTTATGCTATAATGGACATACTATTTAGGAGAAAAACTGCGTGCGGTGGGTTTTTTGCTTTACTTTGTGAAAAAATGGATGTGAAATACTTATTTCACTTGACATATTATTAAACATACATAAATACTTTATTTCCAAGCTGTCTTTATTTATTTAGCTATTTCAAACTTTTTTTTTGAAACTATTCACTGCTTCTTTACATGTTCTCAGCTTGGGTAACTGCAAATATGGAATCTCTTTAAGATGCAGTTGTTTGAAAATGTTGCCTACAAAGGAACTAGATTTAAGGAAGAGATTATGTGTGTGTCAGAAGTGGGAATGAGGTGATGCTATACAGAGGTGCTCCATCACAACCTTGAAACCTTTCAGAATTCAAATTCAAGCCCCACAGACACCTCTCTTATGGGGACCCCAACTTCTCAGGAGGCTTCAAATAGGAAACTCGTCACCTGTATGCCAGAGCCAAAGCCACAGCTGTGGTTTAGCAGCGTAAATCCACAGACTTGGGTCAAATTCAGGATAATTTACATCACCTAAGGGATCTGGTGTATCTTGAGCAGATTGTTTTGTTTTGTCCAGGAGATATTTGACCTGTATGTATATTTGTATATGACTTTCCATTTGTCAATATTTGTATCTTTTGTCTAACAAAGGGAAGTGCCAAGTACCTTCTGCAGTAAAACTTCCACCAGGTCAGCCCTGGCAAACTAATAACAGAAAGTTATAATGTGGGACAAACAGGAAATACACTTTCAAGCTTGTCTGACTTCAGCTCAATGAACTCCTTAGTGAATTTACTAAATTTGTGTGGGTTTTTTTTCCTAATCTCATTATTGGTTCTCAAAAACAGGAAATTGCCTCCATTCTAAGAGATCCATTTGCTTGCATATAGCACGATGCTTCTCTGTGGTTGCAGTTGTAGGAATAAGGATGAGATGAGAAAGATTTTTCTTTCGCCAACAGATCTGCACAGAACACATGGCCTTCAAACAAAAGAGTCATGATGTGCACATACCTCAGGCATTCGGTGTGAGCTAGCTAGGATCAAAATGCAACTGCTGTTCCAATGAGTGGGACATACAGATATACAGCAAGACCTGGCCAGAGCAGTGCCATTACAGATTGCCTCTAAAGAATGACAGAGGCTTCAGGATTGTGATGGGGCTGTTCCACATAGCATCACATTATCCCTGTACTTGTCTGTAGCTCTTTTGTGATAAATTAGTGTTGACACTGTCAGGATTAATTTGCTCTATTCCCTCTCTGCTACTTGAGAGTCCCTCAATGAGAAATTCTTCTTTGGAAATTCCAGCAGAAGGGCTTACAGTATTGCTTATACTGAAACCACGCTGACATAGGAGCTCGAAGCCAGAGAAGACACGTGAGCAAATGTGAAGGTATATAGATAACAGAAATGGAAATACTGAGAAAAAAGGATAGGAGTCAGCTAATGCAATCAACTACACAGCTATCCCAGGTTTCTTCTAGAGGTGTGGAGGGGAAAAGGGCCTTCTTTTATATACCTATATATATTATATACATTAATTTGTTTTTTAATGAAATAACAAAAAAGCCTTGTTCTTAGTCAATCTAAAATCAGTTTGGTGGACAAATTTTCAGCAAATGGTTAAGAATTTTCAAATATTTTATTAAAAATGAAAGATCTATAAAGGGACCTATGTAGCATCCATAATAAGTTCATCATATTCATAGAGAATCTTCAATTTTTAATGAATTTGAAACTACTCAACAAATTCAACTTGTATTTACTAATAATTTAATCTTGAATGCATTTTTAAGAAAATAACTTCTTTACCAAGCCAGACCCCTCTCTATCTAAAGTTGAGATGAAATCTCTTACCTCCTTTCATGGAATGAATGAAATTTCTTTCTGTGAACAATTTTTACTTTCCATACAGATCTGAAATCCTTCTGTCCACACAGTACTCCCCCGACAAATGGGCTTGGGTCAAAAAATAGCTTTATAAAAATAAATACATAAATAAATTTCCTGTTAAAAATATTTTCCATAAATTGTGTGTTTCTCAACCAATTTTAATTTAGTCCAAAAATGGCCATTTTGGTTCAAAAAGTCTGGAAGACTACATTAATGCAGAATACTACTTTAGATTTTTGACCACTGCCTGTATGTCTATATCGACTGTCCTTGCTCTTGTATCTAGACCATGATCTTCTTATCTGAGAATATATCATCTTGCTTTTTTCACTGAGCCTTATCTATAAAACCTAAACACGGAAGAATAAAACTCAGAACCACACCAAAATAAGCAACCTGCAAGACACCAGCTGCCTTTTCTTTCTCTGGTGCAAACAATTCATGGCTTACTCTTCTGTACATTCAGCAGGAGAAAAGGGGCTCCTTGCACCATCTGTCCTTCCTGCAACTTGCTAGAAGCTGACCCACAGTTTACAATGAAAATGGTAATGATGAATGCCTCAATACATAGAGCTTGAGGCTATGGCTTTCAAAGCTGCCTGCAAGGCTTGGCCACCTATGTTCTCCAGACAGGTTTGAAATTTCACTCTTACCTCTTGCAGTAACACATTGCTTTGCGATTCCCAAAGCCTGCCCACTCTGAAAATACAGGTTATCTTCACTCTTGGCTGCTTGTGAACATTGCAGTCCTTGAAGGCCACATTACGTACAATTGACTAGGTATGGTTTCTCTTGCTTCAGAGAAGGGGTTCCATGCATATCAAAGAGCATAATTTGCCTTTGTGGACTGAGAAGCTCTTAATAATTAAACTGACACACAGACACAGGTCTGAATACCCAGTACCACATAGTGGAAGCAGAGGGAGAACATCAATGACTTTATACCTACATATCTACTCACTTCACAGTGTGCTTTCTGTATAGACACAGTTTTCTTGCAACTGAAAAGGAAGAAATGTCAATTAAATAAACTTTTGATTCCACTTTTGTTGGTTGCACACTTGCAAGAATAAGAAACAAACAGAATGGATGGTGTGGTAACTTCTAAAACAGACAACATTACTTCTGATGGGGAACAGCTAATTGGTACCACAGAATGTGTCTGAAATATTGATTTGGTTTGTGTGGATAGGGAAGCAAGTCCCAACATACTTTCATCTGTTCTTAAATATAAATGAAAACCCAATACATTTACTATAAGGTTACAGTGGGAACAAAGAGGATCAGCTGAAGCATACACAGCTTGTGATTTATATTCAGAACCCACAGGCAGCAAGAAAAGACAGACTGATAGCATCATCTTACAATCAGCTTTTGGATCATGTTGTGCATCTGAGAATGCCGGCAGAGTCCATGGCTGTTTCTTTCTCTGCATTTTGCAAACAACTCTTATTCAACAATCAAACATTTGCCTTTTCTATCCTTCAGTGCATGCAGCCATATATAATACTATTTTATGTAGTCGTTAGAAGTTTGCAGGCATATAATTATTGCATTCTTGGGTGTCTTTCGAATATCAGTAAAAAAAAAAATGCCAAGCCTGTAAGAAAAGAAGATGCACATGGCCATCAAAGTTCTCCAGGAATCAGCCACAGACCTGTAATCACTCTTAAGCACATGGAGAGATAACTGAGAGTTTAACTGTTTGTTCAGAACTTGGGGAGGGGGAAGGGTGCAAAATTGCAACAGTCATTGACAAGATTGAAGAATACTTTCATATAGTGCAGCGATCAAGTTAATTTGATAGGTAACTCTGGGAGCTCTGTGGATACTCAGAAGGCTTAGCCAACAAGATTTCAGCGAGGTTGTTAGCTGCCTCTCCATCTGCTTCCCAAGGAACTCTTGGCAAGCTTAACTCTATTTCCAGTTGCTAGAGAGATAGTTTCAGCCTCAGGATGAAAATAACACTGGTCTTTCCTTTCAATAGATAGCATTGTAACTTAATTCTTAAATAATTTTCACTGTTGAGGTTGTGTTTGGAAGCCGAATTCACAAGTTTGCTCACAAAAACACCTAGCAGTTTAGAAGACAAATATTGAAATTAAAACCAGAAAAAAGTTCAGAACTAACTGCAAAACATGGTTGGTTTTGGTTTTTTTCATTAAAGCAGCCAAAGGCAAACAATTCACAACAAATAATTTATCTGACATATTTTCTTTTTGCTCATAGAATATCCTTGAGTAGTTTGTTACAACCTCAGGTATATTCCTTTTTTAAGCTGTTTCCCTAAAAATTAAGCCACATTCTGAACTTTCTTGGCATGTTCAATACTCCAGAGTTAGAGCGCTGCACAGCAGAATAGAAATGAAGGAGAGCAATTCTGGCATGCACATCTTCAAGTCTAAATTTAATATTAAGCTTCTGTGAGTGCACCCTCATAAAACTTTGAAGTGTATTCCTTTCCCTGCTCTCCCCTGAGGAACTGACTAGCAGAACAGAACCATGTGAATGATCATAAAAAGGAGGAGCATGAGAAAAGCAAATTAACTCAATGTAGTTCTTTGAACTAAAAAGAAAAGCATTTGGCAAAGTCTGGATTTAGGGTATGACACTGCAGCTTTATAGAACGGTAAAGAGTAGAAATTCAGCTATTCTCAAATGTGCTGAGTAGAATATCTACGTGCTCATCATCCAACAAGCTGAAGTAAAGATAATCTTGCTTGCTCAGCCATTGTTCAGATTTGCAATTTATAGGAGTGGAGTTAAAGTGGCAGAAAGCCTAATACTGTGTCCCTTTATTACTGGTCCATCTTTGCCTTATATGCATTAGGCTGAGAATTCTTTGGTCAGCAATGCTGACCCTCACAGCTCCCCACTCCTCAGTTTGATGGCCCTGGCAGCCCAGCCCAGCCCTGCTGCAGAAATTAAGGAGTCAGAGGGGAAAACAATAGTGCATCATTTAAGCTGGTTACAGACAACAAAACGCAACCTGCTTCCTGAGAAATAGCATGCTGATCCCAAGTGTCTCAGATGCTGGCTCTACCTGCTGTTTGTTACTTCCACCAGGCATGGCTCAGTGTGTTCCAGAATTAGGAGTGCACATACTCCCTTTTTTGGCCCCTCTTCATATGCATTACAATGCAGTCTTTCAGTGCAGATCCATTTCAAAGAAAATATCAAACAATCACATCATATATCTATAAAGCAGCCTCTAAAGATCTCTACAGAATACAGTACAGCTTGCTTTCCTAGGATGTGAAAACCTTCATTACAAACACAAACCAAACTTAATTCAGTGACACCTAAATTTGCCTCAGGTCCAGCATATGTGCAATGGCAGTCTTAGATAACAGAAACACAGGCCACTAGTAATTAAAATCATATTGATTTTACCTCTGTATCACAGCGGTGATATCAGTAACGTTAGCATTCTTATAATGGAATGGAAAATGCTAAGTGGCTGTGTGAATAAGATACTTTCATTTTCTGTAAGATACCATCAGAAATTGCAACAAAAAAATTTCAAATCAGTCTGGCGAAATAGATGGTTTTTTAGAGACTTTGACTGATATATTTAAAAAGAATTTAACCCAATAAATACACAGAAATAATTCTCTGCTGAGCCACTGAAAAAAGCTGGGATGTCTCAGTGCACTCAGGACAGGAATACGCACAAAGAACACTCATCCTGCTTGCCAGTTGTGATTTAAGGGAAAAACTTATGCATAGTAATTCCTCCCTCCCTCATCGTTCCATAAAGTGCAGACAGTTGTTTCTGTCCCTTGTACTATGCCTGTACTGTCCTCTGAACTTAGCCAGCCAGTCAAAACAGTCCACAAAGCCCATCACCAACTCTATCAAATTCCCCAGGATATTGCTGGAGGAAAGAACTGCATCTGGTGGCTCTTTAGTTGCTGCAGCATTCTTCAGATCTGCCAGAGGCATGACGAATTTGCAAGTCAACGTGTTTTAAGATGGATTATCCTTTTCAGAAAATGTCTGCGGGGATGGTTTGGGAAAAAAAATCCTTTAAAAATCTTGTTCCTGCTTTGCTTCTCACACTAAACATGAGAAGAAATATTCAGAGAGGATTCCTGCATTCATAGCTAATGGGGGGAAAGGGATGATTTAAGTTCATGTCACATTTATAAGAAGGGCTAAACAGTCTTTTAATTTGTTTTGTTATTCCACATCTATATATTTGTATATGTACACATGTATATACACACATTCCAAAGACTATGGACATAAACCTATAATATCTATTTGTCCACCTTTAGAATGATAACGTGAGGAGAATTTTTCAAAGTTCTGCATCACTGCAAACCCCACATATTTCATAAAGATAATTAACCACCGAAGAAAGCTCCCAGCAATTTAACCGATACAAGCAAAAATTTAATGCCTTGGAGGCATATCAAATATTGGAGGATAGCTTAACTACTGAATTATCCACTAACCTTCTCTTCCAGCTCTGCCTTGGGGATACTACAAAAGATGTTTCAAGAATGAGATGGAAGGACCTGAAGGAAAAGCCATGTTAAAAACTTTTAAGGAGTGGCCTAGATCTTGACCTTATCTAAATTAGCTTGGACTTGCATAAGATGGGAAAAGGTTGATGTGGGGGAAAAAATTATGATAATGATCAAGTGTCTTGTCTTGCAGCCAGGCAATAAAGCACTTTTATTGGACACGCCATGAATGACAACAGACAGGCTTAGCACTGAGATTGAGTCACTGCAGACATTGTGTCTTCTGAGTCATGTGGGGGGGTGGGGGGGGGGAAATCTCCTTGTACAGGCACTGTCCTCTTAATTTGCAGAAATGTAAATAAGCACCTTTCTCAGCTTTCAATTATAAAAGAAAATACAAGCCCCGAACCTTCTGGATAGCCATATAGTCAGTAAATCACCTCTCCAGTTGAAAATTTTTCACTCGCTATTTCCTTAAGATAACATGCTATGCTGCCCAGGGCTGACCTTTAGGATTTAGAAAAAAACTTCTATCGACATCTATTGATTCTCCCTGCAAACCCAGATAAGTTCACGGCCTGTCTGAAGGAGAGGAGTTAGCTCTAGTGCAGGGCTGCTCCAGTTCTCCTGTGTGTTACGGGGAGGTGTCCCACCCCTTACAGAGGGCAGGGGCAGCTTGTTCTCCCCTGCCCTTGCTAAGCGGCTGACTTGGGCACTGAGGTATCCTGCAGACGGGGATGGCGTGCTAATGGCAGAAGGGGGATAGTAAATGTGGGCATCCTGTTGCAGTAGTACTGCAGGGTGCATAGTAGGAAGCTGCAGAGTGAGTCTGAGGACAGTACTTGAGGTCAGCCATACCCAGATCCATCAGCCCTGGTGGCAACCAACAAATATATCTGGGGACCTTTGTTCTTAAGGTTCTTTTTCCTGTTCTTTTCTTAACAAAGGAAAAGCCTAACTTAAAAAGAAAAAAGAAAGAGCAATTCATTTTAGTGACCTTGTTCACACAAGCCAGTACTTTTAAACACAGATTTTAAGTCTAATCATAAACTTTCCAGAAGTAATCTCCTGCTGCTGCCCTCTCCAGTTTTTCCTACTCTCTTGCTGCCACAGGAGAGGAGCCAGCAGCCTGAATAAGATCACTGTACTGCTGCCAACTTTAAACAGCACCAAACAAAAAATATTTCAAATAAAGCCCAAGTCTATGCACACAGCTTCAGCAGAGCTGTGTATGCATTCTGAAGGCTCTTAAAATTTGTATTATATGCTTTACAAATGTTAACTGCTTAGTTGTTACACTTCATGGGAGGTAAAGGCCTAAAGGATTCATAGATGAATTCACCTGATATTTTAGTTTTTTGAGAAGGATGGGGAGGATAAAGGCTTACAGCTTACAAAAATGAGAACAAAAGACCAATGGTACTCAGTCTACTAAATCACCTACAAGGGATCCCACATGGGTGTGCAGTATATTTCTAAGCTGCTAAAGAAAAAATGGGTTATGACCTCTAAGATGGGAGTATTTAGAAATACATGTCTCATCCTCAGAGGTTTCTGATAGTGCAAGCAGTGTTTGCTTAAGCATATATACTAAAAGGAAGTTTTTTGCACCTTCTTTTTTTATTGGTTGTCATGTTTTCTTTTTCAGGATTGCAAATCAAGCTGTACTTGCAAAAATTCTCAATGCATCTCAGAGCCGTGTGATAGTCTAAAGAGAACTTCTGCCTTATAGATGGCATGACCAGGTTTTCTCAGGAGTTCAGGCCTTTCTCTTTTCCTCGGTACATTCAGTACGTTTGAACCTTTGCCTCACCTCATTAATTAGTTCAGTTCTCCAGACACACTGAAAACTCCGTCCTCTTCCCAGGTAGCCAGCCTCCAAGAAAACAAAGGACAAGTTCAAGCCCTTCTTTCAGGTCCTTTCTTAAAGGTCTGTCAATCTTCTCCTTCTGAGGCGAATCCTGGAGTCTTGAGGGACTTCATATCTACCCTTTTCTGTCAACGTGCTAAACATCTCATCTATCTTTCAACTATTCCCCTTTCATTTAACCCTCTGTTCCCCTCATACTCCTGCCTATACTCTAATATCTCTACATTAAATTCTCTAATTTATTCTTCACATAATCTCCAGTTCTCCTTCCTGCGCTTGGATTCTCTTGGCCTCTCAACTGCCAGAGCACATTCTCACAGGTGTTATGGCCAAAGTCATCAGCCTCATTTCACTATGGAGATCCAACCGCCAACTGTGCTCACTTCAAGAGCTTGCTCCACTCTCTTTACTCTCTGCAAAGAGATTCACATCTCTCTTGTCCCCCTGCACTGCACATCTGCCACTGGCTGGGGTCTCGGATACTGCAGGAACAAGTCTTCTGTCACCTGCAACTTTCTTGAAAGGACAAGCACAATCTTCTCCCAGTTTCCTCATACACAAACACTGCTGTGTGTACCACAACATGCCAACCTCTCTCCTCACTTTTTGATTTCCTACACCTTGCCATGTAAAGCCTTGAAATCATTTCATAAGCCTCCAATATTCAGTGCACTGGCAGCATGAGACATCTGTAAGAAAACAACTGCTCCAGAAAAACTTCTGCAAAGATGATTCAAAGGTAACATCCTTTGTTTACATTGCCCGATCTCAAGAAAGCTTTCAGACCTTTGCTCTCAAGCGCTGCTTTCAACAAAGGGGTGGAAGTCTAAATTTGCTTTCCCCCCATCTGCAAAATGATTATTAGTGGCATTTCTTTTTAATCCATCTTGTAACACTGTACTTTACAAGCTGTTCACTACAGTTCCACTTTTTTACCCCTCAGACTTTTAACCTTTTTTAGTTCTCAGGGAAGAAGAAAAATTCCAAGTCAAGAACAAACTGCACAGAGAAGGCATGTCCAATTGCAATTACTCGCATGGCAGCTGAACATTCCAATCAAATCCTGAATACCTGGAGTTTTTCAAGTTTTTAGATCTTAATTTCACAATTATTATCATCCTCTGCTATATGCATATTTTCTATGTTTGCACTAGGAAAAAGGTATTACCAATGGAATAAGGGATTTGTAGAAGATTGTTGCACAGTCCTATTAATAATATAAAATCAGTCTAAACCACAAAGCAATTTTGTTGACTCATGGGACATTAAACATGTCTTATTTAAAGCCGTTATATTTTTTATTTCTGAGTTCTCCTTCAAATCATTTTTATTGTCTGATTTAGAATAATTCAACATAAGAGATGAGTTTTCCAGCTAAGAAGCCATTACCAATTCAAACATCAAATTGACTTTGCTTCCAATATGCAAGAAAGTGAACTTAGCTTGTCAAACTTTCTTTAAATTAGAAATATTTTATAACCTAGAAAGAATAGCTCTGTCTTTAATGCATGAAATTCTTTTACTGCTGTAAAACTTAGATGTTTTACTTACCATGTATTTCAGGTTCAGGTCATAGAATAGACAGACACTAGATTTTGTGACTATAAATATGGGCCAAATGCATGCCTATGCACTATCTGAAACAGATTGACTGCACAAAATCGTTACACAGACATGAAAGTTACTTATACTTTTTACTCACACTGACTGCATGTAACACTCATATGAACTGGAAGAGATTATATGTTGAGACGGTTGGTTATTTTCTGATAAAAACCAGGGGGGTTGGTGGAGCATGTTAAATGTTAAAATCTAGATTTTTTCATAGGAAAATTTAAACCAGTTTTGACAGAAAACGTTTCCTTGATCTAAAATGGAATTGCAGACATAGAGACAACAGGAGTGAAAACTCACTCCAGAATGAAAGAGTCCAATCCTATAGTAATCAAGTCTTTAATCGTAAGCCCTGCCTGTCCCCCCACCCAGCTTAGTCCACCAAGTACCAGGCTCATTTCAATACAACACTGAAGGGCTGATCAGGCAGGTCTATACCATCCTTTTATTCAGAATTCACCTGAAGATCAGTTCTTCATGGAACTTACAAAACTATGTCTTTTGGTACTATTTCCATATCCATACCATTCATGGCTACAATGGAGACAGAGGGGGATGTGAATATTAAGTATTTGTCTGATACCATTCAGCCAATAAGTTCTATGACTTGCTAATTACCTCCTTTAGCCTTATACTCCTTCCTTTCTTTTTTGCCATCAAGTAAGCGCTTCCTAGACATACCTGCACATTCAGATTTTTGACAGTTGTGGGCATCTATGGTAGTGACCTTCATTTTCACGGGAAACAGGTGAGTATGGCAATTGCAAACACTTAGCACTTCTCTTAATAAGGCAAATTTTTATTTCAGAGAAATAGGCAATAGAGTCAGGTGGGCCAGAAAAGAACTAAACAGGGTAAAGACAGCTTAGATCGCGACACTCCCTTAGTAGTCTGTTATACTTTTAGTACGTTCTGGAAACAAGAGAAGAGGAAGAAGGGATCACTTCAGACTAACCTACGGAGTCCTTCAGTCCAAACCTGCAGCATTGATGCAATAAGATGCACCAAAATTTTACAATCCCATCCGCATTACAAAAACATATCAAGAGCAGTATAGTCTTATGAATGCAAACATAATTCTGTTGTAATGAGGAAACTACCCACAATGATGAAGGGGAATCAGATGCCTCACACAAAACTGGATTGTCTGAAATTTTAACAGGTTTTCAATAATTCTCTGAAGCTAAAATCTGATAAGAATTTGGCCTAAGATACGAAATCATTAAGTCTTTTTTTCTATGGGTTAGCTCAGTATAGCTGCACACTCTAGGAAGAAAATATTTCTAAACTGTCCATGGATAATCCTCTCATGTACATTCTGGATATGTGTACTTAACATGCAAAGTTTTTCAAATGGGATTATTGGAGATAAATGAAATATATGCAAAAATGCCTTTACTCATGTTAAAATCCAACATACATTTGAAACATGGGGAAAAGATGCGGTCCTATTTTCTTTTGGGAAACGTTCATATTTTCCTCAGAATCTCTGTAATAATTGTGTACTATAGCTTTAGAAAAAGTACATATAAACAATGAACAGTACTACAGTGAAATCATGAATATAGGGATGTTGTTGCCCCCACAATGAAAAACCAATGGCAAAAAGATTCTTTTTAAAAAAAGCAAAAAAAATTAATTTATTTTTAGTAACATAACAAAATGGAATTCCTATATGCATACCTACAAGCACACATATATATTCCGGGGTTAACACAGATTTATGCATCAGAGAACACGAAGGGTCCTTGAAATTTGTCTGAGGCTTACAGGTTTTTAAGGAATGTTTAGAGGCATACAAGAACAAATGACACACAAGTGCTAATTTCTTTTTCTTTTCATTTTTCTTTGCACTGATATTCGAGTTTGTAAAATTTTATTGGCTAGTATTTTTGCATGAATGGCCACTGGGTGCCACTGTTCTGCTGCATAGAAAAAGAGCTGAAACAACATTTTTGTTGTAGTAATAAGGTTTTTATTATTAAAGTATGTGTGCTACTGCTGTATATACCCATCTTTTAGAAATGACACTGCTGCACAGTTCATAGTGAGCTTTTTCATAGCAGAACAATAGGAAAAGTGGCACTAAGAGATTGGAAAACCCGTTTAAACTCAACAGGCAATATAACCTTGGAGAAACTTTCTTATAACAGTCTATTCTCTACTTAATAAAAGATATACAGCAGCTGAGAGACTGAGTATCCAGGCTCAGGTTTGATACTCATTTGCTGAATGACCTTGTAGAACTCACCGGGGACTGTTTCTGCCCAGCTGTGCACAACTGCTTTTACAGTATACAAATACGTATGTCAAATGTTCAAATGTACATGGAAACAGAATCGAACATACCTAATTGGTTTTTAGAATATATAGTATGTGTGTGCAGCTACAGTAACTGTGCACATGTAATTGGTGCACTTCTGAATTTGAAAACCATATTCTTAACTTCTCTCAGCCTTATTTTCTTCAGTTAGGAAACAGAGTTAACAATGAATATGTACTTTATGAAAAGAATAACACTGCAGGGAGAGACTTTAATAAGATAATAAGAACAGGTTTTGGCACGTGTAAAAAGTAACCTCAAGAAGCTGAAGTCCAGCTGAAGTGAAACTTGTAGGTTTAGAAGTAGAAAACCACACCTTGGAGTGGAAGAGGACAGAGGGTGGAATTATACGCTTTGAGCTGCCACTTTCTGTCCAAGTGATTATAACTGCAGTACTAAAAGCTGCCAATTGTTCCTAGCTGTAATATAAATACATTTAAGGTCTAAATGAAGCTCCCTGAGGTCAACGAAGAAAGACAAGTTCAAATGCTGCCAGTCCGAAGGATTAAGTAGTAAGCAAGAATAAGAAACAGTGATTGAAAGACTGCGTTCCCTGAAAGTCCCGAAGATATTTTTTTACAATATGAAAATAATCAGAAAGAACATAGCAGCCTTGACTACATAGTAACACCTTTATGCCAAATCAGGAAGAAAGATCTTTCCAATTATGTAGACAGTTTTCAACATTTCAAAAAAAAAAAAATATTATAACGAGAAGTAAGGGAAATTTTGTAAAGTTTGTTGCAAATTTGTCAGATTATCGAGGCAATTATCTTAAGGAACCTTACTTAATCTTTCCAATATGTTATACTGCCCAAATGCGGACTGATAGTTATTCATTGTATTGCTCAGGTGCATGCTTAAAACAATTTCAGAAATGCTAAATGACCTTAGAAAGACAGACGTTTTTAATAACGGAATTGGAGTAGTCTTCTTAATCCACTGCATAAACCAAAGCCCTATCACATTCCTACAGAATAATTTTCAAGAAGTGAAAACGACACTGTTCATGTTTTATAGCCTTCTATGTATGAGGTTAATCAGAATCTTTTTATTTTAAAAGCAATTCAGAACTCTATAGAAAATATTGTGCCCATCTCAAGTACCTCACAGGATTTTGAAAAGGCATTTGGAAAGATCATTTTCATTCAGATCTAAACAATGTTTTTTATGTCTTTATTAATCCCAGACAATATTTCTCATCCTCACCTAAGAACAAAATAGTTTGGTGTCATCATTTTTAGGGCTGTTAGACACCCTGCTGTGCCTACCATATTTTTAGAGGAAGACTGTCCATCCCACGTCCTTTCAGTCACTGGCAACTTCTAATTCCCTGCACTTAAATTCCCTCACCCATCCTCTGCAGTGTTCCCGGCCCTCATAAAGTTCAACAATAAAAAAGCACAGCAGGGCAATAAATAGTTTGAATGGAGTCCTGAACTCCCCTGTAGGTAGCCAGGTGGGCAGCAAGTGAGTGAGACAGGAAGATGACAAGATTGTCTGCACTTCTTACCTTTCGTGTTTGGAGTTTAATAGGAGGTAAAAATTGGTTTCTGTCTGGTGCTGACTGCCTTCCCTCTCCTGAATTGACCAGCTCAACTACTGTACAGTGAAAACTGTTCCACTTCAAGGAACTGATGGGTGAAGGGCGGATCACAGCAGAGACAGATATGACCTTAGGGCACTTCCAGCTGTCCTTGCTATATTGAATGGTTTGGAAACAGCTTCTACTTTGAGACAACAAAGATCGATTTTATGAAAAGTAGTGAACACTCCTTGGCCTACGTAATTTGGGTGCATCTGAAAAGTTAGAGGAAACAATCTAGAAATGACAAAAGGTTAAAGTGTAAAATATCCAGCACACGTTCATATTGCACATTGTAGGCTTGGCCAAATAGATGAACTGAAGTTCACTGGCAACAGTAAGCAGGAAAATTTTTAGGACTATTAAAAATTTGTTTTCCTTTGTGATTTCCAAAATGCTATTATTGTGACAGGGTTGGGACAAATTTACAGTTAGTTTTCTCTCGTTATATTCATAAACAACAAATGTGTCTTGGGTATAAAGGTCATAAAGCCAGATATCTGTCTGAAACAAACTATGAGACTAAATGTATTTTCAATTAATATTTAGATCTGCTTCTTGTACCCTAGTCAAATGATCTTGCAGCACATCCTTTATTTTAAAGCAGGCAGAAGATACAGATCTACAGTAAGAGAACATTTCATGCTTTGGTAAAAACAGAGGCAAACATATGGTTTTCACTTCCCTAATTTCATTACATTTCAGCTCTTCTCAGCAATAATTGTCTCTCCCATAATACTTCCAAATGCCCTGAAATACTCTAAGTGAATTTGGTAACTAGCAAACTGCTGTGTTTTCCTGTTCATTAGCATGAACTGTCTTGTTTCACTTGCCTATCATACCAATGTGATATGGCATAATGCAGCATTACACACTGTAACAAGTCAGAAAAAATTTGAGAGGCCACATGTTTGTTTTTATACTTAATTCCCAACAGCCTAACTGTGTATTGTCCGTTACACAACCCAGGTAATTTAATAGCCCAGCTGCTCAAGAAGAAAGTGAAATGACAACTTTTTACAACTTTAGAAACCTGTATTGTTGTTTATCTGTGGATGTCTCTCTATATGTAGACATTTCTAAAGGCTTTTTGCCTTCGTTTTTTTTTTTGTCTTTCACAGAAACTAATGCTCATAGCTTTTATGAACTTCTAATAAAATTTAATATAAAATCTTAAATGGTTTGGCAGCATTTAAATATCCAAACTTAAACTGTTGAAGTGCTTGAACACTGTGACAGTTGCATAAGAGCTGGAAATGAAACCTGGCTGTGGACACACCAACACTGAAAAACTACAAAATTTCTTTCTCAAAAAGCTACATATCAAAGGTCAACCATCTTTCTGATGAAAAGGTGACTAGATAGTTATTATTATTTAACATCATATGACATTTTCTCTATTGTACACAGGTACTTGTCCAAAATGGGCCCAGAGCCTGGAAGAGAACATGGCCCTAGACATTTTCCCAAGCCATTCACTATAGCAAGCAAATTCCAACTGGGGAGAAACCTTGTTGAGGATGGAAGTGAGATTTCAGCCTGCCTTCAGCCAGCATGCCTCAGTGCTGGGCTTACAGGCATCAGGAATGACTTCCAGCCCCTGCATCTATTCTGTTCATGCGCTAAGGAAGCACAAAACAAAAGGAAAAATACACAATAAAGTAAAGTTCTCCTGAACTGAAGTCACACAGCCTATTTTACATCACTTAGTTCTTCCCTTTTCCAAAGCAGGCAGCTTTCTCAGGAGAGAGCAAGGCTTAGATGCAGAATATTCCTAGGGGAATCCAGAAATAGTCCCTAGAAGGCAGAGTTGGCTCAACCCGAAGTTACACCTGTATCAGAGGAGATGAACCATTTTATCACTGTTTTACATATCCTGCCAGGCATAGCTGAGGTGAGGGAGCTGTCTGATCTCACAGTCCTTCTGAAGCGGTAAAGAGTACCTCACACTGTAGGTTTAATGTGTAAAATATTTCTCACCTTAAAAACTGAAGTAATATAAATACATATGTATCAGAACTACGTAACGTTAATACACTTGATCCCTTCATCCCATTTCCCCTTACTTAGGACAATTATTTTATGTTAAAACAGTAAAGCCTGACTTGTCATCAGAAGACCCAAAAAGAGCTCAGCATTATCTGCCGCACTGTACAAATCGGGGACCTATGGCACAAAGCACTGTGGCCAAGGGCTCTCAAGCAACGCAAGGAGAAGAACTCATGTCTCCAGAGTCCTAGCGCAATCCTCTATCCACTGTGAGAGTAAGGGGGAATAAAACAGGAAGGCTGAGCCTCACACTGCGGCACGGGAGTGCCTCTGCTGGGTAGCACCAGCTTTTAATATTAGTTATACTTTCAGATTATCTCTTTCAAGCCTGTTCCAGCTTTCCATTTCTATTCTCTATGCTTGTATATAATCTTGTATCAGCCTGAGGGTGGTTAATAAATTTAATCTTTTTATCTGTTTTCTTCTTGTAGCAATTGTTTTATATTAAATAAAAGTAGTAACATATAAAAGGTCGGGCAGGACTGAACCTAATATGATTGTTTTCATAGCATGGTACTAAACGTAGTAAGAAGCATCCAGGGAAATGACCTTTAGTCCTGTAAAATTTAAACACTTAAAATAAGGGTAATTTGGTGCCAGCCAAAACCTATTTTAGTTTGCCCTTTATTGAAAAGATGCACCAAATTGCATTGTGTGGCTGCTTGATCAGGTACAGATTAGAGGTCATCACAAGCTCTATACACACTGTGTTCCTGGATAGGAAAGGAGCAAAGTTACGGCGGGGGGGGGCGGAAATCAGAGTTATAATACCCTAACAGTGAAAATCTTTGGCCCTAAGTCCTGCACCTATTTATTCCAACAGAAAACTCTCATTGAATATGTGCATCAGGACAAGACCGTGGTTGATGATGATTATGACGTACTCATGTATTATTAATACTTTTAAATATCTGTGGCACATACAGAAGCTCTTTGTGTTAGGCAAGGCATAAACAGAATCTGTTTCTATTCAAAAAGACATTTTACCTTCAAATAATAACGCACTGCTAGTTTTGCCAAAGAAATGTTTTTGCTCACACCTTACAGAAGCCTTACTTTAACATCTGACCACTACAAGTGCCTACATGAGCAGTATTTGAGACATTCTAGAATACTGTGAATGCATGGCAGACAGTAATGAATGTTTTACTTTTAATTGAAATATATATCTATCGCTTGTAAAATCCATAAATCACACCAACAGAAGAAAGAACACTACATGAAGAATTTGATACACTTCACGCTAAAATAAATGCATCAACTATTAAAATAAATGTGTGTATTACAGGAAAAATTGATCAAAATCAGATACAATATTTCATTCACCAAATCAGACACATCCCTGTTGAATCACTGCTTATTCAATACAGAATGAGATGCATCATCTATCAAAACAGATATCTCCTACAGTAAATCAAACCCACCATCTGATTCAAATATGTCTCCTACTGAATCAAAAATATCACCCAATACATCAGTTATATGGCACCAGATACATGGCATTTTAAAGAATTACTGAGCAGAATGCCTCTAGATTTAACAAGGATAATGTTTAAACTAAAATTTATTTAGACAAAGAGATCAGTACTTCCAAGCTGTCTCGCAGGCTGATTCTTGGAATAGGGACTGCTATTACATTAATGTTTCCCTAGAGTGTCCTTCGTTTAAGGCACCCTGCTAGGAGGAGGTGCTTTCTCCATCTCAGCAGAAAAGGAGGGCTTCCATTCCACTTTGTTTCATCCCTCCAAACCTCTAACATCTAGGACCAAGCTCTAAGCAGCCACATGGTGTCCCCAGATTAGCTGTCCCAGTTCCTCAAAGGGAAGTGCCAACCCTTTTCTAACGGGTTCAGAACACCACAGTCCACGTACCATTAAACATAGAGATGCAAATATTATCAACACCAACCCAAAAATCCTGGACACTGAGCACAAACCACCCAACAACCAACTAACGGGTTGATGCCCCATAGTATTTTTCTATTACGGCCACATGCAGAAAAAAAACGCAGTCCATGCTTTGCCCCACAGTGCGTAGATGGACTCCAGAACACATTGCCACAGTGTAAAGGAGATGACAAATATTCATATGGGCTGGAAGGAACAGTCAGGAAAGTTAGGGAAAAGGATTCCATCAAAGGTTGTCAAATACACAGATGTCATTCCTGGCTTGGGAAGCTACTGAGACACCGACTCATAGAAGCTGGGAGAGTAACCTTGTGAACTCTCTGTACACACTTTCACTGTTTTTTAACTTTTTCCTCAGCAACTAGCAGAGACAACTGTCAAAGACATAACGCTACGCTACACTTCAGGACCTAAGATTACCATTTTCATATTCTTACACGCTGTATCTGATCTCACACTCTTTCCTGGAGTTTGGGTGTCTGGATCAAAGCTGTGTACAGGTAAGTCCTTTCTTCACAAGCATCAGAACAATCTTTTCTGCAGACCCAATGCCTAACTAAATGTGTCTCACATTTTGTAAAACATCGTGTGAAACAGAGGGTACAGTGTCCTCCTTTTCCAGTGGCCACAGCACTCAATGAAGAAGGGACACCGCTGGCTTGCAGACGAGATACTCCAACAGCTTGACATGGCGAGAATCAAGCTTTCCTTATTTTATTGGGTGCTCTTTGGGTGCTCGATTTGAGACTACTGAGTATGGGTGACCTTGTGCCTCTCCTTTTAAAGGTAGTTTAATAAGCAACAAAAAAGAATGAATTCTGAGGTAAGAAGGGAAGCTGACAGGACAGAGCCTGACAACACTTCAGTTGTTGTGACAGTCAAAGGAACAGGGCAGATTTGGTTTCCACTCCCTGTTCACTGGAAGGGAACTGATCTCTCGATTTTCATCAGTACTGAGAAACGAGCATTTAATACAAGTCATGTTAAAACTGACCACACCTGATACCATAAGGACTGTCAGGATCAGACCAACTCACAGCAGCAGAATGTTGAAAAGACAGTCTGCTCAACCCAGCCAGCTTGAATATTCTTTCACGGATGACAAAATTTGTTCTGTTTCCATTGGGACACTCCCAAATTTTGGATTCAGCTTCTAAGTTAGTCTATAGGACTAGTCCTCTTTTATTGCAAGCCGTTACAAGGAACAACAAACCATGCTTCTTACTGATCTGCTGTTCCCTATTATCACTCTGCTCCATCAATATAAGCATTGATTATAATTGCAGATTTGCCCAACTTAGACTGATTAAAATGTAAAGCAACAAGAATTGTACAATTATGTCAAAAAGCAGTGCCTATTCACATGAGACACCAAGCTGTCTGCTGCTTGATATACTACTACCAAGTAGAAGAAACCTATGTTTCACTTACACTTGCTAGGAATCCTACAGAGAGAAATACAATTCTATTCTGCATTTTGGTACTCTTCACAGGAAAATATACCATAAGGTTAGCAAATTCAGGACATATCCACTCAAGGGAAGAAGCAATTTACAGACACGATGTCTCTACTAAAAATGTCTTCCCTCTTAAATCTGATAGTGTTAACCTGAATACTCTCTGTGCGTTTAGTTAATTAAGAATCTGAACAGCATGAACAGTTTCTAAAGACATGACCTTGCTGAGGTTGATGTTTATCTCAGATCAGGATGGACACTGCTGGGCCTGTACAGAATTCCAGCAGCAAGGTGGGTGCTACTTTGTTCCATCTCCTCTGCTGGATACTGTCATAGCTTGAAGTTGCAGGTGGATAATAATTCCACCTTTCCAAAGGACAGAGCAAGGCTGGCTGTGATAGTAGGCGACAGCAGGCGATAGATGCTATGGCCACCTGCACAACAGGAGAGCTTCTCTTTGGTGGGAAGACTTTCCAGTGAGGATTCTCTGTTCATTGTCACACTACAATCTACTTGAGTAGGTAGAAGAACTGAAAGTTAAAAGTTTATAGGTTTAAACTTCTTTCATGAATTGCTTCATAAAATGAGCTGACAAAGATTAAAAATCAGATATAGAATATAAATTTCAGCAGTAAGCACAACTACATAAACTAAATATTTTCTTTTGCAACACTTGCAGTTTCTGTATGGTATGCAGAGAGCTCCAAAACCAAAATAGTGTACAGGACTATGCACAAAGATTTCTTTGCTTCCTTTCTTTGTGTCCCTCTCTTTCAAAGAACATGTTATCTTATGTTATACTGTACTATCTCTTTCTACAACTTGTCATTTAAAGAAGCTTAAAGCCATTAAACACTGATTTTGTTAATGGCATTTACTAGAACCTAAGGCACAAGGGAAAATATTCAAAAGGTACCAAACTGCTCTTTGAACATAAAGTTTTAAAACCATGGCTGTAACATCTAAGGTTTTGTTTCCACAGCTTAAATTTTAAAGAAACTCCTATTTTTACAGTATATCTTTAAGAATCCCTATGTTAATTAAGACAGTATAAAAATAAAATACAAAAATCCCTTAATATTTTTTAATTATGAGATGGTCTTAAGTAAAATTTAATTAATAGAGATAAAAGCTAATCCTTTTTTCCTAAAGAAAAACATATCTAGCTTTACAGCGAAGTACCCAGCAATTTACACAAAGCCTCTTGTTATTTTCTTTGCTTCCAAGGCATATTCAGGTACTCCTTTTAAAGCCTACCCATAGAAGTAGTAAATCAATTAAACTCAATCAAATCAATTACAAATCCCTGTAACGTTACGATTAGTGAAACATTCTTGGTTAGCTTTAATGAGAATCAAGCAGCTAAATTCCCCACTCTCCACTTTGTTTAAAAAAAAGAGAGAAACGAAAAGAAATCAATTATTTTGAACGTTTCATAGGATCATAGGATTTGCCATACTATTGTTCCACCTATTCAAGTATATTCTGTCTGCACGCAAAAGCCTCTTATGTTACACATGGCTAACTGTTATGCTGTACATACAGGGCAATCCCCGCCTCTGCCTGAGTCCTCCAGGTGATCAGTTTTCATGCCGATGCATGAGATTAGATGAAGCAATTGTTATTTTAATTCACAAGCTACCACACTGTTAAAACTGTCACTAAAACTATGCTGTGTTTCTAGCAAAGATTCCTGATGTGCTGCTGTTCTGTGTTAGTACATATACATCAAAATTTGAAATACTTGCAAAACTTACTCTCCCCTCAAGACCCTTCCTCATTTCTGGTCTCCCACCATAGGCAGCTCTGCCACATCTCTAGGCAGGGCTGGCACAGACTAAATGGGCGCGTGGCGGCACAGCTGGGACTACAGCACATTTCACAGAAACTTGCACAGCATTGGCATTGGCCAGTGGTTTTAGGGAGGGAAGAGATGAAGCCCCAACAGCCACTGGGAAAGTTGTAATCTGATTTTAGACAATATTACCTAAACCTTTTCAGACCAATATTCTATGCAACTATATTTACATGTAGTGTTTGAAAATGAAAGACTTAAAATAGCATCTTATAAAAGCTGAAGAATCCTGCTAGCTATTCAGTGAAGAACCACGATCTACCAATGAATTCAGTATAGCCAGTTGCTGCAAAGAGTCCTCTAGACACTTTATTAAATTCCTACATTGCTTATTTTTCTGATAAGGAAAATAGTGGTTAACTACAGATCACAAATATCACATTGTATTACATTGAGAAGTTAACGAGCACAGCAAACTCACCACATCACTATCCTCTTAACGTTACGTGACTTTTTCACTTTAACACCAATCATATTTTGCAGAAGAACCATCCAGTAAACAAGCATATTCATAGGTCTGTAAACATGTTCAAGATAAAATACTTAAGCAAAATAGAGTTTTTCCAAGTTCTCTATCTATAATAGTAACACTGTCCCTTTTGAAATAAAAGATAACATGCTTCTGAAATGTCTCTGAAGTAGACATAATCTTTTATGGCAAAATCTTTACGATTCAAAGTAGATAAGACCAAAACTATAGAACCGCTAGAAGCCATGCAGATATATTTTTGGTATCTATGAAAACATAATTCATACTTAATACAGAACCAGAACAATGACCAGATAAATGTGATCGCTGGAGTTTCTAAACAGCCATGTCTGCACAGAAAATATACTTGCCTGTGGTCAGAAGTGGCTAGTTTCTGTTTGTAAAACAGTAAAGATCCTGGCAAAGTTCACTAGCCAAGATTCTAACAAATCACATATTTTACATGCCATTTAATGGGTGCTTTTGCTGGTAAAATGCTTTTTATCTGTCCCTTTCACTGACAAACCTTGCATCAGTATCTTCTGAAGTAGCTTAATCTAAATAATTTTCAAATGCCCTATAGTGACTACTGTAATGTTACTGAACACCATAGACATATCTGAGGTGGACATCGATATTACAGAGAGACATTATCCTTCTCATTTCACACTTTAATAAGTGAGACTGTATACTCATAGGACTGGAATTTAATCTCAATTTTAAAAGAAACGTTATATGTATCTTGCAACTTTGTACAATGCATCTTGAATATTTTGTTGTTTCTTTTTTCTCCTCACTGTGTATTTAATGGGGGGAAGCCCATTATTCATACCTCTGCTCTTAATCAAAGCTGAGAATTCTGTAGAGAAGTAGAAAATTGAAATCGGCTCCTGCAACCTAGAGCTGAACAATTATGACTTGATTTACAAGGAGCCACTTTGCTACATATTTAAATGCAGCTCTGCTGCAAAATTTGGGGACTTTTCAGATAATCAAAATGCTACAGATTTAGCACTTTTAATTTTTGCTCCATCTCCTGCCAGCTTGAACTCTGATTGTAATTACCATTTCATCTTCCCCTGAATGACATTGTTTTATCAGAGGAAGACACTGTATCTAGAGTCTGAGCGTGATGATTAGTAAGGAACCAGCTTTCAATAGGAAACAATAAGTGTGCTCTGAAATGAATCAGGATGGGATGTAATAATGTGAAGCTAGAGATAATCTGAAGTCCTTGAGACATAATACATAACCACCATAGCTCTGCAATGTATGTGAGAATATACAGAGGTAACTATGCAGAGACGTAAACCAGAATAGAATAAAACCCCTGTACTGCAGAGGGCAGTTTTTAAGGAATAAAAAAAGAAACAAAGCCTTACTACTATCTGACTCCATTGGCATTTATCTACCCTTTGTGTCTTGAAAACTTCTCCCACTTTTTTGGACCGATCTAGCCCAACTAACTGCTAATAACAAGATCACGCAGGACAGATTATTATTATCAATATTTGTTAAGACTCTTCTTCCTGTGTTTTGTTTCCAGAAACTATGTTAGAGAAAAGTACTTCAGCAGTGTTAGTGGGCTACCCTCAATGCAGCCCAGCTGCTGGGATGGTGACAAAGGAAAAAAGGGATGGGTGCTATGGCTGCTTCTGGCTCCTGTTTCTCTGTTTCACTTGTTACAGATCTAAGTAATCAAGCAAAGCTCTCTGCATGATTACAAAAAATACCAAACAACAAACACACATAGAAGTAATCTAAAGCTCTAAAATAAAAGTAATATATGCTGGTAATAAGAAATAGCAATAGTATTCCCATATTAGTAACATCTTTACATTTCAACATGCTTAGGCACAGAGCTGTTGAAGACTTGCAATAAATAAATTCAACTGTTAGAAAACCATGAAGCCTGATATATCTATAACAGAAATGGACTACTTTGGAAATTTCTTTTTCTTCGTGAGAATTATCTTTTTAGTGAAGAAAAAAATTACTGATAAAACGTCAAGAGGAGTAATAAATTGACAAAGAAGAGTGTGAGTACCTTTTGTAACAGTTGCAGTAAATTCTCACTGGTACAGGAGTATGAAAACAAATGGTGTTGTCCTGGTGCTCATGCCAGACAAGATACCATTCATGTGGCAAAAAACGTAACCTAAAATTCACACGTTTTTCCTTAAAATTTATGTCAGTACTGCTGCTCCCTTAGGTTCCATTTTTTGAAAACCCTCTCCTCCAGCTACATTTATGCTGAATAATGCTCTAAATACTCTTGTTCTGTCAAGGAAACTACCTATAAACTTTCGGTCCCAATGGCTAGGCTTCCAAGATATGTAATAAGATAGTACCTCAAAAAGGGATAATGTTAAATGTACATAAACTTATGAGAGGCCTCCACTTACCGACTTTATATTTCCATGTGTACTTCTTATGAAAAAGCCTTTCCTATATAAGAATATTTCACCTGGAAAAAATCATTTCAGTGCTCTGAAAAATCTCTCAGTCAAACAGAACTTCTGCTCACCTAATTCAGAATGATACAGTAAAACTCTTTAGAAAAAGGCACAGAGAAGATTTGTGAAAATGACTGGAAAACAAAATATATTTCATACAAGGAAAGACTAAATTGAGTAAGAGGCATCACTTTGGAAAAGACCCAATGAGAGGGAAGGAAAATCTCATAGACAGCCATATAATGAGAACTGTGTGAATAGTGAGTGATTACTTAGTTTCCCCATACAAAAGAACCATGTGGTGGCCCATGAACTTTTCAGGCAACAACTTTTAAAAAAAAGGACATATTTTTTTCACAAAACCAACAGTTAAGTTGTGGAATTCAGAATCACAGGATATCGTAAAGTAAAAATTATACACATGTTCAAAATCTAGACAAATGTGGGGAAAGTATGTCCATCAAGGAGCATAAGATCCCAGATTTGAATTAAATCTGTGTCTCAGTAAGTTCCTGAAACAATTGCTAAAACAGGCAAGAGTGAGACTAATGCTGTAATTGCCCTGCCACTTCCACTGGCACACACTATTGGATTGATAGTAGCAGCAGGGTGGACTACACGATTCGAGTGTGTATGATCTTCTTGTTTTCTTACATTGGCTTTTCACTACCTTATCTTCCCATCATCTTTTAAAAACAGGTAACAATAACTATTTTTGTCTTTAACATGCATGGAGATCTGTGAATTAATAGCACTGTCCAAAACCAGTCAGAAGAATAGCACTGTACTTGTGTATGAAGATGCCTCCACATGGAAGAAAACACAAGATGAACAGTACCCTGAAAACTAGATGTTACTTAATATCTGGCATTGCAAATTCATGTATAAACTTCAGGCCTATTTCTCCTCTTGTGTGTTATCACCGGAGAAAAAAATTCTCAAGGTTAAAGATCCCCAGAAAAAGAGCAAATCCGCAAAATACAGGATTGCTTTTGCAGGTTTGCCTCCTCTGTAATCCAACAGGCTTAGTCTGCAACACTAGAAAGAATTGTTCTGATATGTTTACTGGCAAAATGGCAACTGGAATGTACTTTATAAATATTTTGTACAGGATTTATGAAAAGATGGAGACCATTAAGGAAATAATTCAGAAAATAATAAGCATGAATAATTTTGATCTTAATAGCACTTATAAGGCCAAAGACTGCATTGTACTCATTGTACCAAATTACTCAGAACTAGGAGACAAACTGTAACTTAAGTCTTGTAAAGATAGGATTGCCTGTATTCTTGCTAAGAACCTAACCAAAAGGTGTTCATGAGGTTGCTCGGTGTTCTACCAGCCCCCCAGTGTTTGAATAATGCATAACTGTGTCTCCTTGCTAAGAGGAAAAATGCCTTTAGGTTCTATGTGGCAAGAGGTCTGAGAGGGATGAATTTTTTTTAAAAACCAGCAGTTCAGCAACTCCAAATACCTCTCAACTTACTGTACTGCCCCTTGTCTCCAAAAAAGCGCATTTGGTATTTGGTCTGTTAAAGCATAAGCCCACTGAAGGCTTTAGGAAAGGCCGCTTGCTCCCAGGAACTGCAGTTTAATTTCTTTCACAGCGAATTTCAGAGCAGGCCATTCAGAATGAACCGTTCCCTAAAGCTGAGCTTCACCCATGGTGAAAAATATGACCTGTTCAGTCAGTATGGTTGCTAGGCTAGCATGCAGCAAGGGAACAAATTAGCTACAAAATAGTCAGAGTTTCAAGCTTTTGTGCACCTCTAAAATATCAATAAGTAGTGTTCTGGAGTTCTTGAAAAATGATGTGCTTGAAACAATGCCCTCAGGAGGCCACTGCCCCATACATTATGTAAGTCATATTCAGCTCTCTCTAGCTAACCTCAAACATGGGCTTAAAAAATATTTTAGAATAATATTGCTCTCCTGAAAAATAATATTAAAAAAACCAAACAACAACAAACAAACAAACAAACAAAACAATCAGAGAGCACCAGGTTTTTTATTTGTCAAGGAAACCTAACAGTGTCACTGTAACTTCAGGACCTATTTGACGATATAAACCTGAGAAGCTAGCCAGGGATGCAGCTTAGTAAACTGAATTTTTCCCCTTTATGAGGAACAGGGAGGCTTAGAGTTGCTTTGGCACCTGAATAACACGCAGGACTGAGGGCAGCAGGCTCGCATGGACTCACTAAGGGTGAGCCGCCAGACTTACGATTTCAGGCTACATCTACCGTGAATCTGCCTCAAAATCCCATAGATTCAGTTTGAAGACTTGCTGCCATCCTCTAACCAAGGCAGGCCTTCATCACCAACCCTGCTGCATCCGTTCAGCTTTTCTGTCAAAGTAAATTTGGTTTGGGTGTATATCTGTTTGTTTTCTGCATTAAATCTTCAGAGATTCTGCAAAGGGAAATGGTGGAGCAAAGACTGAAGGAAAGGGGAATAAAGGCCACAACCAACAAACAAAAGCTGCCCCTACAAAACGACTCTGCCCTGTGTTCAGCCAACACTCCTTCCTCTGAGGAGACAGGATCTTCCTTTCCCGCTTCTGAGTGAGAACAGGGAAAACATGCAGATTGTACCTGCCATGGAAGGAACCTAACACTGAAAGGAAGAGTCTGACCATTTCCAGTATTTCAGCAGAATTTTGTTTATGCAAAGTTGAATGCAACTTTCTAACTTCAAGAACATCAAAAACATCCTGAATTCTTTTAAGAGATATCCCCCACTGGCTAAAAAGTCTGCTTTTCATCTTTTATTACACGGGCATAAACAAACAAACTTTTAAATGAATGAAGACCTCACTGCTGTGACAGTGGGCAAACTTCAACATACATCCTATGCATCTGACCAAGATTTCATCAGACTGAAATGCTTTATCCTTAATCCATGATACATAAGCAAATCTACTACATGGGAAGACTACAAGGAAAAAGGTAATATATAGGGCATGGGAATCCTTGCACTGACCTTGAGCGATCATCCATAGTGTTTAAAACAAAAACACACAGAGAGACAGGTTTCATCATGGAGAAAATCAGCACAGGTATTCTGCATTCGTATTTCCTTTCTGTAGCATTGAGATTGGGCTGACGGTATTTAGGATACAGTAAAAGATCCTACTTTCTTAGTAAACTGGACTCTGAAGGATGAACAAATTAAGTTGATTAGTTAGTTACGTTTCCACAGATACTACATCATTGCAAGACTCAGGTTCTATCACCACCTTGATATTAATGAAAAAGAGAGTGATAAACAATCTGGAAAATGTTACTGCTTGAACTCTGACGATAAGAGCCCCAGGTATTTCTAAGTAATCACTGTTGCATTTTTGTCAGCAAAATAATTAATGAATTCCTTATTTCTGCAAATACAACTGTCTTTATGAGAGTAATTATATTGAAATCATTTAAGCATTTACATATAGAACATGAAAGAGTCATTAAGTGCATGTAGGACTCATCCTACAGGCAATCCCGAGCATCTGTAATATTTAAGTTGAGGTTAGTTCTACCTCTGCAGATCATGTTTCATAGCTATCATCTAGATTTAGAGCAGAAAGCAACAGGAAAGAAATTTCTACTGCTTTAAAAGAGTTAATGGGATAACTAATTTCCCTTCTAGAACTGGACCACAGCAAACAACTTGCTGGATACTGGTCCCACCCTTGCTAGCCCAGGACTTCATTATTATGAAAAGGAAGAAGCTTGAAATCATTATCACGACATGGGAAGCTAAACAATCCACACTTTAAATGAAAATGTCTGTAAAGATCCTGAAAGAATGGAAAGCACTTTTCCCTTTATCTGCTAATTTGCTTTTTCCTCCCAGTCTCCTGTCATTCTCTTTTCCCAGCCTTTCACCTCCTTCCTTGACAGATCAAGGCCCTTCTCTAAAGGATAGACCTAATTTTTGTATCTGTAGCGTTTCAGTACTGAACACAGAGACAAGTCAACAAATACTATAAATGAAAACATGTATGTGGTAGTAAATCCTGAAAGAGCAGCATTGATGGCCTGTATGCTATTACAGATCAGAAAACAAATGACTGATAAATCACTCAAGACACAATAACCTCCCTTTGACCCTAACTTTTTATTTATTTGGATTTTCCTTTTTTTTTAGGTAAGTTTTGGAATTCTTTGCCTTAAGTGAAAAGTTAATACTGTGTTTACATCACTATAAAGTAGCTTGAAAAATCTGAATTCAGAAGCCAATCAGAAAAAATGATTGTAGCATCCAGAGTAGGTAATTGGCATATTTACAATACAGTTCTTGAGAAACAAGCCCAGAGTTACTATGCAAATCCTTCCTCTTTGAATGACTAACGGTGATGGGCAGCCAGTCACCAGGCAGGGATTGGCATGCTTTGAGTTACTTAGATAGTAATTGTGATTATTGAAAGCAGACACTGCACGTAAGAGGTAACGAGGGTGTAGCATGAAGGGAAGGGACAATGAGGCATCAGCAACTATGGCATATCTTTAAACTCTTTGGCAATTTGTTACATGACACAATATACCACAAATTCTGTGCCCGCCTTCAACTCCAGAACTTTATGCCCTTATGAACTGACATGCATTTTCAGAGCTCTGGATCATCACGTCTCTGGGGTTATCATTAAAGGACAAATCTTGAAAAGCAGAAAACACACAGCATTTCTGAGGGTTCGGTCCTATCTGATCTGATCACATATGGCTGGCTGGCTGTAAGTTGTGTGTTGACAGCTGTACTGGGTCTGGCTGAGATGGAGTTGATTTTCCCTGTAGCAGCCCTCATAGTGCTGTGCTCTGTATTGGTACCTAGAAAGGTGTTGATAACGCAGCAGGGTTTTGGCTGCTGCTGAGCAGTGCTCCCACAGCATCAAGGCTGTCTCTCCAACATTGCCCCCTCTCACCAGCAGGCTGGGGGTGGCAAGATCTTGGGAGGGGACACAGCCAGGACAGCTGACCCAAACTGGCCAGAGGGATATTCCATGCCATATGACGTCTGCTCAGCAATAAAAGCTACGAGAAGGAGGAGGAAGGGGGGGCATTCGTTATTTATGTTTGTCTTCCGGAGCGACTGCTATGCATACTGAAGCCCTGCTTCCCGGGAAGTGGCCGGACATCGCCTGCTGATGGGAAGTAGAGAATACAATCTTTTGTTTTTCTTTGCTTTCGCACATAACCTTTGCTTTTGCTTTATTCAACTGTCCTTATCTCGACCCACGAGCCTTTCATTATATTTTCTCTCCCCTGTCCAGCTGAGGAGGGAAGTGATAGAGCGGCTTTGGTGGGCACCTGGTATCCAGCCAGGGTCAACCCACCACAACAGCAAATGAAGGCACAGTCAATACAAAATGTATCACTAGTTCTTCATCATTATTTCATAATTGAATGTGGTTGCTACTATACAGTGAAGATATGCAACTGGTTTATGTACTGATCTATATTAATATTACTACATGGCCAACTCACATAAACCTGGAAAATGGTTCAGAATGACAGTAACACTCCAAAATGGTACTTAAAATTCTTATTAAAATTACAAAAACTTTGAGAAGCCTTTATAATCTGTCTCGAATCAGAATCAGTTACTGGCTCTCACTAAAATCACGTCACTGAAGGCATGACAGACATCATGAATCGTTGATATAAATCCAATTGAACCTTTTCATGTATTCAAGGATGATAAGTATTATACAGGCCTATAATTTCAGATAGTTGCTATATGCTGAGCAATTGCAATGACTAGAAATTGCCTTATCTTTTTTTTTTTTTTTTTTTTTTGAGGGCAGGGTGCATGTGTGGGTGTTTTGATTTAACATATCTGAAAACAGACTCCAGAATTGCATAATCCTGTTACTAGAACTACAGAGACTCCTTTGTAGCCGTTGTTCAATCTTTTTGGATTTGCTGGATCCAGTAGCAACATTTTCACTTTATTTACTAAACTTCCATGCCTTAAAACAGACAAAAATGAGTGAATTAATAGATCTACAGAGCATTTCAAAATTACTTTTGAAGTATTCTAGTACTCCTTTTCCAACATTTCATATGAGTTGGACCCCAGAACAAGCTTTAAAATTATGCAGAACTGGGGAAACAATTTTTAAATCAGACTACAGGCTTGGCACCAGAAAAGTGTTTTGAAAATGAAATATTATAAGCAATTGTTATTTGTTTTTGCTGCTATTGGAATGAGTGTAATTATTATTAATAAGTAGGTAGTTTCTGAAATTATTTCTCGTTATTTCAGATGCACTCAGGCATAAAGCTATAGTTTTACATTGCCAGAATTTATACTACGTTTTTTGGTCTGAATTTTTTAAATGGCTGTATATGTGTGGATGAACAAGGGAGCAGCTTTCTGATAAGTAATCGGGGTTTGTGTGTGTGTGCAAAGGATGGTGCACTATTCAGATTATTCAGGCATCATTCAGTAGTGTTAATCCTGAGTTTAACATTACTCCTCTGTCCACAATCTACAAGAGAGCTCTTTTTTGTGTAAGAAAAAATTACTGTTAGTCTTTCTTAGTCAGAAGGAAAAATGATGCTCATATTACCTGATCTCCCAGAAAAAAATGGGTCATATGTTTTTATTAAATGACTCCTACTACAATTCCATATCCTTTTGTAAGAGTTTTTTAGTAATGACTTCAAGCAATGAACTTCATTATGCTAAGAGAGCTTAATTCACTTTTAGACCTGTTTTAAGTCTATTTTTCTGTTGTTGTCTTTCACGTTTTGGATCATTTTATACTATTGAGTGCAACATTAAGGAGTATGCTACAGTGAGAAATCTCCTTCCCAGGAAAAAATGCATAGAGCAAGCAATATTTAGCCTCCCTTTTTGTTAAACTTTTCTTTGATGAATCAAGACTTCAGATTATAAATGTCAGGGGCTTTCCCATATTTCTTCAGAACATAGCACGTTTTAGCACATGCCTGCCTTTCATAAATTCTTATTAAATTTAGCATATATAGATGACAGGGAGCCAAATGGCATGAAAACACTCTGCCTTTCTTTTTTCTTTTTTATATAGAAGTATTTATGGGACAACATAACATGAAATCTTGTTCTCCATCATACATCTTGGGCCTAAAAAAATTACTAGAAGAGCAAATATCAAGTTATTTAGGGCCCTGTGGCATTACAAAAATGCAAAAAACATGACTGCAAACATCAAATATTTAGAACACATACGGACATTTCTCAGCAGTATTGTATAAACCCAGTTTTGCAGAAGCCTACAATACTTAATAAAAAAATGAGGCACTGATGACCAATGCTATTTCAGCTGTTACTGTAACCTTAACTTCTACGCTTATTTTAATCAAAATCTCCAGAGCATTAAAATTAAGGCAGTAGCTGGAGTTTAGGACTTTGGCAGGGACCATCTTTAAGAGCTTCAGCATTCCCAAAGGAATCTGTATTAATATTTCCATAATGTCAATAGCCTAATGGGGTTATAGGCAGCCTAATCATCCCACGCAGTATAGACAGCACATTTCAGAGTCTCCTATTGATGAAATGATAAAAATAATAAAAACATATAATTAAACAGAGCCAATTTAACAGAATAAGTGATTTGGTTGATTAAACCTGTGCAATATCCCTTGATCTAACATTACTTTGGGCTATTTATTTTATACAACTTGTGCTGAAGAGGTCAACAGTTAATCTGATACAAATGTCTCCTGGTGCTCATTAGCATCTTATGACGCTACTACGATGCTACCATGTGGTGAGACTTAGCACTGGGCTCTTCTTAGATTGTGTTCTGAGTAACACTTCTGAATCTGCACTCACACTGGAATTTACACAGGGGCAGAACACAATTTTTATTTTGCAGCACTGTGCAGACTAACTTACTGCACATATATACATAGGCATATATATATTTTTATATTTTCACAGAAGTTAATTTGCGTTGAAATGTATCTCATTTATCAACTTAGCCATGCTTTACAGGAAATAAAATGGGAGTCATTTAGAATGGTCGCTGTTGCTTTAAGAACATTTTTTTCCGGTTGCATGGCAGATGGATGGCTATAATGCCATCACTTGATACCATGCCGAATTGTGACTGTGTCATTTTGTTAGAGCCTGCTGACTTTGTATAGAAATTTGCTGTTGGATTAGGGCTTTTGCCAATCCTGGCAGAAGAAAAAGGCTATTTAATGTGTCTTGAACTGCCATATGGTGTGGATAAAAGAAGTAGTTTCATGGCAGTCATGAAATCTGATGCATATGAGTAAGTCCATGTGGCTTTGCCATATTCCCTGTCACATAATGCACCTGCTGCAATCAGGTATTTTACATGAAAAATATGATTGTCATAGCTCTTGATCCTGGATGTACCGCAGTGTCAGAAAACAGTACCTCCTTCTGATGTTTTCAATCCACATGGAAAAGCCAACCACATGAACCGGAATGTGAAGTGAGGAAACTCCCAGCTTATGGCACAGCTGATTCAAATTATACTTTAGCATAATATTCATCTAGCAATTTGAACTTTATGCATAATAATCACTCAGAATTTCATGGTATTTTACTAACATACTTAAATCTCACTATTCTCTTTCAGACTAGATAAACAGAACATACTATGGCAAGAACTGATAATAGCACTGCCTCCAAATTCAAGGAAAACTCATGAGTCTTAGTCTAGATCTTCCACTGTTTTACTGTGATAAATCTCACCCGGCTTCTTCACCCATTTCTGCCAGCGCTGTGAGTCCAGTGATATCCACTAATATAATTCTTATCTCCTTTTCCTTCACTTCCCTTTCTTCTCCCCTTACTCCCTAAAAAAGCCTAGAAGAAAGCAAACGGAGGCAAGGACATCTTCAATCTAACACTACAGTTTTCTCCTCTGTTGAATAATGGAAGAAATTCTGGCTCCATTGTAGTTTCAGTATTTTAGCCAGTATTTTCCATGCAGCAGGCATTCTCAAAGATGTTTAGCAGTGAACAGATTTCCTTTAGAGTATATGTGAACGTCACCATCATACAGAAATACAATTATGCTAATGCTATAAGCACCAGAAAATTCTACTTATAATAATGACATTATTCTTACCTGTATTCAGTTCATCAGACATACTATATCTATCTAACCCTATCACTTTAAGCATTTAATTGTCAGACTTCCAGCCACCAGACTGGCATCCAGAAACAACAGTGTAACACCTAGGCTCCCCATACAACATGCATTGTCTGCTGATCAGCCTTGCAGAATTTTCAGGACTATAAACATAGTAACTCTGCCTAAATCCCATTCGGGGCTTCTTAATTCTGTTGGGGATGTTCCTCAGGGTAGCATATAGACTGTGGAAAATAATACTTCTTTAGCTACCATTCTTCTTCCAGAGATACTTGAAGCCTTACATTCACTTGATAAAAGGAAAAGCTCGGGATGTCTGCAGTATTTGGACAGCGTCATACATAAAGACTTCTGGCAGGAGTGTTTTCTCATAAAATTTACATGAAAATACTGTGAACAACAACTCTTCAGTTCTGTTTAAGGCAGCTTTCTAGGAAAGAAAGCATGGGACAATATGAAGGTGATGAGAAAGATGGAGACAGAAGACCTTTCTGTTTATTGCACAACAGAGTGAGGTACCTCAGCCCAGCTCTGGAGCACAGAGATCAGAGCCTCACGGGGCCCTGCATCCAAACCAATTAATCCCCAGAGGTGCTGAAAGAGTTGTCCTGGCAGTTACAACTTTGGCCACTCAAGAGGTCACATCCTGCTACATTCTCATCACAAAACCCCATCATTTCAGCAGACCAGTTGCAGGAATGCTCCTTAGTTGCACTCAGTCAGAATTAGCTCTGTTAGGAAAGACCTATTTAAACACTAGTTCACTATTGACTCAAACAGGTACAGGAACTTCACAAAAACACATCACAGAAAATAATGCTAGGCAGGGCACGGCCATCAGCTGCAACCAGGAAATAATGTACATGTAAATCCTAACACAAACATGTCTTTCCCTTGGCCTTTTCTATCTGCAGGGCAGACATACCAGCTAATGGAAATAGCTTATAGATGCTTAGCAATGCTTAACATGACGTTGTTTTGCACAAGAAAGACAGAAGAAGCTAATCAAAAGACAAGACTTCACATTAGGATATATTCAATAACCTGTCGCTCTCTAGGGCTTGTGGAAATATCCCCGACTTCAGAATGCACGTGGGTAGTGTCAGGTTAACCAGCTTATCCTGGTCAAACCCCACGCCCAGCTTTATCACAAAACCTGGGTCCAGTCTCAAGCACAGTTAGAACTTTGCTCATCTGCAATGCTTATTGAAACACTTGTTACAATGCTGTCAGTGTAATAAACAGCAATGTCGAGCAGTATTTTCTGGATGGCATCCATTTAACAAAAGCCAACAGATTCCCAAGAGGGTTAAAGGTCCTAAAGGTGTTCGGAGAACCGCGCTGACAATATCACACCTATGTCATGGCACAGTGTATGCACCGCCCTGCTGTACGAGCATCCCGGCCTTGCAAAACTGAGTTCCACAGCCTCTGCCTAACTTCAAGCATGTGCTGAATCTAAGGATATTAAGTGATATTATAGATCTCAAGAAAGATTGGTTAAGAAGCTATAAAGAGAGCATAAAGAGACAAACCATGGCAAAATAGCAATATGTGGTTATGTGTGTGCTTAAGACACTCCTGTAGCTGTTCACCTGGCTCCACCCTGCTCAAAATCTCTTGGTCATTTTTACAACTTCTCACCACTGGAAAGGTCCAAATTATAACATAAAACAATATCAGCCATCTCTCAAGGTACATCAGCTCTTACTGCTGCTAGGACTTTCTCATCTACAGCTTTCTTACAGCCAACGTGTTGGATTTAGTTTAGCAAACAACTTTTCTGGAAATTGCTTTGTGTGCATTGCATGTTTTGCTAAGCGATATTTCCCCAGAGCTGGCAGATCACTCCATAGTAGCAGATGTGCATGTTTTAGAAAATCACTACCATAAGGAATAGCATAATTATATTTACTGCTGTTTGTTACCGCACCACATATCGAATAGTAGGGATACTGGTACAATTGAGACTCGCTAAGAAAGTCTTTTCTTCCTTGGCATAATATACTTAATTACCTTTTTTCCCTCTAATTGCAGCTAAAGATTACCTGCTCGCTAATAAACTTTTCTTGCAGTATAAGCCAAAATGAGGGCCTGCTGAAGGCAACCAAGGATGTGTCTTTAAGTATCAGAAGACTTCAGATTATATCCTTTCGAGTTTTCCACCTGCCTTATAATTTCACTCTAATACTGGTTTCTAAAAAGGTGAAATTATTGTAACAGAACATGCACTTCTGACAGACTATCCTGCTAAATTCAGTGATATCCATGCATTAGTTATCTGCTGACCAGAAGCACTACACGAAGTTCTGCAAGTATTTAAAGTTTACTATTGAAGATCTGACAAAAACCTTTTGCGTTATTTTTATGTTCAGAACCAAAGTGAATTAAAAAGGCAGGAAACACTGTCCAGGGAATGATAAAATTTCAGAAAGGTTTTATTGAAAACATGTTGCCTGAAACACTCCAGAAGCTGCTTATTTGATAAGTGTTCCTGTCCTTTTTTGTTTCATTTCTGATTTGAGAATACATATGCTGATTTCTGCATTCTTTCTCATTTAAATTTCAATTGTTGCTCCATTAGTCCTAGATACGTTGTGAATTTGTAGCCTTTTGAAATCTTATTCTATTTTCCACACATATATGGGGTGAGAATAGCCATTTTTAGATTAAAGGAAAAGAAAGAGAAGAAAAAATATTGTAGGAAATTAAAATTACTTCAGTTCTAAAAATGGCAGTGCCATCTACCAGAACAGCCTCTTAGAAATGTGTAGTGTATCTTTAAAAACCAAAGAACACAGATGACAATATAGAAATTTATTCTCTTAGGAATATCCTTGAACTCTTGGGCACTCTAATTACAACACACTGTCCTGGCTGATCTGTCTTACAACATGGCTCAAGTTTACACCTCAGAAAGCATCAACTGGCATTTGGAAAACTAGTTTGTTCTTTTGTAAACACGAGACTTGAAATTCATTGTCTTTATACATGTTTTCTGGGGTAACTACTGTAAACTAGAGACTGGTGAGGAATGAAATACTGTACTGCAAGACTGACATTCATACTATGCATTAGGTAATTAAACCCTCTGTGTGTGTTTGATCAAAGTGCAGAACTAACTGACCCACTGTTTTTCCTTTAACCAGAGGGCAACTATTTCGTTCCATTAGTCAATTATTTAAAAGATACAGTGATTGCTATAACTCGTTCAAAGAATCCTTTAGTGTATTAGTGCTTACAGGAGGTTAATAATTTAACATTAGAATGTCCACTAACATAATGCCACGGTCATGAATAAATACGAGCACAAAATACTGGTAATGGATCTTGACTCCATAATAAATCTAACAGATAAAATCAAGGCCAGCCATATTAAGTCTATATAATATAACATTCAGCTTTTTGATGCCTATGCTTTTGACAGGTTTAAAATTCCAAAACAGACACAGTTTTATTCCAACATAAAGAAAAATATTACATACTACACTTTTGAACTACCAGTGTCTAAATATCAAGGCACCTCGGAATTTCTAACATTCATTTTTCCTCACAACAGATAATGAAGAGATCAAGTCCTACTATCTTCATTTAAGGCTAGGACCAGAGATATTCTAAGCATCCACAGGAAGTTCATGCCAAACAGGCAAGCTGTGATTACCTAAGTCCTAGGCACATCTTATTCACTAAACTATTCTTCTTTCTATACCAGCCTTTATGTTCCCATGACAAAACTTGAAAAATACTGAGTTATGAACAGCAAGCATATCCTTCCCTTTTCATAGAAAGAAGCCAAGCACTAATCAGAATAACCCCATTTCCCAAAAAAATCCAACCCACGGAATTACAGACTCTCCTTTCCTAACTCTTCCACACTTTCTTCATTCAAACACAGCAGCATTGCTCCAAAAAGCTAAAGCCAAGGGTAGCTGGAGAAAAGGGAAAAGCAATGAATTTCAAGCCTTCTTAGACCTAAGCAGCAATGATCACCTATCTACACAGCAAAGGAGATCTAGCTGCATGTTCTTTGCTGACCTAAACTACAGTGGTGTCCTATCAATGGATCTGTAAAAAGTCACTGCAGAAATACAGTGATGGTATGGTAGTCAGCTTCCCTTTGCTCCTAAATCTTTGAGGACAAAGCAGAGAAAAATGATACATGGGATTTACTACATCTGATGAAAAGGACATAATATATCTCAAATTCATTGGCAGCATTGGCATTGATATTGGAAAGGACTTTTCGAAACATAACAGTCTCTTCAAAGTTTATTGAAAATCTTGTCCTCAACTAAATTATGGGTACTGACTGTGATTTAGGGAGCTATTCTCTCATACAACATGGGCTACAGCTATGCAAATAGAGTGACAACGTGTTTTCTCTGGTCCAGAGGGTCAGTGTTGTCACTCAGCTTATATCCAGATGGCTTAACTCACCTCTTGGCAAAACCAGCGTAGCCCCATCTGAACCATTTATTGGAAGCTGTCCTTGGCCCACGTAATTCCTGAAGAGATCTCAGGAAATGTGTGAATGTACGCCACTTGACATTGACCATATTCAAAACCATGCCTACGACCACGACAATCTTTTAACAGAATCGATGATGACATGACAAACACTCAAAGCATTTCATAGGCTTTTCTAGTTTACTACTACAGATGTACTGTGCTGACCAGGACCTTCCGAACCTCCCTGCTCCCTCAGACAACTGTAGTTGGAAGTACTTCTAAGAGAACCAAAATTTTTATCCCACACTGTAACAACAAAACATACTTCACAAAAAGACTCTTATTTCATCTCCTTCTTTAACAGTGCCTTCCTACCCCAGCTGTGCCACGCACTCTGCCATACACCAAAGTTTATACTTACAAAAGTATCAACTCGTGAGTTTATATAACTGATGACTGCTTTCTAGAAATAAAGTTTCATAAGCCTGCAGATGATTATCAGACGAGAAGAAATCAAAGGAGAAAAGATGGAGATGAAATGTGATGAACAAAGTAACTTTAAAAGAAAAAGTTCTTACTTATGCCATTACCCTTCCCTAGGAAGTAGAGTTACTATCCATTTTTATCTTTGTGACATTCAATTTTCTTTGACTAGCAGCAATATCAGCAGCACAACATAAGGTGATCCTCTCAAGAATTCATGTTTTTTCCAGATAAACAAAACTTGGACAAGAAATGTACAAGAAAATGAAAAAGCTCAATTGACTTAAGTGCTTTTCTTCTTTCAGTTGTCCAAAGGTTTCCTATTCAATACCTGTCTTGCCATTCTGACTTGCTTATTTATCTACATTTTTCTACTAATATTCTATTTTTAGAAAATAAATGTTTTACCCCTCTGAAAAATCTTGTGCTCTTTAGGTAAAATGCTAACATACATGTCACAATGGGAAGTAAACAAAATGTACTGAACACAACTAATTCCACTCTTTTTTCTGTCCTAAAACTCTGCTCCAAACTTTCAAAGACTGAAGAGCCTTAGAAAAAAACTGGACTCATTTTTGATAAAATTTTTACTATTTTATGGGTTTCATATTAAAGCTAAGTGAAACTCGTGCGTTTTTTGTTTTTATATCCCTGAGTCTTTTCTTTTAACTTGGTAGTTAACCTCTTTAGATTCTCACTTCACTGTTGCAATATCTCAAAATTAGCGTCAAGAGAATAATTCTGCATGGTGGAAGGGATTTATATAAATCTGAATGATTCTCAACCAAGAGGTGCTGAATGGCTTTAAACCTTAACAATGGGCTTTGGGTAGGGCCCATAAATCCCGTGGAAGCATTCTTACTGTGTCAGAGAATTCTGCATTAAGCCACACATCTCCTCTTTTCTTCCTGGTTCAAAATCCATGAAACAAAGCAGAAGGCTGATTGTTCAGCTGATGGAAGTCCAGCTAGAAAAATCTATTTGCACGGCTGAATTCTGAGAACTCAGTAATGAGTGAAAAGTCAGCTAGCTATATAACAGGTGTTGGACTACCACAGATTTCACATATCTGGAGACTGCAGTGCCAGTTGCTAAAAATCCAATTTTACTCGTCAAACAATGAAAAGATTTAATAAAGTCTAATAATTTGATATAATGCATATTGTGCTTCTACAATATAGTAGTATTATTATAATAAAGTATGATTTCCACATACTTTATTAACTTCTTTGAATCTGGAAACTAATTTTAAAGGATTACAACTCAGTATTTATTTTTAACTGCTTTTACTTTAATACCCAGTAGCCTTTTTTATAATTTTGTGAGAAACAATATGTATTAAGTATTTATTCCCTTCATTCTATGTCTTTAAAGCAATTAACTAAATAAAACATCTACTTGTAGAAGATGTGTTTTTACAAGCACAGATAATGGTGTTCAGGTATTTCCAGAATTCTGATACTGATAGCCATAAACTAAATGAAGCAGTTTTTGAAAAAGAAATCTCACATTAAAATTTGAACCAGAGGAAGGTTTGCTTTTTCTGGAAGTAGCCAGTTAGCAAAGACTGGGGAAAGCTATAGATCATCTAGACAGATAGAATAAAAGTTTCATACATTAAAGCTTTTTTTATCACTAAACAAAAAGTATATGCAATGTATCTTTGCAATATTGATGCAACGATTTCCTTAAATGCCAGGACATAGAAAACTCTGGAAAACTGAAATATTAATCTAAAATTCCCAAATCTTTCAGCTAATACGACGGCTTTACCATTTCCTTGCTGGGCAATGAGGACAAGTAAAAAACTCTTGAAAGTTGTCACAATGTTACAAAAAGGAGGAAGAGCATCACGTTTTTCATGTCATCAATTCCCCAAACAACAACACTAAACTGCAAAAACCAACTACTGAAATGAATTTTTCAAAATATTGATTTTTGTGAAAGAAAAAAGCCAGAGCTGAGAATGAGACCAATTTTTTCTCTCCAATTAGCAAACCTGCTAAACGAGAATACAGTTTTAGCGGGCCTCAACCATGCTAATGTTAACAACAAAAAAATGTCTACTATAAACATTCAAACTGAGCTAGCAGCTATACTTAAATTCACTACAATACCCTCATCTCTCTGCCCCGATACAGAGTGTGCATGACTGAAGCCTGCAGAAGATTCACTCATGCCATTGGCAACCACGCAGAGTGCAAAGAACTCTCCACTTTTCCTATTTTTTCTTTCTAGGTGGACATTTTATTAATGGCAACGCATCAGGGCCATTCCTGCCTCTTCCAATAATCTGAATGTAAACAAGCAACCTGGTCATTATTTGAAGGAACGAATGGGGCTCTTAATTGAGGAGAAGGGGCAAACAGGACTTCTGTGATGTTGAGGCATCTAAGAGGGACCACTACTTAAAGGATCTGCATAACGCTTGTCTTCTTCACACAATAGTGACAGTGTGCCTGGAAACAGCTGGATTAAGTTCACTAACAGTATTTTGGAAGCTACAGAATAGTCAGAAAATATAGCACAGAAAACTGATTCTCCAGTAATGGCTATTTTTATTGTCCTTTCAAATCAGCTGCATCCCAATATATTCTCCTCGCCTTCCACCTTCAGCCCATTATGAATTCTTCTCCTGTATTTTGAAATCAAGTGCCTTCATCTTCCGCACTGTCTGAATGCTTAGGGAGGCTATTCCAGCGAAAGTCCAGTTTCAATGTTACAATTCTGAACATACAGAAAATAAGTCAAACTCAGAACTGCAAGAAACTCAGGTTTACTTAGAGAAAATGGAGTATCCCATCTAAAAATTAAGCAGTATCTCTTGAGCATGTGCAAACCGTAACTTTCAAATATCTACAGCTTTATCCAAGTTGCGTGGATTTCTAAGCAGAATATAAAAGGTGTTTCTCTCTTCTCATGACATGTCAAGTCCCTGCTCTAAAATATAGCAGTACTATAAAATTTTCAAAGGAAATCTTTAATACTGAAAAGCAATGACTTTCCCTTGTCTCATTCTGAACCTTTTTTTGCAGGGCAAAGTAGATCTGATACAATAATGGAGGAGACCACAAGTATAGAAAATTCCATCCCCAAGCAGCACACAATTATAAGGCAATTGGAAAAGTAGCACAAGGAGAGAACACTCAACAGTCTTTAAATGAGGCAATCTTCAATGTCTCTCATGTGTAAATGTCTCTCGTGTATAAGAAAGCATAAATTTAATATTCAAATAAAATTTAAAGTCTAAATTAAGTTAGAAAAAATACTGGGTAGCTCATTAAATAAATTGGTCAGGTTGACCTTTATGAACTTTTTTTTTTATATTTATATTACAGTCTAATTCAGAATAATTTTTCATGTTGGAATTTTCTTGAAAACATACATTTAAGTTATTCACCAGGCCTGCTGCTGAGACAAAGTCACATCTTAGTTAATTAGAGCAGCCCAGAACACATCACCTCCTGTGTCCTTGTCAAAAAAAAGAAAAGGTGGGAGGGCAGTCAACTTCCATAGCCTTCCTTATGCTAAATCTAAAATCAATCACGCTTGCAACCAATCAATTCAACACTTTTATAAAAGCTTCAAATAAAAATCAAATTTCTTACTTTCACTATGAAATAGCCACGTTTAAATAGGACCTTCTTTCAGAAGACTGCATAATTTTTAACATGCTTTAAAAGATGGAAGAAAATCATTTAACCTCCCTTCACTCAGCAGTGGGAGAGGGCATGGGGGAGCTGCAGCGGTGGGTTGCTGACTCTCTCTCTAAAATCGAGTTCATTTCAATGACTGTACCTTCAGCAGCTGCGTGAAGGTAGCTGTAAGACAAGCAGCAGGTATGGAAACAATGCTGTTTGACACTACTATAACCCTAAACAGTGCCTGCTATATAAACAGACATAATGAAAAGACTGAAAATAACCAAGAATACCCATTTTTCTGTATGTTCATCAGTTAAGTATATTTGTAACAATCTCGGTATCTTATATGCAGGATGATAGAGAAAATATATATACTTAAAACTACAGCCAGACTGACATTTGTAAAAGCAAACCTAAATGGAAATGGAAATATTTGTAGAACTTTAAAAAGTAATAATTAAAAAAAAAGATATTTTCATTAAAATGCAAGCAAGCAAACAAAAAAACATTTAAAATATTTTGGGTGAGAAAAATATTCTTCTAATGTTTTTATTTATCAGAAACCAGTTACTTTTAAGTGACTGTAGGACTTTCGTTCTTACTAGAGTGAAGCAAGCTTGGGTATCAAGACACAGAAAAAGAAAAATCCTCCTGCTTTTCAGATATTCTTCAAATTAACAACCAAAGATTATAATGCTTTTGAACACAAGTATTTATATATACTTACATGTATGTTCTTTTTTCCATATTACCATTTCCCTATCTATGGGAATTCTTGCAATATACAGCATGTGATAATACTACATCACACACACATAAGTACTTACTAACAATAAAAAGGCTCCCCACAATTTTCTTCTTTTCTAAAACATCTATAAAGTATTGTATCATACTATAAAAACCATATTTTATAGAAGCATTAACTCATGTGACCTCTCAAGAGGCAACCACACTTTTATAGTGTAAAGATATGACACTTCAGTTATTGGACTGTTGTAATTATACACAAGCAGAGAACTAAACATTCAAAGTAACTTTTTGCATTATCATTTGTATGTTGCAAAATGATGAATTTGTTTGAAAGAAGTTTTCTGTTATTCAAGCATATAATTTGTCATAAGTTTAGAAACTATTATCAGCAGGTGAGTGGCCTTCAGCCTTCGGATTACAGGCATAGACTCCAAACTTCTGGTAAGCAAGACACGGTGGCATTTCATCCATTGACCCAGGAGGGGGTTAGAAAATAATCTTTCTTTTGGCTGCTTACAGCTTTCTGAGTCAGTATCTGTCCAACAGCTGGGACTAGTCACATCCTCCTTTTCACTTTAGTGTCGTCTGATGTCTTCCTATTGGCTTTCCCTTACTCTTTTGAAGTATTGCCAATTCTTTCTATCCCAAGCCTATCAAGCTTTCCACAGACCAATTCCAATTTCTAATTTAGCTCATCTCTGTTAAAATGTCTCCCTTCACTCAGCATAATACTTAACGAGTATCACGAATTCAGCTTCCCGAGGAATTCCATGTATTAAAATGATGCAATTTCAAAAGATGTAGGTAACATCTCACTCTACCTTCAATGTTCATGGACATGTAAAGCAGCAGGTTTTACTCCCAACCCCTTAGGAGATGGCTAGCCACTTACCTCATCTAATCTTTAGAAATGAATTGTGAAATCACTGGCCATAAAAAGCATATGAGAATTAGGCAATAGAACTAAGACCAAAAAGTTACCAACCTCAGGGGAAATAATTTTCAAAAGAAAATAATGACTTGCATTTCTGACCTGAATCACAGCTTCCAGAAGACAGTATAACTAGACACTTTGCCTTGACATCAGCACAAATTGCACTGTGCCCTTCATGTTAGGAAAAACACATTGGGGATGACAAGTCAAAAACAGGGAAAATCAGTTGTTTCAAATTGTATGTAAGGAGAGCTGATGCGACTCATGGCATCCCATGAGTAGAAGTTAAAGTATACCTGTAACAAGATAAGTATGCATTTAACGCAAAACAATAACTATGGAAGGTAAGCAAATAGAAGTAATACAGTAGCCAAAGAATTGTTATCTTGACAGGTTATGACAGCCACACAGCAACGAGCTTCCTGCTGTCAAGGGGGTCCCAGATATCCACCTCCTTCTTGTGATACACATTTTCTGAAAAAAAAAGACAAGATAATTTCCAATTGCATAAGTATGCAAGGCTTGGAGGTGGGAAATCCGTCCAGTAACATAAGAATAGCAGCTATATATAAATTGGCTACATATCTTTTCAATTCATACATAATACAATTCCTTCGACATAAATCAAATGATAACCTAGTCTACAGGGCCTGGGCAATTACAAATACTGTGGCAAATTGCCTTTTGATCTTACCAATGGGTTGCGTCAAGGATTATCACTATAGCACAGACAAGGGTGTAGCAGTTTGTCTGCATCTGGACACCAAATCACCTACACAGCCCTGCTTAGAAAGTGCATTACACAGAGTATTTTGAGATACACTGCAATGGGATGAACTTCCATTTCAAATCTTCTTCTTTCAGGAACATGGAAGAACTAAGAGTTCACATAGATTTGCATTTTTCAGAAGCCAGCAATGAAAGCAAACCTGCACTGTGAAACTATTGAATTTCACAGCTGCTTTTTCACAAGCCACACTATACCCAAAAGCTGAGTGGTCTATGTGTACATGCAGACGCCACACAAAACCTATGGAAATTAATGCCAGTTATAAATTCCCATAACTATCCTGATACTTAGATCTCTCAGGAACTGAACGGTAATTAATTTCATAAAAACATCATTCTCTGCTGCATATAAGGTTTCTATTTGAAAGGAAATGCATCCAAACATCCAAGTGAACTGGACGCAAGACTTGGGTGCTCATGTTCAAAATGCAAAAGTACTTCATGCAGTTGTTTGCACTTTACCGTCTTTGGTAACTATATTTGATTTCAGACTCAAGCATCCGATTAAGAGTCAAAAAAGATGGCCTGCACAGACAATGAAGGACCCCAATGCCTTTTACTGATGAAAGTTTGCACAGATGTTGCCTGAAAGGTCACATATCTTTAGCATGTAACACCTAGACGAAGTCATACCAATCTGGAACAGGAGGCATTTGAATATTTTTCTCTAAAGAATGAATGAGCACGATCCATAATGAGACTGTTCAAGCAGAAATTAGCATTGAAGGGTTTACTTGCCACCTCAGCTGCTACTTCACTGCAAAGACCTTGACTCAGCAATATATCCTTCCTTAAAACAGCTTGAGTGCTGTATTGAATAGGTATGGCCTGAAACTTTTCTATTTTCTGAATCATTAGTAAAGAAAAGTCCTGTAAATGTCTTTTCAATCATTCTTTTCAGTTTGCTTGGGCAGTTATCTGTCTACATAGAGCATGCTATTTCTTTCCTGTTAAATATATGGCTTGTGAGATTTAACTCAGAAGTGATTCATAAATAAGTGGGAGGAAAGACCATTTAAAAATGTAAAGTGTTTTAAAGTATTAGAATAACTGATGCTGCCTTACAATAGTTTTTTCTCCAGCATTAAAAGAGCTGCACACATATATATGTATATTCTCTCTGTGTACACCTCACAGACAGGTATATTAGGTATACTATGTATAAAATAAAGAAAATCCAGCCTAGGATGTGAAATCTCATTGGTATTCTATTCCAAAATTTCTGCATGAGAAGGCATTTCACTGGCTTTACCTATGATTCTCCTCTTATTCTTGTATCTTGAACTATACTTCTAATATTACATTGATCTCAACACATGCATACCTATAAATACACAGACCATAACCCTTACACGATGGCTTTTTATGACTTCTAAGGGAGATGATAACGCAAAGAGAATAGTGAAAGCTGTTGCTGTTACGAATACATAGGTTCAGTGCTCTGTACCCACTAGTGCACTTGCTAACTTATCTCCTTCAAAGACATGAAGAAAGCAGAGGCACCCCAAACACACCACCCGTATGCAGCGTGAAATCAATAGATGACAAGGAAGATGCAATGCCATCAGTTTATTCATCCCTTGTATTTACAGATAAAAGCTGTAATCTTTTGATCAATGCTGGATTGTAGGCATTTTATAATAAGCTTACACCCCCACACCTGTCGACAAATTAATGCTGGCCCTTGCTGGCAGTTAATTCTGGACAGAAATGCTGTAGTAAACTAGACAAGATAAACACATCTAGGGAAAATACTTCCAGCTTTGGAAAACAAACAAACAAAAAACTTGCATTCAGATTTCAATGCATAAATCACCTACAGAATTGTAATAACGGGGCCAAATGAACTGCTAAAATGCAATCCTTTAATGCTGGTGAAATATTAATACCATTGTAGTATTATACCATTACATTATTGTACCATTGCATATCTTTAATATCGATACCATTTACAGCAGATGCCAGTACAGGAAGGAAGTGCACAGCTTTCACACAAGAAGCAAGTGTCAAGTTCAGCGACATCCTCATGATCGTTCTGTGCCAAAGGATGAGACAGATCCAGCACTAACCCACCTAAGTGGAGGATACAAGTCATTTTTGGAGCTGTTAAACTCCTGTGTCTGTGAAACACTGATGTTCAGTCTTCAATTACATGTTACTTGCAGAGAGAGACCACTAGTACAGACCACAATGCCTTCCTGCTTTAGCCAACAGAGAAAAGAAATGGTTGATCCTTTATTGGATTTGACTCCCTCAGTAATGTCAATTCTTTTAAAGCAGATTGCCCTGTTTTGTTATTTCAGTGATCTCAAGGCTGTGTCCTGTCATGCTCATTTTGGAGTGAAATAAAGAAAGGGTAGATACAAGTCTAAAGAAACTATATCACAACATACAGGGTTTCACTCACTGTTATATAATGTAACTACTCTCCCTTGCTCAACCAAATAAAAAATATTTGCTCTGGAGATTGTTTAGGGTTCACAAAGTCATTTTTATGTGTTCAGTTAACTATGAACTCCACTTCTAGAAAAACTGATATATTGAAAAAAAAAAAAAAGGTCTGTGTGTGTGTCTACAGCATACAGCATTGTACCTGACTACCAGAAAGTGATCATTTACAAAACCACACACATGAACAGATGTGTTGTGTTTATAATTTAAGATACAATTTTTTAAGACTTTTCAAGACTCATATTATATTTCCTGTGGAAAAATGTTTTTCAACTTGAAAACCTCAGCTTATACTTTACAGAGAGCATTTCCAAGATCACTGTAACCTCTATATTTCTCAAGTCAGCTATTCCTCCTCCCAAAGCCCCCTTTCTTTCCTGTCATTTTCATATGCTTTTGGGCCAGCTCTTTCTCTCCATCTAAAGCACACTAAATAACTTATATTTTTCTTCTTTCTTTTTCCATCTGTTTTCTCTATAAACCTCGAGAAGCTGAATATCTAAGTTTCAAAGAAACTCTGTGGAAGGCAGTTATCTCATTGAAATTCTAGGCTGCTAAATTTTCTCCCACTGAGTCACCTGGGCCCAAAACTCCCATCCAAATCTGTGTGAAACACCTCTCAGCACTGTGTTAAGTTGCTTCATAGAATATCTTTCCTCAAGAAAGCCCATAAATCCCTTCTCATGGAAGTGTTCAACAGACTAAGAGGGAAAGGAGCGTGACTTGCAAGGTGCCTGTTAAATTCCAGTTTGCTCATTTGCTCATTGCTGCATCTTTCTCCCATTTTTTATTTACATGTTTCTTATTTTTCACGTAAGCAGGGACCTCATTTTCTTATTTGTATGTACAGCATCCAGAGGAAAGCCTTCCATACAGCACTAACAGCAGCTCTGTAAATTCCTCTAGAAAGTTAAAATTGAAGCACTATCCTTCTGCATGGAATTTATGCCTTCTTTTTTATTTCGCTCTAACAGAAGTGCCTTTCATTAATGCCTACCAACACTTTCAGTTCATTAATTCTGATTCTGTAAATGGAAATGAAAACAAGTTCCTCCACAGAGACCCCTTTTTAAAGGCAATATCTCAAGTCTGTGACTATGTGTCAAATTAAAATCCTAGAGTTGTGAATTCATTTGCGAACTGAAGCCTTAGGCAGCACACATGCACATCCCAGTAGAGGCCTTACGCTGCACACATACACAACCCCATTGAAGGATTTTTAGCAAAACAGCACTGCCCAGAAGCAACTATACTAAACTCAGACCAGAAGGTTTTTTCCTAATACTTTTGACACTTCTGGTACCTAACTGGACTCTGATTTAACCAAGACCCTTAATTTAATGACATTTAAGGGGGAATTCCCTTGTCTGAATACACACAGCCAGTACCACTTTAGATCCCTTATGGATCCCCACTACTACTCCTGAAGGCATCGTGTACTGCCAGTCCTGTGCTGTATCTGCTGGCCCGACAGGGATATCTCAGTGGATCAGGTGTCTAATACGGCACCACAACTGTGTTCCAGCACCTAAATCACTTCTTCAGAAATATAACAATGTCATATAAATTCAAATCAGAGTAATAAAGTTGGGACCATTAAATAAATGCAACTTGTATTGCCAAAATCAAACTTGAAGATCATATTCCCAAAATACATGCAAATAGCTACTACCTTGTTTATTCTGCAGATGTCAATATGGTAAGGTGACCCGGTGGCTAACACACAGATTCAGTATGCTATACTGCTAGAAACGTCTCTGGCAAGTTGCTATACACCTTGCAATGAATTAGACTGGCAAACTGGGAAGGCAAATAACTGACATTAGCAAGGCAGTTGGATACGACACCGAATAAGCCATAGAAATAGCTGGCAAGAAAACAAAGTTTCTTCATTCTGACTGGGTACTGGGAAAGCTTAAAAGATTTATTTTGAATCGTCTCAGTTTTAATGGTTTGCTGCAGTCTCTTCAGGTTTGTTTGTTTGTTGCTGGAGCTTTTTATTATTATTTTTATTGCTGTTTTTGGCATGCAATCTTGATGAGGGATTTTAACTGCAAGGTGATTAATTCGTGGAAAAGTACAGGCTGAAGATCTCATAACCATAGCAGCAACATAAAAGTCTGGCTGGAACAAACAGATTTGAAGAAACTTCCGTCCTGTCCCCATCAGGGTAAGATTTATAGTGTGAATTTCTGCAATATATTTATGGTGATACTTTCTCTTTCATATATGTACACTTTACCGTTGAAGTTCACAAACTTGAGAAATGGAACAGATTTGAGGCCCAGCACAGTTCTCCTCACTCTTTCTCCCTGCACTGTTCATCTTGGCATTTTCAGCAGATCTATTAGGATCTTTCCAGTACAAATGTTATCACAGGTGCTCCAAATATATTGTGCAACTAAACATACAAGGGACACTCATCTTTGAAAATGAATACCCTAAACCCAAGGTTCAAAGCCTTAAAAGGTCTAAGAGCAGCTGTATTCAAAAATTCTGGCAATTTTAACCTCATATACCAAAGTCTTAGAAATCATTCTCCCAAAAAACTCACTTCAGGTCTGGACGTAAAATTACATGTTACTAATTACATAACTGCAATATACAACTGTGGCCTCAAATCCAGCAGCAGAACGTGTGTATGAATTTTATATTGCAAAAACATAATTACCAAACTTCATCAAAAACAGATGCCAAATAGACCTGTTTGCAATATTATAATCCAAATTGTCCTTTCTGCAGTACTGCAGTCTAAAGGTATGAAAGCTGTGCTCCAGGAAAGCTCACAAACATATCAAGCTGTATTGAATCCTGCAGAGAATTGCGATTAGAATAAACCTATGCAGTGAGTATCTTCATTATTACAGTAAGTCAGGAAAAGTTGGTTTTATGCCAACTAGCTCACCAGGAATTAAGCCGAGAAAAGCTTTTGGTTTTCTCAGCATTAGGAGTCTGGGTTTTTTTCTTCTAAGAAGCTTGCACATATCAAAAGAAGGTTCAGGAAATTTTACTCCAGCTTAAACTCCATTTATCATGGGAACCTTGGACACTGTCAGGTTTCTGCTAGATGCACTTTGATTATACATCTTTGTTTGCTGAGCTTATAGATAATTCTGACTGTTCAAGAATTACAGATCACAAAAATTGAGCAGCTCTACCAACTATAAATATATACTACAGCAGAAATTTTGGCCCATGCTCTACTTTCCTTGGAGCATGTAAAGAACATGGTTTATTTGACACCATACCAACCACTACAGAATTCATTTGCCATGTAGTCACATTTTGAATCATCACAAAAAGATGATGAATGATTAGCCATTAAATATTCAGTATAAAATAGTTTTGAGGTCTGAACACTTGTAATGGTGAGGATATCATGTTCCTATTAATATTCATGTGTGAATTTTGTCTGAATAACTAAAGACTTCAAGAAGCTGCACAGCATGAAAACATGAGTGTAGGCCTAAGAACTAGGCGTAGAGCCTTTTTCTTTTCACTTTACTCTTTGGTACTAGTCTTGTTGTAGTTTCATTGATTAGCACTGAAAAGTCCACAATTCTTAACAACAGTATCTCTCATCTGGTTAAGTGCAAGGAAACTGCAGAATTTGCTGTACAATTGCATGCGCGCACGCTTGAGAAATTATGAACACAGAATATGATCTTTCAGGTAAATTTGTAAGAAACTGCTATTTCCCTCCTTTTACAACATGATGATGGGCAGCAGAAGTTTTTAAATTCAGAGACTTGGCTTACTAGTTTAGGGAAATGTTTTCCAGGTGCTAAAGCACATGTTTTTGGTAAACCCCACAAACAGGCTTAATTTTCTAGTCCATTTTAGCTGCCACGTTAACGATTTCATTCCTGAAAAACTATTATTCTACCACATCTTCCTTACAAGCAAGGATTATACCATATTATATTCCTAACAACGTTCTACCTGCTGCATAACATCTTAAAACAGACTTCACTGCATAGCAAACTTTTTTTAATTAATCACTAAAGTTTGATTCTTTTATGGTTTAATTGAGCTCCTTTGGTACAGAAAAGTAGTAGGGAACAAAAGGAGCTCTCTGCCTTTCAAATGGTCAGAAGTCTGGAATGTAGTAAATTAGGTACTGGTCTTTCAGTGTTGAGACACGCAAATCATCTAAAAATAGAAAAAGGTCACAGGAATGGGTATTCCACAAAGAACTTTTAATTTCTTGACTTCTTCCAAGCCACTGGACTCCGCAGGGATCAGAACTTGCTACCTTATATATTTAGTGACCCTCAGGAAAATTGCTTTTGTAGATTTACTACTTGAAAAAAAAGATCAAAGTTCTAAACTGTTGGTCACATAATATAACAGATGCCTGTCCCTAGGTTAAGGAAAATTTACTAATTGAATCAGCTTATCCGATATCTGATTTATCTATTTAAGACTTCACTGTGCAAGCACAAAGTCTAGCCTTCCCAGGAAGCCTGCACAGAAAATCTAGTGCTTAGATGGGACACGACCTAGCTGCACACCTTCACAGAATCTCCCAAGTGTCACAGCCAAGGGCAAGCACGGAGAGTTGATGTGAGCACACCTAGCAGATATGTCTTCAACTTTCAGATCTGAAATTCAGGATTGACAAATACAGTCTACAGACCCCACTCAACTACATTTCTGTGTGTATGCAAATGTCTACAAAAACAAATGTGTCAGAAGACCCTTCAGAGACTGTCACAAAAGCTGAACTTGCCACCAAGACTTTGAAATGAACTAGTAATTTTGGCTCTGCATTTTTGGTTGCTCCCTATTTCCAGAAGAGCAGCAATAACTAGAGTGGCCAATGCCTGACTTTCAGACTTCTCCAGTAATCCCAAGATAAACTATTAGGACAGTGCCAAGAAGCTCCAGTGATAACTCTGCTGTCGGGCTGATGCATTCCTTCAGCAATACATTCACATTTAAGAGATAAATTGTAATCTCATAAGGAGATATTGCTAATTACGTTTTAGGAGTATAATTTTATATCCATTCTTAAATCTAAACATAAACAGTTTTCATAAGATCATTAAATATTTGAGCTACAACTGGAATCTGTGTCACCTTCAGAGGTGTTCTTTATTATTTATGACTGAATCTCTTCTGCTAATACATCACTGGTACACCACTTGCATTTTCATCACTGTTCTGAAGCAACTAGTAAATCATGCCCATATTTCTCATACTATTCTCTGTTCTCAAAACCCGAATTAAATGTGAAGAATAGAAACTGCACTCATGCATTCTTAAAAGCCCAGCACAATCATAACTCAAATACTTTCTCGCAATTTTTCTATTAAAATCATACTGGCAAACTTGTGACTCATCAAAGCAATTTTCTGATACAGTACTCTGAATCATTTCCATTGGGGGACTGGGCCATGGGATCCACCACCAGCAAATGAGGATGCAGCCTGCAAACGTATCAGTTAATGGATATTTAATCAAATGGAAGCACTTCTCATTGGCATGTATGGTTTTCTTTTTAAATCTAAAAGGCTGATTTGTATCCTCTTCAGCCCTCTGCTAGCATGACTTTCCTCAGTGGGGCTTTCTGGAGCAGAGAGACTGCGTGGCTGCTGCAGCAGCTTGAAAAAGGCAAACTGTTGAGAAGATGATCACACGAGCTGCATGCCTTGTGCTGCTCACCACCACGTGGGGCCTGATTCTAAGCAACGAGCACAGCTCAGCACAACTCAGCCAGTTTGGCTCATGCCCTTCTCCATCTAAACAAACCAGGGAAGTTGGCTGAAAGAAACAAAACAGTCAACAGTCATTTGCCTCTAGCTTGTGAGCACTGAGCGTTGCCTCAGCATACACTTGCCCCAAGGAAACTTGCAGTGTTAAATATTAGAAGGGTGATCACACTTTCAGGCAACAGCTGACCTAGTATTCCTGGGTCTATAGATTAAGAAACAACATTGAGAATGTATGACAAGAAACTAGAAGATAGGCTGATGTCCTGGTTTCGGCTGGGATAGAGTTAACTCTCTTCTTAGTAGCTGGTACAGTGCTGTGTTTTGGATTCAGTGTGAGAATACAGTTGATGATAACACACTGACGTTTTAGTTGTTGCTAAGTGGCGCTTATCCTAAGTTAAGGATTTTTTCAGTTTCCCATGCTCTGCCAGCAAGCAGGTGTGCAAGAAGCTGGGAGGGAGCAGAGCCAGGACAGCTGACCCGAACTGGCCAAAGGGATATTCCATACCATGGAACATCATGCCCAGTATATAAACTGGGGGGAGCTGGCCAGGAGGGGCAGATCGCGGCTCTGGCATCGGTCAGCAGGTGGTGAGCAACTGCATTGTGCATCACTGGTTTTTCTCCTCCTTTTTCCCCTCTTCCTTTTTTTTGTTATATTCCTTTTCATTACTGTTATTATATTTCATTATTATTGTTAGTATTATATTTTACTTTAGTTATTAAACTGTTCTTATCTCAACCCACGAGTTTTACCTTCTTTCCCGATTCTCCTCCCCATCCCACTGGGAGTGGGGGGGAGTGAGGGAGCGGCTGTGTGGTGCTTAGCTGCTGGCTGGGGTTAAACCACAGCAGCTGGACATTCAGGGTACATTTTCAGAAGTTTGTACCATGCATGCCTTGCAAAAACCGCGTACACGTTATGTGTACAAAGACTGTATATAAAAAACATTGCTCGCAAGCTAATTCATTATGTCAGATGAGAAGAGATGTATGTGCACATTTTGTGTGTATTTTCATGAGGCATCAGCTTTTGAAAATAGGACATCTGCTGAGCAAGCTGCTCTTGACATGAATGAGGATTACTAACATATCAATTTATCACCCCATTAAAATGCATCATATTGTTCATCTCTAAAGATGACTTGATGGTCAGCCTGGTCAATAGGTATCTGACTTCCTAAATACAATTATACTCTTTACTTTTTCTTTCTGGGACCTAGTTGTCCACTTCATTCCATAGGGAAGGCAAAAACACTACAGAACTTTGAAGAGTCAGTTAAAGGACTTGGTGAAAAGACTCTGGGCTAAGTTTATTGGTGCTTGGAGCAAAGAGTTGAACTATAAAGTGTTTTTTTTTCTGTTAGAGAAGGATCTAGCAAAGACAACTGAAAACACTTACTTCCACGTACAAGACAATTAAACAGGTTCGGGGGGGGGGGGGAGAAGCCCCCAAAGTTATTGAAATGACAATCAACACTTTTATTTATGTGTCTAAGATAACTGAATTTGGATTAAATGAGGCAGTAACTATATATTCCTTCGACATCAACTGCTGGTAAAAGTGCATCCACTGGGGTTGCAGAAATCAGTGAAAGGTGCATTCCTCCAGGAGAATTAACACCTGGTTTACTCTCTGACCTGCCCAGGTCGTGACTTGGAAAGAAAGTTTCTCAGGGAGAAAATGACCCAACAGTGGGGGTAACTGCTGTTTTCAGCATCACCATGATTATTACAGCTGGTGTCAACGCAAAATAGAAGTTCTTGGCTCCTCACACAAATGAACAGGGAATGGGCCACTCGCATCTCTTGTCAGGCTGCTGTTAGATCACGGTGGTAATATATTGGACAGGCTATCCTACAAGCTGCTCTCCAGCCTTTCATTCCTCCAGCTGCTCAGTTTTATCATAGCATATAATAGCTTGATAAAATGAATCTCAGGAGCTAACAGATGGTCCAAATCCACATCCCATTTTTTGCTGCAGCAGTGCACCTCAATTCTCTCCCTCTTCCACAAATGAGCTTTCTTCTCTTCGACCTTGCTCCCAGGCCAGCCAGCACTTCTGTCTCCCTAACTGTGTTTGGAGAGAAGATCTGTCATCTGAAGAAAAGACCTTGAGAAGATCCTCCAAAGCCCCTGGGAACTACTGCTGCAATCTGGCTTTGATTACTGCCATTTCAAGGCAGGTCACAAACTCCTCCTCTTTTTCTGTAGTTAGAAGCCTCACCCCTGCCCTGCTGCTGTACAGGGGACACAATGTGATGAGGAATTCCAGCAGCCGAGCTCTCATGCTGCTTTTAGGCAAACAGATAGCAAGTTGGCACAAGAGTAAGCACTAAGGAACAGATCAGGTGACTTTCAGTAGCTCTTGTTCCCATACTTAGTTCTTTTACCTTAGCCTTTACACTGATCAACTCCCATTTTTAAACGGAACATTTGTTTGTGAATGATACGCAAAATCTACTGCATATTGCATGAATGCACTTGGAAGAAAGACGTTACAGGGAGCCTGTTTCCTCTCTCCTTATCCCAGGACTCTGACGCAGGAAAGTGGCAGAGCATAACCACAGGATTTACTGTGTTTCAGTCAAATGTGCTTCAATCTGGTCAGGCACTTTCTTTCCATATCTTTCCTCATTCAAGAGTTTTAGCAGCCTTGGAATAGACCCCATCAAATGTAAATTAAATATAAAATTAAGTTTGGACAGCAGAACACATTTTTGTATTTAGTACCAGGATATTTATCTTCTAAACAGGTTATTTTTACAGTGTTTTAAGGAAGGTTAAAGAAATATTTGTATACCTTTGATTTTAACAAAAGGAAGAAGAAATGAGCTTGGGTTATAATAGAAGAATTACAGTACAACTATTACTCCCTAATTAATTCTGTCTGTGAGTAAATCAAAGCTCTAATTATAGACACAAAATCTGCTCAATATTGTGGAATATTTATGCAAAACATTATTCCTAGCACTTATCAGCTAAAATATAATGTCTCACTAGAGCTGAAGCAGCAATTTTAAAAAGAATGCCATCATTTTTTTGCCACTTCTTTATAGCTCAATACATGGAGAGTGCCTGATGAGAGTACAATTTCATTTTTTTTAAAGTACTTTGTAAATCCCCACTGACAACTGGTTCAATCCTTCCTTTAAGAAACATTTGTCTTTATTTAAAGAAAAAAAAACCCCCAAAAATCCTTAAAATGGCATTTCTCTTACTAGTAAGAAATAACGTCCTTTAGCTCCACAGCTGTCAACACACTTTGAAGAACTTTATTTGACCTTCTTCTCCATGTGCTGTACCATGCACTAGCACAGTGTAACCTGCCATTCATATTTCCATTACATCATTAAATAATAACTCCCTCCCAGTCCTAATCCCAAAAGTTACTCTAGCTAGGAAGACTTGAATCTGCTCTGTTCAACTTAGTGAGCTGAAGGTACTCAGCTTTTTTTGCAAAGACAGACGACTTGCTCACCAATTGTATATCTAGAGATGGTAAAGAAGAAAGGGTTTGGGATACAGACTCTTTCACTATGGAATGCACTGCTGTTATTCTGAGAGTGTTAAGTGATTCTGTCCCACCAAAGAACAATTACACCTTAATGTCAATAAAAGATAAAATTGTCATATGACAGCAGTGCCATTCATTTTAAAAGCTTTTGGGTGATGACTCAGTGGTTCTTTGCATGATAGATAACAGAGACATTCTAGAAGAATTAGACTCTGAGTCCCTAAAGTGTGTACATTTTGGATTTGTTTCCTCTATCACTTGAAAATGAAAGGGAAATTTGAAATAGACTCTTAAATGTCAGTGGACCTACTCAATGAGCTCTGCAGGTTACTGTAGTTCCTTTGTTTCTTTCTTCATTTATTTTAAAACAGGACTATGACAATTTATTGAAAGGAAAAAAGAAAGGAAAAACCAGTAAACTTCACAGTCACCAGCCACCATGCAGCCTAATTTTATTCCGTGGAAATTCAGAGCCCACAAATACTACACAGGCTGCTGACTAACTGACATTCACTTTTATACAAAAGTTGTGGCAAGCTTCTGATCAAACATCATAATAAAACCTAGAACAGAGGCAGAGTACGCTAAAAAAGGTATATGAATATTTTCACTAGATCTGCATCTTCCACAAAGGGTAATGAGTATTTTCAGTAGATCTCCATTTTCCTCTAAAAGAAGGGTGGACACAACAAGTCTCTGCTAACCTTTAAGGTAATTAAAAGAAAATATGTCACAGAGCACAATGATTTTATGAAGCACAATAACTTCTATTGACCTAGGAGTATTTTAGATTGTTTTACTCTGTCTTCAGTTTTAAACTCCACAGTTTCAAAGGAAGTCTGATAATGATCACTTCCCTTCTGTCCTTTGAAGTTTCTTCACCTACTCTTGCTTGATACTCAGATCTCCCATTTATTTTGCACAAACACCTAGAAAACACAGCTTATTAGTCTTTCTGATATTATTAGGACTGACAAAATAATGCTTACAGAGGAGTTCAAAGTAGAGGTGAATGTTGCAAAAATTACCATTTCCGGAAGACTGTGAAAAGGGAAAACCACAATAGAAATTAAGCGTGTTCATCAGCTGGAACACATGAAAAGAAAAAAAAAAAAATCACTCGCAGCATCGGACTGCATTTATCTCATTTATCTGTTTCAGCCAAAGTTACAGGGCCAGCCTCTGAAAAGGCATGCTGGGAAATGAAAGTACAACCACCATGTTAGGAAACTCAATAATTATAACTTCAGGGATCAGTGGGGGAATCAGAGCAAGAGGAATCTTAATTTTGCTAGCTTGAAATATGACCCTGAACAACCTTTGTCAACCTTTAAAAACACACAGATTTCTTCCTTTTTGCTATAGGTCCTGTATATGGGAGGGGAGAAATGAAGAGTACATACATTTACACGCACACATACAAATACACAGAACTCATTCTCCCTGGCAGACAGAGGACAACTTCAGGCTGACATGTGCAATCCCTTACACACTTTGGCAAAGGGAATGTAGCAAAATAACTGCATTACAATGGTGAGAAAATCAGCTTTGTATCCTGTCAGCATTCTCGGATGGCAGATGCTGGAGACACTCTAGAGAAAGGGGTAAAGTAAAATAAAGTAGTGAGAGCTGCTTCACCCCCTGCAATGGGGTCATACTTGGAGCAAACCAAATTCAAAGATTAATCTTTCTATTTTGCACTGCCATCCTCCTGTACACCAAAGAAAACACAAAGCGTGTGTCACTAAATCTTACAGGAACTTCATCAAAAAAGCTAGTGGGCATTTGGAGTATTAAGCTTATTGAAGTCAATGTACTAACTGCAGATCAAAAGCCTGTTTTTCAGACCACTCATTTCCTTTCATTGCAATGCAAAGAATCCAGTCCAGAAAAGGGAGAGTGAATGGAATCCTTTTAGGAGCATTTCAAGAAAATTGGGCTACCTAGGTGGGGTGTGCAAATTATAAATTCCTTCTGACAACTTCAGGGTTCTACTTTAAGCACAGCTAGAGATACAAGTGCAAAGTGACAATGTATCATCTCTATAACTTATGCATTTATTTATTTATGCAGTCCATATATTTAGCTCTCCTAACACAGTTAAATCAAAAATGCTAATGAACACAGGGAATCTCCTGAGTCAGTCAATCTTAATATATTTTCAGAGTTCCATTTTCTTCCAGTGTTAGAATTCCTGTTTATAGTGTAAATACTATTAATTATGACAATAACAAGGAAACAAATACATTTTTCCACCTTTAAATACATAAACAATCTTAATAACATACCAAGTGGTGATGAGTGATGTTTATCTTCTGGTACAAATTTGCTAATGACATGCACAAGAAAATGATATTAACATAAGTTCGCAATTTAAACCCTTGCAATTAAACCCTAGAGATAGTGTGAGGCTGGAGTATTTTGACTCTTCTAAAAAGAGAACTCTAAATACTTCGCCTGACTTCATCATTATCTGCTGAAAATACTGATGTTTCCAAAGCAAAGAATGAGGAGATGGGTCTGGGAAATAGGGATGGAAACAAAGGTTTAAAGGCAACTATTTGGAAACTGATAGGGGACGTATAATCAAAATGCTGCTATATCAAACATAGTTAGAGTTGGCACCTGGACAACTTCTGGAACTTCATTTGAGGCTTTCCTGTTTCTGCAAACAGCACAGCACTGGGATGAAACTCCAGTGGTGCTTCTTTCATGAGCTCATTTTCTATTCTTACAACAATGCACCTTAATTCCAATTTGATGAGTATTCCTGCCAGCAACACATTTTCATTTTCCTAAACCTCTGTCTGGGGACTTCTCAGAGCTGACGGTGCTGTTTTAGGGCCAATTTCTTGCAGTCATTGCTACCTATTCCCATCCACACAGCCTTGCCAAGATGCACAGTTCATACTATGGTACTGTCCTGACTGAGTCTAAATTAATTCTTTCTATTTGAGTTTTGCTGCTACACCCTCAAATTTTAGTAACTATCTTCCCAAGGAACTTTATTATGTCATCCATGCTATTAAGGGGACAAAATTAGCTTTACTTACTGGTAAATGCTGATTAAAGCTTCTGAGGGCTGAAAAGTTAGAAAGGTTATGGATTTTAAATTATGAACTTCCATATTTATGCGCTAGATTAACTCCAAAAGTTACAGTGCTCTTTAGGACCAAAAAACGAAAATTTAAAATTTTATAGAAGAAGATGGAACACTGCTCAGAAGATGCTTTGTAGCAGTATTTTTTAATATACGCTGAGTTCTTTGTTCTTCTTGTAGCATATAGTTCTATTCTTCAGATCTCTCTTCTCCACATTCTAACTTCCTACTACTCTTCTCTTGCTAGACTTAATATTCTGAAACTTCTTTGTCCTCAGAGTACTCTTCCCAATCCCTGTTTAATCTCTCATTTTATTTCCACGCCTTTCTGTCAAGAATTGCATTTCTGTTCCTCCTTGCAATACCTCCTGCATGTTTTCATTGTGCTAATTTTGATTTCTGTAACATCACTATACCAGCAATCCTTGCATCCAGAGAGAGTGACTACATTTTCCAGTGACTATTATTACATTTTGCTGGTTTCTGCCTTCAGGGACAAGCAAGGCTTGGTGAAACCCACAACTTTGGCTTCCAAGTCTGCCAAAGATCTAAGAGAAAAAGTAACATAATATATCCTTCAGAAAAGAATTGTAAGGAAAGGTCCAACCTCCAACTGCCCACATTTTTAAGAACATATAGATATTGCTGTTTAGAATCATCCTACATACAGGCAAAGACAGACTGATTAAAAGAGTCTGATCCATGAGACAGGATGTCTGATCAGTGAGACATACCAGTTGAAAAGATTACTAGCATCACTTCACTGAGTGGTCAAAAGCCAGAAGTCAATCAGTGTTTAAACTCTTAAGGTCAGTGTCTGTGTGGCAAACAGAAGCTGCAATGACAGCATGTGTAGGAGTAACCACCACTAGTTGTAATCCAGTTAGTGCATATACTTAGAGCAATAAAAACATGGTGTAAAGACTTCAGAATGATCTAGCAACTACCACGTGTAGCTACAACTAACAGAGCCCAGTAGCCAGTCCAATGCAACCTGTGTCTTCTATGCTAGCAACAATCTGTACTAGCCACAATATAGTACGGAACATGTTCACAGACGAAAGAAGATTAGGTAAAATACGTATAGTCAGAGAGAATTATGAAGAAGCAACCAAAGATCCTCTAAAAAGAAGCAGGAGTAGAGAGAGGTGTGATGTATTCTTGTCCTTTCTAAGATATGACATGATAATACCAGCTATCGTCACCTAGGAGCTCCTCCAGCATACTGACTCTGCAGAAAACACAGGGGTAAAACAAGTAACATCCAAGACATCAAAAGAAACTCATTAGACCTTCCCATCAGCATCCAACTAATTCTGTCCTATGAACTACAGTACACAGGAAGTTCAGATGAGGCTCAGGGCACTAGGTTTACTTCCCAAATATATTAAAAAAATATTTCTTGACATACTATTTTATCAATAACATCTTCAATATCAGTGCCTGTTAAACTTATCATGATAAGGTCTGCTAGAGAGAGCATGGTCTGTATAACTGTGAATGTGAAGGCTGGCAGCAAGTGTGAGCTTGATGGGGTATACCAGATGATCTCCCTCTTACAATGCATTCTACTGTTCAAATTTACTACTGGTCTCCAATGGTTTGTCCTGTGGCAGTATGACTTCCCAGAGTTCCCACTGAGAATATTATTCATGAGACCTTCTTTTAAAAAAAAATTAAAAATCTAACATATAAATATATTACAGCTAAAGAGCAATGCTTTGTGTTCCTTGATGTGTATTTTCAGAACACTGATTTTGAACAGTAAGTTTCATTTTCCAAAGTTTGGCTACATGAAATATCATAAAACTGTCTAACATTTCCCTCCACTAATCCTTTTACCTAACTTTTAATAGGGTTTTAAATCTTTATTAAACTTTGATATTTAATACATTTGATATTCTGCTGAATGCTAATTTTTTCCTCTAATTATTTTACTGGCAACATCTGTGTTCAGTAAATTGGAATTCTCTAAATAGGGTTAGATTGTATTAATAAGCCAACATCTCTTGGTCCTGATGTTTAATTCATTGTTTTTTATTAGTATATTTCCAGGAGAAGATTTAATTTGTACGTATTAAGCACACCAACCACATGGCCTCACACTCAGGATGTGTTTCATTAAGCATAATCCCTAGTAATGAATCTTTTCAAATCTCTCATACAAAACACTCCTCCCCCTTTTCATTCCACCTCAGATGCTTCTTGAGAAGCTTAATCAAATTTATTAGGAAGGAAGCTAAAAATTCCCATTATGGTACGAGGTATCAAACTTTGCTGTATATAGATTTCCACTCGTCCCACGCGTTGCCATTATTCCTCCAGCAAGATTTTAGGAATAAAAGGGGCTAAAGGAATGCTCCGTCCCTCAGCTTCAATATCGGCCAATTGCTGCAGTATTTACTAACAGGCCTGAGACTGTGGTGTGAAGTTCTCTCTCTCAGGGGACCAACTCTACCTTCATACTATTAATTATCTCTTTATTTCCTACACATAATGCAGCTGCAAAGGAGGTGCAATCTCAAGATAATAAGAAAATGATCTTTTAGGAGAAATATAATTTCTCACTAAGGCACACATATTGGAATAAAGGAAATTAATCATCTATTTATTTACAGCACATGTTTAGCATTTCCATGGGTTTGTGTATCAACTCTTGATTACAGGATTATCAGAGCCTGTTTTTAGCTAATCTGTTTTTAATGAACATGTGCTTGCCAGCCTGGTGTCCCCATCTCCATCAATTTTACTTCATTTGCAATACTTTAACTTTACTCTGTGCCAAACTGAAAAAAAAAAAAGCTCGTAAACCCAAAGAAAAGTAATAAAAGTATTTTGTAAGTCCTAATATAAAGCTTTAATTAAGGAAATCATTTAAGCATGTGCCTGATTTTATACCAAGGCTTAAGCACATGTGAAATTAGTCTTAAACATTATGTTGAATTGGACTCCATGTATCATTAACAGTTTGAATTGAATTGCAACAAAATAGTCATCTATGTTACACAACTTTTGTCTTCAGTAAGTCATCAACTTCTAAGCCACGCACATCACTATAGCTACAACCAGACTAAACAGTCAAGGCAAACGATCATGGTAATAAAAAGCATGCTTGTGCCCACTGATGGGATAACTGGTGTACTGTTCTCCGTAATAAAATGCCATTAGAGTAAAAATTCCTCAGGGAATTCCTGAAGGCCACAGTAAGCTAAACTCTAAATAGAGCTTGAAAAGCTTTTGGTGCTACTTCAACAGTGCAGTAAGCAAAAAGAGAAAACGATGTTGAGTAGCCTCTTGCTCATCTCTTATTCTAGAACCAGACCTGTGCCAGCCCAGCTCCCAGGGAAAGACTATGTTAACATATATCATGTAACAAGTAATATCGGGCAACTAAGGACTCTCCAGTCATGTGTGAATCTACAGATCCCCAGGCCATGACAAAACCTCTTGTAAAAGCAGGGGGCTGAAGCTCCTGGGAGAAGCCCACACAATGGGGAAATTTTCCAGTGGTTATTTAAGCCAGTTTTAGGGAAACTTTGTAATAACAGAGTAGAACTTTACTTCTCCAATGTCTCAGAAAATTGAATTCAATGTCTTGCCACGCTTGTTCAAAACAGCATAGCTTTATGGCAGATAGTAAAATGTTTACTTATTACATCAGACAAAATGCTAAAATTCCTGATATGGTGTCATCTTTGAGTGATGTCCACATTTTGCATAGCTAATTTAAGTCTCTATGGAAAACCTTCCTCTCCTCCACAATGAGAAAAAAACCCCAAAACAGTAATTTCTTGTCTGAAAAAGAAAAGCAATAGGAGTAGTATATGGGAGCCATGCAGCCAGGAGAAAAAGATTTTAATTCCAAGTCTACAAGCATACATTTGAGATTATTAATTCTAGATTCTTTGGTTGTACACAGGCTTCTGAGACAGACTGGTTGGATTAAAGTGCTATTATGGAACAGACTGCAAATGTGTTTTTCCAGTTGAGAAAAAGAGGCTCTTTAAGGTGGAGACCAATAACTATTTTAAAAGCTGTTGCCCTGCACTGGGATGATCTCTCACCTTTCAAAATTAATTTTTGAATTAATGTTTTGAATGTTTTATTAAATTGCACCTTCAAATCACCCGACTATGAGTTGGGCAGATCCCTTATAACTTGCTTGGAAGCTTACCATGAGATCCTGTAGAAAATTACTGGTGTCTGGAGGCCTCCCCTAAAAGGCTCTGGATCAAGCAGAGCAAAACTAAGAAGCACTTGAGGCTGGTGTTCTGTTTGCATTTTTTTTTCAATCGTATCTTAAGCTCCAAGAAGATGCAGTCAAGACCAGAGCCAACACCAGGACCCGTACCAACTGTGTTACCAACTCCATCTTACTTCTGCCAGGAAGTGATCTCTATGACAAAATCATATTTTCTATCCTTTACGTCTGTTTGCCCTGTCACATCACTGCTTTCATTTTCAATGACACAATAGCAAAGGAAATAGGGAGAAAATTTATTGATATGCAAAAGACTATAAGCTAAAGATGCACATTTATGAAAGTAAACTCCCCAAAATGTCTAACTCTCCCTGTGACTAATGAAACCAGGGTAATCAAATCAGTCATTGTCAAATGTCTAGCAATATTTCAAGATACAAATTCATGTGATTGGATTAAAACATTTAACAGACTTTTGCCTTCATGCATAAGAATAAAATTAGCAAGTATACTTATTAATTCATAGAGGAAGCACTTACGCTTAAGTGGCATATGGCTGTGCCAAAATATGGCAGATCTGATGACCTGACCTATGATTAAAATGATGAGCTACATTCATTTATACTCACTTTTTTTAACGATAAATCTTTTTATCCCTTTGTTACCAAGACAAGAGGTTAGCTCATGTACTCAGAAACAGAGCAGTATTATCTCATCCAGAGGATGAAGCAAAGACACAAGATAAGGAAATCTTTTAAAAAAATTTAAATGTCAAGTTACATAAGTAAACTACCTACAGTGAACTGTGTCTGGCAATTCATACACGTGCATGTTTTATACTATAGAGCAATTAGGCTTCACCAGCTTCCTCGTTCTCTGCAGCAGAAAGTAAAGGAAAACTATTATCAAACTGACTATACCATTCTCTCTATTAAACGCAGCAGAACATGATCTTATTTGCCAGATACAACTCCTCAGCATATCGTTTAAATAAAGAGCCTCCAGATGGATATCTGTGTAAATGACCTGTTTCACATGTTGCTTTTGCTACACTGCAAATGCTGCTGGTAAAACAATGCGCAAACCAAGAAGGAGCTAACTGACAAAGCCTGGTGTAAAAGGGGGAATAGGGAATTACCCGCATTCAAGAGGCATCACCAACAGCACTGCTGTACAGCACTTGAGCAGCACAGGCCATAGCAGAGTACCTTCTCTCGCACATGCACTCTCTTTTACGTGCACAGACAACCCCTACTGAAGGCCAGTGTACTCAGGGGCCTCTGCCCAAGCAGCCCTCCTAGGGAACAGACTCCTGGTGACTTGCTCTTGCTCTTTTCTAGGACAGCTTCCCTTTGCAGGGCTCCATGTGAAGTGGAATAAATCTCATTAAATTAGTTTTACTAGGGAAAAATATTGAGGCCTTATAAACAAATCAACCAACCCATCAAAAAAATCAGCATCTGAAGTGTCAGAACCTCTAATTAATTCTACTGTGACAGATAGTCACTGCCACTACCTGTAATGCACTGTATTAATTCTGCATTTGGCACATGCGTACACGTAACTTATGTACATCCCATAAAGCCCACTTTCTTTTTGTACAGGCCCGGTTCCCTTTTCTCCCAAGCAAGATAAACAACAGTGAGCATGGATGATGTTTATGAATAAAATCTCTACGGCTGCAAATAACATTTAATTGTTTAAGTCAGTCACCTCTTTTCAATGTTAACCGCTGCCTGTGAGGACAAAGACACAATCAGCTTTGGACTTCCTCTGTGGTTTTTTTAAATAAAAGTGAATTTAATGTGTGCAAAAACTGCTGGTTGGCTTAGCCTCTCTTGGGAAAGACAGCCACAGTCTTTGAAAACAGACCTAGTCCCTCACCTGTCTCAGTAAGATAGGCCACCTCAAACGAAGAGGCAGTCTTGCTGAAAATGCAGGAAGAGGGGGGGAAAAAAACCCCAACCCCCAAAAATGGAGGCGGGGGGGGAGGGGGAGGAGAAGCAGGGTCACTTGAGGAGCAGAGCTGCGGATAAGAAGCCCCCTTAAGGACAGCTGCCTGCTTTGCAATGCTTAACATCAGCAAGTGCAAACCAGCACAAGCAGCAGAACACCACAGCCTCAGGTTTGGAAGCGTGAGGGAAGTGCCAAGAAAAAGACACTCTCAGATGGGGGACAACGAGCCTATGAAGAGAGCTGGGGTAAAGCAGCATAGGGAAGGAGCATATCTGATTAAGAAATTATTTTCTTCTGAAGAAAAATTTCCTCAAAAAACTTTCACTTTTGGGTGAAGTAAGTCCAAATGAGAAAATTGCATTAAAAAGTATTTTTCAATAATCTTTTCTTCTTAAAAAACTTCTATATGCTTCAAATCCATTTATATTTAAACCATTTTTTAAAATAAAACCATAAACTTCCTTTCTTACTAACACACACACACACTGAAATGCAAAGGATTACCTGCCTGTAATGTCATGCACAGGCTTTGTTCTCGCAGTTTGCACAGGAATTAAATATCACTGAAAGAACCTAACGTCCCTGTATATGCTAACAAGATACAGCAATGGTGGGGAAAGCTTTGCCTTTATAAGATAACAGAATCTGGACCAGTGAAGAGGGAGATGTAGCATACTGCAATGTCAGAAGCATTACTGGCACCAGAAGCACCCATGCTCTCCTTTGCCAACAATTCTCAATTCTGGCTTGGAATGGAGCATCCATAATGTGAGATAATCATTCAACTACCTTATCCTTTTTCCCCTGTAGAAAAATCCAATAAAAGGTATTCATTAATTTTCAGTTATGGTGCTTTTTTGTTATGTCAGTATTTGATTACTTCCAGTGCCTTGACTCCGGCCACATTTTTCAGATTGGTTCTCAGAACAACTAAAGAAACCAGTAATTTTTGATGGATAATAAAACCAACCCCAGCTAAAATCCAACTAAGGTAAGCAAATTAACCAGTCTTTAACTTCTAGTGGACACTATTCTTCTCAGCGATAAGGAAGTTTCTTGCTGCTTATTACTTAATGGGTAACATACATCTCTTTCAGTAGGGAAAGAAGAGTATTCCATGCAGTTGTATTAGCCAGTAATTGAAATGCTTTTTGGAATCCATTTTCCTTTTAATTTTGCTTCCATATAGCATATCCTCAGATGAGAATGCCGAATTCCGGCACTAATTTAGCATTTAAGTCGAATGTATAAGTATTTGCCATGAAACTGAAACTTTGCAACAGAAATAAACTCTGTTATTTAGGCTTTCATTTAACAAAACAACAATAATTGCATTTAAACACTCACAGTTGTAAAGAAAAGTACATAACCTAAAGTTGATGATTTAAGTTTTTTAGTCACTTACTGCTGATGCTTAACAAACTATCAAGTCATGGCTTTATCCCACCTACTTAAGTTACTTGCTATATCATTCAACATGCGGAAAGACCCAGCTATGTCCTAAAGGTGAAAGAACCTTCAGATGAATATTTTCCCTTCAACAATTTCTGCAATGAATTGTCAGTACAGAAATTTCTAGCACCTTCATAGTTAAAAATTTCAGGACACAATGATGCATATGGATTCACAACCAATATAATGGCTTAAAGACTACTTACAGATTACAGTTTCATTTTATATTAATTTTCATATAAAATCTGTTGGTTTTAATTTTCCTAAAGTTGCCATACGTTTTGCAATCTGCTACATTATTTGTACTGTAAAATTTGGGTTCAGCTTGCTGTGGCATACATTGGACCTTGATAATCGTTAGTGATATTTTAAGCCATAAATGATAACCATGGCCTATAACCGTAGTTTGTCAAACGCTTAGGCTGCATATCTAACAGCTGCTAATAGCTAACCTGGAGTTAGTGAGATCAATAGGGTTGCACTAGTATAAGTGAGAGGAGAAAGCAGAACGACTAACTGCTGGAGCTAGGAAGAAATTACAGCCTAGTTCCCCTGTAGTCAAGTAACTTCATAATGGTTCATCACAGTCTTTGTTATGTGTTCCCTTGAAATACCTATTCTTTGTCAGATATGGTATAGCCGGATCACTGGTATACTCGACTTTTGTTCCTTTCACCCATAAGTACACCAGTAGTTCCACTATGGCAGTACATATGGTCTTGCTGCAATCACAGGCTGGATCAGGAATATGGTTCTGTTGTTTGTTTCTGTGACACAGTGGAGGTTTTCTTTACTTATGTTAATACTGATAGTTACTACAAGTTAATGCTAGACGTGTTTTAATGTTCAAAGAAGAATTAGTAGATAGATTTTCAGTCAAGTTAGTTTTGAAGGCAAGTATAACTGCCATAAAATCCAGTTCATTTATGGGATCTTGAGAAGATTCTCATTCTAATCTAACCAACCATCCAGTATATAAACTCTTCCAAGCTTAGCATTGGCATAGACAGACAGTTCATTAACAGGAGCTACTGGAGCAGATCTTCACCAATCACACTGGTAAGCCACCCCTCATTAGTTTCATAATTACACTGTATATGTCCCACACATCACATATCATGGTTTTGAACTATTAAAATATAGCTTTCATTTTCTGAAAGGCTAACCACATTAAATCACAGAAGCCAGGAGTAGCACTCTCTTAAACAAATCATAATTCACGTTAGACATTTAAACTGACTTTTTTTCTGAATGACACAATCTAGCAAGGTGCAGTATTGCTGATCTTCAGAAGCTGCTTGTTCTTCAGAGATCAGATTTTAATTATGAAGAAAATGACACTTGTGATGAATAGGCTGGTAAATGAAATAACTATCTTTTGGTTTGCATGTGGTATTCTAGGTGCCATTATTCTCAGCATCTCTTGAGAAAAGCTGGAATTGTTCTTTAAATCAAAGTCACTTAGACTTTGTATGACCAATGGACACACTGATAGTACATTTCACAGACAAAGGTATTTATGATGCAATTCTGTCAGGACCCTGTATACCCTTAATTCCTTTAACAAGAAGCCACAGAATTTTGCATTGAAGTACTGTTCACCTAAATACGTACACATTTATTTTTTCCCAGTGAAAAACTGTCGTGGTTTAACCCCAGCTGGCAACTAAACACCACACAGCTGCTCACTCATTCCCCCCACCCAGTGTGATGGGGGAGAGAATTGGAAGGGTACAAGTGAGAAAACTCGTGGGTTGAGATAAAGACAGTTTAACAGGTCAAGCAAAAGCCCAGCACGCAAGCAAAGCAAAGCAAGGAATTCATTCATCGCTTCCCATCGGCAGGCAGGTGTTCAGCCATCTCCAGCAAAACAGGGCTCCATCACGTGTAACAGTTGCTTGGAAAGACAAACACCATCGCTCCGAACGTCCCCCCCTTCCTTCTTCTTCCCCCAGCTTTATATGCTGAGCATGACCTCCTATGGTCTGGAATATCCCTTTGGTCAGTTGGGGTCAGCTGTCCCGGCTGTGTCTCCTCCCAGCTTCTTGTGCCCCCCAGCCTCCTCGCTGGTGGGGTGGGGTGAGAAGCAGAAAAGGCCTTGACTCTGTGTAAGCACTGCTTAGCAATAACAAAACATCCCTGTATTATCAACACTGTTTTCAGTCCAAATCCCAAACATAGCCTCATACTAGCTACTGTGAAGAAAATTAACTTTATCCCAGCCAAAACCAGCCCAAAACCACAAAGCAAACATGCAGGACTATGTGGGCAGCACTCCTAATGAAATGTCCTCCACAGATCCAACAGACATCTAGAACGAGACAGGTCCAGCTACAGCATTCAAAAGCCAACACCTCGCATGCTCCCACACAAAATCACATACAAACACACTTCTCCCAGCACCTATTCTGGCTGACAGCTTCTTCTTCCCTGTAACTCAGAAATATTTCTTTCTGTATTGAAAACACTTCATCCTTTTGATCGTATTACCCATTGATACTGTAAGTACCATTTTGACTACTTGTGCTTTTCTAATTATTACTACAAACATACAAACACCACTGGCAACCATGCAAGAAAGCTACTTTCTTCCTCTTCAAATGTTGGTGTGCAGGTAAGTTACAGTGTCTGTAATTAGATATATACAGCAAGTAATTGTACTGAGACTGTCAGTGTATCCCCCCCTACCTTTCCACAGAGGAATCAAGCAAGGGAAAGTGGAACCAACGTTTGAAGTAGTTGCTTCTGAGTACATCTGAGGCTACTAAATGCATAGCAAGTAATTACTGTAAATACTACATGTTTACATGGCTTTTCTGACAGGTTATTCCATCTGAGGAAAGCATCATCCCAAACATTTAGCTAAACCATGAAATGTATGCACTAATTAGTTTGTACTGTAGACTGCAATTAAAATTGTACACAACAGGGAAGTCTGTATTTAGAGAATTTAGGATTTTTAAAAACCACTTTTTCTTATCGTCAAACTCTTGTACATTTAAATTTGAACTCTTTTCAGTAGTGCATAAACCTCATATACAATAGTATTACTTGTGCACCCTTCTGTGTTCTTCCACATACTCCTGAAGCTATCTGTAAGCCATTCCCCAACAGATTACAGTATTACTTTGACTGTCTGTCCATCATATCTATTTTCTCAGATGTGAAGCAGAACAATGCATCACTTCTTAAGAGTGTTTATGTGAATGGCATAATACAGAAGTTTGCAGAGGTATACTATTATGATTCTTGTCTGTAAATATTACTGCATCCCAAATTCACAATTTCATGGGAAAAATTACATACTTCCATGGCCCAAATGAGACAAAACCATTATACATAAATACAGCCACTACTTTGTCTTTTAAAAGCACCTCAAGATTCTCTAGAAATCCAAAGATGAGAATCTTAATTGCAAATGCCAGATACATTTACTCTATCAAAGTAAAAACATCGCCTTTGTCACCTTTTCCATTTACCTCTCCCAAACTACAAGTGTATCCAGTCTTATTTGAAACTGCAAGTGATTGACATTCAAAATAGCCTACCAGTAAAATATTTCAGTTAGATTTTGTTTCCTTGACTTCCTGTCTTGGTTAATCCAAACTCACACTCCCCAGATTCTCTCACAAAATTAAAAAAAATCAAAACCTTCTCATTCACTTTAAAACCTCTACATTTATCATGTTCTCCCCCACTTTTCTTTCTCCTTTAGAATTATACGGTGAAAATACTTTGGGACTACCCTGCAATATGGAAGACTTCCCTTTTAGAAGAACCATGAAAATGAATTATTGAATCCCTTACTACTCCACAACTGTAAAATGTCATCAGCAATTCTTATAAGATCACCAGCTGTTGAAAATGGCTTGACTTTCTACACTGACCTTTAACATTTGTAGTTTGCAAAAGGAACTCTGTATTTTTACATCTGCTTAAAACAGATCATAATGAAAATGAGACTAACACTAAAAATTACCTCAGAGAAATTTACACGCGTGTGTGTACGTGTATATGTGCCAATAAGCACCCACCTGTTCATAATACTCATTCAAGACTTCCAGTGAATACTTCACTATCTCTTCTTAAATTTTAATTAAATGTTAAAACCAGGAGAAATTCTATTACACTTAGCCTATATGCGAATGTGACGTTTAATGTGACTTTGTTTTTTAACAAATGTCATCAGGTACAGCATCGGGTAAAGGTTGGTGGTACCTGGTCATAAACTTGGTATGAAGGACAACAGGATGAATGAAGGATACAAATGAAAGGTAACGGAGCATAAACTGGTTATGTGCAAGGGCTGTTTGCAGCCAACATTCTCCAGTTTTACAGGCCACCTTCAAAGAGCACTGTGCTCCCTCTACATTCACAAAGCAATTGGGTTTCATAACTGGCATAGCTATGTTGCGCTTGTAGCTAAAGATCTGGTTCAGTTGAAGGCTGGAGACAATTATTACCTTGTCTTCACCAATTTGTTTGTTTGCTTGCTGAAACTAAGTGAAACTTTGACAACCTTATTATGAATTTCCTGTAAGAAGGGGACAGATCTTGATGCCCAAATGGGTCTCTTGAAAGAAAATAATAAAAAGATATTAGCACTCTGGTGATGCTTTATCTATCAGTTAAAGTCCTTCAAACATCTCACATAGGAGGTGTAGAAAACAAAACATTTACAAGGTGTCTTGAAAAATATTTGTTTTGTTCAAATGCTGTGACTTTCTATAAAAAAATATTACAACAAAGTGCATATGAGCTACTAGTTACCACATTGTACAGAAGGATAAGGAAATAATATAATGCAAAAAGAATTTGAGCTCATTTTTATTGCATTCTCTTATTATTTGTAAATAATCAAGGTATTTGCTGAATGTAGGCCTATTCCTGAAACATACCGAGCATAAAAATCCCTCTTACTTTTAATGGTATAGGAAGCTCTTCTCACAGAGTGATATCTTCCACATTAGAAGATAGGTGTCAGGGAATAGAGGAGATTTCGACAATTAGTATTAACATTTTGTGGTATCAATTTGTGAATACCAAATATGGCTCCACAAAAATGAGGATTAACTCTTTAATGGGATACTTTGGTACAAAAATTATTAGACCTAAGATAATGCTGTAGTCCAGAGCTGCCAGAAGCAAATGCTAGGTCTCAAAACAATACCACTCAAGGAACAGATAAGGTATAGCTAATCAGTCAGTATCAAAACCCACCTAATGTAACAGGAAAAGATGCTCCTTTTCTACATTCTTGCCTAGACATTTCTAAAAGCTTTAAGCAAATATGCAGATGAAGCTTTGCAGCAAGAAAACATTCTACCTGCAACCCATCCCTGATCTATGGCTGCAAGGTAGAGAGATTATACAACAGGCTTTTAAATCATCAAAGGAAGGTGTTAGATTAATCTTTTTGGTGTTAGTGATAGTCACCATTGACTTCCAGGATAAGAAATTAAACAGAACATGCTGAATGCAAATAGCATTAAACCAACTATTAAATATCATTTACCAACAACTACGGAAATCCTAACTTTCCTTTCTGAACAAAGCAAAAAAAAAAAAAAATTAATGTTGATGTTACAAATATATTCTGTTTGATTACTTTATCACCTTCATTAAATAAATTATAAATATTTTTATACCTCTATAATGTAGAGAAGGCACAATAAGAAGTTCCTTACACTCAAAAGCTAGAAGCAAAACAATTTGTTTCTGGTTCTTTTGCATTTTACTGCCTTTCTAACATTGCATCCTCATTTTGAATTATGGCAAATTTTGTTCTACACAAATTCAGACCTACCCATTCTTGAATTAACCTGTGTTGCCAGCCTGTTGGGAGTCATTTTGTTTGAACATCTGGACCAACCACATGTTTCCTACTGAAAATAAATCATCATTTATGCGTTATGAGTATTAACAGAGGGTCAATGAAGATTAGACTGCATATGTTTAGTGCATTATGAGAAAATATTATATAAAAGTTGTGTTTTAATGTTTACGGAATACATTGAAAATTAGATGCTTATCTGGGTCTGTAGCAAGGTAGTTTATAGTTTCATAGTTCAACTGGGTCTGCATTTATTAAAAGTTTAACTAATATTACAGTGCCATCTGTATATAATCAATATTTAATTATTATTTAACACCTCAATTTACCCAAAAAAAAAAAAAAAAAAAAGGGATGTGATGCATATCTGACTAAGGAGTCTTTTGGTGATGTTATTCTACAAATTAAAGACAGCGTGGGTCTTTCTTTAGTGGGTAACTATGATCCCAAGAGAGCCTTCAGGCATCCTTGAATCTGTAAGGGACTCCAGTGTTTTGTCCTCACATCCCTCCCTGAAGGGGATACCATTTCTTTATGACAGACTGGAAATGGGCGCCATGGAAATCCACTACTCCAATTCTATGTCACCTGAACATTCAGACTTACATTCAGTAATACACAGGAGTCCTTCCTTTTTGTCAGGTATTAAATCAACCTTTCCATAGGAACCCTATAGTTTTTATTTATAATATACATATCTGGCAACAGCAACTAATTAATTGGGAGTCTATCAGAGTCTCAAAGCAACCTTAACGTAAGTAATATTTCCCTGCACAGAATAAAGGAAAACACAGACAGTTAATTTGAAAATCTTTTTTCTAAAATGTCACAAATGCAGAGACAATGATGAACAATAACATAAAACTTTATCTAACAGCGGTCTTAAAGGCAGATGACAGGCAAGTAAACTGCAAGAACTACATGAGGAAAGAAGTTCTGTAAGTACTTATGCAACCTGGACACTTCTCCACCTCCTTGCGTTCCCAAACTGAAGTGAAGCTTTTCTATCACCCAACAATGAGTTTTCTCTTAATCTTTTTTATACCTTACTCATTGCTATCACATCTACACATCGAACAATTTAAATTCTTTTTCAGGTGATAAGTTTAACTAAAAAATATAGGCCAGGATGGACTGAAACTTCTGCAAAAAATTTTACAGGATTTCATTGGTGTAAAAGCATTATGGCCTCAATGCTCTACATATTAGGAACCATAACTGTAAAACTAGTCTAAATCTTATATAACAGTCTGTACAGCAAGTTTTATTTCATAATACTAGTGGGAAGGTTTCAAAGTCTCAACTCCTTGAAGCCTACGATTGCATGAAAAGACTAGTTTTGTAAATAAAAAACAAACAAATAAATATTCCTGGTTGTAGCAGTTATGGAGAAATGCTTGAAAGCATGATTTGAGTTTGGATTAAATAATCAAAACACAAAAGACATGGAGAACCATCCCAAATTCATTATTTTGAAATAAAAATCTTCTGGGTACCAAGCCAACCTCATGATTTTCATGTGCCTGACTAATGCCTTTTTTATATTCTCACGCTGATCAAGTCTAATACATATCACAACACTCACTGCACCTACATCTTTAGGGCTGTCAGAGGGTGTGGAATGAATACTTAACAACAGTATGCATTCTGCACTATAGATCCACATTATTGACTGGATAATAAAAGTCAATTAGAATATTAGTGAATGAACTCAGAGCCAGCGCATTCCATCTCCTTGCTTAGTGAATTGTTTGAATGCCAAGAGGGTTCCTATCATAAAGTTAGAGAGAACTGGGACATCAATTTTGAATATCAAGTGACATAATCATTTTTGGATTGATAATCTAAACATAGGCAGTAACTGGAATATAGGTACTGAAAACACTGCCACTGCATACAGTTTCCAGCGACTATTTAAGGTGCAGTTTCTGAATCTAAGGCCACCCCAGAGCTTGAATGGACAACCCTGTCCTTTTTGAGCTCCTGAGCATGCGACCCTGTCCCTGCTCCCCTTGCATCAGCACAAGGGATGTGCAGACATGTAAGGAGCTGGATAAGCTTCTTTCTACTGGATTAACTTTCAGCTAGATCTCTAAGCTGATCCAAATTCCCATATCATCACAGTATTGCTGGTGCTGACACAGAAAACGTGGAGGGAACATACTGGAGTGGAACAACACTGGGGAGGGCAAGGTTCACCCACTTCAGCAGCAGCTCACACTGAATCTGTTTAAGCTAACCACAGGGAAACACTCTCTCCAGGTCCTCTCTAATGTTAAAAGGATCTTACCTGCAAACCAGGATATGCACCTTATATCCATTTTGAGGTTTTTATCGAACATAGCTTTTGAAGCCAAATTCAGAAATTACTTTGAATTAGCATGAACCACTGTACTTTTCAGCTTTTTCCATCCACTTCAATACATGCTTTTCACTATGGGTGCTGTCAGACATGCTGTTCTCATGGCAACTTATCTTGGTAAAGGAACGTCTTCTTACCTGTTTCACCATCGCAGAATGCCCTCGTGAGAAGTTTGCAGCCAAAACTGCAGTTTTAACCTGGTTCTAACAGTTAGCCTGTTTTTGATAAGAACTGGTTTAGAGAGCAGATAAATACTGAAGGAGTACCTAAGTGTGTTGAAAATTTGAATCTGTATCAACTACAGCATTTTTAATCCCGACCCAAGCCCTTTAGACCAAGCTCTTTCTTCACAGGCCTACAGACATACATCTAGCACTACTACTTTATTTGACTGCTTAAAGCTAGATGTTTAATCTAAGCTTACAATCTAGGCCCTCTATAGTTGTCTAGGCTCTCTCTAGTCACTGGAGAAAGAAAGCAACTTCCTGAGTCTATTCACACCATGTATCTTAGACTCCTGTTGCTAAATTGCTTTTAGAGCATGCCTCTCCATTGACTAAAGAGGGGAAATTTACAGGGCCAGCTTTGAATAGTAACCTGACTAAACATAATCGAGATAAATACCATCCTTCATGTCTTAACTGAATCATTACATTCCAAAAAATCAAAATACTGGAAACAAGAAAGCAATTCCAAGAAGACTGTAAATAAAATATACTGCATGAGAGAAAAATTTAGATGTAAGCTGCAAGTTTAGACTTTCCTGAATTTGATGCTTCAGGCAAGCCATATGCACCTTTTTTCAACAAAGTCCTTTGTCTTTATAAGAGAAATTATCAGTGTTGGTGACTGCAGCAGAGTTTGTCCTTTCCCAGATTTTTGTATCAATTATGCTTTGAAGGTGCTGAATGATACCACTCTGTGAAATATATCTCAGTTAATTAAAAGGTTGTATTTTTCTTCAAGAAGGAATGTAATTCATTATGAAATAGCAGATTAACGCTTTCTAAGTCAGAAATCCTTTGGGTGAAAGTAAAATAGGTTTTGGAATAGACACACTTTCCAATCAACCTCGTTGGTTAAATATTCCTGAAAGGCTTCAAATTTGAACTGAGGGACTGCAAAGCTGCATATGAAGGCATGGAACTTTTATTATTTTCTTTTGTCTAACTTAGAAACAATAGAACAGGTAAACACATGGGATTGTACACCCAAAGAATGAGTTACAACTCTCCAAACACCACGCAATAGCAGGCAAAGCGCCTGCAATGCCACAAACGGCGGAACAGAGAAAGGTGAATGTTTAGAGTGGTTTGTATATCATAGAAGCAGGAGATCAGGAAACTCATATATTTACTATCACACTGAAAAGCCTGTATTGGAAATATCAAGGGCTTCTTAACTTGCATCTTTATGCATACATAAACTGCTCATTTGGGTAAGCAAGTAAACAAATGTGTTTTCTGTATGAACGCATTCAGCTGAAAAAGCCTCCAAACTTGTGCTGTATGGGAAAAAACATATTCTCAAGCTGTTCAGTGCAAACCTTAAAGTGATGGGAAATAATAACTGTCAGTTCACTAACAATGGACCAGTGCACCACAGTACTTTGAAAAATGCCAGTGACAAATACTGTAATATAACTCTTGGAGGTGGGACAAAGGTGGTGAGCGAGAGGAATGTGCATCTCCTCAGAGGCTACAACAGTAGGCATTATTCCTACTGTGACAAGGGAGAGGGACAAGGACAAGACAAGGGAGAACAAAAAATTCTCATTCTCTGTTACGCAAAGAGGCCTTCTTGGCTGGTGCAGGGCTGACAAAAGTGCTCTGAACAGCTCATTTCCCCACTCTAGGCACAGAGAACTACCTGAAGACACATGGTGCTCTGCACTGTGCTCATTTTTTGCTCCTGAGAGACCAGAGGGGAATGACAAAAATGGAAGTTTGATCAGATTTGGTACAAGCAACAGTTCCCTGGACGGCTCCATAAAATATTGGGCCAAATAGTAACTTGGCATAAGCTGTCATTGTTCTAGTGCTTTCTAATTAGAGAGAGAAGAGTGCTTTATAGCAGATACGCATTTCCCTCAGACATTGCAAATGTGATTTATGCCATGTCTTTATTATGACTTCTGCTGGCCCAGCTCTGTCCATCAGGGTGCTCAAGAGACATGCTCCAGGACTAATCAAGGACCACAAACTTCTCCTGCAGGTGCAGTTACATAGCAAACTGGCATTTCCAACAGACTGGTTTGATTCTCTTCTAGGACATCATTTTACTATAATGATACATGGCACAGCCTTCCTGAATCACTACATTCATTCTGGGACTGCCTTCTGGGAGCATATGAAAGTTCTGAGATTGTTAGAGCTGTGCTAAGGTGCCTTCAAGCTTTCTCAGCTTCTCTTCTATCAATTTCCTGAGGAAAGAAAGTTGCTCAGAATAGGACTCAAAGTCTTACGATGTTCTGTGTAAATGCACTTATTGGTTGCCATCCTGGGCTCTTCATTTAATTCCTACTCTCTTCAACCTCAAATATCCTTGCTAGACTACAGTTCACCCAGCCCTGTAGCGCACAGCAACGCAGACAGCACTAGCACTCCTGTAGAAACTATGCAGACAGCATTAGCATCCCAATTTGTATATTGTTTGCTCTCCAAAAGCCAGATCCTCAACAGGTTTTTCTCCTTCCATGTCACTGGAGCTACACTGATTTGTTTCACTTAAGAGATCTAACTCAAGATTTTGTTGGCTCTACCCCAACGCCATCTCCTGCCCAGAGGTCTAAAAGTGTGAACAACTATCAGGCACTTTCAAACTTTTTATTCTTTGACTATTCCCTTTTTTTCCCCTACTCTGGGACAAGGAAAAATTCTGAGCCTGCAGATTTTAGGCAATAACCTAATAGGAAACTGTAGCAGATCTTTCATTTATTTTGAGTTACTCAGATTTAACATTTAACGTTTCTCCCAGAAATGCAGAGCTGCTGTTTTCTCCCTACAGAACACCACCACATTTTGCAAAGCCATGTGAAAAAGTTCTAGAGAAAGTCTTTGGCTTCTTAGAGATCTGGAAACTCATACTATCTCACGCAAAAGCTTATTTTCTACAGAGAGTATTCACATCTTCTCAGAACTAAAATAACCCAAACGAAAAAAGTTACAAAAGTCCAGACAAGCAATGAGATTCACCCATTTTTAATTCCTCACATTCTTTCAGTAAGTCTCTACTGGATAAAACCCAAGACCACGTGCATTGTGAGAGCTGGTCTGAGTTCTACTTTGATTAGCAGTAATATGACAAAGTTAAATTAAAAACTACAGAAAATGTCATCAAAAGTCCTTATTCTGTTAGCACTGAAAATCTTGTGTATATGAAATAATTTGATAGGAACAACTCTATAGTAAAAGACTGCTAACAGGTGAAATGGAAAATAAGGAAGTTACAGGTCAGCAGCAAGTATTTGAGAAAAGGCTTATTTATGCATTTATTAGAATAAGTGATGTTTAAATTGAATGTTCAGTGTCACTAGAGCAGTTTTTATCATCCATCCTCTTCCAGTTTTTTTAGCTCTCCTTTCATCCTATAACAGTGATTCCACTTGGACTATTTTTTATGTTAAGCACAAAGAGTTCCAAAAATGATATATGACACACGAGATTAGACCCAGCCAGTGCCTAAAAAATTATCATCCTATAAACTTCATAAAGATGAAACATTTGCCAATATATTTTTCTCAGTTACTCTCTGTCTCTGACGACTAGACAGTGTCAAGATTGCAGAGAAGACTGGTTCTAACTCTGTGCCCAAAAAAGTGCTTTGTTATTATTTGACCTGCTAAATATCAGCAGTGTTGTTATTTACACAATACTGAATTATAACCAAGTCGTGTTTTGTTTTACATAGTTGGGCACGGACTATATTTGTAATATTATCACCATATTACTTTCCTTACTTTTACTGAACTGCATGCTGACGAAACAATCCACTTGACCATAAAAAAAACCCCAAACGCTTATGCCATGTGCAAAAGTGCATAACTGTATTTCTGCAAATGGGATAAGCATGACTAAACTCTTAAAACTATTCAGTTAGATCATTTAGGGCTGCCTGGGAATATGTGTTAGAAAAGTTAATCTAAGTGGTGCACTAATCCTATGCATCAGAACATAACAGCAAAGACATTAATTTTTTAAATGCTATAAATTCATTATTAAATAACATATAGAAACAGCAAGAGATATATCTCAAAACACATTCTATGAACATATTACTTCACTCAAAACAACTTTTAAGGTATAAAATTCACTATGATATGTAATGTTTAAGAAAAATATAAAATGCATCTTTAAAGTATATTGCAGATGTTCTTGGGATTAAACTTGCTCAAAGGTAACATAACATAAGGACAAATGCAGTAGTTCTAAGTGCTCAACGACAGCCAGGCGTTGTAGTCAGAAGTAATATTTGTTAACATATGTTAACAATGTAGAAGGTGACACTTATGTAGAAATCTCTTACCTGCCTTGGTTGAATCTCTCCTGATAAGGTTTGTTCTGTGAAAGATGCAAGTCTTTATGTATAAATCAGAAGCAAAGGTGTGCTTGGCATATCCAGTTTTCAGCAAAGCTCAAGTGTTATATGTGTAAGTAATGAATTGGCTTCTCAAAGTAGCTCAGACCATATTAATTGGAAACAGAGTCACCACTTGCAAGGTTGCTGATGCTGCTCCTTCTGCTTTGTGCCTTTGCAGAGAGCTAATGTATGAATAAGCCAGAGAGCAAATCCCTTTCTCTGTCTTTCTCTCTTTACCTTTCCCTCTTTCTCTTAAATGGTGAGTTAGAGTTCAGTTTATTCTGCAGACGGTGGCAGAGGACAGGCTGACAGGCAGGAGTGTTGTTTCCTCCCTTGCCGAGACACACTGAATGTGTTGTGAATAAAGACAAAGCCCTCTACCAGTGCACCACATCACTCTGTAGATAAGAGCTGCAAGGATGTGCTGTGCTGTTCTTCAGCGTGCAGACAAGCCTTAAACGCAGCCGGACAAACTCATCATGCTTTCCTCACTGAAGACTTGCACCAATAACTTTTGTTGGGGACCACACCTCCTCTGCAAGGGGAACTCCATCTCTGCAGCTGGCAAGAGTTCTGCTTTGCCTTCTGGAACTGGCTATCTATATGGTTTTATTTTTCTACATCATAAAGGGCAATTTAGTTCTAGTTTCTCCTTCTGGCTAATGGGTAACTAACTGCATAAACTGCCAGTTTTCCATATAGTTAATTAACCCCTGTAAAATCCTTACTGACACTTCAGTTTTAGGGTTTGTACTGAAGTTAGGCCTAAAGGATACTTGCTAAAGAGTTTTACACATGAATAACAGTGTTTTCCCCTCTTCCTCCCCCCCCCCCCCCCCCCCCCCAGCCCCTTTCTTTTTCACTGTAAAAATTCCTAGGTAAAATTATTAACTAGTGGAAACTAGTACTGATACCATTGAAACAATGAGTGAACCTGACTGTAAACAGAAAGTAAAACTATCTAATTGGCAAACAGTATATAAAATGACCAATTTCAAAAGCCATACTGAATACATGGGAAATGCATGCTGTTTCAAGTTCACACAGTGGACATGAAGCAATTTTAAGAAGATAATATTTATTTTCCATGCTCCTACCTGTGAATACTGACTACTAGTAGGTAGAAAAGGCTTAAAGCAAAGTTATTCAAAAGAACAGCGATTTTTAATATTGTATTTTTCAGATATGCATATATGTACATATACATGATTATATGCAAACCTATGCTTTAGTGCCTAATGTGAAACCCTATCAGCCTCCTTCCCTGATACCAAAGGCAGCAAGTCTTTCAGAAAAAGAGAAAAAAAGATAAAAAACAACTTTTTTCCCTTAATATGGTCTGAGTTATTGGAAAGAACCTTCCTCTCCTCCACCCCCAAATGATAAGAAGCTCTTCACCAAATATTGCCCCATTAGTGGCTGTGAAATCTGGACATCTCAAAGTCCCTTGAGCACCAAGGTGCCTGGACTACGGGGAGAAAGGATGCTTTAGGTAAGAGAAGGCAGGATAAGCAATTCCTGAAAGCATCTCTACTGCCCTGCAGAAGCCATACTGGACGGCTGGATACTTATGGAGCCACAAAGTATCGTATGGAAACCTAGAAACTGGACAAAACTCTTAACTTTGTAGCAAAATGGCTATAGGGTGTCAGACTTTTGTAGCACCAATGGCTAAGGAATGAAGCTACTCCTCTCATGTTCACACACAAACCTCCACAGTCTTGTCATAGTGTAATAACGATCATTTATCGTATTGAATAAAGATCTCTTTCCTGCAACATGCCCTGTGCATTTTTCATTGCAAATGAAAGTGAATCCATTTCCCATCGGTTCCAATCTTGGTCACTTTGAGGTCTATGTTTGACTAAAAGAGAAATTATTATGAAATTTGAACACTCTTGTCCAATTTTGTATGGGTTGAAAAGATAACAAGCATAAACACGACAGCAAGTGTTAAACACTGAAAAATGCAATTTGTCCCAGGCTGATATTTACACTGAACCTGATCCAGCTGTCAATCACATTGTCACTGTCTGAGTGAACTTAAGTAACAAGGAAACAAAGAAAAATAGTATGTGGCAGCCTGTGCCAGTTTTAGGAGTGCATGTACAGAACAGAGAACATCAGGAACAAGAAACTTTTTACAATAGTGATCTACTCATTTTCCCAAGGATTCTGCTCCCAAGTTTGTTGCATCTGCTAATGGGAAATTTGATTTTAAGAGTAAATTGCTATTCCTAAGGGAAATATTAAGTACTTGGCACTCAGCTTTATGTTTGATTAAGAACTTAAATAGCTTGAGAAGGCTTGAGAACTACCCCTCGTACCGAAGCCTTTTGGCCACCTCCTTCCTATAAGCTAAAAACTCGACGCCTAGATCAGAGGTCCCTTGCTTTTCTACTACTGTATAGTACAGAGGTGTTATGATGTAATATGGCAGTAAATTTCATTAGGAAGAGAAGACACACATACAAAAGATAAATTTCCCTCTAAGACCTCTTAGTGAGCCAAAGGCTGCACGGTGCTCATTATTTCCAAAAGGAAGAGGAAACTCTCAGTTCCCACTGGCTTTCATAGCAGTGGAGTACTCTGCACCTTAGAACCTTGCTAAGCAACTGCAGAATCACATCCAGTATGGAAACATGACCTAAGTCATAAAACACCATTAATCCTCTATTTAGATAGTCAACATCCCAAGGGTTACAGATAAAACTGTATGGAAGAATAAACAAGAGATTATTAAAACATAACCACTACTCTATAATTTAGTCTATGCCTTCATTATTTCATATAAATATTTCTAGCTTTTTATGTTCATATAGTATCAGCATTTAAAAATAAAATGTATCAAATGCACTGGCACAGAACAGAAAAAATTCAAAATCCTTCTAAATTTCTCATTCTGTATGACATGCTAATAGAAATAAATCCATTGTATACTAAAGAGTAAAGTGTCCAGCCCTGTGCAGCATGAAGACCCTATTCGTGAATATTCAGTGCCATGAAATTACCTGCACAAAAATTTTCATGCAAAGAAACCATCACCAGTACTAGAAGTATTTCTCAGTGGAAATATTTTTGCCAGCCACTGGAAGAAGCTCTTCTCATCATCCATCTAATAATTCATTGCATAATAGTTAATGAACAATTATTAAACAGAAGAGGATTCCTTTTGTGAGACCAAATAATCCAGATAAGGAATAGTTTTCTCCTGCGAAAATGCCAGCAGTTTTGCCAAAATATTGTACACTGCTGTCTGATCTGCCCAGTGACCGGGCACCAAAATTGTCACAATTGTGAAATCTGACTAAATTCTTCATTGCTAATCATAAGCAAGAGGGCTAGATGTATCTGAAAAATATATGCACCACTAATGCAACCAATTCAGCTTATCTCCTAATTCAAACCTGTTTTCTGAACACATTGAACAGTAGTTATCCAAGTAACATCACAATGAGAAATAGTTATGTTTGAGAATTGTATAGCTCAACCTTTTAGCAAAGGGCCATGAGATACAGATTCTTCCATTTGTAAGGCACTGTTTGAATCTGAAATACTTCAGTGGAATTAAAATCACTATTAAGTCATTGTAGCATAAGGAAAAGATGACCTCAAGATATTGCTTGTTGACCCACATTGCAAAAGTGACACTGAAGTTAGCACCTGTGGGGAGTTACTGAATAAAAATGACTGTGTAAATTAAATTTTAGGAGTTAATTGTTTTTTAAATATTTTAAACGGTAAAGAAGAAGAAGGGGTTTTGTTGGGTTTTGTTTTGTTTTTTTCTTTAGTTCTAACAGAGTGGGCCATGTCACCTCAAAATTCCAACAGCATTTCAGCTGATGGTGAGGATGGGAAATTGCATTGCAGATGGCTAGTGACTAGCAAAGTCAAAAGTAATCGAGACGAGGTATCTTAAACTAGCAAACATGGTAACCTTAATGAACAGGTGGTGCTAAAATATCACCTCTGTCACTGACCTATTTTTTCATAGCACAAACAAAATCATACCTTTTACCTTTTGAAGTTTGCCCATGATCGGCAGGTAGTATGACAATAAACAGGACTGCTTCCAAATCCCCATGTTGGATATATCACTTCTTTCTAATCAGATGCTCTCACATGAAAGAATGATGCTGCATATATTAATCGCATATTCCATTAGATTTTCACCTTCATCTACTGCAGCACTGTGGCCCCTACCATTTCTTTAGTATTCCTGCATTTATAAATGTAGAATATGTTTCTTTACAGTTATTCTTTGACTTGTACATCACCATCATATACAAGGAATATGAAGAGAGAGTGAGTGAGTAAGAGTAGGGCAGAAGGTAAGGAACAGACTCCTATTTACCGCTAGTTAAGGTACCCCCAGCTGTTTTGCTAGACTCTGATCTGTACTGCCTCCACGTCAATTCAGAAGCTAATTAACTGACTCCATGTGATTTCTGACAGGTATGAGTAGTTTACTGATTCATGTGTTGATGAAAAAAAGGCTTGACAGTATTCTAAACTTTCACAGCTGAAGAGTTACTAAAAATGAAGTCAAACTCAGGGCAGGAGGATAGGAGGTTCCCTTTCTTCTTCTTTTCAGCTTATTTACTGAAAGTACTGCCACAGACAATGTCTCTGGGTTATTGGATACAGGCCAGCAATCTTGCCATCACAGCTCCAGCAATCTTGCCATCACAGCTCCAGCGTTGTAAATATTACTTAAGACTCAGGGTTCCTGAGTAACCAAACCAGTTATCTGGAAATGCTTGCAGTTTCAAGGACCAGATTAAGCCATATCCATTCTTTCCCAGAGATCATTAAAAAAGAAAAAAAAATTAAGTATGTATTCAAGATGAAGAATTTGCCCATTATTCTGGATTTTAAACATCTTAAATGCTGGAGATGCTCTCATTGAGGACTTGGGGTGCTTTATACAAGTCAGAGCTATTGCTACATTTAGTCAAAGTGTCTGGACTGAATCAGACAATGTTCAGGAGCAGCTTTAATCTCCTCTTTCCACAATCCCTTTGTTCTCTGTTCATTCATAGATCTTTTAGTTCTTTTCATAAGCATAAAGGTCATTCTTTAACAAAATACAAAACACAACCAGGGCATAAACTTTTGTCAGATTTTATGTTTGTGAGATTTGTAAGGGATATATGAGACATAGTTGGATGGCAGAGTCTTAAATTGCTAGTTTAGTAATGATTGCTTGTCTACACATAAAGAGAGGGAGACAAAGTTCTGGCCAAACCGTGCATACTTCTTGTACCTACAATATTCAGTGACTTAAAAGGGTATTCTGATGGATGAAGAACAAAGAATAAGTCCTTTCTTTTGCACATTTACTGATCCATACAACCAATTGTATCTGGCCTTTCAAACACTGCTCTACAACTCAATATTTTTCACTTTATAGCACAGCAATTTTTTCATAAGCCAAGGGACATTAAACTACCAACCTCACGTATTTCAATAGTCAAAAGCATAACAACTGTCTAAATTACACTTGGTATGCTTCAAATATTATAGTACCCAATTTGAATGATAGCCTGAAAATCACTAGGGATGGAAATTCTAAAGTTTAGTCTAGAGAAAGTTGACAGCAACACTCTCCATACAGGATACTAGTTTTTCAGTACTAAGTAAGGCAAATACATTGTGTCATAAATTTTTTCTTAATGAAAAAAGACAGAAATTTGTCATTTTCTTTTGTGATGTTGCCTTTTCATAAAGAACAATGCATTTGATAGAAAAAAGAGAATGTGTCAGGGGAGAAACACTATGCAAGTAAATTTTTACAATTACAGAGGTCGTCAGATAACTTTGTAATAGCTTGGTTATTCCTAGAGTGTAAAAGACAGAAAATCAAGATCAATTCTGCCTTTGAGCTACTGGGATCCTTCACATGCATGAAATGCTAAATGCGCTCATTATACATCATTATTTCATTACTATCTAAATCATCTGTGTATTAACTCAGATAACTGTGCACCCAAGGGAATGCTGTAGCTTTTGGGGACTTCCGTCATTTCATACTGGAAATAAAAAAGCGAAGAAAAGCAAGAGACTTGTTCTCAAATATCTGCAGAGAACAAGAAAACAGAGTATGCAAAAGCATTGCCTTTAGTCTGAAAATACAAATAAAAGATTTCCCCTTGTTTGTAAAGCAAGACAGAGATGGAGATTAATTGTCAGCTCCAGACTTCAAGTGACTTTGCAATGTCTAAAATTAAGGACAATTCAGAATCAGAAGTCTGTACGTTGAAATAGGAAGAAAATCAGCCACAAAATCCCATCTATTGGAAGAATGTGTGTGAAATCCTACAGCAAAGGAAAACAAAGGCAAAATATTCACTGTCTTCATGGAACTAGATATCCTGTCCAGGAAGCTTGTACAGATCAAAAGAAAAATAAACACTTTAAAAGAATAATGTGTAACCTTGTCTGAGGCAATTTAGCACATCTCCTTTACAGCATTTAGAAAGTGAAATTCAAAGGTGCCTGGGCATAATCTAAGCAGAGAATGGGTCTGAAAGGCATCCTTCCCGTGGAATCCTGCAATGGGCCAAGGTGGCCTAGTGAGGTTTAATTTAAACCTCTGTGCATCAGCATTAGTTAATCTGGCCATTAAACTTTAGAGTTATCCACTTCTGAATAGCTCCGCTCTTTAGGTGATGTAATAAATCAAACCATGCCACGTTAATGGAAAGCTAATGATAGCAGGTTAACCTGTTTTTTCCACCAGGATTTCACTGCTACTTGTGTCCAATCGGTCTGTCAGCTCTAGCCATTACCCAGGAGATGAATCCAGTCATTTGGATGGTCCATCCCTGGTCCCAGCCTTTGATTAGTTTTCAGTACCCTCTATACAGCTTCCCAATTTTATCACCAGTAGACTATACTGAAATCCATCCCTCAATTTAGCAAAGTGTGGTATCAAAGCAACTAATCTTGCGTTTTTAGCAAACAATTTGTCATGTCCAGGCCAGCTGGCAAACAATTTCTCAAAATTCTTCCAGTGTCTTAGGCTAAATTTAAGCTTTCAAATAGAAACAGTCAACTGTTTCTACACACAGGTTAGTAGACAGCAGAGGAATTTTTTAGCATAACTGTTTCCCTAACTCTCTTACTGTTTTGTTTTCCCAGGAAGAACTTTGACTGAAAATTGCTGAACAGCAAGTTCAGCGAGCGAAAGGCTGGGTGGATGTTTCACTGCTGCCCAGGGTCAACCCACCACAGGCCCAAATATTCAAAAATGGAAACAGCAATTCCTTCTCCTATATGTAAAATAAAAAAGAGTCTGATGGACTTCAGACTTCTGGAGAAATTCGTTTTAACTGGTATCTGAAGAGTTTGGTTCCGGGCTTATAGCTTGGTACAGAGAATGCCAGACTGCATGATCACAACTTTCCTGCACTCTGCCATGGTCTCACTGTTCCACAGGACCTGGGAGGGAGCTCATTGCTCCATACCAAAATGCCACCTGTGCCCATGGAGCTTCAGACAGCTTCTGCTTTCAGTAAGAAGCAACATATTGAAGAACCAGAGCTATCCCATAGTTGTCCTCCTAGTAGAAGGGAGACAGACTGAAGCCTGAACACATAACGTTTGCATTTCACTCTATAGTTGATTTCAACTTCAAGTAAGTTAACCTGTTTCTTTTTTAGGTTGTCACAAAAAAATGTGTCCTTACCCTTCTCATCAGCTTTTTCTCTTATCCAGTAGACACTACTGTCTGACACCTTTGTGCTGAATTTTGAACTTGAACCACCAAGTATGATGAGGAAATTGATATTTCTAAACAATTTTTTAGACAGTCACCTTTTATCCATCCAGGAACATCCAAATTGCAGTACTTGATGAGTTAACCAATCTTCGCTTAAGAAATTATTGATGTGGGGTATCCAGTCAGGAATCTTCCTCCTGATTACAGTGGGAGCTTCAAGTATTTTGAGTCTTTGACTGTCAAGTTTCAAACTGATATCCTTTAGAAAGCAACAGGCACAATTGAAACCATTTTCTTTTTCATCCTCTGTTATTCTCAGCTGATATGATTCATCTTAATTTAATCTCCCACTGATGAGGATCAACAGTAGGATATATGGATAGATGGACTACAGATTGGTCCTGATGCTCCGCTATACATTGAGTTGTTTATTCAGCGACACAGATTCAGGAAAACCATGACACTTTTAACTGGAGGCCTTCTAAAAAGAAGAATCCTACGAACATGTTCTTTGGTTTTTTCCCCCAATAAAAAGGTTTGGATTCACTTTTCCTGGCTATAGATGATTTCATAAATTCATTGAATTTACATAAAGACTTGAACATGCCCTAAAAATGCATATAAAGAAAGGAGGAACACTCTTTTCTCACCCTGCACACACCTGCCACTTCCCTATGTAGAGGCCACTAGAAGCCAGGGAACATGACCCTTACAGCATGCTTCTACTTCTTTCTCTCGCTGAACAGGGGAGAGGCAGCAATATCTAAGCATGCTGAGTCTAAGACTGCATAACAACTTGGCTGCAGACAGCAATAACAGTATGAAAACGTTTTTTTCCTTTCTTTGCAAATGAAATGTTTTGGAGCAAATCATGGTGAGTGTATGGTAATATATTCATCTAATGGAAGAACATAGCAGCAGGAGAGCTAAATGTCTTTACTTTTGTCAGCTTTCCTGAAACGCACTATATACAGCAAAAACCATTACCATATTGGATGACTGAAGAGGAAGCCCCCTGAGAACCTAGAGTGTAACACAGCCAATAACTGTACAGGCCTAAGGTGCATAAAGAATGGTGTGGGTGGGGAAAAAACTGACAATACTTCCCGTGTACAGATGGTTCTGAAAAACACTTACATGGATTGAAATAAAAAGCTCAGCCAGCACAGCATGGGCAGCATGACATCTTTGTGGCTGGTGTTTAATCTTACTTTGTTTCCTTGTTTTACTTTGATTTAAGATGGTCTGATGGCATCAGAGAGCAGTCCTTACCATCCTCTCTGGTTTTATCTCTGAATGGCAGAGGTGACATGATGCAGGGAAGAAGACTCAAGAGTCTATTGTCTCTCTCTCTCTTCTCTTAGTTCTTTAGACTTCTTTGAGCCACACTCTCAGAAAGTGTAGCTCTAGCCTTTATTCAGGGAAGGCAGAATCACAGTCAGAGAAGCAGCTGACTCTTCTGAATACTTCCTGATCAGATGAGAGGAAGTGTCAAGAAGTAAGGCTGACTCAAGCCCCTACTCAGCTGCAACAAATACAACAGAAATAATTCCACCCTTTTGCATGCTCCATGAGCTGGGGAACAGCTGTATATTACTAGCATTCTGGCCACAACATCTGTCACACATACATACATAATGGCACCTACATTCATAATCATAAAAGTAAAAACTGACATGCTTTTAATCACTTTGTTTTCAGTTCTTATAATATTTCCTAACTTTAGCTGTTTGGAATAACGTTTATTTACAGGAGTCTGCCCCTCAGGGAATTTATCAGAAAAATTACCTCCCCCTAGCAGGATTTTCAGACAATCTGCAAAAACAAAGGACTGCAGGAAATAAAGACAAATCAAATGTGGACCCCTAATGGTTGGGTTTGGAAAATGGGAAGAACAAGGATGTGGAGAGTAGTGCAGAGCTGGTAAAGAAGATGGGATGTGGAAGTGAGCAGAATCTGGAGGTTTTGAGTTAAATGTCTGAGGAGTTAAGAAAGAAAAATTGATGTGCAAGGGAACAAAACTGAGGAGATACAAACTGATGGATGAAATCAACTTCGGCAAAAGGAGGTAGAAGACATATCAGACAGACTTTGAGGACCAAAGTAGAAAGCAATAGTCCTGGCAAAAGACCTGTCCCTCACTGTTAGAAACTACCTGTGAAACCCACTGCTGTAATTTCTCAGTATTTTCTTGAAAAGATTACAAAATTGGCTTGTTGTGCAAACGTATAACTGCATGTTATAGTCTCCAAATTTTTCCTGCCTTATTGAGTGCACAGGACAAACCTGCTTTGGGGTTCAGTCAGGAAGGTTGTTAGAAAATAAGAACAGATTTATTACGTCAGACAAAAAGTGTAATCTGGTATCCTGTCTCAGCATGGAGAACAGTTTATAAGTGTGGAAAAAGTATAAAACCAGCAAATACAGATGATACTTCTGCCAATATAATGTCCCAACTTCCTGAGCTAGAGTTTGCATCTGCATCATTGTGTTTAATAGCCCTTGATGGGTCCATGATTTTCTCCAGTTGCTTATTGCTCTTTTTATACTTTTGATATCCTAAAAATCCCAAGTTACACACTTGAATTATGCATGGCATGTAAAATACAGCATTTTGGTTTAAATTTGCTTTATGAGAGTTTCAGTGGTTGCCCATTGGCTCTTCTGTTACGAGAGGTGATGAATAATTACTCCTTATTTGCATTCATTTAGAGACCTTTATTGTACGCTTGCTTCAGTTGTTTCTTTTTCGAGTTCTAGTCCATTTAACTTTTCCACACGGGAAATTCATTCCAACCTTCTTGTCATCTCATTATTTCTTCTCCATCTCTTTTCCAGGTCTGAAATATCCTTGCCAAATTGGAGAGGGACACCACCTTCTAAAAATGTGTCTGGCTTTTTCAGTCATTTTCGGAATTAGGTGGGCACTTTTGCAAAATAATCCATCACCGCCCAAGATCTCTCTGAATAATTTAGTGACAACTATAGAATTTCTGAAGTTGCATACAGGTACTATTTCAGATTTAGCAACACTGAAATTTATCTGCCATTTTTTGCACAGTGACTTATGGCAGTAAGCTCTAGTTTTGCTGTTACTGAGTGTTATTTTTATCATTTCTGAACTTTACCACCTTGCTATTTGTTCCCTGAATATGTAGAACAGAGATCCCTTTAATGATTTTTACAAAACTCCACCTGAAACCTTCCTCATGTCTCCCTAGCCTTTCTTTTCTGTTTTTAATCAGACATTACTCTGTGGGAGCAACGTCTCTTAACATTACAGCTTGATTTTAAAGCATGTAGTAAGAGACCTTATCATAAGCTTTGGAGAAATCTGCATATGGCACGCCAGCCAAGTCATTCCTAACCACATGTCTTTTAGCTGCTTCAAAAAACCCTAATGTATTTATAAGGCATGATTTCCTTCCATAAATCTATGTGAACTCCTTTCCATTACTACTAATTTTGTCCCTTATTACAGGTTTTTTAGTACAGAAGACGGGCTTAATAATTACATACAGGGTCCTTTTTTAATTTTTTTTGCAAAAGCTGGAGAGTGTGGAATAAAAAAAATGGAGACTGCAGGTAAAAGAGGATGGTCTCATGCCCAAGAAAGACGGACACTACCCTGAGGACCTGAAATCTTCTACCTTTTTTGACAGTTTATACACAATGTTGGTGCAAGTGATTTGTTCAAACAGGTCAGAAACTGCACAATTCATCTGAAGAGTTCCTGCCCTCCAGGGAAATAGTTCAATACTCAACTACTAGGCACATCGTCCGGTACTCACAGGTACACCAAAGATGATGGGAGCCAAGTTCTAAATGTACAAATTGCTATGTAATGCTAAATATTTTGGGCAGACAGAAGAAAGGTGATAACTGTCTAAAATAGAACACCCATAGTTAGATCTGTCCTTAATCTCTCTGGACTTCCATTTCCAACTGAAAAGACAGATAATAATAATACCATTCATCTCAAAGCTGTTTTGTGAATGTAAGTTCATTAATGTTTTTGAAGCACTCAGATACCTTAGTGATAAATAGGATAAAGACCATTTAAAAGCCCATGAGAAAATTACTAACTCTGACTTTGGAGCTGGGTTTGAACAGTGGGCAATAAATACAAAACAAGACACAAACTGAACTTCAAGGAGGAAAAATAATATACAGCAAAAACGTCATCTTCTATTTTGCTCACTAAATGAAACACAAGTCTATAAAAGAAGTAACACGTTACTATAGAATTTAAAAGTTACCAAGAAAAGATGTACAACACTAGTTCAGACATGAATTTTTGAAGGCTTGACTAAAAGACAGTGGTGATATCCCCGGAACATAATTTTGCATAAACATAATGCACAAAGTGCACACCCCTCCTTCTAATTGCAATGTTCAGTTTACAAGTGCAGATAGATGAATGTAATCTCATACTAATTATTTCAGGACAAATACTGGAGTCTGACTCATTAATCAGATGAAACTTTCACTGGATTTAAGTTGGCTCTTTGCTTCTAAAGCCTGCAGTATGCAGCCCATCCTGTGTTGGTTTTCTTTTGCCTCAGATTTCCAAGGACGTGGAGAGAAAGTTTATACAGTAGAGAATTTGACATAATTTTTATCAATTCAAGCATTCTGAATATATAATTCTTTGCTCCGCTCCCTAGGTATCATTCAACTTTCAATTGTTACATTTGCAACACTTTTTCAGCTCGACACATTCACCTTTGGTATAACTGCTACATAACAGATGAGGCAGAACAGAATGCCCACCTGATTTTTGCCTACTGTGCTAAGACAAGGGCTTGTTTGTGCTTTTTAGGAAGCCTTCCATAAAGGGCAGGAAGTATTGCATTCATCTGCACATGCACAATACCTCTGCTCCTGTTGTCTTTCAGCAGGTGTTTCACATATTTCCTTTTGTACCTGACTAGATTTGCTGGCTGCTGAGCACTTAGAGACAGAATGAGGACTATGTCTTTACCCTATCTTTTTTGTGAAGCTCTCTGGCTGTTGTAATAGAAGGAAAAATGTGTGTTGAACAGAAGTTTCTAGTCAACCAGAAGAAAACAGGTTGTTTCAAGCACTTGCAAGAAAAACAGGGAGGATAAAATCTATTAAAAAAACCCCTAAACCTTAACAAGAGATGTCGCAACCATCTCCCTATCATTCCACAGCTCAATGGAGACCTGTATTTTATTTTTAATTCTACAAGAGCAGTTTGAACCTGTATGCAAGGGAGCATCACCACAGCATTTTCTAACTTGCTTGTTCAGAGAATTTCACTTTACCATGCATTGACATAACATGCAGGGATATAAACAAACCTTCCCACTTCTGACTGTAGAACTCCAGCTACAAGGACAGATACTCAGCAAGAAAGAAAAAAAGAGTAACTACTTAGATAATTGCTACAAAAAGGCAGCACCTGCAACAAGTGGAATTGAGAAGATGCTTTCAGAACAGTGCCAAGAGCTCTTCTCTAGAAACAGGAGCTGAATTCAACGTGGTGTTTGTGAGCACTATCGCGTCATCTATCACCCAACAATGAACTCTTCAAAGAGCTCCAGCTCTCACCTGAGCACAAACAACACGATAGAGAGAACGACTACATAAACCCCTTCTAAATTAAAGCAGAGCATTGCATCACCCAAATAATAACTTAGTGAGAAATTCAAAATCTGCCAGAAAATCTTCAAGACAAAGCACTGATCCCACAGGTAACTTACAAACCACTCCAAAATATTATTTTGAAATATGAAAGAGTCAAATCTCAGGGTCTTTGCTCACCACGAGTTGTAATCTGTGATCTCAAAAATTCCCTCCGCTGCATTTAGTAACGTAACATATCAAGCGAAGCGCAATACAGATACTGAACAGTGGAAGCCCAGTGAAAGACTGATCTCTATTGTCCGACCCACCGACAGGACACAGATAAGATGTACTAATGTTATTTCATAGCTGTGGACAGCATCCCTGACTGCAAATGATATTACTACATATTTCATCCACACACAAATTTTTACTTTCTTTAAAAAAAAGAAAAAGAAGCATATTTTCATTAATGCAGTCACCTAAATTTAAGACACAAACAGATACCTAAAATGGAAATCAGCAGACGCAGTCTGTCTCTGTTGTTTATATTGTCTCCTGAACACTTTGCAGAGCTTGACTAAATCCTTATTGCCAATTGTCAATCCAACATACTCACTATTATTCAACCTGATGTTCCATACTTTACCATGGCTGCTGTTAAGTGCTACCAACAGGGCCATAATCAGAGAACCTTAAGAGCGAAGCATCTGTTCATAAAAGGTTCCACATAGAAGCTGCTCCTAAAATTCTCTTTAGAGAAGTCCTGCTCTCCTTCCTCAAACACAGCATTCCCAGTCAGCTGCAGATTAATTCAGGTTGCGCTATACGGGAACAGCGACAAATGGAGTGTGATCCCTACCACCAGATTAACATAACAGAGAGGGCAAACACCACAACATAAATTTTTCACTTCTATGTCTGACTTGCAACTATTTTCTTCAACTCACTGGGAGAGATTATACACACACATGCAAGAAAAGAGGGAATGAATGATTCAGTTTAGCAGATTCTGTTGACGTTCTGACTTTACAACATATTTTTTAATCTAAGTTTAAAAAAAAATTATACCATTCAGCAGGTCCATCAAGAACTCTTTGCATCCTGCTTACTGTCGTTGTTTTAACTGTTAAAAAGGAAAAGAAAGTATCCATTGCCTGTCAATCTAGTTTTCAGTTCAAACTTGACAGCAGTATCAAGCAGTGCTGCTATTCCCATCAATCACCTTTTGTAAGCTGAAGAAAGGCAAAAGTTACTGACTGACACCAAGGAAAATTTCTTACGTTCTACTCTCACTATCCAAAGGGGCTTTGGGAGTTGAAACTATCAAATTAGTGTCAATTTGAGGCATTTCTAAGAAGTAGGCAAGGAAGAAAAAAAAAAAACAAAACCAAAAAACCCACTCAAGATTACCTGCCTTCATTTTATATGTGGCCCACTGCTAACTTCGAATCATAGGCACTGCCTGTCAGCATTAAGGACACATTATGTCAATGTCCACATTCTTCTTTAATTATACAAGTGAATAATCTTGCCTCATTTGAGCTTGAAAAGGCAAGGATTTAAATATCAAACAAAAATACAGTTTTAGCTTCTTATTTTCTGAAACAAATATTTCTTTTCTGAAATAAATATTTCTTTTCTGACAAAGGAAGATGAGTTGGAAGTTCTTGAATTGTTTTGTCTTTTCTCTATAGGCACTTGCCTACCTATCATTCATCTTCTCAGTAATTCAGGTTGTGAATCTCCAGGGAAAGTGATGAACCAATTCTTCTAAGTTTAACCAAATAAATGTAGCCAATAAAGAACAAATAGGACATTTGTTATTTTACACATAAATGCGCTATATATAAAGCCATAAACTCTAAAACTGAGAAAATCATTTAATCCAATCCTCCTGAAATAACGTGCTTCATCCCACATGTTTTCTGCCCATGTTCGTAAGTTTACTATTTGTTATCTTAAGTGTCAGCTTGTCTTGTCAATGCTGATTGTCAGAATCAACTGTGAATTTCTTGCAGCATCTTCTCACTCATCTCTTAGCTCCATTTTGTGAAGTTTAAGCTAATAAAATTATTTCCATGGTCCAAATACTGCAGTCATTAGTCAACTGATTTGTTGAACAGTGGATAAAATGACTGGATGCAGTAAGAGCTCTGACTCATTCAGTATTCTTTTAACAATTGGGCTCAGCTGCAGCTGCAGCGCTAATTGAGTACTCAGTCTCTTAGCATGGAACTGTATTGCTTTTTGCAGAAATTCTCTACCTTCTACAGCATCCTATGGTACACAGGATTTCTCTAAAAAGAAATGTTTTTCACTCTATCAAAAGAGAGAAAAATGTGCATTCTAGACATCCCCATTAATAGGATATTTCTGTTCAAACCACATAGCTCTGTATTTCTTGTCTTTCACCTGACCTTGGTCCTCTGAGGCTTGCAGTATGGAAGGGCATCGTATATCTTTAGTCCACAACTGTCCCCACAATATCTAGTCAGTTTAGCCATGGGACTGAAAATTAACATTTGTCCTTCTAGATGAAACGTATCCCAAGTGGAGACTGAAGTCAATAGTATTGTCTGTCTTTTATTGCCCCATATGGTTTAAGCTTAACATTATTTCTTGGTACCCATTTTAGTGATTGATTCAATTAGGAGAGTGTGCTGTGGAGCACTGTATTTCTGACAAGCATATTCCTATATAAACTTACTAATATCTACTGAGAAATTGCCTCTGTGAGAAGAAACAGAAAAGTAATGAACACACACACACGCACACAAAACTAGGAATTTTCAAGCTTATTGAACCAGTTTTGCTACCTTTAAATACATATTCATAAAAACAATCTGCAGGTGCTGTCCGTGTCTCATGGAAATTTGGAATGTAATTTATTTGACTGATTATAAGGCATATAGATTTGAAAATGCTGAGAAATGTAAGAAGATAAACAGAGTGAAGTGAAAGAAAATGGCAAATCTCCTTTTGGGTCAAACTGAGTGAGGCTGCTGAATTCCACTGCGTCTTTCATGACCCTTTCCATGCCCCTTACACAAAAGACACACCTGCGGAATAGCCACCAAATTGTCTCTCTAGACACACTGTGGCTTTTGGTTTCAGGAGGCTATCATTTTATTTTTATCAGGATAGCATCTGTCACGTGAATAATGTTGGTGTTATTGGCCACAGGAAAAATATATGGCTAGTTTGTTTCTAAAAGATAATATTGAAGATGGGGAGAGCGACAATCTAAATGTAAACACTACATCTTTGACCTGTTCTTCCCATTGCAATCCAGTGGAAAGTAGACACTGCTTTCAAGAGCCAAAAGAATAGGATAAGAAAAAAGGCAACAGCATGACCTTCTCAAATTGTCGAATAGAGTTAAAAGACATTAAGAAATTAAGATAATAAATATTATACAAGAACTGAGGTGGAAATGTGTACTTTCCCTCTCCACTGCCTATGTTACTTCGAATATTTAGAGTCCAGTGGTGTCTGTTTCCTAAGAGGACAGACATTGCACCATTTTTCCCAGCACTGCCAGATTTGTAAAAGTCTCAGTGTATGGTATAAAAGAGGCCAGTTAAACCTCCTCACACAGAATCTGCCTGTCTTTTGTCTGCAGTTGGACCAAGCTCTCTGTCTTCTAGTACAGCAACATTACCAGCCACACAGCTGAAGTGCTGTAACATAATCAATACTTTGCAATTCAGGTAAAACAGGTACTTTTCCTCATTAAGCGCATTACTAAGGGAAAGCTCAGACACTTTCATACATCTCAGAAGCATTAGTGATTGCCTTTCATTGCTTTATCATATTATTAAAGAAAAGCAGTCTTTAAAAATTTCACATAGAAAGAATTGCACACAGAAATCTGTCAAGATAATCCCCACAAAATCTATACAGTAAGAAAGGCAAGCTTTCTGCATTTTACTATCTTGTTTAAAAACTCTTTCACTTAATTGGACAAGGTTTCTAGCATAGCCATCGTTCTCTGAAGACATCATACCTATTGTGAGGTTTCATGTCCAAGTGCAATGCACAAATCTATATCAAGTTAAATGGCAAAATGATACAATGAAACATAATGTGGTTTTGGAAGGATTAGAAAGGTTGAGATAAAAGTACTGGTGTCTCATGCAGTTTGAAAAGAACCACTACCAAAAAAAGGCTGTGCATTTAAGACACTGGAGTTAGAGGATCAAATTCTGAGCTCTGTGATGAAGCAAATTCTTTAATCCTGCTTATTGACAGTTGTTCATTAGCAGTAGTTCTCTCTCTGATTTTTCAGAGACACTTATTACATGAGGGATTTAAATTACTGTAATTCAAAGGATTATGTCTCTTCTTTTAACCTTTTTTCAAGAAGGACTTAGAATTTTTTGATACTGAAAAATATACATTAAGATTGTTAGAAAGAGAATTTCTTCTATAAGGCGTTTCCCCATACAAAAAAGCAAATGTTCACAGGACACACATTTTACAACTGCTTTACACTACACTGCTCACCTCTGTGCAGAAACTTAAGTCTAACAAGATTTCTACAAATGAAATTTGATGTTACAGATGAAGCTGTTTCCTCTGCAGGTACGGCCTGACCACACGGATAATCAGAGAGATATGTTCTGTAAGGACTTCCTGTATACAGAAAGAAGCGTAAGAGGAGAAAGTAGCAGATTACCCCACTATTACAAGGTCCCAATAGCTACACAGTCAGGAGGGCACAAGAACACTTCCTGCAGCAAACTCTTTTTGCCCATTCACATCAAGTCAGTAATGAGCCCTCACTTCTTCCCCTTCTGATGTTCCCCTCCTTATATTCAGAGCAAGAGTGTTCTGAGTGGCACTTAAGCAGCAAACTAGTGTAAAGCAAGCAGCCTCTATATTAAATACCTGTACTTGCCCACATATGTATTTACCAGCCCTTCACTCCAACTGATCCATACTATCCACCTTAGTATTAGTAGGCAAAACCCTGTAGTCTGTCAACAACATCTCTTTCTCAGTCTCAAAGTTAGGGAATCTGAGAAAAATTCAGCAAAGAAACAAGAAACAAATCATTCCTAGATCCCGGCCCCCCCACTCCCTCCTCCCCTAAATTCAGAACCAGTGCTGAACAAGTCACTGCAGTTACCCATAGTTAAGTGGCTACATATACAGACAATATACCAGCCCTGCATTACCTGCTGTAATTAGTCTAAATCAATTTTTTAAGTACAGCATTTCTTTTCGGAAGAGCAAATAGAAATCATTTTTCCATGCTCTTAATTGTATGGAAAAGAAAATTCCCAAAAGTTGAAAGGAAAGATGCTTACTCCCCTCTCCCCTTTGAAATCTAGCAGACAATAATATTGCCTTCTGCAGCCTAAAGTTCCACCTACAGGGGACTTTCTTCACAGCATCATAAATGACATTTATCAGTGTGATTCCTGACCTGCAAGGCAGATCACAATTAAATGCTTCCAAAGCTCAGATTCATTAGGACTGGAGATGCTTCCATAGGTTGTGATCTAGCAAATATTTTGCACTTCCAAATTAGGTATGTGGGGAATATTATGTTTAGGCAAGATATTTTACCTGTCTGACATTAGAGGTTGATCTGTATTAACTGTTGTCTTCTCAGAAACTGGGTGCAAGTTATGCCCTGGTGTTCTGCATAGAAATAGAAAGAGAGCGCCTGCTCCTTTTCTAAAATAAGGTTGGGCTCTGGAACGCTGCACATGGCTATGAAGGAGTGTGGAGAGCAGTAAATAATACGGACTTGTTTAGGGAGCCTGTACACATCTGGCTTTTTTCAGGAGAAGTCTTGCACATGTTGTGCAATAATTATGATCTGGCAAAGCAGCTACCAGGCCCAAAAGGCTAATTCTCAGGTAGAGGCAGTTCAAAGAAAACCCTAGGAACAAGCTATACAGGTTAGGTGACAAGGATTTGTTTTGGTAAACTAAGATAAGCACCATAAAAAATAAGTTTCTGGGCCAGATAAAAATGACTGTGTTAGAGAAAAATAAGAGGAAAGGTGCAACAAAAGCTCACATTTCACTTTATTCCCTGCCCTAAGCAATGACGCAACCAAAAGTTCTGGACATTGCTTGACTACACTACTTATCAACAGCATTTGTTAATACCTGGTATTTCGTACAGAGGTAGCTGACATTGCATTATGTTTTATAAACCTCTTGTCTTGGAAGACAACGTGCAAAATGGAGGACCTTCACCTATCATCTACTTCATTGCTATTTGCCTTGAAATTATACGAGCAGATAATCACTGAAGGAGATCAGGCACATTGCTGAACCAGGGAAGGAACTCAGCAGTGCATACCGCAAAAGGCAAAGTAGAGTCAGCAATTCAGTCTTTTAAAATATGAATGCTCTTTCCCTGTAAGTCTAATTACCACAGTTCAGTGGCTTAAATACAGTGATCCAATCGGTTCAGACCTGGTTTTTAGACACCAACCTTCCAGTGAAAATCTTTAATCTTCTTCATAGTGCAGTTTGTTTTCCATCTCCCTGCAAGGCTAGTAGTTTACAGAACCAATTTCTCCATTAGGATCCCACCATGGGAAGGGATAAAATAGCATGGCAGGCAGAGATTTAGGCTGCTCTGGATTGTAATGTTGCAGATCTAGGTAATAAACTCAGGGTTAGGATATCAGAGAGACATTTGAGCTCACATCTAAACTATCAGTAATGATTTAAACAACAGTTGTATTTTTCACCCATGTTACCCACAGTATATGATACATCATTGAAATAATGTTACATTTGCAACAGAAATTAGGGAAAAAAAAGGATGCTGAAAATCAGGGCTGATTCTAATTTGTAAATGTCCTTAGGCTGCAAAGACAACGAGGATGAAAAATTAAATTAACATTAGCCTTAAATTCACTTCTGTTGATTCTTGCAGGATGGTTCTGTCAACTCAATGTGTCTCCTATCTATATTCTAGAAAGAAAAATAATTACTCGTTGCTCTTTTTACTTTGTGCACTACCTTTTAGTCCTGCACTGAACCTGTATTACCTAGGTTATTCATGCTTGGAATGAACTGTTGGTAATAGAACATCTGCCCTATCTTCATCTATACACACAGACATATGACCAGGTTAGAAAAGTATCTACTTGTATAATATAGTTCTTTATTTAACAGGAATGGCTTTCTTTTGTTACCAGAAATGACATCTTATGAATGGATATTACATAAAATGCTAAATAACATGTTTTCTTTATTATACTCAGTACTTTCTCTACATGACTGCCCAGTTGACCGCATGCACATGCATTTGTATATGAAAGATTACAGGTATTCATGTCTGTGGACCATCCCAGATGAAATCAATTGAACCTTAACAGTAATCCTTTACCTCTCCATAGCAGTTTTTAATTAACACACTCTGGGTGTTTTGGAGAGGGTACTTTGTTCATCACATTATAAAATCTGAAGCCTTAGGACTTGCAACAAACTAGGGGAAAAACAAATTAATTCATTTTCTTAAAATGAAAGGAATTGATGTTTCAATACAAGAAGAAAACACAAATATGGCAAAATAATTAATGAAAATGTGCTACTTTACTCTTATGTTGAAGGATAACTAGAAAATCACAAGCATGACATTAAGAAAGACTTAGATACATAGTCTTAATAGAGGGAAGTTTACTCTTCTAGCAAAGGACAGAAACCACAAACAGAAAATGAGGGAAGGGGGAAAAAAAAAAAAAAAAAAAAAAGAAGTTCTTTATTTGTAGATTTTTCCTGTAGAGAATGTCAGCTGATTGTTGCTGAACACTGACTTGCATCACTCCCAAGCTAATAGCTGGAATATATCCAGCATTTGATTATAATATTAAGAGGCACTGAGCTCATACAAGCTGATTCCCCTCCTCCTTACAGTAACTTTACACTGATGGAATTCCAGTAGATTCATTATAGTTATTCTTGGCTTATATGAGAACAGGTATGAGCAGGAGCAATTTTTATTGTTTTCGCCATATGTTGTATATGCTGTCACAGATACTTAATTATTCCATCAAAACTCTTTGCATATTTTGGATGATTGCTTGCCATAAGTCTGAAATCTGCCAGTGCAACTCAAAAAAAGTCTCTGCCCTCTCCATGTGAAAGATACAGAAAAAAACAGTTATTAAATGTAAAATGCTGAGCTAGTTCTGTGGCCTGAACTGGAATCCAGCCTTGTGCATAGTAAAAGGAAATCATTAGATTATTTTGAAATGTCTTAAGTTAAACAGCTCAAATTCATCTCCTGGTGGACATTAGACCTTATCTCACATTCAGCACACAACTATTATAACGTAGGCCATGCAGCTTCCAACTCTCTGAAGGGATGTGAAGTATAATAACGATGGATACTGACATACGGTTTTGTTCTGCTAGGTGCTGTTCTGACCGAAGCTGAAAGTCACTTGCACAGAAGTTAACTCAACATACACTATTAATCTACACTTTGCCTGGCCCACCTCTATAAAATACCTTGGCCTTGTGTTTCTTAACCCTCGCAAGGCAGAGATACACCTATTAGAAACAGAGACGGATGAATGAGCGTGCAAATACAAGAAAGCATTAGCCATTCTGAGTTCATTTCTATCAATGAGATTAAAGCAAACACCACTGAATTCTAGTTCTTAAAACAAAATTTTATCGGAGCTGAAAGCAATTCTACTTAAGAATGTTGGTTAGGATTTGCAACAGATTTTATGAAGCATAAGTGCCAATATGCTACAAAAATTTACATTGGACCACATGGTAGCTCTTCATTAGATTCAAAATCAGGCATATAAAAGATCCTTTTATATTAATTAAAACACTTCTTGTATGAGCTGATAGGAAGAAGATTGTCTCTCCCTCCCCTTTTGTTTTAACAACAAAAACAAGTTATTAAAGAAGAAATAGAAACGGATAGTTCTCCAATCACAATAATCTTATAACAACTCCTCTGTTATTTCCCAAAGAATTCTAACTCAGGATATAATAAAACTAAACTGTAATACACATACATTAATAATAGTATCAGCCAGTATTTAAGAACAAGTATGGACATCACAGCCATAAATAGAGTGGTTTCACACACTGACTCAGATTTTTTGCTCATTCATATTCACTCTTTAGTAGAAGTAAATCTTTTGTTTTATTGACAGTTGTTTAATGGTTCTTTTAGCCAAAGTTGCATATATTGGAAAATAAATAAAAGTCATATTGGAAAATTCAGAATTTCTGGGCTTAAATAACATGGTGCCTTCGCAGGCAGTTCAGTGTGAGACATATTAAATTTCCTCTCTACATCCTTTCAACTCTAGAGCAATGTTCTATGCCCAATCCTATTTCTTTTTTATTTGCAAAGCAGCCTATGAATTCCTTGGGATGGGGTGCTTTCCTAACTGATGCACAGAAAAGCCAATGCATCTGGACATGCATGTATTTATACCTATACTTGATATACATACAATACCTAGAATTCAGAATCTGATAAAAATAAAAAAAAAAGAGAAAGTAAGTCTGGAATACAGTAAGTTTACAAATTCCTATATTGTTGTCAACTTCAACACATAATACATGCAGGAAGCCTCTAAGTATATACAAACACATGTGTTTATGCATGCTTGTATGTACAGAGCATGAGCCTCTTCCTTGCCCTATCATATGCCAAAACATCACGTGGCATCTTATGCCAGAATATGTGGTACATGAACACAATGCCCAGGTGAAGACCCCCCTCACAGTACATGGAACAGTTTCATGCTCGTCTTTTGTCCTTGTGAAAGAATTTCAACATGATGCATCTACTGACAGGCAGGAGTGATTCTTATGACAACTCTGTGAAACAAAAACCTGAAGTTTCTGCCAACTTCATCGGCACAGGATTCTTGAAAACTTCTGAATCTCACCCGTGGGTATGTTGCATATTAATAATGATAAAGATCTGGAAAATAACTTCTGAGGAGAGGCAACTTCACTACACTGTTCTCTCCGAGGGGTGGGGGGGGCTGGGGGTTTAATACTGGAGAGATGGAAACATCCACAAGCAAGTATCAGTCAAAAGGACAGTGACTACTCAGTGATCCACTGGATACCACTTGTATTTCTTGAGCAAATCACTTTTCTTTCCTTGATTTTCCCATCTTTCCAAGTATTTGTTTACTCAGATTTGAAACGCACTGTACATGCACATATTTTTCTAAATAATGTGACCAGCACCAATTACTGAATAATCGTATTCATATTCATTAGCTGTTCTACCTAATCCTTTAAAGCTATAATATCTGCTATTCTAAAATACTAAACTGATTTCAAACTAGCTGCTAGAAGTCTTCAATACTTGGTTGGCAGTCGAATCAGTCTGGCGATGTAGGAAATAAAAAAAAGTATGAATGGTATCAGCAATTTATCAGATTTAGAGTCTGCCTACAGCTATTTTTTGGATATATTTCAGAAAAGCAACTAGACAGTGAATTTTTTACATTACTAAAAAAAATTAAAAGAGCAAAAATCAAAATGTATCAAACAAATCTGATTCAACTTCCATTAAGGACATGCGGATTGGTTCTTTTCTGAAGCTGAAGGATTCTGCTAAATATATATTTTCTCTTTCTCAACACTTCACCTCATAATCAGAAATCACTCCTCTGTGAAGGCTTTACGGAATAAGAAAAATCAGTCTACAAGGCCACTGTCTCACATGTAGGATTGATTTACGTCCTCTTCTTTGCATGTTGGCTCCATTAATTGATACAGTACTGGATAACAACAATCAACTAATAGCTTTGAATGTGGTTTTAATGGAAATGGAAATGTGGAAAGCATTACACTAATAAAAAGAAATAGAACAAGATTTATGCAGTAACAACATATATAAAAGGAAAGCAGAATTGAAGGCTCAGTTATGATCCTGACCACTGAATATCAATCTCTTCATTTTTTTCATGACGTCAGTTTTAACACGCCATTTGAGATACATGCATGTTCCTGTAGAAAGCCTACAGGGAGCTTGCAGCTGGAAATGGATGAACCAAATTCAGAAACCATACATCTTTTCCACTTTTTTTTCCCCATTATTAGCGTCAGTTCTGACTGCAAGGTTCTAAAATAGCTGGGGTTTTTTTACTCCTTTCATTTGAATATGATCAGAACAATCAACCCTTTAACTTGTTGGTAAGAAACTAATGGCAGCATTTCTTCATCCTTCTTTGCCAGGTGACCAAGCAATGAAAAAATGAATTAGTCTGTATTGTTCATTCAGCTATCTACAATGGACGGAAGGCTATTCTAACCAGCTGGAGAACTTTGTAGAGTGTGGGCATACACTCATTATCTTGATGGGAAGTAGTCATCCAACTTCATCAAGTGCACTGAAAAGAGAAAACCAAAAACTCCTAGCCAGATATTTAATTTCAGATCCTGACAATTTTTTTTTTAATCCAGATAGAGTGAAACTCACTAATGTATAAAAAGGCAGTTGGAGATATGTACTACTGAAATTTAAATTAACACTATTAGGACGCAAGTGGTGCACAGGACCTAGGGTTTCCATACCACCAACTTGACTTTATTTTGAGCAATATCTTGTTTCCTCAGGGATCTATTTAAATCAGTGGGAGTATCGTTTAAGTAAAGCTCTGCCCACTTGATCCTACCTCCATGGCAAGACGACCTCACATTCATTTTATTAAACTGCTTCAAATGTAATCTTTTTCTTTATTTCATCACTCTATTTAACTTTCTAAGAGATTTAAACCTGTAAGGGTAAGAAATGAATTACTTGCTCTAGAGATATCTATTTAATGTACATATGTACTTTTGTACATGCAGCCTTTAAGTTAGTTTACGTGTGCTAATAAATTAAGCTTCAAATCACAGGAGTACTAATAACTATTTCTTATTTCCTACCTTCCTCCAGATTCTACTCAAACACTTGAACAAGTCTGTTCTTTACATATAAACACATCAGAAAAGGAACATACTGGAATTAACTGATGGAGAAATTAGGCAGAAGTGCCCTGATAAAGGTCATAAAACAAGTCACTGGGAAATCAGAAAAACAGGCCACATTTGCAGATTCAGTTTTCCAGCTGGCATATATAAGCATAGCTCTAAGGAAGTCTAACCCCAGCTGAGATGCTATCTCCCCTGAATTAACAATTTAACCCTACTCTCTACTGAAAAATTGTGTAAGAGATGTAAATGAAATTCGTGGCATTCTATCACGTCTTATACCATCTAGGAGACATAATTTGAAGTGTCTTGATTTTTAACATACTGCAGTCTTCTATCAGTACTGAAAATGTGAGAAATGAGCCACTGGAAAAAAGGGATTAATATTGTCACAAGAAAAAAATGAATTAACCTGAAGGCCAACACAGAGTTAGAGCCTAATTTGAAAATTACTACACTAGCCATTCTAAGAAAAAATACTGTACTTCAAGTAATTGTTTATACATTGGAATATTGGTATGGTTGCTGGGTAGAATCCAAACAACGATCCATCTAGTCCTGGATTTTGTCACCCATTGTGATATTTAGGGTGAAGGGATAAGACAATACATACATCACAATTACAGAAAGATATAACAACATAGGGAATTTCAGTGTAAATGTTACTGTCAGTAGTTGGTTAGCTTTAATCTACCAAATATAACTAGAATACTACATCATGTTGATCCTTTCAAATTCTACATACTTTACACTTAATGGTATATTGTGTCAAAGAATTCCATCAATTAATTCTAAATGCAAGTTTGGTAATCACCTTGTCACAAAAAAGCATATAGTAAAGTCAAAATTAATTTAAGTACAGCAATTGCAAGCATCACTTGGAAGATGTGAGCTACTTTCTAAACGCAAATCAAATTCAGAATACTGTTTTAGTTTCAAAAAAATCAATGGCTGAAATATAGTGTGGATGGGCTACACTTGATGCTATTACACTACGCAGAACACAGTTTGCAGATCTACTGAGATATTGAATAAATTGTAAGATTTTTCCAATATGTTATTGCAGAAAGGGTAATTCAAGTACAGTATTTACAGGGAAATCAATGAGAAACCATTAGTTTGAGAAAAATGTTTTCCATCAAAATGAGAAATGTATGACTTCAAATAAATTTAAGAAATTTCTTATTTCTTTCATTATCTTCCTTCTCTACTTTTCAGTCTAGCGAAGGCCAATTCTAGATGACAGATAATGAAATTTCTGTATTGATAAGGCAAAAAAAAAAATCCCGTTATCCTTCACTGTATTTGCATAATTACATTGTATTTTTATCCAGAAAGTCAGTATATTGCTCAAATTTAATTGCTTGTGTATCTGTATGTTTGTTTATATTTATTAAATGCTATAATGGAGTTTATTACTTCACCAGGTGAAGTAATACAGTAAAAAAAAAAAGCAGCTCTAAAAACATGATTCTCTGCAGTAATGAACTTTAGAGGGTTGAAGGAAGTGACTGTTCCCCTCTTCTGAGCACTCAGAAAGCCACACCTGGAGTACTGTGTCCCATTTTGGGTCCCCCAGTACAAGAAAGACACTGAGAAACTGAGTTCCAGAAGGCGGCAAATAAGATGCTTACATGAGGGAGCCAGGTTCATTTAGCTCACAGAAGAGAAGCACCTGCAGGTGCACAGCAAAAGGACAAAGGGCAAGAGTCAAGCTGCAACAAGGAAGGAAAACTCCAATTGGATATTAGGAAAAAAAAAAAAATCGTAATGAGGATTGCTAAGCACTTGTACAGATTGTCCAGATTCTCCATCTCTGAAGTGTCTCAAAATTCAACTGGAAAAGGCTCTGTGCACTTAGAAACTGACTCTGCTTTGAACAGGACATTAGACTAGATGGTCTCTAGAGGTCCTCTTCAACCTGATTTTTTCTTTGATGCTATAATTTCAAAACTTTGTGAAAGAATGAAAAATACTACTAATTCAGAACAGCACATAAAAAACACTTTCTTTTAATATTTTATATGAATTGCCACCTTAATCTTTGAAAAACAAAGTAAGCAGAGCTATAGTAGTTATTCTTCAAGAATTCACAATATTGAGGTAATGAGCATTTGACAAAACTCAGTTCATTTCTAAGTAGTATTACCAATATAATTAACTCCATGTGCTAATGAAGTTTTGAGAGCAGATTGAGGCTTTGGTATGTATCTGACAATATGTATAGTACATGCTGATAAATGTTAGCATTATACACCTTACTGTAACCTGAAAATAATAAAATTTTAACACGTCAATAATACTGTTATAATTAGACATTAATAACAAGCAGTTATTGTAGTATTATTTATACACATATTTCTAGTTACCTTTACATTCAAAGGTGAATTTCCAAGATCATGAGAAGTCTGGGAACCCTAAAGCAAGAACATGTATGTGAACAAGAAAGTGTCAGAGCTATCTTGAACACTCCTGGAAAAAACATCATTAAGATGCTATGTCTTCAAGAAACGCTCATTTGCATCTGAAGAAGTTTAGCTATGATATTATGAGAAACAGAACCCCATAGAATATGAGCCACCATAAAGGGTGGTCCACAGGTAAACAGGATACCAAGTTAAAGAAACAGAAAAACAAGATGTCAAGCTAATGAAACAGAAACCTTCCATGGAAAAAAAAAAAACCAGAGACCACTGCCAGACTGTGTATATAAGTTCACAAAAAACACTATTAAACTGTGCAAGTAACCCTTTTTGCAAAACTGGATATGCAGAACAGACCACTCTGATATCCTATACTATACTGCTCCATATGTAAATATCATCTTATTAACGTTAAAGAGGAAAAACATTTCTAGTATTTGTTCCATGTACTTGGTTGATTCTGGTTACTTGGCCCCAAGGACTGGCTGTAAAATCTGGATGAAACAGACTTCACAATACCTTTGTGAGATACATATGAAACACTGTCCAAAATGAACAGATGGTCAAACTAAAGAATAGAGATTAAATACTGTTAAGCTGATCATAATATGAAGTAGAGCCGGGCAAGATATTTTACCAGAAGAGATGTAAACCCAGATGACAATTTTTTTTAAAACAAATTTATGTTTGAACATGTCAAATTAGGTGGCAGAACTCAAACTTTCAAATAATACATTCTTTTAACATAAACCCTCCACCGATTAACTGTTCAATCTGACATGATGTCTTCCTTGATAGTGTATTTAAATTTTTTGAAGAAAAGAAGAAAGTATAACTTCCAAAGTTAAGGAAAAAAAAATTAACTTTCTTGGTAAGAAACCAGGAAAAACCTTTTGGGGGCTAAGCTTTAGCTTCCTTTGGCAATGTATTAGTTTCAACCAAACACAGTTTTACTTATTCTCAGAATTCCACTACGAAGATAGTAAGCACCATCTCTTGATACATTAAGATCAAATTCAAAACATTGTGGCCTACCTAATCAAGAATTCTGCAGACCTGAAAAGTTATAGTGAAGATAGAATAAGCTACAAAAGTTTAAAAAAAAAAAATCAAGACAAACTTTTCTGATTCAGACACAGATCATAGGGCGCTTTTCAATGATAAAGGCCATAAATACATATTTTACATAAAAAAAACCTAAGATGCAACCAGAGCGTTCCTTGTCTTTTGAAGAAAAGATGTGATCATAGTCCTCGCTGCCCACCTTTCAAGCTTTTTTGATTTACAGACACTCCTGGGTTCACGCAATTTGATTAACGGTTTATATGTATGTTCATTATTCTCTTGCCAGCAACTGACTTTACCTAACTGCTTATGATTTCTCCTTACTTGAAACTGAGCTGAAGATTTATTCACTTAAAGCAACATCTTGATTAGCATACAAGCTTCTGCATCAGCCACCTTTCAACCTTCATTTACATTATGCACAAGCTGGATAGAGATACACTTTAGCCCTGAACTAACCAAGAGCTTGCTATTGTCTTTCAGCTGTTTAATCACCTATACTTACAGCTGTCATTCTGTAAAAAATAACACACTTAGGGATGGAAAACGTGTCTAGGCAGGCTACTATAAAATGAAACACTGAACTCCTGCCTATTTCATAAAACTGTATGAAAATTAGAGGCAGTAAAATCTGTCTGGCTTGCTCACAAAAGGATTTCTGCATCAGTAAAAAGGAAGCATTTCCTTGTTTATGTATATATTTTTTTAAAAGAAAGAAGTTCTGGGTTTAACTTCCAATTTTCTGCTCTTGTTTGATGCAGGTGACACTCCCTTGAAAGACATTCTGTAACCTCACCTGTGAAGCTTGATTTTTAAGATAAATCTTCTGCAATCACTTCTGATTATGAAGGACACAAATCTGAAAAAATGTCACTGGATGGAACTATAATACCACCTCAAAAAATCATTACAGGACCTATTTTAGGGTTGGAATCAAACAGACATTTTAATCGCACATTTTAATTCAGAGTTATGATGCAGAAATCTATCGACTTTTGTATTCCTTGCTTTGGTCAGACTGTTTCCTTCATGCTTTACTCAAGGAATACAGGTTCACATAGGAGCATAACATTATTTCAGGGCTGCTATGGTTAAAATCATTACATATATTGGAATCATTTTACTCTTGCATTGCTGATCCTTGTAGTCATTTGATCGTCTTCTTCCTTTTGTAATACTGCAATCAACATGCAATATCCTAACGGTCTAATTAAGCAATGACGACTCAAGCAGGAGGCTTCCTCGGGATTAATGACCACTTGGGGAAGAGCTGATGTCCCAAAATATAGCCTAGGGCCATTAACTTCATTTGTTTATTAATCTTTAGGAAATGCTTCTTGATGAGGTTGCTACCTCTATTACAAGACTGAAGAATTAAATGTATAGATATTTTAAGTTTCTCATATTTTAGTTAGCAAATGTCAGACATTCCTAGAGGATTTAATGATCCATACAACTCCTTAAATTGTGTTTCATGATTGTGTTGTTTGTAATTTGGGATTTTAAAATGGGAAGTGTAAAAACTTGCATTATTAAAACTTTAAGACGAGAAAATAAAATATTCAAAATCTGAATAAAGATGTTGTGGTGGAGTACTCAAGAACCACAAAAGTATATGAAGATGTGTATTCAGGCAAAGAGGGTTACTAACAACAGAGATACAACTTGCTCCTAGTACTAGATAAAGAGTACAAAACCGGATAAAGAGACTTTAAGGAGTCTTCTCATGACCCTCAACCCTAACCTTCATATCAAGGCTAAGCAAGCTTAATTTCTTATTTCTAACAGTCCTATGAGTGTTACCTTGATCACTGAATTAAATTTATTTACACTTAGCTTTGAGTTTCAGTCTGATTTGAAAGTTATGAACACTTAGAGAATGTATCTCCTTGCACGGGTGAAGCTAGTGAGAACACGGGTAGTTTTATCACTTCAGTTTGGAAAATAAGTGGTTCTTTCAATTTTTCAGAATAGGATTCCAGAAATCCCACTCCAAAAGAAAGTTAGAAATTCCAAAACACTTTTACTGCATTGGACACGAAGCGTGAAAAATTCCTGCTGAAGAGGAATTCTAACACATAATTTTAAACAACTCAGATGATGTCCCATTTAAACTTTATTTTAAATAACATGGATGAATCTTACAAGTTAGAAAGCCAACAGTCTTAGCTCAAAGCTCTTAGCCACACAATTCTGAGTTTAAAAGCCCAATTTCTAAGCTTAAACCCAAGCCAATAATTATCAGATCTTGCTGTGAAGACTGAAAGCTTGAAACTGTAAATTACTGACTGACACTGGGGGGAGTCTCAGGGTTTGGGGATTCTGGACTGTAAATTGGTTTTCATTATGAACTCTAGGGAGCAAAAAGAGTTGGCTGAATCTTCTATGCAAGTAGATTTACTGACAAAGAAGCATTTCTAAATAACAAGTTCATTTTACCAATATTAAAACTGAAAAAATTTGAGCAGCACTATCAATAACTTCAATAATATCAGACCTTCATATAAAAAACCTGTTATGACAATTAAGCAAACACACATCAATGATGTGAAGGTATTCTGCTAGCTGTCTGGGCATCTACATGTTTCAGTCTGAAAAATAAAGTTTTCACCCAAAGTCACTGAAATTAAATAGACTCTTTCTCTGAAAGTTAGTGGGTTTTTGAATATGGCATCAAATTAGAATAACATTCAAGAAGCATGTGTTTTATCCTCAGAGTACTAAATTATTACAGCTAGAAGAAGGATGTTTTCTGTGTATCGGGCTTCCGCTGTAGAACTGCTAAACACCCTCTTGCCCAAACAAATAGCAAAAAGACAAGCATTATTTTAGACAGGAGAGAATATAAAGGGAAGATAAGCTCCATGTAATCAATATGGTCACAACACTGCTGACTGTTTCTTTTCTTTCTATTGTTCTCATGTCAGACACCTTCTGACATGCTAACAATGTTCTTGGTTACAGTGTGAAAAAAATCCCTTATTCAGAGCTGCATATATTACTGTGTAACATAATCTCTCGGTAGAAGAGGCGAAATTAAGACTAGAATTTTCACTGGAGATTTAGGTAGCTTGGTGACAAAATTCCATTAAGATTACACAGGTGGTTATTCCTCTACACATTTGCGTACATGCCACCACTGCCTCCCACTGATGTCTTACATGCTTTTGCCAGCTTGCATAAAGCGTATGCTCCTGCTTTTTAGCCATAGCACTTAAATTGGAGTGATGAGCAGAGACTTTCAAAGGTAGTTGCCAATCCTGGATTACAGAGCAAACACTGTTCTATGAGGCTCAGAAGGATCCCAACTAGCATGTGTTTTGTAGTTTGCTGCAAATCTGGAAATACTCCAGTTTTTCAAGCACAGTAGTAGACTTTTTCAAAGATGTCTGACTGCTTACTTGAATTCAAGTGAACTTTACGGAATATTACTGAGAACACCATAAAATAGCAGAATTATTTGGATCTTACCCTACTGAATGCTAGCTGATCTCTCTAAATCTCAGCACTTTTACTGTTGCCTAATATCTAGGCATAGCATTAACAAAAAAGATTGTACACTTGAAGTATTCTATTTAAGTAATAAAACAAAGGAAATTAGCAAGGCATAATTAGCTCCAGTCTTACTCAAGTTAGGAAAAGGCAATGAAGAGATATTATTTTAAATGTGGAAAATCGAACAGGTGATTTTATAGCACATCAGATGACATCATTACTCTCTCCAGATAAATGTCTAAGTGTTTGCCACATTAACGAGCCACAGCATAAAAATGCTTCTCTGGGCTCTATGGAAAGATCAATACAGAGAAGAGATGTTATACAGGCTCTTTGTTTCATTTTTGGAGAACCAGTCAATTGACTTAAGAAGAACAAGAGTAAAATTTTGGCAAAGAAGCCTCACACAAGCTTCAGAACCATCATAAACACTGCAAGTACATTACTGGTATTTCACATTTATCAGGCAAACTACTCTGGATATGTAATGTCAGAAATTATGAAAAGAGACAACTGCTTACAAATCTTTCTTTTTAAGTTGTGTCTCCTATAACAACCTAATGTGAAGATTTCGCTTTTAAAAAATTGTCATGTTTCACTGTAACGATGAAAGTGAATATATTAATGTTTCAGAGCTGTTAAGAGTCTCCTAGCATTTCACAAGTGTAGTGGTAAAGTCCTGGGAAGAAATGGCTTAGAGGAATTACTGGGAATGTAGTTTTCCCTATTGCAAGGAGCCTTCCAAGAAAACTCTTTAGGAGATTTTATTCACACTCTCCACATACAGCCAGATGTATATTTTAAGGCAATATTTATTTCCAGTGGTGCAGAAAGCTGGGATTCTGCCCTAATGAATGACACAATAGATGTAAGAAGAAAACAAATAAATAAAATACCACAAAAGACACCACTGTGTTGACCTGAACTGGATACAGAACCAGTGATAGTAAGAGATGAGGGACTATACTGGCAAGGAGATTGTCCTTTTTCAATAATACTCTGTAGTCACCCTACAGCTGTGGAACAATCAAGAAAAGCTGGGATGCATTGCGTGCTTGTTCTTATCATCAGCAATGGACAAAAGATGAAAATGTTCTGCCTATTTTCTTTCTTTTGTAGCCTTTCAAAACTACAAAAACAGATAAAAAAAGAAATCTTAGAAGGGATTTACAGGTTCTATACACATAGTTCCTCGATAATCCCTGTCCTGAAACGATTAAAATACATACATGGCAAATCGGCACTCAACAAAATCAATGGGATTATTCAGCCAGCTAGCCCTCACCCAAATCAAATAGTTTCAGTTTACAACCATGAAGCAACTGCCCCACGTGAATCTGACAAAGTGAGTACATTCCACTGCCTCCCCTTAGTATCCATTCAAAAATACCTCACTCTTTCTTCCCTGGCCTTATGAGCTCACCGAGCTGAACCAAACGAGCGCCTCCTGCTAACCTTTTTAGTATGCTCAAAAGAAAGAGAGAGCTGCTGTGACATAACTCACATCCAGGCACAGGCTCAACATTATCAATAACATAGTATAGATGCATAATTTTTTCAATTCTCTGATAATAAAAGATGATCTGATACTAAAGAGTGGTTTAAAACCAGACTGAAAACAAGCCAATTTAATCAACTGTAACCGCATTCAAAAAACATGAGGATATTTCACTGTAATTATTGTTTTTGGAATTGAAATGGGCACAGTTCATACTGCTTATCTTAAATGATGTTTTGTATCCTCTCTGAGGCACTTTAAGCAGAAAATACTTGGCTATAGAAAAGGTTTATTGTTAAACTGCTATGGTTGTTGTTCTTATTAATCTACTCTCATTTGCTTTTTCCAAGTGCAATAATACTTTTGATTTCAAGGGTCACATTCAAATGCCACTATCCCAAGGACTAAGTGGAGAAAATTTAAGCACAGGCCAAAATCTTACTGGGATTTGCAGAACCTTCTGTAAAGTAAATAAGGCCCTTGTGGCTTATCATTTGTTGGTGTGTTCAGCTCCCTAAACTAAGAGAATTGAGGGGATTAGTTAGAGGAGAAATGAAATGTACCTAATTAATTCCCCAGATCCCTGCAGATTATATGGCATGTTTGGAACAGCAGGAAATTGTGACTGAAATTAAAAATACATACCTACACCAGTGATGCTGAAAAACACAGCCTTTTTTCCTATTACTGCAATATCCTTGATATATTAACAAGAGCCATTACATTTTAGAATTTATCATTTTATAACGAATTTTGCTGTGTCATGCTTTTTTTAAAATATATATTTAAAAAAGAGCTGAGAATTCTAAGTCTCTGACCAGCAGAAGAGAAAAGTAATGTTGGGAAATGAATATTATTTATCCTTGTAAATTTGTGATGTTTTAGCTTTGTACTGTTTGCTTCTCTCTCCCATGCTCTGTTTTTCTCTGACTCTTCATCCATTACATAAAATATCAACAAGATAAGACTTCATATGCTACTCTCAGTGACAGAGATATAAACTTGGAAAAACTCAGGGGAGCCTAAAAGACTTTATCTGGATTTAAGTAAGGGCAGGAGAAAAGCAGAATCAAACTTGAGATTTCAGGGAGAAAAAAGGGAAAAGGTAAATAAAGATGACTAGTTCCAACAAAAGAAAAATGAAGGCAGTTTGAATTTGTGAAAGTCTGAAATGAATTTTATATTGTATTTCCTCATTCTATCCCACTTTGGAAGAAGTGCCTTAGTTGCCTCTACATATTCTCACTTCATCTCAGGGAAGAAAAAAATGTGCTGTTTATGGAGCAAATCACAGAACTTTTCAAAAATTATCTTCAGGAGAAGGTTACATACAGATTTCTCTAAATTCACATTAATGTCTTCAGAGTTCTGCTGTTACATATCTTTTCAAACCACATAAACTGAAACTAATATATACGTTTCTGCAGTTCCAGTAATTTTTATAGGAACGTTCGCCAGGTGCTTCTGCCTGTGTCCTGATTATATGTTTTTCATGTTTTCTTAATATGAAGTATAAATAAATATCTTTCCTTGTTTGTCCATCCTCTTTTGTGGTCCTCTCACATGATCTCATCCATGGACTTGAATACCCACTAGGGGTGAAGGTTATTTTTCTGTGGGAGCCCTGTATAATACCATTGCCAGTAAGCAGAAAGATTTAAAAGTAGAATTTCAAAGAAAGGGGTCTTAACAGCAAAAGAGGAACATCTGCGCTCCTCTCACTGACAAACTATGTGACAGCATGGAGAAGGGATGAAGAATGTAAAAAGTTAGCTCTGGAAAATGTTAAGATAAATAGTCACAGATAGACATGCTTTTTCATACGTTCTGTAAACAAGGTAGTTTGAATTGACCACAGAGAAGGACAGACAGGAATTCAACAAAACCAGTATTGTGTGAAAATCACTCTACTACATCAGTTCCCATAGGACAAAATGATTCAATTTGCAACCCATCAATCATTTGGCATAATAATGGAAGTAAATGCATCGTAACAGAGGGCTGTCACAGGATTAATGTCTTCTACTTTGGAAATAAACATTTTGGGATTGCTCCAGTATTTATTTTCCATAAAACAGATAATTATAAAATAAATAATTGGTTTTACTATGGCATTTATGTGGCAGCAGGAAACCATTACTTGGTGACATTTTATTTCAACAGCATTATCGCTAAAGAAAAAAAAAAGGAAAAAAGGCTGAATACTTGTGGATGTCTGTCACACATTCCATTTACTTAAATAAGAGCCACTGACTGACAACAAGTAATGTCATTTTAAGGGAAATCAAAAGGCAGTAAACTAATCCTATGCAGTTGTCTTCATCTGCAGATTTCTGGACTTTTGATATTTTAGCATGATATTCATAGAAGACCTACACACTTTTAAAAAATATCTAAAAATTTACAATTAATAAGCTACTTATATTTTGCACCTCAACTAAAGCTTGCTGTGGGGTAGAAAGGCATCTATTGAGACTTTTTTTATAGGGATGATCGATGAAGTATTTGATTACAAATGTCAACAAAAATACAGAAAACATACCATCGAAAATCCTGTCCTCCCATGTTTCCTTTCAATAGTACTACTATAATTCAGCAGTTTCAATTCCTTGAAATGCATGGCCACATTGCCTCCATTTTTGAGAAATACTGAATTATTTTATTTTTTTCCCCAGTTTGACACCTGAATAAACTGAAAAATAATCTATGTTAAACTAATTGAAAACTGCCACATGCTATCAGATTTCACGTGCTAGTCAGAATTTTTATCTCTTCAAACGTCTAACTCAAATTTGTAACTCAACTCAAACTGAAACTCAATGCATCTCAAAAAGTTCAAGAAACTCAGGTATCATGCCTAAGCCTATAGATCAGGAAGGAAAAGTATGTGCAGTCCTGCCTATAACGACCTCTCACCAGTGGCAGACAGAACCCATAAAAGACTGATCCATTGTGAGAGATGGAGTTATCCATCAAATTCCTTGGAAATGCAATTCTCAGCTTTGGTTTGCTCCAGTTTGGGGTAGGAGTCTGGATTCTGTTCATCTTTAGTTTAGTCATTTCAGTTCATCTTAGTTAGTCATTTTAAGTTAGTACTGTTCATATGAGACAGGCTAGCAATTTTGTACACCTCTAGATCTTCTCAACTGCTTGCAGAAACTTGTTTAAGCATCTGCTTAGCTCTCATAAAGCACCTGAAGACATACCAGGTTGAGCCAACCATCTACTAAAAATCTGCATAATAATTTAACAGTGCAAATGTTTCCAAAGGGAAATATATGTAGTATGACCAAAGTATTATGCAAATTTTGTTTTTACAGTGATTTAGCCCTGCCATAATATCTTATGCCATTATACAAGCAGTGCATTAAGCCATGTCATTGCTGACAAAAGCAGGCAAGAGCTGCACCAGGTATCCTGCAGTCTCAGCCTGAATGTATGGATGCCTTAGGGGCACACTACCTATTAATTTAAAATTCTGAAACTAATTATGTATGTCAGGGTGACCTCTTTCTAATCTACATTCATCACAGAACACAAGCCTTCTGTCTCCGTTGTTCCCATAATAAAATAGCTGTTGATAGACTTATATAATTGACTGTATCTGAAGCGGACTCATACCATGGTGCTACATTCAAATTGTATGTAATCCCAGCTGAATAAAGATAAGCAAAAATAATCCAACTATCTCAAGTAATTAACTTCTAAGGTTTCATAGTAACATTGGAAAAAAATTATTACCCATGATCTTAAAAACAACGTTGCAGAGTATATAGAAGTCACATTCATTGCCGAGCTACCAAGAAATTATTTGCAACATTTAAAGATACATGTAGCATAAAATATATTCACTTCTATTTATTTATCCCACACGTAGCTTGACATGTTAAAGACACATTGATGAAATATGCACCTATATATAGAAAGGCCCCTGAACTTGACACTGGGATTTTTAGAGGTGCCTAAAAGAATTAAGTACCTAATTCTCATTGAATTCTAAAGGAAACAGAGAAGAAAATCCCAGTTAACGTTTCAATAACAGGAGAATTTTGTTAGAGCATGCATCTTCCGCTGGACTTCTACCCACATTACAATGAAAAATACACAGAAAAAAGAGCTGCTGTTGCCGCCTTCTCCAGCCTACCTTGGAGAACCCCTTGGAGTTGCTCTTAATCACTTTACTTTAAGAGAGACCAGACTTACAAACAGTCCATTTATATGCCCAGCTCAGAATACTAACATGATGAAATCCCAACATCCTCAAGTTCCCTTTTCTTTGGCACTGTGATTTTCAGTGAGGCTTATGATTGAGGGAATTCCCAATGACTTGAAAATAATTTAGGCAGTGTTTCTGAAAGCGTCCAGCTCTGTACACCTGCCCACTTTGTGAGTAGTCCCACAATCTTAAGCCAAGCTACTCAGATACATGTAAGTCTTCACAGGATCGTGTCTACTGAAGAGCTTAAAAAGGCAGCACTGAAAAAAACCAACCCAAACAAATTCACTGTATTGCATGTTTGAACAGCGAGACGAAATTGAAAGATCGTCATTAAACAGAGATTGATCTCTGAAATATCCTAGCGCAACGAGCACGTGTACTCTAAGGAGACCTCAAAGCTGCAATACAGACTGAGATACAGAGTGCAATAAGCAATCAACAAAACAAGCCTCATAATAATAATATGAGGAGACATGACAGATACATCTTTTTTGAGGCATATTGAATTTCTAGTGTTCAGGAACAGAGTTTAGCGAGGCAAGAATTCATCTGTTTTTCCTCTTAGACAGAAATTATGAGTACAGCTACACTACAGAAAACTGGAATAACACATGAAAAGATGTGAACAAGATTCACCTTAAAGGTAAAAAATATGTTTATACTTGGAAACAAATATTAACTTCTATTGCAAGGAGACCATCAGATAGATGTCTTTTAAAAATCACAAAAGCAGTCTGTTCTGTATAAATGTTGCAATGAAGAGAGGAGGAGAAGATAAATGCATTAACCAATCTGTGTGATATTTTACCATAAATATTTTATTTAATCAGTTAAAAAATTAATTTAACATTTAATAATCAGTTAAAAACATTATCATTTTCAATAAATAGCTCAATGTGAGCTCCTATGATAAACCTCTGAGCTATAACTGTAGAACAGCTACGTGCTTGAACCAAACCAAAGCTTTCCCACTTCTGTGTGTATCTTATTCACCGTATCAATTCTACTCTGCAGTAACATTACTGTTTCTCTCCTATTTAAAGCCTGATTTTTCCCAATATTTATTTATGCTGCTAATTAAATATTCAGACTTTACGGAAACACATTCATTTGCACAGTGGAGCGCTCCATCAGAACCCACCTCCTCTGGAAATGACGGACACTCCACTTTTTAAAGGCTTCATGCTTTTCTAGAAGAAACACTTCAGACAAACATTATTTGGCTCAACAAAAATGTAGCTGGAAGAAGTTCTATGGTATCTTACACAGACCATACTAGACAATCTAATCATCAGCTTTGGGGAATCTAGCCCACAGCTATGAAATAACTCCCATCGGTCTAAGGACCTATGTTCGCCACGTCAGGTAAAGATGAGGGGGTTTTGGCCTCATCTGCTCCTATAGATGCACTTGTATGTCATTTCCAAATAAGGCATTCCCCTGAATACATTTTCTACATTGGAGAACAAGCACATGTAACTTCCTGCACTGCACTGCTGGTAGGATCCAAACACTATGGTAACAGATGCACTGTAAGGATAAGACAGAATAACATAGCATAGCACAGAACATCTTCCTATAATCCTGGAAACCTGAGGAACCACTAATTTATGACTAAGGTTAATTTTCATACAGCTTAGTCACATATTTTACCCATTTGAAATGTCAATCACTAACATCCTAAGAAAACATGAACAGATCATGTTTATTGAAAAACGCATGTGAAGTTTACTGAATGCAAAGCTGAGTTCCTGTAACAATACTACTAAATGGGACTAGTGAATCTGGGTTTAGAAAATTCCCCGTTTAGTTTCAGAAAAAACATAGAAGTCAACTTACTTTCCCAAAGACTGGTATTGTGCACTCCCTGAAAGGAGTTTCTCTGTAGAAGTCACTTTCGATATTTCATACTTAGTGGCCTCTCCGAAAAACAAAAACATACCATTTCAGAAAACATTCACAAAATATCAAGTACTACAATAATTGAGCAAGTATTTCTTCAAAAAACCAGTCAGCTTATCTAATGCTTACTGTTTATATTCTTCATGTTCTTACTATAACTTCCACAAAAGATGGCATTTCTTTGTGAGATTGCAGTGCTTTAATTATTTTTTAGACTTCCTACATGTAAAGTGACACTTTTCTCAAGGCACACTTTTACCTTCTTTGTTTGTCTGTTTGCTTGGGGGTTTTTTTGTAAGCTTTTGTTTTTACCTCTGGCATGTTTGCACCATTGCCAAGTTCTGTATATTTTTGTCAGTTATATACAAGCCTCCTTCCAGTGCTTTTCACCACTGCTGTATCAACAACAGTTCCAGACTACAGAACAATTTCCAATTAGAAGAACACATTCTTATTTCTTTCATTATTGACAAAAACATTTCCAAGGAAAGATGCAAGCAAATGATAGGTATGTCTGGGTGAGTTTTTTGAAGTAATGGCTCAAGTACAGAAACACTCAAATCCTACAGACCTTTAAGATATCTAGATGTGCAACTCCAGAGCTGAAGTTTTGTTCTCATATTATGGAGCTAAGCTACGAATGAAGAAGCTGAAATTCCAAACTGTGACGCATCCAGAAGTCATAATAGACATACCAGTCTTCTGTCTATCCTTTGGACATCAATGTCCCTACTGAAGCTCTCAGAAATTTTCTAATATACCAGACAAGTTCTAGTACATAAATAACCTTATTATAACATTGATGGGTTGGTTCCCTTCTTGCCAATATAATACAACAGTTGCTAATACAGAAATCATTATTAACACAATGGGAACGTCATTAGCACACAATAGTTTTACTTTATTAACAACCTGCTTCTACTTCAGCAATTCTGCTGTAATTTAAGTGATGTCCCCATTACAGTGGTGAATCATGTTTTCATTAATACAGCAAGAAAGCCATCAATATGAAAATTGCTTATGCTGAATCACATTAGGTAATGTACTTATCATACTATCTAGGGGTTGATTTTAACCCAGGTACTGAGCAATCTGTGAAGCAGCAGCTTCCAGTGGTATCACCATCCCAATGTTCCCTCAGTGGCTTTTATTATCCTTTTGTGAAGAGTTTTGAATCATTTTTAACACGGCACAAAACCCACATTGTTTTCCAGGAAATATCTCTATTTTACATGCAGAATGTTGCATTTAGGAAACCCCAAAGCACACCCACCTCTTCTCATAGGTAAGAGACGATTCTTAAGAGATTCAGGAATGAAAGCCACCTTGAAACTTGCTAGAATTTGAGGTCCTGAGTAATCTGAATTATTTTTAAATCTTTTTTTTTTTTTTTTTTTTTTTTAAACTAAACACATAAAGCATCTGTGCTCAGCTCAGCATTCAATGAAGGGCACATACTGGCAACCCCAAAGTCTCTCCCTTAACAGTAATTAACTTCCAATTCTCAACTTTATATTAAAGCAATGTTCTCTCCAGACATTCCCCAGCATAGATCTACCATAACAGACGATGGCTCTCCTCTGTAATTCCCTTCCAAAACCAATCCCTCATTCCTTGCACAGCTATAATCTAATAGTTTTGGGGCTGTGTAATGTGAATACACGGAAATAATAGAATGAACTCTTCATTGAATGTGTCTTCATCTCAGAGTGTTTGCATATCTTTTCAGCACTTATGAGTATATGCTAGGCTAGGGAATGGGTTTGAATTAGCAACCTTAACTTTTTTTTTTTTTTTTAAACAGAATTCTTTTGTCGACCTACTTTAAAACATAAGATGATGTCTATTCTGATAGAAATTTTCTCCCAGAATTATCACTACCAGTGGCAAAACAGCATGGTAAGTCAGAACTTTACCATCCACAGTATCACAAAAAAGCACATAGTCTTTCAGAAGCTTTCTCTGGTTCAGGAGGCAAATATTTGATTTGGTCTACAGTAATGACAACACCCATGCACTGCAGACAGAACTAATCTGGACTTTACTATACGTAGTCCACCAGGGTATCCAGAGCTTCTTTAGACTATTCCTTCTTTTTCTTCCCCTGTTCACACTAGCATAATGCCAGATAACATCTTAAATGAGATTTACATTGAATTCCAAAGTAGTGAAGAGTGAAAAATAAACATATTGAAGTTATAAAGTGCTAAGTACAGTGATCATCAGCCATTTGCATTATATTGCATTATAGTTGTACTTTTCAGAGGAGAGAGGATAGTCATTCTCATCAGGAAATTAAAGAAACATCTGAACAGAACCTCTCTATACAAATGATCTGTTGTGATTAGAATTCACTGCTGAATCTGTACATTTATTTCCTAGGACTTAATCCTGAAGTCCAAAGTTAAACTTCTAGGCGCAAAGCTTAAGAACATTGAGAAGTGGTTGCAAAGCTGGATCAGTCCCTTCAACTATCCCATTGATGATAATTCAGGAAGCCATAACTGTTTTTCAAACGCTGTCACAAGAACTTCTTCAACAGCTCTTAATGAATTTTCTATAGCACCTCTCTATAGCATTTGCACTTCTTTTGTTGCGAACTTCTTTTTTAGTAATCGAAGCTAGGAGCTACATACCTACCTACTTCCCCATTAGCAAGTAACCGATGACTCCTGAAGTATTTACCATTACAGTCCTTTACAAAAAATAACAAAATGGGAATTTTGTCTTTTTCTTAAAATGGATAGTACTTAACAAGTTCTCATATAACTTTATTTAAGCCCTTGCAAGTGGGAATCTTGTCATCTCCTATAGGTAAAGATTGTCCCTGCCTTTTTCTTTCAGTGTCAAAGGCAGGGTTTTGTGCATGCCCATTTGTTGCAATCAGGTGCAATAATTCTAGGTTTGTCAGTGAAGAGCGTAGAGCCTGCAGAACATAACAGCTTATCTATGAGTCATGTGACTGATCCAACTCCATCATTAACTTACACCTCCTACAGCACATACAGAGCCAATGCCATGCTCAACATATACTTATGGTTTTCTCACACAAGACTATGGACTGATGCTTACCGTTTTGCTGAGTTTGAACTGCTTGGTGGAAACTGATCTTGCCGAACATCTGCCTTGGCTTACTTTTGTTTATTTGTTTACTTACTTAATATCAGTCAAAATAGTATCACATTCCCGGAGATTATACTTATTCCAAGAATGAAGTGGTGGGAAAAGACACGTGTCACTACTGATGTTGAAATCAATCTGCTATTTTTATGCTAAGAAGCTTCAGAAGTACCTCTAAGTTTCACAGTGATTACCTCACGATGAATATACACAAGGAGCTGTTTTACTATTGTGATTTCATAATTTCTGCTTGAATTTGCAACTCTAACATTACAATGTATCTGTATACTTTACGCTGTATGAGATGACACCAAAAACATCTGCTTTTAAACCTTACATTTTAACAAATCAGAGAAATGCTAGTACTTTGAAAAAAATTCAGAAACTGCGTATGACGAATAAATAAGTTATGCAGAAGCCTTAGTACATACTGTAGGCAACCCGTATGCTAATAAATTATACAGCACACTATACTTCTTTAAAGTTGCATTTTCTGCTGCAGGGGCTGGTGTAAGAGCTAGTTGGAAGGAAAGTATATTTTATCAATTTTTCCCTTCTTCCAAGACAGAGTGAGCCATTAAAAAAATAATTTCTTGAGCTAATTTGAAGTGGTTCAAGTAGACCTGTATGCCAGCTAGTAGTAGATTTTATACATTTTTTTTTTTAATAATTGTATTTTTAAGACCCTCCAAAAAATATATTTTTCCTTGTAATCCACTATTTGTGATTCTGGGTGGACCACATTATAAATGTGGCAATAATCACACTTCTGGTATAACCTGCTCACACAACATAAGACAGGTAGGAACACAGGAAAATAGCGCACTAGAGCTTATCGATGTACAGCTGTCAAACCTTTTATTCATCTCAAGGTTTGGTGGTTTCTGGACAAGTGCACTATGGCTGAAATCCCATTGCAGAAGTAAAGCTTTCAAGGTGAAATAGTATTTCATTTTCATTATCATGAAAGAAAAGAAGAAGAAATGTCTGCAGTAGCAGAATGCCACAATAATATGTTAAGACTGGCAATTTTGTGACATTGTTAAGTGTAAATAGAATGGTGTTCATTGCTGTCTTTTCCCTTCCTCCTGATCCCCATTTGTTTCCTTTTCTTTCTCTGCACTCTTCCAGCAAACAGAAGTTATAAACAAGAAATGTTGCACCAACAAGATGTGTTTTTGAGGCATTATTCAGAACACCACTGCCTTCTCTGGAAATAACAGCCACTGCTTTGTCTCAGGTACTTTACGAAGAAAGACAGAAAACGGTGAAATAACCTTATTGTTACACATTAAGCATAACAATATTTTTACATATTAAAGAACTAAATTGCAACATTTTTTCTGGTGCAAATCAACTCTCTTCTGGAAGAAGGCTGCCCTCTGTCCTTAAGCCTATAAATTTGTCACAACACTGTTCCCAGTACTGCTTTACCAAACATGAAAAGCAGCAGCTAAATCTTCAGTGTAGCAGTAAAGCAGGGGCTCCAGCTGTCAATACTCTTAAGTCCTTTACACTTCAGCTAGCAGGGTCCTCTGCTGAACAACTGTCTGGAGGGAGCACTACCAGACAACACACATTTTATGACCGTATCTACCCGTTAGGTTTCTGTACTGCTGAATGAAACAAGGAAGGGAGCGTGGGGCGGAAAAAATCAACCAATCCCAGTACTGCTCAGAACAAACTGGTAATGTAGAGAATTTTTTCCCCCCCCTAATTCCTCAACAGAGAACTAGTATTATATGTTACAGAAAGCTCCCCAGATTTGGTTGACTGAAATCATGAACAGGAGGTCTACCACAGATACAAGAAGCACTTGCACCATGCAGTACATTTTTAGTCTGAACACCAGGCTTCCCAGGAGAGGCCCATATTGGGCTATGTTAGGAGGGGGTAAAAAATAAGGCAGAAGAATTGTTAAGACAATTATTTTCTTACCTTTTCTCTCAAGCAAGAGGAAGGTCTTTTTAAGCTCCTGAAGAAGTTAATACAGAACTGCTTCTTCTGAAAAAGAAGCAAACAGCTTTTAAAAAACTAAATAAACTAGGCTTTAAAGCCTTTATTTTCTTTCATATCCCAAGAACTGATCATAATAAATGCTTCTATGATGAATTTCACCCATTTTTCTGGGTTTCATTTTAAGCTGCCGAAACATTTTCTTTTGCTGTTTTAGGTTTAAGCAGATGTACCCACACTTTCTGGTTGTTAAGGAGATAAGGTTCAGGCAATCGTTCCTGTATGAATTCTCTGTGTTTGTAACTGTTGCTTGACCTACGTTTTCAAGTATTTGTTATTCAGCTTATAATGTAGTTAATTTGGTCACATTATACTGGTTCTGTTCCTTTAGTGGTGAACTGAAACATCAAACACACCCTTGGGTAAAATTCATGCGTTGTCATTCATGCCTGCTCACATATGATTACATGCATTCACACGAAAACTAGGAAGTCTCAATATTCAAATAGCCAAACATAAAAGCAATTAAAACAAAAGTAAACACACAGAGAAAATCTAACATCCCCCTGCCTTTACCCCAGCAACAAATGTTTCCAGATGCCCTTGCTGCAGATAGAGTGACCATAAGTCTCATGAGCTTCCGAACCATGTTAATACACTGCATTAGAATTATAAAATAGAAAGGTAACTAATTATTAGAATAGAGTGAACCCACTGTCTGAGAAACAACTCTCACCCACCATTCTTAAAAGCAAAGCAAGAAGTCTGAACAGAAGAAAATTAAGGAGAAACTTTCAGGCATCCTAGCAGGAAAACAAGCAACATAACAAATCAGTACACACAAAGACCACTAGACAATATGGATTTTCTGGCTCTCCACCATCACCAGAACAACGAAATAAACTAAGACATACATTGATGCATATCCTCTTTTGGCTAGGCAGGATATGAAGAAAAAAATGGAAAAGTGGGGATGAGCATGGAGGAAACTATACAAAAAGATGTAGGCATCGAAGAAACTATTTTAATTACTTAAGAAAATAAGACATGGGGGGGGTGGAGTCAGTGGGCGGAGAGTCAGGAGGGCCAACTTCAAACCCTGTGGCTAGTGATCATAAATAAATTTAGGACTCATTATGCCAAAACTCCCAACCCAGCCTTATCAGGGATTATATTCAAAACCCAGTCACTGATAGCTTCTTGTTTCCAGAGAAGGGAACTTGTGAGATCCAAGGAACAGAGAGAATTGAGACACCTAGCTAATAAAGTGCCTCAATAATACAGTACCAGAGACTGTGGTAATCACTAGAGTAGAAGGGAAGAGGTTTATTTAGGGCAAAATCAACGGTTATCTTCCAAATACTGAAAATATAACCATTAGGAACAGAGAGGAGGTCAATGCAAAGGAAAGCAGGTTTAGCCAAAAATCCTTCCCAGGGATGATGCCTCCACCCAGATGCAATGGAAATGACCCAGGGTCAAGCACTACATAAGGCAGGCACCGCAAGGCTGTGACAGTTGACCTCAGGATCACATAAAGGTCCCCATTTCGTTAAGCAGTGAAGAGTTTATTTAGTAGTACAGAGTCTGGCCTGGAGGATATCCAATCAGAAGCCACCCTGGCTATCTGCAGAGTCATCCAGAAGTGGCTTTCTTGACATGGACTTCCCTGCTGTCCCCGTTCGGCTGCAAAAAAGGGGGGGCGGGACTGCCAGAACAGCTAGAAAGAGGCCTGTGACAGAGCTGGTGCCACCTACCAAACCCTGGGAAAGCTTCATGGTACAGAAAGCAGCCACCTCTCCTCCCTTACCACACAGGCACGGCCAGCCTGACAGGGAGAGAGGGCAACTCTGACCCTCCTTCCTCTCCTCACTTCCTCCCAGAGACTCGTGGCACCTACAACACCTCTCCTTCCTACCTGATCTAATTTTATAACAAATCACTACTTTACAGTACACCTATCAGTCTATTGCCCATTATTTCACAGAAAATTTTGGTATTTGTCATGACCTTCTGGGTGGCGGTAACACGAAGTGCTGTTTCCCACACGCTGCTGAGGGGAGCAGCCTGCAGCAGGTCCTGCTCCCACCACAGCCACGCAGCCTCTGCCTTCTCCTCAGCAGGCAACTGCCTCTCACTACCATTTCCCTCAGAAAAGGGTGACATTTTGGCCACGGCAGGAATACGGAGGCGCAGCACACCCTGAAAACCCCGCTGGCCGTTTCTCGACAGCATGAGAATCGCTGCCCTGCCTGAGGGCATTAACTGCCCCGTCAGGCTGGAGCCCACCTCTCCAGGGCACCCGCTCCAACCAGCCGTGGCCGCCCGCGCCGGGCCGGGCCGGGCCGGGCCTCCCCTCCCACCAGCAGCCTGGGCAGGGGCAGCCTCACAGCGGGCAGGAGAGCTGAGGGAGGGCGGGATTGTCCTTGACGGGCTGAGCGGAGGGAAGGCCTGGGCCTTGCTCAGAGCCGCCAGCCGTGAGGAAACCTCCGAGACAGGCTTGGGTATGTGGGGGCTGAGGACGGGAAGGAACAAAGATTTGATTGCAGCCTGCTTAGTTCGGTTTCTTTAATTTACTTAAATTGAGCAGTATCATTTTTTCCTCTGTCTTTGTCATGTCCTAGTTTATTTTTGCACATTCTAGTCATTGGGTGAGTTCGGCGTCTCCGCTATGTGAGAGGAAGAGGAACAGCAGTAGTGGTGCTGCACCAGCCTCAATACAGGGCTCTGGCATAAAGAAATTCTGTTCAAAATAGCACACAAAAACCTGGGAACATATTAACAGTTTGAAATACTCACTTAGGCAGCAGTGAAAATGCTGCCCCAGTGCCCCAGACATTATATTTCTCAGCTGTAATCAACACTTTATGGCACCCAAATGTTTATTGCAGGAAAAAAGAAAAAAAAATTAATCTATATCATTCCCATCAAACACTGAGAGCCCTACAATATCACTGCACTATAGTATTAATGGATGGAGATGAATTGCTTGATGTTGCAATGGAATAGGGAACAGTATTTTATAGATCTGTGAAAAGCAAAACATTTAAAATATGGCAGAAAACTGCATCTCCAAGACACAAGAAACAACTCTGTTCCTAGGAAAGTTTGTCTCTGACCTCTTGGATACATGGTAAAGGGTAAGCCTAAAACATCTGCTGCAAGATAGGCTTCAGAGAAATCTAATTAACACCATGTCCAGGAATGATGAGAGCAGATGTATCCTGGATAAAGTCACTGACAGGAGATCTCTTTGTTATGCCAACACAATTTTAGCTTGGAAAGAAAAAGGTTTGGAAAAGTCTTCATTGAAAAAATCATGGAAGATTTAAATGACAAATTATGGCAAAGGAGGAAGAGAATCACATCTTATATTTAAAAAAAAAAAAATTACATGAGAGAGAAAGAAGCCGACAGGAGGGATCCCATCCTTACTTACACTGGACCTTGCAACTGTGAAGGTCAATGTATTAAAAAATGGCTGGAGACATCCTAGTGAACAGACTAGTGCACTGAGCTGATACAAATATTTTAGAGCCTGCTGATGGTGTTGACTGCGATTAAAGCCCAAATAATGGCCTCAAAATACTGAGAGCAGATAGCAGTGTCTTTTCTGCTTGCATTCAGCAGTAAACCAAGCTGAAAATCAGCTTGGAATTTGCATGACTTCATTGCTAACGCTGTTCAGGATAAGATCACTGCAATCTACAATAAACTGCTCTGTCACCTAAACAAGAAGGAATCCAGCACTTTTTTTTTTTTTTAAACACTGCCATTTTACAGCTTTGCAGCCCCCTTAAATAAAAACAAACTCAGACCCATTTTTGAGTGCAAGAGATTAATCTCTCACTGTTGCATTTATAGCATACCCTTTAAGGTGATTTTCACTTTATTGATTGGCATTGCCCAAATCTATTTCATTGCCTCCCCAAAGGACTAAACTCACAGAGGAAGATAAACAAAAAATATCAAGTTCATCATGTTTAGAACTGCTTCTCGGCATCTGTGCTGCCTCTCTTCCCAACCACCTTTTGCTGATAGGCTTTTCAGAGTCATTTTCAGAATGACTGAAAAGAAGCAATGGCAGCCAGGTTTGCTTTAAGTTTTGTGATATGTGTCTGAAAGATTAATGTTTTAATCAAAAGAACCTTGATTGAATTTTCTGATAGAAAATTGTTCATAAGCACATGTGCCCCTTATTTTTTGATCCTAGGTTCGTTTTCTTGTTTACAGTGAGACACTGTATGTAGAGGAGGAAAAGAAAAGAATGGAGATGCTAAACCCAGGCAGTGCTCAGACGTGTCGTGCTTAAATGGTAGGTGGCAGCACAAAACAAGCTGGCAGGCTCAGGCTTCATGTTCATTTTAGTGCCAGCTTGGACAACAGTTCTCCTCCTTGATCAGAGTTCACAGGTTCCCATAAATAACAAGTGATTTCATTGTACTGTCCACTAAATATTTTAGTTATGACAGGTCATGTTTCAGGAATGAAAACAGATATGACACAGATCACAAGTAACATGCTCATTCATTTTGACTTACAATTAAAAAATTGTCACCTCAGTGTTATTAAATGGTTCCAAGGAGATTGATTTTTTCAGTTTTTTTCAAGTAGAGGCATGCACTAGAACAATCTTTTGATCACATATTTATAGAGTAACTAGTGTCTAGTGGGTAGAGAGGAAGCTGGCAATGAAGCTTCCCGAATTTTACTTTTAAGCTCAGCCATTGATCTCTGTGTTGCTTTTGGCAAGTCACTTTTTGCGTTAGAGTTGATCTAAGCATAAAATACTGTAAATAATGCAGGTGTGCTGAAGTCTATTTAATCTCTGTAAATCATTTTGCAGGATTTAAGCAAAGAAGATGCCCAAACACCACTGTGATAGGAGAGATAAAATCCCAAATGGACTAGAAAACCCAGTACTGTGTTTATTGAGGTTTCAAGGGTCAGTCTCAAAACAAGCAATTTTCAATTATCATTCGCATACTACCTGCATCTCCCTGATTTTTTTCATTAAAATGTTTCCTTCAGTCACTGACAAAATGACAGATTCTGTTAAGTGCTAATGGTAAGGGCAGCTGATTTTTTTCTTTTTTAGTTTCATGCCTGATTTTCCATCAACTTCAATCCTGAATAGTCCTTTTACATTATGATTTTGCATTCACTTTGAACAGACATAAATGAGAATACGCAGTTTAAGGTAGTGAAGAAGTAAGCTTTTGATGCAGAAATTTGAATAGTTCTGCAACTGTTATTTAGCTTTCATTTTAGTATCCTGAGATGGGATGGAAGGAGACATCCCATCTCCAGCATCCCATAATTGCTACAAATATGAAGGCAGAAAGCTATTTTCAGTTGGTAATTTCTGTGCTGCTTATATGTAATAGCAGTAGAAAAAGAAGAGATTAAGTTATACATCAGCCTTGGAAGGATGCTCCATGCTCAAGAGACAGTAAGAAAGAAGTCTTCAAGATGTTTAATGAAATACAGATATTGCCAAAAAGGAAGGAAGCAAAGTATCAGTAAAATACACATGGGGAGACAAAGGAAGCCAGTAGGGTGAAGAGCTCTGAAATGAATAAAAGAAACTTGGATTTGATGTCGAAAGAAATACAGGCTAAGAAGATATTAAAGAAGGGATGCAGGGTGACAAAAAAAATGAAGAAAATAAGGAAAACTTGGGGACAACATGTCTTGAGTGAAGTAACAGATTACAAACAGGCAGCAGCTGCAGTTTTAAGCAAGAAGCAAATGCTGAAAAAGAGAGCTGACAATACTTTGTAAAATAAGTAGAGACATGAAAAAAAAAGAAGTAAAACCAAATACACAAAGCATTGTTCTTTCTGAAATCCTATCTGTCATTCAGTTTTCGGATTCACCTCTTGTGATATTTATTCTTCATACCTCTTATCTTTCATATCCTCACCCTTTCTCCAACATTTAGCAAGAGTCTCTCAGCATTCTGCCCTTCTGTCCCACATTCTGTTAAGTGTTTCTTCCACAAACGCAACTCAGGCTCCATCTATGATGTCTTGTCATTCTTCTCTATCCTCCAGACCTATCTTTGTTCAGACTAAAAGAGTGAGCTGCATCTGTGACCTCTCCTCATGGATCTACATGATGCTACTTCCATAGAACTACCTGTATAACTAAGAGAGGACTCTTAAACCCTCATCCCTAACATCTTCCCTTATCTCTCCCATAAAACAAACCAACAAAGTACCTACAATCGTCTCAGCATCCCTATCCTGTCTTCTCCTTGGAGCCCAGGGCATTCTTTATAAATCTAACCTCTCTCTAGGACCTCATACCCAGAGCATGCCAAACCCCTACAGAACTTTTCTGCATGACATGCAAAATACATACGTAATTATGCAACCTTTCCTACTAGTCTGTGCAAACACCATTTTCCTAACTTAACTGTTTTTCCTATGTGCCCTTTCTTTAGGCACTTCCTCCTCCTCCTCTGTTACCTCAAACACAACTGCTTATCTTCATGTTCAAAGCCCTTCTTAGCCTGTGTCTATCTTACTCGGCTCTCACTGAGTATTAGGAGGTTAATCCCTGCCTCAGGTTAGCCCATGACCCCAGCATCTTTCATCTGCTTGTTACGTTTTAAACAAGCACTTTCTCCCCCACTGCTCTCACACTGGGAAGAGGTCCCATAAATATCCACCAAATTATTCCATGAGACATCTTCAAACACCTCTTTAAACCACGCTATGATGCCCACAAAAGTTTTAGCAAAGCACAAGCCACATGTTTTATAAGACCATAGCCAGCTAATACTGTTTCATGTGTTCCTGTACATCTAAATCTGTTGTATCCTGTCAAATACTTAAACGAGATACCTGTATAACCTCTTTTTGATCTGTGTTCATACTGTGTCTGGCATATATATGTGAATTTCCAGATGCTACTACATAGGGCTACAGTTCCTACGTGCTTTATTGTTAAATATATAAATATGTACTTTACTAAACCATGCAGGCATAAAGCCCTAATAGGTAGAATGGGGTCCTTGTCAATGAAGCCAAGATTTAAGTCACTGACTTCAAAATCTGGATTTTTACAACAGCTCTATTTTTGTCATAGTGCAAGTATTAAAAAAGAAGCTATACCTGAGTTTATGGGGAAGCAGTAATGAATTATAACACAAAACAACAGATACTGATTTATAGACTGACATGAAGAAAGCTTGTTGGTATTATCTGTATATGATTAGACTAACATCCACAGTTATAAGAAATGAGTAATTTCTTCCATTTTCTGTCTATTGCATGTTTATAATCCTTTCTTTTCCTAAAACAGGAAGTGTAAAGCAACCTCAATTCTAATTTGGAGCAGAAAGTTTATTTCCGGGAGATGTGCTATGTTTTTTAAATATCAACAATATGCAGGGGTTTTTATTAAAATAAAAATTTAGTGAAAATGCATGAACAAAACATTAAAGCTTCCAGTGCTTCAGAAGCCCTCAGCAGAATGGAGATTCACTTATTTACCAGACTTTGACATATGTTTGATTCCTTGAAGTCATATTTTAAAATAAGTGATAAGTCTGAAGAACCTCAGTGTTCTAAATGAAATCATTATTCTGCAGACTGAACCTAATGCTGAGGTAATGTAGAGTCTGACCTTTCCAAATAAATCTCTCTTAATAAATGTTCCTCTCTAGTCTCTGGAACAACAGAAGCCTCTAAGGCAGCAACAAACTAGGAACAAGGGCAAGATGCAATAGTGAAGCAAGAGGCAACATGATTTAAAGGTGAAAGGATTTGGACATGACCCTACTGGGCAAAAAGAGGCAGAGAGGCTACATTTTTCATCAGCGCCTAGGGCATCTTGTTTGCAGAGTGTGAACCTCTGGCGAACAGCTCACTGCAATTCCTGTGTTCTATTTTTGAATTTTATCAACTTGATTTTTATGTCAGAGAGATGAGAGGTACACTGGTTGCTGTACATCAATTTACATCAGGGAATTATCACTACACGTACAAGCCATTCATAATACCACTAGAGGTGCTATTATTTTTACCAGCATCAGTAAGTTTTAATTCCCAGGTATAAAGAACACTTCTTTTAAAAAGTTCCATATAAATATAAAATGAAATTATCCCACATAGACCCATCTTTGGTAGGAAGATGCTTTACTTTTTCAGTAAACCAGGGATAAAGGATTGCAACAGAGGTGAAACAGAAATGATGCTAATAACCTAACTGAAATGAATATTTGAGAAGAGATTTCCGGCAAGAGGATTAAACATAGGGGCATAGCAGGGGAGCCATCCAGAGTCTACAGGGCAGCACTAAGAACCCACTTAGGGCACTTTGGTGGAGTTCTTAAACAAATTGCGCCACTTACTGAGTCTAGGGAAAGTTCCTTTCACGTGTAATAGGCTGTAATGGTTCCTCCTTTGTTAGCCTGAGTATTTCAGACAAAGCAACTCCAGTTAGACACTGGTTCTGATTGGACACCTGTAGAGGTAATAGCATTCAATGACACATCTTCTGAGTGACAGGCCAAACACAAAAGGACTTTTCAATTGCACCTAAGATGAGGTTAAGATACACACACAGAATCACACACAGCAGAAATGCTGACAGAGAAGCACAGCAGAAAAGCAACTTGCTCATACAACTTAAACCCCCAGAACTATGTAGTTATCCTAAGATTTCAAAGTGATGCTCTCTGCTCAAAGCCATGCTGATGCTGCTTCTCCTAGATCTCTGCTATCCAGATGGATAGCAGCTATGCACCAATGGGGGCCCACACTGACTGTTCAGTCAGTTTTTACTGAAGAGTTTATTCTATGAGTTCATACTTAAAAAAGAAAATTCTGGATGGATTTTGTTTTTCTCCTTCAAACACTGAAAAGATTCTTTAACAGTTTGCATACAAGTACACTGCAATGTCCTCTAAAAATCCTTCTAAAGAAAATATATAAATAAAAATTCCTTGTACGTTTGGTAACTTTACTTTTATAGAGGACACAACGAGACCTATGCTGAGGTAATACTCCAGTTATGCATTCCTAAGTAATGAGCTTTATCTCTCAGGATCAATTTTCCATTAATAGCATTCAGTGCTCCATCCAACTTTCAAATTAATTTGACTTGTGAACCTAGGGTGTTCTGATGCTGCTTTTTAAACTACTGGAATGTAATGTCAACATAACACGGAAAAATTATAGCAGCAAGACTTTAATGGCCAAACTGATGCTACTGGAGTATTTTAAGGCAGTTTAATGGCAAGTAGACAGCGTAAATTCAGAAGACACTAAAAAAAAAAAAAGAAAAATTTTAAATACAGAGGTTTCTGCTGTTTCTACCTAAGCTGTTGAGTCAGTAAGATAAGTAATCTAAAACAGCATTTATCAGGATTGTCTGAGGCAAGAAAAGAAAGAGTGCTATGCTATTGATCTGCAAGAAGTTTATTTCTTCCACTCTGCAATGTTAAAGGAATCAATCTCTTAACTAAAGAAAAAATAACGGTATTGATAATCAAAATGATGGCTTAGCTTTTGTAGGACAATGAGTGGGTTGTATTGGTAGTGTAATAGCATAACTGCCAGGTTTGACTGTGTCTTTGACATGCCAGCTGGTAGGTTATGATTACTGGAATCAATTCTTGACAGTGAAAGAGACATCTCCAAAACGTTCAGTGGGACAACCAAATTATTAGGAGACTTAACTGCATTAATCTCTCAGTGTTGTGCATGGCACAGGTACATTTTATTACACATTGTCTAAAGGGCTGAGAACATACTCAAGTGAATGCAAATGAAATAACTGTAGTCAATGTCAGCTTGAAGTACATTTCTAGCCCAATATCTGTGGCTGTATACATGAGCTTGTATTCCTACATGCTCTATTTAATTTTTGTTTTGTTTTTTGAGGAAGGTTTCTTAGCGGGCGTTGTTTTGGTTTAAAAAACAAAACTGCTATACCAAAAAGAGAGTTTATTGGAAAAAGATGCTTAAACTTCTAGAATGATTAGCTTTGCCAGAATCCAATATCTTGTTACAGGAAACAAATATTAAACTGTTTCCACTTATCTAGAAATATACAGCAAAAAAGAAATTTCAATTTTTTTTCTTGACTTTCTAATAAAGAAGTAAATATCACCAAACATCAATCAACTTTAGGAATATTGAGGTTTTGGCTGTGATATATAAGTTACAACTATTTTAAGAGTCATAGTTAAAGATGCACACCAATGAATTTAATTCTTGAAAGTACTGAAAATACACTCTTATGTTCCAACAAAAATATTATCTCAAGGAAATAGTCTACCTTATTATTGAAAAAACCAGGACATCCGAGTTTATCAGTGAAATAAGAAAGTACAGGCACACTGAGAGTAAGTCCTGCAGATCTCTGGGTACAGGGGGCTATCTGGAAAGGATAAAAATAGGGGGGTTACTGTAAAAAAAAGTACACAGACCTTTAGAGTAACAATTGAGAAAGCCTGTCTTCTATGCAATTCATCAATGAACTGAGGCACAGATAACAGTAAGTGAGATTACATGCATCAATCCCTGACCTTTTCACTCTACTGTGACCCACAGTAGTCATCTTCCTGTAGCTATATCTGCATAAGAATTACAGCCTTTTTTCTGGTTGGTTTTTTTTTTTTTTTGTGGGGTTTTTTTCCCCTTTTTCTCTCCTTGGCCTTTTAGAAGATGATGCAACATGCTATTTTAGTTTAGGGGATGATCTGTCTTTACACCCATAGCAAAGGAGAAGAAACAGTAGGTACCACACAGTTGAGCCTAACAAAACAACATACTTGGGAGCTCCAACGAGCCACGTTGCAGCCACAGAAAGGCACAGACACACTAAGATTTCCAGAGCTGGCACCAGCCACAATAGCAATGCAATCAGCTATTGGAGAATTCAGTTCATAGCTTTAGGAAAGCTCATGGAATCCTTACTTTCTCCAGGATCTCCACAATAATATCATCAGCCATCAGGCTAGAAGACTCCCACCTTGGAAAAAGGTGTGCACTCTCTCTCCCTTCCATTACAGCAATGCGCTATACCAGGAAAAGCATCTGAAAGGCTTATGAAAGTTACACCTACTACAGGATGCTACAATACATCTCATTTGCAACAAGGAGTACCATGTGCACTTCTAAAATGTCCTCTTTCATTTCCCAAAAAAACTCCAACCTATTACATGTGCTTACTTTTCTTTCCTCAGGGAAAGGCAGATAAGTATAACCACATGACAGATATTAGTCAGATCACATGGTAGGATGCTTCAACACTAATGGGATACTTGTCCTTCTATCACTCCAGTGTAGAGCATGGCAAAGCATGCTTTACAGAACAGATGATAAATATAGTTTGTAAAGAGGGAAAATACTTTTTTTTTTTTTTTTTTTTTTTTTAAAACTGAAGAACTGCCAAAATATACAAAAGTAGCTTTATTTTTGCATCTCATGTGCCAGGAGGAATTTCTCCTTTTCCAAGTAAATCAGATTTTTCTCTCAGTATATCTCTACAGTACTATTATATCCTGAAGGGTAGCCTATGTCACAACAAGGTTCATTTTCTAAACTCTGCTTCTAAGAGTATTTTAGGTCTGTAGTATTAAAGTACACCCTCATACAGTTATTCCAGAATTTCAGATAGCCCATTTTATTACATGCAAAACGATCAAAAAGAATACTAGCTCTGGTTAGGAAATTAAGCTAATTCTTACAGCAGAGTAGACAAAGATTACAGTTCAGATAACTTTTAATTAGTTATTAGGATGATTATTAAAAATACATCAGGAAAATCTGACAAACATAGGTAGTAAACCTTTAAATATGAAGCTCAGAAAATATAAAAAAGGAGAGATCCATTCAAAAGTAGAGTTTTAGAGTGTCTCATTATGATAGGGGTTCCTATTAAAAATGCTAACTGCATTAGAAGCACTACAGTAATTTAGCAGTTCTTCTTTTTGTGTCTCCATGGCACAGCATGCCTCCATTGAAATGGGAGAGGATGTAGCCAACATCACTTTTAACATTTTCTGGGTGGTTAATCTTAGAAAGTTTTGCTTTTAAGCCATTGTGGAAAGACTCTCAGTTTGTATGGACATTTGGATGTCAAGTCCTCTCTTCATCCACTAAGAGGAAGAAACAGGTAACAGATTTTAAGGTTTTTACATAAGATTTATAATAGTCACTGAGTCAAGCTCTTCAATAACATAATTTTATCATAGCTGATAATCGTAGTGGATTTCAATGGTTTTAAGGCAGAGCACTGTAAATATGTTTTGCTCCAACACTCAATAGGATTTTAGTATTACTCTAAGTATTATATGACTTAGAAATAATTCATTTCAAGCTAAATTTTGCCTTATAAACATAGTCAATTGAAAGAAAACTGAAACTGAAACCATCAGAAAACGCTTTAATGAAACCCTGTCTTAAATAAACCCCATGTATTATAGTTCCTGAAGATAATCTGTATTCAGGAATACTGAACCATAGCAACTGATGAATTTCAATCATTACTTAGAAAAAAACTAAAAAACCCACCACCATAAACAAAACCTATGCATTTACTTAAATAGACATAATTAGTCTGTCTAGTGCATAAAATGTTATTCCACCCCACTTTTTTTTAAAAACTAACCACTATGGTGATTCATTCATATTCTTGTGAGGTATCTGTTCACTTACTGAATTACATTCAGTGTGTTTAAAGAAGATGGCTTATTTTGCCATTAAAAGTAAAAATGTTTTAATAGGTCTTTGCCTTTTGGTGTCTCTCACAGTAACAGTTGGTGGAAAATTCAGAGTTTTTATAAAATAACGTATGCACTCAGTCAGCATTTTTGTTACAGAAAGCCCTTCTTAATTTCTTCCAACAGGAACAAAAATTGCTATTGGAGACACTTCAGTGTATGCTTAAACAAACATGCTTGACTGTTAGAATTGACTAAACTGACTAATGCTTGATATACAAAAGAAGTGCATTACTCATAAGTGTCGTATCAGGTCGGCCAAACTTCCAGTAACGACATTCAAATCGAAACTTATTATTAAACAAAATAAGTATTGCAGAGCTCAGATTCACTCTGTTCTAGACACTGTCCCTTCATCATGTTGTCTTTTTTTATGAGGCTTGGTTTAGTGAATTTACTGAGTATTGAATTTACTTAGTAGCCCCCTTTTCTGAGCCAAACAGTAAAATGGGATCATGGAGACAAAGTCAGCAAAAAGCCCAACAATGTAACAATTCCTAGAATGCCAAGAACCACTGAAATGGTTAAACACACTACCATCAATCATTTATCAGCCAATGCCATGTCCCAGAACGTTAACTGTACCTAAGGAGGAAGAAGGAGTCTGACTCACACTTCTTTCAAGGCTTGCCTTTGCCTCTTATTCTCAGGAAAAGCAGCTACAAAATATAGATAATATCTGTATTCTTACATTGCCTAGTGCAATGGGGCTAGGGCCTCTGAGAAGCTTGCAGTATAAATAATACAGAGTAAATAACAATGACACGTACGTTTTAACTGCAGAAACTCATCAACCATGCTAAAACGTACATCACACACTGCTACTGTCTCTCACTGTTCATTAAAAGAGAATGAATCCTGAGGGAGGCATCATTGAATACAGATATGTCTCCAACACACCAAATCATATCCTGAGCCTGCAGTACAGCTAATAAAACCATATTAAATACATTCCAAAAGTTCCCTTGGCTTAGTCCATGCCACTCGGGCAATTTATAATTTAAAGGAGAATATGAGATTAGAGAGAGATGAAAATAGTGTGATCTAGAATTTGAAACAACAGTTTAACTGTTCTGTCATACTCAGAGGATGTATTGGTTTACAGTACATAGTACTGAAATTTGTTCATAGAGAACTCTGAAGTTCTCTGTATTTTTACTTTCATAAATTGGATGTCCAGTAATGTTGGCTCCCAAATAAATTACAAAAATATACTACTTGTAAAATCAGTATAGTCAAACCCACTACATTAAAGATGTCTGTGTATCACAGTGATCGCATATATATGTACATGGTATATCTACCCTAACAGTCAATAGCATCCTACTCTCTGGGCTGATGTGGCTTTTAAGTGGCAATGCCTGAGATGCACTCTCTGCCCTTGTCTGAGCTCTGAACTTTAAATGGTGTAACATTATAGTTTTATTATTTTAATCTAAAAGCTCGCCATATGATTGATCAAGAGGCTCTTACCATAAACATTGATTCTTTACGAATCAGTGCACCGAAATTCAGCTTCTACAAAAGAGTGAACTCTACAAAAATTCCTTACCAGGTTTTTTTAAATGAAGATTACATTAACTCTTGTTTCCATTCAAGAGCAACAGAGGTACTGATGCTATCCTGAAGCTATAATAGGTATGCTCCCTTTCTAAGCAGAGCTGTTTTGCCACTTGAGTTCTACTGTAGGCCCACAAAACAATGTAAAAGTACATACACCAGTAAACCTACAACGATAATAAAATTTTTTTCTGAATATTTATAGAAAAGACTGTCTGTATTGCCCTTCCAGAGAAATCTAATCTCTGGATATTTTCTTCTCAGCAAGAGTCTTTGTGAAGTGCTAGTGAGATAAATAAGCTTGGTGTGATGACAAGTGACAACTTCATATTTACATTTTTTCCTATATTCTGTTGCAAATACAGAATTTCATTTGAATTGCCTCTAGCTCAACAACAACCTGATAATACTTACTACTGACTAGAACTAAAATTCTTTAAATGGAGTTGACTGGTAAATCCTAAAGCTTATTATTTTAAAAGGAATACCTCCCTTTGAGAAAGAATGTCTATTTGAGGTAATCAAAGCTTTTCAAGACTGCTTATTTTTATAAACTACCATGGAAAATTAATCTAAAAACTATGCAAAAACCTAGGTACCATTTTCATCCAGAAAGAATTAATTCCAGCATGCTGTATTTTGAGATATACTGGGGAGACATTCAGATTAACACCTTACATCAGGGTAAGGTGAAAGGAAAAATAAACTTGCACATATTGTAGCATCAAAATCTGTAAATGCTCTCTTCCAGTTCATCCTAAGTGTTAAAAATTCTGGGAACTCTTAAAATAAAACTGTTATTATTGATATGTCTGATTATGCTAAAAAACAAATTTCATGAAAGCCACCTTAATTTAACATTAGCTGAATTTCTTTCAAGACTAAACAATACACTGTTTATAGCTTTTTCTGGAGCAACTACAGAACTTCTCAACCAGAAGAAAAGAACTCTCCTGCTTATTCAAATAAACAGACAGAATGGGTGCTGGCTATATTTTCCTATCTGAAGATTTCAAAAGCAAATCTTCACTGCAATTTTGAGAGACAGTCTTATCATAGTCTTAGAATAAGCTGCTTTTCACACATATATTAACACAAAACAATGGAGTGGGGCATTCCTTGGTGCTTTTCATTTGTTCAAGGATGAGATGTAAAAAGTAACTATATGCTGTAGATAGCTACTGCATTGTCAGCTAACGTCTGAAAAGTGGCAGACAATTCTATATCTTTGAGTACTATGGAGGCTGTACAGAAGGAACTGCTGAAAATTAATTTCTGACTGGGCTTACAATGTTGACACATACTCCTAGCACAAAAAAAAGAAAAATTAAAAAAAAAAAAAAAATCAGCCTTACTGGTCTTTGACTCTTTCTATAAGAAGTTCCACATGAGAACACAGCAGCAGTGGAAGGCTTAATTCCCCACTGCCTGCCACCAGTCCACTCAGCACTGCTGCAAAGCAAGCCGAAACATCACATCTTGGTCTAGCAATGCTGAGCAAGCATTTTGACATCTAAAAACTCCCTCAAGTGATTTGGCTCATGAAAAACCACAGAGACTCACCCATTTTGTGAGTATTTATTGGAGCAAATTCTTGGCTTCTGTGTTATGTAGGGTTTAGTTCTACCTTCACGTGCTCCTGAGCCACAGAACAGACCCAAAAATCGGATGGAAATAATTCCTAATCACATAACCAATTCTTAGTTGCCTATATTCTCAGAACCTGTAATATCAACAATACAATTCAGCATGGTGCTACAGCTTCTTTACACATCTTTATCAGGACACAGCCAGTCACTAACACCCAACTGCTCTATATCAAGGTAGTATCTCCTCAGAATCATTACTGCTTTTCAGGCCCTACGCTGCACTTTGTCTCTTTCTTTTATCCTGAGCATTTCATAAACACGATACATTTAGATACTTCCATCAACTTCATTTCTCTTTCCTCACGGGTGAATCTTGGCTTTGCTGTAGGTTACAAAAGCTTTGCCACATATTTGAGAGCCAGTATTTCATTCCAATTTCTATATTTCATTTCTAATAACTCCTGACACCGAAAATGGCCTGTTAGCTTTCACTGACAGGATCCTAGAAAACTTGCTTAATCTGATCAAGAACTTTTATCTGAAAGTCCTAATTCAAAAATACAAAAATTGCCTCCCTGTGCCTACTAGCACAGCTCTATTTTGTGTCACTTCAATACGTTATACTGTGTACTGTACACAAGCATTCAAGAAATAATAGGAGATGAACAGTGACCAAAGAAATTTAGCTTCGACCTTTCTAAAACTTGCATTAAAATCTCTTTTCCTCTGTCAGCCACATTTGCAGCAAGCTCTACTCATAGCCCAGCTGATGCTCTTTCACACAGGAGAGGGCAGAACATGCGACTGAGCACAGGGGTATTACTTTCACACTACTAGTGAAACCTCATTCTCCTCCAGAGCTAACTGCCATGTTTTCTGGTGCTGTACAGGCCTACCCTGCTGCAATCCTACCACACACAGAAAGTGTTACTTTAGAAGCTGCAGTGACACATTTATTTCTAGCAGTTCAACTCCATAGTGCTCCTAATTTCAGTGGAAGTTACAGCTCATAAACGCCCAAGAGCAGTACAAGGAATATTCGCTGGCCTCAGCTCTCCTTCTCCCTTCATTCTTGCTATTCAAGACATTTAGCTCAAGTCAATCTCTTAAAGAACTGAGAGATTCCCAAAAGAAAACTAAACCAAACTAAGAATGACCATAACAAATAGCTGATTAGTTTAAATGAACTGGTGAACAATTACTGAGACAATGAAGTGATAAAGTAAAATGAGTGAAATAATGAAAACAAGCTTCTTAGCTAATTCTATCACAGTTCTTACGAGATTCAGTTGAATGTGTAAGGTTTTCTGAAAGAGAATGGCAGCAAGCTGCATGAGAAATTTAATATGGAATTCAGTGATATGAGTTTATTTTCTTATAAAATGTTTAGCATTTAAAATCCCTTTCCTGATATTACTGTCTCACATCATCATAACGTTTCACTAGTAAATCTGACCTTCCAGGCTGGGGTTGGCCTAAAAGAGGTTGAGGGACTTTGTTCAATTCAACAGTCATTGGGAGGGCAGAAATTCACCCACTAACATATGCTGGCCTTTCACGTGAATGATTCCTACCACCTGGGAGCTTCTGCAGAGTTACTGAAGGCTTCAGCACTGCCTGCTCAGATAATATTAGTGACCCAATGGAGAGACCAAAATACCTACCAGCGGCACTTTCTTAGCAATAGATTTAAGGAAACTCATCCCCGTGAAGTGATTGCTAACTTTCGGCTAATTATTGGTTCTTTGTGAGGTCCGTATAGCAACTGTTGATTTTGTTTATGTTGCAAAGTATTAATCCCCTAAGATACAGAGACAAGAACTTTTTCTTGGGGGTCTAGGCCTCTCTCCCAGCTAACTTTCAGGGTGCATTTGTTTCTGCAGGGTACATGAACTATTAAAACTAGACAAATCCTTTTGTCACGGCAGCTAATTGGCAAAGAATCAACTAAATAGCCTATAACCAATAAACTGTCCCTACTTAACAGGGACTCAGCTCCTCTGGAGGGAGCAGTACACGCCAACGGAAAACTGGCTGACAGCAGAATCCATGAGCTCGATTTTCTCCTTGCCAGTCACCCTGCCTCTCCATGCACCTGCTGATCACCGACTGCTCACTGGACGAGTGACTGCTCCTTTCACACTGCTAATAAGCATTCATGCTTCTATTTTTAAATAAGATAAAGTCTTTGCTGTTTAACCTAAAACAAGCTACTTCATCACCACATCTCACTCCTTTAATCTATAGTGACAATACAGCCTGTAAATATTTTGAACCAGAGACTGTCTCTTGCTGTCTTTGTACAGCACCTCCCACAACAGGGGACTGATCCCAGCTGGAACCTCTCGCAACTGTTGCCACCAACATGACTGAGCTGAAGTGGTGGGAGGGAAGTTAAGACCATCATTAGTTAGCTTGAATTTGGTTTCTACAGAGGGGTTTTTACTCTTAAGGACTTCCAATCCAAATTCTCCTAGAGCAATATGTTTTCAAAAAAAAAAAAAAAAAAAAAAAAAAAAAATTTAAAAACATCCCCGACAGTTACCAACACAGCAAAGACAGTAATTCTATATAGATGTCAGAGCTTTAAACCTGTGGTCAATCCACAAGTCTACCATTATTTAGTGATAAATCTCTTGATTATAAAGCCAATCAAGAATAATTTATAAAGAACTATATCTTTTTTTACCTATTCAGTCTCCCAGCTGAATATCTCATCTGCTTCAGTACTTTCAGTCTCACTTCTGAATGAGGCTGTGGTCACACATTTCATTGGTATTGTAAGAAACATAGAAAATCATTGTTTACCATCCCCACAATTTTCTTGTCTGCAGTTTGTGATGTTTGTCTGCTCCTTAAGTACTTTAAAATCCTTTAGCTGAGATGCAGGGAGTCACCTGACGCCAATTTTTCCTCAATTTTCTCTTGCTTTTTTGTTTAAACTACTCAATTCACTCATTTGCCTCATCCTTTTTACTTACTAAGTGCTTTCTGTTTATCCTCATGTGTGTTCTTAACAGTGGCTGTTAGGGTCATCCCCCTAGCTTCTTTAGGACACACTGACTTATACCTGAGACTCAGATTCTACTGGAATGAATAATTATATCCTTCTGTTGCTTAAATACCTTCCATAATTGCAGTCAAAAGATGAGTCCAATCAAAAAATCACTATTTTTTTTTTTTTTTAATAACATTTAAATATTTGGAACCACTTTTCTACAAGATCACTGTGCACCTGCACTATCTGGATGCTATTATGAAATCTGTGGGGCATAAACGTGCATTAGCCTGAAATTTATTTATAATGTCTGTCTTGGTTTTGTGAGAGTAACTTCCCCACTCCAAAATCTTCTGCATGCTACTAAATTGTAAAGAAATATCCTTTCACTTTTTTTTTTTCTCAGTGCTTTTTATTCCATTAATCCAAGCAAAAGAAATATTCCAAGTACTACAAATCAAAATAATGCTACTCAAAGATTCCCTGATCCGATTCCACATTATCTCCTCCCACAACAGAAGTCACTGACACAGTGACTTTCAGTATGGTTTGGACTGAGCACTAGGAGACTGAGATTCACTCAGTTTCTGTTCCATACTCTTTAAAAAAGGGGAGAACAATGGAAGGAATCTGATAGAAATGTATAAAATCACGTACAGTTTGAAGAAAATGAATACAGATACATATAACTTTTTCACAATACAGAACATGGGGCAGGATCAGAAATGAAGAAGTAGCCAGTTTAAACAAAAGGCAAAAAAAAAAAATCAACACGATATACACATTAAATTGTGGAACTTGCTGCCCTGGGTTGTTGCAGAAGCTCAAAGTATTACTGGGTTCAAAAAGGGATTATAATTTAAGAATGACACATACGTTTTTGTGGATATTAAACGTGATGGTCTGAATACATCAATCTCCAGCTCAGGATAGACTGCCAAGAATCAAAAACTAAGAAAGTTGCCATATTCCTTACACATTTTCTCTTAAAAAACCTCCCAGCAAACCCTATATTAGTGTCCACTTTCAGAGACAGAATATAGGTTAGACAGCTCTCTGGTTTGTCCTACCATTCTGATGCAAAGGGCCAGAAAGGTAAGACGTCCTAAAGGAACTTGTTGTGGTCAGAGGTCAATTCTGCTAACATGAAAACTGCAAAAGTAGCTTTTTGTGCTCAGTGGTGCAGCAGGAATGCCAAGAGTTGCAATGTCCATAGCCTCTACAATGCCCACATCTGCAATGATTCACAGAAGACACTTCATAAGAGATTGTCACCTACTGAGGATGTTGACTATTACTACCATTTTGTTTCTGAAAGTACAGACATTCAGCTAGAGCAGACTACAGACAATTTAAGTTAACTTTGTATTTAAACCTATGTACATATTCTTGCACGCACGTGTGCATACAACACAGTAACGAATACAAAACCATTCACAACTGCAGTGTTTCATCTTGCAGGTTTCTTTTCATGGAGAAATCCCCCCCAGGGCAGCAGCTTAGTATGAAACATGTAAGATTTCAGAGAAACATCTGTTTTAATCTCAAAGAATCATGCTTTTGTGTAGCTTTGTCCATTAAAAAAACCCAGCTATTAGTATTCTTTGAAGTTGTATTGTACCAACAAATCTGGAATTGAAAAATAAATCTAAGGAAGATACTACACATCACTGCTGAGCCCAGTCAGTTTTTCCTTTGTATATCAAAATGAACTACTTGATGTTTACAAGCCACAAAATGTATAAAATGGTGTACAGTTTTACATTGACACTGACACTAGTACATTATTATTGTATTTGTCAATGGCATTTAGAGCAGTTGGCTTTTTGAAATAAAGCATGTATTCAGTGGAGTATCATTAAGAGCAATTAAATTGCCCTTCATCTGTTTCTGGGACTCTGAGGACTAAAAAGCAGTGTCTGGAAGCTTTATGGGCATTAGCTGGCTTTCTCTTTTGTTCTGTTTAGGCAGCCTTGTCTGTGTTTTCATACATTCGACTCAAAGACAAAAGGATTTCCAGCAATAACCTTCTTCTGATGAAACTCATCTTTATCTACTTCTTCTTGTTTCTTAGTAAGTGATGAAAAAACCTTTATGGGCACAAGATTACTTAAATCAATAGCGACTTCTCCATGCACAGCAGTGCTCAGTTGCCTATTCATCAAAATGTCTGCTTACTGGCTGCACTGACTGTCAGTGGGAACACTCACCTGTCCAAGTACTTAGCTCAGTGCTGTAGTAAACAGAGACCGATTTCTTTATGACACTAAATATTCCAAATATTCATGTTTTCAGGCTTATTGGTACCAGGGGCAAAGCCTGGTTTCTGTATTTGTGATGGCAGCAATACTACGCTTGAAGTGAAGACAGCTGGCAGCTCCTGGTAACTGGGCAGCTTGTTGCTCATATCACAGTAAGTGCCACCTTATCGTCCATCCAAAAAGTGGCTGGTACTTGCTTCCCAGGAAACTTCTCTGAGCTTGCAGGCTGGGCTCAGTCCCAGGTATGTGTCTGTTCAGCTGTCACTGGCCTCCCTGTCCAGACAGCTTGCAAAGTGATTACTACATAACTATGAATTACACACCTTGAACAGTCAGTTCTCTCTGGCAGTCCCACGATCCCCTGTCTGTGCCTGCTGGCTCTTTTGACCTCTGCTCTCTGGACAGCATTTTATATCACACTTATTGGATATTTAACTTCTCATTTTCCTTGCATACTGCTCCAGACAGCCAGTCCAGTTCACGCTGTCTCCATCCTGCCAGCTAATCCCTGCTGGGCCAAGCTAAAGATATGCTCCTGACATACGGTTAGCTGGCAAAAGAGGTATGTGCACATTTTGGTGAACATCTGGAGGGAATACCCCAAGCATAATGATTTTGGCTGCACTATGAGAAGTGCTCATTATTATATCACTTGAAGCCAGCTTGTTCAACTGGGCATTTTCAAGGCCAGGTTAGCGTGCCCAGAGCAATGCAAGCACTGCAAAGAGCTGTCACTGGCAGGAAGAGACACTAACTGGAGTTCCATTAATGCCCAGCTTTATACCCCTTCTCTAAATAGGTGGCACCTGCCAGTTCCCGAAACATCAAAATGTTCCTTACCACAGACTATCTTTTATCAGAAAGAAAAAAAGTCAGGCACATCTGCTACAGAGATGCCAGTCACTCTTCATGACATCCCACAGAATAAGCAAGAAGTTTTATGGAATATCTTGGGAGCATTTGCAGAGGGCATTTGCCCTCCTGTGATCCCAGGAAAAAATGCACATGCTGAACAACTTCATCCCAAGAATTGCATCCTGGGAGACTTTTTGCTATAAAAAAAAGAAGGGATACAAACTGAACTATGAATTGTCCTTATAAAGAACATGGTTCCTTTAGTACACATCAGCAGAAAGCACAACTTTTGGAGAACTATTGGAGGAAGGGAGGGAAAGAGCAGCTAGTTTCTGTTTTCTCTTCAATGAAGCTGAGTTACTGTGGAAATAAATGATGTGATTGACTGGACCATCCTTGTCTGGTTCCTCACTCCTTTTCGCTAGTGAGTGGCAGCCTAGTCTCTAGCTATTAATCAAACAGGCCTTACTTCATTAGCTTCTTAAGTTTCTCCTGCATCTTTTCCCACCCTTGACAGGGGATGCTGTGTCACACAGCAGGGATTTCAGTCAGGTAGGGCAAGCTTTACTCTTCATGTCTGCAACTGACTACATGCATTGCCACCAATGCATCGTGCCATCAGTGAGCCTTATAATCTCATTTTTGAGAGAAAAATAAGGCGGGGGGGCACGGAATGAGAGAATAAAAAGAGGAGAGAGGGAAGGAGACACTCCTCCAGAGAGCGGATTTTAGAAAAAGCATACCTTAAAGAGCACTGGCCAACTTTCTATATGAACATTGAGTACAGAGGAATTCTAAAGAAACTAGCTTCTTAATTTAGATCTCTACTCCAGGAGTACCACATATGAAGGACAACTTGGGAAGGGAAAATAAGAGGACAAGAATTAGCTATCACAACCATTATGTGGCCTGATAAGTTGTACTGGTATGGGGTAGGAGATATATTTTAGCCTTGCAAGTAGCATTTTTGTTGTAGTACAAAACAGTTTATTTTCTTAGATTATTGTTGTTTGACAGTTTAGAAAGCATTTATTTCCTCTGAACAGTCAGCAAGTCTGAGTGCATTATTCTTATTTTTTCCCCTTGCATATACTTATAAGTGAAACAGAGGTCCTGTTAATAGAACACAATCGAGAAGGTCACTGCTGTTACCGAAGGGTTCTGTTACAATATTGAAGAGAGCAAGCAACCTACACAAACAAAGCAGCACCCTTTGTTCCCCAAATAACAAGGGCAAAGCACTATATTCAGATTATTTTAAACCAGCCAAAGAAATCAAACCTTTGTTAACATAGTCCATAAAATTAATCAGGCAAAAAACCTTTCAATTAGGTTAGCAGTCCTCTCACCTTCAGAATTTCAAATAATAAACACAAGAATCACTTAAAAATTCCACAGTGTTGGTATAACACACCTCATAACTCCACAACATATGAAACAGCCCAGGCATTAGCAGCTGACTGCTGCTAAAGCCATAAAAACGGCTTTAGGTGTGACAAGGATATGGCAGTACATGGTATCGTTATTCTTCGTTTCCACTAGATCCTGGACTGCTATCACTAACGAGCATTATTTCTCCAGTTATGCAAATCTGCAAGACTCATAGTTGTAAAAGTTCCACAGCACATGACAATACTCACTTTGCACAATTTTCACCCAACTCGGAGCGTGGCACCATCTTGCAAGTGGGGTTTGTAGTATGGGTGTTTAAGCCCATACTCAGTGCTATGTTGCCTACGCCTTTCCAAGTTACAGCTTTCTACCATCACTCGCAACCGCTAGAAGTGTAATTGATTTCTTGCACAGTCCCATGCGCCTTCCAAACATCTTCACAAACCACCTGAGAGCAGACCTTGAATCCTCAAACTGACTGTGACTCTCAGCGCTTCTGACTTCCTTACTTTTAGGGCCCAATGAACCACGGATACCAGAGGGGCAACAATATGCTCTGGAAATTCACACGTTCTCTGACTCTTTGCAAACAAAAAGAAAAACAAAACAAAAAACCCCCACCAAAACAACAACAAAACCTATGGGAACATGTATGCCAGCCATAATCATGCAGAGGTGGTGTAACTCATTACATTTCTAGTACATTGTAGATACCCTAGAAGTAGCAGCAAGACTGCAGGAGTCCAGCACACATTAATTTGGAGAAAAGAGTAATTTCCATCCCAGAATTTTGAAAAAGGCAGCATATTACACCACTGATCCCAAAATAATTATATCATAGATCTATTAACTGAAGTTTAAAAGCTATATAGCTGGAGAATAGCAAATGCTGAATCTGTAGACAAAAATGGAAGCCTGAACAGACCTGTTAGGAGGGTCTCCAGACTTCAAAGAAATTTTTTGAGGGAAAGCATGAAGATACAGAGGTAACAGAAGATGAAAAAAAATGTAATGTGCATTTATCAATAACAGAACAAGGCAGATTAATCCAAGAAGTGACTGTTTAGAAGACATGGCAGAGCTTCCATCTGAACTTCATCACAACATTTGAATGGAAAGCTGGAAATAAGAAAGATTTCCAGAGAACTGTAAATAAAGCAACTGCCCTAGCTATAGCGAACATATTTGTTGAAAGCAAAGCAAATAGTTCCTAATGGAATCCCTTAAGATCTATGATATTATTTAATATTTTCATCAATTTCTTTGACATACACAGTAGGTGCAATGCTAATGAAATGGGCGGACTTGAGGAAGCGTCATTAGAATAGGGCAGGATTTTTATATATATATTTTATATATATATATACGCACACATATATATAATATAAATTCAATGTGAAAGATAGAAATAAAAGGAAATATGATACTCCAAGGCATGAGGTCAAACATGTAGAGAATAAAAGCAAGAAATTCTACCGTATACTGGGAGAGAACTCATTTTTTAAGACGACAAATGAGAAAGACATACACGAGTTGAAAATTTTCCTCTGAAATGTATTTAAAAAAAAAAAAAAAAAGCAGCTTGCAGATTCTTCATGTGGGATATTTCTAGCAGAGGTAGAGTAGTACTAGGCCAGTATCCAAAGCACTAGTGAGAATGTCCAACAGTGCATGTTCTCCCCCCCCGCTTTCACCTATGCCAGAAACAGCTTACTGAAACTAAGGTACTGGTAAAGATCTTTGCTTGGATGAGCGTGTCTGACCTTTTTACAGACTAAAAAGCTCTCCATTCATTCAGGCTACCACAGTGAGATCTGGGAAGGGATGTGTATATTTTGAGGAATGCCTCATGAACATAAATAAAAGACAGAAAATTATTATTAAAGCTGAAGCCCAATGCTGTCACAAGAACACATGGACAAAAACACACAGGAGCAAACAAAGACTGAAAAGTGCAAGAAGATCCTAACCACATGCATTGCTACCTGTTTGTTTCTTTCTTTGAATTTAGTTGCTGTTAGAAAATTTTATTCTGCTTATTTTAGTTGTGCTTACAATGCCTGAAATACAATGCCCACATAGATGAGTTGCGCATACATAGGAGACTGAAAATTCATTATAATCCAAATGCATGTGCAGATCATACTGCAGAGATCCATTTGGTCTACCATGCGTTTAAACTATTGTGCAGCTACAGCTTATTGGTACATTCTCAGAAGTTACTCCAGAAGTTACTCTTTGAGAAGGACAGGGGGTTTTCATACCAGCCAAACAGCAAATCTACCAAATCAGAGTAATCAGGTTACTACATCAGTGTCAGCAATAAAAGAATAAATCACATGCAAACTGGAAATAGTCTGATACAGAAAGGCCAGAACTCAGCAATGCCCTGGATTCCTGGTAGTCCTGTATCCTATGGCCAGAGATTATCATCAAAAGCAGTGTCACAGTTAAAAGGACTTCTCCGGAGGATAAGGATCTCTGACCCTTTAGCAAAGGCCCCTGGAGCATTCAGGATGAAGACATTTTGTCAGGCAGTCAGATCTTTGTTAAGAAGAGACATGCAGTGCTCTCATAATTCTCAAGTTCCTTCAGTTAGCTTTTATTATTTTCGCTTTTTTTTCACCATGCTAAGGACTCGGTTACACTTCTTAACAGCGACTTCTCATTAACCCCCACCTCAAAACACTGCCTCTTAAAGCAAAGGACATAGCATGGCTTGAAACAGAGAAGTAAAAGGAAGCATGAAGGATGGCAAAAATCAAGAGGTTTCCCGTGCCAGTGCAACTAAGATGTTCATGGATGAAGCCCGTAACTCAAAGAGAGTCAGGCAAGAATGTGGTCTATTCATGGATGGAGGCAGAGCTACAAAGGATTATAAAACAGTGATCTCCCACTTTTTTTATTTAAATATTACTCAGTCAGAAACATTAGGTTTATATAAAGTGTACAATTCAATTCAACCAGCTAGAGATTTCAATACTGTACTCTAGTAGGAATCAAATTTCTAGAAGATCTCAGTTTCATATGAGAAATCAAAATAGAAACTTTAGAGGCATAGAAGTTTTGAGACTTGAATCAGACATATAATTTTGGAAGGCTTCTAGAATGCCTAATTCAAAAGGTTTGTTTAATGGAAATCAGAGATTTAAAGGCTGGAGAAAAATATGGACAGAAAATGCTGATTGAAATGTAGAGGGATAATGCAGAGAGGAATTTCCAAGCTGCAAAACTGCTCAAATCAAGTAAGCTTTGGTGGGGAAAGCTAGACATAGCCACCATGGGTTACATTGCCAAGCAAATAATCTCAGCAACACAGAGATGCATGAAGAAGTCAAAAGTTTCTAGGAGGAACACTGAAAATGTAAGCAGAATGACTGGACAGGCAGAATCAAGAAAGCGTTCACACGGCACAAAGGCAAATCTAAGCACTGTCCTATTTTTGAAAAGAGTTACTAAATTTGTGAGAAACCAAATCATTTCACAAAAGTTGTAGACAAGAGAAAGTGATGCTCTTAAAAAGGCATACAAAATACTTACCCTGCAGAGCAATAAGGATCTAAGCAGGAGTAATGAATTCTTTCTGGGACTTTGTTAGAAGACAAATAGAGCTTAGGATTGGAATACAGCCTTGAACAGCATAATTATATGATTGAGGAGCTGGTAGTGCCCCTTCAAATGCAAAGTATAGAAGATGCACATTCCTGATGACCAGGCACACCACATCCATTCTGGGTGTGGGTCCCTGAACATCAACAGGCCAATTAGCTGTGACTGCACATCAGGCTCCCAAAAGAAAAGCTATTGCATAGAGTTGGTAGTGGCATGTGACTAAGGACAGCTGAAAGAGTCTTGCACACAAAGTACGTGATATGAGAGGTCAAATATTTTGTCCGAGGTCACTGGACAGCCCCACTTACCAGATACCATACCTCAAGACTACATCTGTCTGGGACATGGAAAAGGACAAATACAAACTCAAGAAAATTTTCCTCTCAGTCTGTAACAAGTTTTGACCCCACTAGAAAATAATATGCAGAGCTATTCAATAGCTTTGATTCTGCAGAAGCTTTACTCCACAAAAACTTTCTGGAAACCTACAGAAATTTTGTAAAGTATTTTTGCATGGGATTTATTTTCCCTGATCTTCTTATATAAGCTTATGGTTTCCATGCTGCAAACATCATGGATGGTGTAGCAAGAACACTACATTTGAAATGCCAGATTGCTTGGACATTGAATTCAAAGAATTTTTTCTCTCTAGCTATTAGCATCTGAAAGCCCTGCCAGACTTGGAGAAATGCCCTAATTTATAGAAGTCCTCTGTTTGGTTAATGGAAAAATACACCCTTTTGCCCCCAATCCAGTTTGGTGTGTGAAAGCATAGACATTTCATCCCAACAGAGCATCAGAGCACAACGCTAAATTTTGTACACTTAGCATGATTACTTTGCAATTATGGCATATGTATTATGGCAAATCCCAAATAAATTATGAACTCTGTACATTACAAAGGCACTGTGAAACACTGATTGATTTAGACAGTTTGTAGTTAATTAAGTTCATTTCCAATTCCATCTCTTCACACAATTTCAAAGCATTCTGCATTGAAAGCCCATTTTCAATTAGTAAGGAGGATGAAACAAAAAAGAATTAATTATAAAAGTGGCAATCCCCATTTAAATCTTCATAGTGCAGCAATTATTTATGTTAAGTGTTGAGAAATTGGAGAGTTGTACTTGTCTAATACAGTTTTTTCCTTGATGTATATCTCATATATATTAAATCTGTACAAAGTAGTGGCATAGCATTTTTTAAAGTAAGGACTAAATTATTGCTCACAAACTTGTACAGAGCTCCAAGAGGTAGAAAAATGTCTGTGCTTGGCTAGAGCCAATTAAGTGTCTTGGCTTGATTCTTCTCACTGCTACCGCACTCTTACCCTAAGGTAATTCCACTACTTGGACTAAAGCAAACATCCCCATTGAAAAAGTAGCGAAGGAATACTAATACCAGTTGAACTTTATGCTGGGGAATGACTACCCAAAAGCAGTTACCCAGTTTTATTCTAGTGTGTGATGCTGTTCAAAATGGTATAAACCACTATTGCACGTTACCACAGGGAAGAACAGGCAGGAAAGCCTTCAGATACCCTTTTCTAAAATCCTTTGCATGGGTATGTGCTCAAATCTTCACACCTGGTCATCATTTTCAGATTTTGGTAATTAAAGAACCTTACACTATCTCTTTACAGAATAGGTCCAAGCACCCCTTACCAAACTGCTTTTAGAAAGAGGTACAACTAACACCATGCATTGAACTTTTGGGAACACGAGCAAAAAAAAAAAAGGGGGGGGGGGCATTCCTTGAATTGCTGATGATATTCTACAAAACAGACCTTCTTTTAGCACATGAATATCTTTCTTCATACGAGCCAAATACCTCCAATGCCCATTAAAAAGACAGCAGAGGAAAAAACGAAATGTATTTAGTGGTGCCATTTAAAGATGGCATATCTTAATTTACTGATTATACTGTCTTCACCTCTACCAAAGACTGTCAGCCACAAACATGACACCAAAATGAATGATATGGTTAGTCGTAACTGCAGATGCACAGTGCTGTAAAACAACTTTGTTAACTTCATTCACTAGATTTTAAACTGTCATCTATTGGTCATTTGTCATTGGCATTGACTTCCTGCTCTGCAGCCAAGATTACTGCTTTAACCACCGGCGCGTGCTTCATTGCCTGATTCATGGTTGGCTCATTCCCTCTGTCCTTTTCTTTGCCATTTTGGTAGCAGGCTTGGTAACAACACAGCAACAGTGGAGCAGGAGGAGGAGAATGATGGGCACTGGAAAACAGAGTAAATGATTCAGGGAAGGTAGAAGAGTAGGCAATATGGAAAAAAACCCAAAAAGAGTTAAAATAGAAAGTAGCGCTTTATGAGATGGGGAACATAACTTAAAGGGAAAAAAGATAAAGTGAAACAAATGCAGATAAACAGCCTTGCAGCTGCAAGAATGAATGCAGATTTAAAAAAAAAAAAAATATATATATAGAAAGGAGAACAGTACAAATCTTCCATGTTCCTGAGCTGCCTGCAGTATTCTGTGATGTTCTCAGCTCTCACCAAGCATTGTAAGAGGGAAGAGTCTGTTCCTCACGCTACTGGAGGTGTTTTAAAGTGCTGTCTTCAACATATCAGAAGATAATTTATCTTAGACAAACCTGGGACTCTATGCTGGGGCTTTCAGATATGGCTAGAGCTCACAGTCAGATACAGACAAGCTGTACCCAATGACACCATGAAAAAGGGTATAAGAGAATCTTTGGGGGTATTATGAGATACACTACAAAAAAGTTTCCTTGCTTTCTTCTCTTCCGCTTGTTTTATTTGTTTGAAATTGCCTCCAATTGAGAAAAACACTTAAGCCAGTATGAAATTTTAACCAAATGTAGAGATCCATGGAAGATGATTTCTACCAGCAGCTTATTAGACGGTATTTCAAAATAAGTACTTTACACAAAGGAAGTTACATTTATGTCATCCGGATAGAAAAATATCTCATCAGTGGCACAATATATTTTTTCTAAATCTAACTGTACAATCACTGGAACTACAAATTTCTTTTTTTTTTTTTCTTTTTATTGTAATGAAGGACAAACTATGAGAAATGTGTGTGAATTTCTTTTAAACACTCATGCTTACAGCTGCAAACACACCTAAGTTGTTTGCTGAATCAAGCCATTATGCAGTTGACTCTTACTATCAACCAGCATGGGCTGTTTTCTTATCAACGCGATGTATGGTTTCAAAATATTGCAGTGGTTTACTGTGATAGAATTAACAGTATGAACCAAGGTGTTACACTTCCCATTTCTAATTCCCATAGCCCTCCTCATGAATAACTCCTATTATTCCCACATCTCCCCAGTATCCATAATTTTGCTCAGCTACTTCTGCCCATTTAGTATTATGAATTCCTTTAAATACATCCCACCAGGTGATGCAATATCACATCCACAGAGAAACGAGAGTTATGACCATAGCAACCATCACAATCTATTTTAATTGACTCTAACTACTGATCTTGAATAACGTACAGCCTTGACAGTGATGTCCTCACTGTTTTAGGTTAACTTCAGAAAAGCTTCGCAATTCTCCCTGTCAGAGACTGAAAAGTCTATTAACCTGAAAGCCAAATGCCAGTTTATTTTTTTTTTTTTAATGTTTTCAGAAAGTTCAGGTTTTTAGGTGAGGAGGAATACACACACACCTATTTTTTAGAACTGTAATGGCTACCATGCTTTCCACTCAAAAAGACAGGCATGCCAATAACCAAGGAACGTAATCCAACGTTGGTCCTCTAACAGTCAAGAAAGGTGGCATACATTTTACTCAGACACCCAGTTTCAAAGTGAAATTTGTCACTAGCTTAGGAATATGTTTTCCTGCATTTCTATAGAAGTTTTCTTCCTTAATGTAGAAAAAACCCTGTAATTTTGATACCCCATTTCTACACCTTCTGGCACCTGAACACATGGCGGAGCCAACACGCAGCAGTTACAGCCCGCTGGTACAAGCGGTCTCAGCCACACCAGCAGCCTGCATGGCTAGACCCTGCGTTGGTCTTGCACTGGTAACCCAACAGTAGTACTTGTATATTCCTCTGACATAGGGTGCAAGAACTTTTTCTTTTGGAGACATTTAGCCATCAATTCATATAGATAGATAGAGAATTTTTAGGATATATAGGTATCTATATTTAGAATATATATAGAGAGAAGATATTTATCCTTTATAAAATTCAGGTGCAACTGAAACAGCAATAATGAAAAGATACTGGGGAAGGAAGTCTTGGAATCAAGCTCACACTTGCCTAGTTTTGAGGGTTTCTGTGTGCGCGTGCATGCCTGCATGTAGGGGGTATTATTTTGCCTTTTTTTTTTTTTTTAATCGCATTTATGTTACTGACATTGAGGTAGTCAGTAGGCAGAGAAGCTACTTCTAGGCTGGTTCCCCTTTAGGAAAGTTAGAAAAAAAAACAGCTGGCCACAGAAAATCTCTTCAGGATTCAATATTTTTCACACGGAATTACCTTCCTCAGCACTTGACATCCATTTGGAAACTGAATTCGAAACAGAATGCAGCAATAAATTTGTAAAGGAGCATCCTTTGGCCATTTAATAGACAAAATCAGTGCTTTAGGACATATACAGGGTTGCCTATGGATTTCTTTGGAAAATTCAAGCAGCTGGGGTGTGGGGTTTTTTTGTTTTCTTTTAATGCAGAGTCCCAGATGGCCTGGAACTGCTTTCACAGTGTGTAATACTGCTGCAATTAGAATCACAGCCACTGGAATAATACCACCCTTGAGAGGAAAATAAGAAGCTACTGACTTTAGGGTCTCAGCCACCTTCATCCTTGATTTGAATTAGCTCAAATCTGATGTGGAAAAGAAAGGGGGAGGGGGAGGAGAACAAATGGTTTTAAGAAGAGTCTTTCTGTTTAGTTAACAAGTAAAGGCTAAGACAATGACAGTGCTAAATACTGATAAGCTTACCCTCAAAGGCCAAGATAGTCAGAACACAGCAGTTATCTGAAGACTGAATTAATTGCCCATCAATTTATCACTTTGCATATTTATTATTTTCAGATAGAAGTTCACATCTTATTTCAATAGTAAGATCTCAAACATACACATACCTATATTCAACAACTTTGAGAAAGACAATAAAAAGAAAAATCACACTGCCATTCTGAATGCTGCAGCTGAAGCATAGGACCATGTTCCTGAGTGTGTTAGGAGTGTTTCAGATCTGTTGCCCTGCAGGGATCCTGTCACTGTTCCTTCTGAGCCTAGTAATAGGAGATGCAGGATTAACAAAGGGGATCAGGCCGAGGGTCCAACGAATATGGGCTTGACCATGGACTATACCATCGCTGGCTCAGTAAAGTACTAACTGAGCTACAGGTAACCTCTCCTGCATAGGACGCCAGCCAAAAGAACAAGGTCCAGTATTTTTATGATACAGATTAAAGTATTTTCAGCTAAGGAAAGCCTGGGAGTTAGCTGAGAGAAAGAAAAAAAAAGTCAGGGTTACCAACAACACTGATTTTCCTGACCCTTGAATAGTCAAGAGCTTTCTTCAGAGCAAAGTAGCTGGAATGATGCTAATAAGCAGAAAATATCAACAGTCAGTTCTGCTTTTTAACACATACATATTGAATCTTTAACCCACATGTACAACAAACAGACAGACCTCCAAGGATATTAAATCATAGTACTTTAAAATTTAAATTAATATTAAAATAGGTACATTAAATTACAAAGGTTGACATTTCTGATTATTTACATTAGCCATATTGGGAAAAAGTATCTTAGCTCAAACGTCAGAGAGAGGGAGCAAATTCAGAGAGCTCTGTATAAATATACTGTTATTAATGTCAATATACTTCTTATTCACAAAGGGAAATATCATTCAGGACAACCAAAGGTTTAAAGTGAATTAGGTTTATTCTCTTGTATTAGAAGATGGTACATGTATTTTATATGTAAGGGAATTTATATACTAAACAAGGTGTGCCAGACCTGGGCATTTTGTGTTCAGAGATGTAAATATATTAACTTTTTGATCAAAATATAGACAAAATGGCATTTAGTGTTGGCTAATTTGGAACTACACAGAAATTTATGGGCCTACTAATTCATAGTAATGTTTCTTCTTAAAATAATCTGCTTAGGACATTGCAGAAAAAAAAAAAAATTGTAAAGCAAGTGAGAAGAGAAACTAAATTATCGAAGGTTTACATGACTAAGCAGTACTTTAACTGAAATTTTTAGAATTTTTTTAATTTTTATTTAAGTCAAGCTGTTGTAAGAACTGATAAATACAGTTTTCAAAAAAACTTTGTTTCACACTTACACTTCAGCATCTCGCTTCCATATTTATTTTGAGTGGAAACTCTATTGTTGATTGCTTGAAGATCAAATCTTTTCTTCTGAATTCCACGCAGTGGAAACAGAGCTCTCAGCACACACTAACAACAGGTTCCAAACAGGCTATAACAACCAGCACATGTACCTTAAGAGTTACCTCTATATGTATGGTTTGGTTTTTTTTTTTTTTAATATATATATATTTAAAAACCCTAATGACAAAGCCAAGATGGCATTGCTATTTTTCTCTGACTGTTCCCACAAAAATGTATGTACACCCCTCAGATTAGTAAACAGACATTGGCATAGGGCAGAAATTTTATGAGATATTTTGAGGAGTTGCTTTGGTTCAAATTGGAATAAAACTTCAAAATACCTAAGTTTTCCTGAGGAAAATTATTCCACAAGTGTTTATTTTAGACTGAATTGTATTACTACTTATCATTAGATAATCTGGAATTTAAAACCGTAAGAAAAAGAAGAAAATCAAAGTGAAAAGACACTTTGCAATGAAAATTGCAATACTGAACATTTTGGCATTGCTTTTACTAGTTTTCCTGTAAAAATTAAATTTTGGAGAAGTCAAAGTAATCTTGCAAAGCATTTTTACTTCAGTAGATCCGTACTCCTCAGCTGCCAAAAATGGTTTGAATAAAGAATAACAAGTATTAAGAAGCCATACATTTACTCAGCCTAGTGCCTCTGAACATCTCAAAACATATCAGAAATATAACTGAATCAAAGGTGGAAGGCAAAATGAAAGTAAACCCCTACAACACTTCTTCCTTTTTGTCTCCTAGCAGCCTATGGAGAACTAAAAATTACATCTATGAAGTGCAAAGTTCTTAAAGCTGAAGAGTATTTTTGAAAATTGAAATGAACTGTCACTGATAATCTTCCCCATCGCTGCAGCTATCTTTGTTGACTGAAGGAGGTGAAGCAGTCACTAAGTAACCTAGTAATCTATCGTATTACATCTGCTGTATAACCTCTGCCACAAAGTTTCATGACAAACCTAAATGAAAATATTAAACTGACTTTTACTCTTCACAACACAAAAAAGTCTTCCCAATTTGAAAGATCCAGAAACCAAGGTTCTTAAATGGGAATACAACTTAAACTAGCCAGCTTTATACTGGTCTGGCCTCTTGCAGTTCACGTAACATGGTACAGACATTGGTGCTTTCAAGATAATATTGTAATCTCCTCCCTTCCTTGATAATTACACAAGACTATTGATAAAGAGATGATTTGTCATAGGAAAACTGAGTTTTTGAAAAATCTGTAATACAAGTGCCTGTGAGACCTTCAGTTAAATATAAAGGGTTTACAATATTGCCAAATACTGTGTCTACAATTATTTTGACTTCCAGTTTCATGTCCAACACATACACTTGCATGGTACTTACCACCATATAAAGCCTCCCAGTTAATAGGATCACTTCACTAGTATGTACGAAAAAAAACCCCAAACTTCTTATATAATATCTTGAGTTCTAACCAATTTTAAGATTTATTAACAACAAGAGTGTTTAAAACAACCTGTATTCTAACTCCACCATTTTTTATTAAGTAGTACATAGTTAAAAAATAAAATAAAATCCTTAAAAGCATGCCTTTGAGCACCTGGCAGACAATACAGGAGTTTACAGAGCTGTTTTCAAATTGTTGTTAACTCCCTTCCTCTCTATTTCAGTTTGGAAAAAATTGAACTTCTTACTGAAGATACAAACACATTTATCAAGCAATAACCATGTTACCATGTGAAAGAGTTAAGGCCATTACACATCCTACTATAAGAGGTGAAAAATCTGTTTTTCTACATGGTGCTGGGCATTAAACTCTTCCAGCAAATTCAGCAATCTTTCTTGAATTCCTACTTCCCCCTCCCCCCCCTTCTTCAATGTGAAGATTTTCCTCAACAGCTTCAAAGCTACAAAGCAAAAAAGTCTTAAAATGAGAATTTTTTCCTTCTCTATTGCTCAGCAGGTATTCTGCAGTATAATGCCACATAGTGCCACTTCAGGGAGATTCCTTATCTAAATTAGATACTGTAATAAATTACAAAAGCTGGATTGCAATGGAGCAATCACCATGAAAGGCTCAGAGTAAGTTCGAAAAATAACTTTTTTTACGGTATTTTTGCTATAGCTTTCTCGAGTGTATTTGGAAGAACTGTTTAAGGCTCTATTTTCCAACTATACAGGCAAAAATATATTTAAACTAATCCTATCTTTTTTTGTTTCTTTGTTTTGTCCATGCACACTTGGCTCTCCTGCTTTGCTTCTTCAGCTGAAGAGCAAGTGCTTACCGCAGTGACCCTACTCATCAGAGTCGTAGCAGTGATGGAGAAAGAAACAAGAAAGGTGCAGACACTGAAAATTCTGTGCCACTCAGGAGCTTCTAAGGAGCAGGCTCCCATCTGGGTATTACGTACTGCTCAGGTCACACAGAATTCAAGGCAGGGGAGTTAAGATTTAGCGTTTATACCATAATCTTGAGAAAGCCTCAGCAGCTTCTCCTAAACGCACACCAATAACGGAACCACTGCACAATCACTGCTACTGCAGTGACCCTGCATCAGGGAATAGAGGAAATCCTCTATTATCTTTGTGATCTGCTTTGACTGCTTTATAAAACTGAAGAAACACAAAGCACCTATGTATATGTAAGACCAGAGAATTGGAACCACTGCTTCCGCTTAAATCAACAGCTGAGCTCCCATTAATGTCAGCAGAAATAAGACTAGGTCTCCTGTTTCTTAACAACCTCCTCAAAATAACGGCAGCAACAAGCGTGAGATTGGGCTGACAATCATTTACATGCAAGTGTGACCTTTTTACTCAGTGGTGACATTTGTATCCTATTAGCAAAATACTGTATTGTATTTAAGCAATAATCGCATTTTCTATGGAGACAAACGACATGTAAATCAATAAGTGACGATGCTGCAGGCCAAGCACATTATTGATTTTCAGTCATGTTCATCTCTGAGCTTAATGCTGAGAAAATACCGTATATGCTATGATTTTTTACAAGTTACATCTTTTGGGCCAGATAGAAGTTTTCTGAGAATTAAGAAAGGTTTTCTCCAGTTGAGAGAGAGGAGGTTAAAGAGGAGTGAGAATTTAACAGCTGTAATCGAAGTTAACAGACAGTATCTTAAAAGCAAATGCGGAATAGATCAATAAAGGCTTGTATGACACCCTTGTCATCTACTCAGTTGTTAACAGTTGATCAAACTATGCATGCATATAATCTGTATTAAACCAGTGGTTAAATGTAGTATCACGCACTGAAACAAACAGAAGCTTTACAGAAATCTCAGTGAGAACCATTCTTACTGCTTTTGCCCTTCATGAGAAAAATCAAATTATTCAAAATCCACCACAATAGGTCCCTGGCAAGTGGCAGATATGGAGAAGGGTCTTCCTGAAACATGAATAGTGTGTTTCCGAATTTGCTTCATTTTTCAGATGACAACACAAATTAGAAATTTTAATACAAAACTAAGAGAAGGGAATTATCTCCCTGTTTTCCTTTTATAAATAAATAAATCAAATTCAAGGGTCAGATTTTCATGGGAACAGGCTGTGAGAAGGCCAGGATTCAGAGGAACACAGCTTTAATTTAAGAACCAGGCTGTCAGTTATTAAGCACATTGTATTCTGTTACTTAAATGAGAACTGTGGTTTTAAACAAATTAGTTTTTAGAAAACACAAACTTAAGTAGTTTGCGATTCCTCAGTTCTGTTACTACAGAGAGAAAAACAAGAAGAGTCTGGAATGAATTCCCTAACGGACCAAAAAAGTGATCACTACCTGGTCTCTGGGAGACATGCACAAAGTGGTCTGAATCTCCTAAAAACAGAGCAGCAAGTGAAGAAAAACTTCGACACACAGGCACTCAGCCTCAGACGTCCTAGGAAGATACAAGCAATCTTAGCTAGCAAAGGTACCAAGTCATCGTTTGTGAATATGAGACAAGATGTTTAGCTGCTTCTCAGGGTCACAAGAAATAGTAAATTAATTACACTCTAACTGGTATGTTTTTGCAGTAAAAGCACTGACTTTTTCTAGATCTCCTCCTAAATCATTAATAAGGTCATTCACTGAGAATATTTTAGGAGACTTAGTCAGCCTGATTTAGGATATTTTTCCCATAAATTTCTGTGTGACAGCCTTGATTTAAGATTATTCTGTTTTTAAGTTCTTTCCTGTGGTTGAGTAAATTATGCGAGAGAAAAAACTCTTAACACTGTAGCCATAACATCAACAAGGGGGGTTCACCTACTCCTCTGTGTGAGGAATAATCCTGCAGTATTTTTTCATGCTGACCAAACCTTTCTATACAATATAAAAGGAGCAGACACAGATGTTAATTTCCTCCACAATGGCCAATTTTCCTTCCACTACAAGTTATTTTGAATATGGATTATACAATCTAAATGCAGTTGTTCAGTATGTAAGACTCCATAATATCCTACAGTTGAACCAACAGGTTAAGACACTTTTCATCTGGCTGCACTAAATTATTGATCCACTGGTCCCTTTTTCAGATTTTTAAATCACCCAAACAGAAGGCAAAATAAATGGATTAAGACTTTTCCAGTCTCAGTGAGAAAATATATGTAGGTAGTTTGAGTCCCAACAGTAAAAATAATCACATAGAGTATCTTACAGTAATCCATCTGATTTTGAATTAACCACTCAAAAAGCAGTTTATTTTTAAAATATATTTTTAGTTTGCTTGGGAGTTGACTATATAAGTCCCATCTATCAATTCCTGCAGTTTGGGTATTACAGTATGAATAATATATGCCTTTGTCGTGTGAATAAGATAACAGCCTTCACTCTTCAGCGCTCTACATTTCGTGTTCCAAATGTGACATAAAATAAAATTTTCCTCGAGTAGCTGAAAAGGAATTTAGAATAAATGAATTATGAATACATCAACGGAGACAGACACTAATTTTTTAAGAAAAAAATAAAGAATACTAAGCAAAATATCAAGAATTATTTATTAAATTCAGTGAGGCCCTCATAAGGGCCTAAAGATTTAGCTGAAGAGTGGCATTTTCTCAAAAACACACTTGAATACCTGCACTTAACATCTTTTTAAGTTACCACTTCAAAAGTTTCTTAAGCCCTTATGAGCCTTTTCAATAGCCAACAACAAACATACCCCTTGACTACCTGCAGGTGTGAATTCAGATGAATTCAATTCTAGTCACCTTGTCTTATTTTCAAAAATTTTTTGCTGTATTTTATTTATTATGGAGGCTCTGGCAATCTTCTCCAAAGCATCAGGAAACCACATCTGTTAAAAACAGGTTCCAAAGCTGGGCAGAACACTGATATCACCCAATACACCAGCTCCCGAGTTTCTGTTTGGCAGAATCATGATTTCTATTTCTGAAACAATTCAAATAATACATTTAAGTATCTGTTTCATTGTTCATAATGCAGCACTACGGATCTGCCTGGATGCTAACTACAGTACCACATAGCTTTGGCAGCGTAAATAATCATGAAAAATTGTGAACTGACAAGAACCACGATCAAGTGATTATTTGGCCCAGAATGTATGACTGAAACCTTCTCTCTATACATTTTTGGCCTGTGGCCTCCCTCCCTCCTTTTTCCTTATGTTCTTAGAAAGAGTAAAACAAAATCTTAGCTTTCCCATTTTTAATTACCCCACACATACTACTTTCTTCTCATGCCAAAAAGGAACTGGAGCTTTATTTTCACAGAAGAGTCGGGAAGAAGGCCAGTACATATTTGTTTTGGACCAAGAACTGTTTATTTTTCTGACTTGTTTTTTCCAGGTTTTAACATTTGGGCACATGCAGTTTTTTGGACTGTCACATGCTTTTTGGACATGTCACATGTTTAAGACAGATCTGTGTTTGATGTATGGCTAAAGATTCATAGAAAGAGCCAGGAGTGGAAGAGTCAAACAATTACAGGCAAAATTAAAGGGGTTCATGGTGGGGGTGAGAGGGAAAAGAAGAAAGCAAGAGGGGGTTGACCTTTTTTTATTTCAACTTCACATAGCAACAAATGCAAGAACACTGAAAACATTAGAAGTGTCAACATTTTCAAAAGAAAGTATTTGGATTTATGTTTTAAAATGTTATGTATCTTCATTTTTAAAGGCTTAAAACAGTAAAATGAGGTATTTCAGAAAGAACTGTATTTTCTAGTAACCCAAAATGATTTTCAAAATTATTTTTCTTTTCCTGAGGCAGAGAAAAATGCAATTTAGGATAACTCAACAAAACTTTCTTGCTGCCTTCTCCTCTGGTAAAATCAGCAATCTAACAGCATAATTTATGCACACAGATGTAATCGGTATCTCTACGGACCTGCAAACAGCACAGCACTTTCCAAAAACCTTGCGAGCAAGCCTTGGCCTGGTGGTCACAATGAGAAAGCAGCCCATCATTTTAACAGCAATGGGCTTTGGCTTTTAATCTGTTATGGGAAAGAAAATGTCCTTATTTCAGACAGAGAATTCAGTCTTCAGGCCTTGGCTTGACCTTTAAATCACAAGGAACCTGAAGAAATGCCACAGATGGATAATGGTTAATGATGTTCACCAAGGCGCAGTGACATCATACTTAAAGAAACAAAGCCATACTCCTGCACTCTTCTGTTATCCTTGTTAGAACTGGAAAGTCACAAGCACTAAGTAGATGATAACATTTGTTTTAAAGGAAATGTTAATTGAAATTGGCATGCTGCTGCTCACAGCTAGGAAAAGGACCCCAAGAGATCAGCAGAAAGGAAAAGAAAAAAACTGGTGAGAGAGCTTTACCAGATGAGCACTGACTCTCAGCCAACGATGGGGAGGGCTCCATGTCTGATAATCCATTTTTAACTACAGCAAGATTAACTTTGACCTGAATAAAAAGCCATTTCTAAAGTGCAGAAAGCCTATTATCTGCTCGTCTAAGCATATGAGTGGGAGGTGAAGAAAACAGTCACATAAGATCTACATTTTCTTAATTATTTTTTTTTAAACAGATACTGGGGCCTGAAAATCTCAGAATAAGAAAAAAAGAAATAAAAATATTCATTTTAATGCATGACATGTAATGCTTATCACTTAATCATTTCAAAGTGCCGACAGGTTTAATTACAGCCTTCAGTGGCCCAGCAAGATGAATAAGTCATGAATCTGAACACCCAAATACAAATTGTGAAAGTTAGCTTTCTCCTCCCCTCCCAATGCATACTGGATCCCTTAGAAAAATCAACATATTTTAACACCCATTTTTAAGCAGAATACTAAACTAAACCCAATGAAGTCTTTGTTAAAAACTGTTTCTGTAGCAGGGACCAAAGTTTACTTATAGGCAAGCAGTAACCTAAATCAGCCTCACTCTGCATTAGTTACAGCTTTGTAAAACAGGAGCTTTACAGGGCTGGGGGGACCCTATAGATACTGAATAGCAGTTATAAACAAAAGATTCAGATATCTGTTACTGCAGTGACTGAGCAAGCAGACAGACAGAAACATCTCAGAAAGCTCATTACAGCGGCCTGCCAAGCCTAAGCACTGGCATGCCTACGATCAAGAAGCGTGGCATTCTTCCCAGGGATAAAACTGCAGGGGGAAGACCTCTTGCAAGTTTTTTTTCTTTTTTCCTGCTATGCTCCATCTCACAGGTATCCTGCAGGCATGAATAACCACTAAGCCTTAAGCTGCTCATTTCCCCAGGAGCTTGTTTATTCATGAACACCTACATGTTTATCTAAGTGCTTAATACACTTCAAAATTTACGAACACCGGAATGTTTTGAGGAACTGCACTTAAGAACCCAATCAATGAAAAAATCTTTCACTGACTTCGGTAGTAAGTCCAATTTCAAAGGTATGAAACACCATTCAAGGTAACTGCTTTGATCCAGCAACTATTCTCTGATAGTTTGAGGAACACGGTAGATTTTTTGTTTTCTTATTACAACTTGGAGAATAGCTGCTGGCCTTTGGGAAACAACCTGCTGGGCAGCAGTTACAGAAGACTGGTCTGCATGTTCAGTTTTCAAAACAGATTTATTCACATCTCCTGCCATGAGAAAAATCAATACAACTACAAATAGAAGATGGTGTCAAAGTCACAGCCCCATGGCAGCCACTCTTCGTAGGGTTAGATCCCTTGCCAATGTAGGTGGCCTTGGCAGCTGGACAATTCACTTCCTTTGTGCAGCAGGGTTACCCCCTTCCCCAATCCTTGTACTGTTTCACTACTTCCAGATGACAATACAGCAGGAATGAGTCTGACCCCAAACTCACATTGTTCAGTAGGATGCCTTCATTTATTTTAAACTGGCTACCAGTGAGATTTCCCTGACTTCTGTTCTCTCCTTCGCTCTTCTGCTTTGCTCTTCTTCACCATGTGAATGGGAATGCAAAACAGCGGTCTCTCTCCCTTCTTGTGCTCTTTTTGCTCTCATTGGGTCTACTCCTGTTTGTAGATTAGATCTTGTTCCAATGGCTATGTGTGTGTAATTGAAAACCCACTTCCCTCATTGCAAGAAAAAAGCCTCCTTACAACAACTGGCATCTCCTAAGCCATTCCAATGACTTCCAGTAATCACTAACGAATATGAAAATATTGTCATTATATAAACACCTCCTCCCTGAAAAAACACATGTAAAAATACTTATGACCTGAGACAAAGTCTTGCAGGTACAGAAAAATAAGTGAATTTATTGTTAACATCAAAAATAGTTATATGAATTACTCTGAGTATCAACACATTTTTTTCCTTCCTTTTCATTACATTCAAGTTGATTAGCAGTTGCGATATCCATTGTTTAGAGAAGAGATAGGACACACTTTGCTGCAGCTCGTTTCTGACCTGAATGGGATGTCTTATTTCAAATGTGAATACTCAGTATTGTTTCTTTCCACAGTTTTTGATTCAGCAGCAAAATGACGCTTTTAAAGGAAAAGGAAAGCCTAAGACCCATACAGAAAAAAAAATGGATGCATTAGAGCTATGGAAATAATTTATTCATACCCTAGTGTGCAAGAGCCACTCTCAGCCAGATATATGCGTATGACAAAACTCTTTAGGAAATCAGCTTCTATAATAGAACATATTTGGAAAGGTAAAGCTGATAACCTATCTGAGGTACATTCAATGGGCTTCTTCCTTTAAGCTTTTATAATTACAGCATTAAATTCTATGCTTTTTAATGCATTAGACACACTGAGGACATAGGACACTCAGTCAACGTTATATAGAAAGAAAAAAGTGATGTCTTCACAAAAGAACTCAAGAGTGGAATTGGCTTATATTGTACATACTTGCACTGAGCTTCTTTCTGAGAAATAGGAAGAGGGAGAAATATTGATAAAGAAAAGAAGGATCACCTTTTGCAATATTAGGTCTGTTGACCGTTTCTTTCAAATACTACTTTTGACCATGTTTTATTTTGATGAATATTAAATGTGGCTATGTGGAGAAATTAAATTAGTTGGATAGAAAAAAGCTAGCCCATCATCTTCAAAAGCTGCAGTCCTATAAACAGGAACCTAAGCTTTGACACAGGCACATAAACGGAAATTCATCCCAGAGCAAGAATTAAGAGGCTCCCGATACAGAATAATTAGAACCTTATGGAGGGGACAGGTTGAGAAATCAAAAATGCTTATGAGGTTACATAGTTTCCAAACAGATGTCAAGGTAAGGGTTTTCTTTTAATCTGTCTTCTAAGATGGTGGAAACTGTGCATTTCCCACCTGCGATTGCCTGCAATGCTTTTTATCACTACCTTACTACCAACATTCATTTTCCTTTTTTATACAGCTCTGAGGGGAAACAGCAGTTACTCTAGAGTACAAAAACAATTCATCCACAGAATACAGTATACAGTTCTGAGCATCTTGTTGAAAGACTGAAATTATCACAGCTCTGATCACCTTCCAGTATCTGGGGGGTGGGGGGAAGTACCTTTCCAGAGATCAGAACAAATATCACGTGTGCATTTCAAAAAGTCCATCTTAAACTTGTGTTCTGAAATAAGGGGTTAACAGAACAATATTTCCATTCAGTTTCTCGCACTTCCATTATGCCATCAATTATTATAGTGCCATCTTCTAATCGGAATTTAATCATGTATTCAAATTGGTGAGCAGAGTCATTTAGCAGCCACAACAAATTGAGCTCAGCAGGCTTTATTTCAAGAACTACAATGGTGTCAAGTGGTCAGTCCTTCATTTTTAATTTCTGGATATACAAGATGCAAATTGCATGGTCTCTCATTCTAACACACTCTTAACTACGGGTAAACAACATTATCAAGCTGGGGATGGGGCAGTTTGGATCACAAAGAAAAGATTTATTGTATTATAGAAATTTTTTATCTTCATTGACCACTGTCACGTCTTCCTAATCAGAAAAGCAAATACCAGAGTTTGTATCTTGATCCAATGTAGAGAAGTTCAATAATTGTATGAATTACTTTTTTTTTCTTTCTGTCTACATCTCCAAGCTTGAAAAGATCAAGTCATCTACTTCATAACAAGCTCTGTGTATCTAGATTTTAATCACTGCTTAATGGTGAAATGCAATGTCCTACTGTACAGAACATACAGTGACATCTGTCAAACAGGTATCAGTCGCTCTCCGTACAGCAAAAAGGGTGCCAGTGGTCACCGAGAACACTGAATACTAACTATCTAATGATAATTAATGTAATCGGGGCCTGATAACTCTCCAGTTATGTGGATATATCTCCCTGTTTGGATCAGTGAATGCTGAAGCCTTACTGACAACTGATACTGACCTAATGAAATTAGTGAACATACTGGCACTCTCTCATGGCTTTAAGGCTTGGAGGACACAACTGGGTCACGGGCAATTCCCAACAAGCAAGGTAAAAAACTTAATTAATTATGCAGTTCTTCAGCCAACAGTCTCTCTTCCAAGGGCCTTATTTAGTGATGCCAAACACTTTCTTTCATTTTAAGCTCCTTTAACTATTGACTGTTTCGTTTTTACTTGGCACTACCACACAACTTCCTCTGACATACCAGATCTTTGAAGTCCAATCTACTGTTTATACAGCAAGAGTGAAGCTGACATGCCTTCCCCTACTTAATTGGAAAAAACCTAATCATTATAAATCAAGCTCCTGCTTCAAATGCAGATGGAAAACAATGCTGGAATTTGCTGTAAAGGAGTTCAAAACATGCAAGCTTAACATTTGCTCTCTGAGCTGGCCAGGTCAGGAAAATTTTAATCACGATACTCGTGCTAAGAAAATGAACATACAGAAGAAGAGGTTCACGTGTGAACAAACCAAATTCTTTTTAAAATATGAACAATCATGAATACTATCAGGAATTCTATTACTTTTTCTGTGTTGCACATCCATATTCTGAGCCTGAAACACATCTTGCCCTACAGTAAGCCATTTTTGAAGTCCTGATGAGCTGTAAACACTTGTTTCTATTGCCAGCGTGCCAAGCTATTGACCCATAGCACCTTAGGGTTGTTCTCATTTTGACAGAATAGCTTAAGGAAGATGCTGATTTTAAATACCAGATGTATTTTGCTGTCTGCACACGGGAAGCTCTTCTATGACATGAATTGGGATGATTTGGTGTATGTAAAATCGGGTGGAATGCAAAGGGAAGAGGTCAGCTGGTTTCACAGTGGGATACTGTAGAAGGCAAGAGTGGTTAATCCTCATCCAAACCAGACTATGTCACCTATCTGCAGCCTTATTTACACTTATTGTCACAGCAGTATTTACCTAAATTAGGTTACACATCACTGGATAAAATGAAAGATGTCAGTTAATGAGGTTTTTGTTTCCTCTGTAGTGGCTTTTTCTGGAGTAATTGGAAAGAATTCTCTCAGAATGTACTACCAAATAAAATACAACAGAACCTGCTTATCTCTACCTAAGTTATCTTTTCCATTCATAGACCAGTCCTCAAACTTCAAGCTCTTGTTTCACAGGGTTCTAGTTAACTATAAAATGCTTATTGAACAACATCTAACTAATTTCTTTCCTTCCAGAATGCACAATGCAACTTTCTACAGCAGACGTTTGTTTAGCATTGGTCTCCTCCTCCATATTACATTGAAGATAAACATTACTGTTTGGGAGTCAGTCACACCACATTTGTTCACCCACAACGTATCTTCAACAAATACCTTAATGAAGAAACAGACATTTTTCTTTCTTCTGCACTACCACAGCCTGGCTAAGGCCCACCCACTTAACCTCCCCTCTACTGCCAGGACCCTGAGGAAGTGCTGTGTAACACTGCTAATTCATGCAACATCAACTTGAAACTCAATCCTGACTTTACACTGGATAAATTACAAGCGACGGAAAGAATTTCAATAGGTTGCCCAGGGGAAGCAGAATATTTATTTCAGCAATGCTCCAGTTTCTAAGTAGTCCTAACTAAGCTAGTTGTCAACACAGTAAGAATACACTGCTGGTTCATTGCTATTCTAGCAGATGGTGAGGACTTGTAAAAGCAGAATGCGCTGCCACTTCGCTGTTCTAACAAATTAAAACTGAAGTCTTGAAAAGTTAATTCAATCAACAGCACTAACAACAGAAATGTGAATTTTAGACCTTTGATAAATACAATATACACATATATATAATTTTATGGGCACTTATGCCATCTTCTGAGAAATGCAGAGCTGTGAAAGAGCGTTTTTCTGTGAAGAAGATTTTGGATTTTGTTTTTATGCATAATTTAGATATCCAGTCATAGTTCATTTATCATTTTGCTATTAAGTCTTTATAGCTGCAAATGTCTTCAAGTTCTGGCATGGCACTCAAAAGCTCCAGAAAAGACTTCCAACAAAAACATGAAATGGATTGTAAACACCTAATTAAGTATGATAGCCAGCCTTGTGTACAAGAGAGTTGTGTTTGGATGTGTTACATTATTATAGCTCTCTGTGGAATAGTTTTCTTTGGAATAAGAGATTTCACTCCCTGGCCCAAATCCCCAAAACATCAAAAGACAACAATGCTAAGTGACATACTTCAGACCTCATCTCTTACTGCCTTCATATCATAAACAGGTTATCTACAGCCTTTATTCCACAAATTGCTGCTCTATGGCTGGAACCATTACAATATACTCACTGACTGACAGACGCTAACTAAGGATGATTTCTGACCAATTCATAGACTACAGCTATTTTTCTTACAATTACTGCCTCTCTTACAATGTCTGCACATTATACAACAACATCTGAAATGTTTTGTTGTCTGCATAGATTTAGACTGACACTCCTGGTGAAACAGACAGTTATTATCCCCATTTTACAGATGAGACAGAAGGATGATGAGTCCGGTTTTGGGGGTTTTTTGTTTTGTTTTTGTTTTTTTAAGAGGCATTTGGATGCCTGTCTGCTCCACAATACAATAGTAAGCGCTTCGTTAAACACTCCTATTTTCACAAGCAAGTTTAAAACGCTCTGAATCAAGGCAGATGTTCCTTAACTGAGATGCTTTTGGAAACAGAATTTATGCCTCAGAGCACTAAGCAGATCCATACTTTGAAATACGGGCTACGGGAGTACCAGAAGGTCACTGAGGAAGTTCATGGCAGAACAGGGAAGTGAACCACAGCTCTATCAGTCTGCACTCAATCCACTGAGACAGCCTCTCCCTCTCGTCTAATCCCCACCCATTAAATTCTCAGGCCCTTCTTTCCCTTTATCTGCTCTCCTCTCTTACCCTCTCCTGCTCCAAAACTGCCCACTCCACTTTCAACTATCTACTGCCCTTGCTAAACCTTTTAACAAATTACATACGAACAAATCCTCACTAAACTCCTTATCATACCTTTTCCTCATCATTTGTCTTTCTGTAGCCCAAAAGTGCTATGGAACTTGCTCAGCATTCCTTTGTGTTTGTACAGCACCTAGAAAACGTCTCACTGATTCACTTCGGGGTTTCTTTGGTTACTATGGAGACAGAAGTAACAGCAAAAGGATTGAGGATGAACAAGGCTAATAAAAAATACACACCTATAAAAATTACATCACACTGTCTAGACCCTTTGAACTCAATACCATAACTGATTGGGGTTATGTTTCTTCATTGGCTTATTTAATGAGGAAGGAAATAAAAATTTTTCTCCCTGATGCACATGACAACACTCTATTGAACGTCCAAGCTGAAACTCTACTGAGGTAGAAAAAAGGGGATAGGGAAGAAGCTTTAAGAAAGCTTATACAGTAAGGAAGGTTTATCAAGATTTAGAGATAAATTGCCTGGAAGTCTGCCGAGGTATGCTATGAAACCATACAAATATCCAATTAGCATGTTAAAAACTGTTAATTTTGATTGATGCTACTATTTGAGCCTGATTTAAAAACCTGCACAGATTTGCCAGTCTTTCTGGGTTGTAAATATCCGTCCTTGTTAGATACATTAGCCTACTGGCACAAGATTTTCTTTAGCTGCTGTTCCCGCTTTGTTCTGCATTTCCTCCCTCTGTTTCAGTTCTGAAACTTTTCTCTTTCACTACCTGGCAGAATCAATCCCAAGTGAACAGATTAAGCTGTGTCACTACAAGGCCAAGTACCTTCCTCTGTGATAATATGACTGACCTAATTCCATGCAGTCGAGCTCCAGCTACCAACGGCAGCCTAAACCCAGAGCAGCAGAGACCGCTGAACAGCAACTCAGGCTTTATGTTTCAGCATACAAGGGAGGCAAAAAATAGTGGAGCGGGTGGTTCACAGAGGGCTTTAGATGTACACACCAGGACTTTTCCATACGTTATCACTGGTTCATAACTTTTGCTGAGATAGTGCAACGATCATCACATAGAGGTTCACCGGTGCAAAGTGAGTGACCAGGACGACGGCAAGCTGAGAATCTATGGGAACCCACTGCTGAAAGCTGTAACACCACCATGGTGTTTCTATATTACCTTTCATCCCAGATAAATTTACTGGGTGCATTTAGCTATAAACAGGAATGGAATGTAGTTAAGTGCTGTGCAGCTATTTAATACTGCAGAGCAATACTGCACAAAAGTTTAGGAGAGGAACTGATAATGAGCATCACATTCAAATGAAACTCTAAGAGTCTTTAACCATAAGAATATAACTACCTGGTTGGAATTTGTCCAGAACATAGAGGATATCAAAAAGTACCAGGGAAAGTTAATGTGCATGACATTGTCTAAAGAATGACGACTTTTCCTCAAGGCCCCTTAAACATAGGTGATTATGTTAACACTTTAACTATGGTAACACTAACAATCTTCTAAAGACACATATAGATAGATATGTATATACATATTTCATGCTTTACATCTCATATTTTTATGTTAAATTTCCTTTTGATAGCATAACTTCTCTTCAGGTGTCAGAAATGCAGATTCATCCCTAATCCTTTTCTTTTAAATACTTTAACATGAAAAGAAAATTTAAAGGGAAACCATATGTCCATTTAACTTGGAAAAGTCAAAATATCTCCTCCAAACCTTCTCACTTCTCTTCTTGACACCAGTTAGTCCGTATTTTGTATTTAAGTTAGACATGTAATCCACTCTCAATAACACTATGTTTATAGAAGGCACAAGGCAAGGGGGAAACATGCAAGAGTTTCATCATTAGAAATAGAAACAAACCTCAAGAAATTTCAAAAGGCAAAAAAGAAAAAGAGTGTAACTGCTATAGTAGCTATACATACATTCATCCACTAAATGTGCATACATAAAATAGATACAGCTCACCACCTCCACAAAAACAACATGCCTACCTCAATAACGATTTTATCAATTCCCCCCCCCCCCCCCCCAACAGGCACATCTAGACTGTATTTGAATTTTCTGGCTCAGATGCATTGGTAGGATTCATGTTATGTATTCAGAAGGGAAACTATCCCCAAGGGAAAATATGGGCAGGTGTGCTCCTCACTGAAACTATAGTAGCGTTGTTTTATTAACTCTGCTTCAAATTTTTTGCACAGCTTATGACTAAACAGTTACATGTGTACCTGTAAAGCATGTGTTTACAGTGATGCAACCACCCACAGGGGATGGCTATTTGCTTCTTATGGCTGTTAGTAAAACTTGGGCACTCAGATCCCACAGATAGGTTCCAAAATCAGAGCCACAATATACAGTGAGAATGAATGAATTACAGGAACTTCGCAGTTGAACTTTTGCTTGTCCTTCTCCACCTTTCTTGTCTGTATTGCTAGGTGAGGGAATTAAAGCGTTAACATAAGCATCTACAATATAACCTTTGCCTTGAAGATTGTCATACTTTGTTGGTCGTCTGTGTTACTTTGCTCATATTACTGGACAGACCTGACAGAGAGCTCTCTAACCTCAAGTATACAATGTCGAGCAAGTCTACCTCTGAACAGCACTCTGCTGCTTCTTAGCACTTCTGCTCTCGGTGCTGTACTGCGCAGAGACTCACCCCCACCTGCACAGACCTCGCGTCTCTCTCTCTCTCACACACGTGCTTTCCCAGAACCTCTAGGGCTTGGCTATCAGCGATGTTTAGGCAAGTAAAAGTTTTCCACGGAGATGACAAGCTTTCCTAAAATGAGAGAGAGGCTGTAATAGAAAATCCACATTGTTCAAAGAAGTAAAACCAGCATGCTTGCGTCTAAACCAGACTCGTGTGAAAACCATGATTTAGGTCTGTGTGTAGAACCAGCTACTCACAGCTGCATTTGCTGGTGGATACGGTATAATTTCATCATTTATTTCACAAATACCCACAACAGTATTTTGCATGTAAATATTCATAAGGTGCAAATTAGTGGTTTCACAGCTCTCTTCCCTTTCTTTTCCTCCAACAAGCTGCTACAATAAAACCTCACTTCACAGAATCCCAGTTAAATGTAAGCAAGGTCTCTCCCTTGATCTATGCTCATGCACATCACCTCTCCAGATTATTTAAAATACTGATTATTCAAACGTTTCTGATGGCTCTGAAGCGCGACATGCACATGTTGGTACTGATTTTCAACTAGAGAAAATAATTGGAAATCCTAGAATATTTTGAAAAAAGGCTGAAACATTAACTCAGTGGCCAGTTCAAAATTTGCAGAGTTAACAAAAGGTATCACACTTAGCAGGTCCGTCTTGAAAAAGCATATCTCAACAGTGTGAGCTTCAGATAACACCCTTGTAGAAAATCATATTTGTTTTACACAAGGAGAGGTGTAGCTTGGAAATCTTTGGTATGCTCTGTGGGAGCAAAACAACAGAGCCTCCAGCATTAAAAAAAAAAAAAAAAAAAAAAAAAATTCCTCTCCCTTTTAAGCAAGGTGCTTAAAAGAAACATCTACAAAGCTCATATAAAATATACACGTCCAGTCACGAGTCCTGACTCCCATAAAACCTCCGTATGTGAAAACACGTAAACCCAACTCCCACACTTTAGCTTCCTTAAACTACATTTGACCAAAAGACTAGGGCTCATTACCTCAATACTGACATCCAAAAACTTACACAGAACAGACCACACTGTAAGGAAATCCATCCTGATCTCAGTACTGAAGAAACATCACCTTCAGCTACCCCCCTACTGATGAAGCTGTGTGTATAGATCATTCTAAGCACAGACTCATATGAAGACCATACACACAATATCCTCATCGCAAAGGCATTGCATGTGCTTTTTATAAACGCTGGTAAGTTCTAAGAAAAAAAAAATTACGTTCTTTTTAAAATGAAAAAAGATAGTCTTTCAGTCCCAGACTCCTAAATTAGTAATATTTAAGTATTTAATCTGCACACCAAAGAAATTAATCCCTAACATTTGCTTCTACACAGTAAACACATGCATGGTATCTGTTTACAGCATTATTGTATTTCTCACAATGAAAAAAAAAAAAAAAAAGAACTCTTAGGAAAAAAGTCTACTGTGCAGCTGAGCTTCTTGTGCTCACGTGTGCTGCAGACCCTACACAGCCATCAGACAACACTTTGTAACGTCAGCCCTGCAGAGAGGATGGGGGACAGCACCAAAGGAAACTTTCCATTGACGCTACTGCCTCAGACAGCAAGATATCCGAGAGGGTTATTTTATTTTTGGTTTACATGCATTAGGAGAAAAGCAGCAGCCGTGGAACATTTGCCTGTTTTCCTTTCTTCTCTTGCTCAAGATTTGTTTTCTCCATCATCTACTGTCATTACCAGAGATAAGAAAAGTTAAACATTTACACCAGCTCCAGGCAGACATAGAGAACTCCTGTAACAATCCCCCTGAAAACTCCATCTGTCTGATTCACTTTTCAATGAACCAGAAGACAAATATTCCTTCCTACAAATATAGATGATGCTATAGTTCCACGTTCAAACTATTTTCCCCCAATTTCAGACCCAATGCCTGCACAAACAAATTCAATTTGCTGTACTGTTTTATTCCACCAGCTTTACCAATGGAGCTAAGTAGAAATGTCATCAATGTTTGAGTGATTGTTGGATATTATTTATTTGATACAGAATGAGCACTGAATGAATCGGCAAATTAATCAGCAAATGGTATTATTACCTTGAATAGATTTAAGCTACTCCATGTGAAAACTATAGCTTATTGTTATACAACTTTGATCACTGGCTAAATGTACAAAGCCTACAAATGTACAAAGCATCAGGAATGATCTTTATAAAAATAAGATTAGTGGATAATAGGAACAAGGTGGATGCTGGAGATGTTGCTGACATTTCATATTAAAGCCAGAAATTGTTATGAAATTGAGCTGAAACGTGCTATAACAGGGAAGAAAAGGTGATCATCAATAAATTTCATTTATTAGAGTACTCTGTTATTGACATTTTGTAAAATTAGAAATCATGAGATTGTTGCCTTCCACAAATTTGACTAGGAGTAGGCTCATCTAATAGCATACTGAGAGAAGGCAACCAGCTGGAAGTGCACAGCGAGTGGAGCATTTTCTCACTGAAGTTTAAAACATTCTATGCAAATTCATTCTTCCCCTCTTCTAAACGAGATTTAGGAACATGCGCTCAGTGACAAGCATGAGCAGCATGTTCTTGCAGCCCCATGTGTTAGGGCAATGCCCGAGACAGAAGGCACAGAAGGATGAATGCCCTGAACGGTGTGAAGATGTGGGACTGAAGCGTCAGGAAAAGGCTTGGAAGGAACCACCTGGTACCCAGCCCCCTTTGCTACTCTGTCTTCTCCAAACTCTCTGATTGCAGGAGCAGACCATCGTAGTTGATAATTAAAATTGTTACCCTCTATCACATGCCAAGCAAAGCGATAGTCAAGCTTCCATAGTCAAGCTTCTCTACTATTTTATTGATTTCTAGGCAGGCAGACATATAAAGCACAGTTCACTGCGTTTTTGACCCGTTAGCCAAAGCACTGGATAGGGTTCCTAATTGCTCATTTATTAAATACATTTTATGTCTGTTTCTATCAGTAGAATATCCAAAAAAACATTGCTATCTACACAAAAGACTTCATTATTCAAACACATATTCTGAATAGTTTTCCAGCCTCTATAATTTCCTTATTTGCAGCATTCTGTAGTTGAGACATTTCCAGTATCCAAATGTTGCATTTCATCTTTCTTTATCTATTCCCAATAGAACCATCATAACTTATAATAAGTAACTCTGAATGGCAGATTTCTGAGGCAAACACATGATTTATGATTTAGCTTTAAAAAGACCTCTTACATTTAACATTCAAAGTACTGTCAAACATGCTTGTAAGTCAACACATATTCTGTCTGAATATAGCAAGAGACGAAAAGGGTACAAATAAGTCAGAAGATTTTTTCTTTTTTTTTTTTTAGACAAGTTGTAATCACTCCCTTAGAGCTTCTGCGTATTTATTGCAATTAAGGAACTAAGAGTTTGGTTGAAGGCAGCAAGAGATATGAAGGGTTCACTGTCCTTGGGGTGCATATTCATTTTTTCCTACAAAAATAATCCTGTGGGCCAAATCAAAATATTCTCCATAGAATACATGCTTGCTCTCTAAGTGACAAAATCAATTTGATTGGGATTGCTTGAGTCTTATGCTATAACGGCTGATCACTGAACATACCAAGGCATTCCTTTAATTTGGGGAAGGATTATTAATCCAGTTATGAGGTAACCGGTTTGTGTCCACACGTCATCCTCATCACCAGCTGCTTTACCCATAGAAGACTCATAGCCACAAATAGAGGTGTTTCACCTGAATTACGCTGTTGCTTTGGTGGGCAAAATTAAATCAATATCCTCACAAGTAAAACTGTAACACTTACAGCATCATTACATATTTTATCTTTACATACATATCCTGATAGGACATTGAACTCGCATGTCCCCCCATCCCAGAAATATGTGAATAATTGTTTCCATCCACAAACTTTTTATTTGGGACTTTTTATTTCCCCCGTTCATATGATGAATAGCTTCATATATAACCATATTTATACCCATAAGCTTTGCATAGATGACCATATGGCTATATCATACATGTTTCTATATACTCATAAACACTCATACAGGAACAAGAGTACAAATTAAAACTTTTCTGTATATTATTCTGATGATATTCACTGATGACCACATACTAAACTGCAGCCCTAACTGTGGTCATGTTTAAATTATTTCTTAAAGAAAAGGGTCACTTATACAAATTAATCTTGATCTAGAGAGGCTAATTCACCACAGTTATTGCGTGTAGGGGAAATAACAAACTCTTCAGCTTAACGTACATTAGCAAATCTTTCTTGTGGTTGAGATGAACCACTTTTTCATGCTAGTCCGGTTTTATAGTTTTGCATTCTACCTTATGACACAGGTAAACAAATGAAATGTATAGGCAGAACGATATTTACTGAGCCATTCAACCATGATCCTGCCAGGCCGGCTCTTGGCATCACCATCTACCCAAGAGCAGGGAACAGAGAACGGAGCAGTTCTCCACCAGCATGGCTACAGGGAGCCCAAACTCTCACTGACTTCAGACTGCTTTTGCATCAGGACCATGCTATGATTTGGTACATCAAATTTTTTAACGTGTTTTACAGTTCTTCAGAAAGCTCCAGTCTAATTCTAGCCTTTTCTTGATACCATCAGAACCTGGCCCTTCTTTTAGGACAAACTAATCACAAAAAGAGTTTTCACCCCTAAATTGTAAAGGGCTCTGCAGAAAACTAGCTGCAAAGGAGACAGGAGGCTTTTGTGGCAGAGCTGAAAGCTTATGAAAAATAAATTACAGAAGAAACATTTTTAACAGACATGCTTAATGTTTTTATTGGTGAGAATGCTGAAGTGGCTGCCAATTCAAGTTTGCATTCAAATTGTCAAACATAATTGCTTGTATATGTAACGTAATAAAAATCTTCATTGTAAAAGTCTTAAGAACACTAAGTAATGTAACACTGGCTTTTACAGCATTAAAAACAAATAATAGACTTATGTCAAGTTATTGTATTTAGAGAAATGCAGAAAACCCATTAGATTTCATCAAAGACAGACAAATTGTTAAATGGTTTTCGCTGCTTTGATCTGCACAAAAGATACAAATCATTCCTTGGGAACATTTTCAATTCAAACTTGCCTCCTTAAAATATGCTTTTCAAACTGTGCATTAAAATAAAAGCTATATTCAAATGCAAACACTCAACTAATAATTTCTCCATGTTGATAATTGTATTAATCGGGTAGCAATCTGTGCATCTGTGATATTGTTGTGACCTCTTCAGCTGAAAGCAACTTCTAATAGGCACTCTGAAAATTCAAGAGTCATTGACATGAGTGCAAGAATGTTCTATTTACAAAGAAACGTGTTCAGCTGGTAAACAGGGAAAAAAAGAATTCAAGATAATCTGAAAGATGAAGCAAACAAACTGCCATCAATTGAGGCATAATAAGAAAATGGAGTAGCAAAAACAATTTAAATGGCTCTCCTGCTGCCACAACCAGTCCAATGTGAAGTTTAACATCTTCCCGTAAGTGGAGCATATTCCCTTCAAATGCTTTTATTCTAACCCTAACACATCTGGAAACTTAGCAAGGGCATATTCTATTTCCAAGGGAAAAATCAGACAGGCAAAAACAAAACTAAAAATCTCCCACAAGTATACTGGAAAAAAAAAGAAAACTCTGAAAGCTAGTGTCAACGTTTATGGAAAATAACGATGGGAAAAAAACACATTAGGAAGTGATAAGGTTCTGGCGGACGTTCAGGCTTATTAAACATAAGCTTTACCCAGGCAAGATCCCCTTTGACAACCTCAGGAAAAGGGAGCATGAGGAAACTTTTGTAGTAAGGCATGGATGATGTCCTGACTCTCTACACTCACCCTCAAACTAGAAATCAACACAAAAAACAGTAGGTAAAAATAAAAGAGAATTTTTTTTTTCAACTGAAAGAAAAAACTGCTGAAGAAGCAGTCAGAAGGAAAAGGATAGCCTCATACTTCACCCTGTTTTGAAAATACAGCCTTGAGTATTTCATTTATGCAGAATAAGAAATTTAAGATTTATTTTCTAAAAAGTTAATACGAATGTCAGCCTTTATGTCTTCAAAATAGAGTAATCCATTCCTCATAAAACCAAATAAAGTCTGCTGCTCCAGTTGCACATGGAGCCGCAAATTTGGAGACCTAAATTAAGGCAGAATTCAAGAACAGATGCAACAAGTAGCATGAAGGAGCAGTTATTTTTTTTGTTATAAAAAGATATAAATAGAACAGAAATGAGATACATATGAGAATTGCCTTCTGGACACTACTTAGCTATTATCCAGCAGTAATTTACTTCAGGCTTCACAGTAATAAGTTTAAATGCATGAGTTGATACACTCAGAGTTTGAAGATCACCTCCAAGTTGCAATTGTTGATGTTCCCTTTAATTTTCTGTAATCAAATCTTCAGTTAGAAACTGTTCATATTGCTATAAACTTGCATTCTGAGGACACACTAAATAAGACACTATTGCTCCAATGTCAAGCCTGCAAATAACACAGGTAGGATGTGTTGACAGTGATTAAAATCAGGAACTGTAAGGATGAGGAGCAGAGACACTCTGTGCCTCTTCTGCATTTAGGGGGTAGACTCCCCTCCAGACTGTCCCTAGAGCAAACGCCAATAGGACCCGGTCCTTAGCAGTATCTATAAAGACAACCCCTACAAGAGTCTGTACCATTATCAGTTTACGACTTGCTTATATGTATTACCATTATTCTTAGAAAGACCTTATCTTCACTCCTCTCTGTGCCAGCTATTATCATCAAATTTTAACAGCTCAGCTCATCTCCTGTGCCTGGATTTGATTTCCTACTGCCTTGAACTGCTGCTCTCCTCCCTCTAAAGGAGCGGGGGGGAGAAAGAAACAATCAGTGTAAGATGCAGGTTTCAAGCAGGGTTTCACAGTATCTGGGTGGTCAAATTGGACAGGGAAGGGCATGCCGTTGGAAGATAAGAGGATTCATACAGATAGGGGATCAGCTTTACCCCCATCATGGAATCTCCAGCCAACATACCACACTCTGCGCTGGGCAGACGGGCTGAATTTGAAACCTCTGTGGCTGCTTTCACTTACAATTGCACACCTCAAACATTATCACGCTTTTTAAAAATACTCATGACAAAAACTGAAGAAGCTACAAAACTCTTCCCTGACCCCTAATGCCTGAAAATCCAATGAAAAGCCTGGTCAGTGCCGTTCTGCCTCCCACCGCAGGCCCCACTCTACTGGTACGCTTGGCCTGGCGCTGTTACTGCGAGCAATGGGAGGAACATCTCCTTCCCTTACCCAGTCTCACCCAGGCAGATCTCGAAAGCCTGAGAGTTTCTCCATGCCAGTCCTTACCCAAATGTCGCCTTAGCTGCCCTCCTTTATCCCCAGTAGAGCAAGCCCTCTCCTTAAGTTTTACAGTTTAAATATTTGCACAAAGATACTGTATTCCCTTAACATTAATAGCTTCTATTCTCAACCTGTATTTATTACACTTTCCTCGTTAATCGGCCCTTGTGTGTCCTAGTTCTGTCTGAAACCTAAGAACTTTTATGAGGAAAAGAATTCTAAAGCTTTAGAGCATATTTAAAGCCATAAAACCTACCAATACATATTCCCCAGGAATGACAACTTCCTCAAAAGTGGCCATGGTAACAAACCTCATCCTCTCAAAATGCTGCTTTGCCCAAAACCTGACCAAGCTCAAGAAGGTTTTTTCCATGTAGTTATTTGAATTCCAGCCCCTTGTCCATATTGCTCTTCAAAAAACAATTTCAAGTGCTATACTCGAGATGATTTCACCACAAAGCTGCAGAATGGAGCAGCAGAAAAACTGATCCTACAAACTGATCCTACACATACTGGGATAAGAGGCGAGAGCTATACAGAGTTTCAGAAAACAACATATTATTTCTTAGAACTGCTCAGCTAAACAAGGGGGGAAAGCAATCACTTCCCTGGTTGCTCAGCTGACAGCAGGACTGTGCCCTTGGCTTCAGCACCTAACACAACAGGTTTCTCACAGAAACTCTTTTTGTGGGAAGGCTTTTAGATTTCAAGACCACACAAAATACTTCAAGTTCATCTTTCCTTTGCTCAGCAGAGACAACAGTGCCTTCTAACTAAACTATGAGATAGTACACAATATATCTAGTTATAAATGGCACAGTATGTATGCTAATAAATCGATACTTCCATTATGCTCAAAATAAACAAGGGAGTGCTATACCAAAAGGAGGATTTTCCACTCTTTAATAAAAAAAAGAATGTTACGAACTTCAAATTTTGCATTAGGAGAATATGACATCATTACCATCAGTTAAATATGTAGCTAATGTGTTTTAAATGAAATAAACACTTGAAAAGCTGAAAGAAAAAGGATAGCGTTTACCTAATTAATACCCATGCAGTACACCCGGAAATGGGACGTGCACAGAGAAGAGCTGGGGCATATCCTGCTACAAGGTTTTAGGACAAAGTAAAGAAACGGCAGTCTATTCTCCAGCAGCCAGCTGCAGACTTGGCAAGCACCCTCCTTCATTCTGTTGTTAAATAATGCTCTAGAGAACTGCGGATAGAAGACATACAGAAAATCAAGATTTTAACTGGAACAGACAAAGAAATAATGAAAATGAACTCAGACAGTTAGAAAGCAGAATTGAAAAGACAAGGAAATGAAATGGCAAAAGGAAATTCAAAACTGTCGTGCAGTGCACCTTTGGATAACTAAGCATTTAAGTGCTATCCTGATGAACAGAAACTTCATTAATCTTTCCTGACAAGTTACTTGAGAGAAACAAAATTGTGGCAGTATTTCTGCTACTAAAGGAAACTTCCATAAATGGAAATGGCTGCAACTGAACAAATATGGTAAAACCCAACAAGAACACAATAAAATTGCTTTAAGCAATTGTAATCATAAATATCTCTCCTGCAACATTATTTTCTCCCCCAGTGCTAAGCTTTATGGGGCATATCCTCAAACGGAGCATTGTTGCAATGACATTGACCCTAGCAGAGCTGATGTGAAACTGCGTAGTGTCTGGCCCTCAACTTGTTTGTTTTTTCTTTTAAAAAAATATTCTCCTTCACCATAGTTCAGGTGCTATTCCAAAATTAGGAAAGCAAAGAGTTTTCATTTCTTTTCAACCAGAAAAGCAGCCTAGTTGCATTTTGGAAAGATTTTTCTACTTTTCCACTTAGTCTTCCCTTAGGGTAGCATCCCCAAGACGCCACTACAATAGCCGGGGGGGGGGGGGGGGGCAGGAGGAAACTTTGCCACTCGGCAGTTTGAGGAAGACACTGCCTCTCAATCTTCCTCCTCCTCCATAAAACACATCAGATGCTTTTAAGGCAAAACCTTCAGCTTGCACTGAACGCCTGGGCTTCTCCTTGAACTTGCCACCAGTGGGAAAGGAAGAACGGATGGCATGGAGAGAAAGACAATGTGGGTCAGAAAACAAGGCCAAAACCAGTTTCATATCCTCTTCTCCTGTGCCAAGGAAACAATCTGACTGTAAAATACTGAAATAACAGGTTGGTTTTACAGTTAAGTCATTAAAAGGTGTCTTGCACTTAATTCTACATCAGAGGCAAATTTCCTCTGGACGAACAACTCTTTGCTCATGCCATAAATGAGAACAGGAGCTGGCCTCTCCCTTACACAGAAAAAGGATAAAAAATAAAAGGTTTCCTTCATGGGGATGCAGACAATGTTTATTTCATCACAGTGATACTGGTTTGGGTAAAGCTTATCAGCTTTCTTGCTTCTCCTCCCATTTCAGGAAAGTTTGCTTTCTTGCCTTAGAGCTAATACACCCCTCCCCATCAGAGCCAGAGGCTGCCTCGCCAGAGGGAGGGGGAGCTGGAGGAGAAGGGAAAGCGTAGAGTCCTGCACGGAGGTGAGAGGAGCCGAGATGCTGTCAGAAATGGGCCCTTTTTCAGGTTTTTGAAGCACTGGGAACAAGTGCAAAGGTGATTTCTCATTTTTATTGTTGCAATGAGAGTATTCTTCCCTTCTGAGAAGCCGCCTGAGCTTCAAGCCATCTCTTGGTTTTATTAAATGGACCTTCCCTCCACAGCGTGCACCTCACAAAATGTAAATTTATTATCCACAGCCCATAACTGCCAGGATTTTCTGTTCTGGAAAGGAGATGCTGTATCAATGTCCTGTTTTCAGTCCCTCATTTGGTAACTACTGCACATGGAACGTATTTCTGTCCCTTTCTGCCTCGTGACCTCTAAAAGCCGTAACAAGTAACAGATTTTCTGCAGGAGCCATCTAATGCCCTCTCTTCTTAAAAACAAGTTCCTTTTTGTTTCTCCAGGTCTAACTTCTGTCTTAGGAGAGAAATCCTACATTTCAGAAGACCACACGTGAGACAGCATGGCAAAAGCCCAGTTTTCGCACGCTTGTCCTTCATGAATTACAGAAGTGCATTTTATATTAGAGTTTTAAATGCAATAGCAATTTCAACTATATATCCTATAGATTTTATATGTCATGCCAAAATTCAAAAACCCTGGACAGCAGGAGGATCTGGGTTTTCTCTTAGATTGGGCATAAAACCCAATACTGAGAGCTTTTGCAGACAACTGAGGGGGAAAAAAAAAAAGCTAGAGAAGAATCAGTTCTGATTTTTTTTTTTTAAAGAAAAAAAAGACAACAAACTTTCAGATTGAGACCCTGTATAATAACCATGGCCCACAGAGAGGAATGAACAGCTGCAGGCCCCCATCCATTGCTGCTTTCTTATGACATTAACATTTTAACTGCTTCATCAGAAGTGGGTATACCTATGAACACAACACCTTCAAGTAGCAGGTCATGGTGTCTGTGTCTCAAGTGAGAATACACTAAAAAAAACCCTCAACCTCTTAATACACATAAAAGTGCCTGAACAAAATACAGGTTTTCCCCCTAAAGTATAGATTTTTACTTTGTATAAAACAAGGTCAACATTGTGTGCGTTGTTTTAGGAGAAAAAGAATCTAATTAAAACATATTTTTTATTGAAGTAAGTACGAGGCAGGGCAGTTCATTTAATTGAATAAATGTAACAATAAAGAGAGCTCCAAATATCAGATCTCTGTAACAACAGTGTTTACATTCACCCCTCACATTAGCAGCTGGAAGACAAATCAATCACAAATTGAGAAGCACTTGAGCAGGCTGACTCTGGGAAACCGAGGGCAGTGGCACAAATACACATTACACATTCTGCAAGGTTAAAATAATGTGAAGTAAATTCCTCAAGTTATGTAAATAAATTATAGTAATGTTGTCTGACAGCTTGTATTAAATAAGATTAATTCAGCAAGCATAAAATATGCGGGCGACTTATTCCACCCATGTATCCCTATGCATCTTGTACACACCAGGCAAAACTTCACACCCAAAGAAGATCCTGCAGGCTGAAAGCCCACAGAAGCAAGCCCAATACCTGGCTGTTCAGCAGCGGCAGGGCTCTTTGATGGCTCCGTAAAAGCTCATTGCTGAGACTCAGCCCATCTGGTTACACACTGGAGACACAGTGCATGCCCACAACGCTCACGAAGAGGTGACACACTGAATTCTGCAGAACTACTGAAAAACGCAGAAGCTTGAGAAGTGAAGCAGAGACTCCTCTGCCTTTTACACAGATGTAAACTGGCTACCAAGTAGGCTTATAAGCTGTCCAATCTGCCAAACAGACAAAGCAAAGAACTTCAAAATAATTCAGAGGAAAAGGAACTGGTTTTGCAAAATTCAAGACCCTCCTCCCCCCCCAAGCTTTTTTTTTTTTTAAAAAAAAACTATCTTCTCTCACAAGCAAGACCTCAAACACAGCAAACCAAAATTCCACCAGGAAATAGCAGCAGCAGAACACACCTCCATAATTAACACTGATATTTCCATTTTTCTGTAACATTGTAAAAAGCTTCCTAACCCAAGGTACTCTTACGGGGAAATTGATACAATTCCATCAAACCCATCATTAAAGAATTCATCTTTTGTCTTATTGTCCCCCTTCAGTTTGGCTTGGCATCCAGCTCTTGGAAGTTTCATTCTCTGAATCTGCTTTTATCCACAAGAGTATGTATTTCTGTAGTAAAAACGAAGAACCACATAGACACATCTACGCACACTGCTACAGAAAAAGGAGAGCAACCCAGTGAACTCTGAACTTTTGAAATTCAGCCCTAGCCATTTTATCACAAAAAAACCCCAAAGTTCTGAAGAATGGATTTTATTCTAGTGTTTGTATATAATCGTATTCAGTTTATAAACCAGTTAAAAAGAAAGTTATTTTCATTAAAGGAAGGATAAATGTAAAAAAGGTTTGTTTGAAAACCTCAAAGTAACCCTAGCTATGGATCACAAAAAACCTAAAGATGTGGAGACACTGAAAATAGCACTCTGTCCAAAACCATAAGCCATTCATTCCACAACATATTACCTCTTCATAATACATTATATTAAGACTGACTTTATCCATCTATCTGTCTGCAGGCATAACTCTAGCAAGCAAAATTGTTCTGCTCTTGTTAGGTTTAATCTTACTTCTTAATCTTCATTTCACCTTTCATCTTAAATTTCCTGCTTTCAAGTATCAAGCCAAATTGATTTGATGCTTAATGCTTGACAAATAAATAATGAGCCTCTGAATTAGCCCACGTGTGATAAGGCAACGATCCCATTATTTCTAACATTCTTATAATCAGGCAATGATTAAATTATTTCTAATGTCCTTAGCATGAATGCAAAAATACACTAAAAAGATCCTTAACAAAGCTCCCCACCATGCTTTTTTATTAAATGCTCTTAATTTGAGTATTTTATCACATGATTACACTAGCTGGGCCATAAGAGCTTATTTTAATGAGAATGGGAAGAGCTCAAACAGTGGGTGTTCTGTGTATCTCTCTGACATCTTTACAACCATTTGCCATTTTGAGCGTGATTAGCTGAATAGCAACCATTAGGAAGGTTGATTAATACTTTTTAAATATTCCAAGTCTTTGGATAGCACTCAGTTTATTTTCTTGGGGAACAGACTGAAACAAAGACTTCCACTATCTCCACCCGAGGACACAGCACAGCGTAATGTAGGCAACAACGAAAAGACCTCACGCTCAGCTCACTGCCAGCATCACTGACATTTCTATTTACAGAGATCTGGACTCATATATGATATCCAAGGACTTATCTTAATTAATATCATGTCCACATTAGAAGCGTGAGCACAGTCCCAGTTAAAGAAGTGGTGTAGGCAGTGTAGTTGCAATGTGTGCCTCCAGGACACTCCTATTGATAGCAGACACCTATTAAAGTGCTGAGAATCAACATGAAATGCCATTTAACATCCTATTTAAAAAAAAAAAAAAAAGTTTTACAGAAATCCTCCGCATATTGAGCTTGCAGAACAAAGAAGTGCATTAAAAGCACTGATAAGGGTATTAAAAGGTAATATTTGATGTATGCCTATCTAGTACATTAATATTGAATCTGGCTGTGATATGAGTTGCACGAGTTAAAATTACATATTTCTCTTTTTCCTTGAATCAGAGGAGACAGTTACAGGAAAAATCAATATCTAAAGCTTACAAAGCCAAAAATCTTCTTTCAGCACTAAGATACCATGGTGATAAAGGCCATGAAATAAAGGTCAGAAATATATAAAATAGACACTAGATGCACAGAGACATTTGTAACATGTACTGAAATTAGTAATGCCTTGTTCTTACAGAGGTTTGCCCTAAGAGCTACTCCTGCCAGCATAACACACCCTCTGCTTTCCATTAGCCCACAGGTATGCAGTACACCTCAAAAGCGCGTAGGCTTGCCCGACTTGTATACTGTGACTTGTGGGAAAGAGATGGGGAAAACTGCACTGTTGGCACTAAAACCAAGCAAACACAGTTTTCTGTCATTCACCCTACTATTCAGCCCTGAGGCTAACAGTCATCCATACGAAAATACTCTTCCAGAGGAATTTTGGGATGCTTCAAATCTCTGTAAACTGGCTTTACTGATGCTTCTGAGGAAGGTGTTAGGAGAGGTGTCCCCTGACCTTAGCATCAACTACTGCCGCCTCTCTTGGGCAACAGCAACCATCCTCGCATGGGGAAAGCCAAGCAGGAAGGCTGTCGTCAGTCTGAATTCCCTGGCAAGCTCCTCTAGGCCTGCAGTTTGCCCTGGCGTGCATCCACTTTTAAGGAGAAAGGGGCAGAAAGCAAGACTGGAAGAAGGCCTGGAGGAAAAGACGAAAGGGAACTGGAATGAGAAACAGAGATCAGTGCAAAGGGGAAGCGTGTTATGACAGTAACGGAGATCAGCGTGTGCAAGCAGAGTGGGTAAACAGAGATAAAGGGAAAAGGGAAGATAAAACCTATTGAAACTATCACCAATTTCTTGTACTGCCTGTCGGAAGACTACAGAGCAGGAGGGGAAAGGAAGCATTCCCAAGGGACTTGCCTATTTCTTCTCAGGTAGGGGTGGGTGAATTCCCTTTTTAAATATATAACATACTTCTCCATTCGTCCCAGTCTCTGTTCTCACTGCTCTTAAAAGAAGTTGTATTTATCATGACTATATGACAACTCTGAAGGAACAAAATTTACATTTTGTGCCCCAAGCACTGAGGGTGGCAGAACATACTGATGCAGAGAAAAGGGCTCATTTTGAAACACACAGAAAATAATTGGAAAGTGTAGGAGAATGGATAGGAGGTTACATTTACTTTTGAAAAATTAAACCATTATGAGTCTGAAGAGTTTATGTGTGGGCTCCAGTAAAGTTCAGACAAGAGGGAGAAAAATAAACAGCTCATTTTATCATCCAACACGTAAGAGCCAGAGTCCTGCCAACAGAAAAAATGCCCTTTCTCTTTCATGCATACAGCTCTTCTCCCCACACCCTCTTACAAGAGAGATGACACTGCTAAGGAGACAAGTATTCAGCAGGCTCTTTATCAGAGATGACCTTGCACCACCTAGCTCAAGGGTCCGGCACTTGCAGGCGGGTGCACAAGGCATTGCTTTCCTTGGCCTGTGCCGGTACTGGTGCTATTTGTGAAAGTGTCAGAGCAGCACTGGAACCATGAAATCCTTCCCAAAAGTAAATCATTCCCTATTAGCATCATACCTCTTTTAGCTTTTATATTGATCCCAGAAATTTTCCCCCGCAAGCCACCCCGTGTAACAGCCCCTGCAATCAGGCAAGTTTGCCTACAGCAAAGCAGATACTAAACAAAGAACCTTCCCTTGCCTTGTGTGCATAGGGAAATCATATTTCTGCAGACAATTACCCTTCATTTGTCATGAGGGGAATAAAGCCACGAAAAACATTTAGTCTCCATGAAAGAGCAGTAAGCATGCTTGTCATTTTGCAGCAGGATGCTGAGCTGCAGGTGAAATGGCTGCCAGGGCTCCAGGCTGCATTGCCACCGTCCCTGCTCACCCGTTTAAAGCCACAGAGCACAGAGAACACCATCCTAACAATTCACAGCTAAATACACACACTGTCATGTTTATTTTCCAGTAGTGAAGTGAGGCCCTTTCCTCAAAGCTGATGCAGTGAGTGGTTAAATGCATAATTGAGTGCGCAACTTAAAAATGCTCCCCCCCAAAAGTTTGATATGTAAATACGAACGGTGTTCTCAACTAGCAGGAAGTCAATACATCTTCACTGTATCACCTGGCATCCAGCACTAGGAATAATAAGACAGAAGACGCTTCAGAAGTGGTCTGGAGCTATGGGCATCGATGGATTGCTGCCATTAAAACAACATTTATCAGGACACCGTCAAAGGGGCTTTAATTTCGACAGTGAATGACTGGCCCTTGGCAAGATTCTGGGTCAGAAAACACGCAAAAGTGGCCAACAGCCACATTCCTACCCACGCTACTCAGCTAGCTATTATGACAAGCAGCAAAGTACTTATAACAGTCCTGTCTCATTCCCTCCAGAATGTAATTCTACCACCATGCCCATTTGCTCTGTCCTGGGAGTGCTTCATCTCAACAGCTCTGCAAAGAAATGGAGAGGACGAGCAGCTTTTACCCGTAGGACAAGATAAATCCAGTATCACAATCATTTAATGAGGACTACAAATCCTATTAAGTGCTTTTTCATTTATAAGCCCTAGATAAAGGGGCAGGAGAAAGTATGGTTCCCCTCCAGAATGCTCCAGACAAAGACAATCCCAATTTTGGCTTCATGACAGTATGTTAATGCAAGAGGATCTGCAATAAAGCCTTTATGAAGAACACCACAGAGTATATGTTTTAGTGATTATGCCACAAGACTAGTATGCTTTAGCAGCGTAATTCCCCACCATTATAGTCATGCTTCAGCAAGGTGCAGCCATTTTCCCATGATAACACTCTAATAGTATTATTCCATTTCTTTTATGCTGTGTAATAAACAGGAGTTTCAGTTACCTGATTTGGCAGATGCTGGAGCAGAACCAAGCCTGTTGTTCCTTGCCACTGAGGCCCAGTTATGCTGCTTTACAAAGCATTTTCACATGCTGTTCCTCCTTACCAGATCAGTCAATGGGACATTTCCAAGACAATCTTTATATTATCTGGATCACGATAAAATATATTGAAGATCAAGGAAACAAACTGGATTAGAACAAACTACAAAGTAACTCCCACACTCTTCTTGCATAATCTCTTGGGTTTGAGACCCTGGAAAAACCAACCAACCAGATCTGGTATTACAGGACACAGAAGAATCATGCTCTGCTCAAATGCAAACACCTTCTCCAGGTTGTCTCACTAAGAAACCAACTTGCAGTATCACCTTCACACAGTAGGTATCACAGCATCCTCAAATATCAACGCACACCTGGAGAAACAGAGAAACTTCTATCGAGATAAATCAGTGACAGAAAGAGGAACATAGCCCAGGCTGCATCCAGTTGGCAGTGCCTACAAGCTTAGCTTGATATATTCTGCAAATAAAAATGAAGAATACAAAGATGACTCCTTTTCCCTCCAGGTTACCTTTGCTTCCCTCCCCTCTCCTCCATGTCCCACTCAAACTGTTGCCTAACAGGCAGCCTTCAGTAGGAACACAGCCTCAACTACATGATTCCTAACCCATTCAGGGCTTAAAGTCCTGCATTGAATGTACAGCTCCACAGTGCTTCTGTAACTCAAAGAACCTTTCTAACAACATGTACACATGAGAGTTGACTTTTATACATTATTTCAAAATTAATTTCCACTCTCCAGGACAGCACTGAATGAAGAACAGGCAAAGAGGCATGTGTTTGCATGCCAGCTGTCTTCAGTAAAACAGTCACATTTACTGTCCCCCTTTCAAAAGGCAAAAAACCCCGCTACCTTTTCTCAGAGTTCCTCATAGCTTTGCTTTCCTCTTTATCAGCCATGAACGACTAGTAGCCAAACACATCTCTACCACTTAAGTTGCAGAGCACATGCTTCCCCTTGTCGGCTAACAGAGCAGGACTGAGGAGTGGAGGCTTTCCCGGTTCTGGGCTCCCTTTGCCCTCAGTCTCCCCAGCAGCCACACCAGCCCTTGCCAGATCATTTAGGTTACAGGAGCAGGGACCCAGAATCCAGTGGTACAACTGTGAATTTAAGAATTAAGCAAAATTGTCTATTTTACCTGCCAGACAGTGCAATGAGAAGTAAGAAAAGAACCTTTATCTGCATTTATCTGCAATTTTCCCACTGCCAGAATCTGCCAAGAACAACTCACTTCTATGAATATAGTCTACATTTAGATGGACTGTGATAATTCTTCTTGTAGCTATAACCAACATTCGTTTGTCAGAGTTGGCAACTCCAGCTCACTGTACAGTGCTCCACTGCAGAGAGAAATAACTTGCTAGTAGCTTTAACCACACATTAGTTTGTGTTATCAGCACAGACATGTTGAACTAGCGAACCATGGACACTTACCCTCTTAACCCGCTTACAAACACTGTAAGAGCTGATAAGAGACTTGCTATCCAAACTGATAGACAGCAAATGTTTATTTTTCCTCTTCCAGATGCAATAGGGTAGATGATGTTGCATTTTGCTGTGTAGTATAGTGTCAATACTGTGATGCAGCGCAGTGTCACATCACAACAGGACATGATGAAGGGCAGCATAACGGCACTTGAGATAGGCAGCTGGATTTGCTAGTAATTCATATTCCAGTGAGCCCTCCAAGTTGATGTCTATTTAATGTCTATAGTCTCTCCATCAGTCAGTATCACGCTGACAAAGCTATACATATGTGTATATATATATATTTTCTCTTTACGTATGTATGCTTGTGTGAACTAACAGCTATCTGCTTCAGCAATCAATCCTCCTTTAAACAGTTCCCCATTACATACAAACATCTACATCATTACACTCTGCTTTGCCCCATCATGACTACGAAAATCCCTTTATGACGACTAAATTGGCCTTTTAGTAGAACAGTTCATCTGCTGGAGGAGGGAGGGGGACAGGAGGAAGACACCAATTGTGCAAGTGAGAATTATGAGACAGAAGAAGACTTTGCACCTTTTAGAAAGGTTCTTAATCAAAGAAGTAAGTCATCCTCAGCAGTTGAGAATCTGAGAAAAAGCTTATCACCTGAAAAGTGCTTGACAAATCTGGTACCTCAGGTTTCCCCTTGAATTCCCAAAGAGGACTAAAATTACTAGAGCGCACAACACAGAGCTGCGCAGCAACAGTCCTTCAGACAGCACCGTTCCTAATTACATTTCTTCTTTTCTCTGGGTTTGTATTTCCATCCCTCAGGAATACAAAAGAGATAACAGAAAATGTCAAGAGAGACTCGATGAAAAGTTGCCATCATTACTGTGTTATCACCTAATCTGGACTATTTAACAGAACTAGGTAAGTTTTTGCTTGCAACCTAAGGTGATCATCAAAGACCTTCTGCTTATATGCAGTGTTCACAGAAGAATTTCATATAGCTTTACAGTAACTTGAATCTACAAATTCTTTTGGAAACAAATGTGTTTCTTGTGTTAAGGCACAGCCTCAGTCCAGGTTAGCCACGAGGAAAGAATATTGCTCAGCTTCACCAACACAAAGTCAAGCTAGAGAGAGCCAGCTCCACTTGTCTCACAAGCGTGGAGGATATCACTCCAAAAATGCCTTACTGGCAGATCCTCACCCGACAGTATCTCTTAAACCAACCTGCAATTTTTTTTCTGGCAAAAGCAAACAAAAAAATCTCTATAACTTTTCCAATCTGCTCTCCTGACAATGCATTAGTTAGGAATGAACCTGAGACACAGGCTTTTTACAACAAAATGTAGTTTACAGTTTGAATAAGATAAAGGCACTGAAGGCATGTTGATACATCAGTTAAAGGTTTCCAAAACTCCCATCCTTAAAGGAAAATGGAAGCCTTTCACCCTTCCCCCCCCCCCCCCCCCCCCGAGACAGTGAGTGATAATATGGCTTATGGAGTGATGCAAAGATATCCCAATTTCTTGAATTCATTTCTGTAGATGCCTCACTACAGCAGGGCTAGCAAAGCGAGAACGCGGGGGCAAATGCTATTTCTGCGGGAATGAGAAACACATAACTGAATCTGCTCAAACTGGCACAAAGAAGACGAAAAATGACAAAATTTGGGGTGAAGATTTTCCTGAATAGATGATCCCTGTGTTTCCTGAAATGCCATACACATGCTGCAAAAGGCTTGCAAAATCACATCTAGGAGTTTTGTCCAGCTTGAAATAAAAAGCCCTGATTGACAGCAAAAATAGGTCTTTGCTAGCAATCAACATGCTTTGTTTTTCAGCTTCTCTGCATTTTGTGGACAACAGCCCAGATTTTGGCAGATTATTTCATTAGGGGAAGCTTGCAGTTTAACTAAACATGGCTTTCTCAACAGAAAATTGGTATCAATCATTTCACATTTTTTAAGCAGACTGAATGATTCATCTCCAGGAAATCTGTATGATAATCTAGAGTTACAGCTGATCAGACAAAATTAAAGGAGCAAATCACTTGATTTTTTTCCACTTACATTACTGTATCTTTGCACACATACAGGAAAAAAAAAGAAATCCCTAAACAAGTCTAAGTTTCATTACTTATTTTCCTACTTCTTTCATCATACAGTTTAACTCCAAATACATCCACTGCGATCCATTTATCTGCAGAAAGGTAGGAATAATCCAAGCTATAGCCAACTAGCATGACTCAGCTACTGCTTTATGAAATTCACTGTTTTCTATTCACAGTAGCTTGCATAAACCTTTTTGTGGCTGTGTTTTAGCTGGCTTTCACTCCTGGCATGCTGCTTAGATTCAGTGGGTCTGAACAAAACAGCTTATTTCTGCTGAGGGTAAAGAGGAAAGGAGAGGGCAGAAAGAGCTTTTATTAATAAAATTATAAATAGCTCAATACTCAAACATCAAGCCAGGCTCGCTAAAGCAACCACATTTGTTCAGTATTTGACTGTTGGTATCATCTGAGGCCTCACTAACACCTGAATGAGCAATTTTGGTTCTCTAAACTCCACTGAACTCAGTAGTGCAGAGGGCACAGTTTCTCCCCTGGAACAGTTTCAAATAAAGAGGCCTTGATCTCTTTTCCAGTTTCAGTAGAAATATGACCCACATCTAATCCTACTAACTTATTTTACTAATTAACTTGATCGACATTTGGACAATTTTCTACAAGCTATTACCTAGGTAAGTAAATAACCATACCTGTATCCTCCCATTCTAGGTGCCCACTCAGATCTCTCAAGAGGGTCCTGTATCTTCTCAGGCTTGGAGCACAGTAAGAGCACCAGTTCCTACGCCCCAACTGGGCTTTAAGAGACAGGTGAGTTAGATCTAATCACCAACATTCAGTGCTATTTCATGCCCACACCTGATCACAGCGATTTCGTTTGCCCACAAAGTGGGGCAACACAGTGACTCCATTTGAAAGACGAGGTTTAATTTGCTCTCTGAATGAGAATTTTTGTTCCTACCTAAAAGGAACAAAAGGGTTCCCCCGCACCCTGGTATCTGCAATTTTCTTCACAGTCACTGTTTTACTTAGGCAAGGCATTGCTGGGTCAGACAGTCACTTTAAAACTAGAAGAAACCAGGTGCTTTTTATATAAACATAATTAAGCAATTTAATGAAAATCTGTTGAGTCCATCTCTCTCTGAGAATATGCAGGGCTCAGCTTGGTGTATTTCTGCTTGTTTTTTGAATGCACACTGCACTTAAATGTAACTTTGCTGTCACCAGCAGGTTGCTATGAGAATTAAATGTTTTTCATTTATTTTTTTATTTTATAACTCAGGCTAAAAATAAGAATGTGACTCACCCAGACTTACTCTTAGTGAGTATTGTTTTAATTAGTAAGAAGTCCTGTTAACCTTGATGTAATTAACAATGAAGTAGTTAGTAATCTCTGACTAAGAGGGGTAAATCTGGTATGGGAAGGCAGATTAAAGTTGCTGCTGTTCAAAACATCACAGATAAAGAGAGAACATAATTAAATGATCTCTCTGATTTTCAAATTGTAACAGAGAGATGCATCACACAGCATGTCACTTCTGGTTTCTCAGAGAGCTTATTCTTCTTTTATTATGAACAGAATCATCTCTATCCACTGCATGAGGCAATTGATTGGCTTCAATATAACTGGATGTTTTGCCAGCCTTCACTATGCTCCTGCTCAATATGTCATGTAAAATAATGTGCTGAAAACTGGCTGACCTGCCTGTCTGCTTGGTGTTTATAAGGAGTTTGTCTCCATGGTATTTCAGTTCTTTATCTGAAAACAAAACAGGAGATACAGGAAGCCAAGGAAACCTTGAAAGGAAAGCCGTAACAGTGGCTTTAACTCAAATAAGATTTGATGGCCTAGACACAATGCTGGGAGGCTAATGACATGTCAGCGCTCTCACCCCACTTCCTGAGAAGCCCTGGGAACACCACAATTCCCTCCCTGCTTCCACCTTGCTCAGGGCATACATCTTGCTCTCCCCTCATCGTAAGTATATCGCATACAAGAAGGCTCAGCTGCCAAGCAGCATGCTAGCAGGGAGGGCAGAGCCAGAGCTCGACGCACCTTCACCGCTTCCATCAGTACTCCACCCCGTCCAGCCTGCTTCCTCCAGGGGTCATTAATACTACAGACACAAAAAGGGACAGCCAAGTCTTGAAATGCTTGCAGGAAATTGCGTGACAGCAGCTGTGTACAGGAGATCAGACAGCGTACTGGAAAGCTGAAGAAACAGGCTGTGTACGGAGGCAGGCGTTAGAGAGCACCAGACGTTTAGATCCAGGGCTCCATTTGCTCCTGTTCGGGCCAAGCTAAATCACTTTTAGGAACTGAATCATGTGTTTGTAGCTGGGACAGCTCAATTTGACTTTATCATGCACATAAGGGCTGAAGGACCATAGAAGCAAAACAAAAAGATTGGAAAAAAGACTTAAATTCTCACTTTCTTCACTCTCTCATTTTGCATCTAATCCAAGTTCAAGTAAATGATAAGATAAATTATACCATTCTGTGATTCCGTGGTAAGACACACAAGCCTTCTTCATATGGCTTTATTTCAGCAATATCTAAGTGCATCAAAAAAGAAACAGAAACTTCCAAAAATCTGGGCTCATCTGTAACTTACCTGGGAAATTTAAACTACCTGCTTGGCTTCTAGGGGTCTAGCACATACTAAAATAGAAGGAGGTTAGTCTGACAGGATTCATGAGTTCCTGCAAGTCTCTATACAGGCTCCAAAGTTTTGACAAAGTTAAACTGGGATCAGAGGCCTGCAAATGCCAAGACTACACAACAGCTGCTTCTACTTGGGTTTGCTTATTACTGGCCTCTGTGAGTGGTGGTGCTGAGAGTCCCCACAGAAGTTCACATGATGAAGTGGGTAACGTGACAGATGTTGTCAGAGAGCGTCATATGGCCACGAAGCAGTCTTCAATAAAGAAGTGGAGGCAACCAAGCAATATGGGTGATTAAGAGACTCACCAGGAAGCTGCAGCTCATCCCTGTGGTACCTCCCTACACACAAGGCACTGCCCAAAGCAACAGAGCAGTCTCTGTTCCGCAGAGGTGAGCCCCAGAGCAGCCCCGAAGCCTGCCAACAGGGCTTGCAGCAGGGAGCTCAGTGGGTCTCTCTACACGTGGCCTTTAAACCACGACAGTTGATACAGAGTTTTTAGTTCTGCAAAGATGAAGAAATTTCTGCTGTCCCTTGCTTTTTACCACTCTGCTTTATCTACTTTGATTTGTGTTGGCTCTTATATTTTCCCTTCCTTAGACAGCTGTCTTCTCTGCTTGTATACTCATACTATCACCAACTATAACTAAGTTAGGGTGTAATTCTTAGAATGACATATGGCACAGCAATAAATGGACCTCTAGAAAGCACCTTATACCATACGGCTTACTCCTTTTGTCGTACAGGAAAGGGTTATGTAATAGAAGTGTGCCTACACCAGGATAACTACATCTGCTGCCAGGTCTGAGAGGATAGTAATGATTAAACTACACCAGTATCGCGAAAACGGTACAACATTTATGTTTAGACAAGGTTGTAGAACCCTCCAGCACCTGCTGCTTAAATGGGGATCAGGACAAGAAGAGGGAGAAACCGGGAGTGAATGAATTTCAGAGAGCTGTCACGTTAAAATGGCTTCACTCCTGCAGCAGCTCTATGCTGCAAGCTCACACAGCTGAACGTGCTTGGGAAACAGCTGAACACAAAACAAAACAAAAAAAGGAGCTCGCTCACCACCAGGTAGGTTTTCCCTAGTGTCCCCAGCTAAAATGTTAACCTGGATGTCTTTCAGGATAAATATCTCAAGAGTTATTTGTACACAATGCTGCAGTGTTTACCTTTTGATTACAGATCTTTACACGCTGTCCATTATTATTGAATGCCAGGATGAAAGGCAGCCTAAGGGCCTGAATGCAATGTTCTGTCACAAAGAAAATACAGCAAAAGTAATGGTAGGCTCTGAAAGTAGAGATACACCAGGCTGGAAAGAAATACGAGCACAGTATCGGGGTTTCTTTTGCAGAGTGCTTGGCTTTTGCTTTAAAAAAAAACTTCATGTAGTTTTGCCTGGACAGTGGCATGTAAAGCCTGGATTTGGATATAAACGGAGAACGTGTGTATAAAATCCTCTTGGCTAATTTCTGTCTCTTGCATTTGTGTCTGTACAAATAAAATAGGAATTACAGAGCTACTCTTTCCAGGTTACTGAGTTCAACTCCCAGAAAGTTCCCTATTAGGCTTGGATCCTAAACGGGGCTTCAAGAGTTAGGACAATGTAATAACATCTAACGCTCTCACTGAAGGTAACTGAAACAAGTGACTCCAAATATTTAAACTAAAACCACTCAGCTGCTCCACATACCTTCTTCTTATGATAGCACTCCCAGAGAAATAATTCAAAATACCATTCTGTATTTCTTTAAAGTAACATGAGTAAGGGTATGCACTCAATATTTTGTAAAGATACTGTAGATTATTTATATTAAGAGTCAGTAATCAAGTTTGATTTTGATCAACTGTGAAGCATAGTTATTTAAATATCTAAAAAAATTGCAAGTTCTAAGTAAAAAGTGCCAGGAATGGCATACAGATATAAATCTCAAAAAAGCATTCCTACAATACACGTACATGCACAATACATGTAGTAATGCATGTGCTTCAGCTCTGAAGAAGTGACTGGCTTTCTGAGGTGTCAGTATATGTCTTTCTATCCAGAACCAGAATGAACACTATACTTCTCTTTAAGCTGTCTAGAAACCTAATTTTTCAGCATCTCAATGAAGTTTAATTTGTAGCTATGCTCATGTTTCAAGTTTTTTGTGCAAATGTCTACAATTTTTATTAATCTTCTCTTCTACAGTGGCACATAGTTTACTCCTTAGTCTACTGCTAGAGTCATACAACTCATTTGCAATTTTTACGCTCATGTTCCAGCAGTCTAGATTTGGATTTTGAAAGGCCAAAGCCTGGGGCTGCTTCCAGGAAGCATTTTGATGTGTCACCTGATACAGATGATTCGCATTTTGAACAAGGTCACTTGTGAAGTGTTGACAGCAGCAGAGGTGTCCAGACTTCCTTTTATAATTGCATCATGATATTACCCCACTTATCAGCACACTTTCCTCCACTAGCCAAATTTTGGCAAGATTTTTAATGAAAAACCTTTCCACAGCTATTTAGTAGTGCACCTATACCTGACTGGTTCAAGCAGATTTCCTGTAAAGCTTGAGCTTAAGTTTTTATTTTTGTTCTCTTTTACAGCATCTTAATGCTTGCTGCAATACTTCTAAGAATACAACCCCCCCTTACTACATTTAAAAATTTCTACTTGTTGACTAGATCCACTTGAAAATATGCCTGCCATACACCAGTTAGGCTACAACAATACAAAACACCACAGTGCCACCTGACTTCACAGAACAGGAAAAAAAAACCCAACTTCAAGTACATACAACTGCTTTACATTTAAGGGTAGGAAAGCAGGCAGTAACAATTTTTCATACAGACTTGCATTAGATTTAATTCTTATTAATAAGAAATGAGAGTCATTAACACTATTAAAAATCTAATTACATTAGCAATTTTCCATCATGTCATATATGGGTAGTTAAGTATTGGTATTTGTTTTTCCTAGTGGGATTCAAAAGTCTAATTAAAAGTCTCTCTTTCGTGGTTAAGTGGAATGAATCTTTATGAAAAACAAGACACTTTTAATAGCCACAGACAGCTTATTTCCTTAAATATCATACTTTACAACCATCTTCCTCTTCAGCGCTTGTAACCAAATAAGAATGATACAGAGGCAGCCAGAAAATCAAATAAACTTACTAGCTGCTACAGTAGCGCACCTGCGAGCCCCTTTCTCCTCTTCTCATTCCTCTCTCCATGCCCAGTTTTTTTACAGGTTATAAGAACTGAATAACAGTAATAAGGACAGGTATAACAAAACCTGTTGACCCTTTAAAATAACACTCTCTAAGAGCATGATTTTGCAACATTTATCAGTCATGTTTGCAAAAGCTTTATTGTGGATAGAGTTACAATGGAATAAATTATTCCTCTCAAGAAACCGGTACAAGAGATTGCAAAAAAGGCCATTTTGCCATACAGCTGCCCCACACAGTTTGCCGGTACGCTGTGTGTTTCAGCACAGCTGTTCTAGCAACGTTTGGCTAATTTAGGCTGAGGTCTCAATTTTATTTTGTAAGCATAACTGGTAATAGATTGTAAGGTAAAAACTGCCATTGCCGCTGGAAGCTTCCCCTGCTTTCATTCAGAGAGGCAGCAGGGCGGCTAGCCAGCCCTTTCAGAACTAATTCTGAATTTCTGTCTCAGTGGTGACTAATGCTCTCTAGAAAAACCACACTTCTCTGCCTTCAACCCAGTTAACATTTCCAAGAGACTTCTTACTCTTGCTTGTGTTGAATGCTGAACCAAATGTTTGTGTAACAGAAACCCCTGGTAAGACAGAGAGAGATGGCAGAGGTAAGAAGGGAAGAACAACAGATGTTCAGGATGTTCAGGACCCCCGAGAACACCAAGAAAAAGATAAAGTAATTTTGTGAGTACAGCAACCAGTAAAACCAGCTATCCCTTAACAGTCTAGGACTTTGACTACACCTGAGGACCCAACTAGCAGCCATCCTATCCTGAAAGCAGCCTGTCCTTCAGTTATGCCACTTTATTTGCCAGTGATGATACATGAGGATTATTTTGCATACCACTGAGCATTGCTGCTTTATTCTGCAAAAATCAGAGCATTTTACTGCAAAATGCAAATCTGAAGTGCTCCACAGCGTGCTGGCTTTGCTTTTCCTTAACACGTACAGATCAATGACAGGTTAATGCTTAGTTAACATTTATTAACAGCAACATGGTTTCAGAAACTTCAGACTAAAGGTGTCAATTAGATGACAGATCCTTCATGAAAGATGAAAGAACCTCTGTGTTGGGCAGATACTCTTATGTTTTGCTGTCAATGATTTATTAGTTACAAGGTCCCAAGCGTCCAAGCTTATCAGTAATGAGATAAGCAACTATGAACTAAAGGGTACTGTTGATTATTTATTTCACAGAATCTCACTAACCATGGCTGCTATCAAAATAGTCCAGAAATTACAGATTCACACAGTCTTTCAGTGACTACCACAAAGTAACATATCAAACACAGCATTAGGTAGTGAGCCAACTTGAGGTAAGCCTGCTAAACGCCTGTGTAAGGGTAACCAATCTATACTCAAGGTCATACTACAAATCAGACACATCAATGCTGATTACAAATGAAATTCTCTACTGTCTTTTATGTTGGTGCAGACACTGAGACTGTGTGAAGTGCCTGACATCCTGTACATAATTACTACTAAATCTGAACGGGAGAAATTCATACCTACTTGAGCAGTATACAAACGCTGGCTTCAGGACAGGACAGCAGCAAGTCAGGGACTCTTGACCAGGCAGCATCTTACACCCAACAGGTTTTCTCACCTTTTCAATTTGTGAATTCTCAACAATTTTCTAGCAAAGGTGTAAATTCAGTGCAGCTGTCTGAAAATGGTCTTGCTTTACCCGTTTGTGCCCTGGAGATCAAAACCCACTGCACTGGACTGTCATTTTGCACAGGTATGAAGGGCTGCACAAAACACAAAAAAGTTGGCAAGAACCCAGACATGTCAGTCCAATGTTAGTTCATCTTGGAGCGCAAAATACAAATAAAAGCATGCTACGAACAAAAGTCACTATCCAGAGTACAAATACATCAAGCATACAGGAATTTTAGAAGTATTACTTTAGAGGTATAAAGTACTTAAGAAGTATAAAGAACTATTACTTTACAAGGAAGAACGTCTACTGTACAACTGACCCATGTCTTTATGTGGGCTGGCAAACAGATCTGCCACTTTCTCTTGCTTCCAGTAAGAGTTACTTATCAGTACTTCTGAAGCCACCTTCTAAAGAGCTATCACAAAATCTATGCTAGAAAAGACATACTAGCAAAATCAATTTTCCCCTTCTTCTTTGTGTATGGCCTAGACTCATTTTCTTTCATGGCAAAAGAAGTTATGATGACAATCATCCTAAACCTGCAGGAAGATTTCCATTACACATATTTATTTTTCAGTGTGTACAGCACTGAACCTGACCTCAGTTTATCAATAACATGAGTATTAGGAATACCTTTTGGTGCAGGAGATTTTTTTTTTAATCATCATCTGCAGCAGAAAAAAATATCACTGAGCAACAAAATAACTCAGTGGACTGCCGGACTTTTTAAAAGTAGGGGGGAAAAATAGTTCTTTTTGCAAAAACAGGGACAGTAAATTCTTTTACGAAAAGGTACCACCAGAAGCTCTTTTGCATCTCAATCAAAAGGCTGCAAGCTACAGCCTTGAATTTCAATTGCAGATGGTAAGATGACATACAATTAATATGATTCTATTTGTGTAGTCTAATCAAAGCATGCAAGAACAGGAAAAACAAATGTATCACATTGTGTGTCTTCAGTTTCAACCTATGATGCACTGAAAGAGACCATTAACATCTCAGTACCAAATTCACATTAATCTCCCCGCATCTGCAAGAGTTCCCTTCTTTCTCAATACCATCATGCCATCCTGAGCCAGAGCAACTCTTACCTCTGAGGTGTTTACTGAAACTGCCAAGAACACATTTTTTCCCCCTTGGAATGCACCAGATGATGTATCAGGTGTCAGATTTTTCTGCCAAAGTTTCCCCAAGGGTGGATCACAAAATCATCTTTGTTATATGTCACTCATCTCGTATTTGACTACCCCCTTCCCCTGCTCCCCCATCATTCTTTGTGTAAAAAAAACCTACTGGAAGAACAATGTTTTGCTCCTGATCACACTCTGACGTCTTCACTTTCTGTCTCTGCGTCTCCTACAGACACAAAAAACTTCAATGCTTTCCTGCTCACCACATGCACCTGACTAAAATCTCAGTACATGGTGCTGTGATTCTGTTCTTTGTTAAATTTTTGTTTTATTGTAGTGACAATGGCTTTCTGTCCATCTGGATTACTTAAAGCTATAGAGAACAAGGGGAATGTTCTGCAGGGAACTACGGTGCTTTGGTAAAAAAAGAGAGGCATTAAGATGACTAATATGTCTTTTCTATACCCTATAATGCGCAAGCGTAGCTACTTTTCCTAAATAGCTCCCTTTCTTAAGAAGCCTGTTCGTGACATAATGGGGCTCTGCTATTAGCTACCCAGTTCTGATTTTCTGATATATCACCACATCATGAGATAAAAAACCAGCTACCACATAACACTGCAGTGACAAGGAGACATGTTTCTGAACATAAAAGAAAACAGACACATTTATGTAATCTGATCTCACGTATACCTTATTTGTGTTTTAAACTGGGAATTTGCTTGAAGAACAGGGAAAAAAAGCCCAGATAGGACAGATCTAAAAATGATGGCAGAATGGCGATTTACTGATTTTTCTCAGTACAGCACCATATTCATAGAAACCATTGGCTTATTGCCCTCAACCCTGTCTATTTTTTCCTACTAATTATTTTTTTCTTTCGATTTATTTTATTATACGAGGTGAGGTACTGTGTGTCCCTACAGTCCTTTGGAAGGTGAGACACAGGTGCACATACTTAAGCCTAGAAAGAGAAGTTGGTTTGCTGAGTGACTGCTAGAAAAAAGGACCAGTTCATGGTGCAGGTGAAGAACTCCCTGCAAACACGCCATCCCCCAAATGGGGCCATTCCTTCAGCTCCAAGACCCTCGGATCAAGCACAAAAGACGCTCAATACTTCATGCAAATTAATTTCATTCATTAGATGCTTCACAAACTGGCATTACAAATATTCATCAGCATTTACCAGAATTGAATTTCAGTCTCTGTAAGGATCCAGCCATGACCAGCACTGTGCTCAGTATGGGGCTGCTAATATAGAACATTAACAGTGCGTGGGTAATGGTCTGTACCACTGCACAGGCTGAATTTCATCCTTTTAACTACATGACAGGTCATTTGGTACTGTTTCTGCTCCCCCTTTGGAGGAGAATAATTGTATAAGCTCTCAGATCAGAACTGTGCATGTTCAAACATGCGCATCAACAAAACCTTCCTTCTCTGAACCTCCCAAACAATATACATAAAGAATTCGTAGATAATGCAATCAAATACTCAGCATTAGCTCCTGTAGAATTCTTTACATAGTATTTTCCCCACATTCAGGCTGATCTGTCTGTGCCTGACTTTGCAGCTTAGCTCAGAAGTTGGTCCATTTTTAGTGAATGAGTCAAAATTAATTTTCAACTTACAAATGGAATGAAAACCAAGAAGGCCATTGTGCTGGGAGACATAACACCCTTTTCCATACGGTACAGTTTTTGCTGCTACTGAGTACAACATATGTATAGTGTGATGAGCATGTAGAATGTTAAATGAAACATGAATGAATAATTCTCCTTCTACACTTAATTAATTAATCAATTTTCAAGCATATAAGTAAATGTTAATAGCAAAGGTTTAATGCCAGTGCATAATAAATAAACTTAAATATCACTGGCATATATTTTGAAACATCAAAGGAAAAAGGAATTGTGAAAGTGAACAGTTTGAAAGAAAATGAAGTTTAGGTGACCTAATTAAAGGCTTTTCCTCAGCTACAAAAAGACATCAAAGTGCTGCTTCTGAAGTTCTTTTGCCAAACCAACAGCCTCAAATTAAGACTGCATTAATTTCAAGGAATGAGTCAGAGAAGTACTACTGTAAGAGCCTTCAGTCCCTCTGTGTTGCCACAGAAACAGAACATTATGGCTAGTTTATAATCCAAGTCCTCCATTTATAGAAGAGAATTTATTTTTCATTTTCACCTTTTCATTTACTCATCCAGATATATAGGAAAGCCCCTCAGAAATTAATGATGCTTCTTCCATGATTGACAGCTGGAGTTTGGATGTCGAACAATGCCTGTTTTATATTGTTCTTTCTTAATGGCTTTCTGACGCGAGAGAAGGTGGCAGTCTTCTGTGTATTTGCAATGCAGATCGGCCAAACTGGTGAGTCTCTGGCAAAGCTGGGCTCAGGTCCTCTGCAAACAGAGCCAGGATCCAGAGACTGAACAGAGCTCACGGCAGCAATGTGCTTGAGGGTAGGCACAACGGAGGAAATGCACCCAGTGCAGCAAAAGCCCTTCTGGCAAGGCCAGATGTCACCAGGAATATTTAGGGGACACCCTGGGTTATCACCCAGGTTTGAGGTACATGGGGTCCGGTTCGGAGCTGGTCTCAAACCCTAGTTCCTGTTCAATCTGATAGGTTTTAAGAAGTAACACCAGATGGAAGTCTGGACCAGTGTCAGAGCACAGGGAAAGCACAGCTACAGCAGAGATGCGATGCTCATTTTAAAAGCTGTGTATGCCTTTCCATCCCCACTTAAAACGGCCAACTGCTGATTAATCATCTTCCTTATGTAGCTTAATGAGCACATGCTATGCAGTGGGGACACACATATCTATGTCCCCCTGGTGCTGCCGAGGGAGGGAAGCTGAGAGCCAGACTGCACGGAGCACGCAGGGCAGCCGGGGAAAGCAGAGGCACCCCAGTACCAAACACCTCTGCCCCCCACATTACTTCCGCCAGTGAGATTACTTTTGCCCCCGATGTTTCCTGACTTTAATGGCTGTATGTTGAACCTGGCATAATCCAGCTCCTAATATTAACAGATAAAATTTGGGAGAGATGAGCTGGTGTAAACTCCACCCAAATAGTTCCTTTCAAGGTAAAATTGACATAAGCTTTTGTTTCACCCATCCTGTGTACACTCTGCTACAAAGGGTATAAACTGTAGATTCTACACAAATTCAATATATATACTATGCTCAAAATCCAAGTTAATCAGGTTGAGTACTACCTTCTTGTTAACAGCTAGCAACATGCCTTGTTTCTATGGCTTTTAATGAATATTCTAAATTGAAGAAATGCATAAACATAAGGGTAATTTACATTGCTAAAGTTAATCAGTTTTCTTATACATTTTATGCATCTGCATGATTTTTCATCTGTATTGCATAAATGCGTCTTCTCCTCATTTTTAATATGCATATGTACATCCAAACACTCCACTCATAGTGCCTTTTTACTTTTACAAATTTCTAGAACCACGCCTGTCTCAAGATTTAAGAATTCTGTGGCTTACAAAAAAAATCATCAGCAAAAGGTTGTAAAATACTTACAGATTCAAGGCGGCATTTAACTTAGATGTGAACTTGCCCTTTTGTAACTCAGTTTTTCTATCAGTAAAATGATAATAGAAGAATCTCCTTCAGAAGCTGGCATATCAGCAAATGTCCAATACAAAGGACAACTCCATTAAAGAGAATGGGTTTGTACATACAAATGTTAGGTATGAAATTTGACAAGGGTACTGCAAATCTTCACTGATTAGCATTTGCAAAGGTCCCTGAGATGCAGGGATGAAAGGTCTTCACTATGAAACAAAATGCGTATTTGTTGTTAACATCGTTCTACATTTAAAAGCTTTCGCAGTCCACCCTAACTAGATACTAATGAACCTTCAAACATTTCTCTGGTTTATTCCAGCACAAACCCAAGGACTTTCAAATTCTCCTGTGGCAGGGTCAAGAGAATTAGGTGCCTAACAAAAAAAGTTATGGATGTTTTCTCAAAAGGGTTGACCTTTACCTGATTTTGTTTAAACCACTATATGTCCAAGTTAATTCCAGTCAAGTCCTCATCTAGTTTACATGGGTAGAACTGGGAGCAGTATTAACTTCACCTTTTAATATGCAACATTTCATTATTTACAAACCAACAAAAGAGGTTTAGTAATATAATTTGGGAACTCAAGCACACCGGTTAGTTGAAGGGACTTTTAGATCAGTGAAGCTGCTATTAAAGTGCCATCAAAGCATTTTTGACTCCATAGAATTAATCATGAAATCTGTTCCTGCCAGCTCACTTATCATATCCGAAATATTAATTTTGAGCAAAATTAAATTGGACACCTACCGACAGCAACATTTTGCCCTTCAGAACTCCCCTTCACATTGATTTATTAACGGCTGCCAGAACAGTGTACCAGAGCAATTTATTACTACTTTCTCGATGTTTCCCTGTGCTTACAAATAGTCCTCCAGAGTGAAAGGTGCTACCTGACAGCATTCTGACAAAGGTGCATTTTTCAATTTGCATAATGTTCTTCAGATTTATTAGGATGTAAGGAAAGGAATTTCATTTTACAATCAATGGGAATGGGTGATTCACATAAAAGAGATCAGAGTGGAGATTCTGTGTTCAGTTGCTTTCAAATAAAGCAGACCTAGCATTTTCATTAGTACTTGGTGTGATTTCAGACAGGAGAGTCAGCAAATTCTTTTGTTTTATTCATCAGCATCATTTTCTTTGCAGGCGAGACAGCCAAAGACATTTGTACAGAGCATTAGGTAGAAGTGGGTCTGAAGATGCAGCATTAGCCCGAAGAGAGCTAATGGCATACACGCATATGTGTCTTACTGCTTTTCAGAAAATGCCATGTTAGAAAGGCACTTTTCATTGAGTGAAAAACAAAAAAAAAAACCCCAGAGTTCCCCTTTGACCAAATTGAGGTTCCTTCCCCTGCAGGTAGAAGCCCTGGGATAGATCCACATCAAACAGGAAAGTCTGGCATGGGGAGTTTTACTTTGACATCATAAAGGTACAGCTAATGGCAGGGAAACTTGAAGTCTAGGTATGCCTAGTCTATGTTTGAGTTACTACATCAAATGATCAGCCTGATCCAAACCCCTGACTTTAAAGTGGCTTCTTCAATCCTTGAAACGTTTGGTGTCTGGAAGCACATTCTAATTCAGGGGCTTTTAATTCCTTTCTGTGGAACTATGCCATCCTTCCTGTTTCTTCCTTTTCCGTGGCTGCACAAAGTACAAGCAATCCCACTGTTACAGATATTGTTTTACTAACTTGCTGCCTGAGAGAAAGACAATTCATAAATACAATGGCTCCTGCCTGTTAATATTCCTGGCTCCAATCCAACTATTCAATCTATGTGCTTATTTTTAAGCCTGAATAGTCCCATTAACTTCAATTGGGCTGCTTGTGTTCTTAAGTAAAACAGGTGTTTAAGCACTTTACTGGATCAGAGCCTATGAACGCACATCTGCAATCTTCTTTGGCTCAGTTAAAGGTTCCTTCCTAATCATTATACATTTATCTCGGAATTCCTCTTGTTTATACTTGCATACACATTCAGCCTTTGCAACAGGCTACTTGACACATTTAAAAGCAATTGTGTTTGTAATCAGAGACAAGACTGTCTATGTAGCAATGTAAATTTGTATATATATGCTGAGGCAACACAGGTAGCTGAAAGTGTAATAGGAGAGAAGAACACACGGTTGGACATTAGTGGAGGGGAAGCTTTTGGTAATTCACTGGGAGGCAAAACAAGTTAAACATGCGCAGAACCAATTAAGACACTCCAGATGCGGCTAGAAAAAATGTCATCAGCATGTATCAGAAAGCAGTCTTTTAAAACATGAACATTAAAAGTAAAAATCTGTTCATGCTGTCCAGCGGTTGTCAGCTCTAAAAATTCATTAAATACAAAAACTCCAGTCTTTTCTAGAGCCACCTATGGAGATCTTGCTGCTAGCAGTTATTTGCATCATTGTATATAGTCAAGGCCAACATTTCCAATTCTGTGTGAAACCTGAACAGCTCCTTGTTCACAAAACATGAAAATTCTCCTGTGTCCACTGCCATCATGATCCTATGTATATATGCAGCATGCGATGCCGTTTTATACTCCACACTGATACTTGTCATTAACGGATAAAGCTCCCCTTGGGAGGATTTCACATCCTTTTGCCAGTCTTTGCCAGCCTACCAAGCGCCGACTTCCTCATAGCTGAGTTAGCTCTCTCACAGGATGCAGTTTTGTATTTTTACCCCAAAAGTTGAGCTGTTTGACACTGTCCTCTACCTCTCAAAGGAAGAAAAAGGAACACACATACACATACACCCCCAAAGTCAAATACTGATACTACCTAAGGTCACAATGTGGCCCAGGAAGCGCTGGTGTGTAAAGATGACTGTCTATGACAGGAAAGGGGCTGGCACAAACACATCTCTGGGTATTTCCCCATCTGCTCCTGAACGTGGCAGACAGAAATCATGTCTCTAATAGAGGAAAAGACTGAAGGAACAGCCTCTTTCGAATTGAGATATGTGTTTCTTAAAACATGCTCCAAAGCCTAATGGATTATCTACGTTTACAATGGAGCTCTCTTTTCCAGTCTTCTGATTTGTCTTTCAGAAAGGCTATTTCCTATTAAAGATTTCAAAGTATAGCCTTCAGAATACTGTCTGCTGTAATCATATTGCCAGCAACAAGCCCATTTTTGTAGTCTTCACCAAGATCAGTTACCTTCAGTCTTGCTCTTCTTTCAGGAAAGACAACAAGTCACAACAAAAGTAGAATGAAAATCAGTACGGTGCGGAAGTGCAAAGGCTTTAGACCATCACACTGTACTCAGGATTAGGAATGGGAAGGGCTCTGTCTAGTTTATCCCCCTACCAATGCCAGATTTCACACCATGTGGTCTTCCATGCTCAGTTTCAAAAACTATTTAACCCACTTCCTCCCTTAAGTTCCTTCTACCATCTAGAATAATTTACTTGTTACTTTGATAAATATCCTTTAATTTTATTTTTTGTTGTTAAATAGCACCCTTGTTATTCCCACTCATAGGTTAAGCAAGCTGTCATGTTTTCTGAATCTAGTTATCCTTCAGTGTTCTCAGATGTTTATTATATATATTTTATCATCATTTTGGCAAATTGCTTTTATTTATTCAGCTTACTGTCTTCTCTTAGTCAGCCTTTCTATTTGTTTAATCAATCATTTTTGCTGACCTTTTCTGACCTACCTTCACTTTTGTCAATTGCTATCAACTTTTCACGTGCATAAGAGATCAGTATTGTCAAAGTAGTATTTACAGTTTAAGACTCAAATATACCAAGATAAGAAAAAACACAGTGCTTTTCAAAAATGCTCGAGTTTCTTTTTACTAGTCTTATGAGGTAATTCTTTTTCTTATTTAAATACCAGAAGCTAAAAACTCATTGAAAATTAAAAATGAGACCCTTATAATAGCATCAGGAACACAGGGGCTTTCAAGAAAGAAGAAACATACTAATGATTTCGAATTTTGTATGCCAAATCCACAGCAAGTCCAAGCAAATGTAGGAATTCAGTCTTTACCATTACTCTACGCATAGTTTATTACATAATAGCCCTATAACTATTCCTTGACAATCCCTTCCCCATTATTTCACACACATTTCGCATTGTAAAATCATACTGGCTTCACTCTCTCTTCTCTTCTGTGTTGAAGTACTGCTCTCTTACTACATTAAACACTAGTTTCTCTGTTTGCACACTTTCTAGATGACTTTATTTATTATTTTCTGTCATATTTCTAACTGCAAGATCTTTAAGTTATCATCCGATCTCACAGGTATTCACAGCTCTTCCAAAATGTAATATAACCTGTGAATTTATTTACCATGCTGCTTACCGTGCCTTCTAGATTATTAAGGTGTTAAATAAAACCAGATCTAACAATAAACTCAGAGATATCTCCCTATAACTCAGTGTATCTATTTACCAACTTTTGTGACAGATAATGCTCATATCTAAGATAATTTGAACTATTTTTTCCCAAGTAAGCTATGGCAACCTAAGAGATTAAATTCTCCTCCTGGATGTAACTGCACAAATACAAAGCATAAAACCAATGTAGCCTATTAGGGATCAGTTTTGATATAGAACTCAAGATTAACCATTGCTGTTGATCTTCCTTATATTACTAGACCTATACATATTTTATAGATACACGTATAAGAATACTAGGAAACCTGTTGTTTCCTTAATAGGTCCACAATACTTATTGCTCACAAACATATTTATACACTGCTTTGATCAAAGTTATCAGACAAATATTACAATACGCACATGTTAACAAGACACAAATTAAGAGCTGATGATCCAAAGTGTACCACCGTCAAAAATAGAGAAAGAATACAATAACCACGTGGTGACTAAAATAAGGCCAAATGATCAGTTTTCAATGACTGGAAGAAGACTGAAGCATGAGGAAATGCTCCAATTTTGTGCAGAAAGTGCCCTCATCCCAAGGTAGGAAGAAAAGAAGTATTCTACACTGCCTAGTCCCTCTTTCCCTCCTTCCTTAAAGCTTTTTGTGCTTTGGTCCCTCAAACATCCATCAAAATTAAAAAGAATCAAGCCAGGATCCGTCACTGAGACAGAGTCTTCTCCCTCCTTCATTACAATCAAGCAACTACTCGCCTCCGTGCCTTAATGGACCCTGCCTGCTTCGACACTGGTGGAAAAAACCCTGCCTATCTCGTTTCAATCTTCTGTAAGTTACTGGCTTCAATTTACACACAGGGATGAATCTGACTCAGAATCCCCCTCCCCCAATTCTTATCTATTTATCTTCCTTAAGACAGAGAATTTTTACTAGAGAAACGATCTTTCAGCAGGGGTTGAGTAGTGCAACAGTGACATCCGATGGCTGGCTACATTAGTCTCCAAAGAGCTTTCCTGACTTGCCAGTGGCCTCCTCTACCTTGTTAAAGACAAGGGATGATAACTGAATATTAGCTGCCCCCAGCGCATTTTATTCCTTTTACCTCTACGTTAAAACTACCTAGGCAGCTTGCTCCATGTTTCCAATGCACTAGGAATTGTCTTCAAGCGCAGTCTTGGACGCAGACTGACTTACTGAGATCTCACTGCATTGCTCGCTAAAAAGGGAGACTCAGGAACAGACAGATAAGCAGGTATTCTTTTCACTCCTCATTTATAGCTGGAAGGGAGGTGCATGTGAGGCATTTTTTGTGATGAACACAGCTCTCGGGAGTCTGCTGCATTTCTTCATGTATCAAAAACGTAACTAGATCCTAGCAGAAACACTGGTGAGTGTGTGTACAGCAGTATTCTGTATGCAAAGGGAGTGGAAAGGTTATGAGAAGTGTTAAATATAGAATTGCTATTTAGTTTAAAGGGATCCAAAATTTACATTCCTCAAATCAGAGACCACTCAGCTCCAAGGCTAAGTGAGCAAAATAAATCTGAGCTCTTCATTGGCTGAAATCTGAACTCTAAATTTGTATTAATACCTGAAGTGAGGCGTAGGCTTCTGTAGTTTGATGGCAGCAGATTTTATTATGCAACTTTTACAGTATGCTTATTTAATGCTGTTTTGCAATTCAGTGTGACAAGGAGCAAATAAGTTTTATTATTCTGTGGACTTTCACTTGCACTAAGAGTACCCTAGTCTGATGCTCCCCAGGGTGGCTATGGACCTCCTTTGGCTTGACCACGTACAACTGCTCTTACGCTTTCTCCCTACAGACATAAATTACTCAGTCATGACTGAACAGTTTGGTAAGTTAAGTAGCAAAACCTTCCTCAACACAAGATAAATCTGACACAACAGCCAAATAGGAGCAGCCCAAATAAACTACACTACGCATGATCAGAATGAATCCACAACACAAAACCTCTTCAAAGCTGTAAGACAAAAGAACCAGTGACCATCCTGATCCAGTACTCTGCATTTGCAGACAACCATCCAATACATTTTTAATTCAGAACATTTACTTCCCATGCTCACATAAAGCACTTCACAAACTACACAAGAGTCTTAAGACCAAAAGGCCAAAAGCCACAAGTACATTGTGTCATGGGTAGAGTGGAGGTGCAGCTAAGTTCTTTGTTTTTAAAGCTCTGTTTGGACATGACATACTACAATATGTGGCACCTCCTACTTCATCCATTTCTTTCATAAATAATGTTGGTTGCCTAAAGCTTTGTTATTAGCTAATGCAGTAAGCAGCTGTATTTTTTAAAGCCTGAAACGTCTACAACTGCATTCTCTTTATAACCTATTTTTATTGTATTTGTAGGGAAAAGTCACCATAAGGAACACCCACTCTTCCCACAGATTAAGAGGACTGCAAGCCATGTGTAACTATCCATTTTTAGTCCACAGGCTTCCCCTTGAATGCAGAATACTCTCCAATTTACACACACACACTCCTTTCAAACTCGGGGAAAAAACTGAGGTGAAGGGAGTTTGCCATTTTCCTTTTTCCTTCCTCCCCACCCCCGTCTTATTTGTCTACTTTATTCTGTTGTTTCCACTAATGAATCTTACTTTGCCCAAGTCTTATTGTCATTTTGTTGAAACTATTCAAAGTGCCTCAAGCTGCTAAACAGCTGGCAAAATACACAAACATTTAAGACTTTAGTCTGAATCCTAAATCGTGATTTCCAGGAGAGAACAATGTGGTCCTTTCTGATTTAATGCCTTCTTTTGAACTGTATGTCATTTTTGCTTTCAAATTAATCTGAGTGTGGAAAACAGGTTGAGTATATTTTTATTAGAAGACACTCCAAATATTTAGACAGTTATTTGAATCATGTTTTGGCAAAATGATTATGCTTGTCAGTCTGAAAACATACAATTTCCATATTTCCCTTACATTAACTCTCTTTAACAAAGAATTATTAAAATTTTAAATGCTATTTACTCTTCGTTTCCCCTCCCTCTCTGGCATGCATACTTAAAAGAAGCCCTAATAAAATATTTGGGATACATTAAGAAACATCTGAATTGCAGTTGCAGTTCTAGTGTAGTCACAAGCTTGTCATTAAAATGCATAGCACAGTGCTAGTGCAGCTGTATACAGCTTTTATTATTCAGAGTGCTAAATGGATAAAACATATTTTAATTTAATGTAAACTGTGCAGCTAGAAACATGAGAGTATGAGGCTTTTTTATTTCCTCAGGAGAAGCCCAGATCCTTGAGCTCAATGATAACTTCTCCTGGCCAAGGGCCAATCTAGATTTACTGCAAGAGTCCCCGTGCCGCCTCTCCAGACACACATTTTGTAATACTTGAAGAAGCTGGCGGGAACGGTGTGCTTTCAGCCTCTACCACCTCTTTTTATTAACATGTACCTGTTAGGATTTTCAGGATCTACCTCTATATTCCATAGCTAGGATACAGGCAGCAGCACTCAGACTGGCAGTCAGCTCTGATACCACTGGAGTCAGCTTACACAGAGACGCGCTAGAGCCCCGGGCCTCACTGCTGAGTTGCAGAACAAAAATGTCCCCAACCCTGCAGCCTTATGCACATGCTACGCCTTTTATTAATGTCCTGAGGAGTTCACAACAGCTTAAACTCTCTCCTGCAAAGATTCAGTCTCCATATTGACTGAATTCTAGTTGATCAGTTCATAAACAGGCTTTGATACTAACTTCATGTCTCAAGCGTTAGTCGGTGTTACTAGCTGTTAAACTTCAGTTATTTCTAAGCACAGCCTGTGTAATCATCTCTAATTTTTATTTTGAATTTCATGTATCAGGTGAACAATAAAGCAGAAGAAATGCTTCAAAGCTCACACACAAATCATCTGGAGTAGGTTGCTGGAATAACACGGAGATCCATAGAAGCACACTAGAAGACCATACAGAAGTACACTCTGAGAGACCGGCAGTCAAAGAGTTTGGCGCATACATTCCTCTTTAAGGCAGTCTTGCAGCAGAAATGCAACAGAAGATAATAATGCAGGCTATAAAGGACAGTTAGTAGAGCCCATGGACCAGATGAGCCATCAGTGTAAGTAAAGGATCTAGCCTTGAAAGGAAGCAAGTCCTTTGCCAGATTTCAGCCCTCTGTAAGCTAAGCAACAAGGTATTTTCTGGCCCATTGTGAGCCCTTCTATTGAGGTGGCAGTGGAGTCTCATTATCTCTGTGGGCTGTAAAAGTGCCTCTAATTAGCTAGTCACCAATGCTCTACCAGAGGGTATTTTGGAGTAGATATATTCTAATTGTCTCTGTTGGGTGTCTACAGTGATTCCATAGAAAACAACCTTCACACAGGGTATGCTCAGCTTGGAGGCATTCCTGTCTGCTCTTTCACTCATTCACAGCATTTTAAGCCTGGATGCCACATAAAGCCAAGATGGATGTGCTATGATTAAAGACAAGAATAAAAATGAAATGAACCAATAGACCGAGGTTAAAAATTGGAAGTAGCAACAGCTAATTAGTTCCATAGTTGAAAAGAGAGAAGCCACAGTGCTTCTGTTCAAGAGGCTACTGCTGCTATTAGAATACGCTGGTATTCCAGCAATGTGTTTCTACATTTCTATTTTTTAAAAAATGAAAATGTACATTTTTATTATTGATTTCCAGTTGCTAAAGCTTCAGTATTTCTCAGTCGTCCTACAGCAATCTGTTGCTAGTCACTGTGACATCCACGATGACAGAGTCATCACCTACTTCTCCCATACCACAAAAGAGGGTTCTGTAATGCAAAGTAAAAGAGAATATTCATTAGCTGGTGACAGAAAATGACTTGACTCACAGACTCCATCCTCTTTTCCTCTAGTTAAAGGCTAAAGCAGTCATAAACATTCGATCAACTTTTATCCCTTCCTTGTAATGTTGGTGATACAAATGCTCACTCACATACACACACTTTCATTCCCTCATTTAGATCCAAAGGGCCAAGTTCTCCTGTATCCCACACCTACAGGGTTAAGGGAATGCATACATGTCTTACTATAGATATATATTTATGGAGAAGGACAAAAAATGGTTACTTAGAAAAGCCCTTATGCTGCCCTATTTTCAGAATGTGTTATATGCAAGGATCTTGGCCGTAGGCTCTTGGGTTCATAGGGTAACATCTTCAGAAGTGCAAAATTATTTCATATGATTCACACATTTGGGAAAAAAAAAGTTAAGCTAAACAAAAAGTCACATATATAACACAATGTCTAAGTGACCCAGATTCAAGACATTTCACTTAAAGTATGTTATCATCTGCCTGCTGACAGGATTACTAGTGCATTTGAAAAGAGTTATCAGCCTCTTTTTTTTTTAAAAGCAGGCAGTGCTTCTCTGAGGTCTCTGACACCGGACCTCAGTGGCCACCAGGCAAACTCTAGCCTAGACTCGTTTGGGCTACAGCAGTTTTGGTCCTGCTACAGATTCCCTTGCAACACGATCAATGTCAGCCAACTGGCCCCTAGCCAGATATTAGCCATTTGGAGCAGTATTAAGCTTCCATTCAGGTGCAGGAAATTTTACTTTACTTGGAAATCAGATTTTCTATCAATTTGCTAGACAATCAGATCTCTGTGGGAAGCAAGTCTGCTTAGTCATTCCTCTGTCCTATCTCTAATTATTACCCAGAACTTTAGATAGCAGCAAAAGATCTATGAATAATGCTGTCACATTAGAGTCTCAACACACACCAGTAACCTCAGTCTGTTTTGTTTTATTCTTGGCCACGTATGTCTGCTGCATCCAAGATTATTCCTATTTACAGCAGGACATTCCCGAACGCTTTCTCATTTTCCACATGCAATTCACATTTTTTTCTTGGCTGTTTATGAGATTTCATCCACTTTCTTTCTTAAGTTTGAAGGTTACTGGAGTTGCTATTCACTCACATTTCACAGACTCATGCATGACTTAAACTTTGATAGCAAATGCAAATCACAGCAGCATATTTTCATGAATTTACTGCTTTAATCAGAAATGAGACTTTCATGTCTGGAGATTTATCTAGATACTTCATCACTTAAGTAAGGACGCATCTTAATGAAAAATCACAGGATGCTGACAACACTGGTTGAAAAGTTACTGTTTTCTGTGAACACAATGTTCTTCCATCCCTCCTCTGATTCAGATGTCTACATGTCTAACAATAAGAATATTTTTCAAAAATAGTATCCAAAACAATGTCCAACTTCCCTTCAGCTCTGAGAAACACGTTTCAGTTGACTGAACAAATTAGTTCCTCAGTATCACATAAAGGATACAGGTAACTGAGTTTCTCTGCCTTTCACTCCATCTAATCTTGCCGATATGTTATTTACATTCTGTTCAATAAATAAAATCAAGATTAAAAAGCTGAGCTGCCTGAGGGCACTCTCTGCTAACAGAGATTTTCAAATGTACAACTTGGTTTTGACTTTTAGTAACATTCAGAGAGATACTTTGTTTTATAAATTACCCATGTGACCTGTGTGCATAATCAGTGGAGCTCCCAAGAAATAACTACATCTTCTCTTCTATGTGCCTGCCATCTACTTTTTCGTTGTTCTCTATGATCTGCATGAACACGCCACTCTAACACCGTCTAACCAACTTGCTGGATTAGGACCAAGAGAGCAGGAATTCACGATGTGAACACAGAAACTTTCAAAGAGAGTATGGGTGAGAAAGTAGTGCTTAAGAATTACAGTGCTGATACACCTCACCAGCGGAAAACAAAGACTAGCCTCCGGGTGGCACACTGGGTTTGTTGGGGGACTATATTGTGTAAGGCCCCAAGCTGAGTGGGATTTGTGCCAGACCAACAGTTGCCGCTGTTTATTAGAGCCATTTTTCCTCAGCCAGTGAACTGAAAACGACAAGAAAATAATCAACAGTTGTCTGAGAATATAAGCCACCAGCAAGCAGTCCTTCTCAACAGCATTTAAAAAAAAAAGCAGCCATTAAGCTTGCTTAACACAGCTGGAACTGGAACTGGTTCTGTTTCCAAATTGCTACTGAAAGCAATGGAAAAGCCCAATTGAGAAAGAAGTAGCTCTAGTAGCCAAATTGCAAATGGCTTGGAAAGAGGGCTTTTCAGCTGACATGTTCTTCAATGCTTTATAAGAGGGGTCAACAACCTCTGAAGATTGGCATGGCAAACTGTGTACTTCCTTCCCGAATTAGGAGTTAAGTGTGCAAGAAGGACCTCGCGCAGAAAGCTGCCGATCGGGATTTCTGCCCAGTTTCCCACTTTCGCCTGGATTCTGCTGCTTCTCTCAACACGCTGCAGTTCCCAACCCGCAGGCCTGTGTCAATGCTGCCTTGTGCCATCCAAAACTTGGGCTGGTGCTGTCTTTAGTGTACATATGCCACAGATTACCATCCTCTCCCACTCTTCATGCCATTAGTGTAAGCAGAACACAGGAAGCACCTCTGAGAGAGGGACACGTCTAGAGAAAGCGTGTTTCAGAGCTGTCCTTGTCAGTTGCTCCCTGATAGATAACAGCAAAACTGATGTTGTTTGCTTTTTGGGGCCAAAACAGCTCCTGACAATTAAATATACACAAGTGTCCTCTGTCCAAAGCTGAACAAGATCTTACATCAGCACCAAGACACCAAGAAAGAGACCATGCAAATCTTTTGCTCTTCTCCCTTGCTGGGAAAGGGGGTTCCTTCCTACCATTAGTCTGTCTCATTCTTCTCCTCCCTTCTCCCCCTTCCCCATTAGTGCAGTTACAATGAGAAAGCTGTAACTGTAATAATGCTGCACCTAGATAAAGTGGGAAATGGCACAGGATTACTCATATTATATCTTGAAGTGTTCAAGGCTTAGGGACTGCAATGCTCATAAATAACACTTCAAGCAATTCTACTAGAGGTCCTTAGCTCAATGTGACATAATTGCACTCTTGCAGGTGCACTACTTAGCCTGCAGCCATTTCAGAGAATTGCTAAAAATTAAAAGAGAAAAATAATTTAAAAATTCACCAGCTCACACAAAGATTCTTACTTAAAAAATATAGCACTAAACTCTACTTAATTCAGGTATTCCTGAGGCAAAGAAGAACCAAGATGGCTGAGATCCCATTTCCTTGCCTAAATGTACAAAAAACAACAGAAATTGAAATTAAAAATACAGAATTATTGTAGGACAATTTTTTTAACAAAAAAACCTTGTTATGATAAACACTCAGTTGGACCCAAACTGAAAACAGACCAACCAAATTAGACATACACAATCTGTATTATACAGAATCTACACAGCAGAACACAGCGATAAAGCTCTATTGAACAGGGGCAGCAGAGGAAAGACAGATTTTAGAAAGTCAAATAAGCCAAGATGTGTTATTTTTTAATATGCCTTTATGAACTTTTAATTAGATCAAAACTTGATAGTACCAAATAGTTTCTGAAAAAATACATTTTGCAAAGTTGTCCAACCTACTGTTAATTCCTGAAGATTTCCTAAGAAGCTCAAATAAGTATCTGAAATTCTAAATTCTTGGCCAAATTTCTCAATATAGACATACCCCACAATCAAAGCCCTGAAACCAAAACACAATGAATTTTGAGGTTTTTCTTTCAATACATCATCACCTTTCTCCTGACAAAGAGAATTTCTTTACAGAGATTAAAACCTGAATATTATATTTAAGCCTATAATGTCTAATAACTGGCTTGCTTACATGTTTGATAACAATGAACAGCAAAGAAGCTTCTCGAGAAGAAAGAGCAAAAGAAACAAGCAGCAAATAAAAGTGATCAGCCACAAGACTGTCTGGAAATTTATTAATTCACCTGTATTTCTATTTCTGAAACCAGATGAGAGTCACCTGCTGTTAGGCCAGCTAAGAATCGTGAGATTTTAAAAAGCGTAATTCATTAGTTCATGTCTTCTTAGCAATTACCTTCTAGAACCCTTGCAATTTTCCCTTGTGACCCACAATTCAATTGTGCCTCAGTTTTGCTGGTCCATTTTTTGTCTGCAGCTTTTAGCTGAAACTAGTTGAGCTTGGTAAGGGTGAGAAGGGCTGGCCACTCCCAGCTGTAGGTAGGACCAGCTCCACATTTATTTGGGCTTGGTTTTGGGTTGGGTTTTTGCTTCTTGAGGATCCTTTCCTTTGGCTACAGACAACAGATCCCTCCAGCACCGAGAGACGAGGCTTTCCCAGCCACCTCCAGAGCCAGACTCACAACAGGCCTCCCTCATCCCAGGGTACTTTAAAGGACAGCAAACTCATTTTTTCCTGGCTTCAGGAAAGCTTTTCCTATTAAGTAAAACTGAGAGATCTATTTCTACTACCTCTGTAACTATTCTTCCCTCCGGCTCCACACTCCAGGGCTGGCCTCTGCCAGGGCTCTCCAGCAGGGTAGGGTCACCCCCTCCATCGGCTCTGGCTGAGCCTTCCCAGAGCACACAGCACTTGTCCACCTTGTCCCACAACTGCTTCCTTGTCATCCATTTCTTTGATACTGAGTACACGAAGCAAGTTGTTATTTAAATAGCCTGCATCGGCCATCAACAAGTTTTCTTATTATTCACCCAGTAGGATGAAATTATCATACCCCACACTGGTATCTAAATATTTCCTTCAGATAATGACTGAATAGCCCTTGAAATTGTACCCATTACGCTTCCAACCCCCATTTGCCACCTGCAGTCATCATCTTTGTCCATCTGTACTCATCGTGGTTGTTCATCTTTGTCAAATTTATAGCAAACACGCAGTCTTGGAAGGAACAATGCACAAAACAGAATTGTAGAGATGAGAGACAAAATATGGGGGGAGGTCTCTAACAAAAGCCAGGTGTAGAAGTTATTAATTAACTGCAGAGAGATGGCACGCGTGATTCAAAGTACAGTTTAAATGATCGGCACAGTGCATTTGCTTGATGCACCTGAGAATTATGTGCGCTTACCTTTTCACTAAAGCACTAAGTAACATGAAAGTATTTAGGAAAGCATGTTCATTAAATTCTACCATACCGTGAGAAGCAGGCCTTAACCAAAGTATTTAGAATAAAATATTCATATTTCAGATGATACAGGCAGTAAATTTTGACAGCATCCAATCTCTGGGACTGCAGTATCTGTACTCAAGGCCCCAGAGTAGTAGCGTTAATTGTTTCTTTTTTAAAGCAGTGCTTAAAAAAAAGAGCTTTAATTTGATCAAATGAAACTTAATGAAGGTGATTTAGCCTATAAAGTTAATCATTACTTTGGCGTCACTGTTTCACACATTTTGGAGACTTTCCATTCTGAGGCAGGAATGCAAACTTCACAGACAAGGGCACATCAGTGTTTCTCCTGCTACCGGTTCTACAGATAAAGGAGAAGATGTGGTGTCTGATTCACAGGCACACTGCTTTTCCCAATTGCTTTATGATAAATATAATCTTCCTCTTCTTGGACTTAGTTGCAGATAAGCCTCGATTCCACATACCTATCTGTGTACTCTCCAGGCTCCCCAGTGTGTATTTCTGCGCATTCTAGAGCATCTTAAAGGAAGAAAGGTCTATTAAAGCCCTCATCTGCTGGGCCGGGCTTTCCCCTGCGCTCTCAGGGCCTGATCCAAAGTCCACATTAAATCAACAAGATTGTTTCCAGTAAACGTAATACACATTCAGTCAGGTCCCTGATTATTCACCCTGGTCCCCGATTATTCAGCCTACAGAGAATAAAAGCATTATGAAAGCAAAAGACACAATTGCAACAGGGACGAATTATTTTCCCCTGCTTTCAATTATCTTCCTGTGCTAAATGCAGCCTGGGACTGTGGAAGCCAAAGGGACTGCCCAGAGATTTCCAAGCTGTTTCACTTTTTTCTGGCAACCAAAATAACCAGAGAGATCAGGAGTGCTGAAACTACAATGAGAGTATCTATGTATTTTAAAACTGCTTTCTGCATCATGTCCGAAAGTAATTTCTTTTCATGACATTCATATTGCTACTGACAAACAGAAGACAAGATCTGGTGCCAAGGTAGATTATTTTCTGTTTCTCTAGGAGAGAAATTTGGCTCTGTGAATCCAGTTGCTCAGTATCGTACACATATGTGTCCACAGTATTCCCCTCCTTCAGCAAAACAGGCTAGCAGCCCAGCATGAGGGATCATCAAAACCTAGTATTATGAATAATTAATTAGCAATGAACACTAACTGTTTAGGATTATGGTACAGTGACTGCACTCAGAAGATACAAGGCAATTCCTGCAAAGTGTCAGAACCCTCAATTTCACATTCAGATAGGAAACTCAGTACCATGTTCAGGCTTTCTCATGTTTTTATTCTTCTTCTCCATGACTTATTTTCCACTTCTTTACTACCCAATAAAATTAACCTGAACAAAAATACACACAGGCACTTTCATCCACCAGATCCAGTTCAAAGTTGCTGATCTCAACTCACAATTTTTGTGCTTTTGTTCATGCACATTCTATCAACTGCCAGCAACTATTACAAAGTGGGGTTTTTTTGTGTATCAGAAGGCTTTTATTTCTGGAATATATAACATTTTGATAAATACCATAATTTTAAGTGTTTTAAAGCCTGCTTTATACTGTTAATGAGGTCATGCAATAAAGAAATGGTAATTACAAAGAATTCCTTTAAAGCTACTTTGCTTGGAAAATAAAATGCTTGCACAAATTTGCCAGTTAAAAATCAAAATTGTAATATACTACATGTAAGCCTTTAGTACAAATAGAATTCCTGACAGATTTATGTTCAGGATAAAAAATGTTACCTGTCAAAAACAGCTATAAAAAATTAAATATCTGCTTAATGTGAGGCTTCAAGTATTGCAAATGTAGCATTCATTATCATAAATACAGTAGTATGATCTAATTATGTATTCTGTACTAAGTTTGTCAGATAACACAATTTGAAAATGGCACAACTAAATCAAATATGTTCTTACTTACCTATTGAGTGATAGTGAAATTGCACATAAAAAGGCTTCTTTACAGTCAATTTTGAGATGCTGCAACTTTGCAATGGGTTTTATTTTATTTTAGGATTTTATCATCAGTTTACCAACCTATTTTAGAGATTTTTCCAACAGGAGAGTGTCTTCATATCCAAACACACATAGATGAGCTGTTATATGAATCATCAATCTTATCACTGTTTATCTTCATCTCACACACACTGTCAAAGTACTCATCTTTTTCCACTGTCCTTTGATTTGTAATTTAGGAAAAGGCAAGATAAATCTTTACAAACCATATGATTGAAATGGAAAAGCAAGGCAAGAATCTGAAGGTCAGTTTGCTTGGTTTCAACATCAGGATTATCGACTTCAAGGACAAAAGAACGTGGTTCGTATCATGCATCTTAGACTAAATAAAAAATAGCCTGTCCTGTTAAACTAAAATCAGAGATAAGAAACTATAAGAAATATAAGAAATTGTTTTCTCGTGCGCTAGAAGGGTAGAGCTGGGGCAAAATTAAAGTAATTAATCTTTCAAATAACTTTTCCTCAACATCAGATGAATTTCACCTCAATCAATCTAGTCTCTAAATACGGATCCTTGGGATCTAAAATAGGTCTCACTTTTGCTTTCCACTCAAACTCATATGCCATTCACTGTTTCTCTTAGTAGCAGTGAAAAAGCACAACTTCTGCTATCTTACCCTTCAGCTAGAGTCATTTTCTCTAGAACAATCCCTCCCCTGCCAATCTCTGATATGGGCTTGCCCTCACAGCCTGCCCAAAGACATACAATGCTTGTTCATCAGGTGCATTTTTAACAGTTCTTCAGGAATCAAGTGCTACACCTATTTTCTGTGGTGGTCTGAATTTTCTACTCCTTCCATTGCTCCCTCCTTGCAGAGTAAGGTTTTGATCACTCCCTTGTTCTCAGGTTCCCAGCTTCTTTAATGTCAGTCTGAACATATTCTCACAGCGTCTCTTTTTACATATTCTGATGTCTGACCGGAGTGTCTCAATGGGATTTGCAAAACTGTGTTAACACAAGGAAATAGCCTAATTATTATCATCATCATAATTTTCATTCCTGTTACTGGCAAAACTGATCCTAGGGTCACAGTCCCATTCTATTTGACACATACACAAAACATCCAGCCAGAAGACCATCCCTGTTTCAAGGAGCTCACTACGTGTGCACATTGAAAGACTGTAAAAATGGGTTCTGAAAAATCACTGTATGTTCTTCCCCACTTAGAGGAAGACGTCTCATTTATCGAGCCATCCGCATTCAGGTTTCTTCCTGACTTAATTTTATCTAAATTTTTTAAAGTTGTAAAAGCAAATTTATATCCATTTAATGAAAAACAGGGCAAAGAGAGATCCTGCTATATGCATAAAACAACATAAGGCTGCAAAGATACATAGAAGAAAATGGAGGAAATTGAGTAGTTCATACACATTTAAAAGTTCCTCACACGAAAACTAATATTTACTTCCAAATCCCAATACTAACTGTCCACGTGAAGATACATGAAAGACATGGAGAGCACCATCACAGATGCCATACATATGGCACAACTTCAGACACTGCATCTATGGATAATCTGATATGGCTGAATACCAGAATTTTCCTCACAATCAATTTAGCTCATGAAATCAGAAGGCTATACACCACTGCACGGCACAATTATTTTCCAGTTGGTTAGTGTAATTATTTCACAGTGAGTCCAACTCTGGAGCTTACTGAAAGCTCATGCTTAGTTTGAGGACTGGGCAAATTTGTCTTCAAAATGCAGAATGAGGCATCTCCTTCAACCAAGACCCAGGTTATACCCAAGAAAATCACCTCCTGAAGGGCTCTAGTAACCCTGAATCTTGCTGGGAAGGATCTGTCCACGGCACACACCACTCAAAAACCTGATTTTTGAAGACCTCATACAGAGTCAGGCACAAAGGTCTTCTTAAAAAGGAGAGCAATAAGGTAGCATCTGGCATACCACTGTTTCCAAATGATGGTACAGCCATAGATCAGAAACAACAGAACATGGCTTAAGGATCTGAGAATGCTCCTGCTGCGCTCGTTATGGGCTCTTGTGCTCTGTCAGTTAGAAGCATGAACACAAAAAAATGCCATCAGTCTGAACTATTTTGATGTGTATAAAAAATAGTCCACAGTATGTAGGTTATCCATAGCTTGTCCTTTCCTGAATTCAGTTACTATAAAGGAAAAAAAGAACTTTTAAAAATTTTTTTAAGAGGTTTTGTGGCTCTTTCCCTTGGCATGTCTCCATTTTCTGCTCAGAATGTTAACATGGGTGGCACAAGTCAAGAATGCTTAACATTTGTCTGGGATTTGGGGAGATCTGGCAAGCTGGTTTGAGCTACTGCATTGCTGTACGTCTGGAAATCCTGGATAGTTCTACTGAATGAAACAGATCAGGTGCCAAGCACTTGTAGAGTAAATCTGAGTGTTCAAAAAGCCCTAAATATGATGCCTCTTAAAAGCACTGGGCTTATTATGTAGGGCATCCTGGTGTACATCATTCTATCTAAAAGAAAAAAAGATTTTAAAAACTGTATTGCAAATGTTCAACTGTAAAAATGGAAGGAATGAACCCTGAGTAAATATCCTGTTCAGGTGAGCATCAAACACTTTAGACTTATCTGTGACATAATTATAAATTTAGAAAATAATTTTTTTTCCCTGTTTTTAGCAAATGCTAATATTTGAAAGAGATGATTAGGGAATTAACTAAAAAATATTTTAGGGATTTCTTACAGTATTTAGTAATTAATACTAAGACCACTACAATAACTGAAAAGGGAGCACTAAGCACTGTGGAGCCCTAAATCTGTTCATGTGCACCTAAACAGTATGTTCATGTGCCTATGATCAGATTGTTTGTCTTCACATGCTCATAATGAAGCACCTCTTTTGAGATTAAGAGAACCCTTACAACAGCATTAGTTTGCTTTACTGGAGGAGAGCAGGTTCTGCCTTCACTTGGTAACTTCGGAGTTGTTCAACTCAACTGATTATTAATTTTAATGCATCCTTCATTAAAAGGTACCAAGGACTTTTTTTTTTTCTTTTTGGTATAGACACCATTCGTCTACTTTGAAATACAAGATCAAAGTCTTCAAGTGATTAGAATCAGCTGTACCTGGGTGCTTTTTTATAGCCACAAAGGAAGAAACAGAAATGACAATTTTATGTTTTCACACGACCCACATTACTCTTCTCATAGGCACCCCTTTCTCATTTATGGTTCCACTTCAGCTGATTTTTTTGTATTATGGTTTTTAACATTTCCTTGACTTCCAGTGTTGCATAATTCGAGCCTTTAACTATCCTGGTTTTTACATTTTGTCTCGCCTTTATTTCTTTTACTTGATTTCTTCAATATGAGCAAAGTACAAGTGACAAACAATTCTTGTACAGCACAATCCATTCTAAGATTATGACAATAATAAAACAAACCTAGGTATAGCTATCTATAAGATACAAGCCACAAGCATCTGTGAGTATCTACTGCCCGCAAAACGCAGTAATACAACTCCTCTTCCATTCAAAGGAAATGCTGGGCCTAAACATCTTCAGAAAATAAGCACTCAAATTTAATCTTAATAATACAAAGCAAGGGACTAAATTTTTTTCCCTCAGCATTCAGCCCGCCATGATATTGTTCAAAATGGGTGAAGAATTTAAAAAACTTCAAAAATGCTGAAACCCCAGAAACTCTGTTCATAATGTTGCAGCTAAATTATGAATTGAAATCATTCCATTATTAACACCGCACAATTGGGGCTTACAGGGGAAATACTGGTACACTATGAATTAGAGTTGCAATAATACAATTCCTGATTCCTAATACTTAAAATTTTCCCCATGGTGATTACGGTAAGAATAATAATAATAATACTGTGCAATAACAGTAATTAATCTAATTAGTTCATTAAAATGATGATGGCTATTATTACTATAGGTCATAAATTAAGACACCAAAATATTGTACAAGACGTTCTCTGAACATAAATAGAGATGAAATGTTTTCCTCTGCACAATGGACAAGGCAGCAGCTGCTTCCTTGGTGAAAAAAATAGAGGGATGATTATCTAAAGATGCAAATGAAGCTTCTTTCACTAACCACTGTGAAGACTGAATATCGATGACACAAAAATAATTTTTCTTCAGATGGAAAGAAAACAGTCAGAGGCCACTGCAGTCCAGGGAAAGCTTTTCATTTCCCAGTTCAAGACCTATGACCTGGGAGCACTTCCCCTGCCCTACTCTTCTTCCCCTGTCCTCTTCCCCATAAGAAACTTCTGTATATAATGCTATATTTATCACTAAAATTTTAATAGTATGCTTGCTTTCTTTCTGTAATACATTTATGATTTTTTGTGTATGAGCTTTTGGGTATACATTTGTATGCATTAACTGTACCTATGTGAAATATCATATATGATAACAAACACCTATCTTGGTATGTAGAGGTGAAAACCTTGGGAAAAGTTGCAGAAACATATGATAAATCAATTATCTATGCCCTTTTTATTGCCTCACTGGCCAGATAATTGTGTTCCCCGGAGCTTTACTCTAACATTCCAATCCAGCGAGCAGATTACAGCATCCATCATTTACTTGAAATCAACATGCCAAATAAATATTTCTTCCATCTGCCTCTAATGTGAAATGTCACCTCTTTCTAAAAGCACTACTAAGATTCAGTCTTAAAAGAGCTCCAGGTTTCCCGGCTATAAAAGCTTCGGAGTCTAACAGCACCCAGGCCAAGGAAAATGATGCCATCAAGACCGGGCATTCCAGTGCCCTGCTCACATTGACTCCAAGCCTTGGAAGACCCCAAATCATCGACCTTGAATACAGGCAAATAACATGGAAAATATTTTATCAGAAATACATATCACTACAATCCATCCTTTCTTGGGTTTCCTAGGAAAATGCACTAGATGCTATGCCACTATGTGAAGCTCTCCATGGAGGTCAGCCTCATGCACCCTAAATACTGCCTCACTCTCTACACCCCAGATCCTGCTGGAAAATGACATCCTGCAGGGAACAGCAAGACAGAGAGAAGAGCAAAGTGGAAGCTGTAGAGAGATTTTTCCAAATGACAGAATTTGCAGAGATCACAGACAAAAGGAAGGTCACATCAAAAAAGTACTGCAAAAGCTTCTGGGTTAGCAGCATCTCTGGCTGACCTCCGAGTTAAGTAACCGGTTTCACCTGTTTACAAAAGTTATTTAACACTGGCACAGACAGTCTCATTCTTTCATAAACAAATACTCTATACAGAAAAGATATTCACTATATCCTGAGCTGCATCCTTCACAAACTACCACTGGTATACTAAGCTGTCAAAAATCAGGGTTATATTCATAGGCAGACAAATGCCATCTGCCCACCTACCTCCTAGAAGCAGCCTTCCCGTAACATTGCTACTCCTTTACCCAGCATCCCAGATCTATGCTTTTGTCTGGCTAATATTTTAAATTCACTTATTTTGTCTTTTCCTACCCTAACAACTTAGGTTAATGCCAGCTGATACAGACATGAGGGAACCTGAAATATGACCAGACTGTAGTATCTCCATATCCAAAAAAGAATATGATAAAAAGACATCATCTAAAAACATGTAAGGAATTACAATGATAAGGTTGCACTTCACCTGGGAAATGGCATCTGATTTTGCTTTCAAATATAAACCCAAAGAAGTCACAAAACAGGTAACTCTCAAAGTATGCTAATTAGTCAGAACCTGCGGATGCTTTCTAGGCATGGATTTATTTTTGTTTAATGTGCAACTTCAGTGGGGGTCTTAAGTTAAAAAAAAAAGGTTATCTTCTGTGCATTTTTAAAGGAAATAATGAATAATTCAATTTTAAGAAAGGAAGCATAGGAACAGTTGATTCAATCCTTCCTTTTCACTGTATTATTTATGCTGGCCTTTCTTTCCATAAGAGGTAAGCTCCTCTTTCTTTAAAGAACTCATACGTCTAGAACAATTGTTTTTAATTACAAAATCTGAAAACATTTTCCAAGCACTGAGTCTCATTTTGTGAAATGAGCTTGATGAAAAAATAGGAAAAGACAAAAAATGCATAAAATTTGAATAACAGTCAATAGCAATTTTTGCAAAAGTGTTACAGACTATTAGCAATTTTTTCCTATGAGCTGTTCTATTTACAGCAAGAAAAATGTTAGTCTGTTGAAGGATCTAAAGAAAAACAGGGGGGAAAAATCCCAACCTCTTAAAAACAACAGAACTTTTAAGACAAGTGTTCTACTCGATGGCATCATTTTCCTTGGCCTTCCCCTGCTCAGAGCCTGGGTGCTGTTAGAAAGGTAAACTGAGACAGAGGCAAATGTCTTCTTCAACAATTTGTAATTGCTTCTCACTCCGCTTTATATCTTTCTTAATAAACCAACTAAAGTTCATGCTCCGTACTATAGTACACTATAGTATTACAGCTTCTTTAGGACCTGATTCTGCTTTTGCTTTCCTTTTGTTTTACTTAATTTGGCACTGCCAATTTATTGTTCCTTATATTCAGAGTGTTGCAGAAGAGAGATGGGTCTCACTGGTCCTGTAAATGTTTGTGATACACTCCTGCTGAAAGACATGGTTCTTCCTTTCAAAGAAACACATTAACTCCAAGTGATACAAAAATTCTCCCCCTCCCTCCAAATTATGAGCAAGCTTTTAAAGGTCTTAAGATCTTGTTTCCAAAATAATGGCGTTGGTATTCATTCTTTTATTTTGCCCCCCCCCCCCCCCCCCCCCCTTCCTTTTTTTGGTGTTAAGGTTCATGTTTCAACTTCTCTCTGGAACAATGAGAAGCAAAAAAATGCACTTTAAAAAATGAAAGCTGGCTCCTGCAAAACCGTATCAGCCTGGCAGCTGGAGCTTTATAAATAATGCCAAATACTGCAAGGAAATAGAAACTAGGGAAATAATTGTGAAAGAACATTAAAGATAAACTGCCTTAGAGAAGACAAATTTTGTCAGAGAAACACAGAAGTCGAAGATGACCAACCAGCCTTTTCCTCTTTTCTCACATCCTGCACTTGTGTCTTCATGGTTATCCCTGGGATTCGCATGCTGTTGAGCACTACTGGTAAGCACACAACAAAAATCACAGAATATTGTTCAAGATCCCATTTTTAACTCCGGCATTTTCTGTCTGCTTCTTCCAAAAATACTATTACTAATATACACGTTAGGCACTGATGAGGTCTAGGAATCTTACCAAAAAAATACCTGTGTTCACTTGGAGAACTTTTACCTCCCTGGCACTGGATACACAGGTCTCTCATACTTGAAAAAAGCTCATTGGAAGCTTATGCATAAATATACTTTGCTTATGGCTTCATTGGTAAAGTGCCCTCGCCTATCTTATGAAGGCAACGGAATACTAGAGAAACAAATAGCAAGAACTTCTTATAACACCTTCAACACAAGGATTTCTTCTATAAGGTACACATATCCATCACTTGCTTACATTTGTAGCTGTCAGTTGTGACACCAAACACAGAAGTCTAATTTAGATGCTGTTTCCAAGCCAGCATGGCATACATTTGGTATGTTTGTTGTCATGAAATCTATTTCTTGCCTTCTTAAAAACACTGCCAGCAGGTTTCCCTTTGTCCATCTTATTGCTGCAGCAGTCCAGATGTTTGCCTTTGTTCCACTCCAGTCAGAAAAATCATGAAACATTTTCTCATTTCCTTGTGGGCAGAATTGTGTAAGCACAGCTGGTAAAACCACTGACTAAGAATCTGTCTGGCACCAGATGGAAAGGAAGAATAACTGCAGTGCTACATTTCAATGACTGCCAGTCACATTTTTGTTGCATCTTTGAATGAGGAGCTGAAACACACTTCTGAACCTATCTGGATCATCTGCACTGCTTGAGACCACCTAAGGCAGCTGCTGTGTCATCGCAGCGATGTTACACTGCTGCTGGTCAGCTAGATCATCCTCTTTTCTATCCAATATAGGGGATAAAACAATATTGCCTTCATTCAGGATTTTGATGTGAATAATGAACGGGAACCTCTACGCTAAGAAATTCCAGTGAAGCCTGATTTTTAAAATGTAGGTGCTCATCAATTTCTAAAAATCTAGGCCTCTTGAAGGGTAGTCAAGATAGGTACTTCTGAGCATGAGGCAGTTCAAGTCAACGGTCAGATTTTAAGGTCTTATCCCTCATTTGCAAAACTAGCGTGCTGAGGAATCTTCATATTCTGCTGCTGGAGCTGCAGGGATCCTCAGGACGCGATTATCAGAGGCTAAAGCACGGTAAGCGCAGGCATCCACTCGGGCTCCTCCGCCGTGCGAGCTTCCTCTGCAGGGCACAGCCAAGTATATTCCGCTGCGTTCACTAACCTGTTAGGCCCAGACAGTACATTCAAGAAAAGTCTTCGTTAGTATATTTTCAGGGGGAAACAGATCTTCCTTTCAAGTCTATCTGTTCCTAAAATTTACCCTCTGTGCTACCGGTATAATTCTCCTTTTTTGATTTCCATAGGGCTGAGCACATGCTCAGACTGAGAAAAAGCACACCTCTGCTAAGGTCTGATTTTTTTGCCTAGTGACACTCAAGTATGTGCTTAGATTAAATTCCGGTCTTTGACTGTCAGAATTCATTCTATTAAAGAATACGGAGTAGAAATTGCACAGCCGTGTCATTAATAGATGATAATTTAATAAAGTGAAACATTTTTGCATAGGAAAACAGTAAAAAATTGGCATTTTTTCTGGCATAAAACCGAAACATGAGTCATCTCTCCTGCACTAGAAACAAATAAAACAATTAAAAGGGAAAACAGCTTTGCTTCTGGGAGAAATTATGACTTTCTCTTAATCAAATTCATGAATTTTAATCAGTAAGTGCCTTAATGTGTGAAGGGAAAATGGCAATTTTCAGAGCTCTTCTCCCTGGAAGAATATTACATTATATCTTTTCCATTCTGAATGTCCCAGACATATTTTACAAGTGCCTACAGATACTGTAAAGGTGGGATTGAATTCTGTATTTAAATTGCAACCCATCTCCAGTTTCAGGTCATTGAGATACAAAAGGTCATGATATTTGCCTTTCATTTTTCTTCTCTCAGAATACTAAAACTTGAGACTATAAAGAATGCTGTATGAAATATAATTTCTTGCCAATTGCACGAAGAATATACAGTGATTAAGTAAGTAGTTTGACCTGAGTTGTTTAATCCTATTCACCTAGGATCACCTTGAAAAATTTGGCTTCTCAATGCAAGTATGAATATTTTAAAGAATACAGGAAAAGATTCAAGGTGAAAAAAGGCCACAAAAGATTAAAATCTGGTTCATCTTTAGGTCAAAAACAGTGTCTCTGAATAAAAACAATGAAAAAAACGCATGAGTGATTTTTCTTTTAGATTCAGCATAGAATACATTATTTTCAATGTGGGACCTGAGAATATAAAATCTGATAAACAAGGAGCTAGGCTAGAGATGGACTCTCTCCTCCCAGCCCCAAAAACTTGCAGACAAGCTTTGGAATAAAGCTTTCAATCCTATTTACACACAACCCCTTCTTACTGTTCTACAGTGAAGAAAGGAGACAAAGTCAGTAAATCTTGCATGTACTTTAAGGCCACTTAACGCTTCCAGATGGATGTGCAGAGGTCACAGTGCAAATGACAGTCAGAGCCAGCATTTCTACTGAAATTATTAGATTCACCGATTTTTAGGAACTGAAATGGACCATTATCATCATCCAGTTTGACCTCCTGCATATTGACAACCATAGCTTTTTACCAATTTATTCCTGAAGTGAGCCCATAATGTCTATTCCAGCTATCTTATATCTTTTGAAATATGCTCATTTTGATTTTGAGACATTAAGTAATGGATATTCTGTCTCATTTCTCAGTAAATTTTCAATCGGTTAAATCAATCTCACTATTAAAACATAATGCCTCAGTTCTAGGACAACATCAAGTCCCGTATTTTTCATGTACTCTAAATACATTGTCATAGCTTTGCACATCACTTTTGCCAAGCACATATTTATGTATCAAAGCGAAGGTCCCACAGTAGGGACTTCACAGACTCAAATTAGTCCATAAAAGTTACTATAACAGAAAGTAAAAGTACAGATACTCTGTAATTAACTGCTCAGCAGCCAGGCTCAGGAATACAACTCTGAGGGCCAAACCGCTATGGGGACAGTATGCCTCCTATGCTTTTCACTTTCTTTTCCTTTGGTAGTTTCAGGGGCTCAAGGCACATCTCGAGGCTTCATTATATGGAGCAACATACAGATACACTCACAAAAGTATGGTCTTGTCTCAATGTAAAGGCACTAACTGCTTTGCTCTAGCTTATCTCCCATCAGAGCCCCAGCGACCCACACCAGCTCTCTGCTGGAGATGAGCTGCTCCAGTGCTGGAAGACATCACATCCTCAAAAAATGGAACATGTGAAAGTGTGTCCTTCTATTTTTTCAGGAAAAATTTCACATGCTGCTTTGCATCACTCTCCTAACACTTCCACACATGCGTACGTTCGCAGCAGTTACAACCCAAAAAGCCGCTCAGACTTGTGATACTTGTTCCCTCTGCCCCCATACCTCACCCCCTCAGGTGTGCTGGCAGGTCACGAGGCAGTGACTGAGCTGGCTGAGCTTCCCCTCTTTTCCTCCTTCTTCGTTTGACTAGAATAACACCTCGGGGAGGTCAGAGAACGGCCCCAGAAGGCAGGCAGCGAGGGTGAGGCCGCGGGGAGGAGGGAAGGGGCTCTCTGGGCCGAGCGCTGCGGCCCAGCGAACGCCCAGCCGCGCGCAGGGGCAGGGGCGCCGCCACCTTCCCTCCGCCAGCCCTGCCCCGGCAGCAGTCCTGCGGGGTAGGCCAGACTCGCCGCAGCTCACTTACAGGTACACGTGGAGACAAACTAACTGAACAGGAGTGTGACGCACTCTTGTAGCCTGCCTTATTTGTGGAGCCAAATCGATACCGAGCCCAGAGCGAGCAGTCACGAAATAATGTCATAACCCACCGATTCCATTATCAACCTCCTGATTACCCTCTGAGGAGCACATTCGAGACGGCGTTCACCAGAGGGTAAGGGCTTTCTATTTACACAGCTGTGGATCTCCAAAGATAACTGATTTTTTTTTTTAATCTGCTCCTTTTGAAGAGATAAAGTATTCAGCAGGTTGATAGAGCTTTCAGCTGCAACTCTCTTCCTTCCTCACTCTTAAGTCTAATAGCTCATCAAGATGCAGCTTGCCAAATCTGCTTCTCTTCCTCCTCCCCCATCATTTCCGTTGTCCTTTTCAGCGTCCGTGGTTTTAAAGAGTTTCTGCTTGTGAGGTTTATGGGCAAGACACTCATATGTCTGCTGATGCTGCATCACATTACTGATTTTTAATCCTGAATCAGTATCTTCTCACTTTCAAACACATGATGGATCTTTACTAGCTATTTGTTTTGTAAAACTTAAATTTGACTTTGTGTTGTGACTGCTAACTTAATGCCTCCAACCGATGCTAAACCACTTCATTCTTTTTCATAAACACCACTGACAAATATCTATTAACTTCCCTGAATACATTATCTCACTGTATTGTGCATTCATGATCTTACTCTTATGCAGAAGTCACAATTTGTTACCATTAAAATCTTGTTACAGAGGATTATTTTCAATTAGTTGTTGAAATTTAGCTTCTATGCTAGAAAACAGGGAGAAACAGACAGAAAGCAAGAGCATGATGGACTTATTTTCCAGGATGCTTGTCTGCATTCATGCTAAGGGTATTAGATGGATTTATTTCCTCAAAGAGGAGTTAGAAGCGAGTTAAAGATAAAAGGAAGAAGATTAGTTTGACACTGAAGGACTGGGAATCATTTTTTTAAACAGTATTTAGCAAAAAGAGAAAAATATAAAACCTAGCTTATGCCAAACCTTCCTCCCACTCTTGGCTCCACTGTAGGTTATATATGCATGTTAGATTTTCAAGTAATTTATTATTGCAAAAAAAGACTATTACTTTGTTTTCTGTTAAAGACACAGAAAACATAAATAACTCTCAGTTCTTTCACTTTGAAGTGTCAGGTGTCACTTTTCAGTGCAAAGTTTAATAGCCTTAAAAGTCTTTTTCTTCTGTTGCTTTGTGCTACTGCTCTTTTTATCATGTGTCACATTTATGGAAATCTTAACTAACATTTTGGAGTGCCCTATTTATACCACAGATGGTGTATATTTAATTTATATATTTATTTTTATTTACTTTTTTCTCTTTTCTGACTTAGAAATTTAATGAGCTCTCTCATACCTCAGACCCAGGGGAAGTAAGAAGACTGAGTAGGGCACATAAGAAGCAGTAGCTGTTAAATGTGAAATATGCTATTTATAACAGAGTAAGTAGAGCCCATGGCCCCTGTAAAAATGCTCAAAGTCTGATGAGGTGATGCCTTTAGTTGGAGGGAAGAGTAACTTCTTCACAAGTCATCCTACTAAATTGAACAGGAACTCCTGTGGAACAACTGACTGTAAAAGAATAATGTATGTCAAAGGATAGCAGCAAGAAGAAGGACACATTATCTCCATTTTTCCAGAGTGGAAACTCAAAAAGGAAGCAGCCAATTCAGCAAAGTTTCATTCAGCAAAGATGCTTCAATTTTAACCATGATCTTAACAATCATCAGGAAAATATTTAAACACTTGAACATTTTTAAACATAAATTAATCACTGGAGTGAAACGCACATTTAGACAAATCAAGGTCTAGATGCCTGATGTACGACAAAATACGAAGTCTCTAGCAGAACTGGGATTTTACTATAGTTTTCCTGAACATCAGTCTAATGCATTCAGAATCTGACCCATCCTCTTTCCACCTCATACATCTCAGGAAGGGATCAAATGTTGTATCTTTTTTTTCTTCTAACTATGAAAACACTCACAAGGTATGAAAACAGTCCTGGCCACTCTGTAGCCAGGCACATCTAGAGGAAGCTGGTACAAAATACTAGTGCTAAACTATCGCCGCTGGCACTTTGCATCTTCCTTGCTCTGCCTGCTGAGAGCATCTTATGCAGTGGGTATTTCAGGCTTTTGGAAAGAATGATAAAAGACATAAAGGCTGCAAAACAAAGCTAGAGCAGTGAGGAACTGTGAAGGAAGGAAGAGAGCAGAGTAAAAGCATGTGAAGTACAAAAACAATTCAAAAAACTGAGCTAAAACAGGAGCTAACGAGAGAAATTATATTCAGCCCAAAGAAAGTGAAATAAAGCTTAAGACAGAAACTTTGTCATCAGTGCCCATTGCCCTGACTGAGAAGGCAGGCAAACGATCAAAGAAAAACAGAGATGCTGAAGGCAAAGGTTTTCATGAACAAAACTGATTTTGTCCAGACCTCCATTTCCATACACCCCAATTACAGACCCCAAGTCTGTGCTCGGGGCAGATAGCACAGGACAGATAGCCACTTCTGAAAATCCTGACTCTTTTAATATGATATACTTTTGTAATGTTCATGATGTTAACTGTATGTTACCTGTTGAATACATATTATCTATATACAACTTAGCAATTGTGCCACTGTAATAACATTGCTTCTGCTTCCGATTGCAGAAATGTTGATAGCAAACATGTATTATGGCAGAAAAACTGTGAAGCTCTAGAGAATCTACTGTACCTATATTTACACATCAACTCAGGAAGGATATCTTCTGTATTACACAGTTAACTTCGCAGCTATTTCCATTTTCCCCCTATGGCTTCAAAGAAGTCAATAAGCAATTGATAAATCTTCTGTCACCCTGGGCAATTAATGGGAGTTACACAGCATTGGCTGCATCAATTTTTGTGTATGTGAAAAGCAAAAAATTGATTTCACAAACTTACTGGTGCTTATTGATTTAGTGCCGGTCCCCAGGCCATTCCCATTTAACGCTTTTGTGCGGTCATTAAAAAAAATTTCAAGACTGTCAAATAAAATCTGCTTCTTCAGAGCTTTATCTGTTACATTATTTTGCAAGTATTTTTAGCCTCAGCAATATGTTTTCAGGCTGAGCTTCAGGCTTGTAAGATTTTCATCATCTAGAAAGCAAGCATAAACAAACTGACCCAACCAACCATTAAGTGGAGGTGTTTCAAAGGTTCAGTGTCCTTTTAAGAGAGCAAAAATTCCACCTACAAAAATCCATACTGAGACTTCACAGGCTCAAGATGGGTTTACAGACAAATCAAAGTACTTGTGTATCTAACCGTCCAATTTGCATCTGCATGCATCTGATTGGCAGCTGAATACCATGAACATCCATAAAAACTGTTAGTCCAAGTAGCCAGATTTGTTCCCAGAACTGAGCTACTAGCAGAGGATCACAGAGACAAATGCAACAGAAGTAAACTGAATGTACAAAAGAATAGCAGCCTTTTGGGAAATATGTCCTCGTGCACCTGTAGCTCACAGCTCATCATCCACATTTGTGAAGACACAATAGGCAGAACAGCAAGGGAAAATTACTTTTCTGGTTTTTATTCTTAGATATTAACCCAATTTTTTTTTAAATAACATTGAATGGGACATCATTCGATTTTGAACCCTCTTTAGTCTCATCCTGTTTCAGGCCTTACAGATGACAGCGCCAGTTCGATCTAGTTTTCAGCACAGTGATACTCTGTGTACCCTTTCGTTCCTTCCTTCCTTTCCTACAGAGGCTATTTCCTAGCATCTGCTGTCAGGACCAACAGCAAACACTCCTGATGCTCATGAGCTTGCTGCAAGGAGCGGCTAAAATGAGATTTAGAAATTCTTAATGAGATACCAACTGTCCTGCTTTGCAAAGGGATGACTTACCCCCCGCTCTTCAAACACTGAAGTAAATTGACTTTTTTCAACATTTTTATTGTAAGGAAATACACTTCATTTCTACAGGATGTATGGATGTAAGTTGTGTGCTGAGCTGTGAAGGGAGTCTGGATGAGAGACGATGGGGTTCTTACCTACTTTGAAAACTCAGTATACTATCTTTTGGAGTAATTTTGCATTGGCACTTCAAAACTTCAAGTCAAAAATCTAAGCGACAATTTGCTTCTACAGGAGTGAAGCATATGTGCGTTGTCTGATATACGCAAAAGGATAAGGTAAGAATAAGTCTGCAATCATAATTCATATAGAAAGCATGATAACCTAAGACCAGCAAAGTTGATCCCTTTATACACAAATGCCAGCCTCAGATAAATCTAAAGGTGCTTTAGGCTCTCTGGATGTGTCAAGCATGACTTGTACAACCTTCCTCCACCCCCAAGCCATCATACCTTTGCTCTCTGCGTAAGATACCAGTCTCTGCTAAGAAGCCTTCATTGGGTCTGAATGCATATCAGGCCACACAGTCTCCAAAAACCTACTTGGCACAAGGTCTGTCCAGGGTTTAAACTATCTGCACTCAATATCTTCTTCCGGTAAACCAAAAAGTAACAGCTTTGCAACAGAATCTTTTTTTATTGCCTGTATAATGCAATGAGATCCTCTGAAAGACAAAATAAAAACTAGTAATGCTGTTCTTTATAAAAGACATGGTAAGTACTGAGGTAAACTTTAATATGTGAATTACAGTAAAAGAAATCAGAAATAATGCAAAAACAATTTCCAATTGTGTAACTGATATCAAAACCATCAAGTATATATATCAAAATACTGTGCAAGAATGATAAAAGTCATTTTTAATAAGAACTAAGAAAGTGAAATTAAACAGGATGACTTGTCAGTTTGATATCCACCAAGTCAATGATCCCATATCTGAGTAAGCACGACTAATTATTTAAGCAACGTTGTTGTGGTGACAGTGTCAATTCCATAAAATGTTTCCATTTTTCATTGACAGAATAAAGGAACCCTATGTATTCTAGTAATGACTGCCCTTGAACACTGGAAAAATGTTCTCTGAAGTATTTCTAAAGGAGCAATAAATAAATAAATAAATAGTTATTCTTTATTTTGTTTAACACTTGCACTTTAATACCCAGTGAGTATTTTATAAAATAATATTTAACTGCTTTTTAAAAACTTCTTAGAAAACATCGACTTGCTACTAGACAGATAATTTTTCTTTTATTACAATGAGAACATAAATGACCATGACAATATAACAGAAACAGAGATTTTACAATTACAGATATAAACAAAAGAACAGATGCTGAAAAAGTTGAAAACCATGACAATTGTATTTTAAAGTTTCTATAGAGATGAAGCTTTATTCTTTCCTAAGTTGCTTTGCTATCTTTACGAATACAATTACTATCTCAATATAGTTCTTTTGTCCGTAGCTGTCCTTGCTCTGTAATTTACCATTCTTACACTTTATTGTGAATATATGACTTTTATTAGTTTATAAATGTATAATTTTCATAACATTACAAATGAAAGCTCCATAGAATTCTGTTTCACTTACATAAAGTTAAGAATTTGCAAGGGCCTATTTTACTCTAATAAACAAATATAATCTGCTTATTTCATGGTCATGTGTGATAATCATACTGAAAAACACAACAATATATAGCTGTTACTTTTCGATGTCTTCTCAAACGTGTTCACACTACAAGCACCAGGATACAAAAAGAAGAACATAAGCTTTTCAAGCATAAAGGTACATTAGGTATCGAATTAAAATAGAGGGTTATGTAAAAGATGGCTAGTATCTGGGAGGCAGCTCCTTCTTCTCTCATCCCATTGCAGGATTAAAGTAAATAAAGCTTATAAAGTAATGCATTAACTAATCACCTTTACTCTGTCAACAACCTCACTCCTACCAAATTATGAGCTGTGAGGAAATAGCATCAATGCATTTCAAATCATCAGACTACATACAATAGGAAAATAGTATTTTACTGCCATATATTGTAATTCATAACCCACTAAAGGTCTAATGCCAAGCCTCATATCAGGTACCGCTTCACTGATATAAACTACAAGTTCCTTGGCTTTTGGCAGGTGAATGCAGAGTTGAGAAAGGACATGAGAACATGCAGTTCTTATCTGTCACTTCCACACCTTTTATGTCACCCAGCCCGCACCTTCTATATTCCATGCCATCAGCCACTGATGCACCCATGTCACATGTGACTGATACGGCATTAGCTACCTGACATCAAAAGCAACTACACAGGGATGGTAGATGTTGAGGATGCCATCAGATAGCATTCATTATAGCCAATAGAAAGAATCAGATTGCTATGTGATGAGTGATTCACCCTGGAAAACAAATAAGCTACTCACTGTCACATAACACAGCTGTGGATATTGGTCTGCACAGAAAGCAGCTAGATCACTAGAAAATTTCCATTGTCAGAAGATTCTGTCTTCCAGTGCAATTTCAATTTTATGCCTGCAATTCTTAACTTTTGGACTCTTCTTGCCTCCTTGCAACAGATCAACAGAGAGCTGGTAACAAAAGCCTTTTAATACCGATGTGGTCATAGACTGGATTTGTGCCAGACAGAAGAGAAGACTTACTGGTACATATCTGCTCAAATCAACCATCAGGAGCTCAAAGGCCTAATTTCAGAAGTTTAGAGGAAGAATTCTCAAAAACTTAACAAAACAAAACCCAAACACTTTCAGATTGCATCTCTGGAGTAATGACTGAAATAGAAACACCTGTTCGAATATTCGTCGTTGTTTTGCTCTGTATTGACTGAAATGCTTAAGAGATGCAGAACAGGAAGGAAGCACACATCATTAAAAGCTGCACAACACAACTTATGACCACTTCCCCAGGAAGACAGGTTTAAATCTTTTTGAAATACTGTCGTGGTTTAACCCCAGCCAGCAACAAAGCACCACGCAGCCGCTCATCCCTCCCCCTCCCCGTGCGATGGCGAGGAGGATCAGGGAAAAAGGTAAAACTTGTGGGCTGAGATAAGAACAGTTTAATAACTAAAGTAAAATAAAATATAATACTAACAATAATAATAATGAAATATAATAATAATAACAATTGTAAAGAAAAGGAATATAACAAAAAAAAGAGATAAATAAAACCCAAGAAAAGATAAGTGATACACAATGCAATTGCTCACCACCCGCTGACCGATGCCCCAGCAGCGATCCGCCCCTCCCGGCCAACTCCCCCCCAGTTTATATACTGGGCATGACGTTCCATGGTATGGAATATCCCTTTGGCCAGTTCAGGTCAGCTGTCCTGGCTCTGCTCCCTCCCAGCTTCTTGTGCACCTCGTTGCTGGCAGAGCATGGGAAACTGCACAAATCCTTAACTTAGGATAAGCACTGCTTAGCAACAACTAAAACATCGGAGTGTTATCAACATTATTCTCACACTCAACCCAAAACACAGCACTGTACCAGCTACTAAGAAGAAAACTAACTCTATCCCAGCTGAAACCAGGACAAATACACAAAATCTTGACCATTCCTAAAATCAAAACACAATCTGGAGCAGGACCGTCAGGTTATGGCCTCAGCAGACAAGGACTGGCATCCTTGTCTTGAGGGAAAGAAAATTAACATCAGGCTGTATTGTATCAGCTTGAATTTACAACAACTGAAAATAGTCATCTGGTCTGTTTAGGGGTCACACATTTCAGAGCTATTTAACACTGAAAAACAGTACCTTGCAGAAATTTTAGGACTAAGCCCAAGCTCTTGGTGACATTTAAAGCCATTGCCCCCATTGAAATGAAAGTCCTCAGTGCCATTTCCAAAAGTGATTAAAATGTTCAAGAAACAGTCAGATAATTGGAAAATAATTACATGCTAAAACTCTACTAAGAACAAAGAAAAAGTATGCTACACCTATCATGTAATTCATTCACAGTACAAAAGAAATTACATTTTAATGGTATTACAAATATTACATTTATTCAGTGTGTATGATTTATTATTAAAACTGTAAAATGTAATATTCTGTTTAATCAAATGTATTCAAAGTAACGTCCTTGGCTGAAAATGCAAAACCCAATTTTCTTTTTAGGTCTCCATGGAGATTCTCTTACAGACACGGACCGCGCCCACGCTCTGTGGTGAACACCGCACGTTCTGTATGGTGCCATTTGCCCCCTGCCCCATCTGCTGGTCAGTCTGCTGCTTCTGACCCCGCGGATTCAGCTTTGCAATGGATCTAATTCAAAATCCACTGAACTGAACAGAAAGACCTGGACTGATTTCTGTGAGCTTTGGACCATCCTGCTCCAAACAGCAAGCAGAAACAGGAGCACCAATTAAAATGCTGATTCAGACACCACTGATTCTGAAGCTGAAGTTTTCTATGTAGGTCAGTGGTCTTAGGACCAGACTCAAACTTTTTTTATTTCAGAAGTCTATATTTTCTAATAAAGAGCTATGTAAATGCAATAGCAACAAAATGCAAATGTTTGATAAATCTCTTCATTTATTCACAAAAATCCAGTATCAATTTGAAGAATCTCTGAGAATAAATGCAATTCTCAGATCATTCAGTTTTTCTTCTCTGGAGTCATTTTCCAACGGCACTGATGTCACAGAATAAGATGGAGAGGTTTTGTTGATTTTTGGGAAATTGCATGAGTAGTTAAACATTTATTTTGGAAGTTGATTCATCCAGTTTTTTCACGAAGGCCCATTTTCATAACATATATGCTGTGCATATACACCTAAGCAAGATCTGAAAAGCTAGTTAGGAACATTAGGAACAATGCAGCCACGCCACTGTAGCATCCTGAATGAGGTTCCTCTAGGGGAGCACCTCAGCTCCGGCAAAACATCATGCTCTTATGAGTCTACCCCTTTGAACTAGCTGTTCAAAGGTAATGCAGCTAATTGTGGACATACAAAGAGTTATGCTTAGATGGGTCGTTCCTGCCAATGTTAGCATGTTTTAACACTCCCTTTGCCACAACCATCTGTTAATTTATTTCTGTCACTCACGTTTCCCCTCCTCTGTCTTTTCTTGGACTTTATCTGAGTCCAGCCCACTTAGCTATTATTGATCTTATGTTAGTTTTTCTATCTACAAATTCCTCTGCAAGGATATACTTTATATTGTGAAACTAGAAGTCTTCTTGATGTGTAAACAGAAAATGAGAAATTTTAAAGTTACTTTCAGTGCTAGTTGAAACCCTTATCAACACCAACATAAGATATGAAATTCTCATTCAACTGTTACCAAAGTTCTAGTAAACATCTGTAAAAGCTGCTTTTAAATGACATTGATACCTCTTAATAGTGCATTCATTAACAGTAAATGCATATTCTACAAATCTCCAAAAAGAAAATATTTTAGGGCTTCTCCTTCTCAGTAAAGACTTTTCCAGGGAGTTGGGGTTTAAAGGTATTAACTAGTGGCTACTACAATGGACATACTATGTCAGCAATTTAAGATTCTGTTGTCTCAGAAAGAATATAACAGAAATGGATTGTCAGAGAGTTAATTTCAAAAACGAAATGAAAAACTGGCAGACATGAAATGAAAACTCTAAAGAACTAGAGAATAAAAAAGTAAGCAGATACATTAATACATAGTTTATTATACTGAATATTTTCCAAATGAAAGATTCAGAGTATTAATGTTTTATTATTGTGGGAATAACTAGGTGTAAATCAAAAGAATGAGCTACTGCATACCACATCAAGTAGGTTAATTTTCCACTAAAATAAAGTTAGTGATTTCAAGAGTGTTGTGAAGTCTGACTGTGTTAACAACAGTTCAGTTATCAGACTGTTAGGCTTACAGGTTGGCTGTTGTTTAGTCAATCTGCATCTTGATTTTATACGGTGCCTGCAACAGTTCACGGCACTCCGCAATAAAGCCACAAATGTCTCATGTGCACGTTTCACCTGTAACACCTGCACACAAACAGCAGGAGCCTCTGAGTGGGGAGGAAGATGCTTCCTGTTACTACATAGTCATTTTTATTTTCCTTTGCTCTCATGTTCTATTAAATAAATGCAGAAAATCCGAACACTTCCTTCCACCCTTCTCTCTCCGAGTTCCAGCTCCAACTTCATCCTGCCACAGAAATCATCTACCTGTACTTCATTTTCTAGTATGCCCTTTAAACTCACTGTACTGCAGCTGTTAAGGTGCCCTGGCCGCTGTCTCCTGCTGCAGGAACTATAGGAAGAGTATCCAAATTTAAATCCAAATGGCTACTGGGTAAACACAAATTACGCGGGCTGCAGCTCAATACAGCTGTTCTTTGAATACTCTGTAAAACAGTCTTTTATGGACCAAACATCACTTTAATGGAGATTTTCCCTGGAAAGCAAAATAGACCCTAATATATGTCCTATATCCAAAGTTGTATTGATACGAAGATTCAGCCCTCATTAGACACATTAAGTCCTACATTATAACACAGCAAAACACCTTCCACTACAGCTTCAGAAAGAGCTACCGACACTGCCTGGGAACTGACAGTCCCTATCCCATCCTTTCTGAATGTTTCTGGGCTCTTCAGGTTGGATTATCTAGCTCTAATCTAAGTAAACATGCAACCAAAGCCTACCCAGTTGAATTTTGACATCTTTCTTTACTGGGCCAAAGACAAAGACAAATGCTACAGTAAAGGATAGTGGAGAAAGGCATCCCTGTTGAGTATATTGAAAATAAATGTAAATGTTATTTTCCCTCTACTGAACCAGCTGATTACAGTTCCATTGAACTCAGAAGTGTTGTGTCATCATTATAAAACATCCCCTTAGTAAAGCAGGTCATGTAGCAATGATCTGGTGAAAAATTGCTGACATTTGGGTTATAAAAAAGCAAATATGTTAATTCAAAAGGTGAAGTACACCAGAGCTTGCCTGAATTCTAAATAGTTCCCATCTGCTATAAGGAACTAAAGGCCAAGTGGATAGCAGTTTCTGTTATCGTCTACTTGCCTGTGATTAAATCTGTGGTCATTGGTTTCACCTAAAAAAACAATCAAGTTTGCTGCTCCTCTACATTTCCTTCAAAAGGATGGCAAACCAGATACTGTGGTTTATTTTACATATGGCACTCGAACCACCTGATGCATGATCCTGCACCACCTGATCCTCTCCATGATCAATGATAAGAGAGAAATCATTCTATCACAGCTGCTTCACTTGTCTTTCTGTTCTGGTAAGAGGTATCCTATTTTCTAGATATTGCAAAAGACGCATTGCATCTTTGTCCTCCTATAGAAAGGAATGGCAATCCCTACTCTTACATACACAGGAAGAGAACCTATATAACATATGAGGTGTAAATACATTGATCTTGTCCCCAGAAATTGATCTTTTTCCTCTGTCAATCCTTGCTTTTCCCATCTATAGAGATAACAATGTTTTTTCTTTCCTATTTGTTCTTTCAGCTCCTTTTCTTTCATTGATCTCAGTCCATTTTTCCTTTCCTTGTATAAAAAAAAACTTCTTTTTTTCTCTCTCCGCTTTGGTATAGTCAGCCTCTTCATCAATTTAACTTCAATGATACACAAGTCTGAAAAACTGATAACCACAGATGGCTATGCTTTGGCTTCTGCGATAAGAGAGAGTCTCCCAGGCCTCATTTTAAAAGGATCTTTCTTAATGAATTTTGTAGCTTACGGTTTTCATGCAGTGCTTTTCTTTCACTGTTGTAACAAATGCTTGTCAGTAAGGGGAATTTGCCACTGAACCCTTGATAATGTCCTTTATTCTGCAGTTCTCAAACAGATTTGGAGTAATCCAGTTCTGCGTTTGTTCAATTAATGCTATGTTGCATTTCATGCTGGTCATCTAGTCATCTTAAGCTCTTCAATGAAATAACAGGAGCTTAAATAATTTTCTATTGCTTTAGGATCTGAAGATTTATAAAGACAGGATAAAGGCTTAATTCTGTTTGATCAGTTCTGTGAAAACTGTTTTCCTTTACATGATATCAATCCCATAATTTCTCTAGTTTTAAAAAATATCCTAGAATTATAGCTGTCATGGTTCAGCCCTACAGTCATGGGAGAAAACAAGAGGAACATACACATTTTGCATGAAAATGAAACTAACAGATTTCATCCATTTATTGAAATAGGTGAATAACTATTCACTGGATGGCAGAGCTTCATGAGGTTTTGCTTTGCTAATGAGTTAGTGTTCATGAACTTCCAGGAGTAAGGTAAATTTTGCATGACAAAACAGTCATGATGTGTGTATATAGATGTAATTTATGTATTTATTAATTTATTTATTAATTAAAGGCTGAGAGAATCCCTGAGTACATTCTGACTTTAGTCTGTTCACCAGCACAGGGCACAGTTGTTGAAATTACATGCAACAAACGCAGTGTTCAGTGTCAGACATATATTGTTCCAACAGCCTCCCATGGAAGCTGTGCCTGTGAGCACTTATCCAAATAGGCAGCACTTCTAGTGACCTTGACAAGTTCTACGCCAGTTCCGTGATGAAATTAAGCAACACTCTGCCACCTCCTTTGTGATCTGTATCACAGAACTGGTTATGACTTCACTGTGCCTCCCAGTGACAAATAGCTGTTCTGGAACAGCAAAAACAGGTTCTTACAACTGAGCTACACAGAGAGTACAGCACCATGGTAAAGTTTCAGGAAAGTAATACATAAACGAGAAAGTAGATTTGTGACTTTGTGTTTCAGGTTAAGATATAGCAGGGCACTTTCTCCTTATAAGGTTGCTTCTGCGTGTCATTGATTTTGCAGTTTATTATTAAAGTGTCTTACAAGAGAAATGGCAACCAGATTTGACACTGGGAGACATATTAATGGCATGGAACCTTAGAAAAATGGGCACTCTGATAGTTATTAATCAGACCGAGCTACTGCAGGAGTCTCCCCTTGCTCCCTTTTGCTTTGACAAAGAAGCAAATCCTCTGGCATCCTCCAACTCATTTTAACAGTTCCACAACTGCAGATTTCCCTTCTGCTCATGAAACAAACTGCTTCTTCAAAAACTGTCACACTGGTTCCCAAGCAGTACTTACTACTTCATGACTCTACAATAGCATAATACATTAAAAAGTAATAAAAGCTTGTTCCTCTCTTTAAAAAAAATAATACAGAAAGTTACGTTTCTGTAGTCAGCTGTGATTAGTTCTAATCTAGCTCTCTGGAGGAGGAGGACATGACATTTAAGACATTGAGCCCCTCTATTTCAAAAGGCTTATTCCTAATAGCATTGAGGGGAAAAATTGATTCTTTTGATCTTGTATTTTAATCTTAAATTTTAATTTGAACCATAAAATTTTAATAACTGTCCTCTAGGTTTCAAAGAGAACAGCACTAAGTATTTTCTGCACACTGCATATTACACATGTAAAGCCAGATTCCTTTGTATCTGCAAGAACTGTGAGGGCTGCTTATTAAATTAGTAATGACCAGCAGTCAATGGCTTTCAACCCCTCTGAGTGTGTGTTGTGTCTTAAGCCAAGAAAAATAATATCACTGTTGTCCATGTAGAGCCTTTATTTGCATAAACGTCATGGCATTTTAAAATAATTATGCGCATCAACTTCATATGGGATTTTGAAAAAATGCAGGATTTCCCTAATGATTTACTTATCAGGTTTCACAAGGTTGAAATGCAAAGTAATTGCTTGTGTCCTTCCAAGAACTAAAAAGCTGATAATGAATTTTATATGGTACAAAGAAGCATGTACCAGCTGGTGTAGTAATTTCACCATACAGCTGGCAAGCAACAGATTTTCTAATATGAGCCCAAGAGGAGAGATAGATAGTTCTGTTAAAAGGCAGTTATTACAACCTGAACAGTTGTCATGGCATTCTTAGAAATGACCAACAGCTCTATTTTGTAAATCAGAGATACAATTTTTATCTGAGCAAAATAGAGAAAAAACTGTACTTAAGTTCTCCTGCAAGAATACCTTCATAAATTGCAATAATTTCTGAGCCAGCTGACTTGGTCTAACGTGCCTGTCTGTCCTGCCACAGAGCAGAGGACTACCTGTGAGAAGTGTGCAGCCTTCTGTAGCATAGCATATGTCAGCTTATATGCTGAGACAGCATCTTTGACTTTTTACACTTTCAATGGTAGTAAATGTTATTCCTGCTGATAGCATAATTACACAGAACAGAAGCAACCACGTAAAAAGTTGAACTCTGATTCATTTTACAGTATCAGCTGTTTGCCTACAGGTCTTAGTTTAAAAGGCCAGGAAAGTTCCTAATGTTTGCAAAACGTACTACTACAGGGAGGTTAAGGCAAAAAAAGATATTTCTGAGGCAATAAAGACTTCTTTCATTTCCAATTCCCTTTAATGTAGTTGCTATTCATGAAGAAATTGCCTTACATTTTCCAGGCAATACAGAGGGAAAGAAAACTTTTTGGCAAATGCTTCTACCCCTGCACACTATTTTTAAATCATATTTGCTTGCGTACAAAGGCAGGACAGCCTTACAGATCAGGCTCAGGCTTCAGCCACATTCAGGAAGTATGGTTTATGGCAGTTTTTACCCAAAACTGTTGTTTTTTCTGTTTGTTGCTATAATGTAGGATTGGAAAAAAATGCCAGTGATGTTTAAACTTGGGTGAAGAACGATGTACAAGCAAGTTATTGAGGCTTCTTATTGCTACATCCCCTGTATGTACCTCTACTATACCAGCAGCACAGCACTGCCCAAAGTACTGGTGCCACCACTGCTCCTGTTCCATCATCCTGGTGTCAGCTTTTATACAGGCCAGCATGGAGAAGGAGACTATGGTTGCATCTTCTCATCTCCTGTAGCCTCAGGGCAGATCAAACCTTGCCCTGTCATCCACATCACTGTGAATATTACTGCATAAAACTGCTGGAATGCTACTGCGGGGAACTCAGAGCTTGCATATGAAGAACCATGTCAAAGGCTGAATGAATGCATCCTTTGATTAAAGATATTCATTTAGAATAAAACCTTAAGTTAAAATCAATCTGTTGTTTTTTATGGTTCTGTAAATAAAGATTCCTATTTCCTGAAGGAAGTGTAACAGTTTACTTATCTGCTGTTCCAAGATATAACATGAAGGTATTGAGAAGCTTGTTCCTGAATCCTTCTCATAGCTCTCCCTTAGGACGTCTAGGCAGAAAACACCTAGGAGGGAAATTTTTAAGACATTGTAAGATGATGTTCTTTGAAAATAGAGCACTCTATGTCGTCAGGAGCTGGAAAATATTGAAAATGGAGATCAGAAAAAGTGCAGGGGAGTTATTAAAAATGGATGGAATAATAATAAGACAATAAAAATGTTTATTATATGGTGTCGTGGTTTAACGCCAGCCAGCAACTCAGCACCACGCAGCTGCTTACCCCTCCCGGTGGGGTGGGGAGGAGGAAAAAAAAAAGTAAAACTCGTGGGTTGAGATAAGAACAGTTTAATAACTAAAGTAAAATATAATACTAACAATAATAATAATAATATAACAATAATAGTAGTGAAAAGGAATATAACAAAAAAAGAGAAATAAAACCCAAGAAAAGACAAGTGATGCACACGCAATTGCTCACCACCCGCTGACCGATGCCCCAGCAGCGATCCACCCCTCCCGGCCAACTCCCCCCAGTTTATATACTGGGCATGACGTTCCATGGTATGGAATACCCCTTTGGCTAGTTCGGGTCAGCTGTCCTGGCTCTGCTCCCTCCCAGCTTCTTGTGTGCCTGCTTGCTGGCAGAGCATGGGAAACTGAAAAGTCCTTGGCTTAAGATAAGCGCTACTTAGCAACAACTAAGACATCAGAGTGTTATCAACATTATTCTCACACTCAATCCAAAACACAGCACTGTACCAGCTACTAAGAAGAAAATTAACTCTGTCCCAGCCAAAACCAGGACATATGGTTATGTATTCATTGCGTATTATTTCTCAGATTGATATTGTCATCCTATATGTCATAAGATGTTTCTGCAAACCAGGCTCACCAGGTCAGTTACTGACAAAATAATTAATTCCTCATTTCTGCTGAAACAGGAATTTCATCAGTTGGCAAGAGTTACAGCTTTTGAAAATGGAGTAAAAATTCAAATTTAATATTCAACCATTCCACCAGAGATCACCAAAAGGCTATCAAACATTTTAATGCTTATTTCATCATCATAAAGTTCATGTTAGCAAACCCACTTCATTCCATTTTATCCATATTTTGGGCATCCATGGGAGATGCTGCTAGCAATATAAATTTAAAATAACAGTAATAGATTAAGATAAAAATTCCCTTGTATTTCTCACAAGTTCCTTCCTTCAATTAAGATTAAGACCCATATAGGAGTGAAACATTCACAAGTCAGTGTTCAGAGAGGATATTGCAGACAACAAGCACAAACCACCTTATCCAACAGTCACTGATACATAGTAACACACATGGAGAAATACAAACCAGCACAGGCAGGCACGTTTTGAGGTTTCTCTTTTTTAAAGCCAAGATAGCATGTGAATGCGTATGTAAGTACCGGAATACTGAAACTGAGCAAGACCTCCGAGGGAGAGAACAACTGCTGATACAAGATTAATGGACAAAGGCAAGTTTCCAGTTGCAAAGTAGTAACTGAAAGTGAAGGAAGATTGGGTAAAATATTAATTGTTCAATTCCACCATGGCAATGTGCAACATGCAGCAGAACTTCTCCTTTGCTTTTCCTCTCCCCCTCACCGTGTTCCTGTGTGTTCTGACAGACTGGCTGTGCACCGACAGAACACCTGCTGGCAAAGGGGAAGGCTTCCAAATTCAAAGCTTGTTACAAACATCAGTACTTGCCTGTACACGTTTGATTTCATCCTGCCAAAATCTTAGGTTGATGTGTGTTACCTGGTGCAGTGCATCACTTACATGAAAGCTGTCACTGATTTTCTGCTTTCTCTAATTCTGCTTTAATTATATTGTATTTAAGAACATGCAGGTGACAAACACAAACCAATCATGGATAAATTAAGTTCATCAGTTCCATCTACCAGGAAAATAGTTTTTACTGTTAACTGGCCTCAAATAGGAATTCTGTATTTCTGGGGTAAAACACTGCCTTTTTGGTTTGGTGTTTTTTTTTTCCAAAGGCATTCACACGGAGAGCATTTTAATTTTCCACACTATAGCTATGTTGACCTTCCAGACCTTGCAAAGTAAAGTATTTATGATCCTGGGTTTTTTTATGGTATTGTTTCAATATTTTTGTAACATTTGTATTTCTTGCTGATGTTTTTGGCATTAAAAATCACTCAAGCTGTGCTGAAATATAATGATATTCACTGAACCATAGTATGGAAGGATAATTCAGTTCAGGGAGGTTATTCTAGCTCATCATGTACACAAAGGCTTGAAAGAAAATGCAGAGGATTCTCAGTTCTTGACATGTGCACTATTCAATCTCTCTTTAAAAAAAATAACGTGACACAGAGAAGACTTCACTTACATATCGAAATATGCAGCTTTATGTCTGCAGAGCCAGCCAGGCAAAACAGGTATCCAAAATGCACACATAAAAACACCTTCTATGGTCTGCCCAGAAACACACTGTCTTTTAAATTCAATTAATCATGGAAAACTCAAGTCTGTAAGAACCTCCTTTTTCTGTTCTTCCAGTAGCAGAGCCTGTCACCCATTAACCCAGTGCATCTCAAAATATTATAAGCAAAGTCACAAAATGTCACTGTGCTAGTTTTCATATAGGCTATGCTGTGCTTTATATTTATTCCCGTCTTCTCTCTTTTAATTCCTATTATCCCTTCTCTCTCTTTATCTTGTCTTTTCCTTCCTTTGTCTTGTCTGTTGTCTTCAGTGGCAGTGGTGGAAACTCACGTGGAGGAAGACAGTTCTGTACTCATCTCAACCATTTTGATGCTTGTGGTCAGTCTTCTATTCTGCCATCAGTTTACAACCTTCATCCACACATTCTCTCCTGAAGCTGGTGACTTTGCAAACTATAAGGGGATCAATGTCAGAAAATTAGACATACATCTGGGGTTTTCCATTCAATTCCACTAGTGTCCTTTAAATGTTAGGCTGAAACCTTGACTCTGATCCAATATATTATGGATTACCAAGAAGCAATGGTGCAAGCAAAGAGCACCAGACAAACGATCTCTCAGCAGCTAATTTTCTGAAGAGCTAGGATATCAGCACTGCCTTAAGTTAAGTTTGCTTAGCATGGTGGTCATACCTGGGGGAACTGAACTGCAAGAATCCAAAACAGAACTAAAAACATGGATTTAAATCTTGTTTACAGGGCAAGTCAGGTTCCTGAATCTTAGTACTGCAAGTTGGAAAGCCAGTTCCAGCTTCAATATCCACAGCTTGAGCTGCTCCACTGTATGTTAATTTAATACAAGCTTTCCAGTCTTCTAATCAGCTCTGAAACAAGACTACATGAATGCAGAATCCCTCCTGTCTTGGCATCAACTGCCATACAGGCAATTTGTAATTTACAGTGGTATAAAGTACTAATTTGACCCTTTCTAGCAGTCTGTATATTGACTGAACAGCTTGTCCACATCAGCATTCTCTGCGTTTCTGAACAATGCTATGATATGAAGTGCATGCTGACCAGTCTAGAATATTTAAGACAATAAAGTAATCCATAAAGACTACAACAGAGCATAATGATTTCATATGACTTATTGCCGTGATGTAAAATAAGAGAATATTATGAAAAACAGATAGTGAAACTTAGCTGAACATAGGTCCTAAATTCTGTTCTTGTATTTCATACACGATGCTTTCAATAGAATTTCTATACTATAGAATTTCTATACAAGAGCCAAGTTTCAGAGAGGAAATCTTCACTGCCTCCTGTGCACAGGGTGCCTAAAATAAAAGAGTTCAGAAACAAGAATTAAGAAATATTTTAGACCCCTGTGTCATTCATTACACTTCATAATGTTAATGTGTTCTATTTCTGAAATACGAATTGATATGCAAGGATAGGCTCAGCGACCCAGTGGGTGCAAGAAGTCAGATAGAGCATTTGCAACAGTAAGTCGTTAAAAATGGACTTAGCCCTAAAATAGATCTATATTCTGGGAGACATTCAATTAAGTTCTCATCACAATTCAAAAATTTTCATGACAAATATCATCCTACCCCTGGACTCTCAAACTCTTCAAGGGAAGTTGATATATTTATAAATAAGGATCCTTCATAGCAAGCAGTAGAAACATTGTATGTCCGGGTTTTTTATTTCTTTTTTCTATCCCAGTCAAGCACAATTCTCTCATACACTATGGTTGCAAAAATAGTTAATACATTAGAGAAAATTTCCATTTCACCTCATGAATTTTTTATACATAAGTTGTAATAATTACAGAATTCTATAAATTGTGCAAAATTAGCATTGCTATTCAGCTATCAGTCTGAAATAAGCTGCTCGGAGCCTTAGCTTACTTTGAGACTTGACATAGGAACTTACTAGGTTAAGAGTATTTGTCCCTTTTTTTTTTCTTTTTTTTTTTCTTTTTTTTTGTTAAAAAGCATGGAGATGCAATAACACGTTGAATGTGTGCTATGAGAAGTCAGCTTTTTACATATACATGCTACATATAAATACTGGTTTATAAATATCCACATCAGGATATTCTGAAAGCTTTGTACTGTAAACACCATAACACCAGTATCACTGTGGGGAAATGCCAATGCATTCTTGATTCTTACAACTCCCTCATATATGTGTAAAATGTTTAGCCCGTTTTTTTAATAGCTCCACTTTCGACATTCAAGATTTTGTGTTTTCATTTAAAAAGTGGGCTTCCTATACCTTCGATAAGAGAGAAGCTAGGAAACATGGACTGTGAGTTCACACCTTCAGAAACAAATCAAGAGAAACTATTGTATTTGTTTGTTTATGAAACATCAAGGTTTTAAAATTATTTCATATTTTAGGTAGACGTGTCCTGGTTTAGGCTGAGATTGAGTTAGTTTTCTTCTTAGTAGCTGGTACAGTGCTGTGTTTTGGATTCAGTGTGAGAATAATGTTGATAACACACTGATGTTTTAGTTGTTGCTAAGCAGTGCTTATCCTAAGTTAAGCACTTTTCAGTTTCCCATGCTCTGCCAGCAAGCAGGCACACAAGAAGCTGGGAGGGAGCAGAGCCAGGACAGCTGACCTGAACTGGCCAAAGGGATATTCCATACCATAGAACGTCATGCCCAGTATATAAACTGGGGGGAGTTGGCCAGGAGGGGCAGATCGCTGCTGGGGCATCGGTCAGCAGGTGGTGAGCATGGTTTTTTTTTCTTTTTTTTCCCCTCTCTTCTCTCTTTGTTATATTCCTTTTCATTACTGTTATTATTATTTCATTATTATTATTGTTAGTATTATATTTTATTTTACTTTAGTTATTAAACTGTTCTTATCTCAACCCACGAGTTTTACCTTCTTTCCCAATTCTCCTCCCCATCCCACTGGGAGCGGGGGGGGGGGAGAGTGAGCGAGCGGCTGCATGGTGCTTAGTTGCTGGCTGGGGTTAAACCACGACAACATGAGTCACCATTTTTGAGCTTTTGAGTTTGATCACATTGCAGATGACCTTGTGATGACTGACACTTGTTCTATTCTAAAGGGTGATCTCAGGAGACAAACAGTTGTACCTTTTCTTTCTCAGTGGGCTTTTGCTTGTATGCAGTAATACTGTTCAGAAATAACAACCTGAGAAAGTCATCATGAATTTGCTTCCAAACCACATCTTATTTCATTTCAGGGCTCTATTTAAAATATGAGTGTCAGTTTTCCTCCATGGCTTCTGTAGATCCTCCCAGAATCAACATCTATGTAGAAAGGATCATGCTCTTTACAGACTGTAATCTCAATAAACATAATCCTGCTTTTAACTGGCTGCAAATCAGCTGCATCTGTTGTTGCAAATACACAAGAGCAATGAAGTCTTATGACGAAATCTTTTTTTCTCCTGTGCTCAAAGAAATCATGGGAAGAAGAATGGCTTAAGTGCCATTTTGTGTTTCAGTTTTTCAGCTGGGATTTGGTTAGCTTATCATTTATTGTAGAACAGTGAAAAATGGTATTTATTATGTGGAGAAGTAAGATTGCCTTCCTTTATAAAGTTGGCTTTGTCACAGTTATCTACCCATTTGTTAGGAGTAAGATTGCAAAGAGAATATGAAGTTCAGCAGCACCAGCAAATCCATGTTATTATTTTCAGTCTGAAAACTTGTGGCCTGCTTTAGTATATTTCAAGTAACGTCCAATTTTACCATTACAACAGCAAGAATTAATCACTTGTTGACATTTTTACCAAAGTGAACTTCTGGGACTAAAATTTTGCCAAAAGGTCTACAGCTCCTATTCAAATCCTTCCGGTGCTGAGTTTCTCATGGATATTTGGTGTTCATTTTGAATTTGTGAATCTATCTTCTATGTTAAGAAACATGTACAGACCTGCACCTGTAAGGACCTGTTCATCACATACCTCTCTTCTTCACATATCTAGAAAAATTCAGTTCTTACCCGTAACTTTTCTGAATTTCTACAGTGCCACCATACCTGAAATGAAGAGTCTCTGTTTTGAGTCTCCACGTTGCTTTTGAAAAGGAAACTGAGACTTTCACAGCCTAGCTTTAACTGTGGGATTAACTTCACATTCCCTGATCCTCTTCCACAGTCAACAGAGGAAGATAGACCATAACTTCATGTTCTGTGAACACCTCCATGAAAGAAACTCTCCGCTAACTGTAACAAGAACACAAGGGAATTAGCATCTTTAAGAAAATGTATACCTCACATACGATTCTCTTGAGTTCTCAAATCACTCAGCTGCTTTGGAGTACTTTGTCCATCTGTCTTCTTTCTCTCACTCACCAATAACTGCTTTACATTTGTACTTAAAATCAAAATTTGCACCTGTATAACATCACTGATCTCCTGTCCAGGACCTGCTCAGATGACTCTCGTACAGACAGCTTGTGAAATGCTTGTCGGCTGTCTGAAGACCGCCTATGCAAACACGCTGACCTAACAGGTATGTTCAGGTGCACATATGCTCTGGAAAGTAAGGTCTTTGAGTTTGAGTGTATGCACTGGGATGCACTGTGATGGATGCACTTGATCTCCCTTAACCAAACCAGCAGCAGTTTGGTACAGGCTCCAAAGGAGGTAAAGGCCTGAGCCGTAGATAGGTCAAGAACTCCTCTAGGAAACCCACAAAGGAGCAGAGCGACACAGCGAAAGTTGTGGTTACAAGGAGTCTTGTACATACCTTTTCCATTGTATGCAATTTGACTACAAGCCAATCACTTTATCCCATAAATATGACAGCCTAAGTGTGCCTTCTCTGAGCTCTCGCTGCTAGGCAGTGTGGCTGCATGGTGGTGATCTCCAGCAAAGAGATCTTTTACCACAACAGATTGTTGGATGAGCCCAATTTGAGTTCTCCCTGGACTGCAACTGGAATGCACACCAGGCAACTCTCCCCTTGAGCTGGGATGCCTCTCAATGTTAAGAGATATCAGTGATTTAGCTTCAATAAGTAAGTTTTAAACAGAATGAATCACTTAAAGTTATAATGTTGTGTGATTTAGTATGCTGTTTGCTTAGCTTTACTTACTTAGCATAAGTAGCTAGATTTGCTGAAATCTTAGGCTGCAAGCTGTAAACTTTCACTTAGATTTACTGAACGTGTACCTACTTAGTCAAAACAGGGGCCTCCAAAGCCAGCGTAAATCAGAAGATAAGGCGGCTTCAAGGCTACAACCGTCAACAGCACCTGCAGCTCAACAAGATAACGGCCTGTCTGGAGAGAGTGAAGGAATCCAATAGGGGGTCAGAAGGGGTCAGGCCAGAATCACTGTTGGACCAAAGGGCAAGTGGAAGATGCGTGAAGACAGTGTGAAGAATGTGTGAGGGGCGGGTGAATAGTCTGTAAGGTTATAATTGCCCAGGGATTTCTTTGTTCGGGTTTTTTCCATTGTTCTGTCCTTCCTTTTTCCCTCCTTCTTCTCCCCCCTCGCCCCTCCCCTTCGAGGGCACCCAGCTCGAGCTGACCCTGCTGCTGTACCACTCTATTAAATAATTTATTTTTATAAGACTTGATGCCTGAGAGTCTGTTTCGGGAAACCAAGGGCTTGAACTTCAGAGTGAACTAACACCGGATGCCTGGACGGATCAGTAAATGATTAATAGCATGCTAAACTTTGAAATTCTAACTAAGTGATATAAAGGACTGATTATGCACACATGATTCCCTTAGCCATAAACCGTTGACCAAGTCTGGGACTAAGACTGGATCCAGCCGCACCTAGACTCCTCTCTGAGGAGTTTAGAAAGCAAGGGGGTCCATTCTGAACCTCATGACTCACCGGGAAGTTCTCCCTTACCTTTTTGCATCTCTGATCTCTGTGCAAATCATTCTAAATTGATTCTAACTTGATTTTCCTTTGTATGTTTCTCCGATGTAGTAAGTAATAGTGAACTTTGCCATCAAACTCTGTTAAGTCGCACTTTTACGGATTCTTTAAGCATCCTAAATCACTCATCCGCAACACGCACTAATGAGAAGGTACTTCATTTAGGAAGCCTGAGGGGGGTCCTTAAATAAGGAACTAGCCGGGAGAGCTAGCTAGTCAGTGTTTGCAAGGAACACATTTGCAAAGTGCTCTATAGACAACCCAGCAGAGTAAGAAGAATGATCGGAACAGCAGCTAACAACACCACATGATGTTTAGATGCCACAGGTTAAAACTGGGTTGGGTTCAGAAATGAATGAACTTCCATCATCTGTTATACTGGACAACACTAACACTTTTTTCCTAATTACATATTCAGCTGACTTAAAATTTTAAGATTTATGGAAAAACACAGAGCAGTACTTCCAAAGACAGCAGTTCCGTGGCTTAAGTCTTATTTCAATCAGGTTTTCATAACCTCATAGCACAATTGCTGCCCAGTTTCCATTTATTTTTTGTGAAACCCTGTCAGTGAAAAAACCGACCATTTCAAGGGGCCAAGTGAATAAGCAGTCTTACTGAAAGTTTTGTAAGTACTGTTTTAATTTGGAGTTAAAAAGGGATTAACAACCACACATTTTATTAGGTTTAATCTAAATACCTGCTCCTTGTACTTCTGTGCTGGGAGATATTTGTATTATCTGTTCAGCACTGTAATAACCATCAGGCTGACTGTTCCCTGCAGCTCTGCTGACTCAAAATAATGACTTGTAGGGGAGCTCTAATGACAGAACAAGGGGCAATTATAGAGACAGCACGAGCCTTGGAATAACTGTGTGATGTATTTTGTGCCGTTGATTGGCCTCGTGTTCAAGTCCATTTGGGCTCTGCTGCTGTAGATCTGGCCTATGCCGGAAGGTATATGGCTTGTTAATCTCAATATAAGAAGACAGAACAGATTAGATCACATCAGATTGTTCAGACAAAAGCAAAACAGCTCCAGTGCTGGGACCATAAATGATAGCAAGAAGATGGGGCTCTGAAAGTAAACATTCCTTTGCCTACAGACAGTAAGATCTGAGGTTGTAAGAACAGATTATTCAGCCACTTTTAATGTTGATCTCCATGTATGAAAAAAGAGAATGCTGCTTTTTGCCTTAGATATTTGAAAAGACTATCAGGAATTTTGCATGGTCAGAATAAACTAAATTTCTAAAGAAAAAAGTTCCTATAAGAATTGGTCTATGGACCAAGAGCAAAACCAATCAGACTATGTCCCTTCATGTTCTTCTCTCACTGAAATACAGCCCTGCTGTGATATAATTCACTGCTCAAGACAGAATAACTTTTCTGATAACTTGTCTTAATCCCAAAGCCAATAATTGTTACTAAAGAAGACAGAAGAGGAAACTGTAGGTGGTTTCTCCCATCAATATTAGTATTTAACATCAAATCAACTACAGTTATCCAATGTTACTATGAAAAAACCAAGGAGACAATGTTTAATGATAGTGCGTATTACCTTACAAAACACCATGCAACAGCTACACTGAAGCACTTTCCTCAGAAACAACGCTTTGATTCTGAACTGGTTCAAAACCAGTGCTCCTCTTAGTGGAGCCTGTTTACAAGCAGTCCCACTCACCTATCTGTCTTTGAAAAAGACTGTTAATATGGATATTAATATTCAACATAAACATAGGAAAAGCTATAGGAGCAATTTTGTTACAAGTGTGTGCATGAGGGAGGAAGGAGCTACACCTGGGTTATGCAAACACAAAAATGCTTCTAGAATTTTTGTCCCCAAAGTATCCTCTCTGATATCCATGCTTATGCTAATTTATGCTGAGGGACGTTTTTTTCAAACATCAATCTGTCACTGAAAAATTTTTAAAAGCCAGCATTTCATATTTACTCATTTTAGGATCTCTTTATCATGCCAGAATTACGTGAAATGGTCTCGTCATAAATCAGAATCCAGAACACAGCAAAATCAAACCCTAAAGAGCCACATTTTTAAAAAAAAACCCAACACATTTAGGAACACAGAATTGTGTGCAAGATACAGATTAGGTTTCTCTAAATACCAGTGATGCTTGACTATTTTAGAATTATTTGCACATTGTGCCAGCTAGCAAAGCACCTAAATGGTTATGCAGGTGACAGATACGACAGAGAACTTGCATCCAAATATGAGGCAGCAATACACATGCTTAACTTGTTCGTAGAAACCTTCAGTGAACGCACAGTCTTCACAGGCAATCTATTTCCACGATTCATAATTTTTACATTTACTATTTAGGTAGTTGAACACAGAAATCAATTTACTGTTGGCCATACTAAATGCCACTTGCAAATGTGTTTTTCCAGAAGAGCTTTACTTTGATTGAGGTATACTTTTAATTTCTACCTCCAATAAGTACAGTTTAAAAACACCCTACTTTTGAATCCAGTGGAATTGTCACCACAAGAATAGGGTCTCATAACCCAAACGTTTAAACAGAGAAGCAATACATCTAACCAGAAACAAGCTGAGCACAACAGTGAAATAAATTACTCATAACATAAAAGAAGACTACACCAGCCGTATGAAAACAAATACGACTTTTCTCTTTTAATGCTCAGAAATGAGCTTATGACTTAGCACTCAGAAGTTATCAAGGAAACAGAACATCTGCCTTACCAGGAGGAACTAAAAAGGCTAGGGCTTGGAAACGAGAAGGCTGAAGGTCTTCTCTGGAGGAGATCATGGTTAACAAAATTCATGAATGCAGAACCCTTCTTCCTCAAATCTTAAAATACTAGACCTAGACAATGAAGATAGGAGGGGTTAAGAACAGATCACTGGTAGGAAGGCAAAGATACCTCTCTCCTTAGGGTTTTAACTTACAGGACAGTTTCTTACATGAACTAGAACAGTAAAAGAAGTGTGGGATATTTGGCTTTGTTCTTTATATCTTGTTTTAGTATAGGTATTCCCAGGGATTGTGCTGTTACTTAATAGTGCGTTTACGACTGATGAAAAGCAGCAGCACTAGTAAGCAAAGTCTTCAATATTTATTTAAACAGCAGGTAACAAAGCCTCCCTTGAATTTTCCCCAAAATTCACACCAACTGTTCGACGTGATTATTTAAAGATTAAAGGATCAGTGTTGCAATACAGAATAAGATACCTGGAAACAAATGTTACATACAGCAGCCACTGATCAACTTCATTCTGAAACCCGTGATATTACATATTTTTATTAGCTGACTTGACATTTTACAAATCAAAAGAACTAGAAATAATATATTACTGCTGGATAAGCTAATGAACATTAAGAGCCATGCTAATTCAAATCAAATTCAAATCAATGACTTAGATACGAAGTGTCACACCTTCCACTTAAGGATACAACTCAGATCAACATTTTAGCATAGCAGATTTACTGCAAATAAACTACTTTAAAATAACCTTGAGATACACCAAATAAAAAAAAAACCAAACAGGTAAGGGAAATAATGACAAGTTGAAAGCTTTCTGTGCCTGAAAACAGGCCTCTCTACAGCAATGCACGGCTAAGTCTGCTTTGGAGTCTTACTGCAAAACTTTCACTGATCTATGGGAACAGGAGCAAGTCATAAATCATTCTAGAAGTCCTCTGCTCAAGAGGGGCAATAAATGCAATACTTATTAATTACTAAAGAACATTACCATCTATTAAGATCTGGTTTTCATTTGATAAATTCTCTTACTGATTTTTTTTTAATAGCAGGATTAATTTATTGACTTGTATAGTATCAATTACACAGATAAACTATACAACTGCTGCAGTGCATGACTAGATTTCTTTTTATCCCTATCAGAGAATGTCAGTGAGGCTATTTCTCTTATTGTAAAGGTCAATATCTGATTACAATCCAAGTTTGAAACAAAATAATTTAATAAGACATATCCTAAAGACATTAAATCTTTTCTGTCTCTGATGGGCTGCTTTCTTCCTTTATCTCATGCACTGGAATGTGTTACCCAAAACGACCTTTCTTCCAGTTAATGAGGGTAAGATCTCGAGATGTCTGACTTTCATTTAGCATGAGATGACATCAATGCTGACTGACGATTAACATGAGGCAATGTCATCTTCTCTGCTTTGCTAAAGGAAGTATGACTTTGGTCAATTTTATCTTTTTATTTATAAGACTAATGAGATTTTTCTTAGGTAACTCTTCCTTGAAAAGTCAGAGACAGGATAAAAATAAAGAGAGCATAAAAGCATCTAGTAAACTTGCATTTTAGATAACAGTAAACTCTTGCACATTCTGGTTGCAACATGGGTTATCTAGATATCCAGCATTTCTCCAAATGACCAAATCTTCTTTTTTTCAGCTCCTTCCTAAAAATAAACAGTAGGCTGCAGTAGTGTCCGTTCTCTGCTGCAATATCCATGTACATTCCAAAAAGGTAAGAAACAAAGAACTTTCTATTGTTATTTTTATACCTATTTACTCCACTAAATGCTTATCAACACCTGTTTATACACATCAATGTACTTGATGGAAAGGAATAAACAGTGCCAAAGCGCTCATAAATGCAAAACACATTTTGTCAAACTGCTCTATGGAGTCAATATATTCAAAGAAGTGAAGACAAAATGAGGGAAGTTAAAAGCAAACTGGTGAAACACAGCATCGTATGGGCTGCACTGAGAGCTTCAGTGGAGCTGAAGCTTGGGAGAACTTTTTCCTCAATAGTTCAACAATTTATTCAAATAATTTTTCAAAGGAGGCTCAATAGTCAAAAATGAGTGGGCTGAAGCATTTTACACCAGCTCAGAATGGAAACTCCAGTTGCTCTTTAGTTGCTGGCTGTTGCAATGAAAGATGGCAATGTCTAATTTGCGGCTGAAAATGGAAACGGGTAAAAGGTAGACATTTCATCTCGTAAGAGTCACACACAAATTAAGAAGAGATAAAGAGAGGAGATTCCAAAACATCCCACATTCTCTCTGCTCAGTATCAGGCACAGCAGCACGAAAAGAGGTTTCTCTTGTTCTCAAACACTAGTGTGGTTTCTGGGAAGAAAACTGTCAGGGGATGAACTGGAACCAGCTCCCGCCCATCTCTGCTGCACCTCCCCATCCCTGCAGAGCACTGATGCTGGGGTTGCAAGACAGACGTGGCAGACACGAGCACCCTGGCATCGCTGCCACTGGAGATACAAGAATCTCCCTTTCCCTTTTAACGATTAGATGGCCCAAAGGAAAGGCAAAGCACAACTGTATCTTTTTGTCCCATTTTCCCCCCACAAGCTTTTGCTCTAACAGCTTCAACAAGATGACAATAAAATGACTTTTGAGACTGTCTGGAGAAGATTAATTTGTTCACTGATCATTTTGCACAAGTAATTAGTCACAATTGCTACTAGGAGGGGAGAAGGAAAAAGATATAGAAAGCAGATTAAAGAAACAAACCATAACAAATTCCATAAAGTCCCTGGAAGTGTCAAAACCTTTTCAATCTTATAATTGCCTATGTAAATATCCAGGTTTTATTCCCAGTGGGTTAACAACTTTAATTTAAATAAGAAATAGCTGAATATATAATAATTGCTTGTTCATTTTACATGCACTATAGTTCATTAAAATAAAATCCATACTCGGCTGGATATCCAGTACTTAACAGTGATTTTATAGCACATGTAGATGTTGATAAATTAAGTTGACAAGAACTGACTGAGGATATATTCCAAAGTCAATTAGGTTTTTAGTTTCTTCCTTTAATTGTGACAGTGGTAACTAAGAGTAAATTTACTACAAATAAAAGATGTAGAAAGCATTATATTTTCAAGTGGTGCTTAAATATGCAAAAATAATCCAAACATTATTTTCAGACACTTTTAACTTAGACAGCTAGCTCCTGCAGAAATCAGGAATCCAATGCAGTTTTGTACAACCAGCAGGTCCAGTAAGTTTCAGTTCCTTCAGCAAATGAAATCTTTCACCAAATGGTTAGTGGAAAAAACCCCAAAACATTACAGTTACAAATATAAAACACCAGCTAAGTAAAGTAAGTGGAAGTAACAACATTACCAATATCAGTGTGGCCAAGACATACTTGAATACAGATTTAAATGACTGCAGCTTGAAACTGAAAGAGAGGAACAGATTTGCTACTATTCATTCAGCCTAGTTAAGCTTCTTTATAGAAGCAGGTAACTAAAAAGGGATCTCCACCCAAACAAGCAGAACATGCACATGCTCACACAGCACTTGTCCTCTTAGAAGGCTTTCCGTGAAAGGAAGCAGGCAGAGAAAAGTGGCAAGGAAGTAAACTAGCCAGACTGAAGCAGGACCAAAAAGATGGCCCTGAATAAAACAGGAGATGGCTAACAAGGTCCTGAAACAAGAAAGAGAGCTTTCAACCCTGCCATATCGGGGCTACATCTTTTTGCTTATCTTTGTAAACAAGTAGGATTTCATAAAGAGAGGATTCAGTAACTATTTTCTCCTTCTAAAAGAAAAGCCCTACTGGAACCCAAACTCTAGACATTTGCTTTGATCAAAAAGCAATGACTATTTAAATAGAAGAATTTACAGAATGTGTAAACTACACTGCCTTATTAAGTAGAGGCAAGTTATTAATCCACACTGTCTATGACTGTGGAGAGGCCTATAAATTTAAGATCGTACTCAGGCCTCTGAAGGCAATTGAATTCCTTTCCTCTTCCCTATCTGGTACTTCAGACCTTTTCCCTTCAGCTAGAACCTTCACGTTCCCCAGGGAAGAATGGATAGCTCCATTCAACGTACCTGCCTACCGCTGCTCTTTCTCCTCAAAGCCCTGCCCAGAGTCCCAGAGAGTTATAGTATAAACACCCAGTCCCTGCATGTGCTCTAGCTGCTTACCATGATCTGCAACATCATGCACGGAGGAAAGCTGATCGAAAGCAAATGATGCCACATTAAGCACTTCCTTGAGGTGCTGAAGTTAAGAGTCCTGGTAAGTGGGGAGGAGATTCTTAAAGATCCAGGCTTTGGTCAGGTAGGCAGAATCCCCTTTCCTGCCCTCTCCATTTAGGGTTGTGGCCTCGGTTTTTGCATGCAACACAGAGGCCAGTACTTCAGTGTTTAAAATACTTCCTTCCAGATCATCTTCCTTTTCTAAAAATAAAACCTTTGGCTCTTTGTTGTACCCATTGCAAGATATGCACATGTTGTCAATTCGTTTGATTCACAGGAGTAGACCAGGCACCTAAATAATTAAGAAACAGATTTGCTTTTTGTAGCAAACAGAACAGCAGTTCAGTCTAGACGTGCTTCTATCAAAAAAAATCACATTAAAAAAACCCCAGAACAAAACAAAAAACCCCCACACAAACAAGTAGGCTACGGTCTTGTAAAAACAAAAATCCAAGCTCAAATCAAAATGTGCATCTGGAACTTCTTATTAATGTATACAGTAACACTATGGTTATATTGGTGGAACACAGTGTTCAGATTTCAGTTTAGATGCCAGCAAAAGAGATCTGAGCACAAAGTCTGACAGTCACAACATTTTAAAATTTTTTCACATTATCATTACTTCACCAGTGATCTGACACACCACTGACACTCACTGTCATGGCCTGCTAACCAGAAGATAGGGAGGCCAGGGGGTTTGCAGGAGATCTTCTCTTTTTCTCCCAGAAAGAAAGTGGCAGAATGAGGTAGGTTTTCATAAAACTCAGGCTTCTGTAAAACAGTAGATTTGTTCAAATCTGGAGTGATGCATGGGTTCAGATCCCCTCAGGGAAATTGTCATTACAGAGGTGGGATACACATTGACATCTAAAAATAACCCAACTTTGGTGTCAGATGGAGCCCCTCTTTCTGAAATCTGCCCCTGGTATGACTTCAAGAGAAAACATTCAGATCCTCAAAGACCTCTCTCCTGAGCTAAAGAAAATCTACATTATCATTTGGCAGCAAGAGATTTGACATCCTCTCTGCATGTTCCTGCTGCTAGAGGGCATGAACATTAGACCTGCAAGCAAAACACACATATATGTCCATCTCCAGGCTCTGGAGAGGGATCACAGGTCAGCAGGAGAGCACCTGAAGAGCAGCACAAAGGAATTCCAGCCACTCCAGCCAGTAAGTCAGCTTCATCAGGGGCCTAATTTAAATGCCCCCATGCAGACGCACGTAGCATGGGGAATAAACAAGAGGAGTCAGAGATGTGCGCACGCCTGCAGGGCTATGATCTTAACTGGCATCATGGAGACATGGTGGGATGGCTCCTACGACTGCAATGTTGGAATGGAAAGATACAGGCTCTTTAGGAAGGACAGGCAGGGGAGACAAGAAGGGGGTGTTGCCCTCTGTGTCCATGACCAGCTGGAGTGCATGGAGCTCCGCCTGGGGATGGATGAGGAGCTGACCAAGAGCCTATGGGTCAGGATTAAAGGGAGGGCAGCGACAGGTGACATTACAGTGGGGGTTGGCTACAGGCCACCCGACCAGGAAGGCCGAGCGGATGAGGCCCTCTATAGACAGATAGGAGCAGCCTCATGTTCACAAGCCCTGGTCCTCATGGGGGACTTCAACCACCCCAATATCTGTTGGAGGGACAACACAGCTGGGCATAAAAGCAATCCAGGAGGTTCCTGGAATGCGTTGATGACAACTTCCTTCTCCAAGTGATAGAGGAGCCAACGAGGAGAGGCGCTATGCTGGACCTTGTTCTCACCAACAAGGAGCGGCTGGTGGGGAACGTGAAGCTCAAGGGCAGCCTTGGCTGCAGTGACCATGAAATGGTGGAGTTCAAGATCCTTAGGGCAGCGAGGAGGGCGCACACCAAGCTTGCTACCCTGGACTTCAGGAGAGCGGACTTTGGCCTCTTCAGGGATCTGCTTGGTAGAGTACCATGGGATACAGCCCTGCAGGGAAGACGGGCCCAAGAAAGCTGGTTAATATTCAAGGGTCACCTCCTCCAAGCTCAGGAGCGATGCGTCCCAACTAAGAGGAAGTCAGGCAAAAACGCCAGGAGGCCTGCGTGCATGAACAAGGAGCTGCTGGACAAACACAAACAGGAAGCCTACAGAGGGTGGAAACAAGGACAGGTAACCTGGGAGGAATACAGAGAAATTGTCCGAGCAGCCAGGGATCAGGTTAGGAAAGCCAAAGCCCTGATAGAATTAAATCTGGCCAGGGATGTCAAGGGCAACAAGAAAAGCTTCCATAAGTATGTCGGTGAGAAAAGGAAGACTAGGGAAAATGTGAGCTCTCTCCAGAAGGAAATGGGAGACCTGGTTACCCAGGACATGGAGAAGGCTGAGGTATTCAGTGACTTTTTTTGCCTCAGTCTTCACCAGCAAGTGCTCCGGCCACACCGCCCAAGTGGCAGAAGGCAAAGGCAGGGACTGGGAGAATGAAGAACCACCCACCGGAGGAGAAGATCACGTTCAAGACCATCTAAGGAACCTGAAGGTGCACAAGTCCATGGGACCTGATGAGATGCATCCGCAGGTCCTGAGGGAACTGGCGGATGAAGCGGCTAAGCTGCTGTCCATCATATTTGAGAAGTCGTGGCAGTCTGGTGAAGTTCCCGCTGACTGGAAAAGGGGAAACATAACCCCCATTTTTAAAAAGGGAAAAAAGGAAGACCCGGGGAACTACAGGCCAGTCAGTCTCACCCCTGTGCCTGGCAAGATCATGGAGCAGATCCTCCTGGAAACTATGCTAGGGCCCATGGAAAATAAGGAGGTGATTGGTGACAGCCAACATGGCTTCACTAAAGGCAAATCATGCCTGACAAAATTGGTGGCCTTCTACGATGGGGTTACAGCATTGGTGGATAAGGGAAGAGCAATGGATGTCATCTACCTGGACTCGTGCAAAGCATTTTGACGCTGTCCCACACAACATCCTTGCCTCTAAATTGGAGACACATGGATTTGACAGATAAGGAATTAGCTGGATGGTCGCACTCAAAGAGTTGCGGTCAACGGCTCAATGTCTGAGTGGAGAGCAGTGACAAGTGGCCTTCCTCAGGGGTCATTTAACATCTTTGTCGGCGACATGGACAGTGGGATTGAGGGCACCCTCAGCAAGTTTGCTGACGACACCAAGCTGTGTGGTGCGGTCGACACGCTGGAGGGAAGGGATGCCATCCAGAGGGACCTTGACAGGCTTGAGAGGTGGGCCTGTGCAAACCTCATGAAGTTCAACAAGGCCAAGTACAAAGTCCTGCACATGGGTCGGGGCAATCCCAAGCACAAGTACAGGCTGGGCATGAGTGGATTGAGAGCAGCCCTGAGGAGAAGGACTTGGCGGTGTTGGTTGACAAGAAGCTCAACATGACCCGGCAATGTGTGCCTGCAGCCCAGAAAGCCAACCGTATCCTGGGCTGCATCAAAAAGAAGCATGACCAGCAGGTCCAGGGAGGTGATTCTCCCCCTCTACTCCTCTCTCATGAGACCCCACCTGGAGTACTGTGTTCAGCTCTGGGGCCCCCAACATAAGAAGGACATGGCCCTGTTGGAGCGAGTCCAGAGGAGGGCTGCAAAGATGCTCAGAGGGCTGGAGCACCTCTCCTATGAAGACAGGCTGAGAGAGTTGCGGTTGTTCAGCCTGGAGAGGAGAAGGCTCCGGGGAGACCTTATAGCAGCCTTCCAGTACCTAAAGGGGGCCTACAAGAAAGCTGGAGAAGGGACTTTTTACAAGGGCGTGTAGTGATAGGACAGGGGGGAATGGCTTTAAACTGAAAGAGGGTACATTTAGATGAGATGGAAGGAAGAAGTTCTTCACTGTGAGGGTGGTGAGGCACTGGAACAGGTTGCCCAGAGAAGTTGTGGCTGCTCCCTCCCTGGAAGTGCTGAAGGCCAGGTTGGATGGGGCTTTGAGCAACCTGGTCTAGTGGAAGGTGTCCCTGCCCATGGCAGGGGGGTTGGAACTAGATGATCTTTAAGGTCCCTTCCAACCCAAACCATTCTATGATTCTATGATGATTCTCTGTAGAAAAGCAGTAACAAAAAGTGCACTGAGGGGAGAACGTGTTGTCTTTTTACCAAATATCCCATGGCCTATTTTTATATATCAATGAAAAATTTTATTTAAAAATTAGGGGGAAAAACGCCAATCCTATCTCAATTAAAACATCCCTTTAGTTTCCCTGCCAGGTAGCTGACCTCATTTGTTGTTTCAAAGGATGACTGGATGAGCCCTAAAAGGCAGAAGGTATTATCAGGGCAGTGACCTCTCTGATGCTTTATAGATTCACAACAAAGCAGCTTTATTGATATGATTTTAAAGAGCTCTCAGAGGCACAAAATGCAGTTGCTGTAGGAATAAATAGCAGACATCCCTTTGAGAACAACAGATGGCATCCAAGGTGACTTATCTCCCAAACAGGTAAGCACTCATTTTCACTTATTTGTAAATAGCCATCATTTATCCTGGTTTGTTCAGCAGGTCCCAGTGGTGTCACCTGCATCAGTGACTAAAAGGAACGGATGGCAAAAATAAAATGTAAAAGTGCAAGTTTAACTTCTTTTGCCCCTCAGCAAATCTGAGACCTGAAGTGCCACATAAAGAAACCTGTGAAAATAAAAAGTAATAGTACTCTTGATAAAAATTATGTGTTCCAGTAAATTCTGAATTCAGCGTAGGGGAATACTAATGTCCTTTTTTTCCTGCTGAGATTCTAGTATAAAAAGAACTTACCTCACTAGAACATCTGGGTAAAAACAAGTTTTGTAACTAGCCTGGATATCAAGAATGAGCATTAACGGCTTAAGTGGAGATGCACAGCTGCAAGTTGCTTATTAAAATGCTTTATCATTCATTAAGTCCCAGTGGCAGCATCAGAAGAGCTAGAAGACCTTCCAGGCTGCTCTTTGAAAGTGTTTCAAGATCAGCATTAGAGGCAACTCAATTAAAGAGAAATCATGTCTCAGCTACCACAAAAAAACCCCCTCAAAGACAGACCTCCCTGGCAGACATGTCCCAAGCTGACATTCAACTCATCAGGTAGGACTGCAGAACGGTTTGATCTCTAGAAGAAGAAAGGTGTCTCCATTAGCACTGCAGTTTGGCTCAGCAGTGCACTTTGGAAGCAAACCCCTCAGCTGTCCCACTGAGCACACTTTGTTTGCACGACACTTGGTCTTACAGCATTGTAATGGGGATTCCCCTTCAGAAGATGCTGAAGAGAAACTGCTCGCTGACAGCATACCAAGCACACTCAGCTACTAGAGGGCATTTAGTCCATACAACTAGAATAAAGGTAGTTTAAAAGTAAGCTCCTCCCCACTCCTACCAGGCCCTTACAATCAACCTCTCTTCTATAGATCTGCTCCTACCTGCACCATACTGTGTTAATGCATTTATTTCCAAAGGCAGGGGCTCAGCACTGAAGGATCCCACATTAAGCTACTGAACTGCAACAGCATTCTTCACAGAACTCAACATTCCTTCTCATACAGAGACAGCATTCCTCCTCTTCCTCATCTTGGATCAGACCCTGTTCCAGCCTAGTTACCTAGCCTGTGTTTTGCTTCTAGGATATTTCTAGACCAGTCTTTCCAAGCTCCCAAATAAGATGGACCACTTCTCAGATGTTCAGTACCTCACAGAATTTGTAATCTTTAAAGCTGATAAATCACTACATTTTTGGCAAATAGCACTACTTCATGTTAGAGCAAAATATCACTTTTCTTATACCTAAAGAATAAAATAGTGATCAGATTACAATGCTTAGTTTTTCTGTTGTCACATCTTCAGTCCTGACAATACAGGACAAAACATTAACTCCCATAATAAGATCCTTCTTCCTAAAAGTCTTGAAAAAGAATCGGGGGAGAAAGGAAGAGAAAGGGTTGTGACTATTTAGCTCAATTTTGCAAACCAAAAGGATTCAATTGGCTCCAATTACAAACAACTTCAAATTGCTACTCCCACTCCTACAGTTCATAGAAGTTTTGGTTTAAGTTGCTGCAGTGGGATTCACATACCCTTTAATTATCTCAAACCTCTCAAGCAAGGCCATTCATGCCCGGTTTTGCATTCAGGTTGCAAGTCTGGAAGGAATGAGAAAGGAAATAAGTTTGATTCCTATTCCCATTAGAGGATTTCTACAGAAATGCGCTCTCACAATTCTATCCCATGGTCACAGGAACCCACGAAGCACTAACCAAGGAGGCTAAAGCTAGGCAGCTATACCAAGCAGAAAGGATATTCTGTGTTGTCTGTCTGGGAGCATCACTGAAACATGCAGCAGCAAGAATGAGCCCACAAACAGATGTTTCCTCACTGCGCTACAGTTACTTCCCTTACTCTTGACCACGCTTCACCTCCATGACCACAGCCGTGTAAGATCACTGCCTATTGTCCTATTTCCAGTAAACTAAAACTCATTCCTAATATATTTCTGAGGACCTCTCAAGTGTTCCCTTTTCAAGGTATTGTAGCATGAAAAAAAAAAATCACCCTTTACAATGAAAAGAAGGATTGGCAGTGTTGAGGACTTGCTGTGGAGTAACACAAGACATCCTTCAATAGCTCAATATTGCCCTCAGAACAGTGCCCAAACCAGCACAGACTTAAAACATTTGAAAGAAGTGTCATCCAGACAGCAGCAGTGCCAGGATGCTGCTAAGTCACACTCCAAATTTAGGCCACTCTTCTCTCTCCTTTTTGTACAATTTCTGAACAGTGAGGGACTAGGGAAGTGGCTACGAACAAAAGAAGGAATGACAGAAGAGATTTGCTTTTCCTTAACAAATTGTTAAAGAGAGCTGAAAAATGCTCTTAGTTTACTGATATGAAGATGTATTTTGGTGATAAGTTTCCATGCTGCATACAACGCCTCCTCCCCCCCTCCCAAAATGTTATTCATGAAATATTAGCATTCAAATTCATCTGTCAAAACGATTGTTGATGTAGTATAGAAGGGCTACATTATCATCTGCTCTGCAGTTTGCCTCAGAGCAATCCTGATTCATATATTTACATAACCAAAGATTATGACATCTTTTCCAGCCCTTTTGATGTATCTGTCAGCAAGATGTCAGTGGAATCAGATTAATTCCAGCTAGATTCTTTCCTGATACCCAAGAATAGCTGTGAGGCATGAAGCAGTCATTTTGCCGAGCAGAAAGTTTGTTTTCCAAAAAAACCCCTGACAAATCATTTGAAGCAGAAAACACATACACAAGAGTGAAAAATGTGTGTTTTATTATCCTTGAGACCCAAGATGCAGTGCTTTTGAAGGCAAGTATGACCATTGGTAGAAATATCTTTAAGAATAGTTTAAAAGTACTAAAACATCTCTTGTATCTTATATCCAAGATCTTATTTTTTATTGCTAGTCCTTGCACCATAGTGACAGATGTAAACTGTGGAAAAACTGCATATGCTAAAGGACATAGAATTGGTCACCGTTCAGGTGAATCTTGCAAAGAATGACTCTTTCCACATACTGTTGAGACTTGTCAAGATTCACAGGTTACACAACTTAAATCTCTATGAAACTCCCTACCCCTCCCACACCTTACATCCACTTTGCTTAACACTCTTATTCCTCCACAGAAAGAAGAATGGAAGAGAGCTTGTTGACATTGATGAAAATTGTCTTCTAACTTTTCACAACTGATTCAGATGACAAAATGGGCAAAGACACTTGTGCTTTGTCAACATTAAGGCTGCTTTATACTATTGCTAAGGAAGCTAAACTAGGTAGTAACAGAGAAGAAAATTCTCATAAAGGTCAATATCCAAGGACAGAACGAATTGGTGTAGAATAATTCTGTACTAAGACCTTACAGCATAAAATATAAAGAATATTTACAGAGAATAATGTTTGTGTATAAATTGATGCTGAAGGAGAGGAAAGGATTATTGAGTAGATAATAGAAAAGGGTCAAAAAGGACAGATTAAGTAACAGAATAGAAAGAGAAGAAATGTAGTAAAAGAAGGATTGGGAGCTTACACATTAGCAGAAGGAAATAAAAACAATCAAAGGCAACGCAGCAGAGGAACTAACAAAGGGCTAGATGCAAATCCCAAACCAGGACTCTAGAAGAGACCGAATGCAGTGTCAGATAACTTGTGAGAATTTCTCCAAGCCTTTCGTTCACCTCCTCCTGCTGATGGATGAGTAAATCAGGACACCCTAATTACCAAAGGCTGGAAATGACAGACAAGTGGTGGAAATGAATTCAGCTTAGAAACATTCTCATAGTTGAGCTTTACAATCCCAAATATTTTACGTTTTCCAGTTTTGCAAAACTTCAAATTCTTCCAGAAAACATGTGTCCTATTTGTCTAATGTCTCTCATTGTTAGGAATAGGTTACTTAGCAATGACACATAGTGATACAGTACATCTGCTGACCTTATTTGCTTGTCCGTTTACAAATACATCATATTAGAGATAAAACACTTAGTCTACAAGGGCCCAAGTTAAATATCATCTCAACCACTCCTGCCCTCAGAATACAGTAACTACTGTCATTACCAATCACTCGTTGGCTCAACTGTCACGTTTAAAATCTCCTCCATAATTTTAAAGCTTTTTTCTCCAGTGTACCAGCACCTGACATTATATCATGCGTACAGATGAAAGACAAAGGTATCTGACTAATATTAAATGTTGTCACTCAGCTGGGGCTGGGAGGATGCCAACTGGTCAAATTCTCCAAAATCTTTGAACAGATGCTGTGGATATTCCAGTTATTACTTCAATTTCACACTCTTCCTATCTATGCTGACAGCTGGTTTTGACAGTCTGCTCTCTTCTTTTCAACTCTCATGTCAACCTCAGACACATAATAACTGGGTTAGAGCTTAAACAATAGTGATTAGATCAGGTAGAGGAGGAAGCATGGTGGCAATAAAAATTAAGATGCTTCAGTAAACCTTCAAACTCTGGCCACTTCAGCTGAAAGCAACTTTACAGAAACTCATCCAGCGAGACAAAAATTATTCAGAGGAGAAGAGCAGGAATTTTATTAAGGCCTTGGGGTACCTTGTTAGTTTTGTGGGTTTTTTTTAGTCACACTAAGACTAATTTCCATGAAAGAGTCTGACTGACCAATTCAGTCTTCACAGTCTCAGGATTTAGATGGGTCAACAAGTTATGGTGCATCACCTTATCCTTGGCAGTTCTCTTTGTGAAAATGTCCTACACCCTCCATGTCATTTGATGCAACTTAGCCCTCATTAAAATAATGAAGCCCCTTGGCTTTGTAAACCACTTTAACATAGGCAATATCAAATAAATAATCAGAAGAAAGAGTTGCGGATCAGACTCCATCACATTTAAGCATGCCAAGTAGTACTGTATGCTGTCAACACTAGAATCTAGCCCTACATAAACACTGCTCTCCTCCACAGTAGAGATAGCATTTTTGCCATCTGTTAAATAATTCACACAAACAAGAACTGCAGATGTATTTTTTTCCAGAAATGCTGGCTGTATGTTTAAAAAGGTAACCTCTACAATCCTCACATTCATAATTAGGTTTGTAGGTAGATTGAAGAAAAGAATTCCATTTGCAGAAAAGCTCAACAGATGGTATTGTGTATTAAAGTAGACGCATGTGAAAACTATTTGAACAAATGGCAGATGTGTCTGTCAGCCTTCTCCTGTGCCATTAAAATAAAGATTGGCATTTAGGCCATTATTCAGACTACTAGAATTTGACAAAAGTCCTCTGAAGCTTGTGTTGGCTAAGGACCTCTGCAGGCCCAGAGATAACCGGCCCGGGGCGGGGGGGGGCAGGGAAAGTGTGGGACTTGCATGGCATCTAGGTTTGTCTCCTTATCCAGTCCCACTCCCAGATTCTTTCCCAAGGCCCCTCTTTAAGTATACAGAAGAGATTGTACTTAGCCGGATTTCAGACAGCAGTGAGTGGCTGTCCATTATGGCAATCTTTTGGAGTTTTTTTCCTGTAAGGCTGCACATACTGCACTTCCCATCAAGGGTTAACACTGCTTCAAGAAACACTGCCTTCTATCTAGTCTCTTCTGCAATTGCTTTACTTTAATATGACTCACGCAAAGTATGCAGAAGACAAATAGTACAGAAATAGTAATAGTAATAGATTGCCATCTATTACGGGTTCACAAAAGCTCAATATTTTTAGGATCTGCTTAGGTTTTCCCAGATGCTACCTACTGGTGATGCACCCTTTGTATTTAAAAAAAGCATTCTTTTTTCATGGGACCAACAGTGAACTGCTCTGTATCATAGTCTGTGTAACCTGGGACCACTGCAAAAAGTTAATGTCTCTAAATACATACACTTAATACACATAGGCCTTCTCCTAAGTGCCTATACCTGCTACTACTGAAGCGAGGCAGGAGTTTTTCCATCAGTATAGCAAAGTTGGGTGCCTATTCATGGAATCAGTAAGAATAAAAAATTCTGTTCAGTTACATGAGAAAATGCTGTTTAAGAAATACACATAATAAAAAGAACAATCTGTTTTACTTTGAAGAGCTTAGATAATTTTATTTTTAGAAATACCTTTGAAAGAGTCAAATCCTCTCTAAGAAGCAATTGCCCAAAGCAATAAAACACATCAATATTTTCATGATAAAGAATCCATAGTTTTAAATTTAGCTGTTACGGAAGTTAATTCTTAACTAAGGCTTATCTTAGGCTTTTGTTTACCCAGAACACACGAGTTATCCTCCCCAGGGAAGAACAGAGAGCCTGCTAGCTAGTTCTGATTAGCAAGGAATCAAAGCCTGTCTCACACTCTAACGCTTTAGGAACCACCTGGTCCCGGTTCTGTTTGACCCGCAGTTCAGGCTCCAGTTCTACACAGCGCCAGAGACTTCCTTACTGTGATAACTCTTCAAGAGTCTCTTTCATTCTAATGCATTCTGTTACTAAGAGAAACCTTGCCTAGATTTAAAATGAGAAAGTACCCTTAGAGCCAGCATGTGTTAAAAATGCCTTCTCATTGTGCATGCTGGTTTTAACAACAGGGGGGAAGTCTATTGGTCCAAATTCAATGCCCAAGGGAAGAGCCTGTCTGCCTCTTGGGAGGCAGAATATACTACCATCACATAGGCTGCTTAAACTCAAGTAATCCCATTATACACATCAGGATGTGCAAGAGCATCCTGCGCAGCCCTGTTCTCTACCTTTCTTTCACTAGCTCTGCAGTCTGCCAAGGCATAGATGGCCAGTGACAAGCGAACAGCATGAGGCATATGTAGAGGCTGTTTCTCTGGGAGCCTGCCACAGCAAAGAGCGAGCACAGACCAACGAGGAGAGGCCGCTCCGCTCCCAGGGACTTCACGCAATACAAATGTAAATGAAAGGTAGCTGTAGCCTTGGTGCATAATGCAGCATCCAGGAAAAAAAAAAAACCAGCTCTACCCCTTCACCCCCAGACCTTGTGTATTTTTGGGGTATACAGGTATACTGATTGCTCTTTGTGTAAGCCTCTGCAAAAGTAAATCCCTTTATCAAAGAAAGCTTAGATGAATGGATTCGCCAACTTCACAAGCAGAGTTTATGCAGAGAGCCCTTCCCATGACTGATACTATGTCATGCCTCTTCTGAACTTTTGGCAGACAGTTGCTGCAAATTTCTCTTCTTCTACTTTACTGCATCTTCCCACTTTCATGTACTCATATTGGAGATGAAAAGCTAATCTTGAATAACTACTTTCTTTAATGCAGCTTTTTGTCTTCAATTTTACATACAACATTTCTTTCCTGCTATCAACTCCAACTACTTTAGGGAAGAGTGTTTTATCTTGTAGGTAAGTGGGCTGTTTTTCTAAAGAAGTAATTCTCTAAATATTCCAGCTTTCCCAGCAGGCTGCAAAGAAAAAGGATGCACAAATGTGCCTGTAAAGATAGATTAAAACATTGACATCACATCCTTATCTTAAAATGGAGGATATGGAGTTTGCAAATTTGCCTGTAATCCATAGACTGTATCACCAAATGAGAGAAAACTTTTTGTTGCTTTTACAGCTTAAGTTTGTCACAAAGCAAATAACAGGTAAATACACCAATCCAAAGATCACACACACAGCAAAATTATTTTGCATTGACCTAAAGGTGTTAGGATTGTTTACACTAAAGCAATTCTGTACCTGAACACACAGGACCAATCCATAGCTCTAAATGAAGATTCAGCACTAACCAGGAACACAATAATTTCAGAAATACACTACAGTGCTTTCAGTTTTGTTGTTGGGTTTTTGGTTTTGTTTTTGTTTTTTTTTAAACAGAGCAGACAAAATGCTAGGAAATACACTGAGAACATCTTCAATGACAAAAAGTTCTAGTAGCTCCAGCTGGTCCTTTCTGCAGCAGTATCTGATGTTCGCTGAATAGATTGGCATAATATAGAGTGTACAATACTAACTACTATTAGTGAGGCTTTGCAATGAAAAGATCATTATTCAAGTAAGGAAAATAAGTATTTTCAAACAGTATGTTCTCAAAACAATTTCTCTTTGTAGTTGACCTTAAAACAATTTGCTTTACACTGGATAATACCAGGGCTTAAAGCTCAAATCAAAAAAGAATGAAATAATGCTAGTTAAGTAAGAGCAAGGGAAGTATTTTCAGGAATGAGTTTGGCACGGCTGGAAGAAGATATTAAAACTTGTTGTTAATCCCAGTTTACATTTTGACAAATTTTTTAGAAACAATGGCTTAACTTGATAGTATCTGTGGCTAGGAAAAACAAGGGACCATTTTGTTCAAATTAAAAGAATGTTACATTAACATTGTACCCAGAACATTAAAAAAAAAAAAAAACAACCAAACAAAAAAACCCCTGCACCCTAATTCTTTTACCACATAACTCCTAAGAAGCCTGTACTTAAATATTCTGATTCCCAAACTTGGGCTTCATCCAATCCAAGCCGGTGGGGAAACATGCACGTATTTCACCTTTTCCTGTATCTTAATACATCTTAACCATCAACTACCCATCAACAGCCAAAATATGACGTGAAGCAGGTTTAAGACGCTGAGTTGCACCTAATTGCAGTGATTCCTAAGAGCAAGTTAGCACACTGCCCCCCCCGCCCCCCGCCCCATTTCAATCAAGCCCTTTTTTCTTCCTATAATGTTTGTGCAGTGAAGGGAAAGACAGAGCATGACACCTGAAAATATTCCCATAGAAGACGCACTTCCTACCAGCGGACAACGCTGAACCAGACAGACCCTTTGGAACACCAGAACGCTTGGAGAAGCCACATCAGAGCAGAGCAGAAATTTGATCTTAGAAATAGTTATCCTCTTTGTCCACACTAAACAGATGTGCCTCCTTCCTCACTGAAGATCAAGCATTGAGGCACACTAATAGAGGGAGAATACAGCATAGACAGAGCTGTTCTGATCCAAACAGCTGAACAGGCAGCTGAGAATTAAATAACTTTTCCACCAAGGCAAATCATCAAATCAATACTGTACTGATGGTCATCACTTACAGGTTCATGTTACATCATCTGGACAGCCCTAAATAGAGTTGATACGAATACCAGCAGGAGAGGAGTCTTTGACAAACGGTGAAGCGCTAACACACATTTCTGTAAGGGAAATCTGCACTGGCACTGCTTGGGTGGGCTGGAGGATTTTTTTGGAAGGAGATTACATTCCTCTTTGCTATCCATCTTGTTCCTTTCATTTGTGTTAAACTCACTCCAAACAAAGAAAGAATGAAACAAAAAAATCTTCTTGCCTCCTACTGATCAAACTCCCATGCAGACTGTTCAGGTGAAATTTAATTTTTGAAAAATATTTATATTCCCCATTTCTAAAGCACATTACATTTAGAAAATCACAGTTAACAAATCATGCCTCTAAATGTTTTACAAGAATGAAATCCTATTCAACAATTTGTGACATTACTTATCTGCTCAAATGGAACTTAAATCATCACCTTTACACCTGTGCAGAATACCACAATGATGTACTGCACACTGACAATGTTTGGTTTTGATGCTGTTTTTTATACTAAAACCCACATTACACTGGTTATTGATCCAGTGAAAAGCATGATTGATTTCCTACTTGGCTTTGCCTTTACCATTAAACAGAGAAAGTCCCAGCAAATGGCTCTCTTTGTAAGGTGTCCTAGTACATGAAAATTAGTGCCTACTCCTTAATTGCTGACAGATGGCTAAATTCTAACTACAAGCTATTAGGCAAGTAGGATAAATGCACCAGAGAGCTGACATGTATTAGATGCAAACTTAATATATCTTCTGAAAAAGTTAAACCTTCTAACAGGAAATGTTTTGGGCAACTGAATTCTCATCTTCCTATTCTTGAATCTGCTGTATTTAATCAGCCCTTGACACAGAGTTTTAAGACCTTCTGCTATAGGACATAATAGCAATAGGGCTCTCTAGCTCTTTTCATCTTTTGACACCATATACCTCTCCAGTTTGTCTGCATGGACGTAGACTGAAAACAGAAGCTTGGCATCGAGAAAATTGTTTGCAGTATAACAGAGATTTTACTGATGATGTGAACAGAACTCAGGAATATTACCACCCAGTTCACCAAGTTTTCATCAAAGATCTACCTGCCTACTTGAGGAGGTCAAAAAAGAAAAACAATGAGACATTACAACAAAAAAAGAATCATGCAATTGCGTTTTTGTACTACCATTACATTAATGTTCTACTACAGCTCCAAACACCAATAAATAAATGGGAAGAACAGGGAAAAATGTTTTTTCTAACCTGATTTGCCCCAATATCTGCTTGGGCCGTGACTAGAACCGCTCTCCAATTCACAGAACAAAACTTAAGAAAATTTCTCTAACCACACCACCTAGTGAATCCTGACCCTACGTTCTCTATTGTTAAGTGTCTGGTTTCATGAGATTTGTAATTTAAGATCAGTGCAAGTCCTATATTTTTATAGTAATTACACCACATTTTCATAGCAAGTAACATGAGCCACATTTGGAATTACCCTTGAACACACAACAGTTTCAGCTACTGAAGAAAAAGGCAGTTCCCCCAGTGATTAAATCAGCAATTAACTTTGGTACTTAATAAATGTTTTTATATTTATTTATACATCCATACCAAGACAATGAATATTACTGAATGGGCTTGCAGGGAAAAAAATGGTATTGCATGATAGCAAATCTTCCCACCTTGTCACTTTAGGAGTTCATAACAAACAGAGGGAGAGAGAAAGGGAAAGAGAGAAAGTCAGAAAGTTTCCCTTCCATACGGAATCAGGAAGAAAGGAATGAATATAGAGAGTATGTTGACACGACAGTGGATCCAATCCAATTCAGAGCGTCACATCAGAATTTCCTATCCCTTATCTCATTTACTTGTCAACACAAGGGTATCTTAAAGCCACCACAGAACAGCAAAGTTAATCCAAAAGACAGAACTAGTCTCACGTAGCTAAAGGCAAGAAACATATAATGGAACCTAGAGCTGATATACTTCGCAGAACAGGATTATTTTGCACTAGTTTTTCTTAGACCCCACTATAATATGCAGTCTTTTCAGACAGAAAAATAACAGTGTTGTATAGACATCTTTCAAGTAGCATTCATTTATTTTAATAAAGCCTTCTCAAGACTTGCAAACCTGCTTACTGTCTCCCTTTATAAAAGGTATTATTCTGCCAGGTGGTTTATCCAGACTCCCACAAGCTTTAATTATCTCTTCACCTAATGAGTACAGTAGTTGATCTAGATTTATTGCAGTAGCTAGAAGCTTGTGTGAATAAAATATCAGTTCTGTTTGTGATGTGGCAGTTATCTTTGTTTGCAGACTCTTCTAATTACTTCCAGGTCATTAAGCCCATCTCCAGCAGATATTTTACTGTCATTAGAAAAAGTGGTATAATGACACTAAAAAAGTCAATAAGTACAGAAAAAAAAAAAGAGTCAGAAAAGGTCAAAAAAAGGCTCAAAACTGTTAATTCAAAGCTGGATTACTTATGACAGAAATCATGCAGATAACTTGGCACGCATCCTATGAGACACCATAGGAATCAATAGGTTACACTGGGCATGTGTCAGGGCAGAATTCCAGCTTATCAGGCACCACATTAAGTGATTTGTTTTAAACAGATTTGTCGAGGTTAAATTATAAGAATAGGTTAAGTCGCTCACTAGTCTAAATACTGACCAGTATGAAATTCCCAATACACGACCTAGTATTTGGATGAAAGCATAGAGATTACATACACACACATATATATACATACACACACGTGTGTGTGTGCACGCGTGTCAGAACTGACAGGATAAAATTAGCAAAAGCTGTCTGTACTTGACCAAAGGCAGCACTGGACCATGTATAATTTTCTTCCACTTCACTAGTGAACAATCTCTTTAGAGGCAGAAATCCAAACACACTCATTTGCTATGTCGTCTTCTCTTATCTCTTCCAGAGACACTATTTGCTGAGGCAGAAACCCTGGCTGCTCTAATTGCTTGATGCACTCGTTCACTGAAAGATTGCCTCCATTACCAACATTTTCTTGTACCAATCCATCCACTATCAGTCCTTTCTTGAGTCATTTGTTTGTGATATATTTTAAAAAGGTACAGCCGTGGCTATTTCAGCAATAATTAGATTCTGCCACTTCAGTTATCCAGTCAGTGGCCATGATTGTAATTCCAAAGGAAGATTTCCGAATGCAATGTCACAGAACATCTAAAAAAGTGCAGTTTAACCTAAATGTTCAATTGACCACTTATGGTGACAGCCCTAATTGTTCACAAGTGGACAAAACTATGCATTAAAATGTCTTTTGGCATTGTTCTAAATCCAAGGATAATCTGACTTCAATCATCATGTTTGAATTTGCAAACTAATTGCATCTCTTCCGTTTCCTTTCAAAAGGAGTTGTTCCTACAATTTAAAAGATTGCCAACATATTCTTTGAGAAATACTTCTGTCCTTAAAAACAAAAAGGCATTATTCAGTAATCCCAAAAAATGAACCACATAGCTTCATATTAAGTGTCAATTTTCAAGAGGATTCTGACCCCCCTGGTTAGGTGCATGGTGTTGCTTTTCATTCCCTATTAGCCAGGTATGTATAGGATAGTTTGTAAAGGTGAAAAGAACAGAGTCGAAACACGTAGTTTGCAGCTTTGGACTTAGACTTAAGTAAGGAGAACTGAAATAAGCAACATTTAAAGGGCAAAATCTATTGAAAAATGTACCTTCACACTATGCCTAACCTCACAACTACTGGAACCCATCACTCAAAGAGGGTACCCTAGTGAAAAGTTTCCTGGTAGTGTTTGCATTTCCGTCTCTAGGTTTTTTTCATCCAGCCCCCTATTAGGCAGATGTCACCTTAAGTTCAAGATTGTAGTTTTAGATCTTTTGATCAAAAAATTCCCCCAATAATAAATAAGAAGCCCTGGGCTGCATACTGTAGTCAGTACATTGAGTCCACTAGGTTTGTTTTCCAAGGTATGTTTGTGCAGGATTTCTCTCTGATTCATCTGGATTTGGCAGAAAGTCATAATGGTAGCACAAGTTTGTACTTTCATTTGTATGGTTCCCATTCTGTTCAAGTATGTACTGACTGCATATTGGTCCCTTTCTCTCACGCTTTGGATTTTAGCTCCCTAAAACATGCTGCACTAGCAAGTGAATGATGGTAGTCACCATAACACACAAAAAACCCAACTTCACCTTCCACCCCTTAACAGAATCACCAAGTATCAGGCCATGTACTTAAGTTTCATAATTCAGTGAAGGGGAAAGGCTGTGGTCAGTGAAGTTCCCTGTATTAAACACACCAAATCAGCATATACACTGTAACTGTAAAATGAATACTACTATAATTTCTGAATCAGCCATCCCACTTCATCACTCAAGAAGTGATCATCTAAGGATCACTGATACATATGAAGCTATGGAAAATACTGTAAGTTATCTGTCCAGTGCGCTAGTCACTATACCAAAAGAAAACAAAGTTTTACAGGGGAAGTCAGGTGAACCAGAGGCTGGGGAATGTAGAAGAAGGAACTGCATTGTGGGCTGGCTATGAAAGCAGGGAAGTCACTGCTGCACTAAGAGGAAATGATTTATATCAGTGTTCCACTGGAACACTATGCATTTTACATACCATGTTGTTCACAAAGGCCAAAGACAGATACAGATTCTCCTTGGCACTTCCCTTTCCCCCAAAATCAGTAGCAGCACTCACTGGGCCTTGCTCTTTCTGTCCTTTTATTCTCCAACTCCCTGAGGTCTCGGGCAGCCAGGGCTCCAGAGCTCAGACAGTCCCCTGTGTAGTTGTTAAGAATCCACTGGCAGCCATTTAGGTCCTTTCTCAAGCCTTACCCTATAGCTTCAGACTGAATTCCGACTCCTCAGAGTCTGAGCAGATTGTATTCCTGGAGATACTTCCTTAGATGTGTTTCTTTCCTCTGCAGTACTCCAAACAGCAACTGCTTGATAACCTTTTCAATTCTTCATTTACTACTATAGGTCACTAGAAAAGAACAAATGGTCTTCCTCACTAGACATATATTTTACAGTGTCACAGACACAATAAAATGATTCATAATCACCTAGGGCCACACTGGTCTTTCCTTTGTCCCAGATACTGAAAGATGTATTTTCCATATTGAAAAGATGTGAAAGATACTGAAGATGCATCCTTCAGCTCAGAATGCTTAAATAGTCTTAGTTCCTTTTTTGTATTCTTTGTACGTCCATTCACTTGCAGGCTGCAATGATTATAAATCAAACAGCATCACATCCAATTGCACTCCGAAGTCATAATTTAAAGGATAAATAACCATGTATGTTTAGGGGTGTCTTAGTGATGCTATAAAAACGTAAAATTTCCATGTTCTAATCAGAGATACCCTAGCAGAGAGTTAGGCAAGTCTCTCTCACCATGGGCTATTAAGAAACCACTGGAATGTGAAGTAACTCTTCTTGGAAAAGGAATTTAATAATACAATCCTTATAATGCCAGGGAGTTGTCAAATCATTCATAGATTGCATGCATTCTATTCCTTCTTCCAAGCTAAATATGCATTAGGAAAACGGTCACAAGATGGAGTTATCAATAAAAAACCATTCTGTTTCAAAGAAAATTTATGTTTGTAGCTTGATAGATACACCAGATTGAGTAATTTATCCCCTTGGCAAAAAATGTTTGTGTCACTTATTTCTTCTTTTAAATATACAATCTTATACTTGTTATTAAACAGTCTGTAAATCTCAAATAGCAGAGCCTCCAAAAAGTATTTAATCCAGAAAGAACTCCCATTTTGTAACTGAACAGTAGCTTCAATCTCAAAAGAAATCTGATGTAGTACGATAAACTCCCAGTTATGTTATCTATGCAATTTCTTTTGCAAAAACATCCAAGAAATAAAGTATTAACTACAAAAACAGTTCTACAAGGTATAACCTATGTTGTTGACCTTGGGCTTTTAGTAATCGCCTTACCAACAACACATGTGCCTGTCACTGAACTACTTGGTATTACGTTTCAGAGTCAAATCATTGGATTTGCAAGATACGATCTTTGGTCTTGATTTTGATCGAGCTTACTCAGTTCACTACAGTAGAGAGGCCTTAAGATATACTAATAAACATAAGCATACAGGAAATTAAAAAACAATACTGACTGTAAGTTTGCTTCCCATTGTTGCGCAAATCATTTAATCAGTGATGTGAGCAGGATACCGCCACCGCATTCTCCTCCTTTCAGTTCAATTTTTCTGCCAAAGCCTAAATTAATGGCTTTTCCTTCAAACCTAGTGGGCGTTCCAGCTCCAGGGTCCTCTGAGACCACACAACTGTGGTCATGTAAGCCAGTGATAAGAATCCTACGTTAACCTGGAATTTTCAATAGTATAGAATTGGATGTCAAGTTCTTCTTAATTTTCAGGCATTTGCTTTAGACCAATTGGAAAATCTTAAGGCTTTACAAGTTAAAACCAACCATTAAGTTCCAGGTGGAAAGACACCCACAAGTAGTGCACTGGTAACACACTGCCACCAGAAGGCTCTCTTCAGAGGTGAGACTCCTTTTTTTACATAGTCTAGAATACCTCTGAGAAATAATGAGGTGATTAAGTTTTAGGAATGTAAGGACTACAGAAAATGAGATCCTTTGAAAATGAGAGAAATGGAACTACTTTATCTTAACAATTTATTGTGTCATGTTACTTAACAGTATCAGAAACTGCTAGTTACAAAAGCTGTAATGAACATCGCAAAATCTTTGACAAAAAAAAAAACCAATATGGGAATCAAAACAACAACTCGAATCCTGCATCCTTATCCTCATAAAATTAAAAAGAGCTGTTGTCTTTGTCCTGTAAAACACGAGCTCCATTCCTAACGCTGATTCCCATGTGCTTAACTGTGTTCTAAATTGGAAATATTTCAACACCTGTTTCAACTTAAATCAGACATTTTAAGGCCATTAACTTCATTTGAACTGAAGCACAATTGCACAGACTCAAGTTTATGTGGTCCTCCAAGACTGACATCCACTCTTTAGCAACCTGCATTAACCTCTACAATGCAGGATCAGAACTCTTACCAACGACAGGAAAACAAGCGCATATATCACTGAAACCACCTGCACAACAACTGATTGTCTCAGCAAAGATCTTCTTTAGGTGGTCAAAAACAGAAAGATGATGCAATCCTTGCTGCCAATTGCTTTCATGCAAAAAAACCTCAAGTGGGAAAGGAGAGAGGCATATTTACAGTGCCTAACTTGAAGCCATGATTTATATGTTGAAGGCAGGGGACTAGCTGCCTACCAAAGAATGCTGTTCAAGTGCTCTAGAAAAGCACTAATCCTGCAAGGCTCCCAGAACACCTAATCTCCTAACCTGAGCAACTAAATCAGATTCTTACTCTGTGGAAACAAACATCCTTACTTCAAACCCTTGCTGTCACATATATATAACACCCTCACTCAGTGTGCTGGCCCATGTAGCCATCTCCACTATCTTTCACTATTTAAAAAAAAAAAAAAAAAAAAAAAAAAATCAAAGGAAAAAATCAAACAGAAGAATTAGCCTAGAAGCTGTCTACCTACATGCTCACAAAGCATCACAGGATTAATAAAAAAAATGCAGATCAAAAAGTCGCTTTGTTCAGAGATTTGTGGTCCTTGAATAAGCACAATGTTCTATATTGTGGTTAGAAGTGCTGCATATCATAAAGAAATTATTATTAGAAAGATAAAAAACTTGGAAAAAAGGCTCATATTAAACATAACTTTACAAGAACTGTTATTAAAGATCTAATTAACTCATTGTTACTAAATATCTTTGAGGATTAAAGTGGCTATTTAGGTTATATCAGATACTATTAATAATATATAATATTATATGTAATATAATATGTAATGCTTGCATTAACAACATGTTTAAATTAAGTCTGCAACTAAATATATTTATTGTAAGGTATCTAACATGAAGCCATACAGAGAGAAAACTGAGAAAAGGATTTCTAACACCCTGGTTTTGCTTTTCGATTAGAGTAAGTTCTTTTGTCCCCACTTAAATAACTGATTGGAATCAGCATTTCAAACTCCTTCCCCTTGTATCCTACAGCTATTTCATCACTTACATATGTTTAGTTCCTAAGCTTTAAATAATGTTAAATAGGTCAAACTCTGTATCAATTGATCCATTATGCAGTACAGAAACTTTGGCCAGCCAATTTTGTCTGACTAGTTCTGTAAGTCCATTTCTCTTCTTTTCACATACTAGCTTCACTAAAGGACTATGAATCAATCACTTTTCCTAAAGTGATTTTTAGAGTTATTTCAGGGACACTAAGCAATTGCAAAGGATGTTCCAAAGCATGTATTATTCTTTTTCCTCCTTGGAAAAATAGTTAGATCTGAAATATGTGATTGTAACGGTTCAGAAATGTTGTTTTCTAGCTACCACTTTTTGATTACTACTATATTAATATACATACCATATATAGCACACACTAACATATGTGAATATGTAATGAGGATCCATATGACACATTTTATGCTGAATAGTGCATTTTGGGTATAATTCTAGATACGGAGAAGCCCAATCTGAGTTTGTATTTAGAGCTAAGATTAAGCTCGTATGGAACCAGGGTTTTGGCTGAAGCTTATAACTAGTAAAAACCTTTTCAGATTTCTGTATCATGAAGTTTCCCATTACCACCCAAGCTGAGTTAAAATTACCCAGAAATGCATAGCCTATTGAGACTTACTGCTTAAATATACAAAAGGTTCAATCAGATAAATTACTGAATCTCATGGTTTTACTTTTCTTACACAGAGTATATTAAACTATTGCCTTTTACACTATTTAATTAAACAATTCTATCAATTATCCTGAGAAAATATGCAAATACAACCATAGCTGCTTCATGCAGTGTTTTCAGACTTAGCATTCATTAAAAACTCTGCTAGACTGTGTAGCATATTAAATTCATTTTGCAAACATAGCAATTGTCTTACCTAAGAAAACTGTTCCTTATAATTAAAAAATTTGCTCTTATTTGGCACTTTTCCCTCTGTAAGTTGAATTAAGAAGCTAGAAAAGGCTCCCCTGCAATACTGTTAGGTCTGGTATCTGGAGGTGGAAGCATACACTCAGGGCTGGGTTGTGGTTTATTTCCCCCCTGAATGAGAAAAATATAATTAGCCATCAACAAAACTGTCTCATCCACGCAACAAATAATAGGCTTGTAAAACCCACTGCCACAAGATACTACTGGAACCAAGGCCTCAGTATTATACACAGTTAGACTGAGTACCTACACAGAAGATGAGAACTCTATATTTACAACGGCAGAATTAAAAAAAGGCGAGCTTTTTGGAAGGGGTTCAAGCTCCCATATCAGCATGGTTTTGCCTGACACTGCTACAGGGCTGCCTACACCAAGATACAGCTAGGATGTTTGGGATTAATCTTGAGATTGTACTCAACCACACTGAACTGCCTTTCCACCTCCATTTGGTAGAGACTATCGAATGCATCTATGTAGTATTTCACTTCCTCTGAGCCCAACGTAAGTGTACATCAGGTATCCCTACACAAAAGTAGGTCTCTCCTAAGCATCCATATACAAATTTGCCGTGTTGATCCCTGAACTCCCTGCTGCAGCATCCCTAAAATTCAACCTCCTAAGAGAACAGAGAGTTTGGAAGTGAGTGGAAACAGGTCTACATTCAACTGAAAATTCAACAGGGTTTCCACATGTAGGCTGAACTGCTGTTAAGATCTGAATTTTGAGGCTTACAGTTCAAATACTTGGCAATACGAGCTTAAGAATAACCTTCCTTTTCCAAAAGACTAATTTCCACTGTGGGAGATGGTATACTGAAATACATACCCAGTAAAGTAAAAACACTCATGGTACAATCTGATAGAGCAATCGCCACACTAATCAGCAAACACAGTGCACTCTTCTCTACTAACATCATTAGGTTATCTATATTAGAATTAATCTCAAGGACAACTAGCTTCCGTAAAGCAATCACACTGGAAAATAACGCTTGAGCTGGATGGTAAGGTGGTATTAACAGCTTAGTCCACACTGCATTACCAGCTCAAATTAGCAGAAGCATCCAGGTTTCAATCTGTGTCTTGAGAGATACAACATTTTTAAGCTTTGTGCATTCAGTGGAAGAGGCATACAGACACAGCCAAAATACAACAAAAGCATGTCCCACATTCATCAGTAAAAAACAGATTTATTATTTTATGTATGCAATGTTGGAAAATAAACTGAATTCCATAAACATATATAAAAGGTTGATGTGCTGTGTCCAAAGGTCTTACCAGCATGAAGACAAGTCGGGATGGACAACAATGTGTGAGACATTGGACTCAGAGACCTTAGTAAGGAAAGCAGAGAGGGAAAGAACAGATTTCACTGTGTTCTTCCTATGTCACTTAACACTTGTTCTCTGAAATATTAAGCAGTGAGAATCTCTGAATTAACTGAAGTCACTTGCATGGACAGTCTTTGAAGAGATGATCTTCATGCTGTTCTAGACAATTTTAAGGAGATTTTGCTGGACTATTTTTTCCATTCATCTCCACACTGACTTAGTGAAAACCAACAAAAAGCCAAAAGTCAACACAGTTTTTCCTGTTTGTTTGAGTATCACGAGATCTCAGGGTCCACCTAGAGAGCAAGCAAGACTCCTAAAGCAAACTAAAAGCTTTTCTTTCCTATGGTATGCTTAAGTAGACTGGTCCACGTTACACCAGCCTTTCACACTCATAAAATCCAATTTAAGTCAAGAGAAGTGAATTGTCACATGTAGAGATACAGCTTTATAACAAGTACTTGCTGCAGGAAGAACACAGCAACTTTTGTGGACCAGGTTGGCACTTGAAACACTAATCAGGAGAGAAAATGCTAGAAAGTTTCTGAAGAAATGATCCAAGTCAAACTAACTTACCATGAGATATCACCTTGTATTGGTGTGGAGCAGGTCTGCTTTTAATTCCAACATTTTAATGGTATTTTTCTTTTGTTTTAAAGTAAATCTGTGCCTGGATATGATTCTTTAAAAAAGAAAACTTTTGAACACCTTTTTAAAACATTAGAAGCATGTACCACTTTTCTAAGCAGTTTTAAATGGACCTGCACTGTACACAGGACTACCAGTTCCATATTTATACAGTGGCACCACTGGCAACTGAAGTGCAATTTTATACTAAAAATGTTTACTGGAGTACCTTTATGAGAAAATTATTCTTCATAGATGGACAACCACTGTTTGACTTTTTAAGAACAGGTTACTAGTAAATCTGTTTATCAATAAACAATAATTTAAGATACTAGTTTAAGAAATGGATCTTATATGCATAAACAGTATTTCTACCATTACAAATAAACATAAAATTTTGAAGTAGAAATGCAGTTTAGGAATTCTACTATTTTTCCTTCCGTTTATAATCCATAGCTGAAAGCTAAAATAAAAGTACAAACCACTACAACCATGAAATCATATATTGAAACTGCATCCTGAGCATCCTAAAGTGTTTGGTGGGTTATATTTGATACATAACACATTGTCAAAAGCACTTCCTGTTCTTATCACAATAGCTTTGAAGCTATTTAGGGAATTTAGTCACTTGAGCAAGTCTTTGCACATAAATAAAGACTGGGAGCACGAAAGAGAAAGCATTTTTGAGGCTTTTAAAAGAGATAAGAGATTAAACAGAATGTATTTCTCCATGTTACAGGTTCTGTGTACTGAAAAGTAGTGTTACATTTTTCTTTATAGGCCAGTATTTGTGTTTGTCAAATTAGAAGGCAACAGTAAGATCTAAAATCCTTTATTTTTTGAAAACAGTCTGAAATGGTACACTCGTGAAAGCCACAGAGGCGGTAACAATAAAAGCAGAGGTTTCCTGAGTATTCCAATGCATGGCATTCGTCCTGTAAGATACAAGGAGATAAAGAAAAAAAGATTCATCAACTCTTTGGGAGCTGGGAAGAAGCGGAACTGCAGATCTCAATAGAATTCTTATCCCTCAAAGAAAAAAGGACTGTGGAAGAAGAGTTCATTGCGAAGTTAACCCAATAAATGCTATCCTTCAGTTCTATGTGGCATTTTAAAATGTTCCAATGTTTAAAGATCACTGACAGTGCTCTAGAATCCTGCTCCACTTAGTAGCCCTTACAAGAACAAACATTTTAGAGAACTGATCTGAAACCTTGGGGCACCTAAATCATTTTTCATTTCTGAAAATATAGGCCACTGACATATTTCACACAAACAGTTGTAAGTTAAAATAGGAGAAACTTGTTTCCTTTTTCAGGTATACTTATTAACTCCTAGTTTCTGTTCTGTTGTACATCCTCTTCTTCTCACACATGTTATCATCCACATATAAATCTTCCACTTATTTGTTAGAAATCCAGGAACAAGGTGGTTAGGGTTGCTGCCGGGTTTTTTCCCTTCCTTTCCTGCTGGAAAGTGAAGGGGAAAACAAAAGACAAGAATCAGTTTTTTCCATTTGTTAAGCAACTTTAACCAACTGAGGATGCAGTTGATGAAATTCACAGGGAAACAAAAGCTTGCAGAAGCTTTACATGAAGTTTCACGTAAATACTGTTCCAGAGTCCAAAGACGTTCTGTGTTGCAGATTCTTTTTTTTTTGAGTAAAACCACTAAATAATTGATTAAACTATCCAATTATCAATGTAGTAGTTTAGTTTCTATTTTGTGAAAAAGTAACTAAAAAGGATATTTGAAATTATCACAAGTAGTGCATGTGCCACACCATACGAGTCTCTCTGGGGAGTGAAATATGTTTTATGAACAAAGCCTTCTCATTATCAATAAAAAAATAAAATGTAAAAATTATTTTCTCATCATTGGGTACTTTAGAGTCCCAAATACTGATCAGCACCCTATGGTAATAAATGCTAACACAGATCAGTATCATTGAATTTTCACCTTTATCTTATTTTATATCTATATATATGCACATAAAACAGTGCCATTACTCCTAAACCTATCAAGAGGCCAACTGCATAGGCAGCAACATCTTTACTTTACTATTTTTAACTTCAGTACTTACTCTTGATTTTTTTTTCCTAAAACAAGGTTTAATTTCATTACTGACTTCAGAGTGGAGAACTGCTGGGTTAGCATTCTCACTGCAATGCTCTGGTTGGAAATAACTTGAGTAGAAGTTGGAAAATTCACAAGATCAAAACCTCCCAATGTAAAGCAACAGTTCTTGTCCTCTTTTCCCTTTCTTGTTTATCATTAGCTGTCATTGTCCACAGAGCACACCTCTGCTGTTACTGCAGCACAGCACATGCTGAAGCTATGTACTCCTTCCATCAGGTTCACTGTGAATTAAACAATTTTTATTACAGCAAAGACCTTTTGCTCAAGACAGAGAAATGACTTGAGTCTCCACCAGATATTAAAATCACTTGAAGTCAGTGGAAAGAAACTATTGACAATACTGGGCTTTGGATCACACCTTATAAGAAGCTTCCTTTATATGCCACATTATGCTATTTTTTCTCCCCTGATATTTTTCACATTCTTCTTTCTATGATGCTTTATTACTATCCAGTCTCTACAGTAATAAGAAAACCAGTCAAATATAATCAGGTATCTCCTTGCTAAAATAGTAAAATTCTCAGATTTTTCCCTTGCTCAAGGTTAATATTCCATTGTACACAGGAATAATATTCATACACAACAGCCATGCTGCATGTTGCCCTCTTTAAATCTCAGTTCACTGCATGAAGGCGTACTCTTAAAGGTGGTATTACTCCTAAGTTAACTTGCAGTGTTATCAGATTGTATATGCATACCAAAGAACTCATTCAAGTAGGACATTAATGATTTTTTTTAATCATTACTAGTACAATGGGGTGATGTATTAGTATTTGCATTTGTAAATAAATTCAGTTAATGAGTTAATTGCACAGAGACATGAAAATTAGTTTAAACAAGTCAATTAAATCATAAACAGTTCAGAAATAAGAAAGTGTGCTTGTAATGCAATTAGTGTTCTAATATGCTAGTAACTTTAATAAACAGAATCTTAATTATATGCCAGGTCAAAAAGAAAAAAATATTTTAATTGATATAAAAAGGAGCTTTTTGCTGCTACACTACAGTGTCTAGCTGAGTTTAGAGAAAATGATCCATGTTAATGAGATCAAAATGCTGTTATCTAGAATAATAAATAAGGATTTTTTTATTTTTAATAGAACTGCATCTCCAAAGTGGTTCAGATGACTAAACGAAGCATTACTGACTGCGAGAAACTAATCGCGCCACAATCTACACGTGATTGAATTACATATTCATACAGTGCTCTCCCAAAAGCTTTTCAGAATAGTGAAACAACTGCTAGAATAAAATATTTGGTAGTATTTTAATATTAATCATCATAAATTAATCTCATCTTAATAGACTGAACAGTACTGCTGCTCAAAATGAGTTGTAGTGAAGTGATGACTCATGAAAAAGGCCATCTCTCTTGTTATTGTGTAATTGTGTGTTAATTTATGGGGCACTGAGATCTGTGAGCAGTACACTCAAGGTCGCTGAATTCCATTCACCAGACTTCCTCTTATCTGTCAAGTTACAGTGCTTACTGAGAACGCTCGTGGTGGAAGGGCTCCTTTCAGGTGGCTGGTCAGTGGGCTGCGGGATCATTATTAGCGATGATCAGATTCACTGAAGAGAAGAGCTAATATCTTAAATGTAGAGGATGGTATTTTTATTCAAATTTAAAGAACAACTAGCATGTATTACTCTATCAATTTATAACCTGTACTTAGAAAAGGGCAACAAGGAAAAGCCCTGGAGCCAAAGAAAAAACCTGCCTATCTACAGCAGTAACTTTACTTGCTAGCTTTAAATTTAAATACTAAACCTAGCTACTACAGAGTGCTATACTGCTGGGACTTAGAATAGTTTAAGCATATGAACATTCAAAACATGAGCTTCACTAAACTGAAGTCCACAGTACAGACTCTTGCATGCTGCACATTCTCTGCTGTGTGCTAGAGACAGCAGAGCGGGGATGACATGCCGCCCCTGTCCCATCCCACTGCTTTGGCAGAAGAGCAACTATGCCCCAAAATCCTGATCTCCCCAACAACCCTGAAATGAGAGGACACATGAGTAACCACCTGCATCATCAGTCAGTTAAAATTTTAATAGCAAGTGTTGTGAACATTTAATTCCTATATTGAGCAAGCAATAGTTCCCTCCATAATTGGGAGATGCAATTCTAACCTAGGTAGCATGAGACAAAGTCATTACTTGCCTGCTTTTTAGTTCCAAGAAAAATCTCTAATATTTATTCCTTTATTGAATCCACAGTCCAGTAAATTAATGATTAGCTTTACAGGAAGAAGTGGCTAAGAGGATTTTCCTAAGAAGTATTTGCCTAAAGCTCCTACAGTAAAGTCTGAATGGAAAGAGGGGTACAGAGGGAGGGAAGTGTTTTCCTACCTAACCTATTTATACAGACCCATTATCATCCTATCTTGTGACACATGATATTAAACAATGTGATCATAAAAATCATCCCCAAAAGCCCGAGAAATTCAACTATCACCTTTAAAAAACAACAAAAAACCCCAGAGCTCTAGTCCAGAGACACAAATGGCTAGTTTTAAACCTCTTCTGGTTTTTAACAAAAAAGGTAATCTGGGATTTTCTAAATGTCTTGAAATTTGGTCCTAGGGCCTTGCCTCTGGTCACACAGGAATTAATAATTCTGAACTCTTAGCATATCCTTCTCATTTTTTACAAGTCGGTAAAGAAAAACACATTAGAAGTGGAAATCAATTGATGATATTTTTACAATATGCCACACTTCCCATAATTGGATTTGCTCATGTTTTTATGATTTTTTTACTCCCTAAGAATGAAGAGCGTATTTACCTGTTCATTCAGAGCTGCCTAGAGACAGGGACAGCAGCAGAAGGGAAACAGCCTGTCACTCCCCCAGGAACTCACCACTAGAACAAATGGCACAGGGACCCCATTTGAAAGATGTGTCTGTTCACTCTTTCCTTAAAGAAACAGCAGTAGGGTCGGAATATTAGCCTGGGCTGAGTGGGATAGCAGGGTAGGGTAGGGTAGGGATGAGGGCAGCTGAGAGAGGATGGTGGGGTTCAGTGCTTTTTATCTGTGTGATAATGGAGCGGGACACAGCAGCACTGCTGACCTTCTAGGTTTTGGTACCATTAACAAGAGGTGGATCACGGGTACCTAAATTTGTCACCCAAAGTCCAGCAGGGATGAGTATTCACTACTCCAGTGACTTCTCCAGAAAAAACAGCCTTCTTACATTTCCTTACAGCACTCCTATTACACCCCTGCCATAAATCAGAGCATATATGTGCTATTTCTGTCCTTGCCTGACTTTGAAATCACCTGCATATCTTTCAATAGCCTATAACTGTAAGTGGCTATTCAGCAGCCTCTGTTGTTTTCAACACTTCCATGCAAAAAGATGTTACCAGGGGGTGCAAGGAACGTGACTTACAATATATACTTTTTCAGCTAGAAGTAGTTTTTCTACACTGAACTCTAGCAGAATACTTAAGAGCTCCCAGAATTCCACAAAAAAGGAAAACGATATAGTGAACACACAAAATTGGGTAAAAACTTCAAGTAACATTTTTAAACAAATTCCTGAAGCCTGATGCCCAAATACCTTTGGAAAGCTCTTTCTGTGGCTTTATTTATATCAGCTACTACTAGGCTGTCAGCCAAAGGCCTGCTGCAGAGAGCCACCCATCCCCTGAACACAACGATCAGACCCACACATCTAACTGCCCTTCTGGTACTTCCCTCTTCGAAACACATGAAAGCAAAGCTTGAAATAAAATTTACTCTTTGCTCTCAGCAAGAACTAATGCTTATCAAACACCCTGGTCAAACACAATAAAATCACATTGGATTAGGAAATTGCTTTTGTAATTGATTTAGTAGTTTTCATAGAAGAAAAGGCATTTCAGTACCATTTTCATTAAACTGCTTGTCTACAACAACAATCACCACTCCCTCTCCCAAATTTCTGTTTTTAAAAAGCCAGTATCTTTGTTTGAAAGAAGTAATGGAATGAAAAAAACATTGTATATGGTGGCATATTGTGTTGTAAAAGAAGGTCTGGACATTGAGATTTTGAGAATTAGCCATTACTCGGAACTGCCAAACATAACACGGAAGCAGCAGCATGGTTTTTTGTAGCTGAAGCTGCAGCATGCCAGTCAAGCACCGGGTGTGCAGGAGACTTGGGCTCTCAATTTTTTTGTGCTTCTCCTGTCTGGCTACTGACAAAACCTCATACAGCAGAGACCTGGCTCATATTTCATAATTTCTGCTGTCTGGGTCAGGGACTTAACAGTGACCAACAGGATAAAACACCCAGGCCCTGGAATATTTTCAAGACTCCCAATTATGTCTGTGACAAAACAGACAAACTTGTAAGAGCCTTAATTACCTAATGGAAATAGCCCCAGAAGAAGCTGCACTTCCACTCTGCCTGGAAAAAATGCCTCAGTATGATGAACCACAGAGACAGGCAGTTCACTCCCTTAAACCAGTTTGTTTGTTTGTTTGTTTTCTAAACAACTTTCAACTAAGACTCTATGCCAAGGAGATCAGGTCCACAGAAAACCTTGGGCCGCACCACATTATCACTGCCAGCAAAGCCAGAAAATATCCTTCATTTACTACATAAGAGGTTAAATTCATTAACAGAGAGGAAGATCCATGCTACTCTTACAGGAGAAATAATTTAAAAAGCTGAAGTCTTACATAATACAACACAGTCTGTTTTCCTTTTCTAATCCCCCCACTTTCTTCCCTAAGAAGGAAAATACCCTGTGAATAACCCATGTCTCAAAAACAACAAAGATCTCTATTTTACTAACAGATAGAGTAAGGTACATTTATTTTCACATAATTTTCTGCGAAAAACTAAAAAGGCTAAATTTCCAAAAGGCTAATTTGGGAACACACCTTCCCAGATGTCTTCCCAAAGCTTTGCAGTCAAACCTCAGAGATCTTAACCCCACCATGAAGAGGTTTTTCCATCCAGCTGTTAGCTTCCAGTTCCTCGGTACCGGCCCCATCCTCTGCAAATCCTTTTGGTACTGCACTGCATATGCATCTGTCCAGCACCTCCCAATTTTCCAGCTCACAGAACTGAAGGGTTTGCAAAGATAGCCGTGTATATACAGCTGTATCTGAGACAGCCTAGAGAGTTAATTGAAGGTAAGGCTGCAAAATTCAGCTTAATCTGCAAAGGGCTCAGGGCTTTTGCTGTTTGAATTCAGTCTGTTGTCAAGATAGTTCAAGAGTGTCCAGCCCCAGAGCACGGTCCTTGTGTCTATGGATGGCTCTATCCTGTCACACACCACCCGTTTTGAGCTCAGAACCTAAACAACTGGAATACCTACTCCTTTTTAAAATATGTAATATACAAATCTCGCAAATAGTCTCAGATTCTTGATTCTGTCCAATTCATACAACATATCAGAAAAACACCAGAGTAAAGATCCCAAGAATCTTCATTAAAATCAAACTTAGTTTCTGCTGCCAAACTTCAAATAAAATGCTAGGTTGACATTTAAAACACCTTCTTGCACAAAGGGCACTGTTCATATTACAAAAAATTAATTAACCAGATCTCACATGCTTTTATGTATTGTAATTCATGGATTACTGAGATTCATAATTGAATAATATGTAGATGTCACCTAGAGGTACTAAACCAATTCTCCTACTTGTAATTGCCTGACTAAGTAAGAATGACACTAACTTTAGCATTTTCTCTCTGATTAAGGCCGCTATAGATTTGCGGTTGCCTCCATGTAATATAAATCAATAAAGAATAATTTTCCAGGCACTAAATCAATTGTCAGTTCACAGACCCTAATACCCCTGTGCAGGATTTATCGAAAAAATGAATGGCAGTCTTGTTAGTGGATGTACAACATGCTTTACAGGCACATAATGGTGTAAGGCCCAGTCCATTACCTACACTGCTCAACCTGCCAAGTTCATTAACGCTTTCCTTGCCTTTTAGAACTGTGTTGAAATGGAAGGTGAACAGGCCTCTTAACAGGAAGAAAGGAAATTAAAAAATTGTATTTGCATTATACTCCTCCACAGGAGCATCTTGGTGTCTGGATATTCCCATTTCTCCTATAAAACTTTAGTGGAAGCATGCCACTAGGCAGAGTGAATGTTGTGAAATTATTAGCTGATAGATAGAGCTGAGACTCGGATTTTAGTAGTTAAGCTGTCTGGAAAAGCACCAACAAGAAAAAAAAAATCATTGGAAAATACTAACCTGATTAGATGCAAACATTTTGTATGCATATTTTTCCCAAATTTTTTTTTTTTTTTTTTGGTTTGTTTTTAATCGGATCAGACTCCTTTTTCTGTATTTCTCTTCTTGGCTTTTATACAACACTGCGCTGGTACCGGGTACAGTTCCAGATCTGATGGACCTCTTCCTGGATCTATCATGGTTGTTCATGTTTCCACATAAAAGTTAAATTTTTTGGTCACTAAAAACTAGTTTTATTATCTCAGTGCCAAAAGCAATGTGCCAAATGGTAAAGGGCTACTGGTAAAATCCTACCTAGACGGCTTGGAATTCCCAGTCTATCAATATAAAGAGCATGCACAGCTAAAGAGCATCCATGCAGACCACTCCCCAGGACTAGACTAAGTAAGAGTTTAGCTCCTTCTTAAAGGAGGTAAATGCATCTTAAAGATACTCAGTGAAAACATACAGTTGTCATTATCTAACAATGAACAACAGGCACATTCTTTGCCAGTGTAGGAGGAAGATAGTAAAGATTACTTCACCTCCTTCACAGACAATTGCCAAGGGCAAGTTTGGTCCCACCTCAAGTAGGAGCTAAAATTTAAAAAAAAAAAAAAAGTAATTTAAAAAACCCCATACCACCGGAAAGTATCAAGAAAGAATTTTAAGAGATGGTTCAAAAATCTGTTTTATGACAATCAATCTGCATCACTGTAATTCACTTCCGAATCACTTAGCACTGTCACCAATGTCACCTTTAAAAATGAAAGGTATTTGAACTTTTCTCTATACAAAGAACAATGGTTGCTCTCTTTCTTACAAAGCAGTGGAAAGAAAAAGTAAAATAGAAGCTATACACATAGAATTTTATGCAGAGAAGGCAAAAATTATGCCTTATGCCAGACTATTATGAAGAAAGAACTTGTCATAAATTCAAACTAGGCTCATTCTCTTCACATAAAATAAAGGTTGAGTGCAACCTTCAAGCAAAGGAGACAGAAAATGTGCAGGCATTGTAATATTCACACTCTCCCACAGTGCTGAGAAAATAGGACCTTAATTATCCAACATTGTTGTCACCTAAAATAAGAACTAATGCTCTCCCACTGGTTTCTGAAAATCTGTTCCACCCTCAAACCCACATTGCATAGTCTAACTTCTCATCCTACTTCAAGGTTTGTATTTTTTGGTATTGTGAATTTCATGTCTTTGCTGGGAAATAAATAGAATTAGACAAAAAGTATTCATTAAAACCCATTTCTCAAACAAAATGGCCTTCAAAATGAATATCCTCCTCCCCCCAACCCCAGCCATTTCTGCTGACATTTTTCAATACAAGAGTCAGATACTATTTAAAACCAGTTTGTGGATTCTTTTCATCAAGGTAAGATCTGTACATCTAATCTGAGAGAACACAACATTTAGGGGTTCTAAGAAAGAAGAAAAAAAAAAGCTAAATTCAAACTATTAATTCATACATATTTGTCTTTTGCCATTTATTTAAAATAAACTGATTTTCTTGCAGGCAAGTGCTCTTCATTCTTCTTGTTACACAAGCAATCTTTTCAATCAGCTAACCCTAGAATAATACAGCTTAGGTTGGAAGGGAAGTTTGGAGGTCCCTAGCCCATTCTCCTGCTCAAAACAGGTCCAATTAGTTCAGGTTGCTTAGGGTCTTGCTCAGCTGAGTTTTGAGTATCTCCAAGAATGATATTCAAAAACTTCTTTGGGCTCCTATTCTACCATTTGACTACTCACATGATTAATTTTTTCCCCTTATATCTGACGAGATGAAATTACTATTCATCCCTACCACTTGCACCTCCATGATGAATGTCCCTCCAACTTCTCCGTAAATAAACTGAATCCTGTAATTTATTCTCTTCTGTCATATGAAGAGTATCCAGAGACTTTCTCTTTTTCCAAAAGCTCCAGCTGCCCAATGCTGCAAACACCCACTCATTTCCTGCTATTCTCCTTGCTAGCTTCGCCAGACAAACAGGGCATTTTCCTAATGGCTTATATCTTACAGCTAGCAAATAATGCATATTGAATAACGTTGGGAAATGACAAAAGGACCTGCTGGAAGCTCTTTTTCTGCCACATAGCATGAAAAATTTCTCCTTTCTAACTGGGTTTTAGAAGTGACCAATAAATGACCAGTAGTTACACATCATTCTTAATTTTGTATTTAAAACAAAAGAATGCAAATCACAGAGAGAACATCCTCATCTTTTCACTGTAGCCACATGATGACTAGAAGTGTTGGCAACCAAGCTTCCGAGTAAGTCATTAAAATATACTGGTGATAAAAGGAAATGCTATCATATAAAAACAAAATATAATGCTATTATATAAATTTACAAACATTACAAATTAAAACCACAAAAATAGCTTTCTAGAAGTGGAAATCTGTTCATAATTAACATGTTTGTCACAGGTATCACTTTGCTGGGGCTGGGGATTGTTGGCTTTCTTTTCAAGATTTCACTTTTTTGCTTTTTCCCCCCTATCTTCTCGTCATAAATAGAACAAGGATACTCAATGCATCAACTGAACACAAATTTTAAAATAATAGAAAACAAGATGCACCAGACTTAAAACTGGAACTTCATTTTCTTGCTACAAAGTTTGACTAAAGAGAAATTGTTCCAAGTAATTATTTGATGAGGAAGAGCTTAATGCACTGCTTACATATGAACCTGAGTAACATAGGTTTCTCCTTTAAAAAACAGAGTGAACAAAAACCGTTCAGACATTCCTGAAATATTTCATTTCATTATTCCCCACTATTCCAAACAATGCTTTGGAAATAAATCTAAATATTTTGGTTCATTTAATTCAATACTATTTTATAATCTGTCTGTGCTGCTGTAGGACTTTAGACAACAATTCCCAACCCGTTCCCTGGCTGATCTACATCTCCCATAAATTACTGCCACCCCAAGCCTCCTGCACCACACCACACAACTTGCAGTGCAGCCAAGGATTACAGCACACAACACTGACTGAGTCCTCTCACTCAGTTTTGTGGTGTAGTTTGTCACAAATGATTGTGGCAAACAATGTTATGTTTCATTGCTTGTTCAGTCCAAAGAAAACAATTATTTCAACCAAATTTACCTAAAATTGAATGTTTTGTTTTCCACACATCACTTAACATCTTTGAGGAGAATGAAGAAAGGCAAAACTAAACATTTTCCCTGATAAATTTCTGAGAAGTTTTGTGCAAAAGCAAAGGAATTATCCATTAGCTCTACAATAACCGTTCTTGCACGTGAAAAAACAAACAAGAAGCAGGTAGCTGAGTCAATGTGTTTATACCTCCACACACAACTCAAGCACCACTTCTGCATACATTTCAGCATAAACTGTTTTTACACTGTGCAACTGCGTGTGTGCAGAAAGCACCCATTATTGCCACTGCTGAGAAGCTCAGATTGTATCCCCATCTACCTATCCCACTTATTCCATAAACACAAAGTTGCTCAGCTTATACATTTGTTTCCCAATACCAGTTTCCAGAGTCCCTAATGAACATGACTCCACATAAAACTTAACACTGGGCTCAATTCTCCTCCCAGCTCCAGGTCCTGTCTTTGCTATAGAAGATGCATCTCGCAAAACAGTGACCTCATTCCAAGCTATCAATTACTCCTGGATGAGAGGAAGAATACCAGATGCCCTTCTTGTGGAAACTATTCCATTTTTCATCAAATCACTCAGTAAAGAGAGAAAGAATAGCAAAGAATATTGCTGTTGCCTAGGGGAGCTGAGAGGGCAAAGACTAGGTGTCTAGTTCCTGTTTCACTTACAGTTGCTGGATGTCATTCAATACCTGCTTAACATAAAATGGAAGCACTCAATGCAGGGACTGTGAAATATTGAGCTGTTAAATGAAAAGAGGATTATGACCAATTCCTCCTACTCCTGAGGTTATGTTGTAAAAGAGTAATCTTACCTTCATTCTTGAAAGCAAATCTGAAATGATCCAGAGCTGGTGTGAACCCCATTCTGAGCCATCAACTGGGGAGCCTAAGGGATGAAAACTGTGTACTGAAGGACAGATGCTAAAAACCCGCACAATTAAAGTATCAATCTTGTGCTTTCTGTCCCTCTTAACTCTTCTGCAGATCTAGCCAACCTTAAAAACTTTATAAGGCAACATGGTTCACAAGGGCTAGACATGCTACCACGCTCACAGAAACCCACTCTATTGATATTCCTCTAAGTTAGACTCTTTTTGAAGATTTCAGAGGGCTGGAACATTTCCTGAGGCACACAGACTATGAATGCCTCCCTTCTGCTATACTCGCGCATTCTGCACTCACACTCAGCAAAAATAAATTCTTGCTCCTGATAACAAATAATGCCTTTACACAGGGTCTGATCTATAGCCCAGTAAAGATGTTCCTGCTGACACAAAACTCTGAAGTAGGTGGCTAATTTCTAATATTTTAACCATACTTTTACATTGAGCACAATATTAAACAGTCTAATAGATCCAGATAGCTGGATGACTTGCCTGAGATGCAGTCAATATTTTTCTTTAAATGAGTTTAAATATGTCTACAGCTTTTCTGCTACAATGGGGTCATCACTAACAGTAACCCAATTTACCATTTTTTATGCATGTGCATTGTTTTTAATATTTCATCACTCAAAATATATCAGAAACAAGAGAGAAATGGAAGGAGATCTCATCTGCAAAACTAATCTCATTGCAAAGACATCCAAGCTGACAAGGGATATGAACTCAAGAACAGTGAATGTAAGCTTCAGGAAGCTTCATCCAATAATTTCAGAGCTGAATTTAGCCTTATTTTGTTTATTTTTAAGGCTTTTGTGCATATTCTCCTCTATAATTTGCACATCACCTTGTTCATTATTGAAACAGCATTTCAGTACGTGTCTCATCAAAATAATTACTACAAATTGTTTAGAACTGTGAAGCATGTGGGACTAAGCTTTCAGTTCAGCAGTAAGTCTATATAATCACACAGAGAGCTGCTCTAGAGACTTTTTAGAAAGTAATCAAATTGTGAAACTTAGCAATGCAATTGATTTTCTTGTCAGAAGATCTACATCACTGCCTGGGATGCCAAATGGCTGATGAGAAATTCATTCACCTACAAGCCTGGGAGCAATCACCCACCTACCAAAACATTTAAGTAGGTGAGGGGTCTGTTTTAAATGAGTCACCTAATTATCTGCAATACATTGGTACAGCAAAACAAGCAACACTGAGGAATACGCATTTTACTCCACAGTTTCTTTCTTTTTCATTTCTCATTGGCACTTTTTCCTTCTCAAATAAAGCTCCCTTCTTTCATGCCATGTCAGAAAAGACACATGATAATGTTGTAGCATTCAGTGAGGAGCTGCTTCATTAACAACTGAGTTATGTCACATCCTTTCATACCTTGCTATATGACTGCAACAACTTGACAAGACAAACCCTAACACAATGCATCAGCCAAAGTGGATAGAGAGATACCGCTTTCAGAAGCCTGCTGTCATGACAGGATTTCTTTATTTTTTGCTCTGTAGGTTCTCCTTGCTGAAGGCTGCACAGGTCCTTCAAATACATCTTGGCAGGCCACACACTGACTCATACATCCTACTGTTATCCACTGACAAGTAGTCACGTGGCACAGAACTGTTTGAAGTAAAATTGCAGACGGTACCACAGTACTGTACACCAACTAATATTCCTTCTCAGCTTTTAATTTGGAATTTCCAAATGCAAACAAAAGGTATGCTATTATGTGGGGTTTCATATTGTATTACTGATTTTTCTATTTCCTGCGTGGTCTTTTGCATAACACTTCACCTTCCCCTGTCTGTTTTCCAGTCTGAATACAAATATGTAATATCATACAGTTTCATTTCTCAGGACTATTATAGGAATGCACTAACTGTTTGTGAAACGGATTAAGAACTTTTTCAATAGTGGCTAGGGGACTCAAACATCCAAAGGCAGCAAAAGACTCACACATAAGTACAAGACATTGTTTTTAACCACTTTCTTCCCAGGCAGAGTTGCAGGAGACCAGGTTGTACCACTACAACCTGCAGCTGATTTTCAAACGTGCCTCAGGAGACTAAGGTCTGCAAGAACCATTAAAATTCATACTACTTCTGCTCCTAAACTCCATTTAGCACATTTAAAAGGTTCCTCATATTCCACGTATTAGCCACAAGCTTTGTTGATGAGTACAATCATCATAATGTGCAAATTAAAAGTATACACTTATAAAGCTAGGAAAACTGTACGACAGACTCTTTGACAAAGTGTCCTGGTTTCAGCTGGGACAGAGTTAATTTTCTTCTTAGTAGCTGGTACAGTGCTGTGTTTTGGGTTTAGTGTGAGAATAATGTTGATAACACTCTGATGTCTTAGTTGTTGCTAAGTAGTGCTTATCCTAAGTTAAGGATTTTTTCAGTTTCCCATGCTCTGCCAGCAAGCAGGTGTGCAAGAAGCTGGGAGGGAGCAGAGCCGGGGCAGCTGACCTGAACTGGCCAAAGGGATATTCAATACCATAGGATGTCATGCCCAGTATATAAACTGGGGGGAGTTGGCCAGGAGGGGCGGATCACTGCTGGGGCATCGGTCAGCGGGTGGTGAGCAATTGCATTGTGCAACACTTGTCTTTTCTTGGGTTTTAGTTCTCTCTTTTTTTTGTTATATTCCTTTTCATTACCATTATTATTACCATTATTATTATTATCATACTTATTACTATTATTGTTAGTATTATATTTTATTTTACCTTAGTTATTAAACCGTTCTTATCTCAACCCACAAGTTTTACTTTTTTTTCAGTTCTTCTCCCCATCCCACTGGGAGGGGGGAAGAGTGAGAGAGCGGCTGCGTGGTGCTTTGTTGCCGGCTCAGGTTAAACCACGACACAAAGTTATATGCAGAGGTTTCATTTCATTGAAACACTGAGTGCTGCAGTTATTAGTGAATCCACTTACTGTGTGCCCTGTGGAAAGCTATAGGTGGCGGCCACTTTTGCCTTATGAATCACAATATCTACTTCTGCACCATACTAGTCTTAACTGTCTTCTGCTTTCACCTTTCTGGAGAAGTAACTCCTAGTTAATGATGTGGAACAATCTGACCTCTCCAAGTCTCCATTTTACAGGCAGGAATTTGTAAAAGAGAGATAAAGATTTTGTACTATAAATGTTGACATTCTTTTAATACACTCAAAATCCCCAGAAGATACGAGGTAATATGAGGCCTTGTTAGCCATGAATTTATCTTCATGTGTCTACTCAAAATGTGACACACTAACGTCACCAAAAGAATCTTCTTCACCGCAATGAACTCAGATTCATACAATGATACTTCACGCATGTCTTTTTTGTTTAAGTCAGGTATGGTACTAATATGCAATAGGATAACATGCCTGGCCACTTACAATGATCACAAAACCCCTTCTCACATGTGCGTTTTCCACTGACTCCAATATGTGTGCTTTTCTGCTTTTTCAGACAGTTGATGCATCAGACAACACTTCATAAAGATGAACTTTTCTGAGATTTTTGTTAAAGTCCAAACAATTCTAGGAGTTGTTTTCAAGAACAGATTGAAAAGGGAGATTAGAATTTTATGCTTAAGACTGAAATATCAAGCAACTAGTTGACAAGAACAAGCCAAGGTAAAAAGAAGTATCATCTGGCATACAATAAAGGATTGACAGGTACCTCATATGTTCATCATCTTAGCATGCAATGCCAGTTAAAACCAAGTAAGGAACATCTTTATGTTTACTAGTGTTTCTCCTGAGACACCAAAGATTTTAGTCCATTTGGTCATGCTACGGGAGCTTGCATTCAGCGAAAGTCCTACGAATGCTTTCCCAAGTAGTAGGGATGAGCTTTCAAATACTGGGAAAGAGAAAAGAAAGGCATTTTACACAGCTCTTACTATGCATGTGTTGTTGGGAGAAGGGCCAAGTGTGCTCCAGAGCTTGAACAAGATCTGCATGCTTAGCTGCAACTTCTCAAACTGAGCTGTTTCCATTACCTCACCAACCACAATGCACCTCACAAATATATGACATACTTGAATTATGAGGATGCAGATTATGAAGACAAACACAGTCTGACTATCTTGTCTGATCTCCTGCTTGAGACAGGCCCTAGTACTTCCCTAACCAAGCATCCCTTGAACTTCACTTCCAAACTCGAATTAAGATGCCAGAGAATGTGACAGCAATGGTGAGTTATTCAGGAGATTAATTACCTGTACTGCTAAAGCAGCACACCTTATTTCTGAGTGTGTATCTCATTATACATCCATGCAGTAGAACAAAGAAACTTTTGTTTTCTCAGCCCTTATGTACACACTGATTAAATTCCTCTCCAGTTCTGTCTTTGAAAAAGACAATGGACTGTACTCCTTGAATCTCTCAGTGTAATATGTATTTAAGCTTACTCTGTGGACTTCCTCCAACACCTCAATATCATTCCTGAATTGTGTATCTTTTAATAGCCGCTGCATCCTTATCAAGTAGTCTTTACTACTAGTACTGTTTTTCTTGTTGAAACACTAATAATTTCTTATCCTTCAAGGGAAAGGCTGATGAGACTAGCATTCAGGCAAATCCTCCAACTCCTTGTTTGAATCTTTCCCAGAGCAGTTCTCTGCCCTAGAGATAGAACTACTTTTCATTTAAGCATATTAAAAACACATCACTTTCTCATACTCTGCTTTTCAAGTGAAAAAAATAGCGCTCTGATCAGCAGTTTCTGCTGTTATTTACCGTTTTATAATTGCTGGACCCTTTGTGAATATCACCAGTGCTAATACTTTCTTTTGGTGGCCATTTCCCTTCATTCCCTCTCTTCTTTCCAATATTCCACTCTAACCACCTTCCTCCCACCCCCAGCACAGTGAACAAATTACCTTGAAACACAAAGCTCCTCCTGGCACTTCTCTTGGAGACATGCCATTCTGGACCACTTCTTTTTTCAGACTATAACCCTACCTGGAAAACAAAGAACCACCTGATTTTTCTTCTTCTATATGCCTCCCCACAAGTTAGGCCACAGTTAGTTTTTATCCTAAGTCTCAGGTCCACCTTCATTGTCATCTAGGGATGTATAACCTACCAAGACTTCAAGTAGAAAAGGTGATCCCAAGACCCAGATTAAAAGGAAAGAACCTCCAAGGAAGTAAATTTGAGTAGCTTTATCAAGTGTATAAAGCTATACTAGTTTTTATCAATTAAGCATATTGCTTTACTGTGTTTAGTAAGTTTTACTGTGAGGTGACTGAAAAAAACATCCTTTTTCTCCTTGTAAGTCTACAGATGTTTCTCTACACATTCACAATATTAGAGAAAAGACTACAGTCTGTAACAGCTGGCCTGCAGCATGGGGAGAGAGAGAGACAGAGACAGACACTACACAGTAACATAGACACTAACAGTCTTTTCCTTCAGATCAAAAATCTTCCATGAGCATACATTTAATTAACCCAGGCTACAGAAAAAGCTGAGTACAATCTGGTTCCACACTCCTTTGTAGCGTACAAGCTCAAAGGGGAGGGTACGACTCATCCAAAGATCACTTGGGGCTGGGGGTGGAAAAGGTGCAAGTAGATGATCCATTCACCTGCCTCACCTTAATACTAAAGTCTGTACCAACATAAAGAAGCATAAACAGGTTCCTCTGGCTGTTGTAGATCTGTCCTCGTATTCTCTTAACTGTTACGGTTTCCCCCCCAGTGAGCTACCATTTTAACCAGTCTCTATAAAAAGACCTATTGGATTAAGAGGCTCATTCCAGACTTGCAAAATCTTGTCCAACCTGAAGACAACTTTTACAAAGGCTCAGGCATTTCCTACCTTTTTTTGTTAGTGTTCAGCACAACGCAAACTTTCATGTTTTTTCATAACTACTTTTATTACATCTTTCTCTCTCATTCTCTCATTTAAATAAAAGCCCTGGAAACCTATGGTTTCATAGATTGCCCACAACCCACAATTTATGGATGCTACTTGCAACCTTCAAAAGCTTTTAAAAATAGTACTGGATCTATTATTGTGAATTACAGTAATTGCAGCAAAGATTTAAGAGGCACTTTGAGAAATTTCAATTTCATGGTATGTTTCTGAACCCACTTCCCTGGCATCTGGGGGAAAATGCAGTTATTTTTTGTGAAAGAGCTTTTCTTCCTATCTTTTGATATAAAGTTTCAATTGAAACTTCAGTACCAAAATTTTTCTTAAAAAAAAAAAATGCTGGGTTTCCAATTCAAACTGCAACAGAGGCAAAGACGGTATAAGACTAGAGTCTCACCTCAGCTGTGTGAGCGTAAGTGGAAAGAAACCCCATCAGTAGAGAACAGCCTTTGGGATCTCCATTTTCTTCAACTTTCTAGGAGCTTCTTTTTCAAAGGTTTTAAATTGAAAGGCTTGATGTGGTCAATATATTCTTGAATGAACAATCAAAACTGAACTTAGGAATATGCTATCCATGAGAACATTAGCAGGTTTGGGCTGAAGAAGTGAGAGTCCATTGACGTATAGCACTGGAAGAAACATTCAAGGACCTCTCCAGCTTCCCTTATATAGCCTGCCCCCTACCCTATCACAAAAACAGATCACGTGCACTTGGGAGAGGACAGGAACCATGTGATAATAAACAAAGCAAAGAGGACAAGGTCTCCTCCTTTACTTCTTCCTTCCAAAAATGCAGCTTTTCCTACTTTAATCCTAAAAGCATCTCTACAGTCTGCACACTCAGAGTACAGTCTGGAACAGGCACACCTACCACCTCACAGACAGACAAGAACTGAGCATGCAGGAAGACAGAGGAGAAACGGAGGCAGACATGATGAGCCAGACATTAAAAATACCCTAAAAAAAGGATCCTTAAGATCCTAGGGGCCTCACAAAGAGTTTGCTCTTACTGGACTGAGAGCAGTCCTAGAGGAAAGGATCAGCTCACGAGGACAAAAGCAGATTTGAGATGAAATCCTTCAACTTCCAGACTGTCTCATAGTGATTTCCGGACCTTCACTCAGTGATTTCTTCCTCTTGAAAGAAAGAAAAAAAAAAAAAAGAAAAAAAGGGAAAAAAAATTGTTCTACTTAACATTCTTGTAACAGCTAGGTTTCATAATTCAAACTCTTTCTGGTGGTTTTCAAGTGTTCATTCCAGTGACAAGATGCAAGTAGATCTCCTTGAAATTTCTAGCTGATACTACTGTAATAGCTTGAAGTCTAAGTCTCCATCATCTAGGCCATCACTGATGTAGTCTCTGCCATTTGTATCCATTACATCCTCTAGATTATAAAATTTTATAGACAAGCTCCTGAAATTGCCCCCTAACAATTTACAAGGGAAATTTTTTGTCCGGTACAATACAGTAATTTTTACAGCTTTAGATGCCACCCAGATGGTTTCCCTTAAAGTCAGCTTAGACGACCTTTCTCTTTGAAGTTGTAATGTTACACTTAGTTTGGAGGAAAGGGAAATATATTTTTGCTTTTGATTTTATGTAAAATGGGGAATGAATCGAAAGTAGTAAGTTCTTTCTACGCAACCATAGTGGTAGTAGCAGAGTAACACAGTAGCAGAACAGAACTGTCTTGTCCCCAAAATACAAGCAACTTTTAGGAGGAAAAGAAATGATCATTAGAATCATTGGCTTTGACTTCTGATTTGTGTGCTACTTGCAAGGCAGTTTCATTGATGGCTCATCAAGATTTAAATTACTGGCATGGGAGCAATCATGCTGTTCAGATACCAGGAGGATTAGCTATTACCATAGGAACAGGAGCTGAATCACACTCTCCTGTCTCTCTTCCCCTTCCCTCACCTCCCACCCTCTCATACTACAGGTATTATCAATGCTCATGTTTGGATGAACAGCCTGCAGAGCCTTGCTAATACCAATCTTCAAATAGCAGATTCAGACAACTGCTCTACTGATTAGACTCCAGCACAACTGCATTAGTTGGTGTTGGACTTGGTCTTAAATTTCCTGTTCAGCAGGTTTCGAAGTGACTTCTCTATCAAAATTGCGCTGCCATGACCCTGAACTCTCTCCCTTCCCTGAAATCACCAGCTCCAGAAAGGATAGGACTAAATGAGAAGAGAACATAGACTCTGGACCTCTAACTTTGGCTTCTCAGAAGCAACAAATGAAGAGCGTCTTGGTTCCTTCAGATTAAAAGGAGGGTTGTAATCCTCCCAGACGTGTGAATCAAAAAACACCCCCAAAAGTAGGTTATTTTTTTTCTTTGGTGATGAAGCATACATTAACCAGAAGACAGGATGGCAGCAGAACGGACTGAGTTGTGGAGAGAGCAGGAGGGAAACAGGCTTAGGACATATTCCTGCTTGAACAGTAAATGCAGTGAAGTCTATCGCCCAAAAGTGAACATGTCAAATATTAACAGTCTATGTAAATTCTTGTTACAACAGCATGGTAACAGCACAGTAAAGGGATTCCTTCCTCACTCTCATCTCTCCTTCATTTCTTTGACTATCGGGACAACAGAAATAAACTTGCCTGTTTCAGAGGCTGAGCCGGGCTGCCTGTGTTACTCTGACATGCACAGACTCAAAGGCATGCCAGCTCCCAAAATGCTCTTCCTGTACTGCACTGATCTACTTCAGTATTTGCTGGAGCATGGCAGAGGTTGCTGAATAAGTACTTTCTGAAAAAACACTATTAATGATGCACATTTTTCCCAAGGTTTGGTTTTGGTTTTTTTCCCCTACTGCTCTCCTAATGAAAAGATAACTACATTGCCCACATACTGTAAATACTAGTAAGTGCTTCTGCTCTGTTTTGTATGGCTCAGATTCATGCAAATTGTAACAGTGACAAGCAACCTTACTCTGTCCAACGGTATTTTATTATTTTAATTTCTCCAAATGCTGTGGATTTTATTATATTTTCCCATTCAGTGCGCAGAATTTTTACAGTTAACAGATGCTCATTTAATAGGTCCCATTAGGAAGAGGAATCTGGGGATCCCTCCTCTGCCTGGTATTAGCTTAAGCTACAGGACAAATCTGGTTTTATCAATACACATTTTTTGCCAAGTTATCTGACAACGGGATGTATAGTCAGAAAGCTGCAACAATACTTCGTGAGTGGTACATGACATATTTGATTCCTTCAGGAATGTTCCCCACCAACACATGTTTGGTTTTCAATGGCCTTACTCCTTCCTTGTTAGCAATATACTGTAGAGCCTGGAGCAACATGCTACAGTTCAGAAGCCAGCCAACTATCACTGCTTTACAAAACAATTCTGTTGCTGAATCAGTATTTTCAAGGCCTCCAGCTACCAGAAATGTCAGTATTTTTGGAGCTGCCAAAACACTGAAATGTCATTTTCAAATCAAGGCCTAGATGATGATCTCCATTACACTTGTATAATTGGATGTCAGCAGAATCACTCAGGATTTGCAGATGAAACTGCTCAAAATATAGCCTCATCACCTTATTTATTTTCTACCTTGTCTCTTAAGTCATTCTTTTTAGAACCCCTAATCATGAGGGAAGGTAAGAAGCCAGAGATCTGACTCCTATTAGGACAGCTGTTATGGCTTCTTAATTCTCCACTGACCAACCTCCTTGCAGGCTGTTAAAGTTCTGCTGCAGCAATGGGTAGAAACATCATCAAAAGAGCAGATGCCTCAGCTGGTATGCTGACCAGATACTCTTCCCAGCAAACTCAGTGCTCCTTTGATCTTACTCCCTAGCTTTCATTCTGTCATTTATGTTCTCCTCTTCCTGTAGTATTAGCCAAGTTTCTGGCAATCAGTTATTTTCCTGATAGGACTCCTGTGACTTTCTGAAAGCTGATAATCCAGAGAACAAATCCTTTACTTAGAAGTTCATTTTTTACTGTTACAGATTTTTTCCTTCAGTTCATACCTCGTAACATGACTGCACACACAGGAAAGATGCAGCTTTTAAATATAACCACTGACTCTGCAGTTAGTAGTGGCGAACAGTGGCTATAAGGTATCCAACAAAAACAAAAATGATGATCAGATAAATCTAAAAGGAAGCAGGGGGAGGAAGGAACGAGTAATTTATTTTTTTTCCCCCACTTGGCTACACCCTACTACTCATCATCATCACAAAGAGTAGTGGAAAGGGAATGACATGAGCCAGAAAACAGCTCCTGCAGAGTGAAGGCCAGACACAGCTGTATCAAACAAGCCAGCCCACAGTCTCTTGGGTCAGGAGATAACCAGCAACTGAAGAGAGTTAATTAATATTTTTGGTGCATGACCATGCTCTTCAGTTTTAATTGGTGACAAGTGAGCAACCAAAGAATTGTAAGTGGAATACAGCAGATCAATATTCACTCAGCATGCAACAACTCCTTGCATCTCAAAGGGATAAAGGAAATTGTCAGTCAGCAGCATGCTTTTGTTACTGTTGGAATTTTTCTAGCTAAATTATGCACCTTCTCAAAAGGCAATTTGATAAATGTTTATTTCTTCATAATTGTGCTGGTTTTGGCTGGAATAGAGTTAATTTTCTTCACAGTAGCTAGTATGGGGCTACGTTTTGGATTTGTGCTGGAAACAGTGTTGATAATACAGGGATGTTTTCGCTATTGCTGAGCAGTGCTTACACAGAGTCAAGGCCTTTTCTGCTCCTCACCCCACCCCACCAGCGAGGAGGCTGGGGGGGCACAAGAAGTTGGGAGGGGACACAGCCGGGACAGCTGACCCCAGCTGACCAAAGGGATATTCCATACCATAGGACATCATGCTCAGCATATAAAGCTGGGGGAAGGTTGGCTGGGGGACCACTGCTCAGGGACTGGCTGTGCATAGGTTGGTTGGTTGGTGATGAAAAATTGTTTTCATTTGCATCACTTGTCTTTCTTTGGTTTTATTTCTCTCTGTTATTTTCATTTTCATTACAATTTATTATTCTTTGTTTTATTTTATTTCAATTATTAAACTGTTCTTATCTCAACCCATGAGTTTTCTTACTTTTACCCTTCCAATTCTCTTCCCCCCATCCTGCTGGGGAGGGGGGAGTGAGTGAGTGGCTGTGTGGTGCTTAGTTACCGGCTGGGGTTAAACCACAACAATAATGCATTCTAACAACTACTGATTTGTGACACTTGCAGTGAACAGAATTTAAATTCAGAGCAGGGCTCTAGGAAAATACTAAGCGGTACAAACAAGAGAGGGGTGCAAGAATTTTTTTTTCTCCACTTCAGATATTGCAATGGCCTCCCATAGTATAAGGGGCACTAATTGAATTTAAGAGATGTAATAAGTGAGAAATTCTCCCGCTCACTTCACATCACAATGAAAGCCAACTCAACAGTACTGGCAGTAGCAGCAGCACCAGAACAGCACATAAGCACCAATTTCACAGCCAAGCAGAAGAGACTGTGGAGCCGTAAAGTTCACTGCTGAGTGTTAGCTGAGGGTAGTCCAGTACAGCAGCGGTAAAAGTTTCACAAGTGCTCTATTCAAGAGGGTACAAAATCAGACTATCTATTTTGCCAGTGATAATCCTTGACTGGTGTCATTTTCAATGTCACAGAAAATACAGATTTCACTCATCCCTTATCAAAAAGTTTAACTGTCTGCTTCAACAGTATACTACAAAATCTGGAATCAGAGTCCTGGAAACAGAGATAATTACAAATATCATTTCTACATTAAAATATTTCAGATTCTGAAGTATTACCATCTGTGCTGGTTTTGGCTGGAATAGAGTTAATTTTCTTCACAGTAGCTAGTATGGGGCTACGTTTTGGATTTGTGCTGGAAACAGTGTTGATAATGCAGGGATGTTTTAGTTACTGCTGAGCAGTGCTTACACAGAGTCAAGGCCTTTTCTGCTCCTCACCCCACCCCACCAGCGAGGAGGCTGGGGGGCACAAGAAGTTGGAGGGGACACAGCCGGGACAGCTGACCCCAACTGACCAAAGGGATATTCCAGACCATAGGAGGTCATGCTCAGCATACAAAGCTGGGGGAAGAAGGAGGAAGGGGGGGACGTTCGGAGTGATGGCGTTCTGTCTTCCCAAGTAACCGTTATGCGTGATGGAGCCCTGCTTTCCTGGAGATGGCTGAACACCTGCCTGCCAATGGGAAGTGCTGAATGAATTCCTTGTTTGGCTTTGCTTGCACGCTGGGCTTTTGCTTGACCTATTAAACTGTCTTTATCTCAACCCACGAGTTTTCTCACTTTTACTCTTCCGATTCTCTCCCCCATCCCACCAGGGGCGAGTGAGCAAGCAGCTGTGTGGTGCTTAGTTGCCGGCTGGGGTTAAACCACGACACCATCTCATGAGTTTAACTTTGTTTTTACTAAAACATAAAACTTCTCTGTTAGTATCAGTTCTATTATTAGTTTCAGTGCTGAAGAGCATAATGCAGACAAAGATGCATAATTCATATTACGAAGAGCCCATAAAGACACACACCTGCAAACTGCTATGAATATGACCATTAGTGTCAATTTGACTTCACATGAACATAGAGCTCAAACCTGCAGTATGCTCAGAACCATGACAGAATCACAGTTGTGATTCAATGTGTCGGCTAACAAAAGACAATTTGAGAAGATCACAGGGGAAGATTCTTGGGAATACAGCAAGATTAAATTATTATCCAGGGAAGTTAAGTATTTTGCACTGTTTCATTATCTTTGTTGAAACAAACACTACAGATAGAAGAATTTCCTTCAAGAAGAACTGGGTGTCAGTATGGATTTTGAATTATGAGATAAGCAGCACTGTGATTCTGCACAGAAAGCCTCCAAACAGAGTAACATGGCAGACAGCTACAGTTAACTGGCAGAAAAAAAGAAAGGAGTTATGATCATTAGTAAAGTAGAAAGAATATGAACAAAGCAATAAAAGATGATATAAAAAAAGACACTGAGTAGCACAAGATGTAAACAGGATAAAACATAAAACGAAAATCTGATGAGGCATAAAGACAGGGTTCATTTAGGGGAAGGCATCGTAGGCAGCATGTTCAGAGCTGTTGCATTTTCATATACACTTGAAGAGGGTGATACAGCTTTGATAGCAGCTTGCAAGGATGCTGCAGTAATCCAGATGGTAAGTTATGAGAGCCTGTTTAAAAGTCCTAATGGTAGAGACTAGAAAAGGGTAAACAAACTTATACTGCCCAATTTTGAATGTGGCACATTTCTCATTTGATTCAAATGCTGCCGAGTTTACCTTATACCAGAGGGAAAACATAAACATAGGGAGCAGAAAACTTCACTGAGGGAAAAAAAAAAAAAAAAATCCTGGTGAACGTGGATTAATGTCTAATAATTATTTTAAAAGTCAGGCAGAGAAATACAAAATTGTACATCAGCTGTAATTTATGTTAAATGCATCTGTAAGTGCTGCATGTGATATGCCTACATTCTCAAAAACAGAAAAGGGGAAATATAACAGATGTTGTTGCTGTTAAAAATTAGGCAACATGAATGACTCCACTTGTTTTCCGAAATAAAAATAAAAAAGCAAGAGAAATGAACACTAAGGACCTAAATTCATAAAATATTAAATACCTCACTTAGTTGATTCAGTATGTGACACCCTTTCTTGCTGCAAATCTCACAGCTGCTGCTGTGTAAGTGATGGTAAAAGAAAGGAAGCAAAGGAATGGGCGTTAGTGCAAAATGATGGGGCTTTGACATAAGTCATGGCAGAGATGAGAGACCCTAAAACCTATAATTTAGAAGCTTTCAGAAAATTTGGGGTTGCAGAGCTTAAGGTGATAGCCTCGAAGAACTTTCTAAGGTTATGTTATATTGAGGAGGGAAGCGGGACAGAGTTTAAGTCTTGACGTGGGAGTTATTTGGGGAAAGTATCTGAAGGCTTTTCAGAAAACATTCACACCTTTGCTAACTGAAGAACTTCATCTGTCCCAAGAGACTTCTCTGAAGGGCTTTTGTAAATAAGGTACTAGTTTTATCCCTCTCACCTGCCTGCTGGTGGAATAATCGCAGTGGTAGCAAGTGCCCTTGCAGCAAGTTCTAAAGTAGTCCTCTTATCAGCGTCATGACATCCTGGCCATTTTATTCTCTCAGGACAAGGCTCACCTAGACAGAGCAAGGATTGCAAAGAGCAGGTCTGTAGTCAGTCACTGAGAATGTAGAAGAGGAAACAAAGAGAAAAAGCATAGAAAGGCAGAACCTGCACACAGCTAGTGTCTGGGTCACACAGCAGCAATCTCCAAGCAGATGAACTCTTTTGTAGGTAGGAGGGGTTTTTCTTTTTTTTTTTTTTTTTACTGGACTTTCAGGGATTTTTACTTTTGTTTTTTGATCCCCCGCAGTTGCTCTGATTACTGTTGTTTGCTCTTTCATTATCCTGAATTTATCTTCGCAGAACAAAGGTTCCCTTGCTGCTCCAGTTTACCTCATTGCGTACCAATCACTCACTACAGTGACAGAACATAGAAAGAAGCTAGATACTGTGGGATCAAGGTTCTGCTCTCACCTTTCCAAAGAGCTATGGGGCAGGGGGAAATCAAGAAATCCAGTTTTCTACTTCTATGCTTCCCCATGCCCCAGACTGCTTTAACAGAGGAATTTGAAGATTACTGCCTCATTTTTATCCCCACATATTCTCTTCTCCGCACATTCTCCTTTCCCTGAACTCAAACAACCAAAAAGGCTTTGTAGTATTACATTTGCACCATTCAGCAAAATCTAGTAAAGACCCACAGTAATTGCTGAGAAATTTTTCACTTTTTTCCCCCCAAGAAATGTAATTCCTGTCTGCTGCCTGCACATCCTCCCTCCCCACTGAGCCAGTGCACTGTGATAATCACGCCAGTAACATTCAGATAGAGATCAAGCGATGCAGCCAGTTCTGTCTCAATTCTGACTTTCAGCTTCACATTTTACTTGGATGTACATTTTTCCTCTAATGAAAACTGCTTTTAGATAACAGTGGAACTACCCCAGATTTAGATAGGGAAGGAAGGAGTCTAATCCATCTAAACATGGGGGAAAGGGTGAAATTCTGTTAGCTGTTCTCTGACACAGGTCATCTCAGAACATGCAAATTAACCATGCAAATTAATTCCAGCTGAAAAAGCATGTTTCATACATTTGTGGCTATAAGGACATCACTGATATGACAGGCATTCCTGAGGGTTTGACATCACAGAATCCAGTTCACCTAATTCTGATGCTAGTGAAGACAGCAAGTTTGTCAAGTCGTGTGTTACCAGTCTGACCACCCATTTCATAACAAAGGTCTTTTAATCTTCATTTCAAAGCAAATTTCCAGTCATCATTTTTACTTGTGAAATCTTCATACAGATACATTTCATGTAGCTGCATCACCTCCTTTCTGTCTGTGATAGATTTATGGGGATTAAGAAACAGTCCCCATGCTGGCGTGACAAATGTAGCAAGTGTTCACCTTTGTAACAGAGGCCCAAGGATGGATAGTCAGCTTTCCCCTCCATCTGCATGTGTCCACCACTACTGTCAGAGCAATTACATTTTAGATCGGCTAATGGCTTTAAGACATGAACTGAAAGTGTTTCTAGGCAAAAATCTTTAACATTAAGAAACACCTAGAAGAACAACAGTTATCAGAAGAGTTTGGATTAGCACAGGTACTCTACTAAAAAAAAAAACAACAAAAAACCACAAAAACAACCCCAAAAAACAACGTTAAAACTATCAAGATCAAGACTTGCAATGACTTTACAGCCTAATGCCTACAGAAAGCAGCTAATAAGTAAAATATTAAGTAATTTCTGAATAATTACACAAAAGAGTAATCCAAAGTTTTTGGAAGATTCTGCCAATTCAATGTTTTGTTTGTTTTCTGGGTTATGGTGTCCTTTTTAATACTCACTTAAAGAACACTGCTAGAACCATTTATACCTCAAAAAAACCCCCAGCTTCTTGAAAGAGGCAGTACAGACAATATCTCATTTCTATCAGCCTTTCCAATACCGGATTCATACTGTTACAAAAAAACAGTTCTGTCTTGCACATACACACACGGTCAAAAAACCGAATATCTACAAGACTAATACTGAATATGTCAGATATCCAGAGGCTTCCTGAGCTATACAGAATGGCTATGACATAGCTGAACACAGGTAGACAGGAACATATATCCTGAAATACGAAGACAAAACCTGGGACTCCCCTTCTTGTTACACCTGACTTAACCTGACAGTGACCTTTCTGGCTCTTTTGGGTTTTACTTTAAGTCTTGCTTTATCCTGAAACACTTATAGAAGAGGGAGTATTTGGGTTTGGTTACTAAGAATACCAAACTAAGGGTACAACCACTTAGCTTTCATGGAAGTTGTGTGTGGATACCCATAACCACTGCTCTCATCACCACTTCTCTGTATTTTAACAATGAAGACTTCGGTAATTCTGGAAGAGCTCACTGATGATGAAGTGCCTGAATAAGCAAATATCTATAAACAGCTCCATTGACTTCAGAGCGGCTGCTTGTGTAAGAAGCGATTCTACAGCCATGACTAATATGAAAAAAACATCAATATCCTCTGTTTCTTCTCTAACTTGTCACAGAGGTTGAACCTGCCAACAATCACAACCCCAGTTACATAACTGCAGCTTAAGGTAAGATACATCACCTTATTACCTTATTGCTACAATGGTTGTCTCCGTGACTTACCATGGACAGAATTCCAGGTTTCCTTGTAATCTGCAATCAAGTGCTATAAAATTGTATTCATCCATCTCATGCTGCTTTTATTGGTATGAATACTTATAAAGTGCCAGTACACTTAGAGCAAATATATCCCTAAATGAAGAAACATATCAGCTCATGCTTCAAATCACAGTCTGTGCCCTCTGATTCACTGCCTGCTCTCCCTTTGCTATCATCTAACAGCAGAAACTTGGCTTCTAAATCAACTGCTGAAACAATCATGGCCTGATGTAGCAGTGAGAGACTGAGGGAACCAGCTCTCCTCCTAGAAATCCAGTCAATTAAATTCTGCCCAGAAGGGATCCAACCTAATATCAAAGATGCTGCCATAAGGGAAGTTCCCTGGAGCACAGGGTTAATGATTTAGAGCATGTCAGGCTGGCCTCAAGCAGTGGAAATGAAGCCATGCCTAAATAAATAAATAAACAGAGAAACAACCAAAATAAATACCTGCAGTAATTAAAGAAAAAAAATTGCCATGGAGACATACTGCAGTGATTGGCACCCCATTTAAGGGATATTCAAATTTGCCTGAAATCTCACCTTAATGCCTGAATATTTTATTTCCCAAGATCACTGAAACATAAAACACCAAAGAGTCTGTTAATACCCACAAAAAAACTCAAGCATAAGTTAATAATCTCTGAAAGCGACTGCAGTTCCTGCTAGGAGCACGTGAAGAATTTTTTTACATTCAAAATGGAGACTGAAGGTTGGATGTCTTCTTTGCAGATTGTAATTCATCCTTATACATACATTGTCACCAGCATTAAAATACAAGAACTCTCATAGTCTCTAAAGTATTTATCCTTGAAATCACAGTGAAGTAAAGGTGTCTGGTGATATGAAGACAAATTTTTCTAAACTTAATATTCCAGACCCAATCGGTACAACTAACTGCACTTAAGTCCAAGTGTGCTCCTTTTTTTTTTTTTCCTGGTAATTATTATTCCTGAATCATTTTTGTGTTTATCTCACTGCAAGTGCCAAGACAGGCATCGATTTTTTTACAACTACAATTAATTCAGTATGCAAAAATTAACAAAACATTTTGTATATGAAAGCCACTAAATAACAACAATTGTAGAATACTATTATGCTGCTTCTGAGGTTACTTTTAAGGCAACCTTTTCTGTCTGTCTGTCTAGAAGGGTTGAAAATTACAAGGAAAAAGTTTACACTTTGCAAATATGGCTAAGATGTAAATTAATCCTGTCTTGGATAGCTCCTTCTGAACCACAGCTGAGCGACATTTAGAAAAAGTACTGTTCAGACACACAGCAGCTGAGAGGGAATGTGTATTAGAATCATTACAATTCAGCACACATTTGAAGAGGCAGGAAAGATACCATTGTGATTTAGGTTCTCGACAAGATCTCACCATTAACGTTTCTCAGTGTTCCAGTTCTCCTTCTAAAAAAGGGATTAAAAAGTAGTGTCAAGATATTTTTGCCAGGAATAATGAAATCTAGATCCCCAAATGTGGATTTGGGAACATCAGTTCTCTGGAGTAGAAACACAGAACTACTACTGGAGCAAGAAGCATTAGCTCTCTTTAACCATCAACTCAGTGCTTACAGCACGTCCTCAGGATATGGAAGACTCATCCTGACCTCTCTCCTTTTCTTAAGAGGTGTGATTCTCCCTCTCATTAAAGCATCAGGTGCTACCATACTAAGCAATGGATCTTGTAGCCTCTCCCACTGGCCATATTCTGCTGTTAATAAATGAAAAATAATAAAAATAAATAATAATAATAAAAAAAAACCAAAAAACACACCACCAAAACACCACAAAAAACTTCCTTGACCATCTTGACAATATACATGAGCACACGTCCTTATTGATCAAAAGAGAAACATTTTTGCTTGCTCTCTCTCCGTTTTTTTCAAAATGAAACAGTTCTACCTAGAAAGAATGAGGGCTTCTCACCCTCAAATATACAACAACCCCACAGTTAGGACACCCTCAGAGAAGACAATGGCTCAAATTCTCTGCCAGAGAAATTCAAGTCGGCCCCTTTTCCATTTGTTCCAAGCTCAGCTGCCAAATTAAGAGATTCAGTAGTTTTGCTCCCCAAACCAGAAGTCCTCCTTTCCTATTCTGTGCGCACTACTTAATAAGATGTTATGGCAAGGACAATTTACCCACTAGATCAAGAACCATCAAAAGCTTTGAGAGGATATTTTGAACTATTGTAATAATACGTAACTGATTCCTCAAGCAGCAGGAAGAACACACCACACGTGGTTCATGCCTATTGCACTGACACCAGCAACAGCCAGAGGAATCCAAAGAGGCTGAACTACTTCTTTGGAAGACAAAGAAAAGAGCAAGTGACATTTTTAATGGCTGTGTTTGATGACTATATACATGCAATGTATCATTTCTTTATATGTATTTTAACTTTTTTCTAAAACTTCTGCAACATAACCTTTAAACACATTTGGCTAAGAAGATTTAGAAAACCATGGTGATGTTATACAGTAGGCGATAGCCACACTCCTGTTAGCCTCGTTCTAGTTGAATTACCTTCCCCTTTACAAGCTGCATCTAATAAGTTAATTAAGTGGATGGAGCTAGTTTCCAGGATCATTAATAGACTGTGTTAAAGTCATCAAAATGAAAACTCTCCAGAGTTGGGCAGGTTTATGTTCATAACTGAAAAATATTTGGCCACTTTGCCAAATTAGTTCTATCGTCCTTTCACAGGAGTCTTGAATATTTTTGCTTTGTCAAAAAAGTATTTACATATTTATAATTAGATTACACAAAAGCCTTGCTTTAGGATCTCCCCATGCTATAATTTGTAGCAAGCTAGTTACTTATGCTATTTATGTAGTCTCCTTTATCTCAGCATCTTAGCCCTCCAGTACAGGGGAGTGCTCTTGTGCCCACCTCATGGCCAGGGGCTAAGACACAGAAAGTTTCAAAGGAGCTTCCAGTAGTAGGATCTAGGCCCTGAACCCATGGTCTCTGTAAGGTGAAAAAGAGAGACAATATTTCACAAAATATATTTGGAGAATAAATGGCTATCAGAGAACTGCTAATTAAAAACAAAACCCTCCCTGTTGACAAAGGACAGGACTTACTGACTCCTCTTTCTTTCTCACCAACAGCCCAAGCTAGATCTTGTGACATAAACAAGAAAGAAAGTGCTGAGCCTTTAGGTACTGTGAGAGAATGTCTGATGCTAGAATAAATCAGTTCTATGCTGTTAAGGTGAACGAACATGACGGTGATGGGCAAGACGTAAGAAAATAGAAGTCAAAACAGCAACAGAACAATCAAGTAGATAGATACTAGTTACCATGGCAACCAAACAGCATATGCTAGAAAGCATACATGCTAGAAAGAGCCTCTCAGAAATTACAAGGAGAAAAGAGAGAAACTACAACCAAAACAGGGTTTGGGCTACACTAGACTTGAAAAGGAATCCTATTCCATATCTGTTAGTAACATGATGACAAGCAGACCATAGGACTCTATATTACCTGGTGGCTAGGTTCTTCAGGAGCATCCACAGTACAGGGAAATCATGTTCAAGTTTGGCAATAAAGGCATGGTATGAATGAAGATGGCAAAAGGAACTTTGAACTATCAATTAAGACAGACCATTCAAAAGTTATTGCTGTATCCCATTTGATAAAAATCTCTCCCTGGGTCTGTAATGGGTCCTGTGTATTAGCAAAAACTACTCGTATCTATTGGTATCTTAGTGCCACAGTAACTCCCAGTTGATAATCCAGGTAAGTCTTGTAAAATCTGTATTTAGGGTCTAGTACATGTCACATGGAAGATTAAGGTCTAATTACTAAATTTTCACTCTCTCTGTAAGAAGTTGGACAAGTTCTACAGACAGCATTTGATGCTCCTATGAAGTGTCAGCAAGGAGAAAAGGCACTGGTGATCCTACTAGGACATGGCAACCCACATCACCTCAAGTCACTTCCACACCCAGCTCATTAGTCACTCAACTTTTTGCACCTCAGATCACCCAGATATTTTAGCTTTCTGCAGGGAGTCAAACAGGCAGAACTTTTATTACTTCTTCCTTGGGGGTGGGGGGTGGGGGAGAGAGAGAGAGAGAGAGAAGTAGCCAAGGGTTCTTTACTTTCAAGCGCTCCTTCCAAGTTGGATACTTAATGTTGGCAGTCATACTGTAAGCTCATTCCTTTAGAAAAATTCCTAGGGGAAGAAGCTATACCAGAAATACTGGCTGAAATAGTAACCCTTCATCCTTAATGTCAAAGGAAAAACTGTTCTTGTAAGCTCAGTGAAAACTGATCTGATGGATATGAATGAAAGCAAAAAAAGTTGCCTACTGTATAAACACCTCCAAAGTAAATAAAACCCTTGAAGGGAAATGACAAAGTTACAGAGTCAAGTGAAATAGCAGAAAGATAAATTATCTCAGGAAGCCAGATTCACTCCTGTGCAATAAGTCAGTAGCAGGACAAAAAAAGATTGGAAATCATGGCAGGTTTTAATAGATTGGAAAAAAAAAAAAAAAGGATGAACAGTCTAACCCAACAACTGTGCCATCTCCCTCTCAAAAAAAAAAACCAAAAAAAACCCCCCACAAACCAAAACAACTTTTGAAAAGTTTTAGCATTGGAAATTAAAATCTAATAACTTCTCTAAGCATTTTAGATTATGATGCTTTTGACAGGGGGTTAGAGGTGCTCATTTCAAACTGGCAAAGCAGATTAAGATCTCTTGAGAAATTAAAAACATATGAAAAAAGGAGCAGAATAAGAAAGTTCAGCATAAGCACTGATGGAAGAGAGTCACTGGGCCCAATTCTCTAAAATCAAAATACATTTATTTTGATTGAATTAGTCTGGATTTACAGTGCTTAGCTGAATGGAGTATTTGGACCAATTATCGTCAATTTGAAAGGAAACAGCTGATTTAAGAAACATCAGTAGCACAGGAGTTTGCTGGTGGTGAGGAATGTAAACACCAGAAATCTTTCTGTTTCTGTGATGATACACAATATTGACAATTCTAAACACAAATTGTTAAGGAGATTATTTAATAACAGTATATATTCATGTGAGCCCTGTTTTATCATTATACCCTGCAGTATTATTTTGTGTGTAAAGCTGTACAGAGAAAAGGGTACTCCAAAGCAAATACAGCCAGGGCACAGGATCAGGATTCAGGAAACCTGCTTTTTTAACTCTGTCACAAGCTCACTTTCATTTAATCTCTATGTCCCTTTACATATATTTGACCATAGCCAGACCCATCCCTCTGGACTTACCCTAGCTATGTCCCACCCTACGGACATCCTTTGAGTATTCACTAAATTCTTCTTCATGGAAATTTCAAGAGCCATGCCATCTGCTAGGAGGTTTTTACCGAAAATGGCAGCGCTCTAACAGCAATAACACTACTGCCAACACTGTAGCTCTGTTTCAATATACATCTTCATGCCTACCTTCACCCAACACAACCAAAGAGTAAGAGGAAGTATCAGCAGAAGTCATGCCACAGGTCGGTACACGTTAGTGTCCTCAGAGAACACTAACTTTCTTGGGCATTTTTCAAGTGCATAATGAAATGACAGTTCTCTGTCAGGAAGCTGTACAAGACAAGGATCAAAATTTCACTTTTTGCTTCTGTTCTACCCCTTTTTTATATCCTCCTTAAGAAGTCTCAAAATTCTCTTTTTATATGTTATTCATATCTTTACATCTTCTCCTTTTTTTGCAAAGCTATCATGGCAATGCACAAGACAGAATCTAGTTCAATACTGATCAGACTCATGATATGACAGGATTTAAGTAAAAACAGCTCCTTCCAGTTTCATCTGAAAATATGACAAAGCCTGTTTATCAAATACAACAAACCCATCTATCACCTTCTAATTGGAAGCCTTTTTTGCCAGCATGCCTGGTGCCTCACTAATCTGTACACAACTTAATAGGGAAGTTAATAAATTATACAAGAGAACTAATTATACCTATTTGTCAAAAGATGAGATAGTTAAACTGCGGATGTAAATAACAAGAAATGAGCATTTTATCCTAATTAGTTTGACCTAAACTTTGAGGGACTGGGGAAAAGAGGTAGAAATTTTTCTGACTAATCTCTGAGTGGTAGGAGCTATTATCATACAGGCAATACAAGGCTGAAAGGGCCACTGTTTCATGAAACACTGAAACATGCATTTCTTTCAAATAGTAGCATATCATCCTGACATCAATCTCCCCAGCTGTCCAATCTGTTTATGGTAAAAGCCCATGGAAGGGAAAAGTTAACATTAAGCCACTTTATCCACCTCCCCGTCTTGTTACTCTGAGGTTGTTTGTACCCATACAGTTACAAAAATTACCTTTGTATCTTCCATATGGCCTATAAAAACACTAAGAAAAGAGAAAAGAAGCTTATTACACTATTCATAAAAAAAAAAAACCAAAGGAAGACTTATTCTAGGGGACAAAATTATTTTCTCTGAGCATACGTAAGACAGGTGTAGTAAAGAAAAAATATCTGAAACAGATATTCGCCACCAGAAGAGGTGTTGACCAGAAACAGAAGATAAAGTACAGAACGTGTGACGATCCACTCAACATGTTTCCCTGCATTCGGTTTTACCTGCTAACTACTGTGCCCAGATCAGTATGGAATTCTCTCTCTTCAGGTTGCATCATCTTATGTTTCTCTCTGCTCCTGTGCTTTAGAGGCAAATCCCATCAAAAGAGACTGACAAAATCTGCATAAAACACCCTTCTTCGTAGATATACAGTTCATATTTAGGTGAACTCTCTTCACCATAGCTTTACAGCATGGACACTGCATACCAAGTGACCAATTCAGAGAGGCTAATACTGCTTTTGAGATGAACTCCAAGTTTTTAAGTTAGTATGCGACATCTATGGTTCTCTAGTTAAGCATCTCTAAGAGACAAAAAGCATAGTAATATTCCATACTCCAAAAGAAACTTACAATTAAACATTCTAATATTAGGATAGGCTAGCACTAGAGCTACTGTTAACCTATATTACATGTATATGGCACACCACAGTCTTTTAAAGAAATGTGTTTTGATCCCATACGTAATTCCTATGCTATTATATACAATATCAATATAAGCTTCAGAATCCTAAGTCTGTGTTCTAAGCTAAATCTTCAGAAATAATTTTTACAAGAAGTATACAAAAAGTTGTATCCATGATGCATAATGAGAGCCTGACTGTCGCGACGTCAAATCATAAGTGATGCGACCTTTTTGTTGACTTAAGCTTCCACCCATATTCTAGAGACTGTTTCTCCAATCCTTGCACCAAATAGCACTACATGTGAGAAGCCCACTGACATCAAAGGAGCTACCTGTTGCATGTGCTTGTCAACATGAGTATGTACAGTGGAACTGGATTCTGACACATGACCTACAACAGTGCAAGCATAAGGATATACTTGCTAAATCTCTATTAACATCTAACTTAATTCTTCAGTTAACTAACTTACTAGCAGAAGCATGCCCTAAAAAAAAAAAAAAAATATAAGTATTACTTCCACAAGCTACAGGAACTGTTAAAAAACACATGGGGAGTAAAAAAGGCACACAAAGAGCCTGAAGACCTGAGCCAAGACTGCCAGAAGTTGACAGTTTGTACATTTAATTGAAAGCCAAGTTTCAAGAACACTTCAAGACAGTCTGAGGCAGCAGTGCCACTGAAAGAGGTAATTCTGCCCCTTTGCCATCAGTCTTGTTTCCATTCCTGTCTCACCCAATCACTTGTCCTGGCACAAGTGTTTGCCCAATACAGTGAAACCCAAGGGACATAACTGACTGAAACAAACACAGAACTGAAGATGGTGGAGGGCTGAAGGAGAAAGTGAAGGTTAGCTTCAATCACATAGAGTTTCCCAATGCACTTTACCTCACAAATCTTTCCCTCTGTAAGAGAAGGGTGTGAAGACAGAAACAGACTGTAAACTGGAAGGCAGGAAACACTAATTTAAACCTGCTGATGGTGAATGTGCCGTTGCAGTCTTACTAAGGATACACTGGGCTAACTTTGTAAGTCTTGCCATTCTGTTTTCTTACAAAATACACATTTGTATTCCTATTCCCTGCTTTTTATTATGACCAAGATGGAGAAAAACATGTCTGTATGCGGAAGCTGAAGTAAATTCCCAGTTTTGCTAACAGCAATAGGTATAAGTGCTTTTTAAAATTAAGTACACAAGTCCTTGCTTTTTAATTGAATCCAGTGATCGCTGTTCAGTTTCTAAAGAGAAAGGAAGTATTTTTATAACTGGAAGTAGGAAGAAGCCGTTCTTCTCCCCCTTCATTCATTACAGTTCTCATAAGCTGTTTTTCAAACTTAACCTTTACTGGCTTACAACATTTACCAGACAAGTCTACATTTAGTTTTTTGGAGCTGTTTTTGACGGAGAAGAGAGAGCAGGAGGGAACAGATAATATTTACTGCACAATTTTAAGATTCAATCTGGATGAATCAAAACCAGTCATCTCTCGAGCCAGGACGTGTATGATGGTGTTTAAATGCAACCGAAAACTTCTTCATTCAATTCTACAAAGAAAATTCTCATTCCGGCATAGATCAACCATGGACAGTCTCAACCCTAAAAGGGGGGAAGGTTCAAAAACTTAATGCTTATAAATAGCTGGAGAAGGGTTAGAATGGAAACAACTACTGCAATTATGACCTCTCTGCTGTTATAAACATATTTACATGCATATAAGATTTTTGAGGAAGTTGATTTTTCTTGTCAATTCTGTTTTTATCTTCTTCTTCACTGGAAAGCTAAAGTAATCTGACTTTCTCGCCTTTACTTTGAGTAGTGAATAGATATAGGCATGATGTTATAAAATTTGAGTTCCCATAAACACATTTGATAAATTGAATCTTCGTTTTTTAAAGTGCGCAGGCTTGCTAGCTCAGCTTGGTAAGGTTTCAGTCTGATCAAGATAAGTCTGCAGTGAAGCCTGTTGTTGCTTTAAGTTGACGATTCCTGATCAGGAGCTTCTGGGAATGCCATTAAAAACCCTTCCAGTATCAGGACGTTTTTAATTCAAAACGAAAATAAAAAAAAAAAAGAGGTTTCTATATTAGAGCACAGTCTTTTATCCTCTGCTGTAAGACTGAGACAAATGCATGAATAATTATTGCAGGAAAAATATCAGGAATTTACTCTACACAATTTTAATTGCATCTACTTTGTATTGGAGGTTAGAACAGACAAAACCCCCATCACAGACTCAATTGGGTTTTGGATTACATCCATGGGGAGAAGTTTCACTAACTGTAGTGGATTTTGGATGAGTTGAACAGATTTCAAGCCATATCTTTCTCAGCAAATCTGCCTTTTGCTTAACTTTCTGGATTATATTTCTCAATGCAAGAAGAGCCCCAGGAAGAGGCAGGGTATATTTGCTCTCCCCCTGAATTTTGCAAATGCCAGAGGAACCCAGTCTAGGTACATTAAAACACATAGTCTTGAGTATACCTTTGTTCTGCACATTCATGAGAAAACGACAGTGCCATTTCTACTTTCACTAGTTAATGATAGTTTTGATTGGATAGATGCTTACAAGTTCTACTGGGCTATTCTTCCTCATTCTTTTAGGAGTATTAGTATTCAGTAACAAAACATACAGAACACCATACAGTTTCTTTGTCAGCACAATCAGCAAGAGGCACAGTACAAAATGCAAGATCAAAGAATAAGGGCAGAATTACAGAGGTGAAATCACGACAAAATTACTCAGTACATCTTCCTGCAGCAAATATGTTCCACAGGTATACAAGACAGACCAGTCTCATCAATCTAATCTTAAAGGCAAGTTTTAAAGACTTCTTACAACAGAGAGTCTACAGCCTTTAGGAGCTTCTATGGCCTTCATGCTGTAATTTAAGCTCCATCCTTGCTCCATCCACCATAAACAGATAACCGATTACTCCCTTTCTTCTTGAAACAGCATTCTGTATATTTTAAGATTTGTTACATCCATCTTCTTTCTATTTTTAGGCTAAACAACTCTAGCTCCTCTTTATTACTTTCTTCTTTCTCAACAATGTTTTCTGGACCTGCTGTTTTTCTTCTGAGGGCTGTCTTCACTGGGACTACAGCTGTCTGAGAAGTAAAACTGGAAACAGTTTTCTAACAGAGGCCTCATCAAAGCTGAGTAAGGCAGCAAGATTATTTCACAAGTGTTACAGGCATGTTAATATGGTGTTAACTATCATCTTAACATTATATTAATGACTCACTATTAGTTGTGATTCTCTATAAATCCTAAAACCCTTTACACAGAAACACCATTTAGCCAAATGTTTCCATGCTGTATTTATGCAGCTGATTCATCCTGCTGAAGTGCACTACCCTGGTCTTGTCCCTGTTGAACTCCATTTCCCAAGATCATTTTGAGTTCTCTACCTGTCTCCCCATGCTCTTGTGTTCCTTCTCACTCTGCCAGGGCTGGCAGATTCAGAACATACTCTGCATTCTACTGTCCAAGTCATTAATAAAAATACTGATTAATATGAGACATAGGATATTAACAAGCCCTCCTTGATATATTACTATGTTCTGACATCTGGCCAATTATACACATTCTTTGAATTTCTTTTTCTGACCAATTCTATATCCACCAGGCACTAGACTCCTCTAGATCACTTTTATCCATCTGACTTAAAAGAATGTTACATGAATACAGTGCAAGAAACTTTAGTCAAGATACATACTATGTACTGCTTCTCTCCTAACCACCTGACCTGTAACACTGCCTTACAAGGAAATTAAATGGGTTTGTCATGATTTGCCCTTGAGAAATCTGTTTACTCGGTAACTGATCTTGCTAACTGGCAGGGGCTTATGAGATGTCTATCCAATTATTCCTTGCTATATTTAAGCCAAACAGAATGGTCTTTAATTACCCAGCTCATCCTTTCCCTACCCCCTCTTGAAGTACTATATTTACTTTTCCCCAGATACCATTTTCTTCCCTATGCAGCCAATTCTTTAAATGCCCTAGGATTAATCTCATCAGGTCCAGCTTCCCTGAAAACATTTAAGAACTACATTTAGAGCTAGAAATCTTCTGTACCAATTTCTTCATTGACATAAGTCCCTCAGTATAGAAGACAGTTCTCTTAAGCAACTAAAAATGTTTTCAAAATACATAAATCCTAAAAGAAAACACAAAGTGACAGTTATTTGGCTTAAGAAAATTTTCTTCCTATTCAGTAGGCTTTAAGATCAAGAGAAGCAGTGATTTCTACCAATAAAAATAATTTACAATTTTCATGCAACTGAGAGCATAACTGTGCACCTAGGTCTCAGGATTTTTTAGAAGTGCATTTCTAGCTCTCCCTCCCACCATTTATTTCAGCTTTATTGTTCCATTTTGGGAAACTAGATCATAATAGTAAAGCTTTCTGCTTTACATCCCGAAAATGAGAAAAGGGAGCAAAGAGAAACCTGAGAGGCAACACAGCATACAGAAGGCAGTAGAGTTAAGTGAAATGACTGTGGTTTCATTCTTCATTACGCTGCTGCAGAAGGACCTGAGCAAGCCACTCAATGACTTTGAAACATGAATTCCTTCCTAGCTCTCTCACAGAATCACAGAATGGTTGAGGCTGGAAGGGGGATTCATCTTTTTTACTCTGGAGGTCATCTTGTCCACCCTTCCTGCTCAAACAGGGTCACCTAGAGCAGGTTGCGCACGACTGTGTCTAGATGGCTTTTGAATATCCCCATGGAGACTGTACAACCTCTCTGGGCAACCTGTGCCAGTGCTCTGTCACCCTCACAGTAAAAAGTGTTTACTGATGTTCTAATGGAGCCTCATGTGTTTCAGTTTGTGCCCATTGTCTCTTGTCCTGTCACTGGGCACCATCGGGTAGAGCCTGGCTCCATCATCTTCGCACCCTCCCTTCAGGTATTTACACACATTGAGGAGATTCCCCCCAGCCCACCCTGCCTTCTCTTCTGCAAGCAGAACAGTCCCAGCTCTCTCAGTCTTTCCTCATAGGAGACATGCTCCAGTCCCTTAATGATCTTGGTGGCCCTTTGCCAGATGGACTGTCTCCAGTAGCTCCTTAACTCTCTTGTACTGGGGAGCCCAGAACTGGACGCAGAACTCCAGGTGGGGCCTCACCAATGCTGAGTGGAGGGGAAGGATCACCTCCCTTGACCTGCTGGCACTACTTCTGGTGCAGCCCAGGATACGATTAGCCTTCCTTGCCGCAACAGCACGTTGCTGACTTGTGTTTGAACTGGCGTCCACTAGGACGCCCAGGGCCTTTTCTGCAAAGCTACTTTCCAGTCCATTGGTCCCCAGCATGTACTGGTGCATGCGGTTATTCTGCCCCAGGTACAGAACTTTGCACTTTCCCTTTGTTGAACTTCATGAGGTTCCTCTCAGCCAATTTCTCCAGCCTGTTGAGGTCCCTCTGGATGGCAGCACTATCCTCTGCTGTATCTGCCACTTCTCCCAGTTCTCCATCTGTTCCCCGTTTCATCTATTCAGAGCATAAGTTGTTAGAAAAGGGAACGTTTTTCCCCTCACTTCATGTTTGGATAAATGCAAACATTTTGCATCTCTCGTATATACCTAATAATTATGTTCTGTGAAACACAAGGCCAAAGGTGAAAAGAAATCTAGGAATATGAGCTAAGAGGTGACTGAACTAGAGATGTGTCAATTGACAGCTGAATCCATATTTCATATTAGGTGGAGTCAGCTGATCCTCATAAAGCCAACACAGTCTGAAAAATCTATCCATTGCACACAGTATAAGACTCTCCTGGTAATATAGATGTCAAGACCAGATTAACTCTTTTTATCACATTCAGATGTTCTATGAATAAGCACCTGCTGCTTCCCACTGCTGCTACTCCTCAAAAAAAAAAAAAAAACAAACCCAAACCAAACAAACCAGCAACAAATCCTTAAGTCAACCTCTGTACATGCCCATTCCCTGAATGTAGAACAGTTGTAATTTTCAAGTTACTCAGTGTTTGTCAGACAATGCAATGGTGTAATGCAGCAGAGAGGACCTAAGATAACATGATGAATCTTCAGAAGACTTCTTCAAAATATGACAAAGGTTTTGATTACACTTGTTCAGAGTCTACAAATGAACAGGCAATACTATGTTGTACTTAGCTGACTGCTATCTTTATTTTCTTCTTTTATTCTTTTTGAGAATACACTTTTACTATACGCTGTTCTAGAATGACACATTTCATGTGTACCTACAGATGGCTATTTCCCATCTTGAAAATGCTATTTCTAGGGGCCAAAGTAATTAAGTGGCAGTTAGGAGAAACTTGGGTTTAGTCCTAGAACTGTGTCTGTAACTCATTATGAAAACTTCTGTCCTCCATGCTTTTAACCAAGCAAATAGCTGAGATGTAGTGGGAAAGAATCAATTCCTTCTTGTGTGAACTTTCCTTAGATGTAGAGTCCATTGCAGTACAAATATCAAGGCAAGAATTTAAGCTAGGTTCTGGACTCACTCTGATGGCAGCAATTCCAATTCTTGTCTTTACTTTTAACTGACTACCGACATTAGTGTGTCTCGCTATGGTTCTGCACAATTTTGAACCTTACAATGAGAGCTCGCTTAGTACAGAGGGCCTTGTTCCATGGCTAAGGTAGGGTATGAACCAAACTCCCTCTTTCTTTTCTCCCGTGTAAAAACAAATCTGTTCTAGAAGGAACAAGCCTCACTAGAACAACAAAGCAAATTTCTGACAGACTATCACCTTCTCTAACTACTGCAGTTACTGCTTACTGGATTACACGTGGTCACAATGATAAAGAATTAATTCTTGGCAAGTCCCTGCTACCAAATATTCAGAGATGGAGATGTTTCCTTGAGGGAGCTACACAGTATTTCACCTCTGCACTTGTTCTTCCCATATTATTTTTATTGTTCATGGCAGTCCTATAGATGCCAGAGCAAATGACTCAGCCCTTATACAATGATTGTTGATTGATTACAAAATCATTACTCTGAATCTTTTTTTGCCAAAGATGCTGTGGTTAGAATATCAATTTTCAGCTTAGGTCAGCTTAAAGGTGCTTAAACAATTACATTCAGTTGATCTTAATGGAAACTGGAAGTATCTGCATTAAGGACATCATGATATCAGAGAGTAAACTCTAAACCATGTAAGACAAATACAGCTATTACAATTAATTACACTAAATTGCCTGAGCCAGCAAAAGGGGTAAGTGCCAAAGATCTGAGGCAGTTATCATTCTACCCAGCAGAATGCTTGTATAATCAATAAGCATAGAGACTTGCTTAGAAATCAGAAAAGAGCATTGATTTTTTTTGACATACCTGCTATCTAACAACTTCTTTAAGAACACTTACAATTAAGGATCATACTTGTTTAATAGCTAAAACAAACAAACAAAAACACTACCAAAAAAGCCAATGTATATTAAGTATCAATTCCATTTTCAAGGGGGCAATCTCTCCTCCTCAGAAAACCTAATCTGTCCAACATAAAATATTCCACTTGGCCTTCAAGCATCCCTCCAAAGCAGAATATTTAATTTTTGATCTTTTGAAAGAAATGCAAAAGAAACCAACACTCCCCTTCAACTAACTACTAAAAGGAAAGACAACCTCATTTTTTCTAATTTCCTTCTTCCAAAGGTAGGGGACTCACCCCTTATCACAGGATCCAACCCCCACACCCTCAACTCTACAACTGTTACAGGAGAGACACTTTGCAATGGGGATTCTTAATATTTGTTGAGGTTATTACAGATTGCACAAACAATGTAACAATGATTTTCTGTTGCAAAATGTAGAACTAGTTGCCTCAGCCCTCTGGTGACATATTCTCCTCACTTGACTCTACCACTCCAGCAGATGGATGCATATTTCTTACAAGGAGAATAGTTCCCCAGAGAGACCAGCAATGCCTCACCTAAAAATTCTGCAAAATGCCTGTCATTATGACTTTCTCCAGAGAAAAATGGAATATCACAAGCTTGACATGAAACAGGAATTTGAATCAAAGTCTTGCACTCCTGAACTATCTTTTCTCACCACAAGTCTAAAAATATTCCAATTGAATGCACCCTAGGCTATGGAGCAAATCAGTGGCAGAGTAGCAAACCTGCTCAAGGCTGTTTCCACCCATTTTCTGCTACAAAAATTCTGCAGTGCTACTTATGTAGCATGCTATAAATCCCTGCCAAAGTATCTGCATGCTATTTAACAAAATATCTTCAAGAGAAAGTAAACAATGAGCAAAAATTGCTGCCAAGTGTAACAGATCTCAACCCAAACACTACAGATGTTGTAAGAGGTGAAACACTAGTTTACGTGACTCAACAGCTACAGACTAAGGATGGTTGGGAAAGACAAATCTTTGTTTACAGTAAAGAGAGGAGAGCAAATCAGTAAATAGAGTAATAAATAGCTTGCCTGCATATTGCACGTCTTTCACATCAACGACATAAAAGAGGGACAAAATTACAGAGATAAATTTGTCCTCAAAGTGAACTGTAACACCATACTTCACTGGAGCTTGTTTGTCACTGATACTCCTCCTCCTACTTGAGTGATACTCACTCCTCCTACTCCTGCAGACAGGACTAAACAATAGGTAAAAACTATTGAGCCATTTTATTAAAGTTCTGTTTTTACAGTCTACTTTCTCTATTAATTTGCTGGTAATTAATTACTTCCTATAAGCTTAATTAAAACCAGTTAAAGAAATGTTGTGCAAGTCTATAAACAAAGCTTGGTCAATTTGAGGTAATGGGTAGTTGAAACTAAATGAGTTTCTACTCAACTATGTTCATATGCAGCCTGCTCAACATGTTCAATATTACAGCATGAGGTTCCAGAGGAACCTTGAAAATTAACTGTGGAATTGGTACCCATAACAATCTTGGGTAAAAAATAAATTTGTACTTGTTTAGACTGACAGAGCAAACAATATTCTTACAACACTAGATTTCTTAAAGAAACTTGCAGCAGCTATGTGATGAGTTCACAGGACTGTCTTAGAAACACTTCCTTAAATAAAATGGAAAAACCTGGGATCACTTAAGGTGAAGTTTTACTCCAGATTACCAGAAGGTCATACTGACTAAACAAACAAAGTACATGTAAAGAAAACAAATTACATCAAATCTTTTCTTAAATTTATAAGAGGAGGGAAAGCAATGGGCATCTATTAGGAAACAATTTGGGGTTTGCAGTGAAAACTAGTCTCTATGGAAGCACATTTCCATCAACTTCCTGCTGTTTGAGATCCAACTCTAACACTCCAGAGTTCTCTATCCATCTGAATTCTGAAAGCCAAATGTAGCAGCAAGAGACAAAGAAAATCTAAAGGAAGGAAACAATACTGAAAGGGTAAGGATAGTTTCCTGAAGTACTCGCACACTAATCAGCGTTAGATTGTCCCTGCATTTCTGAAGGTTCCCTGGCAGATGTCCTCTTCTCACACAGTTCTTCAACTGTACATTTGATTACATTCATTACCTATTCAACGTATAATTCAGTGAAGGCTACAAGCTTATCAATTCCTATTGAGGGGCCAATTGTACTTGCACAGACATGACAGCTCGTGTTCCAGTCTCTTCCTTCACTGGCTATTTCTTTCTCTAATCACTCTACCACTTTTCTGAGTTGCTCTGGCCTATGAAACGAGTAACTCACACTATTTATTATTGTTTACTACTTTGCTTTGTTGTCTTTATTAGCGATCAAAATACTGCTCTCCCAATGGCTCTGAGTCCACATGTACCATTTTAACTTTCCCTTTAGACAAGTTTAATATGCTTTAAAGTCATGTTACAAAAGAGACCTTTCAATGCAACCTACATAATTACTTTCTGGTACAGAAATGCAGTTTCAGTTTTCCTCAAATCCACACATATCCTTAAGCAATTCAGCCAAACAGAATGAATATCAGTTTGAGAACTGCAATCACAGTTCTTTGTTAATCCCCAGTGTAAACTCGTAAGTAGTCAGCCTGTCCAGTAAAATGTGTATTGGTCCAACAATTCTTTCTCAACACTAAGACAGCTACAGGCACTGTTGCTTGAAAAAGCACACAGTATAAATTGAATGTCTGCTGATTAGTTTCCATTTATCAAATCAATTTTCTTCCCCTAGAACATACACAGTTAAATCCTGAGGAATTATTCCATTTATGGTACTGTAATAATATCCCTTTCTGACCTTTGTGGTGCGATACTTTAAGTCAATGTGGCAACATCATGTTTCAACATTCAAAATCACACGTTTCCCATTAATCAATAAGTCAACGGACTACTAATACATTTTTTATGTTGAGCAAACATTAATGCCTCTATTACAATGAAACCAAATACTTGGCTATTTGTTTAAGAGCCTACCCATAAGTGCTGAAGCCAATGCAGGCCAGTACCAGAGAGAGATGATCACAAAGAAAGCAAGAGTGCAGGAAAATAATATGCACGGCACGTCTTGAGCTTTATGCATTCCCCCCATAGCCTGCTCCAAAGGCACTCATTTTATTCTAAGTTAACATTGTGCTGCAACAGTTCAGAACATAGCATCTGACCACTCCTAACAGGGCTGCTAGAGCAGTGGGAGTCTGACGGGGCAGCTATCTCAGCTTAAGTTTTCTCCCACGAACAACTGCATTGTTCCAATGGTTCCTTCAGACAAAAAAAGTGCCACCTCAAAATTATTAGCTCAAGTTCACCTAAGATTGCACCATCAAATGCTCTGCATTAAAGGTGCTTGTTGAGGTCGCTCTGCTTGCCAGAACTAAGTTCCCAGGAATATAAATGGCTGGTACTTTTTGTGATTATAAAACTTACTAATAAACTCAAAAATTGAGTCTTAACATGTTAAACTACTTTTTCCACAGATCATCACTCAGTTTTGTTTTGAGTCTCGGCACATTTCCTCAAATTCACCTTTGCTGACAAGTTCTTATAACTATTTAGTAGCAGAAGTTTTTCAAACAGTAGATTTCTAACTGTCTTCTTGTTTACACCCTGTAAGAACATTTTAAGGTTATTTTTCAATTGTTAAGATCTACTGTTTCATGTGTCTCATCACCACAGCCTTAAAAAGTCAGACAGACTTCCTGAGTCCCTTTGGAACTTCATTTGTCTTTTATCATCAAAAGCACATGCTGCTTTATATATGTATGCATAAAATGTTTCATTTTTCCCCCTGACAGTTTGTAATTGTCAGCACTGCAAATTCAGAAGTGGCTTGCAAAACAATATCATAGTCTTATTTTTAAAACTACAGCAAGGATTTAATAGAGCAGTATGCATACGAATAGGTGGGATGAATGCAACAGAGTTACACTGATAAATTAAGGTGATTCAGAACCTGAGCCTTCTGCTCATCTTGCTTGAAAACTCATCTGCACATATGTCTACCTAGACACACCCTCCTTCATGCATGTACCTTGCTTTGTACTAAAAGTCACAAACAAAAATAAAGAGAAGGGAAGGAACAGATTTTCTGGTATGTCTATACATCTAACTTCAATTTAGTGTACAGAAATCCACACTAGTTTAAAGCAAACCAGTTCATGCAGGAAAACAGTCTAGCTGTAGCAAGACAGTAATGAAGGATAAATTAGCTCATAAAGACTTCTGGACCGCTGCATTAGAAAATTACTTCTGGTACCCAGCTAATCTCTTTAAAGTTAGCTTGGATGCAGTTTACAATATATACATTTTGCTAGTATCTCTGTCGTAGGTTATTCCTGAAACCTACAGAGAAAAATAAGACTTACAAAGGGGAGCAGTATATATAGTATATTTTTTCCATTACCATAACATCTTTCATTCCAAAGGACTGTTATATTAATTCGCATGTAAAAAAGGCCCAAAAATCAAAACATGTTAACATGACCCTGCAACTATACAACATTAAACACGGAAACCAGATTAATGATTTTATAGCACAAAGATTTCTGCCTCCTTAGTATCATGGCAACATCTACCCTTAAAAGTCTTTGTCATCTTTTGTTAAAGATACAAGGGGGAAAAAGGAAAATATTCAAAGCCTTGAAAATGTAAAGGAATAAATGAAGCTTTCTTTTTAAAAAACACCATTTATTTCCATCTCTTTTAGCTAAAGAACATGGGGAGGGAAACAATCTTTTAGACAGTACTAACTGTTCTTTAATATATTAAAGTTCAGGCATGTTGAAGTTTGGTTCTGCTTCTTTGAAAATAACTTGGGTACACACTGAAGGAGAATGAGAACTACTGGAAAAACAGAGAACATAATTTCTGGTGTTGGCATATTCAAATTCCCCCTAGGAGAAATTCAGGTAAAGCACAGAATGGTGTCAGCTACTCCAAAATCTGGCAAAATTATACCAGCTTTAGGTTTAAGACAGGTTTTGTCTGACTTTTTGGTCATAGGGTCAGAAAAGCGTTGACAAGAAACCATCTTTGTTAGGTAGCTTCAGCTTGTTTCCTTTTTTCTTTTTTAAGAGTAGATTAACGTAAAACAAAGAGGTAGAAGGAGTCATATGAGAGATGCAAAGCAACAATATAAGTCAGTTTAATAATCAGGCTACAACTGAGGCCAATAAGATTAGCCATGCTAAGAGCTTAGATCAAGATCATGGTGTTGCAAGTTCAAAAGGAATTGGTCAAAGGATTTGGCGACTCCAAAAGATGACAGCATTGGCCATAAGAGCAGATGTCTATCCGTCTGGCATCAAGTTTAACTCTAGCTGAGTGCTAGCCAAATGCAGTACTTCATTCCTCTATTTGGCTCACCATGCAAGCTCAACTTTTGACACACCCGTTTGGTTTACAATTTCCCTAGAGTCTTAAAACTCTTATGCCTTCTTGTGTGGACTATCCCAATGTAACAATAACAATTGCCAACTTCTATAAACTAACTTGCACAACAACTTAAAGATCTTTACCCAACAAAGAAAATCTAATGTGCAGAAGACACCCTACTCTGCACTATGTTTCTCTCCCCTTCTACAGAGATCTGCAACTGAAATACTATTTCAGGTTGATATTACATACAACATTAAGTACAGGACAAGTAAGGAAAAAAGTGGTAGGATGCCAGGTCCAGCTGAAATAAACAGTAACAATCAAGCCCAAATAACCATGAGTGATCTCTTGGCGGAAAGGAGGGCATGTGAGAGAAAGACTTTAATCCTATAACAGAACTAGCAACTCTGAGAAGTCGCAGAAAAGGATAACTGCAAAACAACACCTTAGATGTGTTTTCTTCAATTTTGATAACTTGATTTCTCTCTCCGTTAAAGCTCCTTAGTCACCTCTCCAGGAACAGAGGTGTTAAGCCAGTTTCCAGGTTCTGTAATTTGATTTTAATTCCTAAAATTTTGTTGCAGAATCAGCCAGATTCAGTTTTCTCTGCTTTAAAATCCATGAACAGGAAAGTAATGCTCATACAGATATTTGCTAAACACCTCACTAAAGGTGGCACAGCAAGGAGCTGAAAAATGAAGTGTTATCTGTATAGGTCTATCACACAAACCTTGTACTGAAGGAAACTACACAGTTGTAAAGTCAAACACTTAAAAGTTAGAAAGTAAACTCTACTAAAGTTATTGTCAAATGCTTAGAAAAATATGGGAATTAGGATCATTTTTGTAATCTTATTCAACTCCTGTATATATTTATTTTACAGATATTTTACAGAATTTATTGCTTCCAGCTGCCCGTTAGCCACACATCAGATCCCAGCACTTCAATCTACAGGAAAAATAACAGGCCTGGATTCAATCCTGTAATGTTAAGCACGTACAAAATAACAGCACCTGCACAACCAGGGAGAAGGATAACAGAGTGGAGTGGAGAGGAGAGAGGGAAGAGGGGGAAGAGAGGACATGCTGCGAGAGTGGTTTTAAGCTCTTATTCCTGGTCATGTTCCTATCCTCAGCTTCATCTTGTCATTTCTCCATCCTAGACTCCAAATCCCAGTCCCACTTTCTCTACCGAGTTCCTTACTCCGTCCAAGAGAGAGAGTTCCAGAGCCTTTCTCCCTTTCCTGATTCTGATTATATGCTCCCATTCCAAGTCAGACACTTCTTGTCCAGTCAGTCTTATGGCTCCTCCTCATCAACTGTCCCACAGTTTGGCTCTTCATACGGTCAGATGGTGCAATCTTGCCTTCAACACACAAATAAGAACATTTACCTTGCAAGAAATCATCACTTTTTTGCCATTATCATTTACAGAACTGCATAGGGAGACGACACGTTCTCAGTATCAACACAGCTTCAAACTCCTCACTACCCTTTGAAAAAGGCTATGCATCTCCTTCAGTATAATTGCACATCTTGGGAAACAAAACAAAGATGATGGGGTTGCCTGTAGAGGAATGACCCATGCCACACAACACTTTTCAGGTCAAGATCCTAGAGTCTAAGCAGACAGAGGTGCTATGCAGGAAGTACTTAAATAAATGGAATAAGCAACACATGCTACAGTTCTCTGTAAATTTTTATGCAAATACCTGCAAGTACATTCAACGGCTGTCTCTCTTCCTCTTCAGGAAGAGAACAGTGTCAGAGCAGTCACTGAAATGGTTTAGTCCTGTTTCAGGTTTGAACTGACAGCAGCGTTAGAAAACAAAAACCTGCAGTGCTTTCATATCCACATATTCAGTTTAAAATCCCTATCATAGATACCACCATCTCCTTTCCCTTCTGAGCAATATCAGAAAACTGTCCGTCAGCCACCATCTATTCTGACTCAGACCAACATAGCTGAAAGATGGTTGCTCAGAGTGTCATATTTCAGACAGCACTTGGCAAACCTAGAGGAAGAAAGATCCTCAGTTATTTTGGTGAGACTGCAGTTCACAAAGCTAGAGTGACACCAAGTGGTGAGCGGCTGAATTTGGGTCGTGTCGTGTATTTTTTTCAATCACACTAGAAGCCACACTTGACATACTATGAGTTAAAATAAAATGGCTCGGCAGCCCACTTTTACTGGGGAGTCCAGATTTATTAGAAATCCTACTTAATCCACGCACACACACAAACTAACAAGGGGTAGCGCTTCTCACGGAGTACTCTTAAGTGAGTAAAGTTCAGAATTACTAAATTGACAAAAAGCATATCAATGTCAGCAATGAGCAGGAAGTGAACAAAGGTATCCTAATTTTCATGATCAGATACTACCAAAATTAATCTTTATCAGACCATTTGACTTTTAACATTCAAGGCTACCCAATCCTCCATGCTAGAGCCATTACATCTCTTACTATATTCTAAAAGGAACACTTCTGTATTTATTTGCCTCCTTTCTAGCATCTGCAACATGCACCACCACCCTCATTCCTAAAATGTCTTGCACACCGTCACTTCTCTTAGCAGCTCAGAAACAAACAAAAACCCAAAACAACAAAAAGAACAGCACCGAAAAAAACCCCAACCAAACCAAAAACACTGTGTACCTTCAAAGATCATGTCAGGAAAAGGATTTTCCCCTGTGGTTAGTCGTAATAACCATACACTTCATCCCACTCCTTCTCCCCACAATACACTAGGCTTTTAATCAAACCTAAATGAATAGAAGAGGAAGACAGATGAGTATTTCTGTGAATAACAGTTTAAAAAAAAAAAAAAAGAGGTAACACACACACACACAGACACACACCCCCTCATTCCCATGCTGTGATTCTCAATAAAAAAACCCTACAGCTATTTCAAGTGCACAAGTGCGTTATTTCTACAGAAAATGAGAGATTGTTTTCATCGTGCATTTGTACTGACTAACACCTAATAGGAGCTATTATTTACCCAGGCAGCTGACAAAAGTGCTCATTCACATGGAACAAAGTATTTGATGTTAAACATTTGTTGGCTACTTTGGCCCAGTTTTTCAAGTAGCGAAAGGCAATTTCACCTTTTGCCTGGTATAACTGATATGTTGAGGACAGAAAAGGCACTGTCGTAGGAACAGTAACTAAAACCAAAACTGACTGAACATCCTCACAAATCTGAAAAAAGTAACGGTGATTACTATCATGATCAGATCCTTAAGAAGAGATGAACAGGAGATGTCTTTGGAGGTATGTATAATCAAAAAGCCACAGACAAGGTCAGTTACATAGTTTACAAATTATTTCAATATTTACAGAAAAACAAGTTCTGGAGAAGTGAGGAACTGAAAAATGGAGCCTTATTAAAGCAGGTCTTTGTTGTACACAATGCATCACAGTAATGATGGGCAGGTTTATAATACACCAGTAATGCAAAGATGACAGCCCAAGACTGCAGCTGGGGTCAGATCTCACTCAAGTAATCTGAAAAACAGCAGAGGCTCAGAGGTTCAAGCAGCCATAAAAGTCCCTGAAGCTTTTGACCCCTTTCAGTTGCATAAGCTGTTAGTAACATGATTGCGTCCCAGTATAATCGGGTTTTTTGGCTTCCAGGTAGCAAGGCTCAATCTTCACTTCAAAAGTCAGATGATGCAAAATCTGAGCTACGAAGACTTTTACTATGCAAAACCACTAAATGTCTCATACGTTTTTTTAAATTTAAATTCAAGGTCAGGTGGTTACATTCTGTGTATGAACGTCCCGACTGCAAATTAAGGCTTTGTCCATAAGCTCTACTTTCTTTCCTACTTTTAACAGATGGTAGCAATGTTGATCTACACATTAACAGCAACTGATTTCCAATTCCAAAACAAGTGAAATGATCTTTGTATCATTTCCCACTGAGAAGTAATTAATGGATATTTGCAAGCTGCTTGGAGATCCTCCAATAAGGGGGTTTTTTTGTTTGTTTTGGTTTTCTGTGGTGTTTTTTTTTTTTTTAAGCACTGTGCAATATTTATAGCCTGTATTTCACAAAGTGTTATACAGTTTACTTTTGTGAGATTTCTCATATCTCACTTCATTCTCTCATGCTTAAACCTAAGCTTCACTAAGACTAGTCGCATCTGAGGCACCACCACCTTCACCTTCTGTCCCAGACTGAACAGCTTCCTCTGCCCAAATTCAAAACCTTCTAAAAGCTAGAGAATGAAGACTGTGGCAGCTATGCTGAGGCCCATTGCTTCATCACTTCCCTGTCTCCACCAACTCCAGCCATTTGTCCAATTTCACCACTGACAAGAGTTTTATGCTTAGATTATAAAAGATTCAAGAGTAAATTATGAGCTTTATGTAGTGTATTTGTACCAAGCACAACAGGGTCCCAATCTAAGGAGCCATGCTTCCTACTAATTGCTATTTATTATATGAACTTTGAGACTAACAAGGTAATAGGACTGTGTTGTCTGCAAAGACACCGATGCCCTAGTTGCTTCTATTTTGGTCATCATAAACGAGGGAAAAAACCACATATCCCAGTGTTCAATGAGGTTAGTATACAGTCATTTTATAAACTGTACAAGGACAGCTATGCTTCCTTGGAGAAGTGGAAGCTCATATAATATTTTACAATAGCACTCATCTCCTTGGAGATATGGCCACCTGTAGGCAAGTGTTTTGAGAATAAAAAAATACTACCTACCAATTTATTGTAAATGAGAAGTCGCATGTTGTGCTTTATTTTGAATTCTCTCATAAATGAGTGTTTATCCTGGGATAAGTGGATATGGATGAATGGCAGACTAAAGTACCAACTGCTTTCTTAAAAGAAGAATTATCTGAAATCAGATCTTCTTTGTTGGATGAAACCTAAATTGCAGAGGGAATATATAACCATGTAAGGAGAAAATCCATAGATAAGCTACGACAGACTACAGTTGGCAGAACTAATTGTCTTTATCACTTCCTCTTTCACTCGAGCTTCTAATAGAATGTTTTGTCTAAATATCAAAATATAGTGTCATTAATATCCTCTGATGCAGATTTCTTGATAATTAGGCTTTAATGATAACAAAGTGCTGGCATTTGGATGGCTTAGCAGATAAAACTTGTGTTTGCTCAAGAGACCCTAAGTCAAGTTCACCCTTTTGCACTAAGGCACAAAAATCTACTGAAAATAGCTCAGTGAGTTTAGCAGCATTTTTGACGGCAGCTGGTAATATTGACTCAAGAAAACAGTAATTCTCATGAAGACTGATATATACTTCATAGTCTTCGATGATGAATCTCTTTCAGGTCAGACATATTTATTTTGCCATATTTTTGTCTACCTACTGCGTTCCTCAATTCACATTTTCTGGTTCTCTTCAAAGTTTAGAGCATGCATTCTGACACCACCACAGAGGAATTGACAACTGCGTTCCAAGACATTATTTACTATCACGAATTATGCATCTGTGTTACATGTGCTATACATATCCCACCTTTTGCATCTCCTTTAGTTATTAATTGTTGTGCAAAAAACCTCTAGATTCTTTGCGAATAGCCACTTTGCAGAGAGATACACAATGCAAAGACTATAGGATAGTAGAGCAGAAGGGCTCATTTCAGTCACTGCTGTCATATATGACCATGCTTAGTTTTATTTAATTTGCTTTCAGAGAGCATTACAACTGGCTGAAATATCCAAAAGGCCACTAATTATCCTTCTTGAAAGAAAAGAATTACAAGGAGTTTCTCATAAAAGTCCTTTTACTTCTCCTAGTTCTGTCTAATCACTTGCTACTTGTCTGCAAATGGATTTGGTCTCATACATAGTAATAATGATGACAGATGTTTTTCTGCCAGTCAAACTTAACATTCACACTTCAGTTGATTATTATGAGTAATCTACAATTTCCTCCATAATTAAGGCTGCAACTTTGTTCCCATTAAAAAGTTCAATTTTGACCTCCCACTCGCATCTATTAATGAAGGAGAACTTAAGTGATACGTGAGAATCTTGGCAGAAGAATTTTCTTTCCCATTCAAAGTAAATTTAAGGAGGAAATTCCAATTTATGGCAATGCATTACAGATATCGCCACCTGTCAGTTATCTGTCACTTTATTGGAGGGAGAGAAGGAGGGAGAAGAAAGCAATATAAACTTTACTGGACTCAAAGCATGGAAGCTGAGACAACAGAAGTCTGATTTTAAATGTAATTGACAGCTCCTTTACTACAATGAGGATGGACTATGGGCTCAGAAATAATAGGCAACAAACAAGCACTATAGCTATCTTCCCCCTACTTTTGCCTTGTTAAAACAAACTACCTTCCTCTCAGGCACAGAAATCCAAACACCATCAGTAAGATGACCCAAAGAAAAGCAGAAAATTTTCCTAACACAGCAGAATTTATTTGGATGAACTGAATGTAGTCCAATGATAACTGATTTATGATGTTCCAGTATTAGAGGTACTCACTGGATTTCTAAATATTCTTCTTTGGGCAGTCCCTAACAGAGAAAGAAGGAAGGTGATAAGATGTAGTTTAATGGATTTATCTACTGAAAATCTAATGCACAGGGACAATGTTTTGTTACCCAGAGTCCAATTTTAAAAGTTATTAAGATTTTAATAGGCTCACTAGATCGGTATGTTGACTCTGACAACCTAATTTAAGCTCACTGGCAGTTTCAGAGACGCTGCATTAACTGTTGGACCTAGCCAGTTTAAATAAACTCCTTACTTCAGAACAGCCACAAACCAAAATAAACTCTTCAGAATAGCTAAGGTTAAAGGATTTGAAAACAACTGAGGGACGTGAATAGGCAATATAGAGCCAGGACCCATAATGAATTTCTAAACAGACCTGTATTTGTTATGCAGGACAAGAAGGCACCAAGGAATAGCTTTCGTGAACAACTTAAGGAAAAAAAAAAAAAGAAAATCTTTATTTTTCTTACTGCACACAAAAGTACTGAGTAGTAGCAGGAGGACTGAAATACAGCTTGAGGAAGCTGTAGATTAAGAAATTTGTTTTTATAAAAACCTGTTTCATTCCAGAACCTGTGGTTACTCAAAAATCACAATCATTTTTCAGTCAGAACCCATGAATAAAAATTTTGATTGCTGAAATGACTCCCATGCAACTTTTATTTTTCAATGGTGAGAAAAAAAGAAAAACTACTTTCTGTTTGGTGGTTTTATTGTCTGACATTTTTCCTCTACATCATTTGTTTTTATCTTGTCAGGAACAAAAAAAAAAGGAAGAAATTGAAACAAAATCTTGGTACCAACATTTCAATGGCAGTATACTTAATTCTAGTACACTTTTTTTTTTTTTAATTAGGGATGATATAAGCTTCTAACTAGTAACTGATGATGTTCCTCAGCTGCTAAAAAACATTTAAGAGTGCTATTTATTACAACAGAAACTTAAGACTATTCATTTACTGAGGATAGTTTATTCCCTCACTAAAGGTCTTCCTAAATGCTTCAGAGCAACATGAGCATTTCTAATGGAAGCTTTGGAAAATAAAAGAAACTGCCAAAACACTTGTCCACTAACTTTTTTGTATCAGCAGCTGTGAGGTTTTCCATTAAGAACATTTTGGCAATTCTAGAAAGACAGAAGATGTGCCAACTCGAAGTTATCATTAGACATTAGTACTTATAATCATCCATCTGAATCTACTCTTTGGACTTTATTTTTAGGTGCTTTGTACTTCCCCCAGACAGAACAGTTTACATTCTGTGAACACATGGTATACCAAGATCTTTAGGAAATGCTAGCACAAGCATTTCTACCTAAACAAGATCCAAATGCTTACCCACCCCATCCCACCCCCCCCCCCCAAAAAAAAAGACCACAATGTTCTCGCACCAAACACGTGAGGCTTGCAGTTGATGCTGCCCAGCAACCTGGGACATTCTCTGCTATCCTTTACACTGCATAGGAGGTTATTAATAGCTAAGGGTGGTTTGAGAGAGATTTGTTTTCAGCGGTGTGAGACACTGAACCTGTTCAACAAATATTTCATGTTAAGGGCTACTAGGTCATTTGAAATAATTCAAGAGCTGTCTTTTTACCTTGAGCACTTTGGTCTAACCCCATATTTACTTCAGTGTTCTTAGTGTTTATTAGTCACTACAAAAACCGCAATTTACATTCTGTTGCCAATACTTTCTGACTTTTTCTCCATTAGTTGCTGCCATTGGGTTCACATCTCCTCTACTGGTTTAAGGGCATCTGCTTCAGGATGTTGGCATGTAACATTTGTTCACAGATAAAGTGAAGGAACCAGTATTTTTCTTTCCCTGGATGTCTTTGTTATTGTCCTGACTTGCCAAGGGAAAAGAAAATATGTATGCATCTGTATGATACACCAAAGTCTACAATGATAATCCAGTGGTAAGAGTGGAAGCTGAGACATCCAGTTAGATGCACAGTTGTCTTATTCCCATATTTTCATTTGATCACGGGCCAGCAGTACCAGTGTGAAGTAGAAGAATCCCTGAAGAAGGCAGTTAAGATACCAAGGTTCCTCCCAAACCCTAATGAAGTTTGACCCAAGGACACAATTCCTATCCCTTCTAAAATTCTACTTAACTCTTTAGTATATACCCCACTAACGCTGGATGATCTTGTCCAGCCAGCATTTCTTGGAATCCTGCTAAGCTTTTGGCCTCAGTGAAATCTTGCTGCTCGTTGCTTCTGTAGCAATGCTTTGTTTTCCTCTTCAGTCAGACACTGTGCTATATGCTTTTTCTTACAAAACATTTACCTTGTAAGGCAGGCTGAAAGCTGTCACTAGATGCCACCAGTACTGTCTCAGGGCCTTTCACTTCATACCATGTTTCCTTATTATTGATTTTGATTTTTTTGTTTTGGGATGGGTTTTCTTTGCAATGTTTGTCTCAAAGAAGACACATCACTGTCATTTTCTTCCTTGAGGCAGGAATAGGATGACAATTCTAACATTTATATGCTAGATGGCAGAGTTCAGAGGAATGCCTGCCTTATCTGCTCCAGCTTTCTTGGTTGTTGGTATCAAGGTTTCTGCCACCTCTCTAAGTTCATTGTGCATATACTGAAATGTGAATCCTCCTTATTTCACCCACAAGCCCACAGGTGAATTTTATTCCCTGCAGCATAAGATAGACACACTTACCTAAGCTCACCTGATTTTTCTATCAAAGTTGCTGCTTAACAAGAAGTCTATTATCAGCCTGTGTCAGCAGCTGGCGAAGCTATGATACACAAGAACTCTGGAGTCAGCTCCAGCCTGCAACATGCACCTCCACTAGATAAGACTTTCAGTGAAGTGACCCATCAGTGGGACTACTGCATTTATCAGAGTAAGGAAGGATGGAAGGAAAGACTGGTGTGCTAACAGTAGCAGCACAGAACAAACAAAGTATTATTCACTCTGCAATATCAAATACAAGGATGTGCAGTTTCCTTGAGACCCACAATGAAAATACAGAAGACTATTTAAATTAGCAGATGCCAACTTGTTCAGCAGCAGAGAGGGCCAACTCCATCTTCTCAGGTGTAAGGCACATAAAAAACAAACCACACTAAAAGCCAAGCAGTTATTCACGTATTAGCGATTTGATTCAGTCACACACACAGATTTCATATGGCATGCCAAAGGCACCCATAGTCTCTCCTGAAGTACAACAATTTGCATCTTCCACTTAATACTCCCCATCCCTCCAAACAGAAATCAGAAATCACCAACAAAGAGCTCTGTCAAGTTTCTCTGAACAGGGAACACTTTATTAACCTAATCAAAATATCTCCCTTTCCACACTTACAGTTCAACACCACATTTTACCCTCCTCTTTTCAGCACTGAACCACAGCTATGTTCACCTTTGTTTCTTATCACTACGGCTAATCTGGATACACTAAGCCCAGTCAACAGCACTGCAGTATTCTGTAATTCACTTCTCCCTTCCGCAAGTGCTACGTCACAGGTAATGCAAAGAAATCACTCATCTAAAACCCTCCAAACAAAATGATATAGCAGATGAACCGTATTAGTACACTATACTTAAACAGTCCTAAACCATCTTGACAGGGTAAGGGCAGTAAGCTACACCTCTAATAATGTTCTCAGGAAAAAGACATGCAGACAAGCAAGCACTTCAAGTACTAATGAAAGTTTTTAAACATCATACTACTGTCATGAAATCAATTAACAAAACTGCCATCTTAGGAACCCAAGACACTAAGTAATTTTAACATGGCTTTGAAACTGGTATTGCCTGAAACACAAGTCTGAGTTATTGCTTATTTAAGAAAAAGAACTATCCATATGTGCATGACACATCTTCAAAATCTCTTTGTATAAATCAGTGAGAAAGGATGGAAACTTAATCTATTTTATCATCACCTGTGTGGAGTAGATGTCCCCCAACTGTGGAAATGGTGTGTATTAAGTTGCAGTAGGGAGACTCCACTTCAGGGCATCGCAACATCCCTGCATGGCAACAGCTATGGTAAGGCAGAAGAGCTTCAGAGGACTGGCAGGGGGATGCCACTGACAGACTGTCCTGGTTTCGGCTGGGACAGAGTTAACTTTCTTTTTAGTAGCTGGTACAGTGCTGTGTTTTGGATTTAGTGTGAGAATAGTGTTGATAACACTCTGATGTTTTAGTTGTTGCTAAGTAGCGCTTATCTTAAGCCAAGGACTTTTCAGTTTCCCATGCTCTGCCAGCAAGCAGGTGTGCAAGGAGCTGGGAGGGAGCAGAGCCGGGGCAGCTGACTTGAACTAGCCAAAGGGGTATTCCATACCATGGAACGTCATGCCCAGTATATAAACAGGGGGGAGCTGCCCGGAAGGCGCGGATCGCGGTTCGGGAACTAACTGAGCATCGGTCAGCGGGTGGTGAGCAATTGCATTGTGCATCACTGGTTTTTTTCCTTCCCCCCCCCTTCTTTTGTTGCATTCCTTTTCATTACTATTATTATTATATTTCATTATTACTATTGTTAGTATTATATTTTACTTTAGTTATTAAACTGTTCTTATCTCAACCCACGAGTTTTACTTTTTTTTTTTTCCTTTGCTTTCCTCCTCCTCACCCCACTGGGAGGGGGAGGGGGAAGCGGCTGCGTGGTGCTGAGTTGCTGACTGGGGTTAAACCACGACAGCCTTTTTGGCGCCCAACGTGGGGCACGAAGGGTTGAGATAACGACAGATCTGATCAGAGTGTGTTAAAACAAACTTGTTATAAGTATTCATTGTATTGGTTTGATAGTTACTGGTTACAATGTGGGTTCGTTTGCTCTCAAAGTTGGTGTTGTGGTTCTTGAAATTGCGTTATGTAATGCCCTACTTGCAGTATATGCTCCCTGTTGTGCTGTTTATCATCTGCGGGAACCGGGCTAGAGCTATCACGTTGTTGTTGCTTGTAACACTGGTTTATGATATGATAGAAGTGCAAGCCGTGAAACTAATCGGGTGTTTGTACTCGGCATTGTTGTCACCTCTGTACTTCGGGAGCTGCCTATGGGAGACTATTAATAATTGTACCTTTTACCTTTTCTCCTCTGGGAACCAATCTGTGGAGGAGAGATCTCCGTACTTCGGGTGCTATCTCCTAGAGAATATTAATAACTGCACTTTCTACCTTTTCTCCTCAGGGAGCCAACCTATTGGGGAGACATCTTCCCACATCTTCCTTTTCTTTGCCAGGTTAATTGCAATAGCATTGAAGGAGTTTGTAAATTTTGAATATCCTTGGGATGTTGAACTTAGTATGGTCGTACTGCTAGGAATCAGCCTGTTCCTGAATGTGATTCAGATCTTGCCTAGGGTTAAACAACTATTTAAAAATACCACCCAGAGATCAGCTCCCATGACTGCAGCTACTCAAACCCCAGCAACAGGCACTACGGCTACTCAAACTCTGGCGACAGCTACTGCAGCTACTCTAATCCCTATGACAAGCACTGTGGCTACTCAAACCCCAGCAACAGGCACTGTGGCTACTCAAACTCTGGCGACAGCTACTGCAGCTACTCTAATCCCTATGACAAGCACTGTGGCTATTCAAACCCCAGCAACAGGCACTGTGGCAACTCAAACCTTGGCGATGGATGATGCAGCTGAACTAGAGGATCAACCGGTGCCAATATCAATCGCCCCTATACAGAAGAGGAAATATACAAAAAAATCAGCTCGCTTAGCGAAGGATGAAGGTGAAGCAGGGCCATCACGAGAACAGGAGGAAGAGGCAGAACCGGAGATAATCACCCGGTCACTATCCCCGAGTGAGCTGCGAGATATGCGAAAAGACTTCAGCCGTCATCCAGGCGAGCACATTATCACCTGGCTGCTTCGATGCTGGGATAATGGGGCAAGTAGCTTGGAATTAGAGGGTAAGGAAGCCAAGCAATTGGGATCCCTTTCTAGGGAAGGGGGCATTGACAAGGCGATTGGGAAAAAGCCACAAGCCCTCAGCCTCTGGAGGCGACTTCTATCGGGCGTGAGGGAAAGGTATCCCTTCAAGGAAGATGTTGTATGTCAGCCAGGCAAGTGGACCACCATGGAGAAAGGTATCCAGTACCTGAGGGAATTAGCCGTGCGGGAGATGGTTTATTATGACCCAGACGATGGGCAGTTACCCACAGATCCAGATGAAGTCCAATGTTCACGACCCATGTGGCGGAAGTTTGTACGAAGTACACCATCATCGTATGCCAGTGCATTGGCAGTAGTGGACTGGAAAGATGAGGAGGGACCAACAGTAGATGAATTGGCTCGCCGACTTCGGCAATACGAAGAAAGTCTCTCTTCCTCCCTCGTCGCGGCTGTGGAGAAACTGCCAGACACGCTAGCCGAGAAATGGTCCCAAGAGTTCCAGCGATTTGAGGATAAGTTCTGCCTTCCACCTGTACGGACCAATACCTCAGCTATTAGGAGAAGGTATTCTTCTGGGCAAGAGAGAAGAGAGAGAAGGTATATACCACGGGGTACCCTGTGGTTTTACCTGCTTGACCACGGAGAGGATATGAGAAAGTGGGATGGAAAACCTACCTCAGTCCTAGATGCACGGGTACGGGAATTGCGAGGAAAAACAACTACAAATGAGGGTTTTTCCAGGAAAATGGTTGCTTCAGCCTCCAGTGAGCACTGTGAGCGGTGTGGCCGACAAAGTGGAAGGGCTGATCTTACTCCTGATTCTATGAAAAGGAATTCTAATCCATTTTTACAAGTGAGTGGAGAATCCTATGACCAGGACTAGAGGGGCCCTGCCTCCAGCCAGGCGGAGGAGAGGGACAACCAGGTTTACTGGACTGTGTGGATTCGATGGCCTGGCACATCAGATCCACAGGAGTATAAAGCTCTAGTAGACACCGGTGCACAGTGTACTTTAATGCCATCAAGCTATAAAGGGGTAGAAGCTATTTGTATTTCTGGGGTGACAGGGGGATCTCAACAGTTAACTGTATTGGAGGCTGAAATAAGCCTAACTGGGAATGAGTGGCAAAAACACCCCATTGTGACTGGTCCGGAGGCTCCATGCATTCTTGGCATAGACTATCTCAGGAGGGGGTATTTCAAGGACCCGAAAGGGTACCGGTGGGCCTTTGGTATAGCTGCCTTGGAGACAGAGGGAATTGAACAGTTGTCCACCTTGCCCGGACTCTCTGAGGACCCTTCGGTTGTGGGGTTGCTGAGGGTCGAAGAACAACAGGTGCCGATTGCTACCACAAGGGTCCACCGGCGGCAATATCGCACCAACCGAGACTCCCTGATTCCCATCCATACGCTGATTCGTCAACTGGAGAGCCAAGGAGTGATCAGCAGGACTCGCTCACCCTTTAACAGCCCCATTTGGCCAGTGCGAAAGTCTAATGGAGAATGGAGACTAACAGTGGACTATCGTGGCCTGAATGAAGTCACACCACCGCTGAGTGCTGCTGTGCCAGACATGCTAGAACTTCAATATGAACTGGAGTCAAAAGCAGCCAAGTGGTACGCCACAATTGATATTGCCAATGCATTTTTCTCAATCCCTTTGGCAGCAGAGTGCCGGCCACAGTTTGCTTTCACTTGGAGGGGCGTCCAGTACACCTGGAATCGACTGCCCCAGGGGTGGAAACACAGCCCCACCATTTGCCATGGACTAATCCAAAATGCACTGGAAAAAGGTGGAGCTCCAGAACACCTGCAGTACATTGATGACATCATTGTATGGGGCAACACAGCAGAAGAAGTTTTTGAGAAAGGGGAGAAAATAATTCAAATTCTTCTGAAAGCCGGTTTTGCCATAAAACAGAGTAAGGTGAAGGGACCTGCACAGGAGATTCAATTTTTAGGAATAAAATGGCAAGATGGACGTCGTCACATCCCAATGGATGTGATCAACAAAATAGCAGCTATGTCTCCACCAACTAGTAAACAGGAAACGCAAGCTTTCTTAGGTGTTGTAGGTTTTTGGAGAATGCATATTCCAAATTATAGTATGATTGTAAGCCCTCTCTATCAAGTGACCCGGAAGAAGAACGATTTTAAATGGGGCCCTGAACAACAACAAGCCTTTGAACAGATTAAACGGGAGATAGTTCATGCAGTAGCCCTTGGGCCGGTCCGGGCAGGACCAGATGTTAAAAATGTGCTCTACACCGCAGCCGGGGAGAATGGCCCTACCTGGAGTCTCTGGCAGAAAGCACCTGGGGAGACCCGAGGTCGACCTCTAGGGTTTTGGAGTCGGGGATATCGAGGATCTGAGGCCCGCTATACTCCAACTGAAAAGGAGATATTAGCAGCATATGAAGGAGTTCGAGCTGCTTCAGAAGTGGTTGGTACTGAAACACAGCTCCTATTAGCACCCCGACTGCCAGTGCTAGGCTGGATGTTCAAAGGGAAGGTCCCTTGTACACATCATGCAACTGATGCTACGTGGAGTAAGTGGATTGCACTGATCACACAACGAAGTCGAGTAGGAAACCCCAGTCGCCCAGGAATTCTGGAAGTGATCACAGACTGGCCAGAAGGCAAAGATTTTGGAATATCACCAGAGGAGGAGGTAACGCGTGCTGAAGAGGCCCCACTGTATAATAAACTGCCAGAAAATGAGAGGCAATATGCCCTGTTCACTGATGGGTCCTGTCGCATTGTAGGAAAGCATCGGAGGTGGAAGGCGGCTGTATGGAGTCCTATAGGACAAGTTGCAGAAACTGCAGAAGGAAAAGGTGAATCAAGTCAGTTTGCAGAGGTGAAAGCCATCCAGCTGGCTTTAGACATTGCTGAACGAGAAAAATGGCCAATACTTTATCTCTATACTGACTCATGGATGGTGGCAAATGCTCTGTGGGGGTGGTTGCAGCAATGGAAGCGGAGTAATTGGCAACGCAGAGGTAAACCCATCTGGGCTGCTGCATTGTGGCAAGATATTGCTGCCCGGCTAGAGAATCTGGTTGTGAAAGTACGTCACGTAGATGCTCATGTACCTAAGAGCCGGGCCACTGAGGAACATCAAAACAATCAACAGGTAGACAAGGCTGCTAGGATTGAAATAGCTCAGGTAGATCTGGATTGGCAGCATAAGGGTGAATTATTTATGGCTCGGTGGGCCCACGACACCTCAGGCCATCAGGGAAGAGATGCAACATATAGATGGGCTCGCGATCGAGGGGTGGACCTGACCATGGACACTATTGCACAGGTCATCCATGAATGTGAAACATGCGCTGCAATTAAGCAAGCCAAGCGGTTAAAGCCTCTTTGGTATGGAGGACGATGGCTGAAATACAAATATGGAGAGGCCTGGCAGATTGACTATATCACACTCCCACAAACCCGTCAAGGCAAGCGTTATGTGCTTACGATGGTGGAAGCAACAACTGGCTGGCTGGAAACATATCCCGTGCCCCATGCCACCGCCCGGAACACTATCCTGGGCCTCGAGAAGCAAATCTTATGGCGACACGGTACCCCAGAAAGAATTGAGTCAGACAACGGGACTCATTTCCGAAACAGTCTCATAGACACCTGGGCCAAAGAGCACGGCATTGAGTGGGTGTATCACATCCCCTATCATGCACCAGCCTCTGGGAAAATTGAGCGATACAATGGACTGTTAAAGACTACATTGAGAGCAATGGGTGGTGGAACTTTCAAACATTGGGATACACATCTAGCAAAGGCCACCTGGTTAGTCAACACTAGAGGATCTGCCAATCGAGCTGGCCCTGCCCAATCAGAACTTTTACGTACTGTAGAAGGGGATAAAGTCCCTGTAGTGCACATAAAAAATATGCTAGGAAAAACAGTTTGGGTTACTCCTGCCTCAGGCAAAGGCAAACCCATTCGTGGGATTGCTTTTGCTCAAGGGCCTGGGTGCACTTGGTGGGTGATGCGGAAGGATGGGGAAGTCCGATGTGTGCCTCAAGGGGATTTGATTTTAGGTGAGAACAGCCAATAGATTAAATTGTATGCTATTGATTGCTATATAATCCTGTCACTGTATGTCATCATTATTATAATTATTATGTGCTATATTAATGGTATTATAGTAAGAATTACTTAGATTAATGAAGAATGAACTTTGACAAAACTGAGTGAAGTGCAGTAGTGATGGAACCAGGACTGACTTCAGCATGCAACAATCCGACACCACACACCATCCTCCTGCTGCGCCCAACATCACCTGCCTGCCGCATCACACCGAAGCCCAATCCTGTTCTACCGACTGAGCGGACTTTGCATCATCCCTCCTGCCCAGACAGACTGTTACGATAGATGGAGCTCAAAGTCATGGACTGAATGAACTCAACACACATTTGATAGAGATGGCCCATAGATTGCGGGAATGATATCTATACGTATATATTAAAAGACAGGAAAGGTGATGGTGATTAATTGGAAATGTATTGGAAAGTGTGGGATCTGGGCATAACGTAAATGGTATAGAATAAGGGGTGGATATTGTCCTGGTTTCGGCTGGGACAGAGTTAACTTTCTTTTTAGTAGCTGGTACAGTGCTGTGTTTTGGATTTAGTGTGAGAATAGTGTTGATAACACTCTGATGTTTTAGTTGTTGCTAAGTAGCGCTTATCTTAAGCCAAGGACTTTTCAGTTTCCCATGCTCTGCCAGCAAGCAGGTGTGCAAGGAGCTGGGAGGGAGCAGAGCCGGGGCAGCTGACTTGAACTAGCCAAAGGGGTATTCCATACCATGGAACGTCATGCCCAGTATATAAACAGGGGGGAGCTGCCCGGAAGGCGCGGATCGCGGTTCGGGAACTAACTGAGCATCGGTCAGCGGGTGGTGAGCAATTGCATTGTGCATCACTGGTTTTTTTCCTTCCCCCCCCCCTTCTTTTGTTGCATTCCTTTTCATTACTATTATTATTATATTTCATTATTACTATTGTTAGTATTATATTTTACTTTAGTTATTAAACTGTTCTTATCTCAACCCACGAGTTTTACTTTTTTTTTTTCCTTTGCTTTCCTCCTCCTCACCCCACTGGGAGGGGGAGGGGAAGCGGCTGCGTGGTGCTGAGTTGCTGACTGGGGTTAAACCACGACACAGACACATCATGAGTGGACCATAAGCCTGAGTTAATACTCACGCTCTAGGATTCACCTTGCAGGCTGACGCATAAAAAAAATTTCCATAAAAACCAAGTTCACAACAAAGCACCACTACAAGACAGACATTTTAAAGTAACTACTGACTACTCTGCCAACATCACAATAAATCTTTTGAAACATTTACTTTATCAACCTAATTAGTAATCTGTATCATCATGAAAATGAAAAGAATATAAACCATTATACATATTACATACAGAAAACACATACATATAGATCTACTTTCAAATGTCATACAAAATACCTGCCACAATTAAGTCATTCACAGTGAGAAGCTGATATATACACACATACATGCACGCATCAAGCTAATTATTTTGTGCTTTTTTTTTTAAACTAAGATAATGGGTACACTGCTGCTAGTGGGCAAATCCTGATCACAGATTATATCACACTTCCTACCAATTTTGATGAAAACTACAGGTGGACACAGATTACAGTGGGAACATATAATTGAAATTCATCTCCATTTTGCCTCAGATGGAAGACACGCTGCTTGAGCCCTGAAACATATTCAATTTCATTCAAATTGTATGCAGATTTTCAGGCAAAACTGAATTTAAAAAAAAAGTTTCAGGGAGTCCTGGAAGAGTTCAGAGTGCTGCAAATGCTTTATAACTATATTTTCAGCATCTGTGTACTCTTCTACCTCCATGAAGGCTCCTTGCCAAGGAGGGCAAGGAGAGATACAAATCCCACAGAGGTCTATCCTTTTGATAGGAGTTTGACATCTTCCACTGACATGTTCAGTCACTTTAGGTCCTTGTGGATTCACTGGGGCATTAGCTGTTCAGTATGGTTCCTTCCAACACATTCCCATCAAAAAATAGACAACCCATCTGTCTTTCACCTTTCAAAATCATCTTGTGACTCAAAGTTGCAGCTTGGGTGTTTTGTTCCCCCCCCCCCCCCCCCCCCCGTTTTGGTGTTTTGCAAGTGAGAAGACTGAAAGCTGCCAGTTATACAGAAGATTTAGGGAAAAAAGCAAACAAACAACACAACAGGATTCCCCCCCCCCCCCCCCCATTTGGATACAATCCAGAAGTCTACTACATCTTACAATAAAAACTTACAGCGAACTCCACTTCAATAATTGTCTGAATTTTCATAAAGAATAAAAATACTGAACAAGAAGTTTGAAGCAGTATTTGTAGCAAATAGTAGCTAACATGGCCTTCCTCTTCCTGCTATTCATTGATGCAATCCCATTTTAAATTAATTCAATAAAGAGCCTGCCCCATCATGTAAACTAATCATTAATCTAATTACATGACAGAAATTGATACTCTGTTGCTTATGCTATTACCTCCAAACACCAGACACATTAGAAAACAGGAATCCCCTGTAACAGTTGTATGCACATAGAATACAGCAGCCCTGAATACTAGGGCCCTGACTTTCAGTGTCATGATACCAAAGTCATAGAGCAGGAATGAGGAAATTAAGGATGCTGACAAGTAGGTGACCACCTGGTATTAGCCCTCATTCCCACCCAATGCTTTCCTTGGTATCTAATTTCTGGTTTGATCCTCGATAGCAGGTTTTAGCGCAAAATTAAATCGAAGTACAAAAAAAAATACTTAGAGGATTTTTTTTTAAAACAAATATTAAGCAGAGAAATAAAGGATTAACAGAAGAAAACCAAAATTTAGAAATCAAGCTCATTCTAAGAATGGATCCTGAATTAAAGTTCAGAGTTTGAATATACCTTATTAATAAGGCTCAAGCATTTATTTGTTACTGCATTTTATTTTGATGTATACACAGAGGGAGAGAGTACTAAACATGCTACCTTTAAGAAACAATAGGTAATAGAGAAGTATTTATCATTATTTGAGAAGACAGTGACAAACCTGCTTTCTATTACTGTTGTTTCAGAACAGAGAATTTCCCTTTTGCTATTTATTTTCTCTTAATTAATACAAGAGTACAAAAGGTAAGCCCTGGTTTGTTCCTCTTCATTTAAGCAACAATCATTAATTAAAGCTGAAATGCTCCTCCACTTAGTTTCCCCATACAATTCCTCATGAGAGGAAAAAAGTGGGAAGAGCAAAAAGTGTAATGAAAACCACACCTGCACCCAATTCTACCACACCAAGTTCAGACTACAGAAAAGCTATGCAAGGCAGAGGGGCTACAAGAACTAAACTTGTAGAATTCTTCCACCGAAAAATGAAAGTGGAATCTATCTCAATTCTGGAAGGAAAAAGAAAAAAAGAAAAAAAAAGGGGGGGGGGGGAAGTCAGGCCATATCCTAATCTCACTTTTCACAAGGAACACTCCACCTCTAACCAGGATTTCAATCCATGCTGGATGAAGGGCTGCGGCAACAGCAGGCCAGGCCAACTGACACAAGTACTGCAGGCACTGAACTCTCGATCAGAGAAAAATCTCAAGGAAAGCATTCCTCAGGAGCTGGCAGAAGATTACAGGACAATTCCAAAGAACAAAAATCCATTTTCTTTAACTGGAACTTGGATTGCAAAATATGATTTGGCCACAGATATGGCAAAATGTTATACAGTACTCTATCCAGGTGACAGGACATGCAGCCATCCAACTCTTCTGGTGTGGTATCTTGAGCCATTTCTCACCTTTAAGAATAACTAGCACTACAATAAATACACAGTCACTATATGAGGAAAGGAGAAAGTGTTATAAAATGTTAGTTCCTGATGACATTGAGACCCTTCAGTCGCCTGAAATAGGTATTGGCAAGGCACACCTCAAACAGTAAAAAGTTGTTCCACGTACCCACAGATGAATTACTGACACTGGGAAATCTTCTGTACAAGAATCAGTGTGGATCTACCCTCTCTTGAAAGCATAAGCAGTCAGAAAACACACTAAACTGACCATCTCTTCCTCTCTGATAACATGTAATTAAGTTATCTATTCACCACTTAAACCCTCTCCCTCCTCTTCATATTAGTCAAGGATGATTATGCTAAATCCAGACGTAGTTAACATATTGTGCACTCAAGTGAGCAATGTCCTTACAGGCACACGACTTGCCTTCTGGCTATCCACCTTCAAAATCTCAGCCGCATTGCCCTGAAGACCCTGTTTGTTATCCTCTTCTGTTCTTGCAAGCTGGTCAAGATTAAGGCATTTTGTATGGTGATTAACTGAACAACACACAGAATTATACACTGTCCTGTGGGCCATGGTAACCACACACGCCTCAGCTGATGTACACATCTGGCTAGAATTTCTTCCTTTCTATAGAATACAGGAGTGCTGATGACAAAATCAGATCAGAGTATGTTACCCAAACAAAGCTTCCTTCAGTATTGCCAGCAACCACTATTACTTTGGTACTCTAACAGACCCTCCTGGGGATCTCCTGGACTTCTGAAGTCTTACTGACATATCAGAAAGTCAATGACTGCCTGCGACACTCTTTCCTAGCAAAGCCTATGTCCCTCTCTGCTCTTCAGGAAGGTTTGTGTAGAATTCCCAAACGAATGCTCAAGTGATACAACAACCTGTCACACAAATACAGCTGAAAAAAGAAACCATATTCTGACAAACTCAAAAGCACACTACATTCAGTATAATCTTATCTACTCACAAGAAGTTAAGGGCGGGGTGGGGAGAGTATGATGTAATTCACTGTAACTCTTTTCCCTACTGGTCTCCCCAGTTCTTCCAGACCTGGAAGTCTGGCAGAAGCTCCATTTGTAGTTCTCCTCGGTACAGTTAACAGACTTCCAAGTTCATCAAATTGACACCATTTCTTGTATGTGTTCTTCCCCTTGCCTTAAGGTTCTTTTAAAGATTATTTTAAGCCTTTGGACTGGTGCAGTTTTAAAACAAGACAATTACCCATAGTTTTGCAGAATTTTCTGGAGTGGTGTTTTTTGTTTGTTTTGGGCTGGGTAGTTTTTTTGTTTGTTTGATTGTTTTTTTAAGATGAAGAAGCTGCATTGGGAAGAGGTAATTAAAATAGAAACTCTTGGCAAGTTACTGCAGTCCCGCATCACAAAGTAATGCATCTGGAGTCATGGAAGCCTCCGACAGAAAGCCTTCGCACATTCTGATGCTGCACACAGACAGCTCCTCCCCTGGAAAGTCTTTTCTAAGATGACACATTTTCATCTGTACCGGCTTTAGGATTAGCCTCTAGGAACTCATTAGAAAATGAGTCCAGGTTTTCAATGGACTAAGGTTTTTTGCCATAAAGGTAGATGTGATTGAAGGTATTCTTTTAATAGCAGCTTCCCTGTATTTTTCCAGGAAAAGAATGCCAACCTAAGATATCTTGAGCTAAGGTCAACCTTTGTTTTGTAGGTTTGATTTATGACATTTCTACAGCCATTACTGGCATTTCTTCAAGGTGCCAAAAAGCCCTTGATTCCCATATATATTTAGCCTTTTTTCTATTTGCTTTTACTATTAAAGCATAAAGGCTGGATTGAACTGTTCATCCCACTTGTAAACCAAGAAGAACAAACTCCCATAAAGCTCAGAAGCTTACCATCATTTGTCTTGCAGACTCACACATCCTTTCAAGTCAAATTACTGCTCTGAAATGTGACAGTGTGATTTACACCAGGTCACTAAGGGCATTGTCCAAATGATAATTACTTAGTTCCAAAAACTGCATTTTAAAACCAGGTTTTATTGTTTTACCTGCAAGTTACCAGCATATATTATTTCCATATTGCAAACACTAGTGTGATTTTTCACTGCAAATCCATGATTTAGCTCAGATTCACCTAAAACTAAATCATGACTTGTAACAAAACAGAAAATTGCAAGGAGCTCTTTAAGTGCCTCCCCACTTCTAACAGCAGTACTGAATGAACTTGGACAGGATAGGGGGGAGACGGGAAAGGAAAAAAAACAAACCAAAACATTTAACCTCAGTGAAGCTAGAAGATAAGGTTTTAGAAAAATTTCAGGTTTTGAAGATTAGGACTCCCTTACCTGGGCACCCGGTAACAAATCCAAAAAACATCTGTGTTGACATTAACATTTTAACTTCCGCGTCTTGTGATTCCTATGATGTGAAACACTGGTTGTACAGAACAAACCACATACCTCAGCTGAATTAATAAAACAAAACTCAAGAACACAAATTGTTTCACTTGTATGTCATTATATTGTGGAGGAGTGATAAAAAAACCTTTACAAATATAAATTTCAAAGTAGTACACCCTACTCCCATAAACAAATATCCTACTATATAGTATAAGGAACCTTTAAAAATGGTGCTTGTATGGACCATCTGAATAGAAATTGATGGAACAGTCAAAGGAGCAGAAAACATCCAATATAAAAATATGTATTTTCTTTTCCTCTCACTCCATTTTAATGTTCTTATTTGTTACAGGCTGGTGGGGTTTTGGTTTGGACTTCTTTCTAATCAACTAAAATCAATAAAGAACACAACAGTCAAGTAGAAATACTATTAAGCAAGTTAAAGTTTGTTTGCAGGTAGAGTCAAAAACTCTGGGTCTATAATAAATTCTAGTTTTCCAAAACTTTGCACTTTCCATTTAATTTTGTGTTGATTTATGAGTCAGTCTCCTGCGTGCTAACTGTATATAAAAGAAACATTAACTCAGTGGAGGCAATAGTTTGGTTTTTTAATAATAAAAATGCATACTGTTTATACCATTATTGCTTAGGAAATTAGATAACATCCCTTCTAATACCCTGTGCACAGGACACTGTAGCAAACCACTTAACGTGCAATAATAGAGTATTGACTAGGCACAGTGATATGCCAGACAGGGCTCCCACCAGATTAGACAAGTTCCATGCTGTTAGACCCTCTGTAGTAATACCTTTGTTCCACCTTAACAAAAAACTTTTGAAAAGAGGTTACCTCCAAGGCATAAAAAGATCAAATTTGAAGGAAATATTTTGTGTTTATTTCATAATAAACTGTGTTCATAATAATCAGTGTTCATTTCATATACAAAAAATAATACTTTTTTTTCTTTTGTCAGTAATGGCTCTATGAATGGGGTATTCTGGAGTGCTGTATACACGCCACAAGAAGGCAATACAGTATTTCCCTCAAAAGGCACCCAGAAATACATTGTTGTCATCGGCAGAAAGCATTGCACAAACCCTATGTTTTTAAAGTCGTCTTCAGTTAGTCCTGAACAGATGTGACCAGGCATACTTCACACAAGCAGAAGAGGCTCTGTTTGGCTAACTTGCTCCTGCAGGCACAAAGCACTGTGATCCATGCTCAATCCACCGGACAACATACTCTTAACTTCCTTAAACAGATCTTGGCTGTTTCCCAGCTTCTCGGCACACTTACTGCACTTCCAACATAATACTGGCAACATTTGGCTGTTCCAAGTAGGCAAAATAAGCAGCTGCCCTGGGGCAAAGACCATCAGGAATACGACCCAAAGTCCTGCTGCGTCCTGAACCAGCACCCTAGAAGACAAATTCTTATCAGCGCTTCCACTTCATGCTTACAGCACGAAGCAGGGACCGTGGTGACACCTCCACTCCTCCCATTCTCCTGTAGCAGTAAGATGGGCAAGGCTGACCTTTTAGGCTTCCCTCATCTTCCCAGAACAAACATAACTGTGTCCCATCTCCTCTTTATGTGGAAGAACACAACGCAGTTACTGATAAGCTGTGATTCAGCTTTGGGTTGACTTTTCTTGGATAAACGTATCTGGATGCAAATACCCACCAAGCACATAAATTGCAAAAAAATAATTCCCCCAAATTTTTATATGCAGTACATTCCACTCCGCCTGTAAAGTACTGCTTCATTAAAAGAAAGCACATCTTTTTATAGACAGCTGTACATACTAGCAAGAAAAAAAAATATCTCCACGCAAAGCAAAGACATCTGCTCCTTTCAGAGGGAGTTTACGTTTGCTTTAAGAGGACAGAGACAATTTGTAATTTAGTCAAAGTTTGGTGGGTTGGGCATTTTTTTCTTTATTAGTTTGTTTTTTAAAGAAGAGTTAGAGGTAGTTTTATGTACTACATTCGCCCTTGGGTCTTCCTGACAGCAGTCCCTCGTTTTCAAAATCACTGTTTTTTGTTTTTTCTAAATATTTCTATCTCCCATGCCACCACATGAAAGATACATAAAAAAACCCACAGAGGGCTCACTGACATAAAGGAGAAATAGCAACACTGCCTATGCACTGAATGCTGTCAAACTCAAAAAGCAAAAAAAGTAAGAAGAAAAATGTTTTCCAGATGCAATGAACTTGAAGAAAAGATTAAGGAAGTGCACTGCTCATAAATGTGGAAGTAGAACTGTTCAGACATGGAGACAGAAGAGGAAAAGCAGCAATAAACAAAGGAGAAATAATATTCTGGGCAATTTCATCCCTTTTGGAGGGGTGGGTAACTGGAGAAAAACCAAAATATTTATCTCAAAAATTAAAATATACAGACTATTTCTCCCACAATGCACAAGGTGCTTAAATATTTTGCAACATGGGAAATGCAGTTAGCAGAAGGGAGACGTGAAAAAACCAAATGTCAGCTCTCATGAGACTTCAAAATATTTCTATTTTCAGTAGTAGCATTTGGAGGCAAGAGAGTGGAAGCTTTTTCTTTCTTTTTTTTTTTTTTTTTAAAGGAATATGTGAAACAGATCACTTTACAATAGTTTTTGCTTTTCCAACAAACTGTTTTTACTGAAAATAATTTTTCCAGTCCAAATTTAAAACTTTAGCTCATTGATTTTAAGCAGAGTTTTAGAGATCTTCCTTAAAGATTTCACCTTTTGCCAGGAAAAGAGGCTGATCTGCATGAAGGCAACATTTACCCCCATGTACAAGTTCTGTTCCTCCCAGAAGTCCCACTAAATGGAAAAGTATATATCAATGAATGTAAGTACTTTCCATCATGAGTAAGGATCATAAAATGTAGCCGTGTGCATTACTAAACGCTTACAAAGCAATTTTACTGAAATTTTTTTAACTATTTTGATATCTGTTCTATTTGTAGCTATAAGCTAAAAAAGATTTTTTTATATAGACCAAACATTAGGGTATATGCACCTTAATGATGACATGAAACTCTTCCACTGCAAAAATGTTATGAATCCTCAAGGAAGGGGATTCAAAGGTGCTTTAGGAGAAGAATCCTTATTCCGTTAGTGCTATGACTGCAAGACAACTCTTAAGTTCCAAATATTGTAGCAGACCTTGTTTTCACAACAACCAAAATAATCCACATGAAAAAGACACAGATAAAAATAAAATCACTTGAGAGTATGTGTTTCTGCACTCATACAGCTGCATCACAAACTCTTTTGATATCAAGTTAGCCAAGGGAGAAGAGGATACAGTGAGCACCTGCTTGCTCTAAGGCAGCCCAAGGCCCTTCACTTGGTACAGGCAAACACCCTTGCAGCATTCTTTTCAGATGAATGCAACACAGCTAACAAGCAGGACTTTAAGAAAAAAGTTGGTCTGGCATTTATGGTCATTCGTGGTTTTGGCCTACTAGCGTTTAGAAGACTTCCCTTTCTCCAGTGCTCAACAAACAAATAATATTTTGCCCTGTTAGTTACCTAGAACTACATCAGGAATATTAACCTTGTACAAGAGCTCTGTAATATATTTAGACATAGGAACAAGGCAGCCTTAGTGAGGAAATGATGAACAAATGGTTGAAGGCCATCTCCCCAGGACTCAGTGTAGTATCTAGCTTCTTTCTATTCCCATCTTTAACTTCATCTTCCTGCATAACTTAAAGCAAAACACTTAACCTTTCTTTGTCTCAGCTTCCCCATCTGTAATATAGGAATATTAGTACGCTATCTCTATGCTTTGAGGTGCTGTACAGCTTATCTCATTAGCATCTGTGAAGTGCTTTTCGCTTCCTTACTGTGTATCAGCTGAGAAGAGCAAAAATCGTACTGCAAATATGAAAATATTTTTACTGATGTCTTTGGAGAGTGGCAAGTGGGGCCATGAATGAAAAAATGCATAAATGTAGAATTAACATAGATTAAAATATAAAATTAGCATAGATTGAAATATAAACACCTGCCAAACAGAGAAATACAGTGTACAACAGCTACTCAGCTACCACTATTTAAATTCCACATCTGGGGCACTACTAGCCTACAGAAAACTCAACTCTCTGCAGAAAATAAAAAAAAAAAAACCAACAAAAAAAAAACCCAAGGGCCAGTCAAATTTTGAAAGTGACTAAATTTTTTCAAAAGCCTGTCAGTCAGTCTCCTAGTACCAAAACGATGCATCCCTCTATTGTCTATAAGTAACAAGGGCTCTAATGTGGTAATTCATTTGCTAACACTGCTGTTGTTCCAAGCGAAGACAAGACAAGTGGGACTGTGCAAATTGAACTAATCGACAACACTTGATCAACTCAATTAGCTCAAATCAACCCAAGTGTTTCTCTGTCTACAGTTACAGCTCAACACGGATGCAGTGAGGCTATAACAGCAAATTACATGCAAAGAAATGCAGATTTGCTCTGCCTGCCCTCCAAGCTGGCCAGAGGTTACCTGGTTTGGAAGTTGCACAGCTGTGTGTACTGGGTTTGCATGGCAAGGTTTTGGTAGTGGCAGGGCTACAGGAGTGGCTTCTGTGAGAAGCTGCTAGAAGCTTCCCCGGTATCCGACAGAACCAATGCCAGCCGGCTCCAAGACGGACCTGCCGCTGGCCAAGGCCGAGCCCATCAGCAACAGCGGTAGCGCCTCTGGGATAACAGATTTCAGAAAGGGAAAAGAAGTTACAGGGGAGTAGCAGTTGCAGCCAGAGAGAGCGGAGTGAGAATATGTGAGAGGAACAACTCTGCAGACACCAAGGGCAGGGAAGAAGCAGGGGGAGGAGGTGCTCCAGGCGCCGGAGCAGAGATTCCCCTGCAGCCCGTGGTGATGAAGACCATGGTGAGGCAGGCTGTCCCCCTGCAGCCCATGGAGGCCCATGGTGGAGCAGATCTCCACCTGCAGCCCGTGGAGGACCCCACGCCGGAGCAGGGGGATGCGCTCAAAGGACGCTGTGACCCCGTGGGAAGCCCACGCTGGAGCAGGCTCCTGGCAGGACCTGTGGCCCCGTGGAGAGAGGAGCCCAGGCTGGAGCAGGTTTGCTGGCAGGACTTGTGACCCCGCGGGGGACCCACGCTGGAGCAGTCTGTTCCTGAAGGACTGCACCCCGTGGGAGGGACCCACGCTGCAGCAGTTCATCAAGGACTGTAGCCCATGGGAAGGACTCCTGTTGGAGAAGCTCGTGAAGGACTGTCTCCCGTGGGAGGGACCCCACGCTGGAGCAGGGGAAGAGTGTGAGGAGTCCTCCCCCTGAGGAGGAAGGAGCGGCAGAAATAACGTGTGATAAACTGACCCAAAACCCCCCTTTCCCATCCCCCTGTGCCACTCGGGGGGGAAGGAGGTAGAGAAAATCAGGAGTGAAGTTAAGCCCGGGAAGAAGGGAGGGGTGGGGGGAAGGTGTTTTTAAGATTTGGTTTTATTTCTCATTATCCTGCTCCGTTTTTGACTGGTAATAAATTAAACTAATTTTTCCCCAAGTCGAGTCTGTTTTGCCCATGACGGTAATTGCTGAGTGATCTCCCTGTCCTTATCTCGACCCATGAGCCTGTCGTTTTATTTTCTCTCCCCTGTCCAGCTGAGGAGGGGAGTGATAGAGCGGCTTTGGTGGGCACCTGGCATCCAGCCAGGGTCAACCCACCACACTGTGTTAGCAAAACACTGTGTACTGCTGAGGTGGCCTAGCTAAATTCTTGCCTATGTCAACATGAACTGGGAGTATTTCCAAGGAAGACATTTTGTTCATAATTAAACAAAACAAGCAGGAAAAGCACAATCAATACCAGTATTCTAGGAAAAATTTCTGCATAAAACCAGAGAGTATGCATACCTTATACACTTTTCAACTATTTTAATGCAACAAGATAGGACTGCTTTGTAGGATAAGAGAATCACATCTTAGAGGACACTGTTGAATTAGTCCTGAGATTCCAAGGTGTCTCCATGTGGAGGAAACGAGAGTAAACAAAAGGAAACCTAACCAGCTTGTCCACTTTGCCCTCCTTTCTCTTTGCTGCCGAGAAATCACGCTGGCCACTGAGACGTGGACAGATTACTGCACTGAAGAGTATTGGTGATTTTATTGATGAGTCTCTCAAATCATTACTAAAACAAAGTAAGTTGTTCACTTCTCAGCTAGAGTCAAATGGACTGATGATTATTATCTCAACCTTGGCTGATGATAAATGAGGCTACCTTACCCACTTAGGTCCTTGACCCAAATTCACAGTTAGTCCAGTGACCTAGCCAAAACCTTTGAGAGAACAATGTCTAATGATGCTTCTCTCTACTCAAACTACTCCTTGGCAACTCTAGTTGCAACTGATCTGCCAAAACAGATATTCTTCAATAATCAACACAGCTGCCAAGGCACTTCGTGAAAGTCAATACATCCTCTTGCTCTCCCTTGTCTGTCCTCCATAGTTAATATACAATTCTTTGTAGTTCCACTGAGTGCCTCAAACTTTTCTTCTTTGGATGACAGGAATACAAATGGTGCTATTTCATACAAACTCTAAAAAAAAAAAAAAAAAACAAACCACCACTGGTTTCAGCTAATTGCTTATAACAACCACCCAAATACCTATCTGAAATTATAATTTTATTGCACAAGGCACTGTACAAAAGTAGAGATGGCAAAGATTCATATTTTGAAGACACCCAAATTGCACATAAAGCAGGCAAATTACTATCAGTTTTGAGGAGTGAGGTCAGGGAAACACCAGGATAAGACTCCTGCTGAACATACAAAAGAACTTTACCTACAAAATAAAGTGCTTTCTACATTTAAAGTCTGGGTATGCTGTTGTTTGGGGAGGTGGGGTTGTTGGTTTGGTTCTTCAGGGTTTTTTTCTGGTGTTTTGCTTGTTTGGGTTTTGTTTTTTTTCCTTTGACGAGGAGGGAGGTTTTGTGAGGGTTTGGGTTTCTTAAAGAATATTTCCTTGCACAGCTGTGGCAGACTGACCCCTGCAGGACTATCCACTTGCGTAAAAGCACATTTGTGTTCAGCCTTTAGGGACAGAGAAGTCAATATTCCATATTAGAAGCAAAGATGCTAGCGGGAAGCAAACATCTAACTCACTCTGGTGAGTTGACCATTTGACTTCCAAGAGTCGAGTAATAATGCAGTAACTGAACTGAATTTAAAGCCTGTACTGGTTTTGGCTGCAATAGAGTTAATTTTCTTCATAGTAGCTTGTATGGTGTTGTGTTTTGGATTTGTGATAAAAACAGTATTGACACAGGGATGTTTTAGCTATTGTTGAACAGCTCACTCAGCCTCAAGTGAGCTATAAATAAAATAAAATCCATCAGCCTCTAAAAGAGTATGTCCCTAATTAATAATAATGATCAGATTCCACATTTGCACCATTTGCATTTTTTCTGACTTATTACTGGAGCAGTGCAAAAAATCATCAGCACTAGCGAAAAATTAGACCATATATATCTTCCAGAACCTACATTTTGGCATTGCCTGCGACAGTAGTCATTCATGCTAAATCAGAAACAAAGTTTAACAAAGCAAGTTTGATTAAAGAAAAAACAAACCACCAACCACAAATGCAGTATACTACTTTAGTGTTTATTAATATTCAAGCCACATATTATTATCCTCCACATAGTCACTCAAGCAGAAACAAACAGATATACCTTACAGGGGTGTTAAGAGATTAATTAGTTAATAACTATAAAACAATTTGAAGGTGTAAAGCCATGTTACAGAAATGCTAAGTGCTGTAACATTATATATGTAGAAATGAAGGTGAGCTTGCCAGAAATTCTATGAGACTGACTGCATGCGAAGTAATTACAGGAGCAGTTCAAGTTATTTTCTTGCTTAATATAACAATCCATGTCCCAGCCCATCAAACCATTGTTTCCAAGGAGTGAATATTGAGTGGAACTAACAGCTCACAGTAATGGAACTGTTCTCCAGAGAACACAATACATATCACTACCTCATAAGAAATAAAACTGGAACAAAGCAGACAAACTCAAGATGAGCACAGGAACCAGGCTGATGCCATTCTTCTATCCATGCAAGGACTAGAAGAATTCTAAGAGAAGCTTAACAAAGAACATCCCAAAAGAACAGTTTTAATCCTATGTTTTGTGCCAATGCAGTGCCTATTAACCTCACTTTACCTAGGGAGTACAGTATTAACCGCAGTGCCTCAAAACCTGCCCAGAATGCTTTAGGAAGCTTTATTTATATGCACACATATACACATACACGCACATGTACATACACTAGAAGTCAAGGCCACATTCAGGCCCCAGCTCCCGCAGACTTAACTCAAGGAATGACAGCAATTCCATAGAAATGGGACTGCTCTTGTCAAGAAATGAAACGATCTTCAAAACCACAGAAGTCTAATTCTGAGCTTGGCAGTCTTCAGAGCAGTATACATCTCCAGTTCAAGCCAGTACTACTGCAAATCAGCATTAAGAGAGTTATGGAGTAAGACAGTAAATTTTAAGAAGTAAAAAGTATAATGATGGGGCAAAGTAAAAACGCAAACAAAAAAAAAATATACTGTCAGTGCTACTTTGAATTTCCACATTCCTACATCATTATCCAGCCATTTCAAAGTTAAAGATTCCTGTGGAACTGTCGTCATCTACTTTACATGTCACTACTGTGTAACTGGCCAATGACATGGTACTCTCGAAATCTGCATACTTAATTAGTCACACTGATCAACTACCTTACTTTCAATTAAAAAAAACTGAATTTTTGAAAGACTGAATTTTTAGCCTTTATTAAACTCTAACATACTACAATCCTAACTACACAGCCTCACAAAATGAATTTTCTTTGAAGAACAGTTCTGCAAAGGATATATATCAGGTAGGTAACACATTCTTATATCTTACAGCTGGTAAGAACAGACAGCACTAAGAAAGAACAAAAGGGAAGTGGCAGCAGAAAGACTCTGCAGTACTATTGCCTCTTGAATTCTCCTGCTTACAAAATTAAATCTTAAAGTAACCTAGCTTTACAGACAAAACTCTCACAACAAGTGCAACAGCGGTCCTGCTCCTGCTGCATTACACCATTAAATAGGTACCTTGAATGCAGTGAACAGCACCAGAACTTAAGTGCTGGGTCAACTTAAAAACACTAGCCTCTGGCTCTCCCAATGGAAAATACACATGTTCAGAGACGTACATGTATGTGAGAACAAATGCCTCATGAAATATGGCCAGCATCTCCTACACTAATAGGATAGATGGTAACTGAATACTCTGTAATGAATGAGAGATGCACAAAAGTGATGATATTACAATGCGAATAAATAGAGGAAAGACCAAGAAGAGCTCACCTCCCGGACAGTGCAAGAGATGAGTGACAGCCTCTTGATTTCAACTTGACAGAGGGGCTAGCTGGGATGCAAAGCTTCTTGCTGGGCATGCTCCCTTGACTCAGCTATGCATTCATATTGTCCTCACATTCTAAGATTGCTGCAGTAGATGAGATAACATCTTTTTGTCAAACTACATGCACTGAGATCCAGTGAGATCAGGTCTAGTCTACAACCAGTACCCTGCTGCAGCTGTCTGCATCTTTGTTTGTACTAGCCCTAAATTAAGTGTCCATAGAGATTTCTGTGCACATTGTATCACCATTTCTACAGCTTCACCTGAAACCAAAGCTGATGTAAGTGCCCGCAATAGAGAAATATTCACGCTATATTTTCTTTAGTTTTAACTTTCCTCAGTGCCTTCTCAATTGCTTATCATTTTCCTTGCCATTCAGTTTACAACACTAAATTCAGGGTATTTTCAAACAATCTTTGCAAAGCCTCCTCATATTAACCAGCTTTACCAAGTTCTGCTGCACTAATCTTTTGTCAACTCCATGACCAGTTTGGGAAATGTTCTCTTGAAGCTGAGAAGAGGACAGCTGAGATTCAACCCATGAAAAAGTAATGGGCAGAAGACAATCTCTCAGAGATTACTTTCCATAAAATTGAATTGGCAACATCTGCTCAATCTACTGTAGATAAACAGTGAACTATTTTCCAACTCATTAACTCAGAGGATAAGATATTAAATAAACCCCAGGGGCCTCATGCTTTGTTATCACATTTAAGGCTTGTCCCAAACTCACCAAATTAGTTCTTCTGTGCAAGAGAGAACCTAAGAATGGAGTTGCAGTAACATAGCAAACACATACCCATTTAAATCCTTGGATGACCTAAAAAAAAAGTCCTACTTAATCTGACTGTGTTTCTAATTACTAGTCACTTAGCCTAAATTATTAACCATGTCTTCGGCAGTGATGTATGGTACATGTAAATCTCCAAACAGGACTCTAATAGAATTATCTAATTCTATTAAACCACAAACAACTACCCATTAAATATTTATTAGAAAGCTTGCATTCACTTAAAATAGATTGGAATGTCAGCAAAACACTTTGCTAATCCCTTCTTCATTTCAGCCTTCTATGCTAAGAGTTCAAAATGAGCTAATCAGAATCACACTTATTGATTAAGTACAAATTAGTTGGCTAATCAAAATCAATAAAAATAAAGAGATCTGAAAAGAATTTACGAAGTAGACTACAGATTTCTCTAAAAAATACACTCTGTTTATTTAAACAAGTTTGTTAAATTCAAGATTATTTGATTATACAAAGCTTTTTAGGTTATTCTACCATAGGGTAGGGGTGATAAATGCCAACTAATTAAATTTTCTTTGTAGCATCAATGAGCTGCACTTCTTAAAGAGAGAGAACTGTTTTAAAGCACTTAAGATTTAAGACCATTTTAAGTTCTCAGTACAGTTGTTAGGTTGGATTTTTCTACAGCTTACACAGTCTAACCTGGCATGAGAGCAAAAGCAGTATTTTAAAAAACAAAGGGACAAACATTCCAAGATATTCAAAATCATGCACAACAGCAACCATTTACCTTCCAAAAAAAGAAATGCTGAGGACAAGTAGAAAGAATACAGGAGACACGTAACCAAATGCCATGTTCTCTCTATAGTGGTTGTAGACGAGTTATGCAAAGCCAATCTTTATGCCATTACATTTTGTGGCAGATCCCAACTTTGATCAGCACAGTTTTACATATATTCACATACACATTTGAGTAATTCCAACAAAATCCAGGCTGCTTACCGTTGAAGTGTAACCAGCCCCCTAGTGACATGTGTCCTCTAGAGTCACCCCCTCAGGAAAATACAGATCTACATTAGCTGAAAGAGTAAAATTTAAAAAATCCTCATGCAAGTACTACAATGTCCCTGTGCCAAAACCAGACACACTTATGTGTTCTTCAGCCCAGGAATCATATGAAAGAAAGCCAGGCTCTTCCTCCTCTCTTACTTCCTCGAAGGGAGATATTTTTCAACCCCTCCCATGTCATTTGGAACTTTTATCTGTATGAACCATCTCTTTGGCAAACTCCATACCACATCTGATGCAAATGTTACAAGTGCTGCTACCATCCTGCAGGTGACACTGGACACTACTCAAGATCCATGTGGTTTAAAATGTTGGCCTGAAGATGCACGTTTTGCAAGGGAGGAGGAAGTAGAAATCCTGGAACTTTTCCATGCTTAGATGAACTGTACAGCAATGCTGAAAAACCCTGAGAGGGATAAGGCAAATCAGACAGATAATATGGTGTATTTCTCCTAATCTTATTAGGACTCCAAATTCTCTTTCATTTCTCAAAATGGTGGCTGTCCGCACACAATCAGAATAAAAGTAATTGCTTTTTAAATTACCTGGGTTATTTTATGTTCCCTGTAATGGCATTAAAAATCAGAGTACAATAAAATTATTTAGAAACGTTAACATATAGTAAGACAGACTTTCTACTAACAGGTAACACTAACACATAAATTCATAACTATCATGGACAGAAATGCACCAAAACTGACATCCAAGAGTAAAGGTGAAGCATACAGAAACATAAATATATGTAACCCTTGCAAGAAAACCAGTGACTAGCTGGTCAGACTGTGCCAATTTTAAGAGAAACAGTAACCTTGTAGCGTAAACACAGCAAGAGGTCAAACCTCCATTTTCAAGGCCATTTGTTTAAAACCAAACAATTCACATGATGTACCTTAGATGGGAATGGCCATGTCATTAGGTTACTGTGTTGCATTCTGCTTTGGTTTACAGGGCTATGCAGAGCCAACACGCCAGCTTTCCCTGGAGGATGTGTTTGGTTATACACGTGTATTGGAATACACAAGTATTCCTATTTCTTTTCCATCTCTGTCAATTCGTGGATCAAGAAACACTGCCTTACTTTTATTGAGTTGGTTGGGCTTTTTTTTGTGGGTTCCCCCCACCCAGGCCACTACTCAGCTTTGGCCTACATCCTTTGCAGGGACTGCAACAGAAATAATGTCAGGCTGTTGCATGCTGCCTGAAAAAAAATCCCCCTGTTAAACAGTGCAGAAGGAATCTACTGCTGACATTACTCCAGACCAATTAGTAAGAAAGAATAAAACAAAACCTAAAACTTCCTACACTTAACACTCCATAGACAAACGAAAGGTGCTCAGTTATGTTCAAGTCTTGTAACTGAAGGAGTTCAGCTCCTTGCAGAGCCTGACTGCCCAAGCAACTCACTAACGGAGACTGATCTGCGCTGCATCTCTGAAGTGTCCAGTGAAAGTAAAGCAACCTGCTGCTGTATTCTCTTCGGCATTTTGGGGGTTTGAGTCTTTTAGACACCTGCCCAATGTTCTTCCTGTTTTCACATATTTTTCTATGGGTCTCTGTTATCAAGCACAACTCCTTTGGTGGTAAGAAAAGTGGGCCTGATTCTGCACTGTATGCTACTTTTTGTAGTCTTGTAGACAGGGCACAACGTGAGATAAAACTCTATCAGCTCATAAATAGTAGCAATTTACAACCACTTTGCACAGGTGTAATTGACTGCAGAGAGCGCAAGATGGGGAGAAGCAGCCCTGATGAGATTTTACAAGTGAGCAAGGCAAGCAGAAATTGGCCTTAATTTTTGTACAATAGCCAGCACTTCAGCTCTTCACTTGGAAACTTCACAGCTGTGAAACATTTACAGAAAGGGAAAGCAATTACAGAGCACTACCACTGGAGGAGCTTAAATAATTTAAGGTTCACCATGTCTCTGATTAATTTTATTTCATTTTTTCCTCAGGACCAGATGCTGCTCATTTTAATGCCCTTAATTTCCGCATACTGAGCGGGGTTCTCTTTTCATCTAAATGTATATAGACTACATATGCCTCCACGAAAACACAGGGTGATTATTTCCAGAATGGAGGAAATGGGTTCCTTTCCATATCTGAATCCTAGAAAGAGTCCCTTTTTGATCTCCAAGCAAGATTTTCAGAACCCATAAACCAGCCATGCCAGTTTATATGTGGCTGTTGGCACATCTAGAGAGAACTGCAATGTCATTTTAGAAGTTAAACTAATGCATGTAGGGAAACACATTATCAATGTAAACTGACTTGTATACATGTGTAAGTATGAACTCATGTCAACCAGAGCGTAAGTGTTCAGCCTTTTGTTTGTGCAGTATCATGCACTTTATGGTCTCATTTTATTAATAATTACCATTTTAAGAGGTAGAATTGGAAGAGACTTACAATAAACATTCTCTGCCAGGCCCTGATCATTCCTTAGAGTATATCCATTATAGTCTTGTTAATCTGAACACTTCAAAAATTCATCTTTCTGCAAGATTGAGTTTTTCATGAAAAGAAAATTTCAGCATTAAAAAAAATAAACTAATCATACATCTAAAATACACTCATTAAAATCCAAGGTAGCCAAGACTGGTGTATGACTGGCCAAGTCATTTGTGTTTGCGAACACTAGAGTAGCAAGGTAGTAGATTTTCTGTTCCAAACACCTTTCTCTCCTCAGTTCTGCTCCAAGCCTACTCTCTGATGCAGAATTATACTACTAAATCCAAATTTCAGTGCACACAAGAACACACAAACCTGTCAGCTTTAACAAAGATAACCCTGAAAGTCTAAGCTAAATAGGTGGTTTGAGGGGGGGGTTGTTGTTGGGGGTTTTGTTTGTTTGTTTTAAACGCTATTTGTTTCTAGGCCAAGTCCTTACTAGGGAAAGGGGTGTTTTGGGTTGGGGGCGGAACAGGGTTTAGGGTTTGTTTTTGTCTTTTTAAACACACAAATGTTATGTCATTGCTAATTCCAATCAATAGCAATGACAAACGAGGAGCAGGAACGCAGATGATGGGTTCTTACACAACATATTGGTTAACCAGAACACAGGATGGCAACATGATGGTAACCAAAAGGTTGTTCTACTACTCACAGTAACAACTGTACTGTCCAAGCAACAATATTCATGATGAGGATATATAGAGTAATAATTCAAGTAGGCAGTTGTTGGCAAGATGGCTGAGCTCCCATATCCTGCGTTACTCTATTTCTGGTGCCTTTCTCAGCATTGTGTACCTGTCTGCCTTCATCAGCAGTTTCAAGGGTGTCCTACTTGAGCACTCTTAACGGTTTCCTGTATCTGTGGTGTATGCAAAAATACAGCAGCTTCGATAAGCTGATCAGACTCTCTGCTCCTTTTGTATGAAATAGTTGGAGACTGGTCTTTCTGCTAAGGAGGACCGATTTGTTTGAAATAGTCTTCCATTTAATAGTCTGTCACAACAGTTTTGTTTTAGGACCAGTAACACAACTCTCAAATGCCCAAGTATTTTACTGTATTCACTTAGTCTGTGCTATGCAAGCCTTGAAGGAGAAAGACATCTAATTAGACCTTCACAAAGGAAAACACTATCATTTGTAGTAGTTTAACCCCAGCCGGCAACTAAGCAACACGCAGCCGCTTGCTCGCTCACGCCGCGCCACCCCCCACCCCCACCCCCCCCGTGGGATGGGGGAGAGAATCAGAAGAGTAAAAGTGAGAAAACTCATGGGTTGAGATAAAGACAGTTTAACAGGTCAAGCAAAAGCCCAGCACGCAAGCAAAGCCAAACAAGGAATTCATTCAGCACTTCCCACCGGCAGGCAGGTGTTCAGCCATCTCCAGGAAAGCAGGGCTCCATCATGCATAACGGTTACTTGGGAAGACAAAACGCCATCACTCCGAACGTCCCCCCCTTTCTTCTTCTTCCCCCAGCTTTATATGCTGAGCATGACCTCCTATGGTCTGGAATATCCCTTTGGTCAGTTGGGGTCAGCTGTCCCGGCTGTGTCCCCTCCCAACTTCTTGTGCCCCCCCAGCCTCCTCGCTGGTGGGGTGGGGTGAGAAGCAGAAAAGGCCTTGACTCTGTGTAAGCACTGCTCAGCAATAACGAAAACATCCCTGTATTATCAACACTGTTTCCAGCACAACTCCAAAACACAGCCCCATACTAGCTACTATAAAGAAAATTAACTCTGTCCCAGTCAAAATCAGCACATAGTTCCAGATGGTTTTCCTGCTAAACACTTTAGTGTAGTTCAGAGCAGGACCTAGTAGCAATGGCACCATGAGCCACAGACTGCATGCCCTCCTCATGTACAGGGAAAGCCTAATTTGACCAATCTATGGAACACTGCAATTGATCTCACCTCTGACTCTTACTGATTTTTAGTTAACGTCAGAAAAGGAAGAGATCCAGTGTTAACCCCCACCTTCTACTGACTATTTTGTCAAGCCTCTTCTGGGAGATTTTGCATTACGTACTTGTACCAGAGGAAGAGTGGCAAACAAGTCAGAGACAACAACATACATATTGACATTAATTTTCCATTCCTGTTTTCAAACAAGTAAATAAGCACAAACTTACAACAGTACAACCACTTCAGATGCACCAAAAAAAGCTATTTTACTAATCAAATATTACAATAATATCAGAAATACCTGCAGAAAATGCAACACTGCGGGAAAATTTCTTCAATGGAAGCACATCTTTCTAGACACAGCTTTTTCTATCAGCTTTATCATTACTATTGCAGGGCACAATGTAGACATGAACTTTTTATATTTCTCATGTGGCCTAACTATATTCTCCCATCTTCTCCTGCTGTCTCTTATAAACTGAGTAAGACCTTGGAACTACAAAATTCCTGAAATAAAAACCTACCTCTGGAAGAAGGGAGAGGAAAGAAAGCCTGGGCCTTTGTGACAAAACAAATCCCATGGGCTCAGCAGCATGCAAATCTGACAGTGCTAGGTACAAGCTGGAAGGAGTATTACAATAAAGAAACAAGCAAACAAAGAAAACCCATAGAAAAATGGAACAAGGACACACTACTGCATTTTCAAGTTCAATCCCCTGCAATCACACACAATAAGCACAGGCCATAAAACAGAGTCACAAAAAACCCCAAAAACAAAAAAAACCACACCAACCAACAAAACACCACACACACATCTAAGAATGGCAAAAAAACCTACAGCCGGTAGTTCAAATTCTCACTATACCTTATATCATATCCATCTGCTAGTTCTTAGATCTCACCTTTGCATAGCACAGCAAAGGAAGACAGATCATAGAGGCTAGGATCTAAGAAGTAATCAATTTGCCTATGAAATGTCACCTATCCCCTTCAGATTAGTTATTGTTCTAACCCAAATCTTTACTATACTAGCCAAGGTAGTAAAAAAAGCCAGAGGGAATCGTTTTACTTATAACGAAAACAATGGTAAAGACAGATTAAAAACTCTGTAAACTGATCACAAAAATGATTCCCCATGCGTAACTGTATATCACTAGCCAGATTTCAGACATATAACTGCAGCAATAAGAACTCCCACAAAGATCAAGCAGAATAATAAAACATGGAAGGGCATTACGTAATTGCTGGCATGTCAGCAATAAAAGCAAAAAGCATTAGCCACTGACTGCACAAAACTTCTTTCTGAAGTAACAAAGACAGTCAAGGATTTGAGTCTTGGTGAGATATATCAAAAACAACTATTGCCAATTTGAATCACCACTTATCAAATGTAAGTCCTTAATTTGTGAAGTATTCTACAAACTTATGACCTTCAAGAGCAGCCATGCCAACAAAAGCACCATGTTATAGGTATCTACCAAAAATGCTGCTAAAGAAAATGCTATGCAAAGGTCAAACAAACTGAACTTGAAAGACAACTTGCTCATAAAGTACCATTAACATACTATGAGCCTCAGCGTCTCAATGTGATAGATCACACAGACTTAAATGTCCATATAGACTCGTAATTTACAGACTTTAAACTCTGGATTTAAGTGATCCTAATCCAAGTAAACCTGGAAGATGGCTACACATGATCTAAAAGCAGAAGTCTTGATTGCTCAAGCAAAATATCCAGCCCCATAACCCTCAGGGCCACACATTATCTGACTACCAACAAGGCACAAAGACTGTGACCGTAACCCCTAGGAATCATTTGGAAGGATTTCCATAATAAAAGGTACAGTTCTCAAATGTCAAAATCTGGACTACTGCCCATTTCATTTACAGAAGAGAGTTCGAAAAGGTATAATGTTTTTTGAATGCTCTCTTTTTAAAGGGAGCAAGAACCCTAGATGTCCATGCGAGTGATAATAGATAATGCCTTGCACAAAGCTCATAAAGACAAGTGGAAGAGCTCCTAGTGACCCACTGGTCACTGAATCCAACTTGTATTTTTTTTTTTTTTTTACTTCTAGGTTATAGCAAGATTCAGGTTATCAATGGTTAGCTTTAATCCAATTTTAAATGAGTAATGTGAAACGTGCCCATTTCAATTTCTTAGGACATAAAATCACCCAAACATCCTCTATTACCCGGACTGCCCACCCCAGAAACAACGCAATTAACCCTCTGACACATATCAGCCATCTCACTATTTGAGAGTGCTCAGAGGAATTCCATCCTAGTTTTCTTCTTCTAAGGTTTTCTCGCTTCTTTCAGAAACATTAAAGCACTTTCAGATTTAAGATATTTAGTTACCAAGAAAACTCAGTAATAAGATTTATATCACTGTAAATGAACTCTAATTAATAATTTGTGAGTAACTGATAAAGCAAGTATCAGTAGGTTCCAAACCACTAATGTTTAAAAGGCCTCATGAAGCAGTGGTATACTCTTTTATGCAGTGATAAGGCAAAGGGAATAATAATAAAGTATACATAAAGGTATTTAGTTCATTTTATTAACGAGTTTCACATCAGTAATTTCCAACAGCCAAAAAACTAGCACAGGCCCAGCAAAAGGCAATCTTGCTCCAAGCAGAAGCTAGGAGAGGAGACTCATAGGATGATCTCTATGAACTGAAATGTAATCAAACTGAAAACAGCAGTTGATTTGTCCGAATAGAGAAAGGGAAAATGTGCAGTATCTTTAATATATGGATGGTTGGGTAGACTAAATGACTGTCACACAGAAAGCTTATCTGTAAACACTGCAGAAAGCCTTACGATTTTACCACAATAAATGACTGGTTTCAATCAAATGCTGCTAAAGCAAAAGGCATGGCCCACAGGAGTAATTACCAGTCTCTTGACTGAAACAAAGGGCAATTACAACAAGCTGAAGTATGCTCACAATTGTTGAGCACTTGATTATAGAGTGCTGCAGCAATCAGCAAGAAAGGGATGGGGGGGCAGGGGAGGGAGAAGTGCCTACGTGGTCCCCATTTGATATTACTGCATAGTGAGGGATGGGCTGCCATAGAGGCTAACTTAATGCAAAGCTTAAATTTTGACTTTTAAAACACAATACAAGTATTCTAAGTATTTTTAAGGAATTTTAAGTACAGAAGAGGAAAAAAAAAAAATCACAAGGCAGGAGACGAGGGAGGGAACTCAGTGTGGTCTTGTCTACATCTAGTGAATGTGTAAAAAGCTGTAGAATTCCTGCTGCAGAAACTAATACTGCAGTACCACAATGTAGTATAAGCAGCACTCTGCCTACAGTCATTCTCTGCATTATTTTTAGGTTTGTCTTCATGGCACAGAGCTGAAGCAAGGCTGGCAGAACTACGTTATTACACTGAACTACACAGCTCAACTGCAACAGCACTAGAAGTATTTTCATAAAAAGCAGTTCAGGCTACTTTTAAAGCCAAACGAGTTTTGGCATTGCTCCTTTCACATTTCAAATCAGGATCTCAAAAATTTCTATCACCTCATTAAAATCTCCACTGTGGCAAAACTAGTGGAGAAAACATAACTAAGCTGACAGAAAAGAGCTCTTCTCTGGCTTGGTTAGTCTGCAATGCAGTACAGCTACCTGGGGAAAGAGAGTTCTATTAGCATGTGCAGTACTCGCAGCACAGGGCTTTGCTGGAGCACCTATGGTGGTAGAGGTTCCAGAGCACAGGAGAGCACTTCAAGTGCCCACACACACAGTACCTACAGCTCTCTTAAATTCTAATTCCATCAACTAGCTTATACTACATTAGCTACCCTTGGCAGAATTCATCGTCAGACTTACCATTTTCTTCAAAGCACCACTCAAACATGCAGACTCACCACACAGAATGGACCCAGCCTCTGTTTCAGTTTCACCATAGTCATTCCTACTTCCTAGAGGCTAGAAGGCTGGCAGAGACCCGCTGGCAGAGACAGAGCAGTTAGTGGAAGGCAGGTCAGAGAGTGGTGGTGGAAATCACAAAATCGTCACGCTGCATGAGACAGAAAATCTACCAACTCCAGTATCCCACCTTTTTGCTGAAGGCCGCCAGGCATGCACAGATAGCACTTAAGAACATGCTTCTCATGGCATGCCCTCTTTGACTCCATCTATCTGCAGTTTTTAGATGCTTCTCCACTCTAGAGAAAGAAAAACTAATGAAAGATGGTGTTTGTTTTTTTTTTCCCTCCAGAGTGCAGGTACACAGGAGCAGAACGGGACAGCTTCCAAAACAAGTGATTTACTGTTGTAGTTCCATTATGTTATAGCTGGCTTTTCTGATCTCAGTGGCACAACTCCAGGACAGGAAGACAAGCATAATGTGGTACATTATGTCCAGAAGTTCAGATGGTTCAGCAGGGTCTGCGCTCGCTGTCGGTGATGCATTGCAATGTGCCATATTGCCACAGTATTATTTCAAAGTTCAGCAAACAGACACTGCCTGTAGGGAAATTGCTGCACTGACATTGGTTTTAGGGACTCAGCAAGAACCTTTGTCTCGTACACAGGCCAACTGTAGCTGCTTCTGCTGAGTACATGCAGACAAGGTAGGCCACGTTTCCTTGGGATACAAGGGTCCTGTTTGCTCCACTGCAAGGCAATGACTTTCACTCTGGTAGAAGTTCCACAGAAACTACAAGTCCTCATCTTACAGACAGCCAAGTGGAAGAATACTTCTCTATCCAATGTATTGCTTAGTGCTCTAAAATAATTTGAGGAATATAGTCTTAAATGCCACATAAGCTAGAGGAAGGAAAAAAAAAAAAAATCTGTGAAATGAGAGACAATTTCACTTCTACTATATCTGCAATATAGCAAGGGAGCTGAAGAATTTCACCACTCCCCATCCTCAAATGGGTTTGCAGGTGCATCTCCTCAGCCACTCCCAGAAGTGCTGATGCACTCTATACAAAATATTGAACAGAGTGCATAAAAACAATACTATCCCCTGGCAATTAGAAGATGTACCTGGGAGGATCAGACTCCAGTCATGGCTCCAGGGCATGCTCAGTAGTTTATGCAAAGTTGAGCAAGGTCAACAGCAGGGACAGAAAGTCACTTTCCCAAATGCACACACTTGGTCCACCCAGGACATTCTCTCACAGATGTGGGTTCTAAAACTCCTAGGGCAGAGGAAATTATTGTAACCCTCTCCTCTCTCGTACAGGGTGTAATACACAGCACTTAATGTATTTTTCCCCTTGGCTTCCTCCAGCTCCTGCTCATTTTATTTCAAATAACTCCTCATGAGCAAGAAATCATTCCACCTCCACTAGAGCAAATGGAGCCACAAGGACTGTAGTCCCCTACCCCATGAGCCACAGGCTTTTAACTGTGAAACTTTGCAAGAAAGAAAAATGGCGGGGGGTGGGGGTGGAATGTGATTTGTTACTTGTGGTTCCTGGCACCAGACATCAAGCTAATTAAACAGCAAGCCTACATGTCCAAATCAGAGTTGGAGACTATTGTATTTAACATTATCAACCTTCACAACCTTTCACATTTAAGTATATTCCCTGTAAATCCTATGGCAGTTTGAATTGTTTTAGTTAGTTAATTCATTTTGGAACAATAACAACAAAAAATAATCAATAAGTGGGAAAAATAAAAAAAGATATATAAGATTTAAAACATAGTAAAAGAGATCTTTAGTTTGATGCCTGTCTTTCCTGAAAGTCACTATGCCCCCATGAAAAGCCATGTTCTATATTCTGCAAGTTACCCGATTAACATATTTTAGTGCTGTTAATTCTCACATTCCATTAGATTTTCAGTGAGACGCGAAAGTACAGTGAGAAAAAACTATTTTTCCATCAATCATTTAGTGCTAATTTCTACAGTATTAAGCATTCCTGTAATTCGCCCCCACCCTTAAACAACAGGCTTTGACTATCCTACCACTTTCATTCCACATCATTCAGCTGGAATTACTATAGATAAAACCTCACAATTATAAACCAGGAAAGAGGTACAGGAGTCAGTTTAAATTGAAAATAATAGCAAACTAAGAAAGTAAAGAGTCAAAAAAAGAATGAAAAAGTCAAGAAAAAAGTAGTTTTGTGATGCTAAATTCAGATTTGTTTATACTTAAGATCACAACAGAGCAATTAAGCAGCGAACAGGTAAAGATGGAATATGGCACAATGCAAGTAGCATCCAAGTTGAAGATAAAAATAGCATTCTTCGTTAAACTGTTTTATTCTCACTGCATGTGCTGCTCAATCTCTTTAGCTCATCATCTTAAAAATCTACCCATGTAATCAATATATGCCAACACATCACAAAACAAAATGAGCTAAAAATAAAAGAGCAAGTTACTCACAGGTGGTTCTCAAGCTGTGGCCTATGTTTTTCTTTTTCTTATTATAGACATGCAAATCAGTCCACATCTTTTCAAAAGACACACAAGACATGCACACACACACAGAGCCAAAAAACCTGAAACGTCAAGTTCTCAGCTCTTAAAAAGCAAACTTAGGCAACAGGACACCTTCTCAGCTTTTTCGCTTCACAAAACGCAGGTACACTGAACAAACTCTGGATATAGTTTCAGACTGCTTATTTTTCTGCACTCAGTCTATATACTGAACCTTTTCAGACTTCCTCATCGTCTATCACCTACCTTTTTTTTTTTTTAATTTCAGTGATGTTCTTGTGCATCAGTATAAAGACATGTAAATTTGCATAAGCATATCATAAATTGGATGCAGCAGGAATACATTCCTTCCTATAACGGGGTATTGTCTGTGTGGCTTGGTCATTAATAAACTCGATTGACTTATCCTTTGTGTATAAATACCCAGAAGTAGGTTATCTGTTCATATTGAATCTGTGACCTTTGTACACAAATGCAGAGGTTTCTGTGCCTGAATTACAAGACCAGGACAGTTATCTTGAAGGCAGTAACAGTCTCTTTCAGGAGTCGAGGAACAAGGGAAACAAAGTCCCGCAGTAGGTTAATATGGGTCGTATTTATTATGTGGGTAGGGCTGACATTTTCCAAGCTGCCTAAGGGATCTGAATGTCGAATTCACATAATGCAAATAACAATTTTAATAGTAATGCAACATCTGCAGGCTCAATCAATCTTGCTTATTCAGGCAAAACTCCCCATGAAAATGAGAAAATATGAACAAGCTTCCATACAAATCTATCTGTTGAATTAACCTCTGAATAACTTTCAGTGATCCAGCTGTTGATTCATTCTGCTCTCTCAACTGCCTTTGAGTACTCTGCCTTTCTTTTGCAGTTTAATGTCTGCCCTACCAACACTTAGCCCAGGCTTACCCTTAACATTCATCTCTTCTTCTGTGGGTACCACACTTTTGTAAGTTCCCCTTATGTTTACTGACATGATCTAGTCTTTCATTTGAACAGCACTGTCCTACAATGTCATCATATCTGCATTAAACAGTAGGTCAGTACTATAATTTGATCAATCGTTGTGAGCTATGAGACAACGAAAGTACACTCTAAAAGGTTTTTGGTTTTTAAGCGTTGGAAAAAAGCAGCAGACAGCAAGAGAAACCAGAAGTTCTCCAGTAATTCAAAAGATAGATGCAGCATAGGCAAGGATGGTGTAAGCCTTCAAATACTGCCCCATCAGCATGCCTGGACGCCGAGATGGATGGGCCACTTACAGAAGAGCAGAGGCTACTTAAGCATCTGAGCATAGGCAGTTTGAGAGTTCTCTGCTGAGTCTGCTAACAATAGTACTATATGGTATGGATCCAGTGTTGGGTCTGAATTAAATGTACTTTTCTTGTGCAGCTGAAGAGCAGTAGGACAGGCAATTTTATCTGGTTTTAATAACACTGACGCCCACCTTTAAAGAACTTGACCAGTACTTCCAATCGCCTGCCTCAAGGCTTTTGAGCTTTTTCTGAACACACACAATTGTGTATGTGTGGCCTTCGTGCCTTAACTTGAAGAGTCACCCAGTTTCACAAAGCACATGAGAGAGAGAGAGAGAGAGAAACAAACCTTTCACAGAGGAGGATGCTCTCAGGCTAGGGAAAGGGATTAGTTGTTACAGACCATAATTAAATGAAAGGGAGAGGGAGGAGGATATGTCTGTGTTTGTTGCCATCAGACAAGACAACATGCACAGGAGTCCAACATCACATACAATTAGTATTGTCACTAGAGCACTAATTAATCACTTCAGACACCTTATCTGTCTCCCACACCTCCCTGCCTCAACAGTGTCATCATTTACATTGTACAATGTTGCTAACTAAAAACAACCTAGAGGTTTAATGGCCCACAGAGCAAGAAGCTTTAAGTGTTAGTGTTGTTTCCCTGCCCTCTGCCTCTTTCACATAACATATAAATAAGGCTATTAAAACACCAGACATTTTGTATGGATTTGGCAGAGGCTTGTCATTCAAAGACACACAAACACACATATTGCCAGTTATAAAAGGGGGCCAGAAGAAAAATGGTTAGTGATGCCTGCACCTACTCCACATCAGAAAGGCCACCTCATGGCATCTGCAGTAAGGTAGACAGATATCCGAGTTGACTTTCCACTGGACTTCTCTTTGCAACTTTTTAAAAACACAAAAGGCATCCATGATTGAAAGTCCAATAGTCAAGAAGCATATCTGTAGTTCTGCTGATAGCAAGGGTGCAGAAACAGGCTAATGCTTCTTCCAGTATTTCTGAATTTAACAGTAAAACAATTTTAATTTTTACCTTGAAAATCACATTCAATTTTTTCCTTTCCAAGCAATTGCAGTGTACTCAGAAAAAACAGAACTGTTAGTTGTGCTAAGTCCAAGAAGGAAAAGAAAAACGTGATAAATAAGAGTGGCTTGAAAAATCCTTAACTGTCTAATAACTCTTCCACCATACACTGGAAAGCCTAGAAATTGTATAAGTCTTGTTGAAGCTGGGGTTCCACTCTACCTATTAAGGAGGCAGAGAAATTAGCCTGCTTTCCTGTGACACACCTCACTCTACTGAACCTTAATCAAAAGAGAGATGTTGCTTCAAAATGTTTCACTTAAAGTGAACTGGCATTCTTCCAGTGGAAGCAGTGTTCAGTGGGAAACTCTGCAACCTAATCTAGCTAGGAGATGGGAATTTTGTATTTTTATGCTCATCTCCATCAAAGATTTGTTTACTCATCTGAACATAACCAATTTCAAAGGTATTGTGAAGAGCTTCCATGGGTGTCTACCTCTAACATAACCAAAACCTTCACACGGACACAAAACTGACTTACATTAACAGACAAAAAAATGAACATGAGGATTACGCTTTCAAGGACTGAAACCAGGAATCCATAGTATTTTAACAACTTTTCAAACATCTATTTAATATAAAGAATTCTGTCTGGGCCCATAACACTATGGACAGAGAGTATTAGCTGCATGGGTAGGTGTTGCTAACACAAGTGAAGACGACAGCAAGGAAAAACTTTGTACATCAAAAAATAAAAAAGTTAACTAAGTAATTAAGCCATAGACACTGTATCAAGTTTGGAGAATCATCTCCAAAAAAAAAAAAAAAATCAGGTGGGACTGTTAAGGTATCATGAATCTAATCTCTCACATTAACATTTATTAAAGAAACACATAATAATGCAAGCGAGGAAGGAAAAGAAAATCTCTACAGCAAGACAAAAATATTCAGATGTATAATCATATGGCTAGACACATAAATTTTAAACCAAATCCTACTGAAATCAGTAGGTTGCCTTAAAGTGTAAGTTGGTATGCTCCATATCACATGAGCAAAAGTTACACAATAGTTATATCAAAGACGAGCAAAACACTGTAGGTTCTCCAGGTCTGGTACATCATTCTCAACACCGTTCTTTTGTTTCTTGACACTGTATCTAGTTGACGCTCTTTTTTTTCAAATTTTTTTTCATCATTTCAAACACAAAGATTATTTTTAGAGTGCTATTTAGCACATGCAGTTGTCAGCTAAAGCTCCTAAATTCTCCGGTGCAAATGGCCTAATAGCCTTGAAACTGCTACAAACACCATTCTGAAGTTCATTGGTATGCAGGAGCAGAATAGATTCAGATAGGCAAGTTTTGTTATAATCAGAACAGAAGAGATGTTTCTTCTTCACGATTAACAAAATAGTACAAGAGATTTGTTGTTTTTCCCATGTGATACAAGTACCTCAAATATTGAAGTGGCCACCAACATGGACAGATAAAAGTGAACAGGAAATTTTTGAAAGGTCAGGTATTCTTTGACACTACTAGGTATTTTAGAAATCGTAACAGACAATCTAATTTCTATCAACAAATACATAGGCCAAACAAAATATATGTCATCTAGCTAAACAGCATCAGTAGTAATATGTTGGCAACAGTCACACAGTACCAAAGGAGTAAGAAGTCCAGAAAAATGAAGATGCAAGAACAAGATCCAGAAGGCGGGGGGACGGGGGGGGTGTGGGTGGAAATCAGTGAGAAAATGAATTATTTCAACAAAAAGCAATTACAACTTTGAAGACAGAAGGAGATGTTTTTTGGAACAACTGTCATGATGCTACAAAGAAGATTTCCCCCCTATTTAAAACAGTTTCTGGAACTCAGAAAAAAACCTGCTGTTCTGTTTTGATACTTAATAAGATTTCTCAATAGGCATTCCTCACTTAAAAAGAAAAAAGTTGAAGAAAAATGGAAGGGATAGAACAAGTAAGTTCACTCACAACTTTGATCTCAAGTCATTTACATTCGTTGTCATTGTAGAATCAGGCAGGCTGTTTTCACTGGGGGTTGTGCGCTCTACAGTATCTACCACTGACAGAAAATAAATACATTTGGAAGCAAGAAATTATTGCAAGTCAATGTGTAGAGTTAAAGCTCTGGAAAGCTAAAATCATTTCCTTGAAACAAATCACCAGAAAGTTCTGATCAAAAAAAGAGAATGTCTTTCCAGTCAGAATAACTTCACATACCTCAACTAAGACAGTAAAAACCAACCAAACAAAAAAGTAAACTCATTTGTAACTGAAAATTACAGCAAACGCCTTTCTGGGATAATACTTGAATAACAACTATTTCAACCACATTTAGAGCCCTGTTCTGCAAGCACATTGCTAGTGGGACATAAAGCTTATTGCAGCATGTTATGATTCAGGGCTTCACCCTAGTTCATACTTGGGTATAGGAAAATATCTAAGAAGAGATGAAATTCTTCTTAGAGAACTTTTATTCTCCTTGTTCAGACAAGGAGGGGAAAAAAAAAAAAACCAACCCAAAACTTTCATGCAGGTTCCTTATAAACATTTAGAAAAAGAAAATGGCCAGCTTATGGCTTACTCCAGACCACTATCTCACTATAGCTGGGATAGCAGCACAGTTGTATTCCACTATATCCAAATTGTCAGAGAAAATGCTAACTTACATTGCTAGCACATAGACGTAACACAGACCCAAAGATCCCAAAGAAAAAGCTTATGGCTTTAAGTATGACACATGCAGTCAGTCACAAAATCAAACATAAAAAAAAAAAAAAAGGTCATAAGGACCTTAATGATTACATTTACTTGCTAGTCTGAGATAACAGCTACTTGATCTGCATCAGTCTGATCTTCCATTTGAATTCCGTATGCTAGCTTCCTATGATACTGAACACCACGAGGTGTGTTAACATAGCCCATGCAAGAAGATTAAACACAACAGTAAAGGCTGAGGTAATAAACGACCTGTGAGCTCAGAGCCTGAACCTTGAGAGCTTGAGAACTATGGGTCAGTGAGTTTTAGATGCAAAAGCAACTTTAGGGGCGGGGGGGGGGGAGGTGTAACTGAACTAAGAGACAGGACTGTAACAATCAAGTTGAAACAGTGGAAATACCTGTGTAATTAATGTCAGCAAATCAAGAATGACAAGGGTTTAGAGAACGAGGAAAAAATAACATATAAGCAAAACATCTTGTAGCCACAAATGTTATTTCAACTCTCCTTTTGAACTGTCTTTGACTTTTCCCACTCCCATCTGCTTCATAAAAACAACAGAAACTGAAATACTGGATATGCATGACACACTGTTAATATTCTAAGGGTTTATTTTCTTTTCCAAGAGGCAGCTTGGCTGAAAGGACTGTAGTGAGTTGCTAATTATGCCTCATACCACTTCGCCCAATTCAGTTAGCTAATTATGTTTGAATACCTGTGCAGGTGCCACATATTTTAATACCCAAACATAAATTAGAATTATTTCATTTTTACTCATCAAACCCTATCAGCTGCCATCTTTATTCTCTGCATTCTGTTGCTATCACTGCAATCCTTTCCAGTCAATTCTAAGTCTTTGCTCATAAGTGAGTGAAGGAAAACATATTTAGTAGTAAAGAATAGAATCTATCTGCTTCTGTACAACTACAGAAATATGCCTGAACGTTACTATACACTTTAAGGAACTGGGGAAAAAGAAAGACCCTCAGTGGGTCGAACGGCCGACAGCATGCCATATCGCTGAACTCCCAGCTGCTGAGTCAACAGCTTTGAAACCAGAGCCTGTCAGGAGAGACAGGACTATCACCAAACCACAGCCGCTTGCAGACTCATTTTTCTGAGTTCAAGTATGGGTCCACTAGCAAAAGAAGACAACTGTAGATGGCTTTTTGACTTCTGCTAACTTCTTCCAGGCAACTTCATTATCAGTGACGTGGAAAGTTTTACCTGCTAAATGTGTGTCCTCCCTTTGCTTCTGTAACAATTCTTTTGGTCACATGCTCATAATATTCCAACAGAAATAATGCCTACTGGTATGCTATCTCAGAGCAGGAAAAAAGTCATATTGGTAAGGAGAAGCTGAGGCAATTTCAAAGTAAAAAAAAAACAAATTAAAGGGTAAAACAATCTTAGAAATGCATTGTAAAGGCAAACGGACTTTGGAACTGTCAAAACAGGCCTGAAAAACCACAGGCAAAAACTGCCAGAAGCAGCCAAATATTTGCAGACCCTTTCCTGCTGTAGGCAACAGTCAACAGAAACCTTAACACGGTAGTCCAAACAATCCCTGCTACCGAATAGTCACCAGCCCAGATAAACAACTTTTTTCTTTCAGTAAATGTCATGATCCATGTTAAGACCAGAAGAAGTCCATTCAGACTAGGACATCTGTAGTCTTGTTATTAGAGCTAAAAGTCAGGCTCTTGGATCTCCCCGCTTTCACACTCCAATTAAAAAAAGTTGGCTCTTCCATGTTTTGACATTGACCCGCAATTTAGCTAAACTATCACTCAGGTGGACTTTTGCGTCTCTGCCTTCTCCAGATATGAATATGCCATTCTGACAAATATCCTAAGCATCTATAAGGGAGTGAACTGATTCAGCTATCCCCAAAAATCTACAAAGTTTTTCTTAGACTGCAAAAGAGGTTTCTGCTTGAAGCCAGACTCATCAGTGAGGCTTTATAACACAAATTGCATTGCTTTTGCATTCTGCAGCTTCATGCTACATTTTAGTAATTCTGTGGTATGTTTGTATCCATGTCCCATTATCTGATTTCAAAATATTCTTCCTTGTCACTTTGTTTTCTTTCTTTCTGCCCATGTCACTGATTGCAGTACTCCTCTCAGAGCCAGGCAGACTACTCCTAGACAATCACTTATCCACAGAATGTAAGTTCGGATTTCAAAGACATCTCAGGAGCCTACTTCCTAACAGATTTTAACGGCTATTTGGCTCCTGCGTATCTTAACCTTAATTCCTTGAAAGTATTAGCAACTAATTCTCACTGAGGTCAAAAAACTCAATGTGTAAATACCTCTGAAAGCAATGGGAGCTAGTCACTTTGCAGACATTCACATGAAAATTCTTACCTCCCAATATCATTCAGGAAAGGAGAAAGGAAAAAAAAGGGGGGGGGGGGGGGGAACCACTATACCATACATGTGAACTGCTAAAAATAATCAATAAATGAATCCACAGCTCCATATTTTTATGAAAACACTGTCCAGTTGAGTTACCTAAATTTTGCCTTTGGGTTGTCTATTATTCAAGATTCAGCTGCTTTCTTCTTCAGACTGAGTAACTAAAACAGTTTAAGCTGGCAGAGCTCAGCCCTTGGAAGAACAGGAAATATTCACACTGAATTATAATTTATTCACTGACAAATCATATGCTATTAGTTCAACTCAATGAAAAAACAATATTATGAAGAAAATAAGAACAGATGTGTGTTCTACTGTCATATGCCACACATCAGGAGCTTTATTGTACATAGAGTTTGGACTATGTAACTATAGGGGTGAACTTGAAGAAGGTATAAGCTCTGATGTACTGTTCAGCTCAGAGGCATTTGGATTCAGCTTATGTTAGAAATGGGTTTAACTATTTACTTAATTATTTAGTTATAAACCCAGTTAAGAGCCTCCTGTTCGGCATACAGCTGTAGGGGTAGGACCTGAGGCTACAGGATCTTTTGTGTAAAACCACCTTTCTCTGCTGAGCATGGGCAGCCTAGTGCATGGAAATCTCGATTCCACATACTAGGATGTTTGACTTACCACTGCTTGAAATCATTTATGCTGTAACACTGAGGAGCACAATGGGTTACTTCTCAGTCTAGTATCTAAAATATTATGTCTGAAAGACTAAGGAGAAAGAAAGAAAGATTTTGAAATGTTTTTCCCATGATCCTCAGCTCAAAAGTATTCCTGTGGGTGAAATTGCTTAAGGTTTTCTTGAACAGAACTGTCTTTGATTAAATCTTTTCTCTGTTCACTCCGTTCCAGCAATGGCATCATTATGGTTCTGATAAGCCGATGTTAGACGGTATCTCACTTTACAATCCCATTTGAACTTGCAGTGATCATGGAAGAAATTTTTTTCCCCCTTTACTGTTACACAAGATTGAGCTGTTATATAAAAGGCATCAAAGTCCAAAGAATTAAAATCCCATAGTGTGTTGAGAAAACTACTTATGCAACAGAATAAATGTTTGCAGAGACTTCAAAGATGAGAGCTCTAAAACAGTGGTATTAATGTTTCTTGCTAACTGAAAGCAATATTCTTTTCCCCATCCCCATAGAGGAACATACTAATACCTGTCTTCCAGAAGAATATAATTTAGATGTTTCCATTCAGGATCATACCATCATAAATGTCAGAAGCAATGACCTGCTACAGCCTTTACTATTTTCCTTTCCTTAGGCCTAGATTCCTAGTGGGTTATGTTCTACTGAATAATTTAGGTATCATAAATAAAGGTATTTTTACCTCTTTGTTAGGAGACTACCTAGTAATATCCTAACTGACAGGGTACTATTTTGATAGCCCATTTTATTATCATAACGACTGGATAGTGATAATTGCATGACGGAAGCTAAATCCTGATGCAAACTTTATCCAGCTGAGCACCAAACAGTCTGTTTCTTACAACTTGCTTGATTTGCATTTCCTGTTGCTTTCTTCACATCAGTTATAATTTTTCACTTAGAAAATGCCCCTCTCACACCTACTGTCTTCCCTTTTATGCCTGTAGGTGTGGCACTGAGCAGGCTGCCCCATTCCAAGCTCTGCCAGGACTGAAAAGCAGTCATCTCAGCAGAACTCTCTCTCAAGCCTCTTCTGAAACAGGAGAGTGATCCTAATTTGCTTCTTTCATAGGTTGTTAATAACCTAATGATACAGCTCTCTTTTCCCTTCTTCCCTACCAGCTAAATTGTAGAGGCAGCCATACTGCCAAGACAAGAGACCCAATGCCACCCAGCCATCTGCCAGGGGAAGTGAAGAATGAGCAGAATCAAAGCTGATCACTTGGGCTTATTCCAAAACATTCATGCTTTAGAAAGAAAAGTCTGAATTCTTGATTTAAGTTCTGCTATTATCACGACAGAAGCAGGTAATAAACCCACCAAACTGCAGAGCCTACCTACTCAGGTCGCAATTTGATGTCAAAATACTCTACACAAATATATATCCCTTCATTCACTCATACAGCACAGGTTACTTCAGGTATTTGTAAATGGTACATCCTCTAACAAATTCTACCAGTTTTACTCAAAATTGAAACATCTCAGTTAAAGGAATGGACCAAATGTGAGATTAGGTCCTATTGACACTAAGTATGGAATAACTGAACACTTAATTAGACAGTTTAAGTAGTGAGCCTCTCCCTTTCTTGGTCTTTATTACTCAACAATTTTTGTTTTCTCCTCTGTTACAATACTCCATTACCCTTGGATATGAAACATGCTCAAATTGTGAGGTGTTTGTTTGTGGGTTTTGGGGTTTTTTTTAAATGAATAACCTCAAGAGTAAAGCAATGGAACAGGTGCCCCAGAAAGATTTAGTTATTGTCAAACATATAATGTTTATAACCCATACCAATTAGTAATGGATAATCTAAAAAATGCAGAGTTCTTTAGAGATAAAGGTCTCTAATTAATTACTATTTAGAAAACACTTTAACAAACTTCAAAACAGCTCTGTGACTGTATAGAAGAGATCAGGGGACTGTCCTGCCTATCACAGAACTTAAGCTGTTTCAGAGGGGATAATAAGAGCTGGTTAAACCACAACGGCACAGATGACAGGTGATGGAAGGAAAGAGGGATGATGAAACTGCCATAATAGCTTACCCGTATGCAATCAGCCACATTAAATTTTGGCTATTAATACTCTTCTCTCCCTCAAAAAAAAAGTTTTAACAGTCAAATACTAACTTTGCATTTCTTTAAAACATCCAAAATTCTCATCACTGTACCAGGTGATGGGTTTCAAATCTCAAAGAAAAGGAATAAATTCATTTACTCAGACCACATTCCACAGCACTTCAGATTTCCTTGGATACTCTCAGTCAAGCATTTGGAAACAGGCTGGACTTGCATATGGGGCACTTGTGCCAGAAGACCCACATTCTCTTCCTAACTGCCACTTGTTCTGTGTGTTCTCTCTAAAATCACTTCATGAGTTTCTGCAGCATAGCTCAAGGAACAGTTAGACCTCCTGAGTCATGGAATAAATAAGTCTGACCCATTTTTCTTTAAGATGGGCATGGGAAAGCACAAAATCATCTGATTTTTCTCCTCCTTCCCACTATCCCCTAGAACACCGGCTGTTGATAAGCTTTGCTGCACTACACATCAGCCAACTGGTCTCAAAATTAAATTTGACTAGCCTTAACAAAAAGGCCTACAAACAAGTGAAAATTAAGTTCTAGCTATTCCCTTATTATTTGGACTAGCTTGCCACTCCAAATGAAGCATATTTTAAGCATGTTGGTAGAATGGTATTGTAAGAAACCTGGAACATCACTGCTTGCTCCATGGCTAATTAAGCCATCCACTTATATTGCTGTCAATCTAGGAACCTCCCACTAGAATCAAAAGGGAAAGAGTAAGAGATTGCCCGTGGTTTAAAGGCATTTCATTAATGCCTATCTTTGGTCATAAAAATTACTGTTTACCTGTCAACTGGGTTCAGAACACCCACAAGGTGTTCTTTGAAGTTAACCTCTTGGATTTAAAGATTTTTAAACAGCTGTTGAAGGACTGTTTGATCTGAAAATCTGAGTCTTTTGAAGTTGAGAGCTAATGGAAGCTTCCCCCCCCCCCCCCCCGACAGTGATCAAGCAGTTAATGAGATAAAGTGATGGGAAGACAGGCTTAATAGAATATGTGGATGCATTTCGTCTTATTTTTTTTGTAAGGATTAACAGGAAACCCAGACATAGTCAGGGCCACGTGAGTCAAAATCATAACGAAGAAGAAAATTAACTTTAGCCAGACACAACTCTTTACCAGAATCAAAGCTATCTTGGGACTGTATGCTAAACCCCCTGAGCAATACATATGAAATCGAAAATTAAGCTATTAGGGATTTGGCCTGTGCTGTTTTTGCATGCTAAGATAGCTGGTCCCTGACACATGGCTAATACACCAAGGAAAGGGCATGACTAAACAAAATGAAGATCTGATATAAATGAACTATACACATGCTCTTAATGTTTTTAAAACCCATCAGGCACAGAGTTTTTATAATACCGCAAACATTCCAAGGAGTGCCTTTTGAACCCAAGGAGTGAACCTTTTGAACTTTATTATTGAAATAAAGTGCTTCCCAACAGTAAAGCTAATATTAAGGCATTAATGTTTTGAGATACAGAAACATCTGCTCTTGTCAAACAAAATCCTCTGATGACAGAAACCCCTAGTACCATGTACCAGTGGCATAAGTTAGCTGTCCTAATTCACATGGGATACAGCACCAGAAAAATCAAGACACAGGAAGAGGAGTCAGGCAGTTCAAGTACAAATTTTAAGCTATGGACAATAAGTCTAAGAAGTAAAAACTTAGGTAGTGGATTCATTTCTTAATATTAAAATATCAATAGACCAAAATCATAGCTTAATTTACTATGAAATCGAATAAATCCATTTGCCAGTTATGTCTGACTTGGCCTTCATTAGGTTTTGTATAAGTCATTTGCCTAAGAAAAAGAGGTCTAAAAATACACAAAAGTATTTTTAATACAGTTCTTTAAACAGGGTCATATTCTACAAAAGATGGATAACAACAACATACATTTGTAGTGAAAAAAATTGCTTTCCCCTCAACTCTTGCTACTTTTGTAGAAGAGTATTAAGGCTACTTCGAGCATTAAAAAAAAAAAAAAAAAAAATCAGGCTACAGATACAATCCACATTTATTTATGTCCTTCTTTAGATCAAGCACAGCATTCCCCTTGAAATCAACACCTGAAAATGATGAATCAGTCGAAACAGTTGGTGAGCAAATAAAATGTTGAAATGTAAAGAAAACAGACCCATAAAAGAACTTGCAATCTGGCTTGATAGCTTTGTGCACTCTACTTTAGCCTTCATAAGTCACAGTAAAATGGCAGAGGATTTCAGTCCTGCATCCTCTAAGGCTGCAATATAACAGTGACAGAAATGGCAAATAGAAGCCACAGGGAAAAAAAAAAAAGAGGATACTTCCATTTATTTCCTTTAGCACATTCTGTTCTAGGGCAAGAATGCCAAGGACACTTGTAACAAGCTGTTACATGACCTGAGCAAAGTAGATAAAATGTAAATAGCCGCAAAAAAAATAGGGAATAAAAGCACATCTAATCCATAATTTAGAAATCATGTTACAAACTGTAGATACAATCACTGCTAAGTGAAAGCAGTTTTTACCGTCCTTCCGTTATTGTCCACCAATAATCTAATAATTACTAACTACATTTGTATGTGTTCTTACAAATCTTCTCTAACGGGATAGTTAATAATGCAAAACCTCAGCCCAAGTCACATTTCTACTCTTTAATATACTTGCACAACCTATGTAGTACATTTGTTGCTAATGTTTCCAGAAGGGAAAAAAACCCGAAAGCCCACGACTATCCAACGCTCATCTAATCCAGCACCTCATCTTTGATAGCAGCCAATACCAGACGTTTCAGGAAATACAAGAAAACCCCAAGGTGAACCCATCATAACACTTAAGTAAAGATGCTTCTTTCTCTCCTTAAGGTAAGTACTAGTTTATGCTCAGTTTTATGCAATGACCATTATTAGCTTGAAGTGGAGAACTGAGGATAGAGTAGCTGGACTATCAAATATCATATTCACAATAATTGATTTCAGGGTTGCTGTCTCCAATGCCTTACCTAGAGCACAAACCAGCCAGTTTAACATTCCCTGTGCAAAGAAGATACAAGACTATCCAAGATGCGATGGAGAAGCAGGAATGAGGAGTGGAAAATTTCAAGTCACCCGACCAACATTGAAAGTCAGCTACATTTGTGGCAGTGCAAGGAGTAAGAGCTAGGAAATACAATCACATTTTTCCAATTGTTTTTCAAGTTGTAGCAGCAAAATTCACAGTCCTATTTAGAATTACTGCTCATACTAAAGGGAGATGTTATCTCTCAACTCAAGCCACTTGTGAGCAGAGCACAGCCACATCATAAATTAGGGAGTAAATTCTGTCAGTATATCTGATTAGAGCCTCATTTGAGCCATCCTTTCTTTACTTTTCTTTTTTGTCTTCTATTATACTATAATATTAGCCCAAATCTTCAGCTAGTCCTGTTCCTCAGTCACCTGATGAGTATTACAGAGGGTAATGACAAGCACTGGAGAAACATGAAAAAGCAGCCTATAGATATATATAGGTCTGAAGAAGGGAGGCTTACTATTGAAAGTGGTAGGCAGGAGTCTGGTCTTACCCAGTGCAACCTGGAAGGTAACAACAAAAGAGAAGAACATACAGGAATTAAAAAACTGACAGGAGGGACAGAGCATCGTAGTGGCAGATGCCAAGGACAGTTCAACCTTGCCAGATAATAGATGCAACTGCTGACTTATTGAAATACACAGCCTTGGTCTAACACCCACTTCTGTTACATAACGATTGTAAGAAGATACTCGGCTACATCCTAGGTTAGGTCTAGGGTTTTTTTCAGTAGCTTGAACAAGGAAGACATGACAAGGAGTTGCGTGCTCATAAACGGCATGCTTACAAGCACGTTTGAACAATTAGCTATCAAATGCTGCCAAACACCAGTTTTGCTTTAGAAAAATCTCACATCCAGCATCATTCCTTGAGAAATTTCACTATTTTCTGATCCCTAGACAAAAAGACAGAAAGTTAAAAACCTCACAGAGCTACCAAAGAAAAGTGATCACAGTACTGTGGTGTTGGCAGTAAAGCATTACCTGCCCAGCTCTAGAGCATGCTGTGACCTCTATATGTTTATTACCTGGATTCCCCACTTGTAAATTTCTGCCAGCCTCCATATATATTGAGTTCAATGTCCAGCTGATATCAGTGGAGCGAAGAGCATGAAGACAAGCACAGAGATGTTTGGTTAATTTTGTCTGGCCAATTAAAAATTATTTTTTAAACAAACAGAAGAGCAAAAATACATTAACAAATCCATACCACATCTCCCAAGGTGAGGGTTATGATGCACATAATTTTAATGAGATGACTAATTTCTTTCATAACTGGTTGTTTGTGCCACCACGTACTATGGCTGAATGAGCAAATTATGACTCCAATAAATGGCACCATCCATGTGAAGAAAGTTTTTCTGATTTGAGAAGCAGTTATAGCACTGAGACTTATGTTCTCACCTCTTTGCATGTTCAGTAATAGGCTGGCTTAAATAATATTGTCAGAAGTATAAAAAGGTCTCTTTCCACAAATAGAGAAGTCCAGACATTTTTAGAGGTGATGTTAATAGCATTTTGCATGCTGAAACCACAAGCAATGCCCATATTTAGGGTCTGAAACCAACTGAACAAATACAATTTGATGGAATTACTTCCTCATCCTACAGTTACTCATATACTCTACGCTTTTAACCAGTTTTAAATAGTTATCAAATAGCTAGAAGGTCAAGGTTGTTTTGTAAAAGTAATCTCTTAATGAACATAAACTAAGTAAAGTGTATCATGGGAGTCTCTTCCCAACACCAAACAAAACAAGTGTTATACTCTTGAGCTCTAGAAAACTGGTACATATACTTAATAAGAGTTTTAAACAGGATGAGGTAGAAGTCACATGTAACACTCTGAAGCAATTTCATTCACGCAAGCAAGCTTAGAGATTTTTTTTTTTTTTTAGCACATCAGAGTATTGCTATTCATAAAGTCTTTGTCACTGATAGTTAAATGGCAACAGGAGTCAGTGGCACCCTTATTTGGGTATTTTCTGGTTCATTAGTACTAGAAGATGTGTCACATAAGGCCTTCCTGACCAAGTGCAAAGCTTTGCAAGTGACATATAATATATAACCCTATGGATGTTAGCACAGGTCAGGCTCACTTTATTGGACATACTAGCAAGGGGACAAGTACTGGACTGGTGTGCTTATGTGAATATGCCAACCCTCAGGAAAAAAGTCTATAGTTGGAGTCACCACAGGGAGAGCTGGAGTGGCTTATGTTATCAGTGTCTTTACTGTAACTGAAGAATTAAAAAAAAAAATGTTGATAACACACTGATGTTTTAGCTGTTGCTAAGTAGCGCTTATCTTAAGCCAAGGACTTTTCAGTTTCTCATGCTCTGCCAGCAAGCAGGCACACAAGCAGCTGGGAGGGAGCAGAGCCAGGACAGCTGACCTGAACTAGCCAAAGGGATATTCCATACCATGGAACGTCATGCCCAGCATATAAACTGGGGGGGGAGTTGGCCGGGAGGGGCGGATCGCTGCTGGGGCATCAGTCAGCGGGTGGTGAGCAATTGCATTGTGCATCACTTGTCTTTTCTTGGGTGTTATTTCTCTTTTTTTTTTTTGTTATATTCCTTTTCATTGCAATTATTATTACTATAATTATTAGTTAGTAGTGTATTTTATTTTACTTTAGTTAAACTGTTCTTATCTCAACCCACAAGTTTTACCTTTTTTTTTTTCCCCTCCTCCCCATCCCACTGGGAGGGGGGAGGGGGAAGCGGCTGTGTGATGCCTAGCTGCTGGCTGGGGTTAAACTACAACATCCATGTAAAACTGGTGTGCCATTTCACATGTTAAATCTTAAATACACTGATGGGACAGCAAGGAAGCATCAAAGCCTTGGCCACAACATGAAAATTTTAATATCTTGGAGAATTCAGTAACATCAACCTGAAAATTAAGTGATTCGGCACTAGCTTAAGATACCCACACTGTTGAAAACTACTTAGCACTGAGTTTTGCATAGTGTAAAAAATGCAATCTGAACAATTTTACCCTTCATTTAGGGTAAAGTATACCACTGTGCAGAAAAACAATTTGAGCCCTATAACTGCTTAAGTCTCACCCAAATCTACAGCATTTTAGTGTTTTGAGTGATACATAGACGTCATATGTAAAGCAAGTTAACAGTCACTGAATCCCAGTTTACTGTCAAATATATTTTTTCTTACAATGACCTACCTTGGCTTTTCATTTCATCTTAATCAGATTACCTGGAGAAGCCTTTTACACACTTACCTGTAAACTAAATTGGCTGGGAAGGAATATTTACTTCTTTTACAGAAGCTAATTTTGAGAAATTCAACTGGAACTAACCACAGTTATAGAAGCCAATTTTATAGAAAGAATTTTTCTCTCCTCATACAAACAAGTCTCAGCTTCCTTCGCATGCAAGGAGTCTATGCAGCTTTCTCAGAAACAAAGAAAAAAAAAATCCACAAGAAATGAAATAAAAGAATCCACTCCAGTGTTCCAATGTTAGAAGACACAGTATAACACTTATGAAACAGCTCATAAGCGTAGGAAGATGCCCCGGCGTAAGTCCAGATGAGGTTTAAATACAGCATGATGCTATCCTACGTCCCCAAAGTCAAGAATGGGACTCTAACCATGTATTTTGAGGAAATGGCTGCTCAGACTTCGAGTCAAGACATCTTGCAAATACTAGCCACAAAAACTAATTTCAATACTAAATAGCAGACAAAATAATTCTTCCAGTTTATTCTTGGCTCAGTGTGGATATGTCAGCATCCAAGACTACATCTTGCAGCCACATCTTCCTGCAAATTCTTCCTAGATATGTCACAGGATTAATATTTAAGATTCCTATTTTAAAACAACTCTCTTAAGCTTTCTCCTAGCATGTGCGTTGCAGGTCATTTTAGAAAACCTGAAACTCAAAGAAAAGGAAAAAAAAAAAAAAAACCAAACCCCTGAAGCATAGAGAGGGTAGGTACTGTGACTCTATTCACTATTAATCACAAGGGGACTGGAAGCCAATAAAGCTAGTCTGCTTCATTCCTAGTATATCACTGAAGCTATTCAGTGATTTTGCTTTCTTGGTTCAGATTTTTAAGGCATATTTTCTGTCTTTTCCAAATGACTTCATTATGCCCCCAATTACGTCCTGAATTCAAACCAGCTTCCTTCAAGTTCAAAGTAAAAACTGGCACAAGTTGGCCAGACTGATCTGCTTTAAGTGCCTGCAAGATGTGGTATTGCACTGAACTTTGGCAATTCAGTTACACTCATGCAAGTTGTCAGTGAGAAAGGAAGTGGTGGGAAGAAACATCCATGAATATGCAGGCAAACTAAAGTTGAATTTTGATTTGGCTGCATTCATAACCCATTTATGTTCATTTCTGTGGATGATCAGATGCTTAAGATTTATTCATGAAAGTGAACTGAGCACTCAGTCACCAAAAGGGAATTCTGAACAGCATTTTCAACGGCAAGGTCTGCCAGTGCTGGTGAGCTACACAAGTCACCTAATCAGACAAGGGAAATAAGGAAAAAAAAAAAAAAAGGTAAATCTAGCACAAATTACAAATATTCACAGTGAGGTGTTCACAGATGAGCTGCTAATCAGTACCAATTCATTGAGGAGTAGAAATTGAGTGGTCTGGATTCTGCCCTGTATCTATCTGCAGGCAACGTAAAGTGGTAATAACCATTTCTGTAACAAAGCATTTGGAAAACTACAAGTAACAGGCATGAGATAGGAGGGCTAGCTATCAGTAATAAACCAGGTAACTGTACAACTGTTTGCTGTCCTTTCACAAATGAACAGAAAAAAAGAAAATAGCTGATTATTTGTTATGACAACTTGCACAACCGTACACAACAACCCAGACAAGGACTCACATTTAAGTCCACTGTGATTTCAGGTTTACTGCAAATCTGCACAGTGCTAAGGCACAGCCTAAACTGACCTAAATGAAGAGATGATCTCATCTGTTCTCCCATATAAAGACCTTCTTTGCACACTGGACAGTTCTCTAAAGCCATATAGTACATCAGATTTCAGGAGGGCAAATGGCAACTTGGCTTAATCGGAAGCCATCAGGAGAGCTGCATCACACCACTTTCTTCTTCAGATTATATGAAAATCCAAGAACTGTGTTACAGGAGATTTAAGTTAGAGCAGCACAGAGCCTCAACTGTAAGACTCTTACATTTCGGACTTTCAAATTCTTAAATTTGCCCTTTACTTAAAAAAGTCAATGATTTCACCAAGAAAGTTTGATTAGTTTCTTTTACTTTCTGTAATGAAGTGCCATCCTTTTTACACTTGAAAGGATCTTTGTAATAATGCAACATTGATCTTTTGAATACAGATGAGCTAACCTAGATAATAGGATTTGGTACCAGAAAGAAAGGGCTTCTAAGCATACATATCTAAGGCTCCAGTGCCATCAAGAGGATTTTGAAGATAAGGCACCTATTCATGAGCAAATGTTTAGATTTGGCTTTGCAACAATACTCTTTCATTTCCATTATATTTGTAGATGGCGTTTCAATGCAAAGAAAAATTCCATGACATAACTGAGAATGTAATAAACACACACACAAGCAAGTGATGATGCAGAACCAGCCATAAAGAGGTAATACAAAGAAAGAAGCAGCTATCAGCAGCTTCCATGGACAAGAAATTTGGAGCTTTTCTTCTTTTTGGTACTCCTCACCACACCATGGTGCCTACTTTATTAACTGTGATAAAATCTTCTGAAAAGAGGGAATGGTTTGAGAAGAACGTTAACAGCATCTTCCCAGACAGAAAGGCAAATGAGGAATTTTTATTTCTTTTTAATACATCTGTTTCTATATTTAAAATGGAGTTTCACAACAGAAACTGTGCCAACAACAGTGCCCAGTGGAAAACTGACAAGTTACCTGTGTTCCTAACAAATAACCACCACTTACCGTTTCCTTGGAGTACCTAAATACAAATCCATCATTTCCAGCAAACAGAGCACACAATTGGGTATCAAAATACTTGGATTTTCTTCCCAATTGTACTACAAGCTTGTTGCATTCACTTTCTAGCCAGTGTAACAAATCTGCACCTTTATTCCTCCATCACCTTCTTCCTTCTATGCATTTACTTTCACAACCACCATGTGACAGCACCAATTTCTTGTTATCTGTTTATAATATGCTTGTATTGCTAGGTCTGTTTCATAATCTATAATAATTTCATTTAACTCTGCCCCTTGCAAATACAGATCGGGTCTATTCTGAGAAGGAAAGCCATGCTGAAAACAGTCTTAAAAGCAATTCAAGATGGATACCGTGTTATCCATGACCTGTAACACAGAGAAATGTTTAGCACAAAACCAGCCATATTAAGGAAAAATAAATAAATAAAAAAAAAATTTCATAGAATCAGAGAATGGTTTGGGTTGGAAGGGACCTTAAAGATCATCTAGTTCCAACCCCCCTGCCATGGGCAGGGACACCTTCCACTAGACCAGGTTGCTCAAAGCCCCATCCAACCTGGCCTTCAACACTTTCAGGGAGGGGGCAGCCACTACTTCTCTGGGCAACCTGTTCCAGTGCCTCACCACCCTCACAGTGAAGAACTTCTTCCTTCCATCTCATCTAAATCTACCCTCTTTCAGTTTAAAGCCATTCCCCCTTGTCCTATCACTACACGCCCTTGTAAAAAGTCCCTCTCCAGCTTTCTTGTAGGCCCCCTTTAGGTACTGGAAGGCTGCTATAAGGTCTCCCCGGAAAAGTCCCTGTGCCAGACAGCACCTTCTTTAAATATAACAAAAGTAAAACCCTTCTCCAAGAGAAAAACATTGCTTCTAATGTCTCATCCAAGCTCTTGCCAGGCTGCCAAATCATTGTCGTAATGGAACAGCAAGAGCTGAGCTCAAACTGTGCCTCAACACCATTTTCAAACACAAATCTATTCCAAGAGTAGGCAGAGCCTTTGAGGAAGATAACAGAGAGTCATTTCAACTGACCTTTTGAAACCTTTTTATGATACAGCCCATTAATAGGCTTATTGGGAATGCATTTTGCACCAGAAAGATTTGTATTGGTCTGGATAACTTCAATTGGACTTTTCCTATGCACAGCAATCAGATTTTGCTGGTGACAGCAGACATGTGCCATCATTTCAGCTTCAGCTCTCCAGGCTTTCAGACTACTGAAACACAATCATTCTATATTCAGAACATCAAGCGGTTCTGTTAGACCATGATAGCAGCAGGATATCCCAATTTTTTTCTTTGCAAGTGCCTTCAGGCAGCACCTATAGATTGGTAGTTTAAGAAGAAAGACAGACTGAGCCATGGCTTTAACTTGTAAACAGGGTCTTTGAAAGAGCAAAGGTGTGAGTTTGTCTCCAGTAAAGCAAACTTACTTTGCTGTTTGCTTTAGGCATTTTTGCGATAAATCTACAGAGTAGGAATGGATTTCCTGTCCGTCTCTGCAAACTTGCCTTTTACTGAACCAAGCAAAACTGCCAGAATTTTATTTCCAATGCCAACATGTGTATCGGGGTCAAAGACAAGGGGTCAAAAGTGCATTTCAGGATTAGGTGCATTTCTTTTCAATGCTTATACAATCTGCTGTAGTAAGTGAAAATTAAACACTAGGATTTCCAGGGTGTCAAGAAGCAGAATGAGAAGGCTCCGGTATTTTGTTCCTGGCTTCTTTATTGATGCACTTCTGTCATCATGTATGAGTAACTGACACTTCCAAACGAAGCAGATGAACATTCCATTTAAAACAGAGAGATTTCACACGTTATTAAAATGAGATTGTTTATATTTTAATTAGATAAACAAAGCTAAATCCTGTATAGTGTTTTCCATCCCAAGATCTCAGTATGTTTTACAGGAAAAATCCCAAACCAATTGTGATCATGGTTTTCTCATTACCAGTTGAGGAAAGTACAATGCAACAGCTTGCTGGAAGTCACACAGATTTTCAGACTTTGGGCCACTGTTATTGCTTCTCAGCTATCCTGCACAAAAGGAACAAGTCGACACATTTCCACCCCCCCACCCCCCAAAATGATCCTATTGCCTCCAGCCATTCTAACCTCCCTGTAAAAAAACACCCCTGAAACCTTAATGACAGGCTTGGCAGGTAGCATCCAGCAAGTGATGCATACACACTACCAGCTAAATATCATCTATTCTACAAGTGTTACATCAGAGGGGAAATGAACGTCCTACTCGCACCATTAGCACGCGTCCATCAAATTGATGAAGATAAATCAGCTACTTTGCTGCTTCCATCAATATAAATACATAAAGAAATAATAAACATTATAAATTTTTAACTACCTATCTGCTTCTACCTGCAAACATGAAATTCCCTCATGCTTCAATAAATGAAAAAAATACACTCAATGAAGTCTAACAAATCTGCCATCTGTTCTGAAAAAGCTGATAAACCAGAGCAGCACTTAAATGGGACAATACTGACCTCCTGTGGCAGCTCTGCAGAGAAACAACTCCAGAAGCAAATTGCTCAGTTCTGAAAACGCGGGAATTTTCCTGTATACTATCCTCATCATATACCACTGTTGTTGCAGCAACACGAGAAAGCCTTAGTCACATGCAGGGACTCTCAGCCTCAAACACACACTTCAAAGTCAAAGCGAACACCACAGCTCCCAAGGACAGACTGAACAAGTTAGCAATGCTCAAAGCGAAAAGGCTGTTGCAAATAATCTTTGCTGCCTTGCTTCAGTTTAAGTCTATTATATCTCTTCTCTTTGGCAGTGCACACAGAGATTTAGATTAAACAAGACGACGACCCCCCAAAAAACAAAAACAAAACAAAAAAACCAAAACCAAACAAACAAAAGAAAAACCCCACCACAACACACACACACACACTTTTCTTACAATAGAATGGTTAAGCACGAGAACAGATCATTAACGAGATGGTACACCTTCCAAAACGGGCTGGTCTCAAGAATAGGCTTGGTGAATTCCTCCAGGAATAGCTGTGCTTGCTCTTGCACTGGGGCTAAGCGCTAGAGTAGGCTTCTTCCCAAGCCAGCATCTGTAGCTCACTTGTCCTGAAAAACCACTAACTTTACACAAATTCCACCCTACTGTAGTTCACAGGCTCTACACATCATTATCACGCGTGAAGCTGCACTACTTAATGCATTACTAGAAGCCATTAGCATCTATCTTGCATTGCTTGTTCCTTTTGTAGAGATTAAGAGCATGCTCAAAGAACAGCTATTGTTTTTTTAGGCATTGAGATGATTGCTAGCTGCACTTACCTTAGGGAACAAAGCCAAGGAAAAGAGGTGGATTTTTTCCCCACCTGAAGAAAGAGATGGAGATGCTCATAACTCTCTATTCCATAACCTCTTCCCAGCGCAAAACCAAAATAAAAATGTATTCTTAAGGCTTGCCCTTAATCTATAAAAGGAGCGTAACTACCACCTAGAAACTTCATCCACAGCTTTCACACACCTGTAACACTAAGCACCTTCATACTTGTTACAGGCTGCGGTTGGGTATTGCCACGATGATGACCCTGAACCTCACTTAAAGTCTTGAGGAATCTTACTCTTTTTATTCATCTGATCTAAGGGAAATAAAAGGAAATACAGGGAGCAAGCATAGTATGATGATATGCTAATGCAAAATATCCGTGAGCAATATTACAGTAACCCACTGTCCACAGAAATAGATGGTCCAAATAGAAACCATGACAAAGACATATTTGTAGCCATAAAACACACCAACTCAGAACAGCACATGCATTACCTAGAATACCTGTAAGAGCTATGCTTTTTATAGGAAAAATGGCATGTCAAGCACTTAGAGGCACAGCTAAGTCTCCACAGAAGGTTTCACAGCCTCAGTAGTCACTGAGGTTACACCAGCACAGTAGCAAGCGCACAGCAAAAACATAAAGCTTCACATCTCGACACTCAACTCATTTTAAAACTTGGAGAAATCAGAAGTATTAAAAGATCAGGGGAAAAAAAGATTCCTCAAGACTCCTTTAAGTAAGCACCTTAAACCACTATACTTGAAAAAAATTTAAGCTCACAGTACTTAACAAGCACAGCAATTTCTCCTGAGATTTCCTCAACAAAGGGTAACTTACTGCAAAAGAAAGAACAAGAAGACAGTAGCCCTCAACATCATCCTGAAAGAATCCTAAATTCACGTAAGCAAAAAAAATTAATAAAAACAAACCTGCAACCACTCCCTCAAGCCTACGCTGCCGAAATCCCACGAGCACTCCTCGCCCCTCAGCCGGGCGGCGCCATTTTGAATTCTAGAATCGTCCCCCGCCACTTGCGGCGCGTTCAGCCCGCCGGGGGAGGGGGCGCTGCAGCCGCCTCGGCGCGGGGGGGAGGAGGAGGAGGAGGAGGACGACGACGACGACGACGACGGCGGCGGCGCAGGTGCAGACGCGCGGCGACTTGCCAGTGTGAGGTGAGCCTCTCAGTTTTTACTTTCTGCTTTCACATTGCTCCTGAGTTGGTAGTTGTGGTGCACATTATGGGGTTTCATTCTCAGAAGAGAAAAATGGGAAAAAAAAAATCTTGCAGAGTTCACCTTTTTTAACTGATTGTTGCTATGTAGTTTAAGGGGTAAAGATGACTTAGGCCTCAGACTCGAGGATTGGTTTGTACAAAAAAGTAGTTTCATGTGGGGAAATAATTGTAAAGCATAACTTGAATAGAAGTGCTTACGACATTAAAGTCTGGCCAGCAAGAAGCAGGTGGTGTGTTTAAACGTTTTCTCATAATGCTAGAAGCCCCCGTGAAACAGTTCACTTCGTGCTTGAGAACTAGTAAATGAGACTGTCACCTATGAAAGTTACTCTGACCAATTTAATTTTGCTATGTAAACTGGGTGAGGCCTTCAGTGCAGAATTAAAATGAGCTTTTGAAGTTATTTCAGTTTTAAAGCTCCAGCTGTTCTGAGATCCCTGAGGAGTGCTGGATGCCTCGCTCTGGAAGTGGTGGCACTGCCAGCAATAAGGCCTTAAATAGGAGAGCCCTTATGCAGGACATGTTTTAGATGGACACCGACTACAACTGCAACTGAAGATATGAAAAACCGACTGGGGTCCAATCTGTGAAGAGTTTTCTAGCCCAGCCAGAGTACTCCAAGGTGAAAATGTCCCTGCTGTGCTCTAGGCTAAGTTCTGAAATTTTTCATGTAGAATAAAAGCAAAATCGTAAGACTGGCTGCTGGAGATGGAACTGAAAATGAAGATGGAGGCCCAGAGAGTTGTCCTGGCTCCAGTGATTTCCATCCCTGAGTTAGTGCAACACATGGTCTTAACACATGTTCCACCACATCCTAAAATGGGTGACTTAATTACTACCAGGGTCCTTGATGCCAGGTTGGAGCCCTTCCTCTATTCCTAATTTCTGTGAAAGTAGATATTAATAAGTGAATACAGGATCAAGCCTCCACTATAGAAGCTGTTGCAGTGACTTAGGTTATATTAGGACAGTACTAAAGTCAGTAGGGGTTATTTACATGCAATAGAGAGAAACACAAAGCCTCAGGGGTTCACTAAGCAGTCTCTGAAAATCAGATGGAGAATTTTTGTAATAGAAGTGTTACATGATATTTATGCCTGTTGTCTCTACCTGCCATAATCCAGTCCACTAGCTATGTTTTCTCAAGCTATGTTTATGGACTTTGAAAATGAGTCATCTTTTGGTTTATGTAGGATTAAGAGATTTTCCCCTCCCTCCCCATAATCCAGATAAATGATATCCACTCTCTCTGTCCTGCCTACTCAGAGCTGCCAAGCACATTTATCTTGCCTAATCTTCTTTTCCAGGATCCATGCTGACTACCCCTTAAGCAATTACATATATCTAAATGTTCTGTGTGCATAATTGCTCTCCATGCATTTTCTGCCGCTGAGATCAGATTTACAAGCCTGCAGTGTTCTCAATCTTCTTCTAGTCATTCTGCTTCTATTAGATGCTCACTGGTGCCTAATGCCGTGCTTTGTCCTTTAATAAATTATCAGTAAAATACATACTTTCTGAAGAGAAAGTCAAAATGGCTACCACTAAGACTCAAGAAGGGAAACTTTCTAAGCTATGTGTCTCTACTCTCACCCAGCCTAGAGGCTTTTCCTTTCATACAGGCCTGACAATTTCGAAAAGCCAAGTTGAAAGTGCCTTTCTTAACACTTCCCTGGTCAGGGAGAAGCAGGAGGGGCTGCCCACGGGGCAGGCGAGCAGGCCGAGCTCCTCATGCGCTGGCCATAGCCCCTCCGCACCTGACAGGGAGAGCGGGCAGTGGTGGTAACCGCAGTCAACCCCAGGGGCAAAGGCCCAGGGAGGCTTCCCACAGCGCTTCCCCACAGAACCTCTCCCGGCAGCCTGATCCTAGAGCATGCTGTGGTGTCTCAGGGCTGACCCCACACTGCAGCCAAACCCAGCCAGGGCCAAGGAAAAGGGGCTGCAGGGCCAGTGGCACCCTCAGGGCCCTGACATCTATCTGCAGTATACCCTGGTGATCTAAGTCTGTATCTCCGAGCCTATCACTCCACTATTAAATACATTCCCTTGCATTTTTCATATCTGTTCAGTATTTGTTCTGTTTCCTATATTGTCCCTAGTAGTTATTGCCCTACTCTTAGCCTTCTGTGTTATCTCTCTCCTTTCCCTGCTGGAAGTCCTCTTCAAAAATCAAACAAAAAAGAGACCAATCATAACCTGAGATCTGAAACTAAAATAGAAATAAAAGAAAGGCTGAATATAGAGGGTAGTATTTTGCTGAACTTCCATCCAACTAACTCCACATGTATTGCCCCAGAGAGAGGAGGAAATAAGAGTCCTTTGCTCTGTACTGTGAGGGGCCCACAGCCAGTGTTTCCAGAGTTCCCCTCCTTTTGTCTGGACTTGTTTCTAACTCGCTCTGTTCCCTTCCTCTGCATTAGTTTAACATTGACCTCCAGAAGTGAAGCTTCTAGATCTGTGAGATACGCAGGCACTTACCAGGAATGCCCCTGTGGTCACAGTTTGATGAATCAGGTTTCTAGAAGCTGAAGAAGCTGTACTTTTGTCCTGATAGAATAAACTAGAACAGTTCTCAGCAGGAGGGAGGAGGACATTGTGCAAAGCTCCCCACTTAATTGCAATGAGTAGATAACGAAGAGAGGGGATGTCAAAAGTACAAGTAAAGGTTCAAATAAGTATTATGCATGCAGTTCACATTGACTGGATACATAATATTCCTTTTGTGCTTTTAAAAGTCAGGTTGAAATGAACAGTACTCTTATGAAGTAGCAGGCCGTGTGTAAATTGAGACAAGCACTGCCTGCTGCAGAATGGTTAGCGACTTAGTGTGTATGATAGGTATTTGCATGTTCCACTCAGTGCCTGGCTCCCAAGCAGCCTTGAAATGCCTTTGTAAAAGAAAATTGTGTAATGCGTTGAATATTGCTTACATGTCAGTATGATGAAATATCTCTGTAAGGCAGAGGTTTGCTCTTACAGTATTGTTATTTAAATCTTGTTTGCATGAAAAGATGGGTATTTCATGTGTTAATATTTTAGTTATTGGGTTAAGTATATCTTCATTTACACTAATGTATTTAACTTGTTTTCAAGAGGACTTAGTTTACGGATACTGGTTATCTTGCATTTTCACTGTGTCTCTTTATGTTTTTTTTCTTCTTAGTATCTGTTGCCTTTGTATATCACTGTCATCAGTGTACACAGTTGCATTTATATTGGAGCTAAGTATCCACTTGATGGATACACATAGTCCAGGAAGTATGGTGCTTTAGGTCCTCAGGTAGAAAATCTGAAGCTACTGCTTCACCTGTGTGAATCAAGCAGCTCTTCATAATGCCTCTTTGATGTTCACACACCTGGGAGAGGATAAAAAATACCTGCTGCTGTCACCCACTGGGCTATGTGTGCCTGTATTGCCTGTCCTTGCAAGGAACAGCACAGCTACTGCAAGACTGTTGGTTTACAATTTAGATTAATTATTTTGAGAAAATATACAGAATGTCACACAGAGGAACATGTTTTGCTTTCATTTGGACCCTTCCTTTCACAAACTCTTCCTTTCCTGCTGTCTTTCTGTAGAAACTGAACTTGGGCAAAATAAAGCCCCCTTGTATACAAGGGCATGTTTGTTCATTTTCAGTTCTTCAGACCTACACCCATCTTTTGAAGCTCCACTGTTGCAAAACATGTGCTGCTCAAAATATTTCTCTTCCCACTCGTGCTAGAATACTGAAATATATAATTCATCTTGACCTTGTGCCTTGTCAGCTTTTAATACTTTTAATTGCCTGTCTGCTCCAGCATAATCATAAAACCTTTTAACATTTCACTTACCCCAGTTTCCAGCATTTGACCTTCTTCAGCCTTTCTCATGAATAACGGGCCAAATAAATTCACTTAGACTACTGGCAGTGCCAGCATCATTCATCTTTTCTTACTGGGTTTCCCCCTGGCTATTTGCTGCTTATAAAGATAAAATAGTGTTTCACTTATTTCTACATTTTCTTAATTCTCTTAACCTTTTTCTGTCGTAGGATCATATGATAATTCAGGTTAGAAGGGACCCCAGGAGGTCTCTAATCTGACCTCCTGCCCTAAGCAGGGTCAGCTCTGAGGTAAGGACAGGTGGCTTTATTCCATCTGGTCTTGAAAATCTCCAAGGACAGAGACTGCACAGCCTCTCTGGGCAACCTGTTCCAGTGTCCAACTGTCGTCATGGTGTGAAAGGCTTTCCCTATGTCCAGTCTGAACCAGTCATGTTTCAGTTTATGTCTGTTGTCTCTTGTTCAACAGCTCTCCACCAGCTCCCTGTCTGCCAGGACCCCAGGGCCTTTCCTGCAGAGCTGCTCCCCAGCCTGGATCAACTACAAAGGGCTCTTCCTTCCCAGGATGAATTTCATCCCCTTGATGAATTTCATGAGGTCCCAGTTGTCCGTTCCTGCAGCCTGTTTACATCCATCTGAATGGCAGCCTTGCCCTTGAGCATACCAGCTGCTCCTCACAATTTGGTGCCATCTGCAGACTTGTTGAGCGTGCACTCCATCACCTCCCCCAGGTCATAGATTCATCCCATTTGTTTCTTCCAGCTGTTACAGAGAAGGACACCATTTTCTTCACAGTAGAAATGGTGCAGTTGGCATTGTCCTTCCAATGTTTTTGTCAGGGCCGGCGTTTGCCTCAGAGATAAGTTCTTCAGGGTTATTGTTGAACTGATTGAACTTACATGGGATATTTGTGCTACCTCTTTGTATCTCCTGAGTCAACAGAACTAAATGGCTAGGACTTGTATATAAATCCAAGCTTCTTTTTTATTGATTCTTTAACCTTGACTCCTGTTAAGCCTTTTTTCCATACCTTATTTGCCCATCATTCATTTTGAAAGTCCATCATTCAGGACTTTCAAAATGACTGTCCTGATTTTCCTATATTCTAATGACTCAGAATTTGCAAGCCACTCACTATTAGATGATGGTCAGTAATTCTGAAAATTAGACCATTCGCTTTTTGAGTTAAAAATACACTGGTTGAATCAACAGGCAAGAACAGAACCTCGTATTTGAAATTTTAAAGTACAGGCCTGTTTTGGAAACTTCCCACACAGGCAGTGGCAACAAGCACAACAAGGTGTGCATCAAACATATCAGGCAAATAAAGTATATATACATAAACGAGGACCAGAAACTCCCAAGCAATTAAAATTCCTACTGATAACTACAAAGATTTGTGTGCTGGAATGCTGGTGGAGGGAGGAAGAGGATAGCAGGAGGTCAGAAAATATGTACAACCAGTGGTTAAAAGTACATCAGCCCTGAAGGTTCAAAAGCAGCTTCTCCTGGACGTATGGGCCCAATGTGTCTTTTCTGTCTCCTGGCAGTGGGCCAGCCTGAAGGACCAAGACCCTGTTACCACAACTGCTGACCATGTAAGCTGTTCCTTTAGCTCAAATGGTAGAAGTGTGTGCGTTGGTACAGGAGGACCTTTTCCTATAAAATGTTTCTCTGATTTCTCTGTTCTACTACTAACAACTGTGTGAGCAATTAGCTTTCCCAGATTTCTTTAAAGTAAAATCTACAAGCTGTTTAGCGCTTCCTTTGCCTTTTACCAACACAACAATCCCATAAAATGCAGTGCAAGCCCTGTCTGCACATATTCTTACTAGTACAGAATTTTCACTGGGGCTGGGGTAGGAGCAGTGGCTTTGGGGATCTGATCGGGTCCATCCCCCTGTGATTGCACTCACTGCCATTACTACCAGTTCCTAGACTGGAATAAAAAGATTTGGAACTTAACTGCTCCACTCTTTGATACCGATATGAATTACAGTAACCCCAACAGAGTACTATCAAAACTTATAAATACATGTAAGGGGACAGTCTGTATCCTTATTCACCTCTCATCAAGATACTCCCAGTCATTGATGCTTCAAAGTTTTATGCCTGTGCTTAAATGTAAGCATGGTAAGGAACCGTACTGAAATCAGTGGAACGTTAAGTACAGACAGAAATCTTTTCTGCAATAGTTTTCTTAATATAATTCCTAATCCCTGCTGTCTACACACTTTTCTTTTTCCATAACTGTTACGGACAATTTTTCATGCTGGCAAATGCCCTATAACATTACACAGCAGTCATTATTTTGGAAGCTAGTGTCACAAAACAGCCAATCCTCCTCGAGAGCCCTTTCTCAGGTTATAAAGAAGCCATTTCAGACAGAAGTCTCATTTCTCTAAGGTTTTAATTAAATACAAATTCAGGCAAATAAGAGTTACTAAGTAAACAAACAACACTGCAAAGCCACAAGTTCCCTGAGCTTAAAGCTACAACTCAAGGTCCCTCAAGACAGTGCTAAGCTTACCATTCAATTTATCTCTGAACTCCAAAATCTCATCAAAAACACTGTATATTGTAGGAGGCTATGTATTTCTATCTTATTATACAGTTCATCTAAGCTCCTGTTACACTGTAATCCCTAGATGCCCGAGCATTGTGTGTGCTCGAGCACACACAAACAGCATGTGAGTGACTGGTTGTAAAGTTAACACATTAAACCAACAGCTTAAATAAAGATGTGCTACTTAAAAAAGAATATCCAGTTTTGATTTAATTATAGAGCATGTGGGAACAGAATGGTTAAAAACTTGAATAATTTATGTCATTAGTGAGTTAGTGTAAATCAACCTCACGTAAATTAGGTCATAAATCACTGATAACATTTGAAATTAAGTTATCTGACAGGTATGCACAGGTCTGTCACAGTTCACTAATGTGTTTTTTCATTTAGGAAGTAAATTAGATTTAAATTTGGATTGTCCATTTTGGCACGTTATTGCAGCCAGTAATCAAAGAGAGAAAAATTCTAAAGCAAAATGAAACACTGTTTTGAAACTGTGGTTCCTGCCCCCCGCCCCCAATGTACAGAGAGAACACCTCAATCCTCATGGCCCTGCAGCTTCTAGCCCTGTCACCAGTCCCTGCACAGCAGCACACGTGAGCAGCCACTTCTGCCTTCATACCCCACTGACTGCTTGTCTTGCTTTTTGCCTGCTCTGACAGATGCCACACAGGCACAGGTCACCATGGAGCTCCTGCAGGTACCTCCTGAAGGTACGTTAGGGTGGTTTGGAGCAAGAGTTAGCCTGCTGCTGTCATACTCTCCACGTGTAGCATGCTTTCTGAGCCTCCTGAATAGATGTGCAGTCTCTCCAAAGCACATACTGGGAGGGGGGGGGGAAATCCTCCCTAACAGACTTTGTTATTTCTTATCATATTAACCACTGAAAAATTGGTTTCAGCCAACTGTCCTAATTCAGATATCCATGTTCACCTCTGTAGCAGAAAAGACTCGAATGCAATGAGTTCAGATACATGCTCACGTGTGTGTGATGTTGTTATAGGTGGGTGGTGTCAGGCAAGGCTGAGTGAATTATTTCAGCCTTTTCTCAAGAGCTTGAGCACACAGAACTTCATTCATCGGAATTATTTTTTAATGAAGTTTTTCCGTGAATCTGTATTAAGAACTGAACTAACACATTACACAAATACTGAAGCAAAGATAAGCCTGGACAGCAAGATGACTGGATTTTATGAAGTAGTCTGCTCGCTATATTTCACAGAATTTGAGATGTTCTCTGAGTGGTATCCTTCTCATTATAATATACACACAGGAAAATCCCCAACCCCCCCTGCTTCAATTGTAGTCCCCATGTTTCACAACAGCCTTTTAAATGCATCTTCTCAAAGGCCCGTAATGGGTATGGGAGGGGAAAGCTACTGATCTGGTTGCATCCTAAGCCAGTTGTAACTTGATGAATCAGTGTATTAGTTTTGCGTGGACTACAGAACAACTGTAGCCTAGTGGAGTGATCTGGATAGCAGAATGTCGTCCCTCCTTTGCGCAGGGATGCAGCATTTGGTGTAAATTGCTTCCGCCTTCCTTCAGCTATAGTAATTTAATGTGGAACTGACAGGTGCATTGATCACTTGGCCAGATCCTCTTCCAGAAAGCAGACAGACGATGGGAAAAATGCCAGTCTGCCATTTTGTAACTTATATTTCTTTTTGTGTGATGAGAAATGTCACCAACTTTTGTCAACCTGGTTTTATTTGAGATCTACTGTATAACATACAGTAGGAAATGAGACGCTAAAAGATTGTTTTGAACTGAAATTATCTTTTTGTAGAGATTTTCACATAAGCTTGCAAAAATGTGGCTCTTAATAACCAAAAGGATTTCATGCATCATCTGATTTTCCTGTTTCACTTTCCCCCATAAACTATGAATCCCAGAGTACCAAAGCAGAGTAGATATGTAGAGCTATGACATCGGTTTTATTTTTCTTTCAGCGTTTAACAGAGAAAATACTAAATTTTGGAATTTAAGAGAATCTAGCACTCCAGAATCCAGCAAGTTCAGTTCATACATTTACCTTTTTTTTTTTTTTAATTTGTTTGCAAGATCCTTCGCAAATTGGAATTTGTCTGTTAGCAGACAACTTGGAATGCAAGGAGGCAGTTTAAACCTTCTTTTTGAAAACTGGCAACAACCTGTTTTATAAATCTGATGGGCATGAAAGTCCAGCTGTGCACAAAAGCCCTTGGAGATTACATCATTGATACTTCTGCTACAGAGCTTCTACTGGAAAGCAAATGTTTTTTATACCTTAGTGCTTCCCAAAACAGCCAAGAAATTTCCTCAAATGACTCACTCCTGAAAAATGTCAGGTTTCTATTGAGCTCACAGGAGCCCAACTTTCTGGGAAATTGGTAGTAGATATTGCTTCATGGCTTCAAGACCATTGGTCTAATAAGAAGTCTCTACTTTTCCCTGATAGCTTTTCAGTTTATCAGTTACGAGAAGAGAAGCATGCAATTTTTGGAACTGGTCTATGCTTTGGTTACTTACAACAAACTTTTAACAGCAAAATGGAGTCAAGTGGAATCACAAACTTTGTGAAGGTTTACAGTGACAACCTTTTTGCAGTGCCTCAGCCCAGCAATAAACCAGAAAGTACTGAGTTTAAAAACAGAGTTCTGTCACTGTTTGAAGAACAACATGAAACTCTTCTCTGTGCACGGATATTAACAGATATCACTGCTATGAAGCCATGCTAATAAAATTAGCTTTAGAAGGTGGAGAAAGGGCACAACACTAAGTCAACAAGTTACGTTTCTCTTGAAATGGAGTAAATAGGTTGTATTAATTTTTTTTAATTCCAATATTGTATCTCCGTAGAACAACAGTGGAGACCTAGAAAAGAACTGAAACATTTATAAATGCTAACTTAGCTTTGTTTTACTTTCATTTTGTTTAGGGACAAATTTCTGTGGTCTTTATCTCATCTTTATGTAGAAATAAATCAGAAGAGACCAGATGATACAAGAAACTTCGTTTCGTTCATGAAAATCTGTCCTTTGGGTTTAGAAGCCCTCAAAGATAAAAAGTGAAGTGCATCTTTGCAGTTTAAACAGAAAATGAGGCTTTAAAACCAGTGACTTTGCTTTCTTTATCCCCTTAGCTGACAGAGAGCAATGAATAAATTAATATAAACATGAAATAACCCTAGAATGAGGATTCACTCAGGACTGACTCTATATTGCCATACTTTCACAATCACTAAGCTGGCAGGAACCGGCACTGCTTCTGTAAAAAGAAGCCATTCTTTCCTCTGCACACAAAGATTGTGTCTCATGCAATCACAATAATTTTGACCCCAAACAGTTCCTGGACTCTTCTTGACCAACACAAATACCTACAAAGCCAGGGGGCCAAAAACACAAAGCCAGAGAAGAAGAGGGAAGGGTATGACTGATTCTTTCAACAGCAACATAGCTTAAAAGTGATTGGAAAATTACAGTACTAGTTTTACTGTCTCTTGCAGTATCTATAGTGCTGTCTTAGATATCTATAACCAAAGGAGGGAAATGTGATGAAAGGTGTCTGTCTAGTAATAAAATGTCTCGGAGACTACATTCTCCAGGGCAACTTACACACTTTAGGGTGTAGGGATGCTGAGGATGCAGATCCCCTCTGAGAAGATATAACTGAACAGTAGTCTTTTCTGCACAGAAATGACGCAGTTAACTAATTTTTCATTTCCTACTGGAACCCTTGAAATAACGATTCCTTGTTCTTGACTTGGTATGAAAGAGGTAAGAGGAACTGTTGTTCCTGCATTTCGGTTTAAATATTTATGTCAAAGATGATAGACTGTTACTGATTTTGTAACTGTTATCATATGTAAAAGCTATGATTTTCACCTTTTAAGCATCAAGAACAGTTTTTCTTGGCAGGAAAACTATGTAGCGAACAGACAATGACATTTGAGAACGTAGTTACCTTTCACCTTTGTAGTCTATCACAGCCTTCAGATTATGGTAGTAAAATAAAGAAATGATAGCTGGATGGAGTTTGGTATTTATTTTTTATAGACTACATATGGAGCAAAATGGAAAACACGTTGCTAAATAAATATAGATTGCTAAATTTTATCATTAACGTACTGAAATAAAGTGTATATTTATCTGAACAGAATCCAGATCTTAACACACATTTATACAAAAGGATTGAATATCTCAGCTTGGGACTTCCCACATATTTAAATATGACAGCTTGATGTTCATGATTACTTTGCCAGAATTTAGGCAGAATTACCCCAAAACTCCTGGTTAAAAGGATTAACGTAGTGAAGCTTCAATCTAGGTTATACTTTTGAGCCATGCTGTAAAAGTTAATGAATGAAAGGAGCTACCCATTTAATCCAGTTATAGTCAGTGTGACTTACTTCAAAACCTTTTAGGTTGATTTTTCTTACACTTCAAAATAAATTTTGAATTGTCAGAACTACACCTAAGACATTTTTTAAAAGCAGTAGTAACAAGACCCTTGGACTGCAGTCTAGCTGGGAATATAGTTTTCATTGAACATAGCCTTTGAATATATCTAAACACCTTTTTGTGGAAGGGATGCAGTAGGAGGTGGCAAAACTCATATCGCCTTAACATTTGATTTTTCTGTATCTTTGGTCATCCAACTATTCAAGCACACAACTAAGAGGATCACTTTTTTTGATAGATCCCTTATCATCTTTGTGTCTTCCAGTCATACTGTCATCCTTTGAAACTTACTCCAGAGTTACACCACTTTACTGTAGCTAGCTCCAGACCATTCTTTTTCAAATGAATATATTCTCCCTCTTTTTGAGTGGAAAAATTAAATATTGGGCTGAGTAACAACATATATGAGGTGCAACACACACATAAAAATTAAATAATATTGCTGACACCTTATATAGAAATGTTGTCTGGAATGCTGCTTAGGAAGCAAGAGTTCCCCAAACCACCCCTTCCTGTTTGAACAATTGTAGATTTTACTAAACACAAAAATGATTCTGCAAATGTAGAAGAGCTTAAGAAAAAAAAAGTCCATACATGTTCTTTTTTTTTTTTTTTTTTACCTGGGAAGTTCCATGTACCCTAGGATGAAATGTAAAGATTAATCCAATTTAAGAGTGGGCAAGGTTGAACCAGCCCATATTTAAGAATCAAAACCAGTTAGCAACTTGGATAGTTAATGCCTATATTTCAGTGCTCAAAAAACCCCCCCAAAAATAAAAAAAACAGTGATTAACTGCCATCTAAGTTTCCTTGAAAACTACAAACACGTTTTCAAGATACAAGTTCCAAAATTCTGCTCCTGTAGCACATTTGTTTTTCAGTTTCAAGAGTATCCATCAGCCCTTCAAGATAAGTGAAGTAGGTATTTGTCTGCCCACATCACGTGCAGTAGTTGCAGCAGTCTTAACAGACCAGTGGCTGCTGAACAAACCACGGCAGGTGGAGGGGTAAATTACACACTCTTTCGCAGTTCGGTGTTTGGAACACTAAGACTGGAACTCACTCACTTGCTCAGTGTGAGAAAAATTCAAAATTGCAATTCTCTCCTCCCAGTAAAATGCCCAACTCACCCCTATTAGGTGCTTTACATTTGGGAGCGAAGTCGTCCTTTTTCCGTCCTGCTCAAACTGCTCCATTTATAATAATGGATGCAGTGCCAATTAACTTATACCAGTTGAAGGGAATGGATAGTTAGAGCACTTTCCTGTAGGTGGAAGAGACAGTTTTGCATCATCTTGGTGAAAAAAAAAAAGCCTCTTTCATTTAAAAAAAAAAAAAAAAAAAAAAAAAGGATAGAATTGGATACTGCCCTAGTCAGTATTGTAACATCCACATATTTTTTTTGTGGATCTAGCAATAAGTAATTTGAGAACAGTTTAACAAAAATCAGCAATAAATCCAGAATGGTATACACTGCCTTCCAAATATTGATGTATTTTCCCAACATTTTTAAAATTGAAATGAAATAAAAAGAGAACCACTTAGACAATTATTTAGCTACTTGATTTTAATAAAATATTGTCACTTCTAATTATGTATGCCAAGGAAAAAAAAAAAACCAAAACCAAACCACACAATGAAATCGCAAGTCTACTGTCCACCTCAGTGTTCCTTAAATTTTTTCTTCTTGTGGCTTTTATCCCCATCTCCAATTTCTCATATCAGTTTTAAATTTACTGTGATTTTTAAAAAAATATGGTGTCAAATTTAATAAAAAGCTGCCTGCAAGTGGAGGGGATGTACTTGGAATCTTCCTGATCAAGCACTGAGGCCCAGGACGGTTCAGGCTCATATTTCCAAAACCTTCTGTACCTTTTTTTTGTGTGTACATTTAACACATCCCCAAGGCAGCGGCACATTGAGAGAGAAACACTCATCCAACCTAATCTAACTCTGGAAAGAGTTCATTGAATTAAGGAGGGGGGGTAGAAATCACTGAAAGGGCACACAAATATTTGCAATTCTTCTTGAAATCTGTGATTCAGATAAACAAATCCTGATGGTAAAGAAAGAACCAACAACTGTGTCTCATGCTGGCAATATATATTTATTGTCATTTTGGAGATAGGTTACCATGTGCATATCAGGACTTCAGACTAAAAACAAATTGGGATCATGAACTCTTAGTATATGCCAGTTGGAAATTAAAGGACTGAATGTAAAGGTGACCTACAGAAGATCTTCAGTTGGTCTATTTTTGTGTCCCCTCCCCATTGGTTTTTTTTTTTTTAATTGAAAGCTGAACGTCTTCCCCTCCCCCTTCATTTCAACCTCAGAAAAATAAATGATCATCCAAATGCAGCTTTTCCTAGTTTTACTAATAATCTGCTGGCAATAACATTTATATTGTTAATTCTGCAACTTCAGAAGGAAGCTAACCTTTACAAACAGTGTTCTTCCTCCACTTTACCGGGCTACTAAGTCCAACTTTAAGGACCAGACTTAAGCAGATCAAAGATTTGCTTATATTGGACTACTGTGGTTACATTATTATGGTGCAAACCTTCAACATAAGCGCTTTGCTGTTCCAGAAGAAGCTACATCAGTGCAAGATCTGACAGCCTGTGCAAAAGAAGCTGCAGTGCTACAAATTCTTGAAATACCTTTCCTCGGTCTCACATGTATTGACTAACAAACATCTTCCTCCCACTGATTTCACCAATCCCAAATACTGCCCCCCCAAAAAAAGAGAAAGATGAAGATATTTCATGCTTTTATACAAAAAACAAACAACCCCCCACTCAAAAAAAATAAAAATCCTCCAACTCCAATCCCCCCCACCCAAAAAAACCCCAAAACACGTCAAAACTATTTGTTCCCCATCCTCCCAACCCTCTTCTAGCTTTTATATGTCACCATTAAAACAAATGCATACAACTTACTGTACAAATATGAAGCTGCAGGCATTCAAGTTACAGAACATTCTGAAAATATTTCAAGCATAAAAAGTACACTTGATAATTGCAAAAATAAAGTTTCACTTTTTTAAAAAACATCTTGATCAGAGCTCAAGCAAAACAAACATTTAACGATTCCTACTTCAGTTTAACTTCATAAGAACACCACTTTCAGAAGTTAAAAACAAAAAAACTCGGATTTTTGGTGATCAAGTAAGTGACCATGTTTTTTAATGAAGAGAAATGGTATATACAACAATGGCATAGACCTTAAGCATCAACAACATATTTCAGCGAAAAGTAAGTCTACAAGTGATCCGAGTCATTCTTAGCATCAAATGGTACTGATTACTTAGAACCATAATCCGCTAGGAATAGACATTAAGTTAGACTGGTACGAATGGAAGGAAAGATCCATGACATCAAATAGGCTCAGTTTTTGTCACTGAACTTTTTTTAGGCTAACAATTTCACTAGTGCAAGACCATATGTTTACCTGATTAAATGAAAACTCATAAATGTCACAATTTAAGAACACTCATACAAAACTATTTTTTTCTTTTAAAAAAGTGCCACATACCATACTTTTACTAAAAAAGTTACAAACTAATGGAAGACTGTCTGCCTCCATCTCTTGTCAACAAGGAAAGGCCAAAGTGATTCTTTGATCCCAGCTCGAAATGGCGTTCTCTGACCTATCCCCAGCATCTCCAACTTGGAGCAGTCTAGCTGAGCATTCCTCGGACGAAGAGCACCCACAACTGGACAATCAGTAATCTAAAAAACAAACAGAAAAAAAACCCAACACACCAACACGTAATCAAAAATGACAGAAAAATATTTACTCTTATATATGCTCATTTAGAAGTTTTCCTTCATAGCTTTCTATATAGGCACGTTCCCCTCCTCCCTCCCAACTATTTTGTGGGGTTTTTTTTGATTGGGGGTTTTTTGTTTGCTTGCTTGCTTGTTTTATGGTTAACTTCATTTCAACATAAGAGATGTCAGGCAGAGTGACGTGAAGTGTCTTAAGTTAAATTTTTCTCACTCAATTACTGCTCACCATTTATGCTTTTCTACATTTTACTCCTATTTTCACCCTATGACTATAATCACAAGGTAAAAAATGCTCTAAAATGTTGACAGAACCATGTTGTGATCAATATACTTGGAGAAATACATTTGGGCAGAAAAAAATTCAGACTAACTTAGTGTTCTCCATTCTTTTTCTGTCCATCTTCAAGCCAGATTTCAGTTCCAGCCTTTACTAATTCTAATTTACTAATCTTTGGAATTTATTTTGGATATAAGTAAAATCTTATTTACATGTTATATTCTCACAACATTATCAGTATGTCTTTAAAGAGTAGTCTTACTTTTAAGTGTCAATAAAACTGCAGGACAGGTGTTTTAAGCAAAGCAAAAATCATTTTAAGTTCTTAAGTGCATGTATTCAGAAATAGATCTGGACATTGAAAAGTTCTTACAGATTACTACCTTCAAGTTAATGTTCTGTCAATCTGTAAGCTTTTTTAAGGCCAAAAATACAACAAAAAAATACGGCTTTACTTGTGACTAAGGGGAACCGTTCTGCAGAAATACCATTACACTACAGACTGCGAAACTGGTTACTGACTGCGTGGGTAATTTTCATAATTCAGCAGGTCAAAGCAGCTGGTTTTTTCCTGAGTTAGATACCAGACAGCATCCTCAGCAATACATCTGCTGTGCTAGACATACTCACACAGATCGTCCCGAAGAGGAAGCTTATTTGTATAGCTAGCGTGAGACCTACTGCTTGAAACGATAAAGCGCATCCATCTTTCTCCAGGTCAAACAACACATCACTTACTGGCCTCAAGTGGCTGCTGGGAAGATTGAAAGCATCTGCAATTGCACATGCCATTTCATACTTAGTCATCTGTTCATTGCCAGACCAGTGAAATGTTCCTTTTACTGATGGGTCCTACAGAAGAAACAGGAAACACAGGTGAAAAAAAGCGGCTAGCTAGCCCTCAGACTAATTCCTGTGCAAGAATTGTGCAGAATAATCTTTCAGCAAGATCCTATCCTGAAAGGCATGTTACAGCACCTCAGTGATGTTCTAGAAACGTCTTGGGCATTTTCAGAGAGCACCTGACTAGGGATTGAGACTGAAAACTGGTGTTACGTATATCTGACCCGACTTTTCACAACCAGCTTATGTTCTGTAGAATTAACAGGAGGGAAAGGAACGAGCCAACCAAGGTCAAATAGCTGGGGAGAAGGAACTCGGCTATTCTATACTATTCACTTACTCGAAAACAAATGCAAAAGGCACCACACACATTCTGAATGTTAAACTGCAAACCATGTGCAAGTCCTATCAAACAAGCTGATTGCACCACATCCACCATACGTGCGTGGTCCATTTTTATCCCAGTTATACGTATGAAAAATATAGGTGGTTGTTTGGTTTTGTTACCTTCCAAAGGTGGTAACCTGAAGATGCTGTGATGAATAAACACAATAAAGTATTTAAGTTCAGTATCTTGTTTTTGCCACTTCAGTGTTCTTAATATAATAAACAAGGGCATCTTTGAGAATTACATTCAACCACCATGGGGTTTTTTTAGTCCAAAATGTCAATTTGTAAAAGGCATATTAGAGTAAGGTAGGTATTTGCATTTCTCTCCTGTATACTAGAAGACACACGACAATCTTCAGAAGGATCCATCCCATCACTTCACTCACTTTTCTTTCAAATATCAGAATATCCACACACCGTCACGTAAAGATACTGCAGTATTACAGCTAGTTCTTTCCTCCCTACCAGTGTTCCAGAAATGCAAAGAATAATGCAGGTTATATGCAGTTCTCAGTTGTTCAGAAACAAAGCCAAGAACTCAAACTGTTTTTACCTTGAAGAGGCTTGTTTCTTTAAATTCTTACCAGCATTCTCTTCTCTGCTAGTTGTCTGCAAACAGTTGCTACATCCTTGACGTTAGTAGGAAATCTTTGTTGCCAGTGGTCCATGTTGGCAGATTTATTACTGAACTGCACTTTATCAAACATAACAGTCACAGCACTTTCCTCCAGTCTTTCTACCTCTCCATACAAGACAGGAATCCTAAGTACTGCAGCAGCTAAAAGAAATAATATTTTTCAAGTATTAACATTGTTATGAATAGCTATGAATGCTGTAGCATAACCTGAAAAGTGTTTTGGAAGTGTTAAAAAATATGTTGGTGATATTAAGCATCTACAAATCACAAAGAAAATGCAATTAATGTGTTTGCCCTCCGAGTATCAATTTATATCAATTAAAACAGTTTATAAACACTAAGTTTATATAAACTTATTTTCATTTATGCCATTGATTTCCAGAAAGTTAACAAGCTTTCATTAACACGGCAAGAGAAAAAAGAAGGCCTGTTTGGGTTAGAACACAAATTAAAAAAATTAAAAAACCAGCTGCACTATGCAGTTACTCCAGCACGCCCCATCTTCCCTGGTAAGAGCAAGAACAAAAATTCCCACCAATCACAAATCACCGTATTCAGGCATCAATTACGGACAAAGATTTTTCCTCCAGCATGCAGAAGCCGCCTGCATAAAGGAGGCTACTATTTACCAGAAGACAGACGTGAACCTTGGAATGAATGAAAAGCTCGACAAATAAGGAATAGATTCACAGAATACAGTAGTAAACAATATTAGATTTCAAGATACTGATTTGAGAAATTAAACTAACAGTAAACAAGTGCAAAGAGAAGGATACGTTATGATGGAATACATCATACTAGTCTATCTCAGTCATGAAGACTCAAAAGGCCTCTTTGAGGGGAAATCCAAGAAGGCTATGACAAATTTATTAAAAGTAATACAGATATTTTTGCTTAAAAAGAGAAAAAAAAATAGAATCAGTCCTGAAATTAGAAGTGGAAGTCACCAAATCATTGCAATTCTTAAAGATTTGTAGGAAAATGCTACAACTATTAGAAAGACAAAAAGAAAAAGCTAACACACAAGTTCTTCTTACAGAAAAGTAAACTGAAAGAAGTACTTACACAAGAAAAACAAATACAATAAAAAATGCAATATGACACTCATTTCCTGCTACTGTAGAAACAGTTATTTGGTCATTCAGCAAATATGTTCTTCCTCTCTTTAAATACTGATTGAAATAGCTCTTTTTTTAATATCTTCAGAAGTATTCATTATTTGAGAAAAAGACTGCCTTCCTTTTGTTCTCAGAGAGCTGAGACTTGGAGAGCACTAGCTTCATTACCAATGGTTCTGAAGACCTCCTGAAACTTTTTCGTTTTATAAGCATGAGTACTAAATATAACTTGTATCCCCTCCTAACCAAAGTAAAATATATTTTTTTAAAAATATGCAAAACCCCCAAATTATTAGTGGAGATTCTTGCATTATACAACAGAAATGGACAGGGAAGTTCTTCACGCAACTACAGACATTTGGTAGACTGAATTCTACCTATACAATATTAGCAAATTAGTGGTTGGAAGACTAACACACGTAAAATATTTATATGTGTATGAAACAATAGAACTGACATTTTCAAGCATCTTACTCAGCACCATTTCAAAATTCCTTCTGCTAATAATACCACTGCTGCAACCTACTACTGCCTGACAGATCATGCTCAAAAAGGTGATGAAACAAAACTGAAGTGTTGAGTTGGGGGAAGGATCTAGCAAGATACCCACACGTACTTGAATTTGGTGCAGTCTTATCTTCATTACCAATCTAGAAGAGGGAGCAAACAGCATCACAGTCAAATTCAGCAATGATATTTAAGTAAGAGGTGGAGCGAATAACTTTTTATTTAAATAAGACTTTTTCTATTGAAGTATTTTTTAGAAAGTCTATTTCTTACTAGTAATGACAAACCTATATTAAGGCCTCTCATTTTCAAATATAGTATATATTTACTTACTGAAAGACCATCACACTAATTTATCAATTGTTCAGTTTTCTGGTTAGGCACAACAGAATCACAGTGCAAGTATCATACTGACATATTAGAAGCCTCCTCTGCAAGTGCACTGAGATTATTTTCTTCAAATTCTTTGAGAAAATAGAAGTGCTTCTTTCCTTATAATCTGTGAATGGAAACCGACAGCATACTAACTAGAAACAACCAAACCTGTCTTTTATACAAGAAATAAGTTTTAAATGCAAGGGATCATGTTCAGTCCCAAGCTTTTTTCCCTTAAGTAGAATTTTTGAAATTATGTTTGTATATTTGAATGCCAATTTTCAATAAGAAAAGATTTAAATAATAAATGAAAAAAATTAGTTGCTTAAAACCAGAAATATGTTACTAACCCTTTAGAAAGCGTTACAATCAGGAATCTGATGTGTGTGGTAAGCTACGGGGGTAAAAATAAAATGGATGGCCTGACAGCTTATGTAATGAGAGCAAAACAGGAGATCAGCAAGAAAACCAGAAGAGTAACAACAAAAGCCTATGCTGATTTTATCTGCATTATTCTTGAATCACAAGTCTGTTTTTCCCTCTAAGTAAACATGCATTTAGAACAATTGCAATGCATCCCCCTAAATAACAGCAGCTATATATTAAGTACAATATATGGATGATGTATTTTATCTTTCCTTAGGAATAGTTGATTCACAGGAGACGTTGGACAGCTTGTGAACGTCCATCAGCAGAGACTAGTAACACAACTGAAGATCGGAACGAGTAAGAAATAAAGCTTTAGTCAACCTATAAGCAATAGGAATCATTTATGAGCAAGGAGACTGACTCCTAATCACATTCTTGTCTCAATCTCGTTTCCGTGGTTTTACAACTTTACCACTGACTTACCAGTCTATTAAGCTAATATACAACTAAGTAAAAATAGAAAGCCTCTATTAAAAAAGTATGAGTGTATTCTTACCTTCATTATTTTCCAGGACTGCCTTTTCACCCTCCAGTTTGGTTTTACCATATAAATTCAGGGGATTTGGTACATCAGTCTCTTTATAAGGAGGGCTTGTTCCATCAAATACATAGTCTGTACTAATGTAGATCAGAAACGCTCCAACTCCAGCTAGGAAGAAAATGTTTATACATAGTCTATTTTAATTCATGCCTTGTTTGAAATCCCGGTAAACCTTTAAACGAATCTCTAAAGGACCTCATCTTCTAGCCCCATTCATTGCTGCTGCTTTGTCTGTTCACTGATCCTTCACATAGACATGCATGCTACCCTTACAGAAAACGGATTGACGGCACACTGATCGGAGAAGTGACATTCAGCACTTTGAGTAACTTACTCGTATTTATGTCCCTGTATAAATAAATGCAGTATTTTAACAAGAAACCAAAACCATTAGATGGTCTCCTTACCTGCCTCTTTTGCTAAGTTCCCTGAAGCAGCCACATTGAGCTGAGAAGCAGCATCTGGTTGACTTTCTACAACATCTGGCCTTCTCTCAGCAGCACAATGCACTATAACATGAGGCTGGAAATTAAAGACTAATTTTAAACAACAAACATTGTCAAGAGATTGCAGTTGCACCCTAACTCTACCAAACTCTTTTGCCTCCTTCAGGCAAAAAGGCATTTCGCTAAATTGTGAGAAGTAATAAAAGTAGTCATGTTATTTTTAATCACGGCATTCTGAGGAGCATGTTTTCCTTAGGAAGTAAAATAGGACCATGCTGCTTCAAGATACCCAAAAAACCTGATCATTAATTTTGCAATTATGATCTTCAGTAGCTTCAACTGTACAGCAAGATCAAAGTTGGTTTTTTTAACTGTGTATAATAATAAAAAATTTACTAATAATATAATATATATATTTCACACACACATAATGGTACTTAAAAAAAAAACATTAGCCCAACTATTTTTAGATAAGCCATTTACACATGGCTTATTTGTCATATGCAGACTATTAACAAGATATTTAAAGCCATTTTATAGAATGGCACCCTGCATAATGTATTTCAGGTTTTATATATTGCCCTTGCAAGTTAGATTGAAAAAACAGTGAACTTCTTACTGCACCGCACGCTAGACACACAGTTACTGCTGTTGTATTCAAGTATTCTTCAACTTCAAAAGAACTGCTTCATATTACTATGTCAATAACTCACATTTATCTTTTTCTTTCACCTATCAATGCAAGTGTGCTGACACGTACATCTGTTACCTGCAGTCTGTCTATGGTGAGGCAAACCTACACTCCAGATGCGGCAGAAAAGGCAGCCATAAATTTTTCAGAGCTCTGCCAAAGCATTAGCACCACTAAAGCCACATGAACTCAGTATCAGAACAGCACTATCAACTGATTACTAGACATACAAAGTGCCCTATCCATCTACTTCAGACTCCAGAAACTTACCTGAAAATCATGGATAATGTCATGAACTGCAATAGAGTCCAGAAGATTAATCTGTTCAAATCTGGGCTGAGCTCTCCTGTATCCACAGCCAACTGCATTCCAATTATTTTCATTGAATTCTTTAAACACAGCTCTGCCAAGAAGTCCCGTAGCACCAGTAATCAAAACTCGCCTACTGGGAATATCAACATCTTCCTAGGGAAACGAGAACAGGAAAAGTTTTCTTTCTACTATTATTTATTACTGTTTTTTCTTAAAAAGTATGCAAGGCTACAGTCAGTGCTACTGTATTAAATAGCTTTCCTTGCCACATGAGTGTTTTGGAGTGTCTCAAGGAACACAAACATCTGGGAGCACCAATACTGTACCTCGTCAAGTATTTGAAAGTATTTTTGAAGATAACGAAAACAAAACTTAAATGGGAAACTCATTTACTTCCACAACACAAGGGGAAACCAAACCAAACCACTAATGAAGACAGAATTTTAAGTTCTTTCAAAATCTAGTAACTTTGTGCAATTTGAAATGAGGGAAATAACTTCTTTTGAAAATGGACCCAAAATACGTAACATTTAGGGTCCACATCCTGCAACAAGTAATTTTTGATAGACTGTGCCTGTTAGAGGCTGCAGCAATACAATACAACTCGCTGTGGGCCTACCTACAATGACTGTAAGAACTGAAGACTTGCATTTTATTATTAAGTAGAACAGTAATTCACCGTTATTCAACACAATAGTCTAATAATAAGCAAAACCAAGATACAGCTCTCTTCTCAGTTTTACAAAATGCATCTGCAAGTGATTTGATAATTTAAACTCTCAATCTATACAACGTACTAAAGCTTTACTTCAGCTACTGCACATTTCAGTACTTGAGACAGCTGTGTACATCAGTTCACACAAAGTTCATTCCTCTCCACCACTCACTAGACCATCAAGTTTTCAAGACAGCAAACATAAGACTCATGTCTGTGCAGTCTTTATTTTCCTTTTATGCTTTCCTTCTGCATATATCATGAACAAGAGCCTGCTAAAAACAAAAATGAAAGCATATGCTTACATGCCAGTACAGAACAAAACTTCAAGTATGCAGAATCCATAAATCTTGGATTTCCTGACCGCTTTATACACAAGGACAATTTGTGATAATTGATTATAATTTTGTAAATGCTCTCTACTATGCAAATAGTCCAATCACTTCTGAGCATTCTTACGTTTTCAGCATTGTAACAGGCCACTACTTTTTGATCGTGGCACAGGAAGCAACAGAAATTGCTTCCAAATTACTGTCTGTCACCCTTAAAGGTAAAAAGCTTTTGTTCCATAAGGGTATATCCCAAAACAATTGCTTAAAGTTCCCACCACAGGGCATGCTTTTTCCTCAACTCTAAATCTGCAGGCAAAGGATGACTTATTCCCACCAGTACTAGATGAAAATTAATAATTTATACCTGGACAGTTTCCTGAAAATGACAAACTGCAGCAAGTGATTTTTTAAAGTTACCTTTATCTTTACAGTCAATCTGACCTCAGAACACAAGTTTATTTACAATTTTTTAAGGCTGCCCATGCCTCTCTGAAAAGCATAAGGGAGAACATGTAAGTACCGTTTTCTTTTTTTGTTATGTACTTTTTATCTTAGCAAAGTCTGGATAGAGCATCATAGGACAGATTATCAGCGCTTCCATAGCCAGAGGGTGCCCGCTAATAAATATCAAAGACTTGTTGCAGAAAACAGAGTTGAAAGGTTCTCTAAAAATGTCACAGAATATCTTTAGTCAGTAGGAAGTGACCAACACAAAAACCTGTCATTTGTAAAATCTGACATTTTTAAGCATCATTCACCTAAGTTTGTTTATTCTACGCATCATAAAGAGGATGTTACATTAGCAGCACAGCTTGGACTGAACACAATCTCAGCTTATACCAGGTTAAGTACACTTTGCACCCTCTTGCTCTTGTCTGCAAGACTAATCGATTTCAGTCACTGGTACCTGAGAAACCAAGATAAGCAATAGAAGTTTCCCATAAATTCAACACAAAGCGACTACCAGTTTAAACGTATTTCACCTTGCCAGAAGTTAAACGTTCTGGTAATACAAAACCTGCACAGATTAACTCTTTCCCTGTGCGTTGCCTTGCTCCTTCGCAGAATGCCACCCAGCTGCAACAGTATTTCTGTCTCAGACCTAGGAACTACAGACAACAGAACTTCTGAGTCCAAAGGACCTCTGAGGTTTCATGTTCCCACCACCGCTGTTTGCAGATGCTCTCACAGACTTGCAGAAGCTCCTGCTGTTGCCTCACAGCTCTCCACACACCGACAAGTGAACACGTATTAACAGCACCGTATACTTCAGTGTAGCACCCAGATTGTCTGTCATAGTTAGCAAAGCTACAAATTTAATTCCTGTTACTTGCTTTGTCTTGCAAGGAATTAATCATGGTCCTCTAGAAGAGGAGGCAGCAAAAATCTGTAGCTACTATCTAGCAGTATCAGTACCTAACTGGAACCACGTAAGGCGTACCATCTTCTTTTTGACTTTTGTTAATTTACGTATTTTTTCTTAAATATGCCAGGAGTATTAATAATGTAATAGAACTAAAAGATAAGACTGCTCTTAACTGTTATCTGAACAAGCTAGAAAGTACACTAGGAATTTGCAGTATTATAGACAGTTACTATACGTAAAGAATAAAAGACATTCTAGAATTCAAATGTTGTCCTTTTGCCAGCAAGTTTTATAGGCTTAAAAGCAAGTTCTTGCTCAGATTAGACTATCTGCTAACAAATCTTTTACACGTGTTTCTCAACTAAGAGGCAATCATATTCAGAGTCATCAAACGTGCAAAAAGTTCTCTTAGCAATTAATTTTGAATAATACTACTTAAACGCACAATTTTGAGCTTTATAATAAAGCATCCAATTTCATTTTGCTTTAGCTGATGTTCAATACTAAGAATTAATGTAATAAAAAAAATTATAACTCAGCAGTCTCATTCACATAAAAATATACAAGCAACACCGTAAGATTAAAAAATAGCATTTATGAGACCCAAGATTACTTTGTAGACACTACCACTACACAAAATAAGAATATAATGTACAAAACTAGTAAAACGTGATGCATTTCAAGGTGAAAACCAAGACACAAGCATTTTTTAAGCTTTATATCAAAACGGAACTTGACAAAATCACGATGAACATAAATATCAATTTTAAGGAATGCGCACTAAAAACAGAAGCTTCTGGGATAACACAGATTTGCAACAGAATCTGATGACAAAAAAGTCACTACAGGGAAGTCAGTACAAGACTGAGCTCTTCATTCAGCTTTGACATCACCTACAACAACAAAAAGCAAAAGGAAAACCAACAGGCTTTCTTTAAGTCACGGACTGGCAAGTGAATACACATTAACGTTGACAAAAGTTGTTACGCATTTAACTGACGCGTCAAACACAACTGCAGTAGTTGGAAGCTACACCTGTTGAACATTACTGATAATAAAAAGTGACAATAGAACAGAACAAGCCTACAAAAATAAGGGTATGTGGAATTCCTGCCCAGTGTTCCCTAGTACAGAGAAGTCTTTTCTGTGCAACAGGGCCGCTAAGATTCAGCGGTTTAACAAAGCAGTGGGCTTAAGAGACGTAACTTCCTGCTACAAAACAAAAATATCTTTATGGTGATTACCGTAAGGAGATACAAAACTATTCAGAGTTCTAGAGCCCGCGGGTAATCCCCAGCCGGCGGCAGGAGGCAGCTGAAGTAACTTAACACCGAAGAGCCCCACGCCCGAGCGCCAGCGAAGGCGCTTCACCTTGCGCCGAGGACGCGCCGGGGGGCGGCAGCGCCGCCGCAGCGGCACCGCCGCACTGCGCGTCAGCACTTCGCCGCCCGCCCGGCGGGACGCGCCGCCTCTGCCCCCGGCTCCGCGCTCGGCGGCACCACCGCGGACGGGCGGCCCTGCCCGGGCCGCGCGAGGGCGGGACGGCCGAGCCCGCCGCGGGGAGCCGGGAGCCGCCCCCCCCCCCCGCCAGCCGTCGTTGCGCACCCGGGGAAAACCGCCCCACCGCGGGGCTCCCGGCGCCGCCGCTCACCTCCACCAGCTCGCAGCGCCCCGGCACGAAGCGGATCTTGAGCTCCTTCTCCCGGCCGACCATGGCGGCGGCGCGGGGCCCGGCGGGGCCTGGGCCTCGGCCTCCTCCTGCTACGCCGCCCGCTGAGGCTCGCCTGGCGCTGCGGGAGGGCGGGCGTACCACGGCGCGCCCTCATTGGGCCGCGGGGACGCAGCCGACGCAGGCGCCTCCCGACGCCGCGCGCTCGTTGGCGGAGGAGCGCCAAAGGGGGCGGGGCCCGAGCCGGGCTTTAAAGGGGCCGCATCGCGCCCGGGGAAGGCGCCGCGCTCGCCGCCTCGGCCCGTCCGCTTCGGCGGGGCGGGAGGCGGCGGTGTCGCGTCCCCTGCGGGGCCTACGCCCAGGAGGAGGAGAGCCCTTCTCCCCTGCGCCGAGGCAGGGGCGGGCTGGCTTACCCAGAGCGCAGCCATCGCGCCTCCGGTGAGGCGGCTTCAGAGCCGAGGCCCAGGCCTGGGGGCAGCCGGGACGGACGCGCCTGGCCCCGGGGGAGCCGGGGCCGGGGCAGCCTTCGGAAAGTTTCTGTCAGCACCCAGAGCCGGAGGGAGAGGCTGCCTGCTGCCAACGGCTTGAAAATAACCCCTACCAGCTGGAGCAGGTGCGAATAATAAAAGCTATGTAAAAGCCTTTTACATAAAATACATGACCCATGTAAGGTGCTTCAGCATCGACAAAGGGACAGGCCCAGCACCCTCCCTCTTTACGAAAGAAGCCTGAAATACAGTGTCAACAGGTCTTAGTTGTCATAAAAACGGTCCAGATACACCAATTACTAGCTTTCACTTCCTCCTGGGAGAGGGGGGAATAAGTCATCTCGGCCTGAAGCCTTACAGCATCACACAAACGTTCAGTAGCTGGAGACTATGCCCTGTCTGTTCGAAGCACCTGGGGCAGCCTTACCACCACGGGCTGCAGCGCTGGCGCCTGCCACGCAGCCTCATTGTAACAAATTTATGGTGCTTCAAAGAGTAATCCAAGTTATTCTAGTAATCATGTCTCATTCAGAGTTCTAATGTTACCATGTTTGCATATCGAAACCTCTGAGCTTTCATTCGTATGAAAAGGAGGATCAGAGCCTGCTATGTGCGAAGTGAAACTTCACCATTAGACCAAAATACCTTATTGGGCTGCTAAGAGATACCCTGAATAGAGCTCGGGCACATATTCACTAGGAATTATTTCATTTTCCTTTTAGAATGGTTGAAAATAATGCGCATTTTCAAATTGCCTTTTTCCATAGCTTTATAAAAGCAAATGGTAAATCCCAAGGAGAAGGGGGGGTTGCCTTTGAGAAAGCAGTCACTGCTTTATATATAAATATATATATTTTTATATATATATATAATTTTACACTTACAAGATGACAAAGTTGGGGTTTTTTAAATGCAAGTTTTTGAAGTAACATGAATCTGTATACAAAGCTTTTTACTGTGATACTTCTGACCCGCACAAAGGCAAAGACTGCATGCCTAACATTGTTTTTAACAACAGGACTGAAGTTAAGCAGACACCTAAGCATTAGTGGCCAAGACTTATTTTAGCTATGGTCACACTTACATCTTCACCTGATATATTTATTTCAGCTTGACTTGATTAAAACAGTATTTAATGGGTAGTCAAGGGAGAAAACCAGCTGATACTACAGGAATTAACACACAGTCAAAGAGAAATCAGAAAATCAACTAAAAATGGAATCAAATCATATAGTAAATGATGTTTACTTATGACAAAACACCTGACATTTAGAGGACAAAAGTATACATCTATAAACCAGTTAGCTAGTTTCTGCCTTCTTGGAATGCAGATGCCCTATTTTTCCTTGTAATAAGCTATGGACATGTAATTCCCTTCCATTAATCTTTGAATTCTATTAAAAATATCAGTAATTCATAACTTGACATTCAGAAGAAAGATCTACAAGGAAATACGGAACTGTTCAGCAGCACTAAGGTAACAACTCCAAGCACATCTGATGTCACAGCCCTTCCTCCCGACACAGACTGAAGGAGCTCACTTTACATCTTAACAAAAACAACAAAGCGGAAATAGAAGTTTTGCCTTCCAGGCTTAGAGCAAGAGGAAAATAGGGAAAGCATTAACACTGGAGTCTCAAGCTAGAACCATAAATTGGCCTGTAAAATATCTCCATGTTTTTGTCACCAGTATAACAGTTACGAAAACTATGTTCGCTTCATAACAGAATATAGTCTATTTTTTTGCTCAAATATTGACATTGAATTCACAGTAGCATTCTAGCTTATATTTTCAATTTCTTTATTATCATTACATTCACTTTGTGAAACACTGATTTAATGGAAAAGATAAAAATTTTGTTATAGTCCATATCACAGTCATTTAAGCATAATGCATCACTGGGTGACTAAATGCACCACTCATTAAATTAACATTTCAGACTGCAATTTGCAGAGACTAAAGCGTAATTAAGTCTCTCTCTCCCCTCCTGTTTCTTTGTCCCTAGATTCTGTAATCAAAGTGTAGCAGCAATCTATTAATGCAAGTATCCAGAGCCTTACCTGCTCCATTTCCAGCAGCATTTCAGGCATTGCCTCAAACTACAGAAGGAATTATCAGCCTAGGAAATTATTGCAGTTCAACTGCGCATTTGTCCCTTTGTCTGCTTTTGCCTGCAGAGAGCACATGGGCTGGAAGAAGCAATAGCTCAGTTGACCTTTGAAACCAAAACGCTAATCCAAGCCCTACATCACGTGTGGCTCTGAATCCTGTTAAGCTTTTAGTTTATTCCCAGTGGTACCATTTAAGCAGCTCAGGATGAACTTAGATTTTTACTTCATAACAGCCAGCATGAGCAAGCGCAGCCATTGTGCGTATAACATTTATTCAAAGCACTGGCACTGAGTCTTACGCAGTTTTCCTTTTACAGGAAACGGGAGGAGGGCTCTCATTAGGTCAGCCAGGTTGAGGATTCTAGCAGCTCCTCGTTTTACATTTAAACTAAGTACAACCCAAATCTTGCTACAATACAGCGAGACGGATGATCAGAGAAATAATTTCTTGTTAAATTATAATTTTTTTCAATTAAAAAAAAGGTATGTTCCACAACATGAAAGTAATTGATTCCTGCAGTGAATACATAAGTCAGCTGAGCTACCAGCACCAAGGTTTCAGTTTTTAATACATATTTCATATGTGCATGAAACTGGCAAAACCACTTAGACTGAAGTTCACACAAAGCACTCAAAACTTCCCCTTTACTTCCACTCTTTGCTTCTCTCCCCAGGCTGCTCTACATTATTTATCTATATTTTAAAGGTAAAACAAAAATGAACCTTGCTGTAAGGCTAGCATAGTTATTTGCTAGTTTCCCTATTCTTTTGTCAATATAAGCACGCTCTTGATAGCCTAAAAAGGATTTTAAGTGACACTTAGGCAAAACTGCCAATTAAGCTAGAAAGTTTTAAGAATGAAGGCTGTATGAAAAAAGCCAGCACCCATATGCAGGACATTAGTACATACAGTAACAAGAACACAGAGTTCCACATTTCACTTCAGTTCCAGTATATACTTTTGTATTAAGAGAAATTCACGGGAAATGAGAGGATAAGGGAATTGCAGGTTGTATATATCGTACAGTTCAGCTAAATAATGTCTATAAGATTAGAGAATACAGAGTCTTTGAGGCCAGACTGACACTCGGCTCTGTTATGAAGATTTAAGACTAGAACAAAGAACATTAGGTCAATTACACTATGTAATTTGATTTTGGTTTTTATCCTTGGTTTGTGAAGGAAACAGACAAATTCTTTAATTTAAGATTTTTATTGTGCTAAAGCGTTCTTAATTTTAGATACAGCTAAACAGATTCTTTCCACCTAGCCAAAATTCAAGTCTGTACAATGAATGTGTGTACAGTGGGTATCCTCCCACCCAGTTTAGACAAGTTCTGTCGTTATTCCCCATCATGTAGCATTGATCAATTACAACAGCTGGCTACAAAGATATTATGACAATTTAAGAGTCCAGTGAGCACAGCATTCATAAAATAGACATTTCTCTTAAGACACTAATCTTAGCCGCAGTATGCAAACATTTAGGTAAATGCAGTCAATTTGAGTTTCACCAGAAAATCCTCTTCTGAAGATCAACAGCTGCCATATCTAGCCCCACGATTTCAATTAGCATGTCCTGAATATAGATCCCATGAAGAATATCAAAACTAACTGTACAGTCCAATTTTCTACAGTGGTTCTATCTTACGTAGACCACAGAGGAGAAGGGGTCTCTTGGCAGCATTCCTGCCGTTGGTATTGAAGCAACCATAAACAGCAAGATTAATTTAATGTAAAATTGCATACATGAGACAGATGCAAAAAAAAAAAAAAACCTTTCATGAAATCAGATTTCGTTTGTCATCCTTATTCTCCAGTGCTTGTTCACCTTTTCTGAACTTAAGCTGCTCTGTCGAAAACAAACCCAAGCAGCTTCAGCATACAAAAAAAGCGAAACAGTGAACACGTCTCATAGTTCAAGAGTGCAACGATGTTACCAGGAGTCTGGAACATAGTCACCTACAGCTTCGCAGTAAGAGTATAACCAAGCATAGTTTTTCTAAAAATATATCATTTTAGACCATTTCTCTAGTACTCCTACTAATTTGTATTATATACAGCATCCAAGTTCACCTTGAACAAGTAGTCTGTTGAAGTCTTCTGCACTACGTGAATTTATTGGCGATTTATGGTATTTTTCTGAGTACCAAGAAGAGATTAAATTTTGTTTTTATTACCTGCAATGGAAAAATGTTACTAAGTTTGGGTTTTTCACTATTGCTCCCACCACATCGCGTAATTATTTGTCTGCTGCGGAGGGGAGGAAGGCACTCCACTCCACATAACAGGCAAGCCAGAATTTCAGACCCTGGAATATACTGTAAAGTGAAGGTCTGGTCGAGATCTGCACCCTCCCACACTCTCCCCTACACTGCTTCCCTTCGTGCGCCCCTATGCTCTTGCCATCTTTCCCTCCACTCCACATTCATCTGCAGACCTTTTGCATTGTACCTTTATACCTACAGCAGTATAAGGTCCTGCCAGGTAGCAGCTAAAGAACCAGGGCTCAACCCTCTGGCTGAGCCACTTTTACCCCTACCACCCGTGCAGGAGACCCTGCCCATCACCTGATCAGCTGCAATGTGTAAGCTGTATGACAGAAGGAAAATTGTAGGCGATACGCAGTAGCAAAGCAAAGTTCACATCTTGCAAGATCATGCAAACCACCTGATTCCCTGTAACTCACTCCTTCCTCTTCCCCCCTATCAAACACACTTTCTGTTGCCTGACCTGACGTACCGCCTGCTCAGGTCAGGGTGTAAGAAACTGGGCTGGAAAGCACAAGAGCAAACGGTACGCTGAAGGGCCCCGTTGATGCAGCCTTCCAACATCTGCCGTGAAACACAAGAGATGCCGTTCTCCTTTCTTCCCCAAATGCAGCAAACTATGCAAGACTATCATACCTTCTTTGGTTATGTTTAAGAGGTACGAGGAGATGGTTATATCAATATCTCAGCTTACCTTCTTTAAAAGGAGTTTTTTGAGTAATATTTTCCTTGCTATCATGCTGGAAAGCTTTGGATGGATCAAAACGCCTAAAGCCCTGAATTGCATATAGTTGCTCCTGAAGATCTCTCTTGGTTTGCTTTTCTTTTGCTAGCAATGCACGCAGTTTTGAGACATCCTAAAGAAAACATAATACTTGGAAGTTAGATCAAGAACAGGAGAAAAGCCTGCTTGATCTTTTACTGAATTAGCCCTTTTGACTAATACTAAACACAAACATACATACACAATTGTTGGTGGCGTTAAAAAACAAACCAAACCCAAACATACAGGTGTAGAGAAACCAGCACCACTGTATAATTGCTGTATAACACCACTAAGCAGTACGGTAGCCTGAAACTTCCAGGTGCTGCTTTCAGCAGATAGTTTACTAAGCCTAGAATCTCCAAGAGAGCTAAGAAAAACCAACCAAGCTAAGAGTAGGGGTAGTTATTTGCACTGGTGATCCCTCTGTATATCATACATTCAGTCGGAACTAGAACAGCTTCTCTTGCTGTTTCTGGAGGCCAGTGGTTTCTTCTAGTCTAGCTCTTGCAGGGAATTAAAGAACCATAGAAAGCAAGTAGTTTGCAGGATTAATCTATAAATATTTAGAGCAACAAACAAAGGAATCGAGCAAATTAATAACTTACAGATTTCTAACTTTTCATTTCACAAACCTGCTTCAAGTGGATATTCTCTTCCTTCAGCTTCATAACATGCTTGATTTTTTGCTTCTGGTTCTGGTGGCCAAGTAGTTTAGCATATGCATCACTTAGTTTATTCAGTTCTTCTTGGGCTGCACCATGCTCATTTAAGAGCACATTCTTCTCTGCTTCAAATGCATCTAGTTGTTGCTGAAATACATATTTAATCTTTTAGAAATCTTTAAATTAAACATAGCTTTTTACTGAACTGAAATCTACACAGAAAGGTTGGTTTGGGAAGGAGAATAGCTGGCTCAAGGAATAGTAACTTAGGAAACTGTTGCAGGATAAATGCCTTAGAATGGGAAACAGCATGTTTACTTCTCAAGAGTAGAACTTGAGTCAACTGCACAAGTCTTAAGTCAACAGATACTAATAAACACCTACTCATAACACACCTGAAAAGGCTTAGTTTTGTTATGTAAATCTTCATATAGAGTACGCCAGGTCTTTATCTCTTCTTTTAAGCTAGAGGTCACATCTTCATTTATGGTTTTCCTAAAAAGCAAGAAGTGGAGTTTCATTATGTTCATTGTTAGCTCTCAGCACTTCTTCACACTAAAAGTCTGAAGTGCTATAATATGCAGGTTTAGTTTCAGAAAAGTCACCTTGATCCTTCCACTTCAAGTTTTCTTTTCAGATCTTGAGTTTGCTCTTCCAGTTTTTCCTGAAGTTTAGTCATTTGTGCAAGGCAAGACTCTTTCGTTCTCTCTGTTTCTGCTTCTTTTAGTGCAAGCTTTGTCTGGACTTCTAAAAGCATCCTGAGGAAAATAGCATCCATCCTTAATGAACCTGTTTTTGGTTGGTTTTTTTTTTTTTTTTTTTTTTTTTTTTACACTACTCTAAAGCTGAAAACACAAGTAACCATGATTGAAAACCTGCTAGCAGAAAAACTGAAATAAAGGTTTGCACAAACAGTGCTACAAGAGAAGAACAATACAGAAAGCAATCAAGTTCAAGACGTACAATATTTTTAACTTCTATGAGGAAACAAGACATACTTTTGAAGCAAGGAAAGATCATATGTTTCTTATTTATGGCTGTTTAACGCCAGCAGCTTTTAGTGGAAGACACTGAAGTAGTTAGACTTTACACACTGAGGGTTGCTCAAGCAGAAACTAGTCAAGACTGTTCAGTGTGGCTGTACTCAAGGGTTCAAGAACTCTACACCTAAATGCACTGCCTTCCCTCTCCAACCTCGGCTGTTTGTTATACCACCTAGGTGGAGACTAAGAATCCCTTCCCTGCCACACTCAACCTGCAAATCAAACAGGAAGTAACTCTTGAGCTGTTTTTCTTTTACCAGCCCTAATGGAAACCGGAGGCAACATTAAGCAGGTGGGGAGGAAAGAAAGGGCAACATCTTCAGAAGCACAGGTGTTTTAAAATAAGCTGGGGTAAGCAGTAATTGTCCTTTGGACAATCTCAATATACTGGCTATGGGCGAACAAGACAGCAGAAGCATTACAAAACTTTACAGAGGCATTTTATATATCAGCAAAGAGCTAGAGTTGGGAAGATCAGAAATGCCCAAATCAGTTTGGCCAAAACAGCATTTTAATGCAGTTGAGTAAGTAATTTATCCACATGCAACAGTTAAGAAGATTAGAGCATAGCTGTTGATTTAAATCCAGCTTCAACTTCAGAAGCTAGCTAGGACCTACATTAAAAGAAGCTTGGAAGGAAATCTTACAGCACATACACAATATGTTCCATAATGCAACTCACATACAGGCAGTTACCACAGTTGCCTAATACAGGTGATTGTACACTGGGACCTTTTAAGACCAAACTCCCCCACTTCCTCAAATAGTCAGTTACTTGCCCACAGCAAGGGACTTTCTCATGCTCTGCGCAGTGAGCTGGAAGGAGAACATACACCGCTAAGCTGCTGTTAGACAGAGAAACATGTCCTCAGCTAGTGGCCTCAGACAACTTCTTGGGTGTTACTACTTATCAGCTGCACTGTGGTGCTTCATATTAGGCAGAGAGAACACCTTTGTTTACCTCACTGCAGTGCGCTAATTCATGGATGGTCAATTGGCATCTGCCTGCGAGCACAATTTGAGGTGACACGTGGCAAAGGGTGAGCTCTGCCTTAACTATTTGTCTGCCCCTGTGGATCTTATTTGTGGAGCAGTCACTGTAACTGATATTTCTGATAAAGACAATATTCCAACATATTTCAATTAAGTATTTTCCTTTTCCTGTATGTTCCACATAAAGGAAAAAGCCAAAGCAATTGATTGACCAGACCAGTTTTCTAATGCATATAAAGTTAATGAATTTTCTCTGCCAATATTTTCAACCCTCTGCACAGGGAAAAGGAAGAAACTTAAGCTGACACCAAATACCAATTTTATCTGGTAGAGCACCGTGTTAAGTTCTAGTTAAGAAGGCAAGCCTTAGCTGGCATTCTTTAGCTTAAGGAAAAGTTTGTCCATCTAGTACCTTGCACATTCTTCTTTTGCTTTGTTTTTAGTGTATTCTGCTTCCTGAAGCAGCTGTAGATTATCTTGGCCTATTTTTTTTAGGTTGGCAACTTCTTCTTGCAGAGATGTGTTCTCCAGTTTAAGACTGCATATTTCTTCAGCTATTGTCTTCTTGTAGCTGGTATTACAATGCAAATAAGAAAAATCTTGTTACTTTAGGCAAAATACAGATTGGCGCATTGAGGCCTTACAAGAGCAATACAAGCTCATGCTAACAAGTATAAGAGATTTTATAATCTGGAGATATGGCAGTGTTCTGGCACTGATAAATCCAAAGTTAAAAAAAACCCCACCACATTTCCATAAAGCCATAAGCAGTAACATTACGACAAATTCTGTGATACAGGTATTTTCACATTTTGGTAGGTATTTTAAAACGCAAAAGACCTACTGTATCTGAAGCTTATTTTAAAGACCAAAAGACCTACTATCTACAGCTTGCATTGGCAAATATCCCACTGGATCCTTCATGGGTGCCCTGCATACTTAGCAATAACAGTATCACTTTTTAAATACTTCTACAGCCTGAATATTTGAGAGGAAAGATCTGCAAGAACTGTAGAAAAATAACCTTGATTCAGTGCAAGTTTTGAGCCTAAATAAGAAGTCTTTTTGCAAGAGGTTTTAGTGCAAAGAGAACACCATCACTAGTTACAACTCTCACTGAGATTCCAGAGCACTTGAGTATTCTAATTGGTTACACTTTGGAAGAAGAAACATCCGGTTTCCTGAACTAGATACCGAGTATGTTATTACACTTGACTAGTACTCAAAAGGAATAAATGAATTTCTTAATGCCATCAAATACTGCATCACAAAATCCTCTGCTCTAACACTGTACCAACGCTCATACACAGTGTTAAGTACCAAGACACATGAATAAACAGCATATTTTATTGTGATCTTAGAGATAATCCCCGTCCTAGATCTTAATGAAACTTAAATACCTTTCAAACTCAGCAACAGTCTTTCCAAGTTTACACAATGTATTGCTATGCTCTTCTTGGATTTGCAAAACAGCATTGCTGTGCATTTCCTTGATTTGCTCCAACTCAGCATTCTTCCTGAAATAAAAATTCAGCATTCCACGCTGGAGATAAGTATGTTTGAACATTACCAAATGCTGTTATCAGTTACAGAAGGCTTGCAGTTGCAGCAATAAATTAATTGTGACAAACCAGTAACTTCTCTGCCACAGCTTCTGAAGTATTAAAGCACAATCTTCACAGCAGGTTTAACTAAGCGTTTCCCCCTCCCCTTATTTTCCAAGATGGCTATAGAATAGATTGAACACCTAATAGTAAACTTCCAATACGTGAAAGGAAGAAACAACTTGCTTGAAAATCTTTCCTAGTCACTGCCCTCTCCAGGGCAGAAACATCCAATACAACACACATGCAGCTTACCCTTCACAGCAACATCATATTACTGGCATTTCAAGCAAGTCTCAGCATGCTAATTAAATAGTTTTAAATTAAGACAATATAAAACTGATTCAAGTCATTACTGATAGTGATTAGATCTAATCACTATCAATAATCAACAACCAGGAAGAAACAAGTTTAGATCCGTTCAGGTCTCTTTAAAACCTGAATTAGGCTCAGAAGCTTTGTTTATACTACTGATTTAACATTTTTTCCCCTCTCAAAGCTTTAGAATCAGAAAGTTTATTTCACAAACCCTTTCAACTTTACTTCCATCTGTGCAAGTTCAAGAGCTTGAGATTTGATTTCTTGTTCCAAGCGCTTCACCAACTTTTCAGCTTTCTTCTCCTTAGCATGTAATTTATTCAGCTCATTCATTGTATCATTCAGCTCTTCTTCAAGAAGACGTCTCTCACTTGTCACCTCATCTTGAAACTCCAGTAACTTCTGGTGCATTGATGCAGATGACTCCTGCACGCCAGAGTACCACAGATTTTAAAACTACCAGTACTTTTCTAGATATTAAAGGCTAATTTGCAGTGTTCAAACTTTAAAGCACAAGAATAAGGTCAAACCTACAGGAAGAACCAAAACACCCATCATACCAGCTATGAGTCTTAGAGCTATTGGACCACACACAGTTTCTGCTGGCCAGCCCTCACTTGTACATTCCACAGATTAGACTGTTACTAATGCAGCAACCTCACGTGTAACCAAAATCAGAACCTTTAGTGCCAGTCACTGGGATTAGAGTCTATTTTTGGACTAATTTATAGTCTGTATTTACCTTCTCTTGCTGCAGCTGAGAGACCATCTCCTCATGTTTCTGAAGCAGTTTTTGGTGTTCTTGTTCTTCTAAGCCAATTTTTTTTTTCAATTCTTCTGTTTCAGCATTCATACTGAGGAATTTTCCTCTGGTCTCAGACAACTCTTTCTCTGCATAGAGGAATTGTCAATATAACATCAATTCCCTTCTGTCTTCAAAGAACTACAACATCTATTCTTCGTAGTACTTCCATTCTAGCTTTAAAGTGAGTTAGGCAAGGGGGGGAACCAAAACAAAACCACATTTTTAACCCATCTGGAAACTCCTCAAAATTGGCTGAAAGTACACCACTTCAAAAATAATTCTAACAACAGGAATCTTTAGATCAAGCAATTAGCCTTCATCAGAACAGCAGTGTGGCTGGGGAAAAACAACTAAATGATTTCCCCAAAGGTTCTTCCACATAGTACTAGCACATACAAGCCAACTGGCACACAGAGAACTGAGTACCAGTCACAGGCTGCAGAGTTGCTGGTTTTGGGGGAGAGGTGGAAAGAGGTGAAGAAGGATTCCTAGACACATTCCCAATACCTCAACCTTACGCACCTTACGCACAAGCTGCTAACAGTGAATTGAGACAGTTTCATACTGCTTCTCAATGAAGAGTAAGGAACAAGTAATTTGTGTTCACCTTTCAGATTATAGCCATTCCTACTATGTAAACAGTTTCTATTCTATACTCTCTACCTTAGTAACCCTCCATGGAAATACAAATTTAGACTTAACAGATGTCAGATTCAAGGTAGTTTCCATAATTGTTAGAAATATGCCTAGCTGTTTTCAGCTGGAGCTCAGAGACGTAACTTTTAACTGGGAACAAACCAGTCTAAATTGACATTTTAGAACAAACCTATTTGAGGTGCTTTAAGAGATGTCAGTGATCCCACACATGCAAACAGCATACAAGCACTAACAATTACCTTTTTCTTGTTGAAGCAATCGACATCTTTCATTAAGTTCTTTTATCAGTTTAGATGATTGTTCCTCTTTTGTTTTGAGGGTATCCCTCAGGTTCTCAATATCTTGGTCTTTCTTTATCAGCATCTCCTCCATCTGGGCAACATCTAGTTTGTATTTCTCAACTGTTTCTGCAACACTACTGTAGGAGAAAATTCAGGCATTTGTTACCAGTAAATTTTGTTTGTAAGCTTACACTTCAGCACAAAGGAAAAATGCTTAGGACTGTTGGTTTCCAACAGGAAAACTGCCTTCACCTACTTTCCCAGACACAAGTTTTTGCACATTAATACAGGTTAATTAAAAGCATTTTAACACTGATGTTTTGTTTTAAATGAAACATACAATCACACAAAATATAAAGGTTTGATTAAAACAGAATTAGTCACTATAATTGATTTACAGATGACTGCTACATCCAGTTTTTTTACAAAGCTGAGTTTTCACAGAAAAGCATACACATTAATAAACCAGCTTTTACAAGAATAAGCAGAATCTTAACATAGCCAGTTAATGAGGTATCTCTTAATGAGTAAAATGACAGTGGTGGATACGGTGAAGAGTGAACTAGTTAAATTTAAATACTTTTGTATTTTCACCATGTTCTGGGCTAGGGACACATTACTGTGAAGACTGGTTAGAGTTTCAATCAGTTACAAAGAACTGGAATAGTAATTTTTAGAATCAGACTGATGCTCAAACATACATAATTCATCACAACTCTTAAATGCAAATCGGAGTATTGTAAAGTTCACCGGAAGCCAAGATTGAGGAGTTTTTTTGCCCTACTGTACATTGTTTTACAAGCGAGGGCTAAAAGACATTACTGCCAGTACCTTAGAGGAAAAGGATTTAGCTTGATTTATGGACAAATAACTCAGGCTAAACACATGATTTTAGGACCCCGATACAAAACTCTTCCGTAGTACTGCTTAGCCCAGAAAAGCACAGAGACATTTAGAAAGATAATTAAAATAATATCTTATGACTCCTTTCCATTGTGTGGAAAAATATCTGATTTCTTTTCCTCCTCTATTTTAATACTGTTAAACAGAAATATTGCCAAGGTTCTACTTCACCAGTCATAAACGAGGCTTAGTTTTACTGCCTTTTAACTTACCCAGTCCAACTCAAGAACAATTTGTTGTTACCTGAGCTCTGTGATATATTCCAGGAGTTTTTCAGTGTCAGACTTTTCTTCAACTTTCTCTCTCTCAGTAGCAGACCTAAAACCAGAAAGTTTTCATGATGGATGTATTTAAACAAATTCATAGCTACTTGTAAGCTACTTGTTTACAGATAAGCAAGTAGAAACAAGCCATTGAATCACGACTTAGTAGTAATACATATTTTAATAATCCAGTTTGGCTGACAAACTGGTATTGGCTCTAAGAGGTGATTCTACCCTCTTTTGATACTTGTTCCATATGGTCTTCTCAGTTGCAGTAAAGATGCTGAGACGTATACTGTCACAAGCAAGTACGCTAGAACAGCTGCATTAGCTAGACAAATTACCATTTCCTCCCTTTGTGAATTGCACTACCTGCATTATTAGCTTTGTGTATTTTAACTCTAATGTAAGTATAAAAATTCTGCTCATATTTGAGCACTTGCGTGTTAAGTAAATGCAGAAAGCGTAAAAAGGATGCTGCAGTGACGATCATGCAAAATTGACATAAAATATACCTTATAAGTTCTTCCTTCCTAGGTTGCCATCCTCAGAAATAGCCTATATGTTAGCGCACTGATCCTGTGCAGCAAATGACATTATTTGGGCAGAACAGAAAGTGTTGATTTGGAACTCTCTCTTCCTACATACAGTTGCTTAAGCCAAGACACTTTGCAGTTGCCTACCTTCAGAGAATGTGCCTACTATGAAGCAACTTTGAAGGCACCACAACGGCTCTTCAATACACTTAGCTGGAGAACACACATGTGTCCATCAAATCTGTGTCAAATGCCTGGCTGCTGAACTAGGATCTCAACTCCTTGTCCAATGCTTTTTCGTTCTTGCTTATTCCTAACTTACTACTCTAACGGGCCAGACACTGAAGTATCCAATCGACATGAATGTCTTGCTCCAAGATGAATAACAATTCTTTTCTCAAGACACATGTCTTCCCTCCCCACCCCATACCCAAGAAAGCTCCACCCATACCACACTGGAAGACACAGGGTTGAGATTACATGGTTTGTCTTTTGGAAAAAGGTTAGATACACTAGAGGAACAATATTTTGTATGTTCATTTTATAAGAATACAGCAGTTCCTAAAACTTCATTCCATCAAATTTATTCCAGGTTACAAATACTAATAATTTCTGTTCCTTCTCAGTACGGAGACGGCCTGCGTTTTCCCTAAACTATGTGCTTACAATAAGGTATAAGCATGTAAGCACAGCTAGATGATATAATGTCATCTAAGTCAATTCCCTTCCTTACTACTTACAGTTTTTCTTCTAACTGTGCTACTTTTCCTTTTGAATGCTCTAGATTCCTTTGCGCTTCCTGCAGCTTCATTTCCATGTCTTCCTGCTTTGCAAGTGCAGTCTGAAAAAAAAAAAAAAAGCACAAATATTACCACCAAAATGAGATTTAGTAAAAAAACAACTGTTGTCTAAGAGACAGTGGTAAACTGAAATGAATTCACAACTACAATTTAATGATAGCACTTGCTACTATGCTAAATGTGATTCAAAGTATCCCTCTGTAAAGATATTAGCCATTTGTTAAAACAACAATAACCACCCCCACTTGAAAAATGCAAACATGTAGAAGAGCTTCAAACTACACTTAGGACCACTGGTTTTCAAAGAAATTAATAGTCTGACCAACAGATTGATGTTGTAACAGAGGTATTACTAGGCTTCCTTACTTGAACTCAGATTTACTCTGCACATCAACAGCAAAATCAACAACATTCATTGTTTGATCTTTCTTTCTCTATTTTCACTTTGCAGAAAGTAGAAGAAACTACCGAGTTGAGGACAGAAACAACACATGATCTGCAGTTCTGTGGTAAGCCCTTCGTTGTCTGTTCCTGAACAGCTCAGAATTACTATCCTGTGCAGTGCAAATGGTCATACCTTTTCCTTAGCATCCCTCTTGTTTCTGAGCTTCATTAACTCCATGCATAGGCTGCTCATTTTCTTCTGCACGCCATCTTCAGACAGCTTATTAGAGATGAATATAAAACCACTAAGCATAACTTCTTCATATGAATTACTCTTCACACAATCTTTTAAAAGCGTCCCCCTCCCACCCACAACACTTATCTCTACCCATCCTTGAGATGGATGTTAACAGGTCCCGCTCTGACTTTAAACAGAAGCGCACAAGATCCCAAACCAGACATGCTCTATCCCTCTGCCAATGAAGGGGCATGGGGAACGTGAAAACAGATGCTGATCAGCAACTAAAGTTTCCTCTTGCCCAGGGGGCTTAATAACAGCAAAGGCAAAGCAAATATGCACTTATTTGTCTGAATACCTTTGACTTTAGTAGTTCATTAGTTCTTGTTAGTTCCAGAAGCTGTTTTTTTAGGCATGCAACATTTGCCAAGAGAGATGTTTTCTCCTGAACTGCAGCACTCAGCTTCGCTTCAATCTTAACAAAATCCTCATCCAGAGCCTGAAGTTTTTTATCCTGCTCTCCACGCTCTCTCACTAATGCACGAATCTAAAACAAAAGAGGTATTTTCTTTATTTCCTACTCTTATTCTTCTTAAATAACATCATTAGTCTCTCCAAGAAAACCACAGGCATAAACTAAGTATTCAAACTGTATTAACTTTCTTTCAGAATATAAATCTTCAACTCTGTCATTCATAGGAAAGGAGACAACAGAATCACCACAATTCTCTATTATTAAACACACCACAGATTTGCAGTCCTAGCATTTAATCTGACTTATTTTATGCTACTGAGCCAGTACAACATGTTAAAGTTAGAATAGTCTTAGCTTCAGCTTGCAACAGAAGCCAACTCTCCTCTTTGGCTGCGGAATAGAAAGACAGAATCTGACATTTGAGACATGAGGCATAGATTCATACACAGAAGTGTACTGATAAGGAAAAGCTAGCTGCCTCTTAAACTTTAAAATTATGTCAATTACTAAACAAAAATCTCATCAAACAGTTGTTAAATAAAACAGAACTTTTTTATGGTAGAGAACATAGGACTTGGATCTCCTTTTTTTTAAAAAAAAAGTCTGGCTGCATAGCTGTTCACAATCAGTAGGAATTAATGTAATTCCATTAACAAACCCAATGCTTTCTACATACCATAACATTTGATAATCTCTGCTCTGCACAGAGCTGTTTGCAAACTACTTGTATGCTATGTTATGCAAAAGAGGCTAATTTTACCAGCTTGTATTTTTTATTATGGTAAGTGGGAAACGTATTACAGAATTGCACTCACATAGTGTATTCATACCTCCTTCTCCAGTGTCTTCTGTTTCTTTTTCTCTTTCATGAGGATAAGATCTTTTTTAGGCTTCAGAGTCGCATTAGCTGGCTTTTGAAAACAGATGTATTAGAAATATTTAAACTGATCTCTAGCTGCATACTAGTTTAACAACACAATTAAATATAAGAGTGGATGCCTTCATATAGACAATACTATTAAAGGTACCCCCCCCCCCCAAATAAAAAGCAAACCTCTCTCTCCCACACACCAAATAAAAAGTAAACATCTCTCTCCCACACACCAAATAAAAAGCAAACATCTCTCTCCCACATATAGGGCAGACAAGTATCAGGTTAAGATGGGTTTTACCATTGTACTTTCTCATAAGCATTACTCTGAACAGACAGCTCATAACCATTGTGACAGGAAGGAGATTAAGAAAGTTTGAGACATTAGCACCCCCTACGCTCCATAAACACTTTAATCTCTTAACCACAGGTTGGTTTGCAGAATTTCATCCTACCTCATGAGCACCAGTAAACTAAATTAGTAAGTTAGTGTTACCATTTTTCAACTTCTTAAGCTATGCATCTTCAAATCCACATCCTCACACATTGCACTGAGAACCTGATATGCAGTATCATCCCCTTTTTGTTTCTTTTACCACTAGGTTTCTACTCTGCCCTGTCCACCATATGAAAACAGAAACATGGTCTTCTTAAAAGAAGCAGCCGCACCATCATTACATGGTGAGCAAAAGGCAAAAAACCCCAACATTGTAACACCAAAGACAACAAGCCATTCTGTAGTCCCAAGTAATCATCACACGATTCCCAAAGATACTGCAGTTTCATTTTTCCTTCTTAGTTACTAAGGAATACAGGCACAATAACGTCTTTCATAGTTTACCCAGGTAGGTTAACAGTAATTGTATAAAGGGGCTACATGATTTAACCAGTCACAGTGAGGTTTAGCTAGAATTTAACAGCGCTACAGACACCGCAGAAGAGTCTTACTGTTGATCCGAGAGACACAAGTCTCCTTCCAGTTACAGGGGTAGGTGCATTGTTCTCACTGTTCAGATTTGTCTCACCTGCAGAAGGATGCAGAAAGGAATGGTGAAGGAAGAGGGTGTGCATGCACACAGTGAGGGAAATGTAACCAAACTAGATGAGGTTAATTGACTTTTTATACAAAAGACAGAACACCACCTGATTATGAGACTATCCACTTCACAACCCTATGCCAGCTGTTTTCTCACTGCAATCAGGCAGTTCAATATTAGTCATCTGGGCACTGGACAGTTTAGAGAGAGACTGCCAGATCACAGGCAGTTTTGAGAACTCAGCTTCTGCCAAGTTTCCCCCCCACCATCCAGATCCATGCTGTCAGTTTTCAACAGAGGGATGCTTTATATCTGAAAAGCCCATGAAAGTATCAATAAAACCAAGGTTAATGAAGTAGTTAAATCATTTATTTGATCTCCAGAGGTCCCCCTAATTAGCAGAAGTCACATATAAAGCTATTTTTGGAAGATTCAGTTAGACAATTTCTAAACAAGAACAAAGCAGTAACAGCATATAAGCACTAACAATTGTAGCATTCAAAGATATTATACCATTGTGTTCTGTGCAACTTTTATGACTACTTACTCTTCTGTTTCCTAACCCGTTGGCATGTTTCGGAGGACAGAGAACTTTTCAGTGCGTCTGAAGATTTATCATAGGATCCTCGCAGTAGGGTACATACTAGAAATGAGATTTTTGGAACAGCAGAGAACTATTAAGGTAATGATAGAGTTTTCAACTTCAATGAGTCGAGGCTGATAACACATCTAAGTTAAATCTGCTTAAAAAAAAAACCAAGCAACCAACAACTGGAGTCTCAGTTCTCCTCATCCTCCCCATAAATGTGAAGAAAATATACAGCACACATGGTGGGGGAAAGGGTTGTTTTATTACACTGCTAATAAAATTAGAAACTGTGATTTGCATATACAATATTGCAAGGCATCTTATTAGCGATAGCGCATTAACTTCCATAAAGAAAAAACCCAAATGGTTAGAGGATTTTAATGCTAATTGGTGAAAAAGCCAGTCTAAAGTGTTAAAGGATAAAAAGCAAACTTAACTGGCTTTTTTTAAACATCTCCTTCCACTTTAGAAGAGACTACTTAGATCTTATCAAATGCCAAACTTTTCCTCCAAAGAACTGTTACTTAAACTTTCATTAAAAAATTAATTTTTAAAAAAAAATCAAATAATTTTAAGGGAAACAGCAGACAGAAACAAGATGGCTACAAATTCTTCATACAATTATCATTACAGTCAGGTGGTCTCAAGCCCAGTAAATGCTTATCTACTTGCTTCAGCTTTCTGCAAATGAGAGAAACTTCATTTGAGAACAGGTAACGGTAGCAGAGAGGCATTCAGCTACAGCCAAACACTCAATATGAGAAACTTTTACATTAGAAAGTGCTCTCAGTAGCAGTACTTCAGTTGTGACTAGTTCTGTACATTTCTCTCGTAGTTTTGTACCACGATATCAGAAGGCTAGCAAATCCTGGTTTGTCACCGTTTTATTTACTACATATATATATATGTTCAGTGCTATATTTAGTAGCCGTTTACCTACGACCCGGATTCGACCTGAAGTCGGAATTTTTTTCCTCAAAAGGAGACTCCTACAAGGGCTTAGACAAGAGGTCCTCCAACGTGCTGCTACAGGCAACTCCCCTCACAGGGGGAGTACAGGCATAAGGACTGGGACACGGTGAGATAACCGCAGGCCGGTCCCCCTTCCCTCTGGCACTACTACGAAGGGCTCGGGCTCCCTCCCCGCCGCCACCCGCGGACCGAAGACCGCCGCGCACGTACCGGAGCTCTCGTTGAAGCGCCGGAGCGGAGCCCTGGAGAAGGCCATGGCAGCGGACAGAGCCCGGCGCGGCGCGGCCCCCTCAGCATTCAAAGGGACCAACGGCCACCACCACGCGCCCCGGGCAGCCAATCACCTCCTCCCGTGAGAGGCTCGCTCAGCCAACCAGCGCCCCTGGCACGGAGCACGCGCACCGCCGTTCCAGCGAGGTGCTTGGGGCGGGTGGCTAGCCGCGGCGGGGCTGCGCGCATGCGCAGGGCGCGCCGCACACGTCCGGGCAGGGAGGGGGGGAGCTGAGGTGCCGGGGCGGTGCGGGGCCGCCGTCTCCCATGTCGGCTCCCTTCGAGGAGCGGAGCGGGGTGGTGCCCTGCGGGACGCCCTGGGGCCGCTGGTACCAGACCTTGGAGGAGGTGTTCATCGAGGTGCAGGTGCCGCCGGGCACCCGGGCTAAGGACGTCCGCTGCAGCCTGCAGAGCCGGCACATCGCGCTCTCCGTGCGCGGCCGGGAGGTGCTGCAGGTACCGGCCGCCCCGGCGGGGGGCGGGGGGAGGCGCGGCCCGGGGGCGGTGGGGCAGCCCAGGGCGCCGCCGTGTGAGGGAGGGGGCGGCGGGCGGCGAGCCGCGACCCGGGCCCGGCGCGGGGGGCCGCGGGGCGCCGGGGGCTGCAGGGAGCTCCGCTGCGTCCCGGGGCGATTAGAAGACCTCTCTGCCGTGTTGCGCTCTTTTTTTTTTTTTTCTTCTTTAAATACCTAGACTTTGATAAATTATAAGTGGAGTTTATTAGAAACAGCGCTCTCGAACTGCACGATCTTTTAAAGACGATGGGAAAAACAAAGACAACAAATTCACGTGGAGTGGCGTTCTTCTGTTGTAGGGATTTGGGCAGTGTTTAAGCGCATAGCTTCGCTCACTGCTGAAAGCCAAAAAAACCAGATCAAAAGCAGATTTACTTTCACATTGGTAATGAACAATTCTTTGTAGCATAATGTATATACATTGCAGCATAGCTGTACGTTACCCTTGGCAGAAACACTGGCATTTTCATGGCAAGTCTATTAAAAATGGCATTACCGTCTAAGAAACACAAGTCCTTTCAATGAATTGAGATACTGAAACAGGGACAGGTATATTTACTGTATCGAATGCTTCCTAAGAAAAAAAAAGTTGTGTAACAAAAAATAATTTTTTGATAGTCGATGTGTAAGTCTATATTTATAGGGCCGGATCACCCTGTTCATTTTCAGTAGAAAACAAGAAGGTGAGTTGGGAGTAAAACTTCACAATTCAATATGAACGGGATACTGAACGGGTTTACCTGGTTTGTAACATTGTACGTGTCTTTTGCAGGGTAAACTTTTTGACTCTACAATAACTGATGAAGGAACATGGACGTTAGGTAATAACCTACATCTGAAATGACATTATGAGGGCAGTAGAACTTCTCAAAGTATGCTGCAGAAGAGTTTTAATGGGAAAGATTACTTTCTTCCCTGTACGTAGCTTTGTAAAAAAGACAAGCATTATTGCCAGACTAAGGAAGTGAGGTAGTACAAAAGCCCTAGAGATGAAGGGTAATGGGAAAGTGCCGTATCTTGGAAGCTGGTAGTCAGTGGATTACTTCCATATAGTGAGAAGTTTTTTGAAAACTCATTAAAGCTGGACAATTATGGTACAGTTATGTGGTCTGTGCCTCTCCATAATTGTTACTTTTCTTGTTTTTTCTCCTTCTCTTATGCATTATATTTTTGGGATAGGTGACGTTATATGCATTAAATTTTTGGGATGAGTGACAAAACCGACAGTCCAAGAGAATCAGAAAGCAATCTAAAAATCACACTAAGGTACCTACAGATAATGAGCAAAAAAAGCTTCTCTGATCGTTACATCATAAATATTGTAAAATGGTCAGAATACTTTAGGTTTTCTCAATCATATTTGTGGACTGTGCCTCTCACTTAATGTTTTCCTGTGATGGATTTTGGTTTCCATTCAATATTTATTCTAAATATTGATTAATAATTCAGTAACTTAAACATGAAAACTAGAAGTGTAAACAAACATTGTGAAGTGAAGCCTACTCTTTTCCAGTATGCAAATAATCTTCAAAATACACTTTATAATGCTGTATTTATTCAATTAAGTAGAATTAAACATCCTACATGTTACCTTTGAAATGTACTTCCAATATTATTGTCTATACGCATACTATCTGTGTTTAAATAAATGGATTATACCTCCATATGTCGCTAAAACTTAGTTCTGGCTTTTCTTGGTAATAACTGTCTGTAAAGCCTGACCTCACGTCCTTCATTATTGCCTTAGCTGAGGTGTATATATTCATAGATTAAATTTTTTCTCCGTTGTGAACCTCTCTAAAAGGTTAGTTTATGTATGTTTGCAATAGAAGTACTTATGAACTGTGTTTTAATCCATTAAAACAGCTTCAGCATTTTACAGGCCAGAAAGGGGAGAGATGGCTGTATAGGCTATCTTTGCTTCAGCCTTTCTGTTTCTTGTTAATGTTTATTTATTTATCAATCACCCTGTTGGCATTGGCATTAGGAATATAAATTACTTCACCAAAAAAGTCCTGTGCTTGTTAATGGTGAATTCACCAAAACAACAAAAAAGATTAGCACATAGGACTGAGTTTAATGGTTGGTTCATGTGTCTGTTTTCATTCAACAGAAGACAGGAAGCTGATACGAATTGTTCTAATGAAGACAAATCGAGATGCTGGAAATTGTTGGACGTCTCTGTTAGAAAATGAATATGCTGCTGATCCTTGGGTGCAGGACCAGATGCAAAGGAAACTTACCCTGGAGCGATTCCAAAGAGAGGCAAGTTAAAGGACCATAATCACTCCTTGTATTTTGTGTTTGCACACAGAGGTTATGGCCATGAAAGCTGAGCAAAATTGTTCTGCTGTCCAGTGCCACGGAAACATATACTGTAGTTCAATACATATGGAATGCTTACGAGGCTTTATCAGTGTACTTTCAAGAGATTATTCTGTCCGTAGTCTGTCTGAGGGTTTTGTGAAAAGTTAAGATGAGTTTGGGGGGGCGTATTGCTGTTTCAGGGTTTGTTGCGTAATACTAACAACTTCTCACTTAAATTAGGCTACACACAATTTCTATTATTATCTAGAATTATGACATAGCCATATTTACAACAAACTTCTAACATCAAGCTCTATTGAACATGTTTGTTTATAACATCAGATGATGTGGAACAGTTAGCTGGAAAATATTTTCCTTGCCCTTTTAATAAAAAATGCTTAAAATGTTTTGGTACACCTTTAGCAGGCAGCCATTCCTATGCACGTCTGCAGTGTTGTAGAGTTACAACTTGTTACTTAACAGCTGAATCAGCACACAACATACCGCAATAAAGAACATCATTTTTATGAAACTTGTTATCCAGCATGGCAGGTACTTATATTTTCAAATGGTAATTTCAAAGGACACCAGAAGCCAAAAATTTTTCTTAAACTTTCCTTAATATTTCTTTACTGGGAGATCTAACTGCTTGCCAGATTGAGAACAGCATTACAGTCACTTCAGCAGTAGGCAACCAAACTGTGACAATTCAAGGTTTATTTGTTGATGCGTTTTCCAAGAATTTCAGCGCCATGACAAATGGATGACAAGTTGATCATTATATGTCCTTGTTACAATGGCAGAATATGAACAGAAAGTTTTGGGCTTTGTATTTGTTGGTTGGTTGGTTGGGGTTTTTTAAACATTTTTATTATCAATACTCTATCTATTAAACTTTTCTCTTACCTCCATCAGAACCCTGGATTTGACTTCAGTGGGGCAGAAATTTCTGGAAATTACAGCAAAGGAGGACCAGACTTTTCTAGTCTTGAAAAGTAAACTGTTTTTTTCTGTGTTCCTTGAGATGAATTACACATTACACTTAAGGACTGGAATTATGTAACTGGTGAAGGCTTCAGTGATCTCTTCAATGGATTGTTGTCAAGTAATTACTTCAGTGAAGAGAGAAGATCTCTTCCAGTAGAACGAAGACAAAGTGTTACCAGCTGATTTATAAGCTGCGATAACTTTCTAATACTAAGGGACAAACTATAGAGAAAGGTGTACACAAAAAAGTAACATCTTTAAGCAGAATGTGGGGTTTGGGGTTTTGGGTTTTTTTTTTAGAAACACCATAGTAAACTAGTCAGTTATAAATATACCACTTGTCTTTATGCAAGAATATCTTATTCATCGTTGAAAAATAGATGTTATAAGCAAGATATTTCATATTTTCTCTTAACTTGCAACAGGAAGGATATTAGGATGGCTACAGTTACACTTTCCCTCTGTAGCAGCCCTCTGAGAACTCATAAATGTCATTCTAAAAAAGTGATTTAAATAAAGAAACTACTGCATCTTGCCTCAAATAAGGTTTTGCAATCCGCTGTGCTGTCAAATACAGCACTAATGATTAATACTTGCTACCAGGTAAGCGATACTAGAAAACTGAAAGGTCAGGTGAAAGTCTGGATATAAATAATTTTATGTGTTAATGTAATACAGCATTTCAGTATAAATATTTAAGATTTTGAAAGTAAGAGAACATAATGACTTTTGAAAGGAATAGGAAGTCCCTAAGTAGGAAATGGTATCTTGCATCTATTCATGACCAACATATAGCACAAGTTGTTGATAGTATATCTAAGAAGCTGTAGATTTTTTTAGATACAGTTTTAAATTTAATAGCCACATTTTAAACTTAGCTGTTGCATGACATAGTATTTTGCATATGCTAGTTATGTATCAGGAATTTTCGACTCATTGTTAAGGATGCTGCTGAGAAGCACTCCAGCCACAGCATTATACAGGCTGAAGGCTGTGTCAGACTGACAGAGGAAGAAAACACGATTGCCAAATCGGATTGTATTCTGAACACTGAAACTGAAGTCCTAAGCAGCAGTCTCACTGGAGATAAATTGCCAGCAGCTGTCCATCATATTGCTGAGCCTTATTTCTAAAATTGTATCATTGTTTCAGTTGGCATATGGCAAAAATAAAGCATTAGTTAAGAATGCTTTCATTTTAATTATATCCACTGCCTTCTTGTTGTACAAGCAAGCATTAATACTCCTGAAATGATCAAGTGTGCTCCTTCTACCCATGTCATCTTTACAGAATGTAAAGTAAGTCCATACACTGTGCTTGGGTTTTAGAGAACTTGCCTTGCTTTACAAAGGAAAGTAGTGTGGTATCAAATGCTGATTTATGGCCATCAAGTTTTGTATCTATCTTTACCATGATCCTAGTATAGAAGGTGGATGGTATAGTTAAGAAATGAACGAGACTGCTGCAAAAGTAACTGAAGACAGAGGGAAGATAGAAAACAGTTAGTGTTGCATCAAAATGCTGAAGTACTATACAGTGAAATAGTATTTTTTGTTACAGCAGTTGGTTTTCAGAGGATGGTTTTGTATGTCTTTTGCTTATAGCAGAAGTTTAGAATGGCATCTGACACTTCAGTGCATGAACTTACATTTACTATATGCACTTTCAAAGCTAAACTTTATTCCCATATTTTCTGCTTTATGAAGTAGCATGAGAGTCATCCTATAGCTAAGTCCAAGGCTGATGTCAAGGAAAGAGGACAACTGTGAAGTATGTATTCAGGCAACATGACTGAATTGTTTTAAGAGGAAGGGTTTGAACTACTTGGTTAGCTACTTCTATTGTCTACTGTAAGTTACAGACCTCCAATTTTGGAAGACTCTAGATGAAAATAAAAAGATATTGATGCTATGACTTTCCTTAATTAGTATCTACTCAGTTCTCAGTCTATACTTTAACAAACGGTGCTTTTTGTTCCATCTCACGACAGTCTCACGGGGATTCAATCCCTTGCTTCTTAGACAAACAGTAACAGGTATTTGACAGATGCATAAATTTGAGTATGTGATATAGTATCCAGAGCAACCCGCTCTATAGGAAGTAATCCTGTGCACTCATTCAGAGTGCTCCTCTGCTGTGTAAATGAATGGAGGACCGCGTGCTGGCATTTTTTCATGCATCTGGTTCAAGATCAGCTCAGAGTAATGCCACAGCATTGCTCTCTTTATCAAAAGGACCATAGCTGCTCTGAGTCAGTTAGGCACAGAAATGTATAGCTAAACTTATACCTAGTCAAACTGGAATGCTCAGATCAGTGCAAAAACTCAAATCTTGGGATTAGAAATCTGAGTGTGAGATTCTCTTAAGCAATGTATAGAAACAGTTAATACGTACTATTAGATAAATGGAGAGGGTTGAAGTCAAATTTGAACAGCCTAAGCTACCTCAGTTGGTCCTTTCAATCTTGACGCTTTCACATCTGAAAGGATTTAGAGTAATCTTAGGTCAAGTTGAAATAATTTTAATCAAGCACCTTGAGTTTTTCCTGTTGGTTCTCCAGCCTTTCCCATGCAGCCTCAACATCTTTTAAAAAAAAAAAAAAAAAAAAAATTGAGAAAATGTCCATAATCTCTTACCTCCTGCCTGGAAATTTTCCAGGTACGGTTCAGATATAAGTCACTTTAGAGGCTTCCTACTACAGTGTTTTATAACAAACGGGGAAAAAAGTTACTCAGTTAAGCACATTTCAATGTTTAATTGAAAGGTACATATCTTAATATTGAGACACAACAATTATAATTGCACATTGCATCTTCTCCATCTCTCCCAGCAGACTGACGACACCTTTGTCCGAATCGCTTGTATGCTTTTCACAGGCCAGCACAACGCACAGATAGCACTGGTAGATGCAAAACTCAATTACATGTTATGCAGTGCAATCAGTCCCATGAGTTCATGAGAAGGCTTGATTTGTCCAGTATAGAGCTTTGGCATGAAGTCTTCTGTGAAAGGTTTAACTAGTTTGAGATATGCAAAGAATGGTTTCCCCCTCAGCTATTACCATAAAGGGGAAAGGGTTGGTTGGCTACTGTCTAAGCCTACACTGTGTTCAGAACATTCTGATCTCTCCTTCTCCACTAAGTCGGTTCATATGGCCATCGGTTGTTAACCGCCTATCGCCAACAGCCTCTGCTCCACAGTAACACAGAATTCAAGAGGTCATTGGCAACATTCCCCCAACACCTCTGTTCATCTTACATACAGTAATACATTCTTATTGTTCACTTCATTGTTAGCACCAGAAGCATGATATGCCTCAAGTACCGATCTGGTCTTCAGAAAAAACAGTTGTATTTTACAAAGCTTACCATTAAAGAGATCAGAGTTGAAGCAGTCTTCAGTGTTTCTCAACTAGATTTGCTCCTACGTACAGGCCAAGATGGGGCATTAGCCCTGCTCCTACTGTGCCTGTAAAAATGCACCTGTTCAGCATCAGCATTTACCTCTCGTACAGTGAAACTCTGGAAAACTGATGTCAGATTTGGCGCAGGTGACCCAGTACTTTCCCTCAGCCTTCATTAGGTATCATGAAGTTTTTACACTCTGTGAAATAATTCATAATCTCAGTAAACTACACCTCTTTCTTACAAAACACAGAAGTTACTGTTGCTGTGTTAGTGACTACCTTTTATAAGGCAATGAAATAAGGTTTCTCTTTTCTCCTGCTCTAGCTACTTGACATGTTCAGTGGGTATCACATAGCCTAGTTTTTAATGTGTCTGTGGTAGAAGGCCAGTGCCCTGCCCAGCAGGAACATGTGGACACATGACACTGCCCAAACAGCATGTCAGGTGGACTGACAGGCATTTGCTATTGTCACCAATACTGAGCGGGATTAGTCTTTCATTTGATTGAGACGCTGCAGCACTGTGCTGCTGCACATGGTGTTTTCCTAGTGTCACATAATCTTTGGAAAGTGAACCAGATTTTTAAAATTAAATATGTAATTCAGCACCTGCAGTTACAGTAAACCAAGGTTAGCATACACAAGCTGCTCTATAAACTATAAGGTGTTAAAATTCCTTGTATCGGTATTGTGGTATTTCACTGAACAGTAAACAGTCTAACAAATAAGACTGAAAACTGACACTGAATATTGTTGTAATCATCATGAAAAGAACATATTTGCTGGAAGGATCTTTAGTCTGAAATGTTACATATTCTTTCCGTGAGTTGAGTTCTTCATTATTAAGATCATGTTTCAGACTTTGTTTCTCAAATATTCATGTGTCTGTTGACAAGGTCACAGGATGGTTCTCTCCTCATTTTATTGTACTCCTGTAAATAAAAAATACCAGTCAGCTGGAGGGCTTTCTACAAGAGCCAAACAAAGCATCAGACTTTAATATAGCAAGACAACAGCAAGACAGCTGTTATAGAAAATATGTAGCCTTTGGAATTAAAGTCTAGCTAAGGAAGTAGTTAACAATTTCTACAGAGTAAAAAAAACAGTAACATGAATAACTGAATTACAGTTTTTAGACTTTACTAAACAGACAGTTATACAAGTAAAACGGTATAAAACTGTCTTCCTTTTAAGTGGTTTAAGTGAACGATTACAAGAAACTCGTTCTAATAGGCAACTTTTTCCTCTTAGCTGACTCTTTTTAGGATAGGAGCAAGTCAAGTTTTTTCTCTGCCTTTTTACCAGTTTTACTCCACTTTTTAGTTTGAATGAGGTCCCAGTATCTGTAGAACACATTTCTGCTCCCAAAGCACACCAGAGGATCAGTTCTTTCTCCAACGTTCATATATTAGGTTGCCACTTCTTTAGGTACAGCACTGGCTCAAGCATGAACATGAGAATAGACCAGCCTCTATGACAGGCCTACTACATTTATGTTACATGTCTTCAAGAGGTTACCTATACGGAATAAAAAACTTTGAGGTAGTTAACAGCTAAGTACTTCTACATTATCAGAAGTTGATTTTACAAGGAGTTACCTATTATGAGCTGGTCTCTGGAATTGTAGGAAGGTGTGTTATTCTGTAGTAGCTATGTTTAAGCTGCCGTGCTGTACGTCCAGACACAATCCATTTTAATTTCTGGACATTTGGTTTGGAACACTTGCTCGAGGAATATTCTGTAAGGCACTTCAACACCAGTTCCTTCCAGAAGGTCAAATCTCTGTTGTTTATCTAAATAGCAAGACAGAATCTCATATGTTAATAACTCATTCAGTCCTTATTTCATGCAGGTACTTTCAGGTTCTTCACATAAGATAGGAAGCCAAAGATCCCAAGCCAAATGGAAAAAGAACCCCAACAAAGCCACAAAAGAAACCAGTACGCCAATGGACCTTCCCCTTCCCCACTGTGTAGGCCCTTGCATGCATTTGTCTTCCTTCCTCCCCTGAAACTTCAGCTATACATACCTTGGAATGCAACTGCAGAAATTCCAACGCCTCTGTCAACTCCAGTAGTTTTTGTTCTTCTATCTCTAATGCCATAATAGACAGTGCCAAGACAGAAGGCTAGAGAGAGAGAAAATGTTTTTAAACACTGCCCTGTTAAGTTTCAGTAGTCTTATTGTCTTTGAGCTTTCAAGACGTTTACCTTGGCTTTAGAAAACATGATTCTGCAGTGACATGCTTTAAGCTGGGTCTCAAGTCTCTCAAAATTAAGGTATTTTTTCCTACAATAAAAACAGATGAGTGAATGTAGAACAAGAACGCAAGCTTGATCAAGGCAGCACCACCCTGGGAACTCAGGGAAGCAGCGAGAATGTTCATTATCTAAACAAAGGCCTCATTTGTCCCAAAAGTTCTAGGGTTACAGTCAAACAGGTGTTCAGTTTTAGCAGTCCTAATGCCAAAAATAAATCTTGTGTTACACTGGGGAGAGTTGCATTGTCAAAATAGGCTTACCAACAAGGAATTTTAATGCTTATTAGCAAAAGGAATCTCTTTCTAAGCCAGATTTTGAAATCTTTGCAATGAGGCAATACTTGGTGCAGCATAAGCTGAGATTTATTATACCATCATTATTGAGCAAGTTTGGTTTTCGGCTCACAGAGCAATACTCTTTAGATCACTTTATGCAAACGACATTTAAAATTAAAATAATATTAAACCACAGATATTCACATTTATGATATTTACCAATAAGGGAGAAAGTTTGTGGTTTTTATAAGTACAGAAAGACCAATTACTCGAGTAATTTCCCTGCTTACTTTTCTACATAGGCTTCCTGATCATATGCAGTCATAGCAAAATAAGTATTAGATATTTTACCTTTCACAGCTTAAATTCTCGTGAATGAGTGAATGATATAATTGTAGAAATTGGAAGGCTGTTGTAGCTTTGACTTTCCAAGACAGCTTCTCCAATACGATTTTCTCCATTCTCATCATATCAGAAACGGTGAACCTATACTGGCTTATCCGAATTAAGTCAGTGGCTAAGGGAATGTTTCTCTCTTCTTCTGATGCCTTCACAGCCAAGTAGAAGCAGCTGAGTCCAACACAGCCCAGGTGTTTAGGCTGTACCTAAAGAAAGGTAAATTGTTGTTACTTTCAAAAAGGAAGGCCTTTCATCAGCCATTTCAACATGTAAGTATCCAACTATATAGGCACCAGTGTATTTTAGGAAAAAATTATGGGGGGTGGGGAGGGTTGTTCTGTTTTTTGAAGATTGAGAAATCCGTCTTTTAGCTACTTACATTCTTATCTTTATTTAACTAAATGAGAAGACCCTTACACACTACAAGTTCTGCCTGATTCATCTAAAAAGCAAGACTGCAGAAAAATGTACTTTCATTGAGGTAGAACTGGTTTCTTAATGAGGTTCTATAACAGCCTAATAAAAAGCTTTTACGACTTAAAGTGGTGTACATACTGGCTTATGCAAAAAAAAAAAATTGGGTCTTTTTACCCTTTTCTATATATATACCCACAGATATATATGTACGTATTTATATAAACTGACTTATTTTATTCCATAGGCATTACAGCCCCCATTTTTACTGCTTATTTTCGATTCAGAAGTCTTTCAAATCATCGTTTTCCTATCTGCTCCATTTAGCTTTCTCATTTTTGTTTTAACACACAAGGAAAACAAGCTTTTGTTCTTGACCAAATAGTACAGTGGTAATCCTGTCTCATTACACTATTAAAAACAACCCAGGTCAGCATGCCACATATGCATGGTAGAATGGAGTGCTAACTCAATGTTTTACCAGATTCTCAGTACTGAACAGCATCAAGCCTCTTGATACACACAAGGTTTACGAGTAGGTTGAAACAGCAGTAAAATAAGAAATAGTTTAAGGTGTTCTTCTATACATGCAACAAGCAAGACAATCTGTCTTGATCTAACACATTAATACGGCCTGCATTTCCAAGCCTATGGGCATCCCCAAGTTGAAACTGATGCCTTCTTCCTTCTCTTCTTCAGAGGAAACACCTTTCTTAACAATACTAAAATCTGAATAGGGAAAGCCATTTTTTAGCTCTTGCACAATCAGAATCTCTGGAAGGAGCTTAACCTCTAGCCGTCTAAAACCAAGATGTTCTAACTTATAATAGGAACAAGATTGCAATGAGCAGAAGCTAACAACTGAGAGCTTATTCTTTAAAAAGCCTTACCTTCATTTTTGACAAGAATCTATCTAAGAAATTCACAGCTAGTGAAAACGTCTCTGTATGGAAGCCAAAGAATTGAGTTAAGCTGAGGAGATCTTTCACTTCAAAGTCTCGCAGCCTAGCAGTCATTCGGAGGCCATTATCATGAGCAGATTCAATCAGTCTCAGGCCAGAGGCCTTTGGCTGACATCTTAACTCCTGTTCCAACAGGGCTGTGAGCTGGTACAGCAGCTCCTGAGCTTCCGTAGTTACAAGTGTTTCAATCATCTGTAACCAGAAACAAAGGTAAGTGTATCAAACAGCTAAAAGGGGAAAAACTTGCAAAGTTACAGTTGTCTCTAAAGCAAAGATAGAAACTTTCCTTTCTCTGTAGGTATGTGAGCTACTCATTTGTAAGTTTAAGTACTTCTGCCAATTAGCAACACGTGTGGAACACTCGGAACAGATGCATCAGGTCGGGCACGTACCGGCGGCATCAGCGCCCGGCCCGCAGCGCCGGTGACCGGCCAGTCACACGGCGTACACAGGCAGCGAAGCTCCCCCTGAGCAGAGCGAGCTGGGCCTGAGCAGGCCTGTCAGCCGTGAGGCCAGGGTGGGTGCAGTCACCCTTCTGCTCCCCGTAATAATGGTTTTCAACTCAAACTTCAGAGCTACACCGCGCACCTCAGGGACCGGGTGACACCACAGCTGAGCCGGCACCGGGCCACAGGGCTTCGCAGCCGGGGCCCACCGGGCTGCGGGCAGTCCCACGTAAAGGTGCCGGCAGCCGTGCCGGCCGCAGCCCCAGCCCCGCCGCGAGCTCCCGCCGCCCGGCAGGGCCCTGCCGCGCCCCCGCCCGCCCCCGGCCCCGCGGGGCCGCGCACCGCGCACGCGCCGCCTCCTCGGGACATGCCCGGGCCTGCCCTCCGCCGCCTCGGGGGCTCCGCCGGCGGAGGAGCGACCTGGCAGCCCCGTCGGCGGGACGGAGGAGCCACGCCCGCCCCCTGGACGGGCCGGGCACGGCGCGGGGGAGCCCAAACATGCCGCCGGTGGGGCCCTGCCCCGCACCCTTACCTCGTCCCTGTCGTTCCGCTCCCTTCTCTCGCAGGGAGGGCCCCGAGCCGGTGTGACCCGTAGCGACAACCGCAGCAGCGCCGAGGGGTCACTCTAAAGCTCTGCCCGGTTCCTCGGGCACCAGCGACCACCGGGAGAACGCCATGCAGCCGCCGCCCCGCAGACAGCCCGCCCGTTCTGCACCGCCCCCGGACTCCGCTCCGCCCGGCCCGGGGGGTGGGGCGGGGCTGAGGGGGTGATAGACTTTCAGGCAGGCCAATCACGAGGCGCGGATGGTGGGGAAGGGGCGGAGTGCTGTCGCTAGGAGACAGGCAGGGCCGGCACGGTAGCGGTCTCTGGCGGCGTCTCCGCACGGCCCCGCCCCGCGCGGTCCCGCCCGCCACGTCCCAGCGCCGCCTCGCGCCTGATCCCGACGGCGGGCGGGCAGCCGGGCGTCGCTCCTTCTTTCGCCCTCAAGGCGCCAGGCGGGCGGGAGAGCGCGAGGGACCGGGTCCTCGCGGGGTTCCCGCGCTGCTGCAGCAGCAGCTGTCTTCTCTGGGCGCGGGGGCCGCAGCCTGTGTCCGCCTGCGGCACCGGCCGCGGTAAGGTCCGGCCCCGCCGCCTCACGCTGGAGGCATGCACCCAGGCCCTTGTGTCAGCGACTTGTGAATGCTTGTTACGGCCCCTGGCTGGGGTTTTGGGTCAGGGGAGCTGAAACCGTTTTCCTGGTGGGAGTTAGCTGTGTGACTGCTCCTGCCTCCTACAGGGCTGAGATCTTTTAGGTGTGTATCAGTAAGCATTTTTTTTTTTTCTTAACACTTTCCAGTCCCTCAGAAATATTTTTGTACATTCATGGAAGGTCAAGACCAACAGAAGGACCCGATCAACCTCTTGCTTAAAACAGCCTCACTTGGCAAGCTTTGTTTGGGATTCAGGCAGCTGTTTACAAATGCACCTGCCTTCATCTTCCTTGTTTGTGTGTTTGGTTGAGTCAAATAAGAAATATTCTTTCTGCGCAGAAAACTGACAGGAGTTACTCAGGGTTTTGTGAAGGTGAATGCGTTGCTGGTGAAGGTTAATTCTAGTTTGTTGTAGGTATCAGGTCAGGTTGTGTATAAACTTTATTTTTTTGTTTCAGATAAGTAGTTATGTTACAAGATCTGGAAAAGATACAGTATTGTTGAAAAACACTTAAAGCGGCATTTAAACCTATTCTAGGAGCAGAAAATATTCCACTTCTGAACTGACTTTAGGCAAGTAAAGGGGCTTGCTTACTATAGAGAGCTTCTGTTTAGGGTGTGCTTGAGGCCCAAGACTTACTTATTTATTTAATAAATGATCCATTATCTGTTATTTTATGAAAAGTGAATACCAATTTCTTATAAAGGTTGAGAAATGTCTGAAGGAGGTATTTTGCAGACCTGTAATGAACGCTACATCTTTCAAATGGGTTAAAGGTGCTTAAGTACTTGCTTTCCTAAAACTGTTGAGGTGTTATTTCTACTTCAGTCTAAAACTTTCAAGCTGGTTTGTGATGATTACTGTGAATTGGTTGAAAGGCTTAAAATTTTCTTAAGGAGTGAACTGATATTTTCTGTAATGCAAGGTTTTTAGGAAGGCAAATCTCTTCGCTATGTTTGATCTTCTGACTCTTCAAAGAAAATATATGTTGATATGTGACTAACAAAAGAGGTGATATGCAGCCCTAAACTTTTTTTACCACTAAATATATAGATATTGAAGATATATGCATCTTGCAGATGGGAGGAAGTTCTCTGAATCTCAGAAGGGCTTGAAAGAATTCAAATCCAGGTGGGCTTTATGGTTTTTGGAAATTATCTCAGGAAATCAGAGATTTCAGCACAGCCTAGGTGATATCTATCCCGACAAGAATACTTTTGTTCAGTGAAGTCTGTCAGGTTCTCTGTTGTTCAAAAATCTTCCTGAAAGGAAGGTTGAATGATTTATTTAGCTTTTAGGCAGCAGTCCTGGCACTACTTTTAGCTAGCTCTACTGATAGTCTACAACCGAACGCACAAGTCAAAGAAGTCATCCTATGTTCTCTGAGACAGAATGTTTTTCTGTCTCTACATTTTCTGCTTATGAACATGTTTGGTTTGCATTTGCTGTAAGCATTATTTCTGAAGTGCTTTATGCCTTTCTTTGAAAATGGCGGGAGGATGAGGTGCACTTTAAGTGGTGGCAAACTGCAAACAGCCAACACCTGTTCCAGGCAGTATTCTACCCTCCCCTATAGCACAGCGTTCTCTTTATAATACTCATAACATTAGAGCTTGTCACATCTGCCGGGAGTAGAGAACAAGATGAATTTAAAGCTCTTTGGGGTAAAACTAGCATAATATTTGAGACAAAAAAAAGAGGCATGTATCTACTCACTTGAGACAGTTTAGCTGACAGATGTGATAGATAATACTGCAACTGTTCACAATAGGGTACTTTGGTTAGCCAGGGGTATGGCTGATAGAGTTGCACCCAACAATGAACTATGATCTGGTGTGCATCTCGGTTAGAAGGGACCAGAACTTATGAACAGCACCATGGATTTGCTCTCAGAGGTAGGTCTTTCCGTTATAGTTATGAAAAACTGCAGTTGTTTTCATTATTTTTGTATGTCTTGGAGTAATGCTGTGGAATTACTTTCACCTTAAAGCAGACTGTGTGGATAATAAAGATTAGTTATAAGAGATTTTTGTTCAGCAAAGTTGTTCATAGGTGTGGGGTTTTTTACTGTTTAGAAACATTGGCTAAATACTAGTAAGAGCATTACCTGTGTTTTCACCAGGAGTGAAACTCACCAAAGCAACAGTTGGCCTGAGTTGCTCTAAATACAGTGATCCAAACTCGATTTTAAAAGCATTTTGCACACCCTCCCCTTTTCTGTGTTAATGGCTGTCATTACCAGTATTCATTGGTCTATTGTCGCACAGGGAGAGGAAGATGAGGGAGCAGCTTTCCTGAGAAGCCTCTGCATTTGTGTCCCTTCACTTGAAGGAGTGCGAGTGTAAAACAGAGGAACTGTTTCATGCATCAGTGAGCTTTATCATCTTATTTACTCAGTATATGCATCAAAAGCTGTATTCATTCTACTTTCTCCCATTGTACTTTGCACTGATTTATTATGGGTTTGTTTCATTCTCCCTATGACTTACTTTTGGAAATTAATTAAAGTTTGTTTTATTAGAAGAATCTTTGTTCTTCAGAAGGATGGAATGAATGACAAGAGAGGCAAGACCAGAAAGAAGCGTGGTTAGAGATGCAGAGATTTTTAAGAAAAATGTGTTTTGCATAGTAAGTGCTTGGATTTCTAGAAGGCTCAAGGGAAGTCAGCATGAGGGAACTTGAGGGAGCCCTTCAGTGTGAAGGTAGAATGACCGAATAGCGTGTCTATCTTTCCCCTCTAAAGCCCCATGCACTTGCATAGAATTTAACTTTCAGGTTTCCACTTGCTGTCTATTTAACTTTATTCCTCAGACATTTGCTAAGTATTGGTAGAGTGAATGCATCTAAAAATCACTGGTTTGACCCTCATTATAATGACCTTGATTTGTATGTCTATTAGACAAGAAAAAGTAATTTGATCAAAAATGAGGGTGGAAGCATCAGTCCCAAATCTCATGCCATAGCCCTTCTGAAAGAAAATGAATTGGCTTTCTGTGCTACAAACTCTTAACTATAAATCAATCTGTTGCTACTCTATGAGATTCCTGTATAATTGTCCATGAATGCAAACTCAAGTACTTCAAGTATTCACAGATGCAGAACATCAGAAATAAAGATTATAGTAAATCAGATCTCATGAATATGCATATTTTTGTTGCCAGTAAATAATCTGAGTTATCTAAATTAAAATTCAAAATTATATATTGCAAAGGAAGTGTTCTTTTTTTTAAGAGTTGGAAAACATTTGCAGTAGTCTTCCTGTCATTACTATGCACATAATAATCAAGTGAAGCAAATGATACTTCTTTTTATGCTGCTTGTTTTAAATAGCTTTTATTTCTTAAATTGCTGTTAAAAATAGACTGAGAACTCTAAAAAGCAGTGGGCTATGGAGCTGGTTGGAAGCCACTGACAGCAGCCAAAGCCAGTGGCCTATTTTGTGTTCTTGCGATAAGGATTCTGGGCTGAAGCAACACTAAGGAAAACTAATTCATGTCAATTAAATGTAACGCACAGGTTTTGATTTAAAAACATTCCTAGGGCTTAGACAGCAAGTGGAAGCCCAAAACACCTTCATCAGTCTGTGTAGTTAACATCCCTGGTGCAGAGTTCGGGCTGCTGTTAACCACTTGGGCAGCAGCTGTGAGAAGTGTCTTGCTCTAAGGTGCCAGACTTTGTGCTGAAGTGGCTGAAGCGAGTGCACACACTCCATCTGCTCTGCAGTCTGCTGTGTGTGGGTAGAAGACTCTTCAACAGGGTGGCAGCAAACAGTGAGGGCACCAGTGACTTCCTAAATGTATTGCAGTTGTTCCCTAGTAGTTTTGGCAAATATGAGATAGAGGATTAAGACTGGATAGCTAAAGGTGTTACATCTTCTCTGCTAGACGTCTGTTCTCCCTCTTTGGCGGTTGTCATGCCTGAGGCAAGAATATCCAATTTTCTTGTAAATCGGTCTGGCGGCTGAAGGCACATTGATCTCAGTGTGTACGGCTGTGCCAAGCTGAGGAGTGTGCTAGTCCTGGGACTGCTGCAGGGACGGGTGGTGATCCTGCCATAGGAGCAGAGTGGATAGTTGTGGGAGTGGCGTCTTCACCTCTTTTCTATTTAACCTATGCCTGTATGTCTTTCAGAAAGCTGTGTAAGTGTCTGTTTAATCCCTGCTGCCAGAGTCAGAGAGCCCCAGTAGGTCTCAATTACCTGGACCAGCCCCACCTGGGACTTCCACCCACACTCCCTGCCCAGGTTCCAGGAGCCTCACTTAAGCTCAGAGCTATAGTCTGGGAAGGACTGCGGTCAGCCCTTTCCCCTGCTTGTCCGGACTTGTGGATTGGACTTCCCAGCTTGACCTTGGACTTGCCTTGTCACCTCTCATTTGTCTGGTAATCACAGGACTGTCAGCGCAGCCCGTGGCTGTCAGCTGACTGGCTCTGCTCACTCTGCTGTGGGGTGGTGTCTTGGTGGCGAGGTCCTGCCCTGCCTTTGCCGGGGTTGTCCTCAGCTTCTGGCTAGCCTTCCCTGGTGGAGCGATGCTGCTCCCTGCTCTTTCATCTTTACGAATCGGTCCTCAAAACTTTTTTCTGATTCTATAGAAAATCCTGTATCCTTTCCACTTCACTTGATCTAGAAATGCTTTGTATTAAAGGGAAAAAGCCTATATGTGTCTTGCTGTAAATACTATCATTATAAACGAAAGACTGTTAATCTAAAGCAGGTTTTCATGGGGAAGTCTTAGTACTTTTTAGTATATAGTTTTCTCATTATACTTTTACTTAAGTAACATTCACAATTCCCCCTACATATTTTATATAAGAATTTTAAAAATGCTTCTGTAAGGATACTTGCTGAAATGAATAGGGCTTCCTTTTCTGTGAGCTGTTCTGAACAAAATCAAGAGTTTATGGTTAATAGGCAGAGGACAGATCCTATAGTCAAGTCCTTTGGAGACTGTAAACCTGTTGTTATCAGCTAGAGTAATTTCTGCTGTAGCAGAAATATGATCGTTTTGTGACGGGTTACAAACAGACATTGACTTGCCTGAACAACATCAGGAAGCACTGCAACGTGGTTGTCTTAATTGGAGAAATGTGTGTATGCAGTGTGAGTCCTTGGGAGTGGGAAATACTTTTCTTTTCTTTTTTTTTTTCCTCTGAGGGAAGAGACCTGTGTATCTGAAATCACCCTGTTCTCAAGACAGCTACTGAAGTTAATGCTGGCTTCTCACACTTTGCTGTATAATGTTTTATGACTATAGCATCAGAATTAAGATAAAGCTTCTTGTAACTATTGTTGCTGGGATTTCAGTAGAGGATTTCAGTAAAAAAAAGATTACTGCAAGAGCTGGAAAGGTTTCTCCGCTGCCCCTTATCTTGTGTTTCATATACAATTCAGGTAGATCCACACACACAAGGAAAATCAGGGTTTTGATTACAGTTTTCAGTAGTTATGTCATGCTTGTTCCCTTATTGTAATAATTTTCTTGAGTTAGTTAATTAACATAATTCTAAAGAAGTGCACATGAGAGAGGGAAATAAAAGGAAAGAGGTGAATCTTCCCAAATAAATGTGAGGCCCTGTAAGAGATTTGCATTGTCTGGTGTTACTCCTTTACTGAAGCTCGTTATGTCAAATATGTCAGAGGAGAGAGTAAAGATCTCTTGGACGGAATTAAGTACAAGCACTTGTGAATACAGCCTGGGAGGCTAAGGAGACAAGTCTCTAAGCCGTTTGGACCTGCTTTAGGGAAAGTCTGTTCATAATTTAAAGTCCAGCATAGGCACAGGAGAACTGTGGGATTCTAATTTCAAAGGCCTCATTTAAGCTTACAGAGATCCAGGTTCTTAAAGGTGTTTACACATCTAACTCCCACTATCCTTAATGTAAAGGGTTTAGATGTCTAAACTTCACTGGGGAAGAAAGGTCATGGAGATCAGAGGGGGCATCAGTTAGCCCTGACATTGATACACTGAGTGATTTGACTGAAACTTAGATGAAATGATTTCAAAAGTTTCTTGTGTCTTTTGCTTTCCATTGCATTCTTCAGCTTTTAAACAGAAAGAACTCTACAGGCCAAAAAGAAAGGCAATGAGCTCTGCGTTTCCTAGCTATAAATCAATTGGGAGGAGGACACTTTGTCAGACTAAATATGGAGATTGTAATGCTTTCCATAAATACCAAAACCTGGAATGGATCTACAAGTTGTCATTAACTCTTCCTTGATGTTCTTATACTGATCTTAGTCAAACATCCATGCTTTCTTCTCCCCTTATTTTCTTAATAAAGAAAATTTAAAAGGTAATAACAAGATACCTACTTTTTCAAACTGGAAAACTTATTACTGCATACTTCTGTGAAATTGCTGAGCTAAGCAGATTACTGCATGTTTCCCCACCTTGATTGCAATGATAATGCACAAACCCCTGTTTTGGATAGGGATAATAGCAGTCCACTAGCTTTGTATTAGTGTATTGGAATAATATGTAGTCTGAATGCCCCAGTGTCTTGTATGTATCTGGTATCTGATCTGTATGCTTGTTTGTGTTTATTGTGATCTCTTTGAGTTGTTTTTGTGATGCATTGATTTTAAAAAATAATCTCCTTTTACCTCAAAGGTATTTAAATTGAAAGTCATTCAGGAAAATTCTTTGCTGTTTCACACCCCTTTCCCCCAGCCTTTGTTAAAACAGTCAACAAGCATCATCGAGAGGACTAGTATGTAGTTAGCTGTCCTAGAAGAAAAGGGCATGGGGTATGAAGTCTTAGATGGTGTGGTAGAAACTTAAAAAATAGCAGCAGTCCTGAGCACTTCATGATTACATCTTCTCTGCCCTTAATTTTCAGCTAGGTATTTCATCCCACTTTGAGAAGATTCAGGACTGCTTTTCTAGGAAGAGTAATGTCAGCTGGATTCAGAACACAGAGTAATTTCCTGAATAGACAGGGAAAGCTGAGACCAGGGACTTCTGATAACTAATAAGCCTGCAAAGGTGTATGTGGTTTCTGTTAATCACCCTGTGAGGAGCAGTCTGGGGACAGTGTCAGTTTTCTTCAGAGAGAACTGTCTGAAATACTTCAGTCATTACAAGACAGTACAAAGTCATGTTTCAATATTTTATTTGCTTGCAGACTAAATGTTTCCAATGGTTGCTGCACAGTTGCTCTAGGCTTACTGATAATGAGCTGATTGTTCCTGACTACCCTGGAACACCAGTTTGTGAACCCTGTTAGCGGCATCTTGACATCATGTAAATACATGGTTTGTCATTTCTGTGAAGAAAAAATATTAGTAAGCCAAGTAATTGAATTCAGAAGCTTTTTACAAAAAATATACTTTTTAATAAATCCCAAATGAATACAACTTGAAAGACTAATTGAGAGCTCAGGGGCTTAAAAATGGTTGAAAATAGTTTGCTAGAAGCAATATCTGGGGATCTTTTGCACCACGCTTGGTTGATTAACACAAAGAGATAGACTGAACAAGTATTTTTGTTTGATGGATCATGTAGTACTTGGAAATAAGCAGAAATACACAGAAAAGATTGTTGAAAAAAAAGTAACTGGGTGAAGGCATTCTCCCTACCACACCCTCCAAAAGTAAGGTAACACCCTGGCAGCACTGTTCAGGGGAATTAATCTTTATTGGCTTTGTGTCACAAAGATTAGATGCTCTCCAAAGCCCTGCAATTGAATGCATTGAAATGTGGGGTTAGGTTTCCCACCATTCACTCATCTTCTCAGTTCAGAGCTGATCCTCCTCCCCACCCCCAGGATCTGATCTCGTGGCCAATTTTTTTTAACTAATTAGTGCCTTGATTTCACTATAGAGTAATATTTACAGCTTAGGCTTTTTCCTCTGAGTCTAGTTCCATCCAACCTCAAGAGCTATTAATTCAGGTGTATTTGCAAATAAATGAACTCTACGGTGAAGTTATTTTAAGCTTTTTGGTTAAGACATGTAACTGTCTCATGATTTAATAAAAATTCCTTTTTATTACCTCTAAAATTATGAGATTGAGGGTGTGTTTCCACACAGATGTATTGACTTGTCCCTGCTTACACGTGAATGGCCTCTCTTGGCCTAGCTTTAGCACTTATGTGACAAGTTAAACTGGAGAGCAGATTCAGCTGAAACCCTTTTTTTTTTTTTTTTCCCCCTAAATCATTGTATTAAAATGACAGTAGAACAGTATCTTTAAGGGTTGTATCCTGTGAATGTCTTAGCTTGATGGAAAGGAAGAGGCCTCTCAAGCCAGGCCCATACCCATACCTTGCTGAAGACTGTCCTCCAATAATTGTTGCTGCTGTTTTTCTCAAAAGTGGAGCTCTATCACACTCTGCAAAGTGTCCCACAAATAATCTGAGTATTCAGAAGACTGCTTCATGTCAGATTGGAATAACCCATTCTCCCAATGCCCCAGTAAAGAGTGATATATCTTTTTTAATAGGAAATAGTTAGATTCCTGTTATCTGTGTCTTATTTTCAAGATAAGAGGGTCTACTCATTGATTCTAATGGCTAATGTACTTTACCAAATGAATGAGTTAAGTGGTTCAGGTAGTAGTTTAAACAATCAAGAGTTAAATATCTTTTTCCAAAGCATAGGTTTAGAGTACGGCAGCTTGCAAGTCAGTTAGCATCCATGCTATTGTGGGAACTGGGTGGTGAGTCCACAGCTCTGAACAGGAAGCATTAGGATATTTCAGTTCATGTGCAGAGCTACATCCTTCTTTTCAAAAGCTGTTTTAGGAGAAAAATGGACTGGTTTTCACAAAGGCAGAGCTGTGATTAAAGGACAGTCTGCTTCACTGATGGACCCGTTTGGTTTAGTAGAGGAGATCTTCAGATAACCTAATGAAGTGAATTTTGTTCTTGCAGGGGGAAACCATAGCAACCTGCCACTTTAGAATGCATGGTATATAATCTGTCTGTCCTTCAGATAGTATTTTGCAGTCCAGAAATAGTCATCATTTCCTAATGTGTGAATGTAAAATGTCAGACAAATGTAGCTGGAGTGACAGTGTTGTCTCTGAGGTAAACATGAGCCCTGTGGTGCTGCTTGTCTGTGCTGCACATTTGGAAAGCAGGTTCCAGAGGAGGGCAAAGGTAGACTATTTTTTTATTTTTACTTTTTAATAAATAGGTTACAGAGGTGCTCTAAAAATTGGTAATTGAAAGAACTTGCTGCAGTCCCCTTAGTGCCACCCTTACCTTGTCCTCCAACCCATACATGTCCCTACTTATTTTTGGCACAGTTTTCTCAAATTACAACATTTGGAGTTCAAAGTTTTTTGGTCACTGGTCTCTCTGATATCACTTTGTTCAGGCTCAAATAACCGAAGAAGTGCTCGGTAATTATGTAGTGGGTTAAGTGCCCTGCAACTTGCTTGCAGCTGGCCAAAGCTGCTGGCTGTGCTTGATGAAAACACAGAAAGCATTCTTCCTCGGTTAAATAAATAAAATGTGTGTGAGCAATCTCACTGACTTCTCTCTTTGTGTCTCCCTCCCCCTTACAAGTTCTGAAACAAAGCTGAGAGAAGTATTTTCTGTAGAAACCAGCATTGATTACTAAACAGTTAACATTTAACTTGTGGGTCTTAGAATCTGCTGCCAGTTTTAGAGACTGGGCTACCGGTTTGAAAAGGGATGATTTAGTCAGTTTTTGTGTGAAGAGGATGAAATGAATAGTACATTGAAGGAATAAATGGCAGATATTTAATGATATTACTAGGGATTGATTTAGGCTAAACACCCTGCATTTCCTTTAAAATATTATCATGACCCCGGCTTGTTTAGAAGTGTTAAGAAATCAACTTTAATAGCACAGAATGCTCTTTATGAATGTACATTTTGTGGAATAGAGCCATTTCAAGTGTTTTTTCTATAAATCAAATGTTAATAGCCAAAATCTATCGTTTAAAATGCAAAATTATTTTCATAGGGCTGTGATTTACTTAAGAAGAGAGCAGAACAATATTTGATCAATGTTTCTTCTGTTGATCATTCTGCTGTTTCTGTGTCATAGTGGGCCAAGGCTATTAGATTCCTTCTGCTCCTTTAAACTGATCTGGCTCCTTATTGTTTGTGACACATCAATTTCTTTAAAATTATGGTTAACCAAATTTTTCTTGTCACTTATGCCTCCATTTCTCTGCCTTTTCTGATGTAATTTTTAAAAATCATTTCTGTTCAATAGCAGTTTTTATCCCCCTGCCTTCTTCAGGTTTGTTTTTCATCCACCTTTGAGTAACTGTGTCTTTATGAACAACAGTGGAGCATATTTAAACTATTCCCATTGTCATTATTTTTTTTCTAATACCTCTTCCTATGTGATCTGAATCCAAGTTGATTTCAGCTTTTGAATTTTTTTATTGTATATTTGGTACTTGCATTTGTATGTAGATGAATTCAGCACTGAAAACACTTGCTTGTGATCACTTGTGTCTAAGCAAATGCTGTGGTTTCTTGATTTCTTTTTGTTTTAGTGTACTAGCAGGTTTTTCTCCCTGTCTTGCTCAGGGGTCTAATAAAAATCCCTCTTGTTAGGAGAGGACACTTCAAGTTGAAAGAAAATGTAAATGACAGTACATATGCTCAGATCTATACTATCAAAACTAATAGTAAAAATAATCGTGTGGAAGACTATAGTCTTTTGAGACAGAAGAATGTGAGATTCCGAATTCTTCCGAATGAGGGCAGTAGTGGCACATGATTTGTATAGTCCTTATGTTTAATGTAACACTCATTAAAGACTGTGAGCTTTGGTATATTTATATTAGGTGTTTCAGTGAATGTGTTGTGGAATTGCTTTTATAAATTCAGAGCTGAGAAATACCAGAAAAGACTGTGAAGGGAGATAATTTTATAAAGAGGACTTTCAACTTAACCTCCCACTAGAATGATTTTTCAGTTCCGAAGAAAAGCAAGACAACTTGCTGAAGGGAAGAAAATGCTATCACTTGACAAGTGGAGTTGGCAAATCTGCATTTAAAGTTTTCTAGGTTTTCAGGAGATGGTCAAGTTTTACAGGAATGAAACTTAATTTTTACTGAAGGATTCTTTTCCATGCACAATTATTTTACTGTTTAGTTCAATACCCACCAAGTCTATTTACATGTACTTAAATCATATACTTATAACAGTTACATCCTCATGTGGCTGCTTTGCAGCAGCAGTTATGGAAGTATTAGATGAATAATTACCCCTTCCTCTGCCTTAACATGAGACCTGCCATGTTTTCTGAAGTGGCTTTCAGTATTAGTAGATTTGTGAGAGAACAATATATGTCGTTCTAGGTGTCTTAATGAGTGTTGTCTTCTGAAGTATGACTTCTCTGCCAATTGAGGACTTTTTGATATGGCATCTAGTAACGATTTTTGGGGCAGTTAAAATAGCAGTGAAGCTAAGATGATAACTGGACAGGTATCTTGCTGAGGTGGCACAGGGACTGGCCTAGTGGATCGAATAATAGAGTTAATTATGTAATTGGGTATTACGGTTTTAAGAAACTGCTGATAGGATGTCCAATCTGTTTTTGTTTGTTCTCTGTGCCTGCTCAGCTTTACATAAGCTTGTTGTGCTGTGCTCCACTGAGTCTGGAAACTCTGCAATTGCAAGCCAATAATCATGCAGAACAGTGAACTGAGGTTTCTCTACAGAAGACTTTGTAGATCTATTAAATGAAGTGGAAAGAGTAACTCCATGCAAGCTCAACTGCTGCTGAGTTGTCAATGGTGGGGTGTTTGTATTTACATGCCTGCTAACACCAGTGCAGATTATGAGAGTTTTCTGAAGGCTTTGCTAAAGCAATGTGAAAGATGTATTTCTAATCCCTGGATGATGAAGAGTGGTAAAGTGGAGTTACCTGGCTTTGGCGTGCCAGGGAGCACAAACCACAGTTCTGTTCCTAGTGTTAATTGTTAGGCAGAGCTTTTATTTTAGGCTGAAGAAAAACAAGTGTATTAGCTTTGCTTACACGTAATTTTGACTACAATTTAAGAAGTTTATCTAGCTAAATTTTCCTTTGTTGGATTTATCTGCCAGTATGCCAATGGAGTCTTAACATACCGTAGAATAATGCTTCCCACTTCCTATGCATGGTAAGCAATGGAATGGATGGACCTTGGAGTTAGTAATCTAAACTAAATCACATAAAAACAAACTGGGAAACATGACATCATGTTTTCAAATGTAGGTAGGCAGCAAACTTCTGATGGGATGAGGAAAACGTTGGGGGGGTGTCTGTAGGCTGTCAAAGGGGTAACTGCAGGCTACATGGGCTGTAATGTGTGGCTGCTGCCTTCACAAGGTGTAGGAGGAGAAAGTGACACTTTGTAATTGAACTTTGCACTCTTGTCTGGGAATTTATTCCTAGTACAAGTATACCTTGTGTTCTGAAGCTGCCATTTTGGTGCCTGTATGTCTTCAGACACTCTGTAGACCTTCTCTTGATAAAGAATGTATAGGTTATAGCATCATTGCTGGTCACTTCTTGTGCCTGAAGTAGTGTGTGAGGCACGGTCTGCCACATGTGCGCTGGAGCTGGCTTGTTCCTTTGAGGCCGGTATATATGTGCATGGTTAGTACAGAGTGGTCAGTGATGGGAGTGTGGGAATCTTTTCTTAGAAAGTAGGCAGGGAAAAGACCCCTCCCCTGTTTTAATGAGCTGTGTGGCTGCCTGGAGAATCTGTGCTTCGTTAAGCACACTAGCTGTGAATTGTCAAGCCAGCTGAAACAGAACCGAAATTGAGTAGTTAAATATTTGTGGGCTCCTGACTGGATGTTTGTTATATTGGAACATAGTGTGGTTTTCCGGTTAAAACTGAAATACAATTTATCCTTATCTTTATTTGGGAAGCCACTAGCAGCTGATCTGAGTCTAGCACAAGTATAGGTCCAAGGAACTGCAGCAAACACAAAGAAACTAGAAAAGCTAAACTCTTGTGCATGCTTAAGTTGCTTTTCTTTGAACTGGGGTGAGGAGAAGTGGTTGGTCAGTTTACTTGAGGTTTGGCTAGATCTTGCTTGTGTATTACCACTATTAAGGTAGTGTTTTGCTTGCAAGCCTTCTATTTAACATTTATCATGAGGTTTGTGAATATGTCTAATGACCAGTAAGCCTTGTACCGTGTTCCATGTGCGGTGGGGGTTTGTGGGAGGGAAGCCTACATTTCGGAGCTTTGACAGGTTATCTGTGTGCTGTGGGCTCAGAAACAAGGGGCAATAACCCTTTCTTGCCATTTTGATTGCTCTTCGTTATCTCTGGAAGCACAATTTGCAAATTAAAAGGCTGTGTATCAAATGCCTGCTCTAAATAGAGTTTTCCATAAGGTTAAATTTCCATGATGTTATCTGTCTCAACAAAATTACCGTTGCTTCTATCAGTTTCTTCTGTGTCACCTCTCCCTTTTTTGATTTGTTCCTTGCTTCCTGTAAACGAGCTTATACATTATGCATCTAGAAGCTATTTTCCTAGTGTTCCCATTCAGAATAACTTAAAATACATGGCAATCAATGCTGCTCAGGAAAACTGTCATATTTGTGTTCCCAGACATCTTAGAAGGTTAAAACCCTGTAGCTGGCTCAAAGGCGATAGCATTCACTGTAACGGATTGCAGAGAAAATCAATAGGAAAGAACTACTGTTTGAAAATGTTATTTCAAGCTAATGTCAGATTAAAAAAATATATATCAATAAAGCCTTTTGTATTGGCTGGTGACATGAGAACGTATGGTCTATTCAGTTCCTCTATATGCAGTTTCATTTTTCTTTCAGAGTAATGAGCATCATTAAGCTTCTGCATCTCTAGCCTCTGCTTTTTCTTGCATCTGATTTTATTTAGTTGTAACATGGAACTTATTTCAGATTGACAGAAGGAGACCTGTAGAGGTGTGCTGGTTTTGACTGGGATAGAGTTAATTTTCTTCACAGTAGCTAGTATGAGGCTACGTTTTGGATTTGTGCTGGAAACAGTGTTGATAATACAGGAATATTTCGTTACTGCTGAGCAGCGCTTACACAGAGTCAAGGCCTTTTCTGCTTCTCACCCCACCCCACCAGCGAGGAGGCTGGGGGGGCACAAGAAGCTGGGAGGGGACACAGCCGGGACAGCTGACCCCAACTGACCAAAGGGATATTCCAGACCATAGGAGGTCATGCTCAGCATATAAAGCTGGGGGAAGAAGGAGGAAGGGGGGGACGTTCGGAGTGATGGTGTTTTGTCTTCCCAGGTAACCGTTATGCATGATGGAGCCCTGCTTTCCTGGAGATGGCTGAACACCTGCCTGCCAATGGGAAGTGGTGAATGAATTCCTTGGTTTGCTTTCCTTGTGTGCATGGGGCTTTTGCTTGACCTGTTAAACTGTCTTTATCTCAACCCACGAGTTTTCTCACTTTTACTCTTCTGATTCTCTCCCCCATCCCACCGGGGGGAGTGAGTGAGCGTCTGTGTGGTGCTTAGTTGCTGGCTGGGGTTAAACCATGACAAGAGGCTGTCTTCATAATCGTTGCCATGAGATAAAGGTCTGTAGCATGTTGGAAGTTTTTGCTTTTTTTCCGTTCTGTTCTCACCCATTGAGTGTCCCAATTCGTATTGAGGGAAAAAAATCATTTAAGGAAGAGGTGAATTACCAGTAATTGTTTTCTTTATCCCAGTAGATAAACAGATAAAATATGTTTCTAGCTTGTCTTGTAGAAGAAAGAATTAATTTTGTTAGGAAGTATTTTGAAACTTCAAACAGAAAGAAAGGCAAGATCAACAGCTACTTCCATAAACTTGGTAGCAACTCATGTCTCAAAACTTAAGAAAGGAATAAGGTGAAAAACTGGCTAATAGAAATAATCTGAGGGATTTTAATGGATGTGATCCACAGAAAACCTAACCTGTAATTTCTTGGGTCCTATGGTGCTGTCTGTTTCCCTGTGTCTGGCAGGACTAAGTAGCCAAGGTGGTGTACTATCAGCCACCTTTGCCTCTCCTGGTCTGAGACTTCTTTTCAACCTCTTGCCTATACTTGTGATTTCCAGTGCTTGTTATGCTGATAAATACGCATGGACCCATATGCCTCAATCAAGAGCCACTTTGCATGGTAGTGCAGGCCCACCCTGCTACTGGGAATGTGACAAGGATTTCTGCTTTACCACAGATTTTCAGCTCTGCCTTTTTATTTCCTTTCAGAGCTTTACTCAGAATCAGTATTGCTGCTTGTCTGCTAAGCAGCAGCAGCCTGTCAATGCACTGATGGCACACAGTTTGTAACCAGGTAAATTGGCCACAAATAATGGAGAGTTTACTGAAGTGAAACCATTTTCGATACTTGTTTCCCTGTGCATGGAAAGTTATGAACATCTCAGGATCCAGCCAGGAGCTATGATACTTTTGTCCGCAGTCGCAGCCTTCTAATAGTAGCTGTAGTCGTCACTGTACCAGGCATTGACTAGACATAATGCAAGAATTCCCATCTTTAATAGCTGGTAACTAGTCAAAACTTAACTATGGGTGAAGTGAAATGGCAGCTTTTTTTGTGAATCCTTAAATCCTCATTCAGTATATGTCATCAGAAACATGCCTTGCCTTTTTTTTAAAAAAAAAAAAAAAGAAACAGTTTCTACTTAGCAATCCTTGTACCTGTATCCTAGTTTATGGATTTTCATAATTAATGAAGAAGTGACTCACTCTCACTTGGTACATCTCTGAGACAGCACTGAAAGCCAGTACATTTCATAAATTACTCCAGAGAGCTTCTACGCTGTAACTCATTGCAGCAGTTAATTTGTGATTAAAAAGGCTGTTCTTGATGGGGAAGACAAAAGGATTTAGAAAGGAAAATGCAGATGGGTTTTTGGTTTTCTTTTTTTTGTTTGTTTTTAAAATAGCACTCTGAACAGAGAACTGTTGATATGTTGAGAAAATCTGAAATGGTTTCCCCATGTCATAGAAATCACATTTACAACACGTAGTTATTGGAACTATTTTTCCTAACAGGTTCAGAGAACTGAACTCCCTGCTTATGCCCCCACCCTTTAGAAATTGTGCTTTGAGGCTTTGGGATACTTTAACACTTAAAAAAAAAAAAAAAAGCTGTGTACGGTGCCTACCATGTTCTAGATGGTCTTCTACATGCTTTTATGTAAGTTCTCATGTAATAAAAATAATATTTTAAGGAAAAAACTGACACATTGGTCACTGTATTGTGGATCTATGCCAACCAAATACTGCAGAAGTACCTTTTAAGTACCTAAGTGCCTTTTGTCTGAAACAAGAATTTCAACAGAAGTCAGCTATCTTTGAATGGAGAAGAAAATGTAAATCATGACTTAATTTACCCATAAACCAGGAAAAAAAGGAAAGGTTTTGCAGCAAGCCAATCAGAACTACATTGGATTTTAAGGTCAGCATGTTGAAATTCCCATCTCCCCATTCATAATGTGCTTCCATTTATAGAAAAGAACTTTATTGGATGCGTAATTATTTTTGGAAGCCTCTGACAGAAACCAGTAAATGTGGGCTGTCCTCCTGCAAGCCTACAGTCTGCGCTTAGTTTTCTTGAGTGTTTTGTTAAAGTCTTCTCAGTCACCGTGCTTCTTGGGGCTGTCTTCCATGTTAAGATAGTTTTATGTTTCTGTGACTTCTGTAAGGCAATTATGTGACCAGTACAGAATTGTTTTGCATGCTAAGGACTTGCTCTTCCAGATGTGTGTTGCTGAGCATTCACAATGACAGCTGAAGTCAACACACATCCAGCATGTCTGAAACTTAAGCCCTGAGGCCCAATCAACCTTTTGCTGAAATCAGTGAAAAGGCTGGCAGCAGTGGGAGCTGGACTGAGGACAAAAAGTCTTTTGAGGCAAAAGTCGGAGTAGCAGTATCATGAAATACTGGGTTCCTGCCCAGCTCCAGTGCTGGCTATTGTCCAGAGTTAGTCTGTGCTTGCCTGCCTGCCCTCTGTGCCTCTGTTGCTTTGCTTTGTTTCTTTGAACAATCATTTTAGCACTTTCAAATGTAACATTTGAGAGCTCCCTCTGGCACAAGCTCTGTAAAGTGCATGTGTGGCAATGTTTTGTTTGTGTCTTTTTGACGTTGCTCTGTGAAAAATGATAAAACTTAAGTGTGCTGTTGGTTGATTTAAAAACTGTGGACTGCGTAGGATTTTCCCTGAGAGACAGAAGCAGACAGGCCCTTGCTATAACGTGAGTGAATATATAATCACATGGAGACTGTGTTGCACTTGTTGCCCTCTGCAGTTATTCCAGGTCTTTCTTTGATGTCCTGTTCAGCACACTGCATCTGAGCCAGGCTTTCTGGTTAGTGTTCAAAAGAAGTAATTACAGGAGATGAACCTGAGAGACTTCTCCTCAGTACTCTTGGACAGACTTTTGAGTAGATGAATACTCTTATGCCTCTCTTGAATGCAAAGCAGCAGGGCAAGGGTTTTCAATGCAGGCAGTAAACATTCCAGTGGAACTCTGGGGTTCTTTTAAATAGAAAACAGCTCCTGTTTCATACCTCGGGGAGCTGAGTTGCAATGGGATCCCAGTCACTTGTAGGCACAAGGGTTTTTTTTCTTTTTGTTTATGCTTTTTGCTTTGTTTTTATGAGTCAGTGTTTTACTACAATATCTAATCTGGATATTCCAGAGCCCCAAACCATAACAGCTGTATAACTTTGAACCACAAGTGAAGGGATATTAGGCCAGTCTGGACTGATTGTCAGTTTTGGTTCCTTCTGCTTATTTGGTGATGCTTCAACTTTTAAATCAATGCTTCTTTACATTTTTGTCAGCTATCAAAAATAAATCCTGTTTTTTGTATATACAAACAGCAACTGCTGGGCTCTTATTTCTCAGTCCTTAATGTGAGAATACTTTATGCTCAAATATGTGTGCTGAATTACTAGGCAGTCATGCAAAAGCAAGCTAGTAAGTGAGTCTTGAGTTACTTGAGTGAAATAAGGGTATCCTTGCTGAAGCTGTATGGAGTAGCAACAGCAAAAAAAAAAAAAATCTGCTTTTGTGAAACTAAGTGCCTAACTGGTGAGTGAGAGCTGGTTAAGAAGTTTTTTACAAAATAACTCTTCTTACAATAGGCCAACTTCAACAAAAGCTTGATTTGAAAAGGTCAAGTTGTTGCTTCTGGTCAGAACTCAAAGGAGAGACTCCTACCATCAGCAGCTCATATGTTCTACTTCTATACTTATAGTTATGGGAACTTGGGGTGAACCCTCGACTATTTGGACACTTCTAAAGTGGAGGTTTGAATGGGTCTTTTCTACATCCCCGGTGATAAACCAGAAGAATGTGCTAAGACTGGGCCCTTCTGGATCTTCAGAACCAAATTCCATTACTGTTTTTTAAATGTCTCAACTGTAATGATATCAAGTCTATGTTGGCCAAATACAGATGTGAAAAACTCTACCCCTTGACCACTGTATTAGTGTGAATATCAAGAGATGTTAAACAGTACTATCTCCTGGCACTTCAGCGCCTAATGATGGATCCTTCCCTGGAGTACCAGAGGAAGACTGGGAGGCATGTTATCACTGCTCTATTCTTTTCTTCTCTCTTTCTGATAAGCTTCTTGATTATCAGAAGCAAATGTAAGAAAGAACTAGTGCTGCTTGAAAGCATTAAATCCCATTCATCTCTTTCCTAAGTCTGGTTGTGTACTCTCCAACTAGATGAGGGATCCCCCAACAGAAAAGGTGTTCCTTGTGGATGCTTCGTTATTGGTTTTGCTTCTGGATCTTGTGGAATTCAGCAACCATAGGGATAATGTATCTGCAAAATAAATACTGTTTGTTCAGGAGCTTAGCTAATGTTCGTTAAAGGACTGTATAGTCCTCCTAAAGGTATTCCAAGTACCTGAATTACTTGTTCTGCTTTGTTCAGCATTTTGCACAGTCTGGAGGCATAAGTAAAGCTGTTAGAAGAAATTGCCATACAAATGACAAAGTCACTGAGATGAAAGCGAGGATAATGAAGAATAGTGGAGGGTGGGGTGTGGGAAGCATGAAAATAATATTCATAGTACTCAGTGGTACTGCAGCTCAACTGAGATAAGATGAGTGTTTATGTGGGCTAGACAAAACAAAGTCAAATATACTGGTTTAAATGATGTTCATGATATAACCATAGGTTGATCAAATTCTGCTTTGAGTTTGCGGTGGACTATAAATATGCATGTAACTACTAAACTGACCATCATAAGTCACTGAACTGTAGAAACTCTACATGTCTGTAGCTTTTCTTGACCATGTAGTAGATCTTAATGTTCAGACATATTACCGTGCAATATTTTGAACTTTCCCCAAATTCGTGTAACCAATGTCCTTCTAATCTACAGAAAATGGAGTTTTTAATGTGCTGGCTTCCTCTCTCTAGTGTTGGAGTCATTAACAGATTAGACCTGTATTTCAGATACTGTAGAGTAAGACAAAGAAGTTTTTTAAGCCTTCCAACAGCTTCTGCTTAAAAATCAGAATATGATGCCAAGTGGCATCTTGTGTCATTTGCTGCCAAATATCATTTTGCCTCATAGAATTTGAATCTGCTCAAGTGGTGTGAAAGCAAAATTAAAAATCAGCCTACCGCTGTTACTTAGCTTTCAAGTGTACTTGGAAAACTGAGATCAATGGAAACCTTTACCGAAATATCAAATTAAAAATAGGGATTATCTCACTTATCTAAAAGCTAATTTAAAATAAGCTATCTGCAGTAGGGATTCCTGTTCCATAGTGGACTTGAAAAATTCAGTTCACGTGGTTTCTGGTGAAGTTTTTGTGCTTTGGTTTTTGAAAAATGGGTATGATTGTGGAATAAAGTCTTCCGTGTTTATAAATACAGTAATACAGACTGGAGAGCTGGGTACAACTGCAACCTGTTTTCTTTCTGTACAGCTAAATCCAGGTGAACAGATTAAAGTCCTTTAGAAATACTGTGTAGATACTCTAAAACCTCCCCAAACTAACTTACACTGGGTAACATCAAATATTGGTGCATGTACATAAAACTGATTCTTTAATGAATGGTGTCATATTCTGATAAAATCCTTTGTGTGGGAAGAAAAATATTTCTCTAAGGTATAGAAATCTATAAACCAGTGAACCTAACTGCAGGGAAGGGATCCGTGTGCCCAGAGTTGCCACAGAGTGCTCTTGAATGTGTGGGAATTTTCAGCCAGGAAAAATTAAGGATGCTGCCACATGTCTGACAGCAGCTTTTGTTTTGTACGTGGATGGGAGTTGGGATCGCTACCGCTGATGTGCGCTGCCTGTAGAGCTCTCCTGGCTCCATCTGCACAGGCACAGAAAGGAGCCGTGGGATGGGAGGGTCCAGCTGAGGCCACCCTGGCATCTCTTTCCAATGGAGCATCAAAGTAAAAATTGGGAGGTATGTAACACTACCAGCAGTAACCGTTGCTGTCATACTGTGCATAAGAGACCAATGTCTTGTTTTAGTACATAAATTGGTCAGTTGAGCAGTAAGTGTGTGCCAGAGGAGTTGGAGAGTTGACCTTTGGGGAGGGGGGGCAGGGGCAGAATGCCACACTAACTTCATGTTAATTGAAAGTTTTCTTCTGCTGTGTGGGAAGTACACCACTGGATTCTTGTGCTGTCTGATCAGTGGAGTGTATCTGGTACTGACATATGGAGTTATCAGACTTCAGTGTTGAAAACAGAGGAGCTCTTACTGAAGCCAAAAATGGTGTTTGGTTCAGTTCATGTTAGGAAAATGTGGTATTTTCCAGAAGGACAGAATTCCTTGCAGAAGGAGACTGTCTTTTTAAAAGCTATGAAACTAATGTAGAGCTATTGAGTTCTTAAAAGGCATGAGAATTTTAAAAGTAATCTACTTCATTGACCAGCTCTGCTTGCTAGAAAATAAATAAAAATAGCTTACAGTTTGTTCCCAGAAAGTTACATAAACTTATGCTTATAATTGTGTTAAGTGGAGAAAGAGCACATTAGCACCTCCTTCTGTATTGTGAAAGAGTGAGCTTGCACCAGGGGATGACTTTCTGGAAAGTAAAACATCCCCTGAAATGTTCAGCTTCCTGTGCTGTCTTCTATTTTTGTTGAACTTCAGTGTCACCATGAAGATCTTACAGTCCTTGAAATAGAACTCGTTTCTTTATGTTTTTCACAATTAAGAGAAGGATAATCCCAAGCAAGATGTGGGCATTGGGGGGATCTCGCACCCCATCTTGAACGTGATACTTGTTCTATGAGTATGTTTGGATTTATGTTCCTTTTTTTTTCTCTCCCCCTACCCTCCGCTGCCTTCTAGCCTAAACAGTCTACAGATATCCCAAAGTGGGGTTAAAGCTCAGATCAAAAGGGAGTAGCCATTTAATAAAAAGCTGATGTTAGAATCAGGTATTTGGTTTCTCTGAACACCTCCTAACAATGCACAGTTCAAAAGCCTCTGTCTGCCTTTCTTAAAACTGAAGGTTTAAATGCTTATTCCACCTGTGCCCTTGATTTCTTCTTTCAATATTTCTATTTTTGCTCTTGCTTCTCTTGTGCAGATCTGTATGGTTTACCAGATGAGTTCAACTTTGTCCGTCTGTGAACCAGTATTAGAAGCAACCTTTAGGAAAAAAAAAATTGTAGGTATTATGTACAAGTAATTTAGAAAATAACTTCTAATGCTGGTTAACTGAACTACATTATTCAAAAACTTTATTAGTTTGCCAGTCAATACAAAATTTTGATGAAGGCAAAAGGAATTGCTTTAATATTTGGGGTAGACATCACAATTTCTCAACACTTATAATCATAGGAAACTTAGACTTTCTTTGGCGTTCCTCGATATGTAAATGTGAAGTGGATATATCACATATATGAATGTTTGTGCAGTGGGATGGCTTGCTGGGTTCTCAGTTGTTTTCAAGCTGATATGCCAGTTGCTTCCGTAATACTGCATTTTCCTTTTGATTTGTATGGCTACTTCATTTATACTCTTTGCATGTATTCCCAAAAGAGCCCCATTATATGATGAGTGGAGCATGAGGAGTATATAGATTAAATGCCATTGGAAAATGAGCATGTGGGATTTATCTTTCTTTTTTGGGGGGAGAAAAGTGATAATTAAATTTCAGGCAAAGTTTCATTTCCTGCTCATGCCACATAGCAGTATTAAGTGTTTTCATGCTCCATCACTCCTTTTTTTATTAACTTTCTATTTAGAGTAGGTTTTTTGGAAAACATTTTATCTTAATAAGAATAATCTATCAAGCAAGAAAGCCAGCAGACTTCACATGATCACACTCTCTATACAGGAGTTTATCTTTCTGCTGCCACTACTGCATTCCACACTGCTCTGATGTTGGAAAATGGATTGTTTTTAATGGTTGGTTTTTGACTGACAAAGGCAGAGAGAGCACCAGTGGCCTGTCACAAAAATGACAGGATTAGAACCAACTGAACAGACACACAACAGGTTAAAGAGCTTTTGGGAGAAATGTGCTGTACACCAGCACCTCTGATCAGCATTAGCATTCTCTGCCTGTTGAGGAGACTCTTCAAAATGCCATTTGCATTGATGATGGTATAATTGACATGGCTCCCCAAGGAGCTGTAGGGATTGTAGGAAGCTCAAATCTCAGGAAAAGTCATCTGTTCTTGGGACTCTTACATAGTCTGAGGTCTTGTTGGTAGCAGGACTTGCATTGTTGTATGCTATCATTCTAATAATAAAGGGCTGTCAGTATTATGGCTCTTCTCAAGTTCCCAGCAGTATTTTCGTTAAATCTAATTGAACATTAACTTGCTAATTAGCATTAATGCTTCATTCTATTGGGTAATTGACTGCATAGTTTTGTTTTCAGTGGCTTTTCTGGAAGATGTAGTGTAATAAACTTTTATGATGAAATGAATAACTTATAGAAGGCTTCATTATTTCAGCAGTAAAAGTAGTAGGGTGTGCGATAAAAATTATATATTTGCTTTCTAGAGCTCTGAAGGCTAGATGGTAAGGCAAGAGTACAAATCAATGCCTAATAACTACAGAAATAAGTAACTTAAAATATTAAAAGGGATTTGGGAAGGAATTTTTAGAAATAAGAAGACTCTTGGGACCTATGCATACTTGGAAGCTATGAGAAGATTCTGCATATTAGAATGTGGTTAGAAGGTACATTATTGAAACTTTGCGGGTGAGTACAGTAGGAGATAAAACTGATTTGCCTGTAAAAGTTAATACCTGACACTGTATCAGTAAGCATTTCTTTTTTGGGCTTGTGTATATCATATGCAGAAGATAGCTGAGGGAGCGAAAGTTGGCTGCTTACCTAGGAACTGAATACATGATTTGTATGTCCATATATGTATTTAGTGAAAAGATCGTGGTAATGACAACAGTACCAGAAAGAGTAGGAGAGTTGCTGACTTAATAAATCTGTAGAGTGCAAGTGTGATTACTTGTCTTTGGAAACAAAAGCTTTCATTTGACTTCAGTAAAAGATATTGGATGAATTTTTGATTTGATACTTAGGTGCAAATTTGCAGTAATTTCACTGAAGGCTTAACTTAATCCTACACTGAATCAGCACTAAAATTTAAATTAGTTTTATCAGTCCAGATTTATTCTTTTAACCTACAATTCAGGTGAAGTCCGTTGCTCTGAAAGGAGGTATAGTTTGTTAAGTTAAGCTCTTTGAGATTAATATTGGGCATACTGGTTTTAGGCACTCAAAAGAGACATTGCAACAGTGAATGACTTTGCATGCTTATTTTATGCAAAGGTTGAAATGCAATTCCTGAGCAGTGAAGTATTACTGTTAAAATTTTCAGCTTTTCTTATTGGTAAGAGAGGTTTGAAAAACAGTTACTAATTATGTTTAGAAAGCATTTTTCTTAAGTGCGCTTAAGACATAAACCAACCACGTTACACATCAAATTGTGGTGGTGGGGGAAAGATCTTTAAGTGGATTTTTTTGATGCAAGTTTTCTCATGATTTTGCCTTGAATTCCAAGTGTTTTATGCTAATACTATCAAGTAATGAATTACTGAAGGCTTAGAAGTAGCTGTAGAGATTGACAGAGCGTTTTTTTTCTTGAAAGTGTAAATGTACGAGGAAGTAGGAAGACAACATTAGAGGAATGCGGAAAGAAAAGCAGCCAAATTTGGACTAACTTGTATTAAGGTGGATGCAGTTTAAGACACAAAGGCCATGACAAATTCACTCTCATGGGCTTCTTTTTTTTAACAATCAAAAGAAAAATGCTAGTGCCTTTTTACAGTTCTAATAGTGATTGATGTGCCATTAGGAAAGAAAATTGAGGATAGAGGAATAATATAAACAGTTGAAGCACTTCACAAAGATTGCATCATCACATACATCTGACACAAGGCCAAGTGGACTACAAAGTTAAACCACCTCACTGTCAGTTCCCCTTTCTCTTTCATACATGTTTGCAGTGTACTGTTATTTGTCTTTAATTTTATGTGTCACTTCCCATCAGGTGGAAGACATCTACAGAAACACCAGCATGGTGTATAAAATGATTTAATGTTGGTGCTTCCTGTCTAAATAGTTTTTTCTCATTTAAATACTTTTGAACCAATTTATATGCCAGAATAGGTTAAAGGTGATCCTTGAGATTGGAAAGTTTGATTCTGCTTGTTAGTACTTAAAAATATACAGACGCTAAAAAGGATGTCTGCCTATAATCTGTAATCTCTGAACTTCTGAATTACGCAATAAATACGGATGGTCACAATAACCCAACGAAATGTGCTTCCTTCCCATTTTTTTCAAGTAACTGCTGGCATTTGCAATTGTAATTCTCTTCTCTCATCTTGCCCTGCATTTGCAAGTTGCTGGTGCTGAAAAGAATGACCCTCAGACCATCATTAATCATGAAACATTTACCAACAGTAGCATCTTTGTACCTTGATCAAATTCTAGCTCTGGTAATTTCATTCTCCTTGCCTCAGGTATCCGTATAATTTCCTGGATTGATATTTTTCGTGTCTCTTCTTATTGCATGTTGAACAGTTGCTGTATTCCACCCTAGCTGAAGAATGTATTTTGGTGGGGTATGAAGTGTTCCTGACATTTCTCACAGCAATCTGAAAGGTTATAAGTACCTTTAGGAATTTTTAGAATTGATGTTCTGTAAATGCCTAAGAAATTATTATTCAAAGCTTAGCCTTCTTCCAAGGGGGGGGGGGGGGCAGGAATTCAGTCATATAGTGATACATCTTAGGCATAAAAATTGCTTACCAATTTACATTGTACAAAACATTCCCATGTTATTGAAGTTATGTCTTCAGTATTCCTGCATGCTAGTATAGGAGAAAAAATAAACCCCTTTTTCCTATCTTTATGCCACACTGGAGAGAAATTATCTGTTCTTTTTTTGTTTTGTTTTCTTTGTGTGGACAACTGTTTAAAATTATGCCTGATCTTCAGTAGCCTTGTCATAGGAACTGCTATGAATTTGTTTTTATCAAATTACGAAATGGCTCTCAGTTTAAAAAAAAAACAAACAAAAAACAAACACACAAAAAAAACCCAACAACAAAACAACCCCAAACACCACACGCAAGCCCCCAAACCAGCCAACCAACCAAATGCTTTCACTACTTTCCTTCTGCGGCTGTGTGACTAGAACCTGCATGCTATTGATACTGAGGGATAACCTCCTGTGTTTATGCAATACTGGTTCTGTATTTGTGTTCTCCAGGAAAGAGGAAGTTCTGAAAATATTAAACTGAGTATTTTCAGGCTTGGCCTTTGTAACAGTCTGAAGATAAAACTGATGCTTTCCAGGCCAAGGATATTTTCTCCAGGATGGGACATATCTGCAAAGTAGGAATTTTGGATTTCTCAAAGAATACTGTGATAAAATGTATTAAAGGTGTTCAAGGTGTTAAATTCAGAACTGGTTGGGAGAGCCTTCAGAGACTTCACTTGAACTTTATGGGTCCTTTTTGTCCACAAGTACTTGGGAGAAGCTTGGATTGCTTCTTTGCCCTAACCATGTGAATTTGTATGTTTAATATGTGGTTTGTCTGGTAACTGTAGTTCATGCAATTTTCTCAGACAAAACTAGAAGATATAGCTTATTTTTGTTGCGATAGGAAGAAAAATGAAATATCATTACTTTAAATTAAAAAGAGGGTATAAGCATCCACATCAAGAGTCATAGTTTTCTTTTTCAATCCAAACTCCGTGCTCCGTGTAAAGAGCAGCGAATGTGAACTCTCAAATTCCAGCCTCTCTTTATTATTCGTTATGACAGGAAGTTGTCATGTACTTGAGAGAGCAAGGCAATCTTCTTCTCAGTCAATGAGGATCGGGCCTCCTAGTTGAACAGCTTACAGATTCGCTTTAGCTGAAGTAATTTAATGTTACAGATAAATGTGAGGAAGTTTGTTGTTCCTTTATTGTGGTTACTGTTCCACATCTTATTAGAGAGGAGTTCTTTACTCTTTCCAACTAGGGTCTAATTTCCTTTCCACTCTTCCCATCATCAAACGCAAGCCTATGCAAGTCACTTTTCAATTGATTTGCAAGGTCCAGCAGAGGAAAAAGTCAATCCTTTGGTGGTTTGGTTTCTTTTTTTTTTTGGTTCATTTAGATTGCTGGAGGCCAACCCTGATCTAGAAATGACAAGGTAGTTTGCCTCTGTCCTTGTTGTGAAATTGGCGGTAAGGTTTCATTGGCCTTGATAGTCACCATTGTGATAATTCAAGGCCAGTTACTGTTTTCTCCAGATTCATACTAGATATCCCAGGCTGTGACTGTCAGTTGTGGAAGAGCTGCTCTCTTTCACTTAGTAAGTAAGCTGAAAAAAGGTTTAAATTACTTTTTTTGAGTAGTCTTTCTTCTTGAATTTTCCCCTTCAATTAATTTAATTGAATTAATTACTGCCTTGAACAAACAGTAAATGTAATTTCTGTTACACTGCACTGGTACATCTTGCGTACAGAGGAGTTGGAGGGACATACGGGATTAAGTTTTGCCGGATAGTAGCTTTGATACAAAGTATTTCCCTCAATTTAAAAGGAAAAAAGCATGTAAGGGCTGTTCATTATGTGAAAATGAGAGTCTTAAGTTCAGCACTGCAGGTGTTTTCGGTTCCAGATCTACAGATCGGGACACTTACTCAATGAACTGAATGCAAAACCAGGAGCTTGTGTCTTTCAGCTTTGACACTGACTCAAGGCAGCTGTATGGCTTTGCTTAACTTTGGTTTCTTACTTGACCCTTCTCTTCTTCTGCTCCACCTCACCTCTGTTATCGTCAGTGATGATTCTAGGCTTTTCAAAATCTCAAATTCATGATGTAATGGTGGAGGCATCACAACTGGATTATGTCCAAACAAAGGTCACTTGTAAACAACCTCTTCAAAAAGAAGGCAGGCAGAACATGGATAACACTTCCCTCCTGTGTACGTACAAAGTGGTGATTCTTTGTTGCATGCCCTAACAGATAGTTGTGCACCAGTAATAAACTGCTGCTGTTTCTGATAGCTATGATGGAGCTCATGGATGTCAAATACCGTACTGCTGAACAGCAGTGCAGTCCGTATAGGTGCCACTCAAAGATGCCAAAAGTATGCAGCACACACTGAAAGCTGTACCAAGCTGTGGCTTGGTGATGTCTGAGAAAAGTAGCTGCTTTTCATAGAGCTGCAGTTGTACGCACGCTGACCTAAAATCAACAGCAGTTTTCTGAATGCTTTGCTATAAACTTAACTTTGGCACCTGGTAGCTGTTTCTGGCTCTGTCTCTGTGTCAGGATTATTATTATAGTTGGATGACAGGAATGTTACTTCTCAGGAAAACAAACAAATCTGCTGTACTACACTGGTAAATGAGCATGGCTAAAAGAAAACTGGGCCTGGATTCTTCCTTGAAACTTCACTTTCCTTTTTAGCTTCCAAAAACAGAAATGCAATGAACGGAGTATTACTAAGCCCCTTGGCGGAAATGCAGATGTTTTGACACTGGAACACATGTCAATCCAGAGAGTGAGTCCTTTGTTGCCAAGTTGCTAATTATTCACAGAAAAGATTAAAGCTGAGCATGGCTTTCCCATATTATTTCATATTATACTCTGAATTCAAAGTATGTTAAATAGCAATGCTGATGTGGTAGAAAGGATCTTTGTCAGTACAGGGCTTCCAAGATTGTCATGGTATTTAGATTAATAGAATCTGGGAGAACAGGTAGAATGGTTCCAAGAAAATATGCTGCAACAAAGCAAATGTTCTCATGATGTCTATCACCTGTGCTCTGTCATAGAATGAATGACTTATTGTTGACCAGCTCCACTTCCCTGGAAGGTGTAGTAGACTTGGATCTCTGATACTTGGGAGTAATTTGTGTGTGTAGCCAGGGTTACTCTGCAGTTCTAGCCATGTAGCTGAGGTCAGTTTGACTCAGAACTAGTTCATGTAATTTGGATTTCTCAGCCTGCAGTGCCAGAAAACGTTCATAATGATCAAGCCTGATGTTATGAGCAAAAATTTTGGTTGAATATCATTTTAGGAAGACACTTGTGCCTTTTGGGCCTTGTTACAAATTATGCAGGTTGTCTAGAAGATTTTGCTATAAGTGTCCTAATAGTACGGCTTTTTTGCTGAATTTTATGTATTACAATTTTCTTTTATGTAGTGAAAGCTGATGTATCTTGAAGACAGTATGTTTTCCTGTAAGAAGGCAGAAGTAATGTAGTATTATTATAACATGATGTATTATTATAACATGTAGATTGTCCCACTCGACACTGCACTAGTGCAGCCCCACCTCGAGTACTGTGTGCAGTTTTGGGTGCCTCAATGTAAGAAAGACATGAAACTATTAGAGTGTGTCCAGAGGAGGGCGACCAAGATGGTGAAAGGTCTCTAGGGCAACTCAAGAGGAGCAGCTGAGGTCACTTGGCTTGTTCAGCTTGGAGAAGAGAAGGCTGAGGGGTGACCTCATCACGGTCTATGACTGCCTCAAGGGGGGTAGTGGAGGGGGAAGTGCTGATCTCCTCTTTCTGGTGACCAGCAATAGGACAAGTGGAAATGGAATGAAGCTGTGTCGGGAGGAGTTCAGATTGGACATTAGGAAAAGGCTCTTCACTGAAAGGGTGGTCAGTCACTGGAAGAGGCTCCTCAGGGGAGTGGTCATGGCACCAAGCCTGACAGTTCAAAGAGCATCTGGACCACACTCTTAGTCATATGGTTTAGTTTTAGGTAGTCCTGCTAGGAGCAGGGAGTTGGACTTGATGATCCTTATGGGTCCCTTCCAGCTTGAAAGGTTCTGTGATTCTACAGAAAGACAATTTAAAGAAGTGATATAACAAAGAACAGTGATACCAATCTAAACTGCAAACCAATTAAGTTATACAACTGTCAATACAAACAGAGTTTCTCATTCCATAACTGCCTCACTCTTCTATATCCAGTTTCAGCAAGGTCCTGTGGTCTAGGCTATCTTCTCTACAAGAGGTTGTTGTCCCTGCTTAGACACTTTTTCTCCATCATTTCCTTAAACAGCTTGTGAAATCAATGTTGTGTTTTTGAGCAAGCTACCCAAAGGGGTCTGCTTTATTCACTGGGTGACTTTAGACTGGATCTTCTGGCAGCCTCTCAAAGATATGACTGAAGGGTGTACATTTTTAAGCGATCTTCCCATCCACCTGTAGGTTAGCAATTGCCATTCATATGCTTTTGATATGGTCATTCCACAGAAATTTTGGGCTTCTTATTGCTCATTCTGCTGTGACACTTATAGCTATTTTATAACCACCCTTTGAAAACATGCATAGTGTTCTATGTCTCTCAAAGATCAAGCACCTTCGAAAATATTTACCTGTTAGTTCAGATTTCTCTGTTTAGACACATGCACACTTTTCTGTGAAAAATAGAGTAAATGTTATCAGCTGGGATTAATGCAGTCCCTTTGCTTTATCTTGGGGCTTACCTCTGCTCATCTAGCCCACCCTTTTCCCAATTAAAAGGACAGGATGGCATACTCACTTGCTTGTCTCCTTTTGCTAACTCTGGAAATTGATTGTGATATGAAGGGAACACATGATACTATTTGATATCTCTGTACTGATTTGAATGTCAGTCCCTATGAGCCTGCAGGTAGTCTCACTGTGCCTGAGTAATAAGGAGAAAACCCTGCGAGCTTAGCCTGCTTTTTTAAAACAATCATGTTCTGATTCTTTTTGTGAAGGGTGTGAAAAACAGAGATCCATCAATATAACTTCTTATAATCTCTAGTGGGCAAATTCCTGTCCTACCTCTGCACTGTAGGGCCAACACATCTCTTCATATTTTGATCCTGATATTCAGTATCAAGATGATCAGTTGTATACCATGTTACAAATCTACCAAATAGAACTTAACCTGAAACATACTCTGGATACCCAGGCATTGCTTCACTATTTCTAAATGTTCTGTTTTTCCTTTCTCTCCTCAGCCCTTCCCTTGCCCTTAAAAACTGAAAAAAAACTTACCACTTGGAGTATGGCCTTGAAGGCAGAGTGTTGTCTACATTAACATAAATTATTCACTAGATATTTTAAATTCCAGAATTCTGAATGATTGGTGGGATACCTGGGGTCTAACTAAAATCCCTCCAAAAAGAACTCGATAGCTACATAAGTAGTTTTAAAACATGGTGATTTACATGATCATCAGTATTGTTAAGTCATATAATAACAGTGGAGGTTTGTACTAAGTACTTGGCCTCCTAGAGTATGACAAATCATAGGCTGCTCTTCATTCAAACTTCTAACATGATGTAAGTAACACTTAGCAATGGTTTTACTGATGGGATATAGTATTTCCTTAGTCTCTCTTCTGGGTCTTATTAGGAGGTGGGTGTGAAATTCTTTGATGGAAATACTTTTACAGAATATTCCCTGGAAACTTGAGCTGAGCAGGAAGATCAATACATTTCAAGAAAAATGGTGGTGATCAGAAGCCTTGGATGTGAGGAGGAAGAGGCAGCTGGCTACCTGGGAGGAAAAGTGATTTGATTTCTTGGATTTTCTCCTCCTGTATTCTGCAGTCTGAGATACAGAGAGCAGATGGTCATAGGAAGAGAAAGAGGCCAAGCAAGCTAATGCTGAGGGAAAATGAAAGCGATTCTCAAGCAGAGGCGGGTGAGATCTTCTCTTGGGACCACAAAGTTCATAAATCTGTGCATGCACCCTTTGTGAATAAGGCAACACAGGCCTTTCACAGATTTGATGTTCATGGAAATGGTTTACCAGCTCTAATTAATTGCTGTAGCCCTTGATCCCTGCCCATTGTTTCCACCTATGGCTCTGAGAAAAGAGGAAAGGTCCTTGATATTCTAAAAGAAGACTAGAAATAGAGCTGTGTGGTGGGTTGGGGGAGGGGTGGAGGATTTTTGCTTCATTCCTGGCAAGAAGAGAAAAGTAGAAGAAATTAATTTGCTGCTTATGCATTATTATGTAAGATAGATTTACAGAAAATATTTGGGTACTACCTAGTGTGAAAGGAGTACTGACTGAAGGTGGTCCTTTTGTCGAAGTATTAATTATTATGTAGTCTGTGTCTCATCCTGTGCTTCTGTCATTCCTGGATATCTTAGAGACTTTTCCTCATGAACATCAGGAAATAAAAATATAGTTTAAGTTGCTGTAATGGTTAAACATTAACCACAGATTTCAATAGTTGACTAGAGCTTGTTAGCTGTAGTTTATACGATGAAGCAAGAATGCATGATAGCTGCTAACTAGAGGCTGTGCTGGAAGACTACAGCTGATGTACACACAAAATTCTAGGCTTTTCTTTTCTGTTAGATATTCACAATGAATCTGGAGAATGTATTCCCTTTGAACTTAGACAGAATCATCTATTCATGATGAGTACGAGGAAAACCTGCTCCCAGGTAATACTTGGGCATAAGCAGAGGTATTTCAATCCAACCTATTTGCAAAGTCTTGCATACTTTGCCCTCTTTACTAGAAAACACATTACTGATGTTTGCTTCCCCTCTCCTCATAAGATAACTTGCTTGCCATTGAAAACTCCTAGCATCTAGAAGAAGGATGAACTTGTTAAAGGCACAGGGATTGTGATTCAGAGATCTTTGATTATTTTTCCTTTTAAGTTAAAAAAAAAAAAACCAAAATGTTTCTTGCCTCTTGTAATTTTCTCACTCCCTCTGAGCATCATGTCATGCCTCTCTCTCTCTCAAAAAGGTAATATTTCTCTACTTTGAGAGATCAAACAAAGTATCGTGACTTTTCTAGTTTCAGGACTCTGTGCTGTCACTAGTTTGGTCCATCTGCTATGATGTCGGTGGGATGGGTTTTCTGCACCCCACCACTTCATTATTTGTGCATGTCTGACTCTGATCAGGCTTGTCTTCTAATAATTTGTTCTGTGATCTCTGTTTGAAATTGCTGGTAGCAATCACTCAATACTTCTTTTTCACCTTATTTCTGCTTGGTGCATTTGCTTAGCATTCATGTTTTTTGCTTCAGGCTGTAGATGATAGCCAGGGAAGGAAAGGAATAAGTTGAAGTTTTCCTTCAGCTAGAAATAAACAACAACAATGGCTGGTAATAATACAGAGCTCGCTTAAGGTAACTTCTTGCAACCTGCTTTCATGTTGGTGATTTCTCTTGATGTTGTTACTGCTCAGTTCATGGTTTTCTGCTTTAAGAAATGCTGCTATTCAGCTGGTAAGACTCCTTTTCCTATTGTTTTCAAAGATAGATCTTCCCTGCATTTATTTCTAGACCAACCATGGGTTTTAAGATGTGATCTTGAAAAGGGCTCAGCATCACCATTTATTTCAGCTGAAGCTTTGTGTGTTCGAGTCCTGTCTCTTTCATGGTCTTGTTAGTGTTTATTTCTCTGTTTGAAAATGAGCAAGCTATCAGAATAAATGTAATGTAGGATGAGATTCACTGAGTCTTCACTGAGCTTTTCACCACTTTCTCACTAGCCACTAGCAGGCAGGTCAGTGTATCCAGAAAAAATAGCCCCAGTTCAAGTTCACCAAATTAAACAAGTGCAGATTCCCCCCAAAACCTAGATTTACAGCTCTTTATCCCTCCTTAAAGTGGCTTAATCTAAACTGGTTAAAACATTATGCTGAAATACACTTGAATTTGCACTGTTTTGTTAAAATCATATTGACCATGTTAAACTTGGATCACTGGTCTGTGGTACTTGATTGACTGCTGACCAAATCCAGCAGGATGATTTCAGTGTTTCAGGTAAGGTACTGAAATCTCTAATGGTTGTTTGGAAGGAAACGGGAGACCTGGTTACCCAGGACATGGAGAAGGCTGAGGTACTCAATGACTTTTTTTTGCCTCAGTCTTCATCAGCAAATGCTCCGGCCACACCGCCCAAGTGGCAGAAGGCAAAGGCAGGGACTGGGAGAATGAAGAACCACCCCCCGTAGGAGAAGATCACGTTCAAGACCATCTAAGGAACCTGAAGGTGCACAAGTCCATGGGACCTGATGAGATGCATCCGCGGGTCCTGAGGGAACTGGCAGATGAAGCGGCTAAGCCGCTATCCATCATATTTGAGAAGTCGTGGCAGTCTGGTGAAGTTCCCGCTGACTGGAAAAGGGGAAACATAACCCCCATTTTTAAAAAGGGAAAAAAGGAAGACCCGGGGAACTACAGGCCAGTCAGTCTCACCCCTGTGCCTGGCAAGATCATGGAGCAGATCCTCCTGGAAACTGTGCTAGGGCCCATGGAAAATAAGGAGGTGATTGGTGACAGCCAACATGGCTTCACTAAGGGCAAATCATGCCTGACAAAATTGGTGGCCTTCTACGATGGGGTTACAGCGTTGGTGGATAAGTGAAGAGCAATGGATGTCATCTACCTGGACTCATGCAAAGCATTTTGACACTGTCCCACACAACATCCTTGTCTCTAAATTGGAGACACATGGATTTGGCCGATGGGCCACTCGGGGGATAAGGAATTAGCTGGATGGTCGCGCTCAAAGAGTTGTGGTCAACAGCTCAATGTCCGAGTGGAGAGCAGTGAGGAGTGGCCTTCCTCAGGGGTCGGTATTGGGACCAGCGCTGTTTAACATCTTTGTTGGCAACATGGACAGTGGGATTGAGGGCACCCTCAGCAAATTTGCCGACGACACCAGGCTGTGTGGTGCGGTCAACACACTGGAGGGAAGGGATGCCATCCAGAGGGACCTTGACAGGCTTGAGAGGTGGGCCCGTGCGACCCTCATGATGGTTCAACAAGGCCAAGTGCAAGGTCCTGCACATGGGTCGGGGCAACCCCAAGCACAAATACAGGCTGGGTGATGAGTGGATTGAGAGCAGCCCAGAGGAGAAGGACTTGGGGGTGTCAGTGGATGAAAAACTGAATATGAGCCAGCAATGTGTGCTTCCAGCCCAGAAAGCCAACCGTATCCTGGGCTGCATCAAAAGAAGCGTCACCAGCAGGTCCAGGGAGGTGATTCTCCCCTTCTACTCTGCTCTCGTGAGACCCCACCTGGAGTACTGTGTTCAGCTCTGGGGCCTCCAGCATAAGAAGGACATGGCCGTGTTGGAGCAAGTCCAGAGGAGGGCCACAAAGATGATCAGGGGACTGGAGCACCTCTCCTATGAAGACAGGCTGAGAGAGTTGGGGTTGTTCAGCCTGGAGAGGAGAAGGCTCCGGGGAGACCTTATAGCAGCCTTCCAGTACCTAAAGGGGGCCTACAAGAAAGCTGGAGAGGGACTTTTTACAAGGGCATGTAGTGATAGGACAAGGGGGAATGGCTTTAAACTGAAAGAGGGTAGATTTAGATGAGATGGAAGGAAGAGGTTCTTCACTGTGAGGGTGGTGAGGCACTGGAGCAGGTTGCCCAGAGAAGTTGTGGCTGCCCCCTCCCTGGAAGTGCTGAAGGCCAGGTTGGATGGGGCTTTGAGCAACCTGGTCTAGTGGAAGGTGTCCCTGCCCATGGCAGGGGGGTTGGAACTAGAGGATCTTTAAGGTCCTTCCAATCCAGACCGTTCTCTGATTCTATGAACTAGAAAACAGACCCAGTTAAATGTCGCTTTGTCCCATACTTCTTGACTTCAGAAAAAGATGTGTAATGTGCTTGGTGAATTGTTGCTATGTGATAGTGACTATAAATTCTTTTCAGAATGGTAAGATTTGCACATATTTAAATTTGAAAAAAAGCTCTGTTTGTTGAAGGCACTTACATAGCATGTAGACATTCTGCTTTGAATGTATATTCGATGTACAGTGCATTGTCCCTTATGAAAATGCTTTCATTTATTTGCCAAGCTTCTGGATTTTTAATGAGGTAGCTAGATATGTTTTTGTGGGTTAATTGACTTTCTTCATAAAGAGGAGAAATACAGGAAATACAGTTCTCCAGAAAGTCACTGTACCATTGTAAGTCTAGAAACACCAGGTGCTGGTTTGGTTTTGCTTCAGACTGCGTTTGAAATTGCTTGATGCATTTATCGGTGTACTTGCTTACTTTCATATGGTGCGATCTTGTTAAATGTAGTTAGTTTAGTTTTGAAAATCTGACATTTGTGGTGCTTGGTTTGTAGAGGATATCGATATCCATGTAATGTTTGTTTTTCTTGAGTCTCAGTATATGCTCCAAGCCATGACTTAATGTAGCTCTTTGTCTTAAGGATTAGAATTGCCCCTGTCAAGGGCTTTTCCTCCAGTTTGCTTGGTCCCTGAAGCAGAAAAGTGTTCAGCATTTAGCTATTCCTTATATATGATGTGTGTAGAATTGACCATTTTCACTCTTACGTGCCTCTTACTAAGTTGCGTATTGGTCATCTCTTTGCCAACTTTTTCTACAGTATCTTACTGAGAAAAGTCTAACAGTAAAAAGATTTTTCCAAACTTAGGTCCACTTGAAGTAAACAGAGCATATATGAAGCAAATCTCTGGTGCTTTTTCCTCCTTCTCAATAATATTATGTGGAGTTGGTATTCACTGTGGGTGCACTGGGTTATACGTTTTTGTCTGTAGAGGCAGGCATGCTGATAGTTTTTGTAAAAAAAAAAAACAAAAACATTTCAGTGGCAGTCCAAGATAAAAGTACTAATAAAAAACTCTTTTCCTTCTGAAAGTCAGTGTGGACCCAGTCAATTTTATGATAATCTTGTCTGCCATGTATGAGAGTCCTGGTGGATATGTTCTTAGCTTCTGCTTTATTACCAAAATATGAACAGGGAAAGTAAAACTATAAAAAAATTAAAAGGTAAGAGCATATCACAGTCTCCTAGAGCTATAAGAAAATGATAAGCGCTGGGGCATGAATAGGTAGAAGAATTTACTGAAAGTATGATAATTTTTATCATGTCTACTTAATCTCTCTGTGCCACAGCGCATAGCCCCTAACTTTTACTCTGCTTGCGAACTGGAGATTAATGTTCTGAATCAAGGTATTGAGACGGGGAAAAAAAAGAGGCCTGAATTAGTGTGCAAAATACAACCTCTTTCATGCTTATTTTTTTTCGATTTCAGGCTGTAGTCCGAGTGGAGTCGTTCAGGTTCCCGAGGCCTGTAGGTGGCAATCTTGCGCTGTTTTGGAGAAGGAATTCCTAACCCTGCCAACCTCCCCGCGGGAATGTGTGGGATGGGGGAAGGGACAGGGGATGGCAGCAGATGAAACGAGATTTTTTTTTTACTTCTGTTCTTCAGTTTTTAAGACTTGCTTCCCTCAATATTTCCTCACAACTTCTTAATCCCCAGGACTTAGTGTAACACCTAGCTTGTGAGGAAGCGAGGCAGTAGCTGTGCAGCAGTTAGAGCAACACTTATTAGCGAGCCCAAGAAAGCAAAGTTGTAGCAGCGATGCTCTGTTCCTGCCTGAGCACCCAAACCCTCCCTCCAGTAGCTTTTCAGGGCTTGAGCATGATCACTAAAGAAGTCTTAACTTTTTTTTTTCCATCATGGAGCATGGCCCCAATGTTCAAGAAGTTTGGAAACCAGTTTGGCACAATACGAACAACTTCCTTTTAATAGCTCTGCCAAATACATAAATGGATCCATAGGAGGATGGTTGAGGAGGAAGTGGGCCATCCCAGTTCTTGGTTTTTATGATTATTCATCTTCCAACCTCTATCAGCAGGACCTAAAATAGTAAAGATTTGGAATTTAGAGTACACTTTGGAAAACATAGTAATTTTCTGGATGAAGCTAAGAAAAGAAAAACTTTCGGTGACCAGTTTTTAAGAGAAGCAAGACTGAACTGACATTTTAACACTATGCTCAAGTTATTTCCTCCCTATATTATTTTACAATAAAATAGACTTTACTGGCTTTTCTGAACTACTGAAGTCATATAAGTAATTTCCTTTTTTTGATATTAAGGGATTACACTAGTATTAAAATCTTAGCAACTATGATCGTATCTAAGACTTAAACGAATCTAAAACTTGGTACCTGTGGATAATTTTTCTTTCCCAATTACTTTGGGGAGGGACCCCTCAAGACCCCCAAAATCTGACTTTTAAATTCATGCTCTGCAAAATGCATGTTTGCTTCATGCTGCGTATTTCAGCACAACACTCAAATACCCCCACCAGGGAAGGTGGGGAGAGAAAACCCATGACTGGAAACTGCAGAACAGTAACTCCATTCAGTTCAGTACAGGGAATGCAGTTTAGGTGGCTGCAGGGAAATGAGTGAGTTCAGAGCTCAGATTAAGGAAAGCAGTCCTGTCTTGATGTAAATCATACAGTAAAATATCATCAGCCCTGCTCTCGTATCAGTATTTCACTTAAAGAATTTCAAAAGCTGAACGGCGTAAGCATGGGCCTGACTTCATCTTGAGATAAAATGGGGGTGTAATTCTGGAATGAAATCAGCATCTAATAATCTGATCGCTTGCACCATTAATCTTTAGTAGCAAAGCAAAGGCAATTTGACAGTATGGACCTGCAGTGCTTTAAGATAATTTTAATTTTGTGTGGTTGCAGGTCCAATTTCCCTGCCAAAGGTTCTTTTTGGCTTTGATGTGCATATGACCCTAGGGTGAGCTGGCTTAACTGATCCAGACCAAGACTTTCAGTTTTCTCACTAGTGATTAGTTTTCAGCCAATCAGCTCCCTGAGCTGCTTGTTGCCCAGTCACACAAATGTCACTTCTATTGAGAGAGGAAGAGGGGAGCAGTTTTGTTAAATGGACTGTTATGGAAATGCACCCTACTCTTTCCTCTCCTGTATTAGAGCAACACAAGTGTCAACCTGTGGTCACTTTGTTTTAAACTTATAGATAATCCTTTAAGTGCGAGTATGAAAAGAATTGATGGAATAACAAAGATCTGCAGTGTACTGAACTCTGAGTCAGAGAGGCTGGCTCACTAGAAAGGAGGAAGGAAAGCTGCATGATGCAGTATTATTATTGTTTAGAATTTCCCTCAGGCTGACATCATTCATTCCTGTGGTTTTTTTCCTTGACTAGCCACAGATTCAGATCTAACCCTAATCTAGCTTTTAGTGAAAGTTAGATGGCAGCCCTTCACATGAAGAGAAATCAGACCCAGTTTTAAAGCTCCATGGGAGATGAAGGCAGGAGGCTTTTCTTACCCTAAGGCAGACAGAAGTGCTGCTGACTAAGAGCTTTTTTGGAAGCTATGCAGTGAATTATCCCAATGCACAGCTCAATTGAAGGGAAAAAGATCTAACAAGACCAACTAGGTAATTTTTCATTAAAGTGTTAGTGAAGCCTGACATTCTTAGTCTCGTTCTTTTTCCACAACAGAACCTCTGCTTCTGGCATAAACTATGTTCTAGAGGAGGGCTCAACAGGCAAGTCCAAATAAACCTGTTAAGAAACTTGCTTTTCTGGAAGACCACATCTGCAACCACCTCTGTATGAATTTGGTTTTCCCCTTGCAGGAAATGAGCAAAAGAAAATACTGAGATGTGAAGTCAGGCTTTACCTTGTGTGCTACAAGACTCAGTTTGTGCTATGCTAAGCAACTGAAAGCTGAGACAGTTCTTAACTGAGTTTTTCTTAATAGCTGTTCTTTACTAAATAGTGGATTTTTTTATTATGGAATGCTTCTGTGTCTTTTTAAAAGATATTCTGTATAAGAATGCTTTCACCAGAACATATAGATGACTTTTCTTCTTTACCTAATTCTGTCAGTTCATTGGCTCTGAATGATGAAAACAGAATTCTGCGTTGTAACTTAATAAGCGCAGAAAAATGTACTTTTTTAGTGTGTGGACTAGTACTACCCCTATTGTTCTGCGGCTGGAATGTCTTGCAAACCATAAGTGGAACAGCCTTCCCACAGATCTCTAAGAGGGAAATACTGTCACACTAGTCTGGGGAAACTACAGAGCCACTCTGTGTGTTTGTAGTCCAAATGCATCTATGCCCAGTATTGAAATGGCATTTTATATTTCTTCCGCAGTCATGCAAGGAACTACAGTATATTCAAGCTAAAGGAAAATTATGGTCCAGATCAAACAAAGGGCAAAGAAATAACCACATTTCAGGTAACTATCCATGAACTGGAAATTAAAACTTCAGTTCTAAGAACTGTTTCAAACTCGTTAACTGTGATGGAGTCTGTCCAGGAAATAGGAGCTTGAACTTCTTAGATGAAGGAAAGAGCTAATTTGAGTTCTACTTACTGGTTGATTGCTCAGACCGTGGAGTCATTTAAAAAGGGTTGGGTATCACTGCCAACTCCAGTCACTGTATTTCAAGGACAGTGCATTCTGTAGTGTCTTAGTGGGGCATCCAAGGGGTAATCGTTGCCTTTTTTCCTCCAAGTGTCTTTATGTTGTTGAGCTTCTGGGAGGACTTGGCAGTGATCCTTTCACCTAAATCCTAACTATGTATCAGTAAGAACTGTTCGGTTTGGGACAGTCTTGGGCATCTGAGGATGATACAGAAGCACTAGTGAATTTAGTTGCCCCTGACTGGGATTTGTAAGGCCTTTGTTGGATCTGGGCGTAAGTGTCTTATGGAAGGCCACAGGCAGTATAAAATACGAGAAAATGGAATTCCCTTTCTTAAGAAAGGCAGCTGTAAAGCATTGGTGGAAACACATGAATTATGGGTTATCTCACACATATTGAACACCATTTACATTTGAAATCTAGAAATTTGGCAGATCAAGGGCTATATTCTCGTCTCTGTAACTATGCTTTGCCTTGTTGGAGAGATGCTATGGCACTTGCTTTTCTTATGGAAAAAGGTTTCTGTGTTTGTGGACTGAAGGGTGGTTTCCTGTCTCTGAATGCTGTTATAGCACTGATATTTTCTCTTACTTAGGGTAGGCTAGAAGGCAGAGATTGTTTTTCTGTAATGCAAATTGCTGCTTTCAGATGCAGGCTTTCATTTTTGCTCAGTGCCGGTCACTTGTAAATGAAACTGCCAACACTACAGGAAAGGAAGGAGTTAAGTTCTGAGGTGAGGAAACAAGGTACCTGCAAACCTTACTGGCCTGATGAGACAAGGATCTGCACCCAGCCTTTTTTCTTTTTGATAAATGCAACCTTGAGTGAAAGAAGCCAGTATGCTGTTTGCTCTACTCATCCTCTCCATGGAGAAGAGGTGAATGTAACTTCCCTCACCACTGGAAGCGTGAATCTTTCTGTAGCCACGTAAAGGGGCTCAGGATTAAAAGGGCAAATGAGCTTCAGACTGATCTTTCTGCTAGAGATCAGAAAGCCAAACTGACAGCTGCTGGGGGTAGTCAGTGTGACTGCTGAAGAAGTTGGAAGAGGGTGTGCGAACAGGTCATCTTGCTTCTGTTTGAAGCAACTTTAAAACTTCAGCAGCTATGAAAAAAATATGGTGGAGCTATATTTTATTTCCGGTTAACGTTATTTGGCATATTTGTGCTTAAATCAGAACTTCATGTAATTGGATATCAGAGTTTTCTTTATGATATAAATGGGTGTGGTAGGTTTTTAAAAATATTTTCTGATTCTTAGTGATAACACCTGAGCATGGCAGCTCTGAGGAAGGTGTGTCTGGCTTTTAGCTGACTTGTGTTATTTCTGTGATTTTTAAAAAGCCATGTAATGTAGTAAGTGGTGGAGTGTGGCTGTAATAACCAGTTAATGAAAACCATTGTGGCTCATTTATGCAATCTATTAGTTCTTATAAAATACTTCCTCAGGGTCTGGGCACTTTGGGTTACAAAAATAAAATGGCAGTAGAAGAGTTGTTTTTTGGGTGTTTTTTTTTTTTTTTTTTTTTAATTATCGTTATTGGGAAAACAGTGGTTTTACTAAAAGCTACTGCCAGATTTTTCAGAGATGCTGTAAAGAATAGGACTTAAATATGTCTATAAAAAAACCCCTCTCAACTTCCTCCTACATGTTCTGGATTTTATATTCTGAGACTGTGTTGTCTTAGATGTAGAAAATTGTTTCAGCTGGAGCTGGTAAGCAATAAACAATTTACAAAAGTGGTTTACTTCATGAATTATCTATACAGATGATACTCCTACAGCTGAACTTCTGGAAGAATTTGCCTTTGCTCTTTTGATAGTTTCTAAATGCTTCAGCTATTACTCCTTAAGGACTGTCTAGTTGCATCTTCTATTTAGCCTGAATTTAAGCTGCATAGTACTATCTGCATTTTACGAGATGTATGGTTGATCTTTGGATTGGCCACTTTTGACGGAAGTGATTAACACTTGCTAGCATAACAATCTAGTAAGACTATTTGGTTTTGCCTTGTGGACCCATTTGACTATCCCCATTGTGTTATCACTTCTGCCTTGTGAAGATGTTGACTGTTTGCTGCGAGTTAATACCTATTTATCAGCTTTTCAATATCCTTTGCAATTCAAGTTTCTTCTACATTGTTCTTTATAGAATTCTGCAGGAGCTGTTTGTAAATCGTATTACCCTGTTTCAGTTCTTCTGTATTGCTATGTGTTCATACAGCATCGAGTAAAATGGGTTGAAGTTATGTTGCCAGTTAGACAACTGTGTAGATGTTAGAAACAGCTAAGAAACTTTGTGGGAGGCTTTGTTACAGAAGTTTATTGTAATTTTGCATGGCAAAGAAAACCTCAGGTGCTATAGCCTTCCTTCCGTGTTTTAGCTCCTGTATCTTCACTCTTCTTTTAGATGACTGTGAAACTGGTTATAATGTCTGTACCTTCTTATTCTGTTCCTCTGCTTCCCCTACCTAGATTTTGGCCAGATCTACTGATAAAGTTTTAAGTGAAGTATAACATCTGAATGCAGCCTAAACTGCAAGCTTTAAAATACTTAAGGTAAGAAAATGATAAAGTCTGATTTGAAGTTCAGATCGTGTGTCGGTAACTAAAAGGAGGAAAAAATGGGAGACTGAAGGAAAGAAGGTTAGGCTTGTGGCAAGGCTGTTTATAGGACTTAAAGAACTTTCACCTCATGCGCTCTGTGTGACTGTGGGCAAGTTTCTGGGCTCAAGTTCTAAGTTCACTCCAAAGTATATGCTGAGGTTAGCAAACTGTATTTATTTTCCATTTTTATTTAATTGTGGATGCTTTTTATCTTTCTCTGTGGCATGGGAGGGGGGCCATTCTGAGAGCCCGTCTAAAGGAGTTTTGCTATCTCAAGGTCCTTGACCCTGGCAATGCCCTTCCTTTAGCTCTCTGCTGTGGCGTGTTATAGTTGCACCTTTTGTCAGATGCCTCATGTTTATTGTAAGGTGCTGGAAGGCACACTGAGGCTTTTTATAAATAGAAATGTATATGGGGTGGATGATCTGGAAACTCCTTGTAGATAAATCTTATTCCTATTTTGTTATAGAATTTATCAAAAATAGCATCTTTAACAGCAGATTATTAGAAGGTTCAAATTGTTGCTATTTGTCAGTTGAGAGAAAGAAAGCAACATACCGTACCTCTTATTTCCAAAGGACTAGAGTATGAACTCCCTTGCATGGTCTTTCTTAAACATACCTATTGCATACAGCCAACAAAAATGTCATGAAATATCTGACCCAAAGTGGGGGTGTTTTTGGGGAAATAAAATGTGAGATCTTGCATCTTTTGGGAAGCATTGGCAAAAGACAGGGAAAGAGAAAAGCCTTGCTAATTGCTGAAAATTATCAACATCTTTTTCATGTCCAAAACAATGTAGGTGAAGATGATTAGACTATTTTTAATTAACTTTAGGTCTATTAATTTTATAATAACTTTGATGAAAGCTAAAGATTTATCTTCTAGGTTTTTTCCCCTAATTAGGCTTTTTTTTCTCTTGATAATGTGTAGGAAATACTGTTTGGTGTTTTCCTTAATAGTGTTTCTTCATAAGTTATCAGGTCTTCGTAAATTGTCAAAATGATTTGACAATAGGTAGCAATTAAAGGCCCAGCAGCCCTCTGACCAAATCACAAACACACAGCGATATTTGACATGACTGAGCAAATAGCTGGTGTCCTGATTTTGGCTGGGGTAGAGTTAATTTTTCTTCCCAGTAGCTGGTACAGTGCTGTGTTTTGGATTTAGTGTGAGAATGATGTTGATAACACACTGATGTTTTAGTTGTTGCTAAGTAGCGCTTATCTTAAGCCAAGGACTTTTCAGTCTCCCATGCTCTGCCAGCAAGCAGGTGTGCAAGAAGCTGGGAGGGAGCAGAGCCAGGACAGCTGACCCGAACTAGCCAAAGGGATATTCCATACCATGGAATGTCATGCCCAGTATATAAATGGGGGGGTTGGCTGGGGGGGCGGATCGCTGCTTGGGGACTGGCTGGGCATTGGTCAGTGGGAGGTGAGCAATTGCGTTGTGCACCACTTGTCTTTTCTGGGGTTTTATTTCTCTCTTTTTTTGTTATCTTCTTTTTCATTACTATTATTATTATATTTTATTTTACTGCAATTATTAAACTGTTCTTATCTCAACCCATGAGTTTTACTTTTTCCCCAACCCTCCTCTCCATCCCACTGGGCGGGGGGAGGAGTGAGCGAGTGGCTGCGTGGTGCTTAGTTGCTGGCTGGGGTTAAACCATGATGGCTGGTCTCTTCCCTGGAGGTTGTTGGTAGAAGAAAGCAGAGATGCTGCAGGTTCTGGTTAAAGAGTTTTGGCACAGCTGTACAGACAGAACAACTCAGACAATTTATTATAAGAAAAAGAAAGTCTAATATAAAGTTGTGAAGCAAAACATGGTTCTGAGTGATTCTATGTTTTCAGTAGGGAGCATCTATTTAAAATCAGTAGGGCTGCATCAGGTTTGGGCCTGAGTAACCAAAGACTTGAACATGTGCAATTTTCCAATTGTCTAAAAGCAGGCGATGAAAAGTTACTTGCTGACTACTGGCACAAAGAGAATAAACTTTAAGTTCGTTTGTACTTATTTCTGTGGCAGCTAAGAGAGGACAATAATTTGTGTTTGGAATGACCTACCGTAGCTACACTTGTGCCTGGCGTCTTTAACACCCTCTCCTTTTTTTAAATTGACTATTTTATGAATTCAGTCTCACCTTTTGAAAGGTTATAGCCTGGTATTTGATGAAGGACCTCTCTGAATTTGGAGAGCAAATTAAAGGGTGATTGTCCTATAATGTGCCTTATAGTTGTTTTCAAGAATATGTTGATGATGGGAAGATTACTGAAGGCCAACAAGTTATTTTTTTTCTATTTATATATTTGTAGGTGGTGGGGAAATGCTAATTGAGTTTTTAATGACTTTTTCATCCTTGAAGTCTACTGTTTCTGTATAAGTTCAAATTAACAGGAATGTAAACTTAAAATAGGGTTTCCAATAGTCCAATTCACTTTAATGTTACTCTTTAAAACCCCAGTGTTTGTTCCTGGAACAGACCTAGGGCACAGTGATCTACCTTTTATTACCAATTCTTGGGGAGCGGGGTGAGGGTACAGTGAGAGCAAGGTAAAAATATTTTTGTGCTTCAGCATCTGCAGTTAAATATATAAGCCTGTATCATTACTGCTGCTGCAGTAATGTCACATTGCATAGCAGCACGAGGTTTGACAACAGCTTGTTGTATTAGGACACTTCAATATCTGGCGCTGATATGCAAATGTCAAAAGACCTAGTAGATGGAATTGGTTTGTGTAGGTAAATCCAAGAGATCTGTTATGACCAGCTGGTACCCAGAGAACTTCAGATAGTGGTTGCGCTCAATTTTTGTAGGTTTCAGAATGCAGCTGTTAGTGCTCTGCCAGGTTAGGGGGGAAATCTGCAACCTGAGCTGGTGGAGCAGGACAGGCTCCTGCCCTGTCTCCTCTTACTACCTCAGTCTGTCTCCTCAGCATACTCTGTGCTCAAGCTATTTATTGTCACAGTCCCACTTCAAGAATTGGATGTACCTGGTGCATATGCTTCCCAGGGTGAAGGTGTCATTCCTCCAGGGGAGCAGTGCAGAGCAATGCAGAGCATGAGGGATGTCAGTGGCAGCAAATGGACGATGAAGCATTTTGTGCTTGACTATGTGGACTGAAAACTAATGATGAATGAAGTTACTCTTATCTTGGAAATGTTAAATGTTTTTTTTTTTTTTTTTTTTCCTGAAGAAAGATACAAGTGGCTGAAGGAATTTGACATGCCCAGGTTAAGGTTTTATTTTTTATCTTAATTAATAGAGGCTAAGTATAGTGATTTCAGGCTCCAGTAGTTGTTTATACATAAAGGAAGAATAGCATCAACTCTTATTTTGGATCAGCATAGGACCAGTCTGGTCAATCACTGGCAATCTCTAGAGAACACAGCAAGTGTATTAACTGATATGTGACTCAGTCTTAAATATTTAGTAGCAACTTTTCCCAAAACCTCTATTCTTAGAATGTGATGACAGATAAAGCAATAGCTTAAATTATTTAAAAAATTTCTTTAAAAATTTATCACTGACAACGTTACTGATAAGGCGTCAGAGACAAGTTGTACTATAAATGATCTGCGTAAGAAACTGGTTTTTTTTTTTTTTCTTTGGCAATTTAGCAGAGTACTCTGAGGAAGTCTTCACCTCTGACAGCTGACCTCTGGATGCATTCCAGGATAACCTATAAAGATGAACTGTATTCACTCTATAAATAGGGAAGATGGACGTTTGAAGACTTTGCATCCCCTTATGCTCTTAGTAGGAAGGAAGTTGTGGCAGTTGATATATGAAGTTATCAGTTTCAGGGCTACGAAGCTGATTATGAACCCTGAATAATACAGATATTTAGATTATGTGAAATCCTGTTCTGAGACTGGTCGAAGGGGAAGGTGGTATTTCTCCACTTCTTATTGCCTGAGGGAGTAGAGCTCTGCCATAATGGTGATTTTTCAAAAGTACTAGTACTACTCCAAGTGCTAGTGCATTTCCATCACAAAAATAAAAGTGGAGTTTTGTTGTGATTTAAAAAAAAAAATTACAGTACAGGAAGTATCTTTGTTTAATGTTAATGGAAACTTAATCTCATTGTCTCTAACAAGAAGTAGGTAGGGAAGGCAGGGAATTGAAATTGGTACAGAGAAGGTACTCAGTTTTGAAGTAGCTAAAAATAATAATGGAATTAAGACTAGATGGAAAATAAAAACATTTTGAAAAATATCAAACTAATTTTTTGGTTTTATTTTGTATAAGCTTGGAACCCCCAAGGTTTTTGGGGTAGGGAAGAGGAGTGATCCTTTTATTGTTTCCACTTCCTTCCATAGTTTAAATAAGATTTCCAACTGTTCCAAGATAAAATGTGTTATTCTGTCTGTCTCTCTCTCTGCTCTTCTCTCTGAGTATCATTTACATCAAATAAAAGAAGTTCAGTGAAGACATGAGGAGAGAAAGACTCTTAGTGTGTGTATGTGCATGTGTTCAGTGATAAGGGCTCAACTGGGATGTGGCAGTTTTGCATTCAGTTGCTGGTTCTCCTGGGATGGTTGGGCCATAGTGATTTTACTTAAATTCCAACTCTTCAAATCTTTTTTTTTTTTTTTTTTCTCCTTCCCCCTTCCTTCCCCAATGAAAACATAACTTACAAGGTGTTCATTTGAGTTTCAGCTAATTTTCTATCAGAAAATTCCTGACTAGCTCTGATCAAAACTGGGGTTAGGACTCAAAAATGGCTTACACTTGGCCTTACACTTGTTCATTTAAAGCAATGTGTGCTTGATCATAGGAATCACTCACCTCATGCATTGAGGCACAGATACGTTGCTTTAGGTCCAAGTCTCTTGCACCTTGTAGCACTGCACAGTTTTCTTATTTGTTATGCTGGTCCCCCGTTGGTGGCATCATCAGGAGTTGTATGTGGGGACTAGGTACAGATTACAGACCTTCTTTCTAAGAAAGTGTTTTGTGATACAAAATGAAATAATATTGTATGAGGGAGACTGTATGCATGGGCGAATATTTGAGTATGTATGGTGACACTGACATATGAAAAAGAATACAAAAAAGCTGTACATAACAGTCAGGTTACAGTATTTTTGTTGCACTTAAGAAAGCATGGGCAGCATGGATACAATAGGACAGTGCAACACTGGTTAAGTTTATATGTTTTCAGCAGTACAGCTACCATAGTGAAGCTTCTCTAGATAACTCTGTTAGGGAAAATACTTCATTCTGTTTTAATGTAGCCATAATTAAGGTTAGTTAGACATGAAACCATTGATCTGTTAAACTGTGGCAAAATGTGTAAATCAATTCAGTTTGTTAAGTGGGGGAATATTCCTTGGTGTCCAAATTCTGGTCATAATCTCCTAGATCTCCCAGAATCTCTATTAATATGATGCTTATATTGGACTTTTTAATCTATTAACTTTTTTTAAATGTAAGCAAAATCCTTCTGTTATGTGTGTGCATAGTCAGGTGTACTCATCTGAATTGGCCCATAGTAGTCTGTCTGAGCAGCTTCAGGACATGCTGCAGAATTTTATTCCCATAAATGCCTTTGAAATTGGAGTCTTTGAAGGAGCTCTAAAAATAAAAACAGTTACGTGAGCTGTATTTGGGATCAGGGAGGGAGAAATATGTTGGTGGTAATCTGTCTTGTAATGATCTAGCAGTTGTTCTCACCTTGAATTGATTCATTTTAAGTGATGTGGGAAATATTTCTATAACACATATAGTATTTGTATAAAGCTAATAAGAGAGAATGTTGCAACTCCAAAATAATCTAGTGTTTTAATCGAATTGTAAATTAGTACTGTAAGTTGAGTGACCTTGTATAAGAATCAAATGCAACAACTAGCTCAGTTAAAAGTAGGTAGAACTTTATAGGTATCACTGTTTCCTTCCTACTGATATACCTGATCTGGTTTGGAAATCTCTCCATTCTGAAGAGAGGGTGCTGAAAGTTCTAAGAAGCATCAAAGATTTGGGTTTTTTTTTGTTTGTTTGGTTTTTTTTTTTAAATTCCAAGAAATTTTTTTGCAGAAAGAAACTAACTTCTCTCCCTTCTCATTCATATTAAAATGGGAAAATAAGCATTTGCTGTGGATTGTGACAGAGGTACATCTAGATGATCGAGGTCCTTGATCTTTACAGCAAGAAAAGACTGACCATTTTGAACCCTATTTCTTGTGATTCTTTAAGTAAATAAAATATGTTAACTCTGTATATTTGTTTTTCCACTGGAGTAGGTTGTTTCTTAACTCATCTGATTGACATACGTTATTGTTCTGTTAAATTTTTTTTTTTTTTTTTTGTGAAGGCAGGGTTTTCTTCAAAGCCAAGTGTCCTTTTGGTCTTTCTTTTAGCTGATGGATGTCTGAGTTTGCAAATTAAATTATCATATAAAGTGAAGTAGAAGTGGGTGGAACAGCTAATTTTGGATACCGTGTTGTTTTTTGCTCTAACATGAGCTACAATAAATTAGAATAATTGAGATTGATAGATCACTTCATGGCCATTTGAAATGCATTTTTCCTTTAAAATTTAGGGAACAAGAATAACCCTTTACTTTGTCCTTCTCAGAGTTTAAAAGCTTCCTTAATGAGGCTGTAGCTTTGATTTTTTTTTTTTTTTTAAATGTGGCTTTTCTCATTTTGCTGGGGAAAAAAAACGGAACTGAAGATCCAATCAATTTGAAAACATTAATTTTTTTTCTCGTGTATTGAATTATTTCATATTATCTGGTGCTTTACCTACCATCTTGGAAAAATATTAATTTCCACAATGTGGCAATAACATTAGCAATTTAGCTGCTCACTGATTGACTGTTGCTGAAGCATCCTTTCTTTTTCTTGTCAGAAGAGGGTCTAGTAAAAAGATACAAAGATAAAATGAATTATGAAAAAAATAATTTTCAGACATCACTGACTAGAGGTAAATGTTGCTTTCAGCAGGCAAGGAAAATAAATGTGAAAGGCACCTCTTGCCTTGTGGCAATGAATCATGATAGAAAATGCCACTATAAAACTTCAGGGTTTATATCCCATGGTACTCTGGGAAAAACAGACTCAGGTAGACCTCTGGAAAACTAGCTTGAACTATTTACAAAATATCACACTTTAAAATAGGTTCTATATCTGCTTTCCTTATTCCCCAGACAGTACACTTAATTTGGGACTCTAATAGCTCTCCTAGTTAGGTGTCACACCTGAAAATGTATGATTTGACCTTTCAGGTAAGCTTTTTGCTGTAGATAATGCTGGCTGCTATATCATTCTGGGATTTGAGATCGTAATCTGATGACCTGAGTGTATGATTTTGGGTGGCATATACTGAATGGCTTGCTTCTGACTAGGTTTGCAGTAAATGACTGAAATGTTTTTCACTCTAGTTTCATAAAGCTTTATATATTTGTAATGTGGCTGTGAAAATATCTTCATAGCAAGCGGAGAGAGATTGGTTGACCTCAAGGTTTCTGTTTGCATACCAAGAGAATCTGTCATTGACCACAGAAATCAAATGGAGAAATGATCAGAAAATAAATGGGCAGTTGTAATTATATGTCCGTCTGCTCTACAGGTATAGTTCCAGAAGTAGGATTTAGGTCTTGATTCAGCAATAGTTTAATTTTGTATAAGCGTTCAAAGTAGGAAAACTGTGATATCCAAACCAACCATTATGAATAGGATGCTTGTGTGACTATGGGCATTATTAAGGGTCTTAATTTCTAAGTTCTTTAGGCAGGAATCTTACAAAGAAGTCAATGGAGTACCCTGCTGTGTGATACTATGTAAATAGTAATGATACGGATACTACACAGGCTTGGAGTCAGAGTAGAGATTTTTTTTGGCCAACGACTGTGAGGTGATGATAGCCAGGAATTGTTAGAGGATGTTGAAGAGAAAAGGGGAATGAAAGTGCTAATTTCCTCCTGCAGATAATGCATGTTAGAGGGGAACTTAATCAAAGCGTCATTACTTTAATGAAATTCTCATATAAAATGCAGGACACTTGATATAATTTATCTAAATTAATTACTCTCTGCTGCTAAAAGGAAGTTGTATGACAAATTATTTGTTCTGCCTATTCATCCATTCTTTATCAGACCTCTTCCTACTCTGATGCAACATAAGGAGCAGAAGCAGCCTTTTCATGGTGCTGAGTGGATTAATTTGCATTGATCCCAGGCTAATAGATGAGTTATTCACCCAAGACAGCGCTCAGTAGTTCTAATAACATAATATTTTTCTGTGCCTAAATTAACAATAATTTACAAGTAAGCGGAACACAAAGTAAATGTGGGTTGTTTTTTTTTTTAAAATTGTAGAAATTAAAAAAAAAACACCAAACCCAAATGAATTTTATTGGTTTGCATAATAAAAGCACAGAAATCTCAGGCAGAATTTTGCATTCATGTTACAAATAAGAAAACTCCTAACATATTTCAGCTTGTAAATTGTATTTACACTACAAACTTATCTGTAAAAATAAGATGCATCAGGTGAACAGCTTCTATATCCGGTTAGAGTAAATGAAAACAAATGCCACAGAAGCAAGGTGAATCAGCTTTAAAAATATTAAATTATTGCCATGTTGGACAAGATGTATGAATCCTGAGTAGATGCTGTATCTTAAACTTTATTACAGGTAAACCTGTTGTTTTAAAAAGTTACAGATGATCAACAGAAATAAGCAAAAGCTCAATAGTTTATTTCTGATGTAACTTTAAAGGCTTTAGTGTTGAGCTTTATTCATGGCAACAGTAGAAGACTGCAACATGGTACTTTTCTGGATTTGAGTAGAAATGTATCCAAGTTATCTGTTTAGGATTTTGGTTCAGAGTAGTATCCAGTTAGGGGGTTCTTTACTCCTGAATCTGCATTCCTACTCCATTCTTGTCCAGAGATAAGGTGCACACAGGCAATATTTACGATTTGAAACTGTGAAGTCTCAAAGTCCTCAAATTGCTGGGAGAATGCCTACTGCGTTGTGCAGTGCATGCACAAGTGGTGTGTACTGCAGAGCAGCGCCTCGAATGAGAGCCTCTGCGAGACGCTGGCTCAGCATGGTGTGCTTGCTTCTGCCCCGACTGCCTGGCCCAGCTGGTTCTGAGGGTCAGCAGTACTGTGTATCCAGTGTGTCTTGATCCAGAGCTGGGATCAGCTGTCCATATGTTCCCTTTCACTTTGTGATTATCTCATGACGATACTGAAGATCATCTTTGGTTGCTGAGCTATAAGGGTATGTAATATTAAAACCAGACTGTCATTACAGAAACAGGTGTGTGGGTTTTAGATGCCATTGCTCTGGTTTGTGAGCAAGCTTTGGACAGGCAGAATGGATGGTGTGAATGCTCTTCAACTTGCCCGAGTCAAAAGTCTTCATTTTCTTAGTGGGAAGTGACTAAATAATTTTAAAAAAGATGAGTCACTTTGATATGTACTGAGGAGCATCCACATAATCTGTTCTGCTGGTTCTTCTTTAGCTGTTTCAGAGGCATGATAGGCATTATAGCTCTCTCACAGCTGTTACCTAAAACTGGCACAGTGTCTGGCAATGCAAGCCTGATCATAAACCTGTATTCAAGTATATATCACACAGTGCACTGCTGCACAGAGAGAAAAGTTACTTTTCAGCAGAGTTGATCTAATCCAAGTGGGATGCTGTCATAGTATAACTAGTATATTATAGATGCAAAATCATTTAGAGCTAGTGTAAGTATCTTGAACTATGTCCTTATGTACATACAACTCCACAATGCAAGAAACAGGTGGAGCATTCAGCATGATTTTTAAATAGGCCAGAGGTATCCATTAAAACAGTCTTCATTTCTTCAGTAATGTGGGTTTTTAAAAACAACTAATGGAAGCATTTCTAGTGTTATCTGCTGAGCTGTTCTAATACTTATGTACTTATAAACTTACTTATTATCCTGGTTATTTTTCCAGCATTTTCACTTTATCTGGGAAACTTTAAGCAAACTAGAAGTTAGCTTATTTGTTCGTCTCGCTAGCTTTGAATATTTGAGTTGTTCTTAGCAGAATGTTGTTATTCGGCCTATGTTTGTGAACCTGCCAAACTTTGCTTTGCTCAGGTTTCGTGAACTCTTGATTCAGAAAATGGAAAATGAATTTTTCTGTGTGTGTGTCTGTCCTGGTTTTGGCTGGGACAGAGTTAATTTTCTCCCAGTACCTGGTACAGTGCTGTGTTTTGGATTTGTTATGAGAGTAATATTGATAACACACTAAACCAACATGTTTTAGTTGTTGCTAAGTAGTGCTTATCTTAAGTCAGGGACTTTTCAGTTTCCTGTGCTCTGCCAGCAACGAGGTGCACAAGAAGCTGGGAGGGAGCAGAGCCAGGACAGCTGACCCGAACTAGCCAAAGGGATATTCCATACCATGGAACATCATGCCCAGTATATAAACTGGGGAGAGCTGGCCGGGAGGGGCGGATCGCTGCTGGGGCATCGGTCAGCGGGTGGTGAGCAATTGCATTGTGCACCACTTGTCTCTTCTTGGTTTTATTTCTCTCTCTTTTTGTAATCTTCCTTTTCACTATTATTATTATATTTTATTTTATTTCAGTTATTAAACCGTTCTTATCTCAACCCACGAGTTTTACTTTTTTTCTGATTCTGCTCCCCATCCCCCTGGGGGGGAAAGAGTGAGTGAGCGGTTGCGTGGTGCTTAGTTGCTGTCTGGGGTTAAACCATGACAGTGTCTAGAATGTCCAAAGGTGTGCTCCCAGAAACAGGTCATACCTGCTGAGGAAGGTTTTGTGGGACACATCGCGTCAGCCTGGTGGCTACCATATTGCTTTGTTAGTGGGCAAGCCAGTAAAAACAGAATAGTCTTTGGGGTCTTTTGAATGAATGTATCTTTACATGCACAAGTGCTGTAACGGAAACATTTAACAGTAACTTGTATTTCTTGTGTTGTGTGGATAGTGTCTCTAGAGTTCACAGCTAAATCCCGTGGGTTTTCTCTCTGATTTAGTGAACAGGGAGGTAGAGAATGGTGAGTTGGAATAGATAAATTTTGAAAAAGTCAGCCTAATTACTGTTCCAGATTTAAGTTTAAGGATATCTGGAAGAGTCTGGATAAGCATCTGAACTTTACAGTGCCGATTTAAACTGTTTGAAGTTAGCTTGCTGGTAGCTGGAAGTCCCTATCTTATTTTTTCCTTCATCTGTGAGACTCAAATTTTTTTCCCATGCAATTGGTTTTGCTTGCCATTTAATCTTGGCAGTAGCAGCTTGCTCACTGCCTAATCCAAACATGCTCTAAATAAAGTGGGGAAGGCCATTTTAGGCCTTATACAAGTAAAACCAAAGGTCGAACTGACATTATTGTATATGCTGGAAAAATATTACAAGCACAAATTATACCAGCTTTGTATAATCGACGCTTCTAGGCAGACATGGTTAGCAGCTTCCAACCTTCCTAGTTTATATTGGTCATTTGTTTTGTTTTGGTTTTTTACAAACATAAATTAAAATGGACACTGCAGCATCCTGAAATCACCCTTTGGCTTACTTTTGAGACTTGATTGGAGCCAAAGATACACAGGTGGCTCTGACAGCTGCACTCAGCAATAGATTCTAGTCTTGTGCCCACAGAAACTAGGTTAATCCACCGCTTCTGGCATCGTGGGTTGCAAGAAACTCTATGAAAATACAACTGTGCACTGAAATGCTCTGTTTCACTTCCCACTGTTAAAATACATTTAGTGAGATTTTCTTCTCGTTTCTTAGCAATTGTTAATGCTAATACTTATCTTTATTTTTGCAGTGTTTTTTACTTCAAAACCTGAGTTCGTTGACATAAATAATTATGTTTGAGTAAGTGGTTTTTTGGCAAATGGAATCAAAGTACATTTGCAAATATTTGTAATCATTAGATCTATGTGGGAACTTTTATAATTTATTTCTATAAAGAAAAATACAATCACTTCAATAAAACCAGCCTTTTAATTGTTCATTTTAGATTGTTTTGTTTCCTTTATTAGCATTTGTAAATGCCTAGCACAACTACTGGGCAATCTAGACTTCTAGGCAAAGATGTCTTTAGTATTTTTTAAATGTAGATTATGAACAAATATGCAGCTGAATTGAAATGGAAAAATCTTTTTATCATTGCTTTGTCATTAACTTTCGATAACATGTTCAGTGTGTCCCTGTGAAGCCAAAAACATTTGCAGTGTAGAACACAGACTATAAACTCCTCATATAATGGTTGGGCTTGTATTGCCTGTTGTCTGGTATGAATGAGAGATGGCTATGATTTCAGATGAGATGTGCTTAATATATGTACTAGAGATTTATCAATTGAAAATAGGCAAAATCCACATTAAATACAGTAAATTAAACATTTTTGATCTGTATACTTAGGTGCAAAACTGTTAAGGTTACAACCTGAAACCATCAGAGAGGTCAGCAGCCTTGAAACCAGAAGGTTGTTCCATTCCACGAGGCTTGAATTGTTAAACTAGAATATCACCGTTGCTTCACACGGCTTCAACTCACTGCCCATCATTCTGGAAAATTTTTTTTTGTTACCACCTCATGTTTTCTGGAGGGTAGACTTTTCTTCCCACCTGTCTGTATGCTAGAAATGAATGTTTCATCTGCTGGTACTGCAGGCTGCATTTTTAAATGTGTTCATGTGACTTCATTCTACAGCTAAATAGTCAAAACTTTTTATTACTGTTTTCCTTGTTCAAACAAATGAATTTGTAAGTATGTGTACCTTATGGCCTGAACCTTTTTTCACTTGCACCAGTTTCATGCCATGGTAGGGCCGCTCTTATGCTGAGGTAAAACTCTTCCACTGATCCCCCCCTTGATTTATGGTGGTGGATGAGGACAATGAGACTCTTCAACTCTGTCGATGTATGTGAAAGAGCTTAGATCTCCTTTTACTGTTTTCTTATTTTGGTGGAAGCATTGATTTGTACTTCCAAAAAGGAAAAATAGAATTTCCTCACTTCTAAAAGCGAGGAAAGTGTTCGGGCAAGTTAGGTATCTATTCTGAGGTCTGATGAGTTGGGTAAGTTTTTCCACTCAATGTAAATGTAGTTTCAGATTACAACGCATGAATAACAAAAAGGTAAAAATAACAGGCACATTAATGGGCACTGATTAAACTCAGTAAGAGACACATGCATTATTCCTAAGTTATTAACTTTCTGACACAGTTTAAATTGCCATAAATTAAACCTGCATGAATGGTTTAGACCCCCTGTAGAACAAAATGTTTGGTAATGATAACAGGGTAGAAGGAAATTTAAGTCAAAGGTGAAATCTTAACTGATGAGAATTGATGAAATTCCTTATCTGTGTTGACAGTGCAAATTCCTTGTGTACTTCGGGTCACCCTAATGGGACCAAGCATCATCACAGTAATTAAATCTATCCAACACCTCTCTTTCTGAAATTAAGGCTACAGTCTGTTTGGGTTATACTTTTCTTTCTGTGTGTGTAGGCCCTAGAGAAAAAAAACCACTGAAAGGTGAACAAGGGGATGGAAAGCAGTGGAGGCAGAAAGAGTTCTACATACATATTATTTATTTTTTTTTTTAAATACATACATGCAGGTATTGCTGGTTTCTGTGAACTAGACTTTCTCCACAAATGAGATCTGAGTATCATAGTGGAGTTTTAGCTAATAAGATGTTCAAGTAAGTCCTCTGTGCAAGTGGAAGAAAAATTTAATGGGTGTATATGACCTCATGAGGAGGAGGACTCAAGCAACTGTTATTTAATTCAAAACAATGTTGGAAATGTGTGGGTTAGGAGTTTTTTTGGGATGGATTAGCTCAATGAAGGGTGCATAATGGGTTTACTGGAATTTGTGAGCTCTTGTATAGGATGAGTATAGATATTATTTCTTAGTACAAATATGCCTCTTATTAAAATCTGTAATACACGTGGAAAGCAGGTGAGCTGATTCAGCAGAAACAAAACAAACTGAAAACTATAGAGAGGCAAATATTTGCTTTGAAGTGTGTTCTGCATTGAGAACTTACCTGCTATGGAGGCTTGAATGTTGGTCCTCTTGCCTCTGCATAGTCTTTTCTTTTCTTCTAGTGGAAAAGTCTGTCCCCTTTTTCTTTCCTGTCCATGTGCAAAGAAAGAGGAAGCTGATTTCCAGCTAGTATTTTGTTTCTTGTTCATCCAGGTGATTACTCAACCAGAATGAATTTATTTGAAGTAGTTGGAGATGCTGAACCTCTGGCACTGCTGGTTGATTTACTTGCAAATTCGCATTAAGTTTTTCACTTTGCTTTTTTGCCAACCTAGCCTTTTGCTGGCAATGGAGTATTCCTGTATGGCTAGAAGGTACAGCTTTACTTTCACTTTATAGGAAGATTTGGTCTTTTGTTTCTTACTAAGTGTGAATGAGACCTGACATTTGCATTTCTTCTCTATTTGTGTAAATTTAATCAAAGGAATGAAATTTGGTTGTCAACATCAAGCTGCTATTATCCATTTGTTCGAGCTGGCTCTTGTGTTTACTAGGATGGGAAGGTGCTGTCAGCTTTGAAATGAGTAGTTGTGAAGCCTGTACTCAAGAAGTCACCTTTTGATACTGATGAAGATACTTCTATCAATGCAGTGGGCTGAGGTTCCTCTCTTGGCAGATATTTGCATCTCAAAGATGCAAGAAACCTGCTGTGTGCTCTTCTAGCAAGCCATTTCCTATTGTGAGCTTCTATACCTCTCCTCCTTCCCCCCCCCCCCCCCCCCCGTGTTTACTTGATGTCAATTATTTCATGATGTGCTGTGTATGAAGATTTTTTAACTCTAAACTCATTTGGTGTCACTTATTCCAGTCAATTAAAAAACACTTGATCTGTTTTTAATCCACAGTATGGGAAGATCACTGGGGAAACTGTGGAAGAAATTATATAAATGTTTAAAAATTGCATCCTCTTTTAAAATATTTTGTATTGACTATTACATAATTTATTTAGTAATAACATCTCACTAGTGGCAATATTTTCTAATTGCCAAAGAAAAAGGTGGCAAGCTAACGTTCTGGAGGCTAAGGAAAAACTTCCTGATGGATTGGATAAATGCTTATTATCAGAAGAGAGGAACAATGACTATTAATGTGGGCAGCAAGAACAAGTGAAAGCAGAGACTGAATTATTCATGTGATCTGTTTCAACACACACTTGTTCTTTTGCTTTCTCACGCATTTAGCTTTGTGACTCACAGTTAATGTGTTTGGAGAAGAAAGGTGTGGAGAGAACAACGGTCTAAAAAGGGTACCAAGAGAACATTTGTCTGCTCAGTTGTAATTGGGCAAAAAAACCTTGTGAAACTCCTGAAGATATTAGCTTATGTTGTAACATTGTGCTGAGTTGGATCTGTTCGCGTCCATCTTTCATATTATCAGAAAATGATGGTATGACAACGCATCAGAAAATAATGATCAAGGTTTTGAAAATGGAGTTATATATTTGGGACACTTAGACTTGATATTTCCGAAGCAAGGCACATTAAAGAGAGAAGGTGCACAGCACTAAGAGCCAGGCTTTGTGCAAGTGTGTCACACCTCTCACTTTTATTGCTTCTGCTGTGAGAACTGTGCTTGCCCTCTTGTTTAAAAGCTTTTGTTGCAGTCTGCAGGGACATCAGATTTTCTTAGTCTGTGAAACTCAGTTATCTATTTTGGATCTTACTGACTGTGGTGGGTTGACCCTGGCTGGATACCAGGTGCCCACCAAAGCCGCTCTATCACTCCCCCTCCTCAACTGGACGGGGGAGAAAATAAAATGAAAAGCTCGTAGGTCGAGATAAGGACAGTTGAATAAAGCAAAAGCAAAGGTCGTGTGCAAAAGCAAAGAAAACCAAAAGATTTTATTCTCTACTTCCCCTCAGCAGGCGATGTCCGGCCACTTCCCGGGAAGCAGGGCTTCAGTACACGTAGCGGTTGCTCCGGAAGACAAATGTAAACAAACGAATGCCCCCCCTTCCTCCTCCTTCTCCTAGCTTTTACTGCTGAGCAGACGTCATATGGCATGGAATATCCCTTTGGCCAGTTTGGGTCAGCTGTCCTGGCTATGTCCCCTCCCAAGATCTTGCCCACCCCCAGCCTGCTGGTGAGAGGGGGCAATGTTGGAGAGACAGCCTTGATGCTGTGGGAGCACTGCTCAGCAGCAGCCAAAACCCTGCTGCGTTATCAACACCTTTCTAGCTACCAATACAGAGCACAGCACTATGAGGGCTGCTACAGGGAAAATCAACTCCGTCTCAGCCAGACCCAGTACACTGACTTTAGCGACTGAATAAAAATGATCAGAATAGCCTATGTGGCTTACAATATTAAGAAGAAATTTGTATGCTATATGTGTCTGATATTAGTGACGAGCATTGTTGATTCTTGAGCAAAGGCATTAGTTAAAGCATTTCCAGTAAAACTATTGCTGAAATTATTTACAGCAAGCACCATCTATTTCAGTGTTTAGGTATGCTTGTTACAGCAAGGCTGCAATCGCAGAATCATAAATTCCTTTCTGTTGAAAGAGACCTTCTGCCAAAACAGGGTCAGTGTTGAACCTGATAGTTCAGTGTTATGCAAGTATTGAATGGCTTTGCATTTTTACTGCTTTGGTCAAATATATTAATTTAATGCACGTTGTAAAGGTTACTAAAATTTATTTAAGGTTGTTGTTATGGTTATTTAAGGTACATTGAAAAGCCTACCTGTTCGTCTGGCCTTCCAGAATGCTTAAGACACATTGAATGAGTTTGGAGTTGGAGCACCAATAGCAGGATACTAGCTATTGCTGTATGGTTTTGTTTAGCAAGTTAATTGAATATTGTCTTGAAAACCATATATAGTTCTTGCTTAAAAAATTAATTTTTTTGAATAATAAGGGGGTTTTTTTTGTTTGTTTTGGGGTTGGGTTTTGGGGTTTTGTTTTTTTTTTTTTTTTTCAGTGATTGGGAGCTCTAAGAACTGAAAGTGAAGGAAGGTAGCTTAGATCCTGCTTTAACACTGTTGCTTTTTTGAAGCTCTAGTCTGTACATATGCAAAGCATCAGACTGAGATGCAGGAGATGTGGGTGGAACAGAAACTGTTCAGGCCTTTCCCTTCTGTCCCATTACAGAAGCAGATGGATGGATGAGGTAATTTACCTAGCTGGACTCCAATAACAGCCACCTCGCTGGTCTGGGCTTCAAAAAGCAACTTGCTGCTATGACAACAGGATACTGATTTGGTCATTTGAAGGAAAGTGTGTGTATAGAGTGTTTATAGAATCTCTATAGTAACTAGAAATACTTAGAATATATGTACTGTGAAATAAATTATGAAAAAGGTAATGTAGATGTTATAATCAATATAAACAGTTATTACACATCTAGTGCTGCTTTCTAATATATGGAGAGAGTATTCTAAATAATGTAAGGAATTAACAATTCATGAAAAGCAGCCGCTGTGAGCTTCAAAGAAGTCATTAAACACAATCTTTCAGATTTTTTGGCATTGTGAAGTTTCAGTATTCAAATCAAATAGCTTCAGATGTATGTATGCATAACATTCATGTAGTACTTCTGCTTTTTGCAACTCAATCAACAGATGAAACATAAATGAAACAGTTCGTTTTTTCTATTTAAAAACCCCACATTTTCTTCAGATCGGTCTTCTCAACATTTCACATAGTGAGAAGTTTTTATGTATTAACTGTTAGAAGAACATACTCAGTGGGATTAATAGGTTTATTTTTGTTTTGACTGTGTCTCATCTGTTTTAAGCTTTTTTTATTTTGATTATATTATAGCCTTCTTTGCAAGAGCTGTATCTAGTTTCTATGTTGTACTAGATGACTTTTAGAATAATTAAAAATGGATCAAATGTATTTGACATAAGTTAGTGTTTTCTCTGTCAGTTCAGACATATTTCATCTCCATGGTTAGTCTTAGGGGGAATGTTCTCATGTTCTTCTGTCCACATGAGGTCTCTTGCGTAACCAGCCCCAGCTCTTGAAAATGTATGAGGAAGTGCTGTTTCATCTCTGTAGATTTCAAACTCACTAAAATTCAGCAGAATTTTGTTTGTATGTGCTCCAGAACAGTTTGAGGGTTGGGTTTTTTGTGGTAGTAGTTATCTTTTTGTCTTGTGAGTATATAAATATATGGTGGCTGGCATCTAAGACCTCTGCTGCACAGTTGTATGTTACACTAATCAGAGATTTCTGTAAAGTGACAGGGGTATGACAGTACTGCTATGAAGATCTTGAGGATGCCATGCTGTGTTACAAGGCCACCTTTATTGACTCTATGTAGATTGTGCTTTTATGCCTTCTCTCAGTTCTTTCCTTCACCACTTCATAGTTGAAATTCTTCCCTAGTACTTTTTCTGTTTTGGGCAAAATTGATAACTTTTATCACCTGAGACTTAGTATTGCTAGAATGGGAGTGTATTTGCTTGTAACACCTGTCTTGCTGTTGGCTTTGGAATTTGTATGGTGCGTTTGAGGTTTTTTGATTCTGTAAAATGTTAGTTATAAATTGCTGGGGAAACAAGGGTCTAATATTTGAGGACATGGGAAGCTGATCCAGGGAACTTTATTTCTAAACACTGAAGCAGCAAATTCTAAGCTTCCTGAGATCTTAAGAGATTCAATATCTCACTGAGATCTTAAGCTTTTTTTAATGGAATGTTGGCCCATGTGATGCAAGTATGTAGCAAAATGTGGAGATGAGATCCCCATCTTACAAAGGGGAGCTCTTCCCTGTAAAATGCAAAGTTACTTATGCTTTTATATATCAGAGTTTTTATGACTTAAGTGTATTTTAAACATTTATGTTATGGCAGATATTAAGGACCTCTATAAAATGATTTACTGACATGGAGCCATTTTGGCAGAAAATCTAGCAAAAAAGTTGTTTGTGGGTTTTTTGGGTTTTTGGGGGGTTGTTTTTGTGTGGGTTTTTTTTTTTTCTTTTTTTGTTAACTGATTCTGCTTTCTGGTTTCTTGCAAAGTGAGCTAGTCTGTGACAGAGTAATAGAGGAGACGAGATGTAAGAGAGTACCGCTGAGTAACAGCTCTGCTGAACTCTTGTTCTGAAAGGAAGTTATGCTTTCTTCTAGTTTGTCTTGTCCCACATTCCTTGAAGCTGTCTTTGCCATAAAAGACTGTTGAAGGACTATACAGAAAATTCAGAAGCCTCAGCTTCCTTAACCGTTGTAATGTCAATAAAAAATAGTATTAGCAAAGATTTCATAAATCACTTAGGCTGATCTACATTTGAATGCTTTCTCTTTCAGTATTATCCTGCTAGAAAATACTGATTTAGAGGAAAAGAATGCCTGTCTAAGAAAAAGAAATTTTGACCAGCTCTGCTTTGGGCTCAACCCAGATTCTGTGTGAAGCAGTTGTTGCAGTAGAAGAGCAGGTGAGTGATGCAGGTGGTTTTTTACACACGATTCTATGTTTGTATCTTTTTGTTGTATCTCTATCTTTTCCTCTCCCTTCTTCCCACTCAGATAAGTCTCTGTGTGTGTGCATCACATCTACCTGAAGCACAACATTTCCTTATTTTAATACTAGAAGATGTGCAAAGAACAAGGAAGGTTCTGCCCTGGCTGCCTTCTGAGTTAGTATATGTTCACGATCTAGCATACTGCTATGTTTTGCAGTTGCAAGTAAGACTTGCAAACTAAATTTTAAAAATAGCTTTGATAAAGTATAAAGACTAGCATTGTCTAATTGGGTTGATGGATGGTTGCTTTATTTTTCTATAATGCTCTCTTATTCTAGATTATACACTCAAAATAGGTATGATAGGATTTTTAAAAATGGGAAAAAAAAATCCCTTCCTTGGTTTCGTTGCTTAAAGATCACTTACAATGTAAAATTGAGATAGGTTAGCTTCACTGACACAGCCAGGTCTATACTAGCATTCAGAATTTCTAGTCTGACTCAGTGGGTTGTAACTAATGGCACATTAAGTTTCCCCTGGAGAACATGTGCAGTAATTACATTCAAGTGCTTCTATTTTTAGAATGTGATGGGGTGCCTTTAGTGCCTTGTGTTTAGACCAGCTGTTGCATTTTTTGGCAACTCTGATTTGCTTTTTTTTCCTTGGAATTCTAGCAATTTGTCAAATGAAAGAAAGCATTGGAATAAGTGTGATATGTCTTATAAGGCACTATAAAGATCAAAAGTTTTTTCAAGATCTGCTTCTGTAGCAAAGTGCTTGAAAGGGATAAATGTGAGGGATTAATCTGAGAGAAAAAGGTGCAAGGGAGTATGTGAAATGCTGTGGTCTATGTTTTAAAAATTATTTTTGGTATAACAAGGCTTGAACAAATTGTGTATAGTTACTCAATATTTAGACCACTGAAAGGTGGTTTGTTTGTATCTAGAATATGTTAGTCTGTGTAAATTTTGAGATATTCCCTCTCTCAGTTTTGAGAGAGGTCAGCTTTTTAAAGGAAGACCTGAATGCCTGTAAGATGTGTACCAGGTTCTTAGTACTACGCATATTGTATAGGTTTCTTCACATACTGAATTGTTGCAGAATGAGAGTATTTTTGTTATGGTTCCTCTTGTTTCATACTTGTAGGTGTTTGTAGCGACAGATGCATAGAAGTACTACGTGCAAGAGCTAGAAGAAATGACAAAGCAGAACTCGGATGTTAGAGGTAGGATTTAAGTGAAATATAAGTGGCTTTTATGCTTTTCAGTGCAGAATGTACTTTACTGCTCCTTAAATGGGATTTTCACTTTTGATCATTTCAGCAAAGGTGTACAGTCTGTGTAAAGCCACTAATCACACTTAACTTCAGAGAATCTAGGATGAACCTGCTTGGTTTTAATTAGAATTATTTAATAACCAATTACCACTGCTGTCTACATACAGAACCAAGACAGGGGAGTGGTGTTTTAGAGTTTCTCCTGAGGAACGAGCTAATTCACATCATGACACTGTGACTCAGCTTCCTGCTACGTTGCAATGTAAAGAAATAAGAAAATTTTGCCAAATTTGTTGACGAAGAGTGAAAATGTAACAAATGTGAACAGTGAGAGGGTGTTATCTTATGGCTTGGTGGCATTTTGTTGGTTGATTTACAACTGAAAGTAACATTTTTTTTCCAGCTCTTAAAGTTAGGTGACTGACCTAGGGTAAAAGTGTAACATCAGCAGATTTTCTTTTGTTTTCACGGGTAAATGAAAAAAAAAAAAGAAAGAAAAGAACTTCAGGGATAGGATATCACACCTTTTGTCCCTCAACTTCATTTCCCTTTGCTAGGAAGTTATACGTTCTTTGAAGGGATAATACCCCAAGTTGCTATATTTGTATCTTGTATAGATCTGATAAACAATGTGACCTTGAGGGTTTTTTGCACTTATCCTATGTTTTGTTGGATGTGTCAGTGCAGTTTAAACATTCCAGCTGATATTGTGAAGCTATTTATGAAAATATCTGTATCATGAATGCATCTATCAATACCCCTCAACACTACTTGAGGGCTAAGGGTCGACTGTTAGTGTAGGGGATTTAAGGTTAAAAGGTATTAACTGAGCTATAGCATTTTAATCAGTCATCTGCCAGAGGAGAGAGTTTGAGGCAGTGGGATGTTATCAAGAGCCAGACAAAGAAGCAAATTTGACAAAGAATTGTTAACAGAAGTCTCCCTAGGAAAAGAATACTAATATACATGGAGGTCTGCAGGTAGGAGAGAAATAGTTGGGTTCTCTTTTGCAATAAGATCATCTGGTTTGGATGCAAGAGTGTTCAAAGTTAGAAAAAGCAAGAAACAACTTCTTTGTTTTATCATAGATGGAGCATTATGGATTTCCAAGAAAACAATGAGATTTATTGAAACACTGTTATGGAATTCTTATTTAGGATTGTTGTGCTTTTTCTAACATGTTGTAAACTGCTGTGTTTTACCTGGTTAAAAGTGTATGCCTCCTAAAGTCTTGAGCTAAAAGTATCTTTGGTGACAGTATGGGGGGAAAAAAAATGAGAGGGACTGGACCAAAACCAGGCATGGTTTTGGAGAAGGTCTGCTACAGAAACGTGCCCTCTGCATACTCTATGTATGTATGCAGGATGCTGAGCACAAGGGAACACGGGACACACGGGCAGAAGTGCATGTCTTGTTACTGTTAAGGATAGCTATTTCTCTCTTCCTATCCCTTCTAGAACATCTTCTAACTAGGTTTTATGAACTGTAAAGTAATTTTGTTGAAGGTTATGAAAAGCTTGTGTGGAAGAAACATTTGCAAAATCTTCAGAAAGAACTAACAGCTTCATGTGTAAAAAAACTTTGCATTTCTTGTATTTGGAAAGCCATTTTGATGACTGAACCTGCAGAGTTAAAATAAGCAAGTGTCCTGTCAGTTTGATCATCTTTTAGATAATCCCTGCTTTAGTTTCCCAAAGGCTGGGAGCCTGGCTTTGCGAGCTGCTCCTTCTTCTCTAGATGACTATAAGTGATTTCAGAACCAAATTCTCTTACTGGTATCTGTTTCTAGGACTGGCTACCTGCTCTCTGGGAGTCCAAAGAACAAAGCTGGGCTTCTGTTCCTCAGACTTACTGTTATTGACTTGTTCTTAAATTAAAATAACCTTCTTCTTTCTTCACACTTATTAACCTGCTAAAGCTGTTCAAGGGCTTTGTGTCTGATCATTTGGACAGAAAAGTCTCTAGGACAGTTCATTTTACGAAATTCTTTTCCTTTGTGAAAATTAAATATATTGTTTTATGTAGTGTTGATCCAAATGCAAGTGGTTTTCACTTGTCGAATGAATTAAAGCATTTTGTTATGGTCTGCTTTAATGTCAAATTGCACATGTATGAACTGTCATATCTTACAAAAGATGCAGCTGTAGTGTGCTATGCTTGGTCTCCAGTGTGAGCTGGGCTTGCTGCATGCACTGCACTCTCCGGATGGACTTTAGGCAGCTAACACTGATGCATTATTGGGAACGAATGTACTCTGCTTACGTTACAGCAGAGAGTCAGTCATTCAGCTAAAGCATGGCCCTCTGAGACTTGCATAAATGATTCAGATCAGTAACTCATGTTCATATTGAAAACCTGAAGGTATTTCAGGTATCAGTTTTGAGTTCTCACACTTTCTGAAGTCTATCAGGGATGTTCACTGTGTTTTCATTGGTTATGCAGAAGGTTCAAGATTTTAATGAAAAAATTGTTACTTGTTATAACAAAGTCGAAACACTAGATAGTATTGCCTACATTAAAGCATAGATTAAATTTAGATTTGATATTGCAGTGTAACTTTAAATTGAAGGTACTTCATGCGGGGGAAAAATTCCTTTTTGATCTCCCTGATACCTCACTGAGGGAAAGAAAAGGCAACTTGTTGAGTAAAAAAAAAAAAAAGGAGGGGGGAGGAACAGGATTATATCGTCTCATAGTCTCAGGCTTGATCTTGCAATGAGATGGAAAAGGCAGTCTTGTCTTCTATGGGCTTTTGTAGAAATACAGAGAAAAGCAGTTACTACCATTAATATGCAATGTACTGAAGTTATGTTGGATGCAAGAGTTTGCCTGCAGGCTTGCATTAAGGGTTTAGAATTTTATTGTTTGACACAAAATCATGATGCTGAAGTTTCAGAAAAGTGGAAAAAATGTCAGGAAATAAGAATTACTTTTCCCCTGCTGGGTTATTTAAGATCAATTATTAAATAACTCAGTAAAAAATTCACACTTGCTTCAAGGTACTCTAATTGGATTTACTTGAATGTACTGTCCTATCTCACTGGAAGAAAAATTGGAGATTTTTTGACAGTTTGAGTTAGACTATAATAATAATATAATCATCTAAGTGATATACAGTTAACCAATGTGCACATAACAGAAATGAACAACCAACTAGTTTCATGTTGTGAGAAATACAGCTGCAAAATGGCAGTTCACTATTTACTTTTTTTATTTCAGGTTTCTTTGGCCACTGCTCTTGATGGGAGATATTTCTAAAACCTCATTGTGCTTGTAGCTTGGACTTAGTTTAAATTCCACACTGAATTTGCTCAGACCCCGTTCTTGTGGTAATCTTGCCATATTTTGTATGCTAACATGGTCTTAAAGAGTTTTTATTGCTGTTTTTTCTTGTCCCCTATGAAGAATTGTATTTGCCATCACTTCTTAGAGCTTTGAAGGGTGCAATAATACCAAGTCCTAAGAGATACTGGATATTTTTTTGAGAAAGATATGACTAGTAGTATTTTAAACTTCAGTTGGTACCTAGCAGATATAGAAGAGTCTTTGGGTCTTTTTAGTATCTGCTAAGAGATGAGCCATCTGGTAAATACTAGCTCACAGCTTCATAGTATCATGTGATGTTTTTTTAAGATGCTTCATTAACAGTAATGACATTTTTATTCACAGCTGTACAGAAAGGTGAGTAAATCACATTTGGTTAATGTTGCGAGAACTGGTTAGTGTTATGTACAGACTTATTCCTTTGTTCAGAAAATACTCAGGTGGAACTTTGAAAGGTTTTTGGTTTTCTCTCTACTGCCTTATGTTTATGTAGAATACTTGTAGAAGGAGACTGCAAAATTTCAGCAGACTACAAGTTTCTAAGAGCTGTGATCCCATTTAACATACACTTTTTACTGGCTTTAAAGTACTATAAAATAATGATAAGCTGTTCTGTGCCATCAGTTGTGTTGCCATAAGCTGCATTTCTTCAGGATTCAGTGAAACGGCATTTAAAACTTTGTAGTGCTGTTGTGTGTGTCCTATATAAAGTACAAAGTGATGGAGATCGTTCTTAAGACTTGTAACTTTACTGCTGATCACAGAAAAGAAAGCTAGCTTTTGTCATATGTTTTTCTTCAGGTCACTGGTTTTTAGTAACACTCTTACGTTAAATGAGTTTCACCTTTAAAGCTCAACATGTTAGTCTTAACGCTTCTCTTATTGGCCATAATTACTTTTTAGACTAAAATCAGATCTTTATTTTGCAAGTCAGCCCTTTTATTAATACTTAAGATGAGTCTCTGTTGCACAAGTAAAGATATCTTACCTCAAGCAATCCCTGCTGTGCATCTGTAAGAAAACATTATTGCTTTGAAGTCCTGAAAACTGTGTATCCAGCTTTTTTCTTGTTATCCCTCTTGTAAAGAATTTTGTGTAGTTCTTTCTCATAGTTGAAGCTGATTAATTATGCAAGTTAAACACTACAAAGTAAGAAGGTGAACATGCTTGAAATGAGGAAGAGCTGAAGTTTGTATTCTGCAAATAAGATAAAAATTACTCAGTATAATGGATTGTTTCAATTTTCAGTCACGTATCTGTCCACGTGTCTTGCCCCCCGCCCCGAACAGTCAAACTGAATGTACTTTCAGTGGTAACGGGCTGGCGGAGTCCTTGGTGATGTTCTCTGGATAGATTTAACCTATCCTAAGAGCTCAGTGGAATAATGTGTTCTTAGCAGTACTTTCAGACCAGTAATCAATGATGAATATCTTCCACTTCAGGAAGAGAACCTTGTTTTTTCAGAAGAGGTTGATAATGAATCCTAACTTTAGGGAGTTCATGGCATGGAAGGAAAACATGCTCAGTTCAGAAAGGTTCTTTGTATCAGTACAATTATTATTCCAAGTCATTATTCTCTCACTGTGTTTGGTCTCTTAACAGTAAAATATGTTAAGAATCTGAAGTAGGACTTGGCACATGGAGTCTTAAAAGCTAAAAGGAAAGAGGAATATGGTATTTGATTTTTTCTTTTTTCAGAAGTTAAGGGCTTTACGTTTACTGCTTGCTTTCACTTTTCTAGGACACAGACTCTCACTCAATGGTTGCTTGTTCTCTTATCTGCTCAAATATGTTTTCTTTTTATTCGTTGCCCAGCTGAATTCAGGCACACACATAGAAGCTGACCTCTAAAAGGCTAGAATGTGTTTAAATGTTCAAAGGTTTGCAAAGTCAGGATGGAGAGGTTGCAACTTTTCTGACTGCCTTTATAGGCCTACTGGGCGTAAGCTTTATATTTCTATTTTTATTTATATTCCTGCTTTTTTCTATTTCCAGAATGACATGATTAGCCTCATTAAAAATGAAAATTATCTTATCTAAGATACCTTACTTGCAAAAGGAAAGCTGAATGCTTGTTTGTATAACTTTTTATCAAAATCTGACTTTGTGTCGTAAGTATAACTACAGTGGAGAAGATAAAGGGGGGAAGATAAAGGAACAGAACTTAAGACAGTTTGATTCCAAGTAGAGAATTGAACTGCTAGGAAATCTGGAAAAGAAAATATTAATTTATATGAAATTATTATTATTATTATTATTTTAAATGAAAAAGTAGTTTGGAAGCACCAAAACACAAATTACAGCATTGCTTTTGATGATTTCATATCAGTCTGTCCTTTAAAGAAAATTAAAAAATCATTTTGGTCCATCATGCAAAGTATGTGGTGCAGCAGGGGAGAATCGGGAAAGAAACAAGGAGCTCGAGTTAACCTGTGAACTTGTTGACAGCCTTGGTTTTCTTATCGACAGGGAATGTGGAATTACACTGGCAGCTCTTTTGTCACAATAATTAATTTTCTAATTAAGAAAACTAAAAAACTTCATTTCTATCCCATTGTATGCTTTCCTAGCACTTCTGTGAGTTAGTTCTTGTATTAGGGGAATGCATTGAGGTCCCAATTAAGACGCACGTGAGTGCTGGGTTTTACAGAGCTATGTAATCTTTTCTGGAGTAGGGAAGAATTTTCAACCAAAACCTTTCTGGCAAAAAATGTAGTTGATGATGCTTGATGTTTCATATTTCATTTAGGTTTTGCTGAAATTTCCTTTAAAGAAAATGAAATGAAAGGGATCTGTACAGTTCAGATATTTCTTTAAAAAAAATAATTCAAATGTGATAGTTCAAAATTATTTTATTTCAGAAATCTCAATGTTATTTTGTGGGGGGAAAAAAATCTACAAAAAACCAAACAACTTAGAACAATGTTTGAAATGGAGACAGAATACCTTCTTTATGTTAGTTTTTCCATATTCACTGGACTAGTTATTCAGAGTGCCAGCACAGTTCAAATAACCCACTCAAACAACAAAATCATTCTCCCACAGGTATTTCCTAGATATCTTTGCATCAAAAAATCACTTTGGAAAAAAAAAAAAAACAAACCCAAAAACTTTTTTGTCCAGCTTATAATCAGGTAACATGAAAAAAGGCATCCATCTTCCACTGCGAAGACAATATCTGAATTAGTATCTGCAAATATGGTATGGAATGTAATGCTTCAATTTTAATATTGCAGGTGTTATTTGACCTGATCCTTCTCTTTGTCCTCTTTTCTACTCCTGTTTTGTCCTGTTTTCTATTCTTTTACCAGGTGCCTAATACAAACTTAATGCTACTGTTGTGAAATTAACACAACAATCCATCTCTCTTTCAACATCTGCCCTGACAATGTTTTTCTAAACCTTGATAGTCACTTTTTAAAACTCTGAATTCCTCCAATTTCTTTAACTTGTCACCGCTGTCTCCACTTTAAGGTAAATGCTGAAGTCCTTTTGGTGTTCTCCTGGGTTCATGCCATCTTTGTGTCCTTTTGGTTTGGCCAAACACAGAGAATGGTAAATATGATATGAGATAATAAATGGTAGGGTGTGCCTTTGAAATAAGAAGTTGCAGGGCAGGAAGGACCTTCATTAGTGCACTCAGAGCACTTGACTCACTGCGTTGTTGTTTCTTAGCTGTTTGACTGTTTTCTGGCACTGCCCTTGGCACGGTCTCTAGCTACCGCTCAGGTGTCCAGCTCTTTTCCTGATGCATTCCCTAGCAGCTGTACCTGTTCCTATTCTAGGTCTTCTCTGCGATACAAATAACAAACCATGTGTCTACAATGCATGATTGTTATGTGCAGCAGTGGTTTGAGCTTTCGGAAAGAAGATAGAAGTTTTTTTCTTCTTGCATAGAACTTTGGATTGGTGGTGAGATAAGAGAGGGTGCTAGTGCTGATATGAATAGCACGGGAATAATACCTCCCAGTAAGATAGGAAGTTTCTTGATTTTTAGTTTGTATTTTGCAGCAATATGTAAATGTTTCTTTAAAAGAACCTAAGCCAGGGGAATTTTTGGGGTTTGGTTAGAAACAGAAAATCTGGGTTAGGCTTTTTCATAGGTTTAAAACCTGAGTGAACTCAGAACTGATTTGCAGTACAGCCTAATCTACTGTTGCTTCTTGAGTGAAAGTATTCAGAGACAAATAGCATAATTTTAGAATTATTTTTGTTTTGATATATCTAAAAGTAACTCTTTTCTAACAAGAAGAAAAAAAACAGGCAAGAGAAACTTTGACTTGTAACTGCCTCACTGTATAAAAAGCTTCATGTAAATTATCTTGAGAGATATTTGTCATAAAACTTCTAAGCTTATTTTGAACTTTGTGACTGAAATTTTGAGCGGCTGGTTGTTGCTGTGTACAATGAATCATTTTCTGAGTTTTGTGACATGTTCTGTTAGTAGAAGACACAAACTTTTAGCATATTTGGACATGCAAGGTCATGTTGTTTTCTTTAAAAGTAGTCTTATGTTCAACTACTTTGTTTCACCATTAGTGTCTGCTCTTCAAATTGGTTTTTGAGGTGGCACATTTTGTGACCTGAGACTAATTGAACCGAGATCCTCTGCAGTAAAATACACACTTGAGACAGGAGAGTTCAGCTTGAACTAACCAGACAAAGGATAAGAATCAAATACGAAAGCCTGTTTCTTCACTCAGTAAATCAAAACAGGTACATATATGTGGTGATGACTTTGTCTCTTTCAGCCTTTTCTCCTAGGTAGGTAGTCTGTTCTGAAATATGGTTTCAGGAACATCACTGTCAGGTTCTCTGTTTGCAGTATGCTCTTTCACGTCTTTGGGAAACTACTGGAAATCTTTCCAGTAATTTCAATTATGTTTTATTACATTTTTAACTTTAATTAAAAGTGAGTGAAAGTTCCAACCTTGTTAATTCAGTAAACTTCAGTATATAAAAGGTTGTCTTGTACATATGATCATCTTTAGTATCTGTATGCAAATTGTACCAGAAAGGAAGATCCAGATATTTAATAAGTTTATGTCCTTTTCTTAATTTTTTTTCATCCAGACTTGCTACACAAGTTGTGACACTTTTGCTGGTGAGAGTTTTTGTTGGTCTGTAATATATTTTTACTGAAGGCAGAAAAGAAAAGATAGGGAGTAAAAGATTAGTCTCCATTTAAAAACCCTGAAATTAAAGAAGGAAGCTTTTACAATTTGCTCTGAGATGACTGTGCTTCAATCATTTCAGATTTGTATTTTGTAACGTGTGTTAGTAGAAGGGTGGAATGGAGTGACTCTGCTAAGTTTCTTAGACAGACACACGGCCTCCGCAGATCTCTCGGTAGGATTTAGAAGATGTGATTTGTTGTTGCATTTTTATTTTTAACTTACTTCTTCCTTTCATATATAAAAATGAATAATAGCATAGCTCTGAAGTATTTTCTTGAATTTATTTGTAAGAGTGACTATAAAATTTAAAACTTATCATTAAGAACCTTTGCTCAATTGAAACTTTCCAATAAAAATCATTTTTCTCTGCAGTTTTGTTAGAGGAAAAAAATGTACTTGTAAATGTCAAAAGCTATTTCCAAATAACATAATTTCTACTTTTTAGAATGGATTGTATAAGGGTTTATGTAATAGGGGGAGAGGAAGGGGGGAAGAGGTTTTGTTTCATCTTATCACCTTCCTGACCCCTGTAACTAAAAGTTGAGAAGTTTTGATGAGTGTTTGTCCTGACTGAGCTTTAGATTAGTTTTCTCTGCTTTCTGTGGGAGTTTGAATAAAGATTTCCTGCATCTTGCAAGAATGCCTCCAAGGGTGCTCTGAAATGGTGTCTTCCCTCTGTCCAGCTAAAGATTTTTCAATGTCAAAATCAAATGTTTATTAAGTTACAGAGAAAACAGAAAAGTAACTTTAATCTGGGTTTCAGGGAAATCCAGTTACCAATCCTGCTGTAAAAATAATATGAAAGCATTTAGATACAGTTATATCCATACCTACAACATACCTGAGTTCCAGAGGTGTGTGTCCAAGTGACACTAATAGCAATTACATTTTCAATTTGAAGGCACAATTGTAGGCCCTTAGCAAGGAAAGAGTAAACAGGGGAAATGTTCATATGCAACATGTTCTCTCTGTAGAGATTAAAGAACCAAGCAGATTCATCGCAGAATGTCTTTTAAGAATTGCACCAGGTTTTACTTCAAGGGGGGGGGGGGGGAATTAGCTGACTAAATCTCTCCCTCAAGAAGGAAGGTCAGAAAAAAAATTTGCAGTTACAGTCTAACAACAACATTTTTCTCTTCTTCAAAATGTTTCCTCTTTTTTTCTTTTAGTGTTAGTGAGTTTGGGATTTGTGGGGATATAAGAGTGGAAGAAGCTGTCAGGAAAGGCAAAGTAGCCCTGTAATGTAGCCTTCTTAATTTGATGGGGATCTTTTAGACTGTCATAGATTGTGAATTTTCTGTGGACACTAATACACAGTAAATGAACTCATTTGTACACTAGCCAAAGGCTTGTGAAGGAAAAAAAAAAAAGAATTTGTGAGTCACTTAGCTCAGCTTTTACCCACTGTCTGGGTTCAGGAGGGAACTGAGGTAGTTAGATGAACCTATTGATACTGAATAAAAGAAAATATCTGTCTGTGCTACAGTGTCCCTACATTAATTATTATCCCTAAATTAATGTATTGTGGTATCTACAGGAGATGTTTTCTTGTATTAAGAGGTGTGTACTGCTTTTCAGCACTTGTCCCAGACAACATGATAACAATTACTGTACAGCTCTGCTTTTCTAAAATGTGTGATGCCTCTGTGTTCTCATGAAACCATTAAGATTTTACTATCATCATTATTTAACAAAATATTTTTGTCTTTGACAGAGCTGGCCAGATCTAAACCTTTAAAGCATATGTCTTCCCATGAGTATAGTTTTCAGTGATTTTGCTAATAAAATACTATCATTGAAAAGAGCTGGGATCATATTTTTTTCTCAGGAAGAGACACTAGTGAGAATTCCTGAAAAGAGGTGTTCTGTCATTCGCTTGTCTGTATGGGAGTTAAGGCAAGGAAAATGTGGTTAAAATTTAGAAAGAAAGAAAATCTGCTGATTGAAAAGGGAACACCTCTAGAGCATATTGACCCTCCTAGTGCAATGAAAAAGTATTTTTGTTTGAATCTTGTTGCAGTGTGGAAAACAGATGGACTTGGATACCAGAACTCTTTAATCACGGATACATGAAGCTTTATGAATTGCATGACCTCCCTGTTCTGTGGCAGAGAGGACGTGGTCCAGAGAAAAGCCAAGTGGGACAGCACGGTGGTTCCAGCTGGGCTAGCAGGGCCTGGGGGCGTCTCTCTCGCTCTCCTGCCCCTGGAGTCTCTTGGGTTCACTCTTTCTGCACGTGGCCCTGGAGAGCACCAGACATAGCACTGGGTAGCAAATAGCCAATTCCGATTCGTCTTGTTCAGATTCACTTGGCACCTCGGAACTTGCCGTTACAAGCATCTCAATACTTTCATAACTTTCACAGTGGGTAACAGGTTGCTTCTTATCAAGTTATTTCTCTATTCTTATAACTAAGCAATTACCTTATGCTATAGTGTTAAAACACTGTTGTCAGCTAGACCCAATCTATTACAACCCCTACAGATCCTTTGGGGATGTTCACATTGCAAAGAATGTAAAATAAAAAGAAAAAAATTGTATAGTTTTGCTATAATCTGAATGCAGGATACGGTGTTAAAACATGGTGCCTAACGGTAACAAACTGAAAGTTTTGGGTTTTTTTCTCGTTTCTAATTCTGCCCAGCAGTTGACCTGTGTCCAAATTAGTGATATCTATAATGTCCATTAAGAATATCTATTGAACAGAGAATTTTATTGTATTCCTCAAGGACTTAATATTTCTTTTCAAGGGAACAATTATTTAATCTGGAAGAGTAATCAAAATTTAATATAGAATTTTCAATATATTGACTCTTAATGACTAACATAGCATCAGAATTCAATGGGAAAAGTAAAAGCAAATCCCCTTTATGAAAGTGAAATGTTCCTTGCTCGTAAGACAGATGGTATTTTAACATTTTTGCCTGTGTAGCATAATAGGCAAACAAGTCAAAGTAATACCATGATGAAGGGTGGTTACCATTTCTGGTATCTAATGTACCTTGCACCTTCAGGAATCCACCTGAATGCAGACAATTACTGGGAAAGTGAAAAAGATGCTGCTGCTGAGCCAGCTAAGGCAGATTACCGCTTTGTGGTAGTAAGACGATGATGAACTAAGGAATTTGGTGAACATTTCCAGTGTATTTCCAGTGTGTCAGCTTAATTTATACAGGAACTTTAAATGTCAAAATGGTGTACTAATGCAGCTGATGCATTAGCTTCAATATGAAGTCAGAACAAAAAACCTCATATCACCTTTTTAAGACTTCATTTATGCTGTAGCAGAGCTGGCAAGAGGAGCAGTCTGTCTTTTAACCAATTCAAAAGCAGGGGATCAGAAACTTAGATGGAATTGTCCCAGGGTTCTGTTAGTATGTGCTCTCGTGGCTACATCACTGGCTAGTGTTCAGGAGACTGATATTAATATTTCTGCCACAGATATGCTGTATGTCCTTGGGCAATCTGCCATATCTTTCTGGTCTCATGGTCTGTTTTTCACCTAAACTAAATTCTGGGGACAGAGGCTGATGATTGCTTTATCTGTAAAATATGTGGCACAATGAACCACTCATTTTGATTGGGCCCTACAATGATTTGGACAGATATTGGATAAACTGTGCTAGAAAATGAGCTGTGTCATGGCAACATTTACAGTTAGGAAGACAATGATTTATGGTGGTAGGCATGAGAGCTACAGTTGGGTCTAGGAACCAGTATAATTCATCAAATCAAGCTATATACAATTTTGTATTTGAAGTGTATATGAACCATATTTGGCTACAACTTAGTCTGCCTGTCTAGAAGTAGCACACACATTTTTGGGAAAAGGAACTGTAAACAAACATCTGAAAACTGTTGGCACAATATGTCTGAGTATTTACACAGGCAAATGTACTTAATACCATGCAACTGGAGAGGAGAATGTGTAATAATTGATTTCATACCATTGGGTATAAGAAAAACTTGTGTAGCAAATGCAGGTCAGGGCTGTCTAAAATCAGTGTTAGCCTTCAATATTATGACTTTACAAACCATGTTGCAACCTTAAATATTTATGGATTGTGAGATTGAAAACAAACAATTAGGAATTCTCACTCAAATTTGGTGCATTTTAGGTTGGTCAGTATATACCCTGGATAACCTCGTACAGTCCAGATTGCTGTGTAAAAATTTGTTTGCACTATGAACCTATAGTTTGAGACAAGGTATTGCGCCTATGGCATAGCTGGGCCCTGAACCAGAAATGTCTTTCTCTTTAGCCACAAAGCTGCTGTTCTCCTAGCTCATTATGTTTACCTGGGGGAAAAAAAAATCCCGCATCCTGTATTTTATGGGTTGCTTTCAGTAGCAGCTATTTTTCTAGTTTTAAATACATTTTTATTCCCAGTAGGTTTTTTAATATTCTTTTTGAAGCTTGAATATATTTTCTTCTCTTCTAATTTTTCCCTTATCCATCTGACAGCTCTGGCTTTTTGTGCATCTTTTTTCTGCAGCTGAAATAATTGTGGAACGTTTTCTTAACAATTTTTGGTAATATATTATTTTTTTGGTTTTGAATGCCAAATCAAAGCTGTTAGATGCGCTATGAATACAGGACCTGTTATCTAACTACTTCAGAAAGAACAGTGTCCGTTGGGCCCTAGATTACAAAAATAGTAGTTGTTAAATTTAAGGGCTAAAAGCTTTCCTGTTACTTTCAGAGAAAACTTTTGCTGATTTCTGAGAGTGTGAAGATGCCTTCCCCCCCTCCATGAATGGAGAACTCCCAATATCTTCCCCCCCCATGTGAGCCCTATATTTTAAACTATGAGGTCCTGAGTTAGATTTGGCTTAGGCAAAGCTCTCGGAGAAGTTGAGCACAAGGAACTAAAGATGAGTGAGAAACCACTACTGTCTGTGAACAGCCTAAAACTCAGTTTCGTTCACGTATCTGGTCTCTGAGAGGATGAGGCCCCGATCCTGCAGTGACGCAGAGGCAGGAGTTTGTAGAGCTTTGTTGGCTTCACAGTCAATGAGACTGTAAGACTGGGGCCTGGCTGTTTGCTTTTACTTTTGCACGTCTGCTCAGCTGAAGTAAGCACAAGCTATTACCGCTTTTATACACATGCGTGCGCACATACATATACATGTATAATGTATATTTAGCATGCTTTAATAAAACATTGAATGCAACAAACAGTGGCAATGAAAATTACATGCTCTTATAAACATTTTTATTTTAAACTAGGTTTTGTGCTGTGATGTTGCAGAGGCATCTACAACATAATCAGCTTGGTAATAGAAGAAAGTAATTTCTTACAATGATCCTAGAGCCCTTTGTTAATGTCAAGCATAATTTGGGCTGACTGATTTGATTGCTGCTCTTTTCCGGCAAGAGGTCTCAATAAATGAAACTGCTTGCCTGGATAATTTAGGCTTATATGATTGCCAGCAAGCTAATGATGCAAACACAGCTGAAATAAAATTTCCACTTTATAGTGGAGGTTAAAAAAAAAAAAAAAAGGAGGGAAAAAAATCCACTTAAACACCTGCAGTATGGACTCTGTCAAAACAGGGAAGAGCTATTTGCCATTCTTAGGATGGAAAGTGGCTTGTGTGTAGTATGAGACATATTTCAGACTATTTGCCTTTATAGATCACTAGGACACTATTTTACGTTGTTGCAGACAAGTTATCTATTCCCTTTTACTTCCTGCCCTGCTCAAAATGGCCTGTTAAAGTTTAAAGGTTTTAAGGTAGAGATTTTTCTTTAAAAAAGAGGAGGAAGGTGAAGCTCCACAGATATTTACACTGAACTTAGTATTCTGCAGTGATTTATTGGAGATTAAAGGTACAGCTGCTTCATTTAGAAGATTTATGTATGAATTGGAGTACACTTGCTCAAACCATTTTTTTTTTTTTTTTTTTTTTTCTGGCATGACTAGTTTGGAGAAAGAGTGGTTCTGGTGCATGTATTGATTCTATCTGTTACATGCAGTTCTGCCTGGGAGTAACTAGAAAAAAAAGTATAACAAGAAACAGAGAACTGAGTCTGTTCCTCAGCTGCACTACTTAATGAAGAAGTATTATAGGCCTTGAGGGGTGAGGGGGAAGAAACCCAAACCTTGCTATTATACTTGGCTCTTAAAATGCTTTAGAGGCCAATTCATCATTTAATTCTAGGTCAGCCTGTTCCTTGTAACTTGTCATTTTTTTGATTTCCTGTTGTTGTTTTTACGTTCTTTCATGAGTCCATCAGGACTTACCAACTGTAAGCAAGTTTTCAAATTACCTAGGTTCAAAGCAGAATCATTTATAGCAAATTGTCTTTGCACAGATTATTTCAAAGCTGTATGTGATAAGTTTTCTTCACTTCTTCAGGTGCTTTGATTGAAGACTTGCAATTATAGGGAAAAAAGTGCACTTCATTTTGAACAGAAATCTTACATCATTAGGATTTAGGCAAGTCAGAGGTATATTAGCTAGTGGCTACCTTAATGAATAATGTAGTTCCATCTCCACCTAATTAAGTGGATACACAATAATAACCTTTGGAGCTGATCAAACCATCTTATTTATACTCTTCACTGTAGTTTATTTTAATCTTCTTATAATGCTTCCAGTTACTGTCAAATCCTACTCTCTTACATATTGTAAAAGACTAGATTCTTTTTTGCTGTAGCATTGCTAAAATAAGTTGGGTTTTATCAAGGTTTAATTCAGTTCTTCATGGAATTTAAGGGGATGGCTTTAAAGAAAACAGTAAAATGTGTATATGTGATATATGCACATTCATAGACTAGACGCTGTTTAGGTTAAAACAAGGTGTCTCTGTGTGTGTACATAATGAATATCAGATTGTTTATGAATAACTTTCCAAAAGGTAGAACACATCTGTTTTGTAGCTTATTTATTTTTATGGCATACGAGGGATCAAGGAGTCATGATTTTCTTGCAGAAAAGGAAAATTATAACTTCTTTTGTGTTCTTATGAATTCTTAGTGTTCTTAGTTGCCTTTATCTTTGACTTTTAAATTAGAAAGTTTGAAATAAAAGTATACACAGATAACTGAAAGCCCAATATCACAGATAAAAGAATTGTTATGAGAAGAACTATAATAAATAATAGATTTAGTAGATACATGGGTAAAATGATATGGTAAGTCAACATTAATCATTTGAAGTTCATAAGCAAGTGGATGAAGGTGATCTAGTTGATGTGGATAACAGTTCTATTACCAAATAAAATGGCCAGGAATAATTGCCAGTTCAAGGGACTCCGTTGGTAGTTCAGTTGGTTTCCTTGGAGCTAAAACTTCTCAGCGCATAGAGAAGGCTGTCTGCCAGAAATGTGTCATGAAACCATCTTTCTGTTGTGTGTGGGCATTGTCTGTGAAACTGCTGGCTATGCTGGGGCAAAACTGTCTGTCACAGGCTGCACCAACAGTTTACCAGCGTGGGCAGTGCTTAGGCCTGGTCTGTGCCCTGGCTGGTTTACTGGCTTACTATAAAGAGATGCAGCAACAGTTTATGAAGATTTCCAAAATGCTTTTGAAAGGGTCTTTTGCAGAAGGCTGGTAAAGAACTAAGCTGTCAAGCAAGAGAGGAAGTTGTTCTGGATTATTAACTGACTAAATATTGGGGAGAATTTGCAAGACAAGGCAAATGTGGTTTGCACTGACAGAAACAATGGGCAGAGTATATTGATTTTATTTTTTTCCTGAAATATTTTAGACATGGATTTTGCTGTTGTGATAGTCATGGAGTTGTAAATACTGTAGTGAAATAATACAAAGATGACAAACTTCAGATGGGGGGGGGGGCAGTATCTTTTATTACTGATTTGAGCTATAGATAAGTTTTCAGCCACAAGCATGTCTTCAGGCCTGAACCTAAAATATGTTGATCAACTCTCCACAATCAGACTGGAAATATGAACTCTAGTCTGGATTTTCTCTACAAATTTAATAGCTGCCTCTCTAGCTAAGTATGGCCGGAGTAATCCTACATAGATTTTATTTCCTAGATGCACGCTGTAATATACTGTTAGGCTCTCGGGTGCCACTACCTTTGTTCAGGAGAGGTAATACCATCTCAAAACCCTAGAATACCTGTAGGTAATAAGGATACCCTGTAGGGATATAACAATATTTTTGAATGAACAATTTGGATGAGAGCCTCAATGTGATAACAAAATCGACCCAGCTCCTACACCACTTTCTTTTCCTTAGAGATTCCAGGTTAAGATAGAATGTGAAAACATTGCGATCTGTACTTAAGAATTAATGAACTCGATGGGTTTGTATTCTCAGAAGCATGAATATTTTTTAATTGCATCAACTGATTTAATAGAAATTACAATGTTTCCGTAGAAACCTCACCTTGTTTGACATACACAATTAATCAGCAGACAGCTCTGGGATGAAATGCAGCAGCTTAATGAGGCCAAATCCTGATTGTGCTGATTAGTAACTAGAATTGGTCAAAACGTAGGATATCTGATCAGCGGGGTTGGATGAGACTGTCTGTTTGCATGCCCAAGTGCATGTGTACACATGTAGAGAGAGGAGGGGAAAAGAAAACCCAACTTTTTCCAAATGCCTTGTTGACTAGGAAGTGTAGATTACTACCATGCCAGCCCCACATGCCCCAAGCATGCTTTGTAAACACGGAGTCATTTTGAATGGAGAATGTTTCCTAAACTTTTGAGCTGGTTAGTGAAGGAGACAATCCTGTGCATACAATGACATTTCAGCTTTATTGAAGATATTTCTTAGATCTCAAGTCCTCCAATTGTTGCAAAAACTGGGGATCTCCCAACTTCAGACTCCTTTCTCCAAAGCAGACTGCTGGACACTGTATCACATCTGATGGCCTTGGAGGCCTGAGACTGACATTGATGACTTCCTAGCTCAAAGGCGATCTGGCTGATGGATCTGACATGAAGTCCTTTTCCTTTGTCTTGACTGGCAAAGTAACAGACAGAGATTTTGAGGAAGCCTGTGGAACCAGAGAAGAAAATGTAGATAACTGCTTTGAGATCAGCAAAACTTCTCTCTCCCCTCCCCGCCCCCCCCCCCCCCCTTTTTTTTTTTCCTTTCCCATGAAACTTCGCCAAACAGAAAACCTTGCATCAGCTGTCTAGGATCAGGATCAGAATTTATTCAACGGTTCACACAGTGTTTTAGGACAGGTGGTGAAAATGAATAAATGTAAGGGAAATTCAGGTAAAAACATAATTACCCAGGTTGGATTTTGGCCAGGACATTAGAGCTAACAGTTCCATTTCTATGGAAAATGCTGTGGGATTTTTAAAGGCAATTGGGTTTTATCTCTCATTGCCTGTTTTTATGAGTGTATGATTTGAAGCTTGTATTTGAGCCTAAGGAATATTTTTCAGTGGATTCAAGACTGGGGAATAGCATATAAAACCCATGGAACTTGTGTAATCAAATTTTATAAACAAAACTGTTAAATTTTGGTTGCGCCTCAACTGCTATACGGTAACTTAAAACTCTTAGGAAGTGTGCGTTGTGGCTTGTTCACTGTAGATCTAACCCTTTTGTGCTGATAATTATCTTTTTGTTCTTGTAGCAAGGTGTGTGAGTAATGACTAATACTTAAGCATATTAAAGAATCTTGACACGGATGTGGCTGTCAAGTAACAGTGTATGTAGAATAAAATCAGTCATCAGCTTAGAATAAAGGGAACCAGGCTATCTAAATACTGGTCTATACTACACAATGAAGTGCAGTGGGGCTTCCTTCCAGGCATTTCTTACCAGCAGGAAGAAATGAAAGACAAAAGAATAAGAATGATAGCTAGTCGGTGTGCAAGAGCTATGTTATAATAAAAACTATCCTCTCCTGTAGTCTGATCCTGGTCTGTGTTCTGTTTGTCTTAGTTTAAATTAGTAGCGATATTGTAGTCAGTAGCTGCTCTATTTTAAGAGCTGCATCGAGCCCTTTGTTGTTTTCAGGATTGATTAATCGGAGGCACTAAGGTTTCAATTGAGAACCTACATAAGGAAGGCTGCAATGAGTGACACTGTATGCAGGGAGTTCCTAAAGTTCTTTCCATGTTTCCGGCAATTTTCTCTGGAATCTTAACGGTCATGTCAAATACAGTGATAGCTTGAAAAAGTGTGAGAAGACGCAAAAGCATCAGGGCGGTGTCAGGTGGAAACATAAAAACAAATATTGTGGCATTAGGGCCCAGTATAGGGCCCAGTATTTTTGAGAATGTGAGTATACAGTAATTTCTTTAAACAAGTTTGCCAAACTACGTGTGCCTCCAACAACTTTTCCCCAAACCTGATTTTTATAGCACTTTTTATTGCTATAAACCACCCTCCAAATAAACCTATTTGGTTTTGTCAATTCCCTAACACTGGAATGTTTAATAATACATTTAATGTCTTAAAATATTTTGGAGCAGTTGGTATTTGCTTAGTCTCAGTTTGGAGCATAGCATGTTAATGAACAAGTGATGCTTGAAAGGTCACAAACAAAACAAATAAATCAAGCTTTTGTGATGTATTCTCCTTATTAAACATTTTGTTGAACATTTTTTCTGAATGCAATGTTTGCTGTGTGGTGTGACGGATTATTTGTGTTCTTCCACTTAATGATACAAAAATACTCTATTCATTTCTGAATACTGACAGTATTTAACCTCTTAGAATAATCCTATCAACAAACATACCAGTGAGAATTTTAAAATAGTTAACTAAGCTTCTGAGTTCTTCTGTTTTGTGAAAGTACTATTTAAACTTACTCTTACAGCTAGGTACAATGCTGTACAGATGAGTCTGTTTCATCTCTGAAAACAAAGCCCTGAAGCTTTTATGCATAGTCGTGCCAGGCATATTCTAGGCCTATAAGGCAGCAGAACATCCAATTACGTTTATTCTCCGAAGATGGTTGTGGCAGATCTAAGGTCAAGGAGAGTCCATAGGAAAGAGTGGTAGTCTGCATGCCAGTTTTTTTTTTGTTCAAATCAGGATGATTTTTTTCCATTAAAAATTAGGTTTTGTTTTGGGAAGGAAGGAATATTTCATGGCCTTCCCCTTCAGAAGTTCTGAATTTATTCATGGCTAAAATGTATTCCAGATATCAACTGAAATTCTAACTCAAAATCAAATTTGGCAACTTTGAAATATTAATTTTTGACATTTTGGGAGAGAAACATTGATTTCTTTTGAAAACAAGTTTTTATTTACAGCGATCAAAGACTGTAAGATCACATATTTGTAACCCACATAAATATCAACACTGAATGGAAATATTTGTATTTTTTTGAAGACCACCTAACTGAAATATAACTCTTGCTCTGAAAATTTTTAAATTTCCCAAACCGTCCAGGATAGTTTCTTCAGAGACAGAGTGAGGTAAAAGAACTTTAGAATCTTATTAGTTGATTTTTATTCAGTGACTAAGCAACTCCTGTTCGTTCATTGATCAATTGCAATAAGACACCAAACTTCATTATGATTTTTTTCAAGAAGTTTTTTGAGGTTTAATAGCACAGCAGCATACTTCACTCTTGTTGCTGTGAGACAAAGTCTAATACTAAACAGGTGGTACAAAGGTAGGTCTGATTCATTCTGCAAGTACCCCACTAAGAGTCAAATCCTCCAGCAACGCGACGTCCATTTGGGCACCCCTCAGAAATGTGTTTAAATTCGATTGAAGGTGAGAAAAACTTGGTCTGGTTCAGCTTGTTTCCTCTCTCCTCCTCCAGGTTTGATGTGGTTTGACTTAGTTCTTTATATAGCACATCAGCAAAATTTCAGTAATACATAGCCTCAGTCTTTCCACATCTCTGTACAACCCATTTTTCGTTAGTTTGGGTATTTATTTTTTAGACTTGTCAGATGTTACAGCTGGTTTCTTTTTCAAGAATGTGATACAAAATCATGTGATATAATTATTGTTCACACTGTACTGCAAATTACTTGTCTTCTCCTTGCTTTTGGCTTAGCTGCTATCAAATCTTTTGGAGATTTATTGTTGAATTTTGGAGGAGCTGAGTTAGCATGAAGTACTCTTCAAAACTGGATTTTTTTTTTTTTTTGTATAAGCTAGACTTATTTTTATTTTGAATTTTAGGAATTCATAGCATATATCGGTGAAATAGTGCCCTCATATCTAAGATGGAAAAAAAAAATCAATTCTTAATTCATTTGGTTTGACCTCAAAGAACTTAGAGTTTAAAATAAAGACATGGTTGAAGCTACAACTAAGTTAGTTTGCAGATTTAGAACTTAATACAATAAATGTAACAGGGAATTAAATTAGTCCGATATGTTTCTGTGTAACGTGTTTCTACTGTTATGCCATAAAAATGATAGCTTCATTAAAATATTTTGTGATCTTTTACCTTAAAGCAGATCTTTTCACTAAGAGTGAGTGGGGTACTTCACAGTTGGGCATATTTCTTACATCTGGGAAGGATGTTATTTTCTTATTTGAGGAATAGAATTAATATTTTAATGAGTAAATAATTTCCATCCCAAAATGGCAAAAGAAGTTGAAGCCATCGGGGGGGGGGGGGGAGGAATGTTTGAGTTGGGCAGTGTGTTTCACTTACAAATCTTTCAAAGTATTTTCTCCCTTCAGGGGTGGTGGTGGTATGGTTTTGTTTGGTTTTGGTTTCTTTCATTTTAATGATAAATACCTGAACTATCCAGGCAAAACCCACTCATTTTCCTAAACATTTTTGTTTTAACTAAATCATCTGTGTTGCTTTGATTGACAGTATAAATCAGAGAAATCCAGGAGTCTTTCAAGCAGAGCAAATTGGTGAAAACCAGTCCTTTACTGATGTTTACAGCAGGTTTTGATGATACAATTTTGAAGAAAAACCTTTTTTTATGGCAGTTTAACATTTTCCTATACATTGATCTATATACTCAACTGTATCTGATACGTTAGTGGAGTGTTGCAGAAATATTTTAATTATTTCAATGTATTTTTAATATTCACTGTAACTGAATTAAACGTGATTCTAAATCTATGTTGCAGAGATTTCAGCCTGAATTTGACCTTTGGCTGTGAGCTGTGCTGCCAGAGAAAAGGTGCACAGATCACTTTTGGTATTGAAGTGAAAGTAGCAGGGGTAGCAGCACTGAACTTTTAATGGAAGATTTCTCACAAGGGGGAAGCATACAGGAAGGGGAAAGGAATGTGAACTTTTTCTAAGGCTCTGTTTCTGCTTGGGAAAGAGGCTGATTAAAAGGAGGAGCCTAAAAGTGTTTTGGCATTAGGGAGTTTAATATTGAGTTTTTAATTCTAAATAGAAGTCACTGAGGAACAAACAACTCTGGTTCAGTTCTCTGACTGCATTTATTCCAGAAAGGCTTTGTGGCCACATGCCTCCATAGATTATTGATGTCTTTCCCCTCTGAGGCATCCTCTTCCTAACTTAAATTCAAATAGGTCAATTAAGCTGAGGTTTGACAAGTGTCAATGTCTTGATTTTTTTGCAAGGTCACAAGTGCTGACAACACACAAAAATCAGTTGGAATCAGGAGTGCCCAGGGTTTTAGGGAGTATTATCCTTGCGGGATATCAGCACTGTGTAGTATGGTGTCCCAGATCTGGCTTTTATTTCTCTGTAAGGTAAGTTATAAATGCTAAATATGGTAACATAATGAAGAGTTATAAGCGAAGGTCAGTCATTTTGTCCTGTAAGGTTTCCTACAAAGGACTGCCAACTATCATGTGGTAAAAGAGAATTTACCGTAAAACAGAGGAAATGAAGTTGTGAAGATAACTTTCCGTCATGCTTGAAAGCACTGACACAGTAAGCTATTCTGATAGGGGTGAGTCCCTGTAGTCATCTTCCTCCATCATCCCCCAGCACATTTAACGGGAAAGTTGGAAACGATAGAATTCCTTTCCTGGGAGAAAAGAAATATATGGGAAAAGTTAAAAAGAAAAAAAAGTCAAAGACAAACCCCCTCAGATTCCATTATTTCAACGTAATTTTAAAATTTTAGACTTCAAAAGTGAAGCAATGATATGAAGCAAAATGCAGAGGAACCACATCAGCAAGTTTCTTCAGATAAATTCTGGTGTAGAGAGAGATCAATTCCTGCCTTTTAATTATTGAGCAATAACTGCCAGACGGTGAAAAAGACCTCAGTACACCATCCAAATCCAGAAGCTTCTCATTAAGCTGTCTGCTGTAGCATTGTGGGCAACATACACATGCACCTTGGAGGTGGAATTCATAAAAGCATTCTGCTGATCACTGAGTTTTACAGCAGTTGCTGAAAACTGTATTAATTAAAAATTGCAGCACTGAGTGCTGAACCCCTCTACACTTGATTTATAAACATTTTTTTCTGCTGTTCATTTTGGGTGACATTGAAAGAGCTACCATCAGATTGTATAATGGTCTTGGAAGGTATTTTTTAGATGTAAAACAAGCTTAAAAATACTCGATGTTTGACCTAACTCTGCAAAGGTAAATGATAAACTTCTGTTGGTTACAAAAATGTAGTAGGGGGTTTCGGAAAAGCCAGCCTTGATATAGTTCAGTCCTTGGGCCTTTAGGATCTTCATAAATTCCAGATACTATGAGAAGAACTAAGAATGGCCTGAGGGGATAGAGAGAAAAGAGGGAGCTTTTAGTTTCAAAGAGGTGAATCCATTGAAAAGCTGATTTGTATTACAACTTGTCTGGTGGTGAGACTGAGCTGCAAGGTTCCTGTCATTGTGTCACTCCTGTCAGAGTGCTGACCCCATCTCTGCTGCACTTCACAGCCCCTCAGTAGTAAGGAACTGTATGTTTATTTGACTCTCCTCTGAGTTAAATCAGTGTAATAGTCTTTTTTTTTTTCCCCCAACGTTCAAACCTGCCATAAAACTGTAGCTATATTCATATCGTCATTCATTTAAAAAGTAATTTGTAAGTAAATATACAAGCTACAGATGCTTCTGTAGGTGTGCAACAGATAGTCAAGGACAAGTAGCAGTTTTAAAAACTTGTTGGTTTTTTGGGCATGGGTATGCATGGAACCAAGCCTGATTTTAATTCAACAGCTGCATTGTCAGACTGCAAAATATTGTGGCTGCTTGAACCTAGACACCCATAAAAATCAAAACCAGTGGTTTCTCAGCTCATACTTTAGTTTTAAGGGCATGCTCAAGTTAGAAAGAGTAAACTAGACATATAATGTGCATCTAATTGCAAACACTATGGCAAAGTATCCAAATATACACAAAAATGACAAAACACATTGGTAAGTGTATAAGTGAGAAGATTTGGCTGAAGGGAAGAGGGACAGAGAACTTTCTTTTCTTTCAAGCATGAGCTTGAGTACAGAGAACTGCAGCTAATGCTTTAAATAGTTCCTAACAGAAAGAATGACAAAGTGTATACTAAGGTTATGGGCTACAATTTAATGAAAATGCATTAGATTCCAGCATTCACTTTCATCTTGCAATTCTTCGCTCTTAACTCTAATGCTATTGCATGCTTAAATCACAGTATAGTTGTTAAAAAATGTGTTGGTAGATTTCTCTTATAATTAATAATAATTATCAATAAGTATTAGTTACCATAATTTTGTGTTATAGAGATAGTCTCTTGAAACTTCAGTTCTGTAATTAAAATGACTTTTCATTCTATTAAATGTTCATTGAAAGTTTTAATTGAAAGAGCACAGTTTCATTATACAGAATTACCATTTGTGAAAGGATGGACTGCCAAAGATGAAGGCTTGTGTGGAAAACTACAAAGCACTCTAAAGATCCCATGAGTATAGGTACTTTAAAGACTAATCAAGTTGAAACAAGCCCCAACCAAGCAAGCACCTCTCCCCTCCCCCCCATCATTGACTATCTGTCAATAATTGAAAAGGAGTGGAGAAACATTCCTAATCAACTTTCCCAATCAAACCTTGAGAATAATCATTAACAAAGGTCTTAACATCTGAAATTTTAATATGAACAATGGATCTTTAACCACTTTGAGAAGAAATATTTCATTTCCTTTCTATGGACCAAATAACAGCTGAAAAACTAACAGCATTCTGGATCACTTTCTGTTCTGCTTGATACACTGTTAAGCAGGTCCTGGTAATGTCCTGCAATTTAGAAGTGATAAAAGGAGAGTGTGATTAAGCTTTAGTTGCTTGCATAGTACCTTAAGCTCTGCTAAGGTACAATATGGCTTGTAATTAACCTTGAACCACTTAAACCAAAAAGGAAATATGGTACTTGAGTCACTTAATACTAAGAATGATATAATATGCTGTAGCACAGAGGAATCTGGATTCCATTTTGCAGATTTTTCATTTTCTCAAGTCTAGTACACTATTTACAATGCTTGGACTGTAGTGCTTCACTGGGGCTGTGTAGCAAGACCTGGTAACTGGTCCTTCAAGATCAGTCAAGCTTTGTGCAAGATGAATGAAGATGCTGTAAATTCATTTTTATTACCATCAAATACTTCTTTCTACTCTACTTCTGTGGTCGGGAAGCCTCAGTATTTTCCTGTTTTTAAGATGGTTTCTTTTAAATGATGATATTTTAATCAGTGGCTTGGTTTCCTCTGCTCTTGCAAATATTTTTCTCTTTCTTCTTTTCAAAAATTATACACAAAATTAAATACCTTACTCCACTATTGTATAGTAACTTTTAAAATGAGTGCTTTAATGGTTTCTGATTTTTTTTTTTTTTCAATTTCTTATTGCAATTCTTGCATGAAAATGCAACTCCTTTGATGCTAAGCAAGGAGTGAAAGGAAAATGTGTGTTGTTTACCCTAGTTTCATAGCTTCAGCTGGCTGATTCTTTTTTTTATGCCTTTTTCCCTCCTGCTGTTTTGGTAAAGCTAAGCTAATTTGTGAAAATATTACTTAAAAACTTCTTCCCTGAGGTATCTCAAGTCCAGGGTGATTTTATTGTTTTTCAAAATGGAGAGAAAAGGAATGAACATTCTCACAGTGAATGTATTTGGGTTGTGGAAAAGTGTTTCACCTGGGATCAGTAGAGATTTAAACGCTATACTGGATTAGCTGTTGCCAATCTGTGCTTGGGGTGGGGCTTTCAGTCCCATAGCTTTCTTCCCCAAAATGTTGAAAGATCTCATTTACATCCAGATGTGGAGCAAGGCCATTGTTGAATTCTTTATTGTCATGCAAAGATACTCGTCTCTTGTCAGTGTTTTACAGCTGAGTGTAATCATCACCCTTCAGACTATAGCTCAGTTGCTTTGACTGCACTGGTTGGTTTGTTGGGTTTTTTTGTAGCGGTGTTCTTTTTTTCTGTTAAGTTGCTAGTTATATAGTTGCTACACAAGTTAGAGTTATTTAGGAAGTATATACGTATGGGGTACTTGAGGTAGCCGTAGGATGCTGTCTTTGATCCAACCTACTGATAGTGTCTGTACATAGGTCAGTGATATATTCAGATGGTTACTGTTCAGTCATGTTAGGGTCTTAGAGTAAAACTATTCACATCATGTACATTTCTCTGTGATACTGATATAAATTCTTATCATTAATTTCTTATCGAGAGAGTGAGTTGGTATTTTCAGTCTGAACTAATTAAATGAAACCAAGTAAGATTTTTGTGTGTGTGTGTGTGAGCCAGACTTGCCTGGCTTTGTGGCCAGAGAAATCTAATCTTTCTGTATCTCTAACGACTGATTTCCTACTCCCTCAAACTGTCAGAAAGCAGCTAAGAAAAAAATGTATCTTTGCTTATATTTGTCTTGTATTTAGATCTAATTTGTATTCTGGAATTAATAGGAGATGTCTCTAGATACCTACTTTCTTGAATATTCAGAATCCTTTCTCCCTAATGCAAATCACTTATAATTGGTGTTCAAATAAGATGTATAGAGGGCACCATTTAAAAGTGAAGTCAGAAGCAGAAAACTGTTGTTTTATGGCTTGTGGAGTGTGGGATTTGGATCCTGGTTGCAAGCTTACTTCTGACAGGCTTTCTGCTTTCACTAATTTGCGGTAGTGGAAAACCCTTTGCCATTTTGCATACAATATTTTGCCTTCTGTTAAACCAGTTCAGTGTCCAGGACTGTGCAGAAGTGAATTAGTTCTGAAACCCTGCTACCAAGTCTCTTTCTTTTGCTGTTTCCTCTTGTGGAAGACACACTGTTCTGCCTGCTGAAGGCTGTAGCCCTAGTGCTGCCTAGGGCAGACTCAGTCCCTGCTGGCACTCCTGCATCTTACATCCAGCTCTAGCCCACATCACTGTATTCCTCAGTCTGTTCATCATCGTGATTTATGCTCTTTAGACAGAAACAGTATATGTTCTTAGGACTAGCTAGCAACTGGTGTAGCCCAGTGACAAGCCCTAGCACAGATGACTGTCATGCAATGCCAAGGCGTCACAAAGGTTGCCCTTTGTGCCCTTTGTTACTAAGCGTTGGGTGTTTTACTGTGAGGATGTGTGGTAGCTGTTACATCATGTATCCGGGGTTAAACACTACACTTCCAATTGAGGGTAAAATACTTGGTGGGGGGTTAGGGGGAGAAAGAAGAGGATACCAGCCTATGGCTCTGCCTGCATATGTAACAGGTATTTGTAGTGCTGTACTTACATAGATGGCTGAAATTGCAGTTATGCACAATCTCGTTCAGAAGAGTCATTGATAATTTACATCAGCTTTGAAGAGAACTGCTGAGAAATACTGCACATCAATAGCATTCATCTTTTACTTCAAGGTATCTCATAGCAGTGTGGACAAAACCATCAAATTACTAAAGTTTGAGTAGTATTTCTATGACTTAAGCAACCAAGTATTTTTCCTGAAGACTTTTATTCCCTGAACTGTGCATGCCAAAATTTTGCTACAGGCTGCTGTGAGTTTTTCCTGTCGCGTTTTAAGAGCTCCCTGAAGGATACCACAGTTGGAATCAAACCTAGAAGCCCAAAAGGCGCTGTTAGCTTCTATTTCTTATTTTGCTTTCCAAACATTTGAATGGAAATTGCAGCACAGTAATGCATCAAGCAAGCATGTTCTTCTGCGACTTAGTTTATGAATAAATATTGTAAAGGTTCTGCATGAAGCCTATAATCTAAGTGCTTTGGAGAAGCATGCAGAAATGTAGGTTTTGAATGTTGCTTTGCAAAAAAATCCAAAATTTTATCTTTGTTATAATATGGAGTGAACTTACAAAATGGAATTCTTTTATGGATAGATAATTCATTCTGTGGACTGCTTAAATTCCCTCATACTTGCTTATTGGACAAAATAGTGGAAAAATAATATTTCTCCAAGAACTTGAGGAATACAGAATTTTCAGGAAAATGTCTGACAGTTTTTCATTTCATCAAACAAAATTTGGAATTAGCTGTGAAATAGATATTAAGGGTTACCATGTTTCATACCAAGGATACCTTCTATGAATGATGGCAGGGACAAATCATTCAACTAATATATTTCTCTGTAACTCCTGTTTAGTTTCCAGACTTTACAGCTACTGCAGATTTCTTCTGCAATTTATGAAGCTTCAAGCAGACCTCAAAATAGGGATTTTTCTGTTGCATTTCTTTCAGCTTTTAATTATCTGATCTAGTTTGCATCTATTTTGTGATAAATGCATATATTTACATGTGAGTTTTTGAAAATATGAATGTGAATCTTCTTTCTTGTTTGGCTTGAGAAGTTGCAAATAAATGAAAATTTACATCCAGGAAGATCAACTTAATAGTTAGCATAGTTTTTAATATCAATATTATAACTGAAATAAATCTGATTAGCATTTGAGGTGAAGTAGAACTGCCTCTAAAATACTATAAAATGTTTCCAGTACTGAAAATGAATGTGAGAACCCCCTAAAGGGGAAATCTAACAAACAGTAGATATAATCTTCAGATATTTTTCTAGTTCAAACTGATTTGTAGCTTTTTTGATCAAGAACTTAAAATTGTCAAGGCCTATAGAAAAAAGTCTTATTTTTCATGAAGAAAACCAGACAAGCTTTCAGATGCATAGCTCTTCTCTTTGTAATGGAATCCACAAACGAGCTTGAGAACAATTTCTTTGGATTTGTTTTAGTTATGTAGGTGATATGAGTGAAAAAAGGGTCATTCATACAGATTAAGAGGGGATGCTAGTAGGAGAAGATGTGATAGATAGGTCATTTGTAGGGATTTAAATGACTGTGAGACTGATAACCTCTCATTGTTCTGTAGGTGATAATTTTCTGGACACCATTTTTGGGAAAAATTGTAATATGCCATAAACACAGTATCTCTATTATGGCCATGATTTTAATATCTAGCAGAGCTATGCAATTTATTTCTCAGGCTTATCTTTTGAAATAGACTTACGGACCTTCCTTGAGTTTGTGTGTGTGTTCTCCCACTGTCTTGAAGTTTCTTGTTTTTATTGAATATTTCTGAGTTCATTCTGGTGTCTGTTTCTTGTTCACAAAATATTGACGTGACTAGTAGGTACTCTGAGTGAACTATATCATGTTCTGGGAGGCTGGGAAGGATATTTGCTATTATGGTTTGAAGAATAATTAGCACATTTTGAATGTATTGCTATGAAATGGCATGGTGGCATTTGAATATTTATTGGTCTGTGAGAAGCTTGCCTCCTGTGATGTGTTTGGAAAAGTTAGGTTTTTTTGAAACCTGAGAAGCTAATTAAATAATATGTTGAGCCAGAAATAATTTTAAAAAATTATAATAAGAATAATCTGCAATGAGAAAAATTATTTACAGGATATTCTCTGACTTAGAAAACACATCCACATGTTTAATTTTAAATTATTATTTAATTAGTTATTAGGAGACATGATATGTCTTTCAGATTGAGGATGACTATCATACTGTTACACAGGTAACACCTCATTGAAGACAGGTAGGGACTCTGTATGTCAAGATAACACAGTGAAATGTTTTGGATTGTTGGAACCTAGTTTTATAAACCAGATTAAAACATAAGTAATAGTTTTATGGTCTTCAGTATATAAAATGTAAAGCACCTCTTGTCTCTAAGGAAAAATAAAAAGGTGTACTCTCTGTGTCAGCAAGTAAATTACTGTCATGGTGAAGCCATAAGATCAACATTTCTAAGTAAATATGGGAATATCATGTATTATTATAAAATCTTTTCTTTGGCTTTCCCAGCTATTATCCACCAGGCAGACTTACATGAGGTTTTCTCCTCTGCCAGAAAAGATGAGCACTGGCTGACCGCCTTATTTTTCTTGGATGCATTACTAACCTGCTGTGCCTCTTAGGCTAACTAGTTGACAGTAGGGCTGAGAAGTGTTTCAGATTAGTAGTAATTCAAATTGTCATTTTGTAATGCTGTGCCTCTATATCTACATTCATTTTGTATCATAGCTTTAAATCACACTTAGGAGAGAAAAGTGCTGGGGTATATAATGGGAAATATTACCCATAATAGAAGTCACCTATTAAGAAGAGCTGTGAAAATGAAATCCGTGTTGAAGAAAAGGAATGCAAATGGGGGTGGGTGTAAATGGGTTCAAAATTAAATTATTTCTTATTTCTGATACACATTTTTAAATGCTCAAGTACTTAGAAACTTTTTACTGAAAAATAAACTTAACATTCTCCTTAAGAGAAATTAATGAATTAAGGCAGACAGGTAGTATTCCGGCCGGTTTTGTTAAGGTTACATGCAACAGTAAACATTAAATTGAAAATATTTTAAAATTTCTTATTTACCTGTTAAAGTCTTCAGTGAACAGACAGAAAAATACAGTTTGGATTACCCCTTTCAAACTCTCTTCTGATATAGTTGGGTTATGTTGTTCAGAGGATTGCTAGTATTTCAATTCTTTTTGGTCTTAAGGTCTGTGTTCTCTGAAGTCTCAAGCAGTAATTTGGGTGCCTGCTCACTGGATTTTGCAACTTATTTGATCTCCTATGTTGAAGGAACTTTGTCTTTAAAAAGAATTGGTATAATTTACACTCCTCTAAGGAGTGTGGTGTGATAACTAGCTCTGGAATTGTGGCATTGATTTCAGGAGATAGAAGTTCACGCTGTAAATTGAAAATAGCTGTATGTTAAGAAAAGTACAACAGCACAAAACAAATGCGATACAAGAGGATCATTGGCCCTACAAGTCTAAATAAGAATTAATGGTTTTGAGGTCAATTAAAATCAACACAGATGAGATAGGTATCATACCCAGAATCTCTAAGACAGCATTTTAAGGAAATGTGCTGGGCCATTATTGGTATAGTCTCTTCTGGGATGAATAATCTTTGCTTACATGAAGTGTCCTACTGACTCTCAGGCTGCAGCTTCAGTAAAATGTAATACTTACATGGGCTAGAAAGCATCAGGTTTTCATGAGCTGACTTTAAACTCGAGAGCTAGGGTGGATGGTGTGCCATGATCCTGTGTACAAGGTGAGCTATCACAAGATGAAATGGTGTTGAGTGATGCTGACCCTCCTCCTCATGCCTGGTCACTCTTTTTTTGACCCTGCAACAGCGTCTGCCTTGTGATAGCCCTGGCACTTGTGTGGCTGCAAACTGACCTAAAGGAAAAAGGTTTAAACGCATGTATGAGTTCATGGTTCTCACGCTCACAAAAAAATGATGCGCTGGTGAAAGCTGGGGTGGGAGTGAATGGGACTGTTTCTTTCAGGAAAGAAAGAAGGAAGAAAGAGTAACTCCAGTTAGACAAACATCTGTTTTCCTTCTCGTGGACCAGGGAATGGTAGATGCCAGCTGGATAGCACCTTGTGTTTTGCATATCAGTAGCATAAACTGTCTGGTATTTGATACTACTAAGGAATACTTTTGTCATACTACTTTCCTTTGTGCCAATAGCTTCAATGATTTCTTTTTCCACACTAAGCTTCCAAATCCCTTTTCTAATCACTGTGCTGAATAATTGCCCCATTTAGTACGCTTTCCTTGCCTTACTTGCTTGCTTCCAGGCACATTATTTTGCAATTGTGTGTGCCGGAGTGCTTTTGCCATCTGTTGGAGCAATTGCTTAAATGATTGAAGTTCTTTTAAAGCCACTTGTGTTGTCATTCATTATTTTATCTTTCTTAAATTTTGGTATGATCTACAGACCTAGAAACTTGTTCTTAATGCTGCTGCTACATATAATCTGTTGTGAGAGCATCCCTAAAAAATGAATGATAAATTTCATTAGTTAATTTCTGAGGGGTTTCAGCATGTTATAAAAACTTAAATCACAACATTTCAGCTAAAAAGAAAAAAAAAATAGAAGTTTTTTTGAATTGTGATTATGATGGAAATTATATGAGTAGCACACAGTGGTAAATGTTTTCTGAGGAGATTTCAGTCTGAGACAGAGGTGGATGAAAGTAAATAGTCTTTCCTGTTTTTCAAATTAGTTTTTCATTTTTCAAGCTACTTTTCTTTGTATTTACATTCATGAGTCTTACAGTTAAGCAAAATTATAATAAAGGTAAGTGGTAACAGTCTTTGTAAATATGATGACTGGCACAGGATTTATGAACGCTTTTCAAGGGAAGAAAGAGAGCTCCAAACCCTGTGGATTTACTTCTACAATGTTTATTATATTAATGGCTGCTGAAGTCAAGTTAGTTAACAAGAGACAGGGCATGTACTGATCAGTGTATATCTGAGGCTGTATTCGACAGTGTAATAGTTGGCCCGATGCTTTACACATGTTCTAAGAGGTAAAGCTGAAGGAAATTCCTTATTTAGCTGTCATGGAGGCATAGCTATCTGATGAATCTTCCATGCACCAAAGTTCAGTGTGGATTTACAGTACAATACATTATTCTGAAGCAACAACTGATTGCTTATAGCTAATGGCAAATGCGAAGTGATATGAAGCTGTTAACTCACAATAAATGTGAGGTAGATTACCACTCTTTGAGTGAAAAGTAAAGAACACTGTGCAAATTGAGACCAAAAAAATAATCGGGGAACTTGCAGTCATGGCCTAAGAGTCTGAATTGCCCATCCAGAAGAATATAGGCTGTGTCTATAGAATGATTTACTCTTCTACCTTGGTCTGGCCTGAGAGAAGCTTTGTGGTATCTTTAACTGGCCTTTAAACATGGTGTGGTTGGTTTGTTTGTTTTTCTTGCTGAGAAGCAAAAAGTGTTTACACTTTTATATGTCCTGTGAAGTATTTTGGAGGAAGAGATGCATCTGCTCGGTGTTCTGATCATCAGGAAAGTTTCCCCAGTCTTGGCTCAAGTGTGATCAATGAAGCCTCAATTTGAGACTTCATTAAATACAATGTCTGTTCACTTTGTAAAGAGCAAACTACTTAGTATAAATTTGAAATTCAACAAAAGTCAGAATCCTTGACAGTATGTTTGAGTAGTGAGATAAAGATTTTTAAAAAAATCTAATGAAGGACACAGCTATTTGTTATTTAAACCACTTCTGAATATTGAGGAATGGCCCTATTGCTAATGATTGATCTCTATGTTTACAGAGTACTGCTACGTATACTGGTAAGAGTGTTTAAATTAGTGTACCAACTGCAGTTTTGTACAAATGTAAATTTGGCAATTATCAGATGACTACGACTCAGGACTGGAATGACATCCAGTGCTATTTTATGTAGCCGGTAATGGAACCCTGTTTGGTGAGTCTTTTCTCAAAATGAACTTACCTAAAGAGTCTTTTAGAAGTCATAGATTTCTCCTAGCACTTAATAGTCAGTTCATCATATAGAATGGAGAAAATTCATGTTGAAATTTCCTTCTGCCTAATTTGTGAAGGGAAATTGAGCCCAGGTTTCCTAAGCAAGCTCTCTAGTTATTTTGTGGCAGGTAGTCTGTAGTAAAGGTGTTTCAGCCTGCACAGAGGGTCGGGACAGTTTGCTCAAGGCTTTTGTTCTAGTTCCTTTCTACTCAAGTCCTGAGAGTAGTGAGAAATTGGTTTAGCAGTGTGTTGGTTAGGACGTAGTCTACTATATGCACATCTAACAACTCTATTAATCTAAAACATAATAGAAATATGTACTTCTAAATAGATGAAATCTTAATAGATGTGTACAAACAACCTAAAATGAAGGAATTGAATGATTCACTGTCTATAAAATCATATGGCCGTGCCTTCCACGGGTGGTAGAACATTTGGGTTTGTCTGATGCAGTAGACCTCACCTTGAAGGACCTGTTTTTGTTTTGTTCTTGAACTTGTGTGCAGAGTAACTATTATAACATGTCAAGTCATAACATCTCTTCAAGATATGAAACCCAGAGAATACATTACCAAAAATCATAATTAATTTTAGTCAGATTTTCTGATTGCTTTTGCAGAAGCTAAACTAGATGAGTAGAAGCAGATCTTTTAATTTTTGCTATAGGACTCAACCCTTTAAAGGTCTGCGGAACATAAAGACCCTGGAATGGGACTGTAGCTTGTCTGTGGTTACATCTGTGTCTCAGAGTCACCCCAGAGAGTGACCCCTAATTGCTGTGCATAGTAGTAGTAGACTAAACTTTATTCATATTAATATAGGATATTAATATAGAGGCAGGTATTATATTTCTGCTTCCCTCCAGTCTTCGCTAAGGTTTTCCCATGAAGAAGCTTCTTAATTTCCGAAATAACAGAACCCAGTAAAACCTGTGTGAAGCGTGGAGGCTCAGACATGTAACCTGCCAGGATGTAACCATGGACACTCCAGGACGTCTGTACAAATCTGTGCTAGCTCATGAGCAGCCTGAAAACTGCCCGGAGTGTGCCCCTGCTCTCAGAGCCTACTCCTGTCTCCCTCTGGCATTGCAATTTCTGCTCTGTTAAGGATTCATTAATATTATGAGCTCCTGACTGGGAGTCAGGAGCTCCTTAGCCACTACTAAGCTTACTCTGATCTGAAGCCTCTCTGAAGCTGGAGGAATCACCAACACAGATTACAGAATAAGAGATGGAGTTAAAAAATTATCTGACTAAAAAAACCCGCTTGTCTTCCTAATTAAACCCTGTAGTTACTCTATGCATAAAGTAGCTTTTGTTATTTGAAGTACTCTTCATATTATGTATTTGTGATCCAGACAACAATTCTTAAGAAGAGGTGCAAGGTAATCTTAATGTGGTATTGGAGCAATGCAAGGAATTATGATGGATGCATATTCAAATAAGCTCAACAAAGCTTACTTGCTCCTTTGAAAAAAATTATTGTTAGAGAACAGCCTTCCCATATGGCTACATTTGATAAAGATCACAGATGTTCTTTTTATTAAATCTACAAGCCTCTGAAGCCGCAGGAAAGCCCGTGGTAATTAAATAGAAGGTGACCAAACCTTACTGTATCTTTCTTTCAGTAGTCCTCACCTGAACTTTATAAATACTCATGCATACGTGTATATGTATCTCATGTAAGTATAGGATATAGTTCTTTGGAAAAACATGATTTTTCTAGTTTGTCATCTTTAAAAACAAGAAGAAAATTCAAATGAATCACAAATACATTTATTTTTCTACAGTGCAAAAAAAAGAACAGCTTGTTTCAAGAGATGTTGTAAAACATTTAAGTTTATAATAAAAGAAGAACATTTTTCCATTCCTTGGTTTTTTGACAAGAAAAACATCTGATGCCCACTGTGTGCCTGCACTTGGTGTGACAGTACAGTAAGATATTTTAAGATATTGCAGGATTAAAAGAATTACATAATAGTCTGTTTCAGTAGACCTAAATTCCTGTAACTAACATTTATAAGGGAAGAAAAGAGTTTCCAAGGTTTAACTTTGTTCGACTTACTCTAGGAAACTTTCTTTGGTTTGAGGTCAGCTACAGCAGCGTATATTTTTACATATGTAAGCCTCTTTTTTTTTTTTTTTTTTTTTTTTTTTAGTACTGGTCAAGCATGTGCTTATTATGAAGCGTATAAATAATTCTGAAGAGGTCAGTTGTGACAATATGTGAATACAAGAAAAATCTCAAATAATATCATCTGCTGATGGTAGCTGGATAATGTCCCAGAGAGGGAATGGCTGTTGTCAGGTGAATTGCAGGCTTCACTCCAGGTGTTGTGGGAGGGAGACCTGGGGTGTGGGAGAACTGGGCTAAACTGAAAATCATCCATTTTATCACCAGAACAACAGGAATTTGCAGAAAGTCATCAAGGAGGAAGTCATGTTATGAAACTATTTCTAATAGCAAAAAGGTGGGATTTTTTTTGTTGTTAGGAGTGTAACAACTGAATTAGGGGAAAATATGAAATATTGGTGGGGTTTATGATAGTAAGATGGCTATAGCTCAGCTATCGGGGATTAAAGTTGTGGAAACAGACTGGGGAAGTCTGAGCTATGGTTAAGGGCCAGTTCAAAAACTGAACAATTTACAAAAGAATTAGGGTGGCCATGAACCTTAAAGAGCGAAATCACCCGTAAAACCAGTATTTAAAGATGCCCGCTGTATGAATGCAAGTCCATAGTCATGCAGCTAACAATGAGTATACCTTATTTGGGAGTTGTGGTCTGGATAAATAAACTTGAAGCCTTTCCTTTTAACTATATGTTATCTTCTGTGACAGAGAAATGGATGTAAGCTTAGGCCTATGCTTAAGTGCCCAGATAAATTGGGGCCCTATTTTTTTTTTTTTTTAGCTGTTAGTACTTCAGTTAAGTGAGTACACCATGGACAGAGGTGGGGAGGGATGCCTATTGAATGGAGTTGTGAGAAAATGCCATCTGACCGAGCTGGTGTTTTGTGTTGAATATTTGAAATTTAAAGGGGAAGATTTGTCTCACCACCTAGTCTGTCATGGAGGGGAGCAAAAAGACGCACCTTCCCCTCTCACCTACACCTATGGTGAAAGCATGAAAATAAATGCAGACTGTGAGGATGGAGGCGGTGCTGATAAGTCTGTAGATTGTTGAAGAAGGTAACTCTACCACATGTAGCCTTGGGTGTTTGTTCCCATCCCTACTATTGTGTTGAAACAAGAGCTTGTGGGACATAGAGTGAGATTTTGAAAATGAGTAGGTTTTTTCTTCTGTATTTTGGCTTGGCTTATTTTGGCTGCTTAAGCTCCCTGGCCTCATGAATGTGAGGGCTGGCACAAGGCAGGGGAGACAGACTGGCCAAGGACTGGGAGATGACAGGACTGTCCGTTTCAATTCAGCACAGACCTTAAACTGACAATATTATTGCAGCTTGTGGGTGCCATTTGAGGAAATTTAGCTTGGGTACAACGCTCACTGAAGAAATTGTTTCCTTGTCTAGAACACTTGTCCTCATTCGCATGCTGCAGTCTGCTGACTGTTAGTTGTGCCAATACAACTATCCTGGGGCTGTGCTGTAAAAATAACTCCTCTGCACAGTCAGTCTTGCTGGCTCCCTCAGCAGGAGTGTCGTCTGGGTCATGCCAGAGCAGGCAAAAGCCTTCTGCTGGAGTTGGCTGCTTCAGCAGCCGCTCCTTGTCTCTTGTCAGGGGGAAACAGAAGGACACATAGAAGTGTTCTGTAGGACAAATCCAGCCTGCATGCTTCCAGATCTGACCTCACCAGTCTGGTCACAAAAAGAGCACTGTGTGTCACAGTGCTTTGTGCTTGTGCATCACATGTGAAAGTGCTGCTGACTGATGAGGTGTCAATTAAATGCAGAAGTGTGAGCCAGGCTGCAGGACTTCTGTTTGGGAAGGGGAAAATCCACAGTTAAGGTATGAAGATAACGTAGGTTTCTCTTACTGTTCAGTTATCTTGTCCACTAGTAGTAGCTAAATGTAAACACTGGGAAGCCAAGAACACATTAAATATTGCTTTAAATTTTTTTTAAACTTATATTTATTTAAATTTAAATATTGGAAATACCTTACAAGGAGTACTAGTGTAATCATTTAACATATAATCAGAAAACAAGGTTTTCCAGTTATTGATAAAATATTTATAAAAAATTATCAGTGTTAGGTAGGTTTTAGATTATCTTTCTTTTCTGTGTGGACACAAGACATACATATTATTCCAGAAAGACTTGTAGAACTGTGTTTAAAAAAAAAAAAAACAACAAAACCAAACCCCAAACCAAAACCACCCCAGAACTAAAAACCCTGCAAAACCCTTTTTTGCTTTCTGCAAGTAACTTGTGTCCAAAACATCTGGATTGTTATTTTTGAAAACTTTCTTTGGTTTTGGTGGTCCATCCAAACAAGTGTCTTCCCTCACCCAAATGTAAGCCTTTGGAACTGCTGTAGATCTGTAGATGTTTAACAGCTGGGAAATGTTTTATTCTGACATGACTTCAAGAAGCTGCAGGGTCCCACATCTCTTTTCTTGCTGTTAACTGGTCTCCTACCAGTTGGGCCAGGAGTAACTGTGGTGCAAAATAAATATCTGCAGAGTCTTAGCACTCAGAGCATGTAGAAGGAGCAAACCTATAGACTGTCCTCATGTGCTGAATTTTGGTCACCTAAACCAGAAGCATATGGTATATAGGCCTGCCTGGGAATCTCTACCATCAGTCAGGCTCGCTTGCTTTTCCTTCTTAAATGTTTCTCCCCACCCCAAGAATGGTACGTCACTCCTGGGTGCCCTTGAGGCAAGCCAAACACAGCTGACAGGACAGTCTGCTCCAGTCAGGTAGCAAAAACATTGACTTACAAAGTTTGGCTTCCTCTACACAGAATAGTATTTTATTCCAGCTGAAGTCTTCATACTCCAAACGCCTTTTGCTGTGCTGTGCCAGGCACACAGCACACCCTTTGGTGTCACACCATGAACACACTTTTCTGGCAAGCTTGACCAAACAGCCATTTCATTATCTTAGATCTGTTGACCTGAAAAAAAATACACAGGGAAATGTCCCTGGGCTACAGGTCTGTCCTGGTTTCAGCTGGGATAGAGTTGGTTTTCTTCTTAGTAGCTGGTACAGTGCTGTGTTTTGGATTGAGTGTGAGAATATTGTTGATAACACACTGATGTTTTAGTTGTTGCTACGCAGCGCTTGTCTTAAGCCAAGGACTTTTCAGTTTCCCATGCTCTGCCAGCAAGCAGGTGCACAAGAAGCTGGGAGGGAGCAGAGCCAGGACAGCTGACCTGAACTGGCCAAAGGGATATTCCATACCATGGAACATCATGCCTAGTATATAAACAGGGGGGAGTTGGCCGGGAGGGGTGGATCGCTGCTGGGGCATCGGTCAGTGGGAGGTGAGCAATTGCATTGTGCACCACTTGTCTTTTCTTGGGTGTTATTTCTCTCTTTTTTTTTTTTTTATATTCCTTTTCATTACAACTATTATCATTAGGTAATATTATATTTTATTTTACTTTAGTTGTTAAGCTGCTCTTCTCTGAACCCACGAGTTTTACATTTTTTTTTTTCCCCAGTTTTCCTCCCCATCCCACTGGGAGGAGGGAGGGGGGAGCAGCTGTGTGGTGCTTAGTTGCTGTCTGGGGTTAAACCACAACAAGGTCTCATATGGAGCCTGGATGAAATCAGGAAGAAGTGCCGTGCATAACGCACATGGCCACAGTGCTCATGGGGAGGGTACCAACCCAGGGCAATGCCACCATTGCTGGCAGGCCAGGGCTCTTCCCCTGCTGTGGCCCACAGACAGACTGCAATGCAGGTTAGGAACAGCTGTCATGCAAGATTTCTGCTAGAAAGTTTTTTGCATGATCCTTGGCAAGCATTTAGTCTCTCTTGCCTTCTAAAAGCTGGGAAACTTAACTCACAAAAGTGTGTGCTGAGGCTAGCAATCATAAGGACTATGAGGGACCAAAATACATAAATGGTGAGAACTGTGCACTTACCTAAGTACCATTTAAAATTAAAATTACAGATCGGCTTAAGCAGACTGTAGCTACTAACAGCAGAGAACTACTAAGTGAATTTTAGTACCTGTTAGCATTGTCATATGCAGTTAATGGGGATTTTGCTGTTATTGAGATCCCTCAGAGAGTAGCAGATAGGCTTTGCATTGCGTGTGGAATGAGCAGAACAGGGTGAATTTCCTCAAGTAGATCTTGATTGAAAACCTCCCTGGGCAGGAACCTGAAGGTTAGTCCCTTGTTTCAGCAGCTTTGAACAAGACAATGAGCTATTTAGAGTAAAGTAGGAAGTGCAGGTCTCTGAAGAGCACTCAGCTAATGCTACTAGTCTGAGATCCAGATGCATCATTTGAGAAGAGGCAATACCAAAGCATCTTGCTTGATTTGTTCTTGATTAATGTTTAATTTTGGATTTAGAATAATTCTGAAAAAAAAAAAGTCTTCATGGATCTTTGTTTTTGTGTAGTGACTTTGCCTGCAGTAGGTATTCCTGAACATTTTTGTATATTATTTACCACTTAATTACAGGGAAGAAAATAAAGACTAGGTATAAAATTCACTGTATGTGCATAACTGCATCAAAAGCTGCAACTTCGGAAATGCATCTGTTTGCATTACAGTGTATATTTTGTATGAAATCTCCCATGTATAATACATTTTCAAGCTGTTTAAATGCTGTCTCATGCCCCGTGAATGTGGTTGGATAGGGACACTGGAGGGCATATTCTGCCTTTTTTCTGAAATAATTAAATTGAAATTGTTGGAGGAGCAATGGGGGAGCAAGCTGTCAGAGCAGGACTTTAAAAGCCCAGTTTTGTGTTTGAAGATCTGCCAGAGAGAGGGGGGCAATGGAGGTATATGCTGCATAATTGGCTTGACTTTAAAAGCTCTGTAACTTGGTTTTCCAGGAAAATATGTCCTCACCAGTAGCATTTCCCATGAGAACGAATTGGAAAAGTGACCGTGACAGATCAGTGCGTTTGAGTGAAATGTGGTTTAGGCTTGACTTGCAAATATTTTTCTTCCTTTTTTCTTGCTACTTGTATTGTTCTGTTAAAGGCATACTCTCCCCCACAGCCTGTCTGTCCTTACAGCTGCTTTATATGGTAAAGACTATTAGCTCCATTTTATATTGACCTGAGAAATGAAGAGACTGAGAGAAGATGGAAGGGTTTTACCAGCAGAGAAATGTGCAGTGGTTGATGTCTTTGTGCAGTGGTTGATGTCTTGCCCACAGGTCCCATGGCCAATGGCCGTGTCACGGCTGTATTCGGGAGCAACCCTCTTGCATGTAAATGCCTCTAGGTAAAGCTTAGGAGCTGGAGCCATTCAAGCAGCTAGATGGGGATTTCGTGGATCTCCAAAGACACTTAGGAAAATTGCCCAAGTGCTTTAGTCTATTTCTTGGTGAGGCATCTGAAGTTACACAGGAAATCTGTAGGAGAGGAGAGCTCTAACCCCAAGTTGTGGATAGCCCTCTGTTGCTTAGGGAGACGTGTAAACTCTGAAGACCAAATACAGCGTTGCTGTGCTTAGCACAACTCTTGTGCTACAGGTGAGTTCTCCAAATTATGTTAAAATTTCAATCTTGAATGTATGACAATTTTTTAATAATAATGATAAAAATAAAGCATTCACTTGAATTGCCAATACACTGGTAGCTCGACAGGTTTCCTTTTTCCATCTTCAGGGGCTGGTGGTGGCTCAGTTTTCTTTCAGAAGTTTTTCAAAGTTTTTGATTTAGGTCTTCCATAATCAGCACTAGAATTAAAGTTGTATCATGACAAATTTGATTCCCAGGTTTATCACTTTCAGGTCATGACAGACTCTGCTTTAGGTGGATAAAGAACTGGGTATTATGCTGCTTTTTATTCAGTCTGAAATCAGCTTATATTGATATTAAGTGTGTTTGTCTCCTCAGCAGAGGAGAAGGAAAAGTGTGATGTGCCAGAATTTAGTTACTGTGTTATTTTTCACTTGTAACATCACCAACAATTGTAGCAAGTAATTCTGAGACAGATTACAGGAGACATGTGTTGGGAAGACAAAAGAGGAACAGGAAATAAAGTGGAAAAATAGGTTGAGTGCACCTCTGACACTGAAACAGCTTCCGTTCTTTTTTCCTCTTTATTCTCTTAAATGTTGGCCTTGGTATTTGCTTTCAGGGGCGTTTGAAGAGATCAATTAGCCCTTCCAGTTCCTGACATTTACTCTTTCTTCATGAACAATGTTAGCCAGTTAAAAATAACTGTAATATTAATTTGCTTATAAAAATTACCAGGGATGTCTAATTTAAGCAAAGCATAGAGCTGAAGGAAAAAGCCTGCTCTGTATCCTTGCTGCTGATCCTATTGACTTATGAGGATGAAGAATTATGTAGTGAAAGATTTAATCATATGTGTTTTCAGTTCAAATATGCAAAAATATTGTGCAGTTGTTAGGCCAAAGACTCTCTCTTTTCATCAAGGAGAAAAATAGGAGAATTACCAGAGAAAATGAGGAGATGACCAGGAGACACAAGTGAACCTGCAGGGAATTACAGTCCATTGAGAGGTTTCTGTCTGTCTTGGAGGAGGTTGCAAGTGGTTGCTATTAGAAAAAATATTTTTCTTTGTAACAGTTGGATACCTTAGAAAAGACCAGATCTGCATAGTTTAAAATTATTATTCCTGTATATTATTATAGTGGCTAAGAGTTCCAACATGGATTTCTTTCTGCTGGGCATTTTATAAAGACATGGAAAATGTTCCTGATATAGACTTTGTAATTTCTTTTACTGGTTTTATATAAGGAAATGTTAAAAGTAAAGGTTTTCAGAGGCCTTTTTGTAATTATGGTTAAATGATTTCCCAGACTGTGCTTTCTTCTTTCTCCTGCACCTCATCTTTCTTCATAATTTGCCAGTTTCTTCATAGTCATCCGTGCAAGATGAGGATTTCCAAGGCCAGTTCTTTTCCTAATTCAACTTTCTCTGAATATGGTTTGTTAGTAGTTTAATTTTAACAGGCAGCCTCAAATCCCATCCCAGTCATATTCTGCAAAGTAAATTTACTGTCAAGGCTGGAATGTAAAGAAGAAATCAGAAGTAAAATCAACTTTACACAAAATATAAATACAGCTGGACTAATCACTGCAGTGATTGTAAGATTGTTGCAGGTGCAGAGTTTAATTACATAAAATACTAGTCTGACAAGATGACAAACGCAGATAATGAAGCCCTTTCTGTCTCAGCTGCAGAGGTCTTGCTTAGACATCTACCATGAACTTCTTCCTTTGTTTTGGAAATGAAATGTTTCCTCCAATTAAACTCCCTATTGTTTAGTAATCCAGTTGGTTTCTGAGTCAGTCCAGTTTGTTATTTCTTTGGTGCATATTCGGGAGATTGCACAGGTGTTTTTCTTACAAAGATTTTTCATTTCTTTTCCTGATATTGTGTTTACAAGTAGACTGAGTTGTGTGGAATCAAAGATGTGCTTGTTCTGTTCCACCACCTACAGTTTGACTCTCAGGTACACGCAGGAAAATTCCTTAACTTCTTTTCTACACCTCAGGGAAAGAGCACCTCAGTACATACACATGGAAATGAACTGTTCCTTAGGAGACTAACTGTTGCTTAGCCTGAGGTTTGAGAATCACAACAGAACCTAAAACAGTAATTTCGGTGTTTTTATTCTCAGTAGGCATTGCATCAACTGCTCAAAGTAGAAATATGTCCCTTTAAAATATTTTAGGGGCAAGGGCTAGAGGATCTCTGTGAAGTACCTCAGGAGGGCATCTGTTTTATCCTTTTGCCCTTTGCTGGTGATAGTGCTGCTTTGAAATTTTCCCCATAAGGAAAATGGGAACTACATGGGAATATGAAGTTCACAGTGTTGAACCAGCAAGTAAAAAGTCTGAAAGAGGATAACAAACCTTGGTGTGTTTTTCAGATCAATCTAGAGTCTCTTGTAAACATAACAAATTTGTGAGCTTGTGACCCTTTATTAACATTTGAGTTCAGTGGTTTTTATTTTTCCTGAACTTTTAACTTGCTGAAGTGCAGTGTTGGTTAACAGAAAATATTAGTAGATCTGGGTAAACCTAAACAAATGACTTCAGCTATAATTTTAAAGATGGAGAGGTGCGAATGGTAACTCCCTTTCCTTTGCTGTATTGCCAAGTAAGGATGTGCAAGACTTGGGCTTATGTCTCTACTCTTCTTGATGAGAGAAATATTGAACTCTTAGAAGAAAGAAGTATATTCTGTCCACTGTGCTACAGAATATTCTGCAGTGGATAACCTTGAGAAAGATGACTTTCCTTGTAGCTGCTGACTTCTGCAGGTCTCATGAAGTGTTTCACCAGCCTGAAAGGAACCACCCCTTAGTGGTTATATGGGATGCACCATATACACTCTGAACAGAATAGTGACCCACTTAGGTTACCGTTAAGTCATGGCTTGATCAGCTTTGGATTCATTGTGTGAAGCACTTGGTGCTGTTCAAGACTGTAGCTGTGGCTAAGGAGTTCAATGTCATCTCTTTTAAAGCACGGCAGCATTCTGGATGCCAAGCTGAGATTTTTAGCCTCCTACAGCTACAAATCTTTGTTTTCGCCTTTGCTTGATTCTGGATAGATCAAAAATTAAGAGTTCAAGACAAACAAACAAGCAGAAGAGCCAATTATTCAGGATAACAAAAATCATATCTCTATGGTATAAAAGGCGTGACCAGAACAAATATAGGTAAGAAAACTAACCCACACTGATACAAAATGAGAGGTGGACCTGTGCGAACCTCATGAAGTTCAACAAGGCCAAGAGCAAGGTCCTGCACATGGGTCGGGGCAATCCCAAGCACAAATACAGGCTGGGTGATGAGTGGATTGAGAGCAGCCCGGAGGAGAAGTTGGTGTTGGTGACAAGAAGCTCAAGATGATCGGGCAATGTGTGCTCGCAGCCCAGAAAGCCAACCGTATCCTGGGCTGCATCAAAAGAAGCGTGACCAGCAGGTCCAGGGAGGTGATTCTCCCCTTCTACTCCTCTCTCGTGAGACCCCACCTGGAGTACTGTGTTCAGCTCTGGGGCCCCCAACATAAGAAGGACATGGACCTGTTGGAGTGAGTCCAGAGGAGGGTCAGGAAGACGATCGGAGGACTGGAGCACCTCTCCTATGAAGACAGGCTGAGAGAGTTGGGGTTGTTCAGCCTGGAGAGGAGAAGGCTCCGGGGAGATGGAGCAGGCTTCTCATCTCATAGCAGCCTTCCAGTACCTAAAGGGGGCCTACAAGAAAGCTGGAGAGGGACTTTTTGCAAGGGCATGTAGTGATAGGACAAGGGGGAATGAGAATTAAACTGAAAGAGGGTAGATTTAGATGAGATGGAAGGAAGAAGTTCTTCACTGTGAGGGTGGTGAGACACTGGAGCAGGTTGCCCAGAGAAGTTGTGGCTGCCCCCTCCTTGGAAGTGTGTTGAAGGCCAGGTTGGATGGGGCTTTGAGCAACCTGGTCTAGTGGAAGGTGTCCCTGCCCATGGCAGCGGGGTTGGAACTAGATGATCTTTAAGGTCCCTTCTGACCCAAACCATTCTATGATTCTATGAAAATTTGTCTTTATTGTAAAACTGCTCAGGAAGACTATGGATGTGTAAACACATATTTATGAAGAATGTGAAGAGTTTATACATATACACACCCCTATATAAATATACAAATATTAAAAAAGCCTGCATAATCGTACTTTCCTGCATTGACACAATAAAGTATCTCCACATAACAGACATGTAAATGAAAAACTAATCAGGTTAATATCATACTATAATTTAGGTTTTGATCCTACAATTCTAAGTAATTTTACTTATAAGTCGTAAGTAAAGTAGTAAGTAGCTTATGCAGTTATTTCAATTAGCTGTGTTCTTAAGTGATTGTAGAATGAAGTCACATATTTCAACAGTCATAAACACCGCAGTTTTGTTTGCTGAAGAGTTTCGTTCTTACATTAGGTTTTCCCTTCGTGAGTGCAAGTAGTCAAGCTGCTTCTAGTACACTTTGGCATAGCTGTGCTGAAGTGATAATTGCCGTAAAGAAACAAACTTTGTAAACTGTTACGTTTCTTTTCTATCCAGGGAGTGGGGCAGAGAGAGATTATTAAATATCTGTTAGAACCTTTCATATCACTCTAAATGTATGCTGCTTCTAATCTGGGTCATGATTCAGTATCTTAGCAAGAGTAAAAGAAAAGTCAGCAAAAACAGGTCCAGAGTGAAGCCCGTTTGGCAATGTGGCTCACACTCGTAGGAGGCCAGCCTGCCAGGATGAAGTGGTCAGTACTATGACCCACTAATTTTAGTAAGACTGGTTAACAATAGGTGGCTTTCTGTACAAGTTGGGCACGAGCATATTCTGACTGCACTAAAACTCTTCTAATAGCTTTTTTTAAACCATTTTTTAATGACAGCTCTAACAAAAGAATGTGGGTTCATTATTTTGGGGGCAGGGGGAAGGGGGAAACATGCCTAGAAAATAACTTTCTGAAATAAGAGGAATTAAATGAGGGTGGTTGTGTCCTGTTAGATTTCTTTTCACAGAGTTTTAGCCATCTTTAAGAACTACAGCATAGCTGTTGCTTAATTTAAAATGTAGAGCAGTTTTAAACAACACTGTCTAATCTGCATTCATTAGTTCCTTGATTTCTCTAAAAGTTTGCTGCAATACTGAGTGAGGCTTTGAAATGTGTGAGGAATGAGTGATCTGTAGTAAAAGCAAGGAGTAAAAAATAGGTGCAAACTCAACCAATCGCTTTTAGCTGGACAATGTGAAGTAGTGCATACAATTTAATATTTAGAAAAGTGAAATAAAACCTGTTTCTCTCTTCACAAAATCAGCAGAGCATTTAGATTATTTTATTATATTTTGTTAGTATTTTAGTTCTATGCTAGTCCCAAGCATCATTAGGCAGGGTGTTGGATGCTGTATAAAGATGGAATTAGGAGTTGATGTGTTTTTTATACATATATATAAAGTGTGCTTGCTGTATGGTGTGAAATCCCCTCAGTTATAAGTCAGTCTAACTTTATTAGGTTCAAGGGAGCTATGCTTATTTATACTGGCTGGAGATATGGCTTTGTGTGCTTTTATCTAGGTGAAGATGCTATAAAGATAAATAAACAATCTCTTAGTGGCCTGGTGAAGATGTAATATTCTCGTGTTTCATAGTGGTTTCTGACATGATGAGATAATTTCTGCTTAGACTGTGCTTCTCTGACCCTTTTGGATAAGTGACTTGGAGTATTCTTCACTGACTGAGAATTGTACATGCATCATCATGGCTAACTGATTTTAAAAAAGTAGACAAATTTACTTATAAGTATACGTATTTCTTTATTTTAAAACGGAAAAAATAGAGAATAATTTTAAGTAGAAAATAGAGATGTATCATTGTTGCTTAGAATGTGCATGTATATTGCATTATTATGTAGGCACTTGAAATCTGTGAATTTTTTCTTTGTTCCTGCAGGTATAGTGCTGTCTGTTTTCAAGTGCTTGTTTTTGTGGGCATGCTAAGTAATACATAGCATTGCTTATGTTTTCTTGAGTTCAGCTTTCAAATACCACCTGCACTCAATCTGGATATGTCAGATAACATTACTGTCCAACAGAACCACTTGGCATAATGTGGTTGGGTTCCAGGTAATTTGTCTGAGGATGGCTTGAGAATAATCCAAAAACTACCCTGGAAATCTGCCAATAGAAGTCCTTAAAATGAGAAATGTAGTTGACAACATACCTGCTAGTCAGTGAAGTAGAAACTGTTCTCTCCCTCTTTTGTGGTATACCCCTGCCTATTGAGAGACAAAAGATACAGCTGTTTCATATACAACATACTGGGTCATAACATAAAGAATTCTCTGATTAGAAAACTACAGTATCTGCTTGTTAAAAGAACTTGTCACAGATATGCAACTATTGGTTGCAACTGAAGCACTGATTTTTGGCCATGGATGCGCAGACTGGCTTCTGATGCCAACCACCTCCATGTGGAAATCTGTGCACCTCCTCCAAGTTCCATGTGGAGTCCGTCAGCAGTGCTGCCAGGATCTTTAATTTTGTATTGTTACTTCCCACACAAGTAAAACTGAGTTTATGTTTAAGTAATGAGCTGTTGTCAAGAGTACAGGGAGCTTCTCTTTCTCTTTTTATTAAGGCAGCAGACAGGTGATGTAGCTTGGGCACAGCTGCCAAGGAGAAACACTGACCATGAGGACTCCAACTGCAGTCTGCCAGATCTTGTTTTGGCCCCCTCTGCTTACGGTCCTCTTAGCCGCATTTATATTCTCACGCTTCTAGCTGGTAACTTTCCACTGCTCTTTGATACTGTATGGGTTCTACTTTATTTCTTTGACTCAAATGCAGACAAGCAGAAGTGAATGTTACTGTTCAAGATCAGCAGGATGGGTCATAGCAGATCCTTCAGGTTCCCTATGAGACACCCTGATGGGGAGGTCCTGGAGCAGCTGCAGGATGGGCAGGCAGATTCAGTAGAAGCTGAGGAAGTATACAAGGGAGGGTCAGTCTTATCACCCCTGATGTGTTGGCTGAGGTTTAATGGATAATTGACAATTGTGTGGAAGACATCTGGTTGAGAGAATGTGATCTATTTAAAAGCTTTTTATGAATGAAATAATCTGACTTGGTAATTCTGTGTGCCTGCACTACAGTTTTGAAATTTTATATTTTTCAATTTGAATTTTTAAATTCAATTTACAAGTTACTGATTGCATGGCAGTCGGAAGGAAGGAAAGTCCTGTGTACCATGAAGAACTTGAATTCTTGAATCCCTTTTATCTCTAAATGTAACCTTAGTGTTGTCATGCTTAGCTATATGGCCCAGGAGCGTATTACAGCCTCAGAGTCCGTTATAAGGAGTTTGTGAACGGCAGCGCTGTTCAGTTCCTCTTGAACTACATTACCTCACTGACCACAGCAACAACTGTAGTGCTTCAGCTTCTACAGCTCTGAACTATAATCTCAATTTGAAATGTTTCCCTTCCTGTGATCCATCAGTCTCAGAATTCTTTGTAAACTACTTGCCTCTCCCTTAGTCTATCCAGGCTTTGCAGGATGAAAATGCTATAGTGGGGCTGAGACAGAAAGCAGGTATTGGGTTGTTCTTCTGTGAGTAGTGTTGTTTAGTGTACTGTATTTAAGAAGACGATTGGGACAGTAAGGGGGAAGAGTAGTATAGATTTAATGACTTGATTCGTTACTGGATCCTGCAAGTCTGTAAAGCAAGGATAAGGAGTGGTCCACCAGAGTACAATGGCCTAATATTAGTTTGGCGTTGGGTATATGCTAGTAGTTGGTTATGACAAAAATTGAGATGAAAGTTGGGGGTTAAGGTTAAAATTTAGAAAAGTGCAATTGTAGGCTCATGCCTACAAAGGATCTTGTTAAAGATTAAAGTTTTTTGATTCCTGGATTCTTCTAAGGTTGCAGAGGTAGGATGAGGTTAGCTAAAGATTGGGTTTATGGCAAATTATGAGATGGGTAAAATCACTTTGGGGTAATTGGGTAGCAAAGTTTGTGTTCCTGTTAAGGGTTGAGGCCACCTTTGTAAATCAGGTTTCTTTGCTGACCTCTGCAAGTCCTGTTAAGTTGGGAACAGGATTGGAACTAACAAGCAGGAATTACTTATAATGAGATCTGAAGTGTGTGAATTGACTGATTATGATTGGTTCAGGGTTAAAGTTTGGAGCTGCAGGGCTGAGAAGCTGGATTTATTTCATGATTCTACTAGAGTCACAGGGTGCATGTTAATAAAAATAACACAGAATATCTGACTGGTCATTTCTCTTAATTATCTGTGCCATGGAGTGAGCTTTATTTCCTTTACTTTGCATCTATGTTCAAACTTTGTGCCCACTGTAGAGGGTTGGCTGCATTCATACTGCACTCTGAAAGAAGCCTACCTTGGAAACAGGTATTGTGCAACCTTTGCAGAGGCCTTTCTGGCAAACATCAACAACCTTTAATCTTCCTCACCCACCATACAACCGGCGCAGTATGCTATATAAAAGAGGCAGGGCTCTCTGAAGTTTTCTAGTCACTATTTAATGGTGAAATGCAAAAGCATGCTGTTGCTGCCGCCTCTGCTTAAGAGGAGGAAAGTGGGACTGTCTCAGGCCAGGCTTATTAGAGGAGGTTTGGATCTGGCTCTCCTAATAAAGTTGCCTGTTTTCCTAAGTCTGCTGGGGATCGAGGCCATCCTTCAAAGAATGTTTTCCATCACTTCTGCTGCTCCAGTAGCATCTTGAACTCATACCTCCTAGTAAAAAGGAGGCTTTGTTAGAGAGAACAGGCCAGGCTGACCAAAGAGTGTTATGGAATGGCACGGGAAACAAATTGGTGCTGGGGCCTTTGCTAGGAAGGGCGACCTGTCCTTGCGCTGGGACTTTCTGGCACCTGGCAGAAGTACAAACAAACAAAATGCTGACCAGTTTTGAAGTTTTGAGCAGGCAAGTTCACCGCAGGAATACCTGGAATCACAATCTGCAGTCATGTGGTCCCTGAGGAGTCTGTGTGTGTTTGGAGGAACTGGTATAATCTACATGTGCTGATGGTGGCTTTTAGGGCACAAACTAAAGGAGGGGAGTGAATTTGGGATTTCAGAGATTGAGGTGCCAGCTTCGTAAAGGTTTATTTGAGTCTTGATGCTAATGGGGACAAATGTCCTCTTACAGATCTTAGGATTATTAGCTCCTTAGACAACACTGGTCTAAAAATAACGCATATTGGAGCAGTGTGATGCCTAAATAATGAGGACAAGGGAAGGGGGGCTGCTGCTTCTGTCTACAGAAAACATGCTTAAAGGATATAGATCCTTAAGATACCACAAAGAAATGCGTGTGTTAATGTGTTGTGTTGATTTCAGCAGCAAACTAGTGATCATATTACAAAGGAACCAAACCATAACCTCACCAGCTGTTTTAGTGTGACCTCCTGGAACCCAGCACATGGTTTTATTTTAATATTATACTTGCATTATGTTAATCAACAGCCCTTAAGTGCTAGTGATAATATCTGTCCTCATGTAGCTGCAAGACATTAGGCCATTTGGCCAAATATGGTTTTTTTTATTTAACTGAGTAATTACACAGAATCGTATAATTCATACTCATATGTTTGTAGACAATTGGCATCTAGAGAAATGAAAGACACTGGTAATCTGTATAAATCAAGATTTATCATCTGAAAAAAGAAAAAATACATGTGAAATGTTATTTAAGAATAGAAAATATGTAGTATGTTAAATTCAGTTACAGTGATTTTTCTTAGCAAGTCAATAAACTAACCAACTGTTCTTCAGTGCACCAACATAGCTAAATTGCTTCCTTGTGATTCACTACACTGAATGTCAGGTATATGATTACCTCCATCTTGTTTGCTACCTACCTGCAAACGTGCATAATTCTGAAAATATCACCCATTCAAGTGTTTTTATCCTATTATGCTGCAAATGGCTGTATTTTCATCTCATTTGAAAATTAGTTTTGTGTTCTGCAACTTAGAATAGGATTTGTTTTGCTTTTTTCATCTCAGAAGTCTTGAATTCTGGCAACAAAGGCTGTCTTCTACTGAAATTGCTAAGAAGTGGTATATGTCACGTTCTTACAGTGCACTGTTTCAGCTTGAAATGAGAACCTCTGTCACTCAGTCTCCTATTTGCCTTGTTTATATGACTGTTAAAAAGGAACAATATTTCCAAGCAACACTGCAAGACTCTATATCTACAGACTTTCTGCTATGAATGGCAAAGGTGAGGCCTACCGAAGTGTCCTCTAGAGTAAATGATAGTCAGTGACACAAGCAAATGAACCCAGAGATCATGTTTGTTTGTCTTTTCATAAATTAAACCTGACAGCAGCTTAAAAACCTGCAGCCAACATATAAAAGCAATAAATCTGTATTTACATAGAGTGAACGGAGATGATGTTTATTCTGTAAATTCATAATCTGTGGAGGCTCTGTGCCTGATAGCCTAGAACTGGCTGAGTGCCTAAGTAAATGAGTGGGAAGGACGATTTACCTTCCTGTGGAATATTCCACAGAGGTGAAAACCTATGATTTTTCCAATGTAAGACCAAAGGCACCAGCTGGTTTTGATTCATTTGGTTTCTTTTGTTGAGGAAAAGAAAAGATAGATCACTGTGATGTGAAATGTTTTAAATGGCGATATTTTTCAGGAACCTTGTTTATTTACTAGCTTTTTCTTTATTGAGATAGTCTGCAAGGTGAAGGGTAAAATATAGTGACATAATCTGTATACTTTTGCTCAAGGTAGAAGGATTTGTTTTCCATTAAAGCTGTTCTGACTGCTTGCAGCTGGAGAACATGGAGACTTTTAATGTACCTCCTTCACCCAGTCACTGATCTGTCCCTGATGGTGCTGTGAAACACTGGGGAGGAAAAGGGAAGTTACTCAAAAACAGTTACTGCACGTTGCCTGCAAAATGTCTATGCGGCCTGCTGGCAAGAAGTCATTAAGATTATCTTGAATTATCCTTGGACAATATCACTGTATATCAGTAAACAAGATAAATTTCAGATGAAGTACTAAATAAATGGAAAAAGTCATGTCCACATCAACAGCTGGATAGGGACAAGTAGATTAAAGGGATGTGTTGCAGTGGCTGAACTTGGATGATGCACACGTGCTTTATGGTCCCAAGCCCATTCCCTGGCTGCAGTCAGGAACTAGTGTTGGAAGCATAAAGACAGCCCTGAGAATCTTGAGGATCCTCTATTATAAGGAAAGCCACCTTTGGAAAGGCTGATTATAGATTTGTGCCAGCAGGAACACATCAGGCCTGACCTTTTTTTGGCTATGTATGAACTAAGACATTTTGATTTGGCCAAAACCAAGAGATTTCTTGGAGTCTCTGCTCATCCAAAATTGGTTATAGTCCCAGCAAACTAGTACTGATGTCAATAAGGTTATGTCACCTTACTGAGAATTGATTTTTTGGGGATAAGATTGTACCCTGTGTTAATTAATATGCTCAAATCATCTCCACTGGCACAAAGGTGTGCCTATATGTGCCAATTGTAATACCCTGAGTAAGTGTAAGCTGTTCAAAGCAGAATATTTCATCCTAAATTAGATAAAAATTGGCATAGATCAGTAGTAAATTTAGTCTACTGGATCGATGCAAAAATGCTTGGGTCGTTGAATCTGATCTGGCCTCCAGGCTCAGTCACATTAACCTGCTCATTGCTTGATTGACTGTGTGGGACAAAGCATTGAATATCTGGCTCACAAAATGCTGTATAAGAGGTAATGTTGACATTTACATACTCTTTATTAGTTGCTGTTATCTTTGGAACCTTTTTCAGTGGACATACTGAAGTCTGTGACTGATTATTTGGTAGGTCATCTTTGAAAATTGAAATTATTATACCAGTGCTTCTCTCCTTGAACTAGTACTCAAGTGATGGGGGAGTGAAGGAAAGGGAAATTATTTAGGTTACAAGAGCAATCTTCTAGAAAGCAATAGGGTCATTTCTTCTACTTGCAATTTCTCAGTTTGTGACATTTGAGAAAGATATTGTACCTGTCAACGAACTGGTGATTAAACGTTGTACAATTTTGAGATGGTATCTCTAAAAAGCATCTGTATAAACTCATAATGTAAGAAATGAAACATTGTTAAGACTAATGACTATTGGGATTTTTTTATTTTTAAAAAAGTGAGTACTTAATTTCTGGCAAGCCAGAAAAACAAATGATGTTGTCAAAATAAGAGATAGATCCAAAAGTTAAGAATGTGCCTACATATGTAATGCCCACAAACTGTTGCAAAACACACTTTCAGATTGGAGGATACATCACAGTTTTGCATTGGTTCAGGGACAGATAATAGAATGTTTTAATTTGCACTTGAAACTATTAATTATCTGCAATGCCATAAATTCCCACGAGCCCCATGATGTTACGTACCCTTCACACCATCTGTACCTATGATGTATCTATACATCAATATAGATATGCGCATGAACAGTGCTCACATTGCAACTTGCTCAAGAATTTATCCCTTACTTTCAGGACTGACAATGAACATATTTCTCTCTTCTCTGGCAGGAAGAGGACTTTCTACATGGAAAGTTATTACACTGATGTAAAAATTCACTTGTAAGATTAATTATGCAGGAGAAACATGCTGCGCTGTTATCATTCTGTGGTTTCTTGGTCTTTTTAACTGATATTCTTTGCTCTACATGAAACTTATAGAGAAGAAAGTTTTACCAACTTTTAGTAAATGATTGGCCATCATATCACCTCATTGCACTCTTCTGTACCTTTCTCCTAGCCACTAGAAAATGGCATCCTTCAGCAGCTTCTGATAATGGTGATCAACAAAATAATTTATTTTCTGTCAACACAGTTGAAGTGGTGCCTTTCACTTCATAGGAAATGGAAAAAAAAACCAAGCAAGGTACTACCAAGGGCTTTTTATATTCCTAAAAAGCTTTTTGCCTGTGTTACTTGTGTTGTTACATTATTATTTGCTGGTCAGTCCTGCATCTCATACAAGTCCAAAGCATTAAAAAAAAAAAAAAAAAAAAAAGAGAGAAAAGCCAATTTCACTTTCAGATGCTGGGAGATACTTAAAACTTGCCTGGACAGTCAGATCTCATTGGACCTGCTGTGAGCAGGGCGTTGGACTAGATGACTCCCAGAGGTCCCTTCCAGCCTGGGCTTTTCTATGATTCTCTGTTGCTCATCATGAAAGATTAGAGTTGCAAGCAGGCAGAATATTAGGTGTTTTAAGAAGCTGGAGGTGATCATGACACATGTTCTGGGGCATAAGATGTCATTTGGGGGATCTTAGGAAGGGGCCACTTGAGGGAAAGTTTACACATCTATTAGTCTTTTAAGGAAACTTGCAAGCAGAAGATGCTGCTGGAAGAAACTAATAGCAGACACTAATTGCTTACAGGGTATAAAAACTGCCTCTTTCTTCAGCTTACTCAGACTTGTACTTGCCAACCAGTAAGTTGTTTGGTTTTTTGTTTTTTGGGTTTTTTTTTAAGTGTTGACTATAGCTCAATTATTGAGAATAAGGGGTGACTTTACATTTTCAATAATGTTTGATCTGTGTTTGAGAAAAGCCTTGCTAGAACCTGTGAAATGAAAAGACCCTTTTCCACTGACCCCAAGGCCTCTTGCTTGGATCGGGGTATGTGATTGTGTGTATGTTGGTTGTCCTTTCTTGGCAGCTCAGAAGCAAATATAAGTGCTCCAAGGAATCCCTGGTTCCCACAGCCGAGCAGGGCTGTGGTGAGGTGGCACATTCCCTCAGTAGTGCCAGGACCTTCATGGGACGAGCTGGTTGTCGTCGTAGTTCAGTTTGCAGTCACAAGCCTCTTAAGAAAGGTCTAGTACAACCGGCTGTTTAATATAAAAATGCACATTTCTTGTATTTTCTCGGTAAAGAAAAGTACAATCATTTTCCTTTAGAGAGATGGGTATTTCCTTATGTGGGGAGCACAAACTTCATGACAGCTTTAGCTGGCACTTCTTTTCAAGGACTTTTAAGTCCTTTGAGCTTGAAAATAATAGAGCAGGGCAAGTGTATTACTATCATTCAGTAATTTGGCTTTTGAAATACAATTTTTGCTTTTGAATATAGAAACATATGCATATTAGTATGGCGCTGTAGGCATGATCTGTATGCATATTATGTGCATATATTTAAATTTCTGGCATAATATGGTGTAATTGAAAAGACCTGTCCAACAGCAGTCGATGGACTATTATGTGGAAGCAGACAGGATTTACTTACCAAAAATCTAATCAGTTTTTACATGACTTCAGCATTTTCAAAACGCAAGACATGTAATAATCACTTCAGATGCTATGCACAGTTAAATTATTTAAATGTATTCCACTTTCCAGGTTTCAAGGTCACAGTGAGGTATTAGCTATTTCTTTTCTTTTGTTATCATGTAAGTAGTATGGACCACTTAGAGAAGAAAACTTCTATTAGAACAAATGAATACATAACCAGGCAAGCTTAAGAAATAGTCATCTAAAATAATTATGAAGTAAAGCAGAGCCTGAAGAGGACAAGTCAGTATTTTTTGTTTCAAGATGGTTAAAGGTGTTTTAAATTCATTATTTGTGCCATATCCTTATGACACAGTAATTGTGAAATTATTTTTGTAAATCTCATTTGAAAAAGTGATGCATTTTTAAAAAAATAATATTCAAGTGAAACCAAATGTCACCTTGACTACGCCTGCTCAATGCAGCATATAAATGAAATGCTCATCTTATTCTCATTCTGACTACCAACCTTTTTTTTTTTTTTTTTTTTTTTTTTTTGTCTGGAAAGGGGACAAAACTCGTACTGTCTCATGACTGCAATGCTGAAAAGAGCAAAGTCACAAAACTCTGCAGGATCCTTCAGTTTCTTAGCTGTAGGTATGTTTTTTGAGGTCATTTATTTCAGAATAGGTCTGTATTATACTTTGACAAACAAGTTCAAGGTAATCTTTTCTAAAAATCCAATCACCCTAGTAAATGATGAAGTCTGTGCTTTCTGTTGTGTTAATATGCCTCCAGATTTGGTAACTTTGAACATTAGTACAATGTCTTACAGTGTGTGGTATTTTGAGACAGATATATTGATAGACATTAGAAATTAGTAATCGTGATAGTGGCTAGAGACGTACAGTTATATATTAATCAGAAACTGAAACTGGTAGGATTGCTTATGTAATAACAAGAGATGACTGATACACTGTGGTGTTTTCCAGAAGATATGGAAAGGTGTGTGCTTTGGTTATTAATAATCAAAGATGTATGTTTCTATATTGGTTCCTAAGACAATCTGGATGCTAATCACAGACCCTATCATAAGATGCCTTACAGGAGACAATTGGAAGTGTGATGTTTAGAGAGAAAATAGGTGAAGATGAACCACTTTGGGCAGTTCTGCTTACAGACGGTGCAAAGGAAGGCTGCATACTTTCAGGTCCTTGTGTTTTTTTTAATGGCTCTATTAAATAATGTGCTGCACCCTCCCCATCAAAGAACGATGAAGATGCATGTTTCTTCACCAGAAATACACGTTTATATTCCAAACCATAGAGAACTAGTGCTTACTATATACCCATGGTCTCTGCGTTAATTTTTGAGCAGCTAGATGGTGCTGCTTGAATACTTAGTATACAATTACTGTTTAGTTTTATTATCACAATGTTAAGTCAAAGATCAAGATTCAGATGTATGAGAGAGAGAATGCAGATTTGCTGCATGTCCCCAAAGGCTTACAATCCAAGTAAAAGGGTACATCTTCCCTGCACTTAACCTGCTTCTTTCTTCTGCTGAGGTTGATAAAAGCCACAGCTGTAATATTAAAATGAACTAATTGAAAACTGGTAAGGGTTTTTCTATAGTACTCTGTGGTGTACTCACTTGCATGAAAGTGATGATGACAGAGAGAGACTGAGAGAAGTGTCAGTAAACTGAGCCAGAATGGGAAGCAATGAGCAGACAAAGCTGCTGAACTATTTTTATAAGAATCACAGCAAAAGGGAGTTATAAGTAGGACGTAATAGAAGACAATGAACTAGCTTTTGGAGGGGTTCCTCCAAAGTGGGAGCAAGGTTTGGAGAAAGTATAGAGATACTTGTTGAACAACGTAACAGGTGGGTTAAAGTGCTGATATTAGGGGAGATTGGAAATGAGGTTTTATTTTTGAGCAATAAATGCAAAATTATAACTGGAACGAATGTGTATCATGAAGGACTGTGCAACTGAAGTCAGGTAGCTTGTGTGTTAGAGGACAGCTATGAAAGGCTGCCATGTAGTCGGAGTTGTCGACTAGGAAAATAAGAATTAGTGAGAACATACTTATGCAACTGAGACACAATAAAACCCAGATTATGTCAGAAAGTTTAGTGTAAGACTGAGGGAGTTTTCACTTTTTGTGTTGAAAGTCATGAAGTTAAATAAATGTTTCTGTTGAGGGAACAGCAAATGCTTATATCTGTGCCCTTTATTAAAAAGGGCTCCACAACTTCCTGAAATTAATAACAACTTCATTTTGTGCAGAAGATCTCGAAATGTAAATATAAGAGGTAGTGGAATTGAAGTGAAGAAGGTGTCCTAGGCTTTGAGGTTATATCAATAGCAGGTACAGAAAATAGGGAACTGCCTTGTGAAATAGGAAAATGATCTTTCAAGCTGTATTGTCAGGACTGGAATGTTTTCAAGGAGCTTGTTACTGTTTATGTGCAAGAGTTTACTTTCATATACACTTCTTTCATACCTTCTCCTGTAAAGCCATGCCTCAGCCTTCTTAGTGTTTAATATTTCTCCTCCAATGGCAGATGGGTGATAGATACAAAAAATATACTGTTATTATCATTGGCATCCTATGGAGAATATCAGATAATGAATTCCTTCTCTTTTTGAGAAGCGGAGAATATGTGAAAATGGCAGCATTTTAGTACTTTACTTTCATTATAGCATTTCTATCTACAGGGCATGCTATTTATGTCTGTAACATTTCTTCTTACTGCTTAGCTGTAAAAATGCTAGATAAGACTAATACAGTTATATGCCATAGCTGTATTTAAACTGCTGTGATTTATGGAAGACATTACTGAGTTATCATACAAGTTTCTTGTTGAAGTAATATTCAAGCAGATATGGTGGGTTTTTTCTGATATTTTTAGCATTAGAATACTGATACTTTACAAATTCTCAGTTATATAAATAAATTAAAGACTTCATTTTGTGTGTGTATATATATGTTCAGGCATGTACCAGCATGTATGTAAAAAGTTCACCAACTTATTTGTCAAATAATAGCTCAAGACTAATACATTTAAAGCAGAGCAACAGCCTAGGGCAGGTTCGTTGGTGTTGTAAACTGTCACACCTTCAATGGGTTTGACTAAATTTATACTATCTGGATCATATAGAGCTAATTCCATCTCCCTCCTGCATGGGCAAGTATTGACATGTCAAGTACCTCAGACAGTAATTTAAGGCTTGTTAATGCATTGCTGAGAGCTCCCTTGACTTTCAAAGGTGCTTATATAGATATGAGAAAGAAGAGAAAGTTTTTCACACTTATCTTTACCACATTTCTGCTGAAATGGAAAATATCAAGAAACATTGGGTTTTCGTTAAAGATTGTCCTGTTTATTAGAAGGCATATTCTGACTCTCTTGACTTCAAAAAAAAAAAAAACAACAAACCAAAACCAAAACCAACCAGCAAACAAATCCAATGTTTTGAAAGGTGTTGTTAATGTATAACTTTTGCACCAATCCATGGTATTGTTTCATTGAATTCAGCTTGTTGGGAATTAATTCTACAGTAGGTATGTTTCTACCATACATTTTTATAATTAGGAGTTTATAGGTTTTATTTCACATACTAGAATTACGAAGAGAGCAATTAAGTTGCAAAATAAGTCAAAATGTTGACTGTATTAATATTAAATATGAAAAACATGACATTTACTGGGTTCTAATTTAAATGTCAAAACAAGGGGGTACAAAAAAGGGCAAAAACTGGTGGTATTCTTGAAATTATCATCTTAAGATGCATAGATGGAAATCTAGTATTGTTTCATGAGTTTCACTTTCTGTAGGAATAGAAATCTCAAAGTAATATGCTCCTTAATATTTTTATTTTAACATGTGAAAATTTTTAAATTGATGGCATTTTTAAAAATAAAATATAAAGAAAACTTTCCCTTTAAAATAATAGTAATCGCCTGGTGAATTTGTTTGATCAGAACTGGATGTTTGGGTATTAAATAGGTTATGATGATTTCTTGCTTCTATAATATTTCATTCTACTTAAAATCTTCTGTTTAACTTATCCGTCTCAGTCCACTTGGAATACACCACGTCTCTGAGGGCCTCTCACAGGTCACTCTTCTTGAAATCCAAGACATGTCTATATGACTCTGTTAAGAACTACCCAGACAGCTTGTGAAGAAAGACCCAGCTATTTCCAGCATTTTCTTCCATGAGAAATACAAATGTTTGACTATCCATGCAGTTCAACTCACTCCAACGTGCTTTATCCACAAGTAAGAGTTTCTTTGTTTGAAACTTGCTCACCGAACTCTGAGATTTGACCCTTTGAGAAAAATGTGTCAGTGTGGAAGACGTCTCACTTGTTAGAGGGAAGGCTCACTCCACCTTATGTTGTGTGGCTCGAAGAAGTCTGTAGAGTAACTCAGGTGTAGAACAAGTGTGGCTTTTTTAATTGTATGGTATTGAAAGTTAATTCTGGGAGTCAAATGTAATGAAATATTCTCCTTCTTCCTGCACCTTACAACCCTCCACATACAATCTGTGCAGCATTAGGGAGTTTTTAAGACATTACTCTTTTTAATATACCCAAATCTGCCTGTAGATCTTGTAACAGTCTTTTTCTTCTTCTCTTTATTCAGTGAGGTACCTGAACATGTTAATGTAATCCATGTCCAGAAACCTCTCTAAGTGTTCAGACATATAAGGGGTCTGGTGATGGCAGCTTGCTATTAATTCTTGTTAGGTAGTTCTGTAAGTCTGGGTTTGCAGCCCCCATAGGCCTCCCAGAGCTCTTGCCAAATGCAGAGTTAGGAAACTCCAAGAATGCAGCACAGAAATAACAAAAACCTGTAACAAATAATAGGAGGTCAAAGGAAGTTTCATGCAAATATAGTCAGTCATCAGAACTAATACCTTGAAGTGGTTAGAAAAGCTGATTTGTTAAGAAGATTTTTTTTTTTTTTTTTTCCCCCTTGCTTGATGGGAGGCAGTGCAGTTTAGGGGTAGTATAGCACTGCATTGCGAAAATGTTAGAGCAGAACACTTCCAGCTATGTGGATGGGCTTATGGTGGGATAGGCCAGGTGGTAAGAACACAAGTTTGGGTACTTTAAAACTGAGAGTGCTCAGGAGCTTTGTGGCATGTGTGTTTAGACTTGTTTTCTTCTTGAATATTTTGCTTTTATGGTTTTCTGTTGGCTTAAGCCAAAGTACATGGAAGTTGGATTGAATTTAGTGCCTAAGGAGGTAATGGGAATTCTGCTTAAATGACTTAGAGAAATTCCTTTTTTTTTTTTTTGCATAGCTTTAGAAGTTCTCTCTTGAAGGTGTCTTCTTTCATTATGTGTCTGCAAGCAAGATGATTATGATCTTATTCAAAACACTCAACTACTTGTTTGTAGTATGTATATTGATGTGCACGTTTGACATGAGGCCATGTAACTATGTAACTGTTGTCACAAGTAGAATGCTTCAAAATATTCATCACAGGTTTAATTGATTTGCCATGATGCTGAGCATCTAAGGAGCAGTCCTCAGCCAAACTTCCTTCTTGATGTCCAGGCAGTTTTCACTCTTGATTTCCATGTTTGTTTCCCTGGCAGAGTCTCCAGAGGAGCAGTGCAGCAAGATTCCTCTTCTTCTCACTTAATGTGACTTTTCTCGGGGGAGATTAACTAAAATCTTACCTGTGCTGGATTCAAAGGAAATTTACTTGAATATCATGAACACTGTTTAACACTTCTGAATTGCAGGAAAAATTGGTGTGAAAAGTAACAGTTTCCAAGTGCTAGAAAAGGGCAAGTGGATATTTTGATAGATATTCATGCTTGCCAAAAGAAAAGATATTCAGCCTGAGAATTTTGTAGTGCTTCAAACTACAAGGTATGAAATAGTATGTTTGCATGAAGCTATTTCTTTTATCTTTAAGCTTACCTTGTGTTTGGCATCTTTTCAAAAGTGTTAATGAAAATGCATCTGATCAGAGAAAAAGGGCACATTTCCTAATAAAATTATTGTTCATCATTAACTTTATGACAAATTATTCCAGTACAGACTGCTTTTCTAAATGAAATTTTTAGTATTTTGGTATTAAGGAGGGGTAGAATAATGTTTCTGAGCAGAGGAAAATCTTATGACCTGACGTCTATAGATGTGTGAAAGGAATGAACCCTGAACACAGTGAGAGCAGTTTAAGGTAAAAAGACAACAGCATAAATGGCTATAAATTGTCTGTGAATATGCCTAGGTTGGAGGTTAAAGATTAATGAGAGGAGAAAAGTTCTTCAGTATCCCTGAGCAATTTGTCCACTACGCCACAGATTATCTCAGATGATACCGAAGGATAATACTAAAACTTGTGAGAAGTTTTATAGGCCTTATTTTTATTTTTTTTTTAAATGGCAAATGGTCTTTTTTCAGTGTTTCATTTGTAAGACGGCACCATTCGGTTCTCTCTAGTGCTAAATGAGTTATGTTTTCATTTGCTCCCTAGTGAAAGCTCACCTTGTTGTAAACCTCTCAAGCACTGCAATTCCAGCTCACCAAGATCTGGCTCAGGTTTCTGTCCAGAACTGACACACATTTTAACCTGTTTTAACTCACCATCATGTTTGGAAACATGTTTAATGTTGTCTCTTCTTAGTCAGGGCAGAATAGATCTAGAAAATTTATTTTTTTTACCATATAAAACACAAAATATTTTAAATCCTTCACTACCTGCAATGTGAACATACAACGAAGAAATTCAGTTTTCTTTCCTAGAATAAATAGTCTACAAATCCTTATAGTGTGTCCTATAGTATTGAATTAACCTTTGCCTGACATTTAAGTTTAATCATTTTCACTCCTTCCCAGTACATAATTTAGTAAAATGGAAATAAAATGGCTTTCTGGAAAAAGATATCACTAAGCTCTGTTAAACTTAACTGTTCAGCTGCTCGGAGATATCAAACACACTAGATGAGCAGTTTCTTCAGTGTATCGCAGAACAATACAAAAATTCTTTGCCGCTCTATGATAAAGCTATATATTTAGATGAAATTCAAAATATTTTTCAGTGAAGTTTCTCTGAAGTAATTGTGCTTTAATGCTAGGATGTTGCTTCATGTTATTTTCCCACGAGTTTATTTACTAGGATCATAAAATCATTTTCCTCTTTTTAATGAGCACTAGAGCTGAGAACTTGAAACTCAGTTTAATATAAAATATTAGTTTAAGTTCTGCTAAGAAATGGTAGGGTATGTTCTGGAACAGGCCCAGTGGATTTTTTTTTTTTTTTAAGACAAATTGTATTGTTCAATAAATAGTTATGTATCACTAGAAAAAAGAGAGATAAATTCAAATATGTTTGATAATCGTAACAAACTGGGGCAAGAAAACAATAATAATCCAAAGGAAATTCTCATTAACGAGAGTCACATGGAGAAATTTTCTCACAAGAGCAAAGACAGCAGCAGGCACAGTACTTCTGAACTGCTGTTGGTCTGTAATATTGGATATTGTAGAAATGAGCAGAATCAAGCAAATAAAGGTCTTCACAGCTGAATAACTACTGGAACCTAAACTTGTGCAACTGCTGCTCTAAACTGTTACTCTAGCATTTGCTTATTAAAGATTCTGACTTGCAGGTATATGATCAAAGATATTCTGTGTATGAGTGAAAGGTAGCGTTAACTGTACCGAAGGCTACAAAAGGCTTGTGCTATCAAAGTCACTATGCTTGAATATATATTAAGTGAACATGACTTTCTTTATAATTCCTAATGCCTGTTTATCTCAAACACCTAAAAAATGATTTCAACTAAAATTTGTAAAGGCAAAAGGAAAAATACTTTGATACAAGTAATATAAAACTTTTTGTTCAGAATATCAAAATGACAAATTTTGTTGTCACAGAATGTAATTCTTTTCCTCAAATTAAAAAAAAAATCAAGAAAAGCCAACTGCTTTTGTAAAACGGGCTTTAAAATTGTATGTCTGATAGGAGTGATTCATATGCTATAACAAAGCAACCCTCTTTGGTTGCTGAAGATTTATATTGGAGTGGTGCTGATCCACGGTGCCATGGAACTCCTACAGCACTTGTCCTCAGCTTGTGAAAATTGTTTTGTTCATTTGCAGAAGGAAACAGTCCATAATGTTAGCTGGAAACCTGCTCCTCTGACTTGAGGGAGCTGAGTGGGCACTGGGAAGATTCAAATGGAAAGAGAATGAGAACTTTTAGTTACAAGTAGGGTCCCAGCCTAACAACCAATATTTGCAAACTGCTATTTCTTTTCCTTTTAATTAGAAATTGTAGAATCAGCACTGGAGAAAGCAGCTAGGCGACTTTCAAGTTTTCCTGATGTCTGGGTCATATACAGTATATGCTTCCTGTGAGTCTTAGATTACTTAAACCAGTTCTTTCAGTAAATCGAGGAGGCAACCAAATCCACTCTAAGGCTTCTTCATCAGAAGATACTTCATGATTAATGTCCTCTCTCTTTGAAAACTTAACACCCTTCTTTTCCAGCCCTCAGCAGCATAAGTAGCTGTCAACAGCACTCAAATTTAATAGCAAATCAGCTGATATTTTGTATTTAACAACCCCTGATATTGACTGGCTGTTAAAGTACATCTTAATTAGGTACTAAAAGATGTGCAGTCTTGTTGTTGTCACACTTTTCTAATATCCTCCCCCTCCAACCAAAAAAACCCTCCAACCACACCCTTTTTGTCTCAGGAAGCCCCCATGGGGATCAGTATTTTGAGAGAAACTTTCTTGGAGCATCTGTCATAGAGTGTTATGTCCACAGATGCCGAGTTAGATTGTCACCATAGTGATGTGTCCATGCCAAAGAAACAAGACCTTTGATTTTTAGCCATCGTATTAAGATCTTCTCTCTTTTCATATTTCTCTCTTCCTGATGACTTTCTGCAACCACGTGCTGCTTGCTTTCTCTTACTTCGATTTGGGCTTCTTTATATTTGGGACTGGAACTCTCTCTTTTATGTAGTGTTTTTTTTTTTTTTTTTTTTTTTTTTTTCTTTTATGTAGGTTTTTCAAACATTTCCAGCCTCAGAAACACAGAAGCAAAAAAAATGATACTGAAGCATTAGCGTAAGTGCGGGTTGTTTTCCATCAAGGTGTACTACGGTTCCTCCAGCCTCATGTCAGTAGCTATAATGTGAAGAGGCTATTTTACTCCAAAATTGTGTCAGAAGCCACTCCAGGGTGGCTGTGGTACCCCTGGATCACTGGAATTTTTTTCAAGAGATTGAACTGGGAGCTGCTGTAAGGCTGTCAGTCAATAATGGGAACTTTGAGTAAGACGTAACGGTTCTCTTGTTGCGCATATGTTCTCCAGTCACACTGCCTTGCCTCATGTAGTGCTTTGTTGCTGGCTCTCCAGTCATCTCTGGGTTAGATTTTGATACAGGAGGAAGGGAGCAGGGCTGCAGAAATCCTGAGAACCTGACAGAGTGCAAAATATTTTACGAAGACAATTTAAAACATGTGCAAGGAACACCAAAAAGGAATACTTAATCTGCCAAAATAAACTTGATTATTTCAATGGCAAATCTTGCAGCTTTAATTGAATCTTTAACTTATTTTTTTCTGTCCTTGTGTTTATCATTCCTCTCTACCTCTTACTCTGTATGCCTTTTGAGGCTGGATCTTAATTATAGGGGCTGATTTTAGCCATGTGAAGAGCAAATACAATAATATGATCTCTCTCTTTCTGAAGAACTCTGAAAGATGAAGACTTCTGGCCACACAGAAGAGAAATGCTGAATCATTTTCCTATTTAACACATCTTCATGAGCATTCATCAAACTGTTCATTTAATCTAGAGCCTGAAGCAATGAGAGCTTATGAATGAAACTCCCAGGACCGGGATATTCCCTACCATATGTCACCGCTTGCCTGAAGAGAGATGGAGATTGATACATGAAAAGCTGTTTATAAAACAAACTAATCCTTGGTAAATTGTGTTTTTGGCCCAGAAATAGCACAGGCAGGCTAAGTCATTGAATGTTTTTCCTGTTTATGTAGGACCTTTAAAATAAGCTTATATAAAAACTGTATACATACAGACACAAAAATAAGTGTAAGTAGATATGTGTATGCTATCATTAACTATTTGAAAGTAAACAGGACTCTTTTTTGGGAAGTATCTTTACAGTTTGACTGGAATTCCTGAACTAAAGGAAAGTTTTATAAAGCACAAATAGAGACAAGGCTTATCCATACTGTTACCTGTCCATATTTTTCTCATCATGATTTAGTAATTTTATTTTTACACCTCTAAAAAACCTTTTAGGTTGCTAACAAACAGATAGTTGATAGTCATGGTAGTTTCTGTCAATGGAAAAGATAAATATTTAAATGACAGAAAAATGTCTGTGAGAAGAGATTCAGTCTATAAGAGTTTGGCTGTAGACTGTCAACTGTGACATATTGGGGTCATGCATGATATGTTACTGAACTTATTAAAAGATTTGAATGGATATATTTTCTGATTTTATGAGTGCCAACAATTAAACTATGCTGAATACTCCAGATTAGAACTGAGATAAAAATTCCTGATCCTCACCTACAAATGAGATAATCTTGCAGGTATTTAAGGAATTTGAGTTTAACATTATTTTTGTACTAGACCACAGAAATTCAATGAGTAAGATTACTTATTTTGGACCAATTGTCATGAAGAGATTTTGTATGAGGTAGATATACACACCCACACCCTGCTCCTCCGTATTCTTAGTCATGGGGAGGAAGAAATTGAAAAAAATCAGGTTAGACCCAGAAGCGATGGTGTTCAGATCTCCTATTTCCCATTTCAATATGCTTTTTCTTCTCTTTTGTCCTATGAATTCCTGAATTTCAGCTTCGAAAGCTGAACAGCCTTCTCCCAGTTTCAATCCAGCTATGAATCTAAATCTGTACTTCTGTAAGAGGTTTGTAGAAATAGTGAATTATAATGAATTTTAATAGTATCATGCTAATGAGTTTAGTCCCGGAAACCTGAGGTAAAGCATGTTAGACCCATTTAGGTTTTGAATAAAATTGTTTTCAGGTGTTTTTGACTAGCACAGAATCAAATCATGTGTTGACTGTCTAATCTACCAAGTTAATACTACAGCATGAAAAGAAGGTTGTGTTGCATTGCCAATTCATGTGGTCTCAGAGGAACTATTTTTTTATTTGTTTTTACTTGGTTTTATCTCCTTCCTCAATAGTAGTTTGAGGATAGTGCTTCTCAAGTATTAGCTTTTTTTTTCCCCCTAGGCAAGCAGTGATTTGCCTGTATTTTTTCAACAGAGCTTTATTTGACCTTGCTTTTTCTAGATCTAAAAGATGGAGAATAAGTTGAGAATAGATTGTATTAAGACATTTGTCTTTCATAGTATTGCTATTACAGTAATGGAGAGCACAGCTTCAGTTTATGCATTAACAGCAGCTCTGCTCGCAAGAAATACACCTAAGCCTAAACCTTGGCATGACAAGAATGGAAATGGCTGAGCAGAAAGTATTATAAACAATGATGAGTAACTTGTAGAGACGCATGCTGTTGGTCGGCAAAGGTTTCTGCTCTGCATATTTACTTTGAAAGGGGCTGGAAGAGACTGTAATTACTTGTCTTTTACCCTGTAGCCATATGAGTCAGTACCCTTAAGGCCTGCCTGTATATGTAAAACAGTTTTGTTTAGTCAACAGGCTGACCTCGTTCACAGAGACTTTCTCTTCTCAGTAAAGAAAAGTTAAGAGTCAACAACTAGCTGCTGTATGCTTCTAGAACTTCCATCATGGTCAATTGTCCACAGCAGGAAGTTAGCAGCAGAGTTTTGGAAAGAAGCACAGCTCATCTAAAATCCACCACAAACCCTCAAGGGTTGGTGTCTGTGTACTCACATGGAGTATAAATCAGGATATTAAATGGTCCACAGTAATGTTTGAGGAATTGCAGATGGTATAAGGCAGGACGAATGAGCTAGTAATTAGACATGTTAACTACATTGAAATCGGCCATAATGGTACATACTGTATACTTATCAGAGAGTTTATTGATATCAGATGAGGTGAAAAGTAATCTAGTTGGGAGATAAGTTCTGAGGCTATTTCAATGACAGCCGTAATATTCAGACCAAATATAGGGATAGGATTTAATGAATAAATTTAATTTTAAGATGCGTAAATTCAGAGACATTTCAATAAACTTTGATATTCAGACAGATTTGAAGACTAACCTAATCTAGCCTGAATTCTGTGTATTTGGTTTATCTAAAACAAGTAACGATACCTTTGTTTCTTTCAAAAACTGTCAGCTAAAGGGATTTCTCAGAAAATCCACAGAGAAGACTCTCCAAACAGAAAAGTTTTAAATGTGAGCTTGTGCTGTGCAAGGTCATTTTTAATTCCTAGTTGACTTGAAAGACATTGAATGTCAAACTGTGCTAGGAAAACCTTCATACATAATTAGAGGCTCAGACTGGCTAAAAAGACTCAGTGGTGCCTTTTATTGCCAAAGAAAGTAATTTAATTACTGTCCATATGCCCTGTTGGGCCTGACTGAAGCCCCATGTTGCTTGAATAGACTTGATTAGTGGAAGTGTTTCTAAGAAGAAACATCTTCACCTTGCTCAGCCAGTCTTGGATGGGGCCTTTTTCTGCATCTCCTGCTTTTCGCTTTTACAGTGATATACTACAAACAGAGAGACTTCTGATTCATCTTGTTGAGGCATTAGTGACCCAATAACTCAAAACTCCGCAATTTGTGCGAGGTCACAGAAAAGACAGGACTAAGTGAGGGCTCTGACAGATCACCACAAAGTGGTCCAACTCGTGTCTCCAAGAATCATTGTACATCATTCATTCCAGCTGTGGAAGCATTAGCACTCTTTAGATTTGAGGAAGTAGTAGCCTTGTTTGTAGCTCATTTTAAAAACAGATTGTCATTTTTATTTATTAATTTTTCATATACCAAACACAGGACTGGTAGGAATACTGGTTCATTAAGCTTCACAGTGCCATCTGTAACAGGTAGATACTCATATCTTAATAATACAGCTTGTAAGAGCACAAGAGGAACTTCTCGTGAGAGGTAACAGTAAATTAGTCTGGAACAGAATTCACATGGCAAACTATAGCAGTGTTTGATTCAATCTTAGTATCATATGAACATAAAAAGGATTTTCAATTTAGCACTTCTAACATCAAAAACAAACTTGAAAGTAGATCTTTTTTGAGGTTGTATTGCACTGGCCAAGGCAGATTATGCTGGGAACACTAGCAAATACTAATGAAGATGTGCAATATTGCTAGCATAGTTGTTATTGGTATCATGACCTCTGAAATGAACTGTAAAAATACTGGCCTACCCAAATAACTATAAAGAACAGCGAGTGTCATGAGGCTTGCACCTGTTGCCGAAAGACGTGTCTTTTTTTACTGAATGATTGAAGTTTCCTTTTCTGCCTTTAGGTACAAGTATTGGTTATTACTTTTTGTCTGCCTTTAGTAATGGGCCACTACTTTTCTGCACTCATATTTTTGTGCGGTATAGTTTATCACCTACACATTTTAAAACTCACACCACAAAAATAAAAACCAAAAAGCCCTCCTTGTATTTCCGTGGTTAAAGCCATCATATTAATGCCTGAAAAATAATTTGGAGCTTTGTAAAGGAAAAAAAAAATGTTTCCCATTGTTATTAATGTGATTAAAAACAAACAGACCAACCAAAAAAACCCAGAAAAGAGCATTTTGGTTCGTAACTTTTAGGGATTAATGTTATAACTGTTGTTTTTTTTTTTTTTTGGGTGGTGGTGTAAAATTATTTCTTCAATTGCAATTCAATGACTTCTAAATGTACCTTTTCTAGTTACCCCTGGGAAATCTTAGGATGCTTATCTTTGGGAAGTGATAAATGGAACTGAGTATCAGAAGAGAAATCGTAGGTAAAGAAATGAATAGTTGCAGTGATTGTACTGGATCACTATCTCTGGTATACTTTAGTCTAAACCAGAATGATTCCAAGGAAAGAGGAGATCAGAAAATCAGCAATTTGTATGTCACAGGGACATTGTAATTTTTTACTTGTGCAAGTTCAAATTTTGCAGCTTGCAATAATGCAGGCTAAAGTGTAAAACAGAGTCTAGAATGAGTCTTATTAGTTACACACTAGACCACTGCATAACACTATGTTTGTGAACAGGCACCATTAGTTGGTGTATGGCACGTCTATTCTGACCAGCCAGGCGTTTGACAAATAGGAAACATCCCCTGCTCTTAAGTAATATTTGTTCTGTCATTTACCATTTTCCAACTTTTTATATTAAACAAACTGAAATTAAAAAGTTGCTTAACCACTAACTTTTTCTCCATGACTTCATAAGACCATAAGTCTATAGGGCTGCTTTTAGTAAAAATATTTGCATAAATATATTACTTTCCAAATACTGAGTGTGCATTTGGGCAAAAATGCGTGACGCGAGAGAAACAGGTTTGATGGCTGACAATCCTTTTTGGTTCCATTTGCTGAGCCTTTTTACTTCATCAAACGATACAAACAGGATGTCTAGGATAAATAAAATGGTAAGTTTACAGGGTTATATGCTTTAAGAGATTGTATTTCAGCAAGAAGTTTAGTATCCACAACCCTCCAGCTGGTATTTAAGGACCCTACAACCTTTTGTCTCTTGCACAAATAAGTAGTGTACAACTGCAAAGTCTGAAATCAAGATGAAGTTGGGTCTTGAGGGAGGAACCATGCAAACACAGAATAAGCATCTCTGCCTAACTTTGCTTACAACTAAGGATGTGATCAGAAACCACAGGCAGGAACAAGTAAGTACAGCACCTCAGGTGATACCCTGGCTTCACAGAAGTCCTATGGAGAGGCAGGCTCTTAAATGCTGGTTTTCTGTTCTTGCCACTGATGAGCAACTTCCCTATTGCAGATGTTTTGATTGACACATTCTAGGTCATATTAGTCTTGCTTTCTTACAGCATTGTATTGAGAGCTCGTAATTGTACTGCAGACATTCCTCCTTCCTGTTGAAGAATCCTCCTTCACTGCTTCCCAGCAAAGAGCATCTAATGAATAGCAGAAAATTGTGTTAAAAACCTTTAAATCAGTGCTGTTGTGCTTTGCAGTATAGCGTTCATCCCACCGCTACTCTTTGGCTACCAGGGTCATTGCTTCTTCTGGCATGGTGCTTTTATCTGTTTCTTCTAACACAAAATTTCAAGCTGAATTAATTTTAATTTGAAACTTACTGTTTTACTCTTTCAATAATGTCAGCCACTTCATTCCACATAACTTCTGTTTGTCTTTCACATTGTTTATATTGATCTAAATTCTCCTTTCATGTTCTGTCCTCAAAAATTGTTCAGCAAAGCATAAAAATTATGTAATGGACCACCCACACTGTCTTTTTCCTGAAATTTAAATAATGAATCTGGCTTTTTATTCATGACAGAAAAATTAGTAAATGGTATTAAGCTGAGCAACCCTTTCATTTCTTCTCAGAAAATTACACTCAGAAATTGTATGCCTGTGGATCTGAGTTACAGTTCGCATATACCAGACTTCTATCTGGCTTTTCAGTTCTGGGAAACTCGGAAATCTTGTGAGGTCTATTCTGGGATAATTTCCATGAGCAATGATTGAAACGTTTTCCTAAAATTTTTAAGATGTTTTTTGAAAAGTTCCTGCTGATAAGTCCAGCCGTTTGAGTGCTTGACTATGTCCTTTTGTTAGTGATGACAATTTCTCATTCAAAACCCATTTTAAATTTACACTTTGCTTTGTGGACAGCTTATGCTGTAAATGGTAATTCTGGAAGCTTGATCCATGGTACCTGGCACTGAGCTTTTGGCCTGAAAGGCTCTGAAGGTGAGGCAATACTAGTATAATACATGCATTTAAAATGAGAAGGCAGTGTTGGCATTTTGCATTCTTGTAGAGCAAAGTTCTGTGTAATGCATTGTGATATACAGTTAGACTTTACAGTTTTCTTAGAGATGTGTACTTCATATTACAATTACTGAAAAAAATGTCTTATCTCTGGAACAATAATAGGCTTTCAGGCTCTTTAGGTAATGGTTGACTACAGCTGCATATGAAAAATGGAAATTCATGATGTTATGCCATATGAACTTTTACCAGCGTGAGTCTGAGATTGCCGGCAAATTTATAAGAAGGGGCATAACAGAAAATTTGGCAGGTCATCCAGAGGAAGTGACAATAAAACCTTTCTGCTGTACCACAAAATAATACAGAAAACTTTCTGTGAAATGAAAATTAACTTTTTTTGATGTGTTTGAGACTGTACAGGCATAGCTTTGCAGACATTAAAAGAAAATGCTGAAATGGTGATGTTTTGCGTATATGCAAAAGTGCCTGAAGTAGATTTTATGTACGAAAGCAACCTGAAGTTCATAGAAGTCTTGGTCAGAGTTTACAGCACACTACTTCTTGTTCTTAATTCTCTTACTTGTCTTTCACCTGCTGTCTAGCTTGGCATAGCACAGTCACCGTAGCCTGGGGTATTGAGCATCTGTCCTAAGTGTTCACCCCCCAAAAAAATCAACCCTAGAAATATCTTGGAATCCAGTAAATGTAGAAAAGAAGTTGAAATGGAGAGGTGGGAATGTTTACTTCTGAACTGGTGTGTGAGAGGAAATCAGAACTCAGATTTCTGTACCAAATACTATTCACGCAAAACTTAAGGGGTTTTTTTCTTTCTTTTTTTTATTTTAATTTTTGTGGTGAAGAAATAGGAGATAGCACTCCTCTGTTCAGGTTGCTTCATTGTTTGAGGTAGCAGAGTAGTAGCTCTCACTGAAAAATCTTGTAATATTATAGAGATGGTTAGAGAGCAGATGAAGTGGTCAAAGGTGAATGATACTGTGACTGTCAAACAGCACTTTAAACCCAAGCATGTGTGTTCTTGGAAAAAGTTAAAATCTGAAATTAATTATACCTATTAGTATTTATCTGTTGACTGTTTATCTTAATATTTAAATTTGTACTTTTGCACTTCAATATAAACTGTGAAGGTGGCCCGCCCCCAGCAAGCTCTATTCTGACTGTATAACATCTTTATGTTACTTCACAAGCAAGAATGGGTCACCTAATATCAGAAGTTACATGAGACTCTAGTGAAGTTCAAATATCGAATTTCATTCAGTCTGGATGTTTTATGTTTACTCTTGTTACTTGAAGATACTAATTGTTGGTCTCATATTATTAATTTAATTTTTCGTCTACTTTTTGATCCATCTATTTTAAAAAGAAATGTAAACAGAAGTTAGTATTCAAAATTCCCTTTTCATTTTAGGAGAGCACAACATTTCAAACTCTGACATGCTTGTTCTTTGGGAATCTTATGAACAGATCTTTCAAACACTATTAACTGAGCAGAAAATAGAAATTTTGGCAGTGCCAGGCAGGGGACATAACAAAATCTGTAACAGATCCAGTGGCATGGAATTTTCAAAGTGATCTTTGATTAAGAGGTTAATAAGATTTATGAACTGTACTCTTTTAAATTCTTGTAACAATTCCCATTGTAGTTACCACAGACATATCACAAAAGGTTCAGGGGTTAATTTAGTTTGTGTGAGTATCCAAAAGTTTACAAGCTCATCCAGGGCACACACACATCTTTTGAAATGGCAGATTTGGACTTAGAATCTTAAGGAATGTTTCTCTAGAGATTTCTGGCACTTCTAGTTTGGGTCAATATTTCTGTCTTACCCTGACTGTAGCTCTCCCATTCCTGCCTGGGGTTTTAAAGTACAAAGGAGGGTATGTTTAGACAAAAAAACCAATCCAAACCAAAAAACCAAAACCCACACCAAAACCTAACAAAACCAAAACATTCAGAATACCAGAAAAAAATCTTCAAAATCGTAAATAAAAGTAATTCGGATCTGTCTGTAAAAGGAACTTCTATATTGTCATGCACAGACAGCTCTCCTTTATTCTCGTGGATAATGCAGCATTTGTGCATAGATAGATATAAAATACACTACAGTTTAATTCTACAGCTTTCCGTGTCCAATGTTTTAACAATGTGGAGTGGTTTATCTTCTTGTGTGATTAATCTCCTATGCAGCAATAGTCCTAAGTGGATGTAAGATGTAATTCCAGGCAAAATATTTATATTCTGGCTTCTTGATGGAAACATGCAAATGCTAGGTAACAGATTGTTGTGCAGAAGTCCTGCCTCCTCTAAAGCATCAGACTGCAGCGCTTTATAAAATGCAAACAGATGAAGTAGACACTGTAAATTGATTGGCTTTGGTGTTTTTCAGGGGAGGGAGGGGGAAGATTGCTTACTGATGGGGAAAAAAGTTAGCTTGTATTCAGGGAAGATTCACTGTATTGATCAGTGGCTTGTTATACTGCGATAGAAGTAAGTGGTTTGAACTGGGGATGGTAGATCAAGGCAGTCAGCCAGGCCTCTAATAAATAGCTTTCATAAATGGTGCTAGATAAATGACTTTGAATCTCTTTAAATGATTCCTTTCATATCCAGACTATCAGCAAAATATAGTTTTACATTCTCAGATGTGTTTTAAAGACATAAAAGATAAGGGTATCAAAAAATGAAGATTAAAAATCCATGCTACTCTTGGCCATGGTGTATACGTTTGCTAAGAAAAAGTAGATCATCTTTATGTGCTTTTCCTATGTCTTCTCCATAAGCTACTTGCAGTAAGGATGCTTCAGTGCTCAGAAATTTAATTCTGTCAGGAGCTACTTCAAAGCACTTATGTAGTACATTGAACAACTTGAGTGTATTGATCACATTTTGGGGTATTGTAACTTAAAAAGGTGTAGTTGTTTTTCTTGCGGCTACTATAAGATATTCAAATGTGATAGTAGTTTTATTTAAGTACCTCAGGAAAAAATTAGTGCCTGTGGAAATAAGGGAGAAGGGTGCTGCTCAGAGAGGGCTGGGAGGTGTTACTAGAACTCAGGGAAAGGACATGTGGAATAAAGGTAAAAAAAACCCTGTTTTCTGAAACTATAAGGTAAACTGCAAATTCTGGAGACTGCATGGAAATTAGCTGGAAATGAACACCAAAGGAATAAACCTATATTATTTAGTTTTCAATGCAAACCACTAAAGGATCATCCATCCCTAAAATGAATAACTATCTGTTCTGCAACAATGGTTTTCTGTAACATTTACATCTTGCTCAGGGCTAATCAGGGAAGGTTTATAAATTGTTGAAATCACTTTATAGCACATTTAGAGCTCATTTCACAGCAGTTTAAGGGGCTGCAATGAAGCTAATAGCCTTCTGCATTTCTTAAGTGTTTGTGATTTAAAAAATGATGTAACATTTATAACACTTCAGAGTTATTTCCAAAAATAACATGGTAAATCTAATCATTATGTAATCAGTACATGATAAAAATCCCAGTGCTGTGAAGGCCTATGTTCAAGTATTTTTCATCATGCTGTCCAATGTTTCATATATTTGGCAGGGTGATTCATGCAAAATAACCACATGAGAAATACAACAGACCAAAATGTTTCAGGCCTAAAATCCTGATCAGGGGAGAAAGAACTTTACAGATTTGTGACAGTAGCCCTTCTCTTTTGCGAAGCTGATAAATTGGAAGAGGTTATAGATTATTTCATCTCGTCAGCCACCTAAAAGCAAGAGCAATTAACCTGAAGAGACTGCTCCTGGCCCTGTACCCACATTTAATATAACTTGTTATAACTTCCTGTATTGAACTATCAGAACCATTTAGAAATGAGAAGTGCTGAACACTACAGTAATCAAGTCACTTATAAGACAGTCGCACAACAGGAGGAGATGGAAATAAAGTTGGCTTAGATCCTTCTTCACATAATTTAGTTGCAAATTCCCATTGGTAAAACTGAGAGGAAAATCTCATTTATTGATGTAAAACATTTTTGTTGAAGAAGCAGTAGTTGCATCCGTGATGATACTATTTATGTACTATCAAGTATTAATCATTATCCATTTATCCAATTGTCAGTGACATGATCACTGTGTATAAGTGACAACCTCAATAACAGGATTGTTAGCGAACCAATCCTCTCATCTTTTTTTGTTGTCCAGGAGCAAACCAAGTCCAGGAGCCTGTAAGTTCGGTGATGCTACAGAAGATCCCATTGGGTTTTTATTGATTGGGCTAATCAGTTTTTACCTTGCTTGACCTATCTGTGCTTAAAAGCCATTCCTGGTTCAGATTTGCTGCCATCTGGCTGGTTGCCACAGATTCTCAGTCCAATACCTCAGATACATTAAGTTCTTGATACAGGAACTGTATCTGTGACGTTTTCTTTAATTACCAAGTCACTCAATGCAGTTATATATTTTCCCTAACCACCAAGAGGTGTGTGGAGGTAGAGGATATAAATAGAGACCCTTTTAATAATAAGATCTGATGACATAATGCCAACCAGAATGTCTGCTGCGTCTCTTCAGTCACCTTGAAAATTTAAGAGCTGCTGATTTCTGGATTGTGATTACTGTTGATTCACTTTTTCCTACCATGTGTACGTGTTTGCATTCTTTGTCTTGACGACAGACATTAGCTGTTATTTGTTATGTATTTTCAATTCTATGTTACAGTCTTTTAGTCTTCCATCTGTCAAAGGCTACGAATTTTCTGCATTCTCAGTACTGCTTATTCATTAATCCTGGAGGACTGAGTTTGGAACTACACAGTACGAACCTTGAGCATATCAAGGATATAATCAAAACTGGTAGTTAATGGCCACTGGGTCAAGATACAATATTTAACACAGATATTGGCCTGGTAATTTTGTGCGTAAGCATGGACTTATTAATATCTGTAGCTGCATTTCTTATTTTTTAACATTTGACTTGATGTGATAATTGGGATTTGTTTATGGCCTCGGTGATTTGTTTACAATCTAAGTGGCAATGTGCCTCATATGGTAGTGCTGAGTTTTATTGAATAAATATATTGAATAATAATAGGATGGTAAATATTACAATTGTCCATGTCTGCAGTTGTTCCACTCTGCTATGGAGGCTATTAGGATTTCTAATCAGATGCATGTCATAAACTATAAATGGGAATTTTACATCCTAACAAAACTGTTGAGTCTGAGAGTATTCAAAACACCTTTCGTCTTCAGCATGACATCGGAGCTACTTCTCATTTCGGCGAGTCCACTGTAGTTAATTGTATCATACTGTTACTAAATATGCATGAATTTATAGTAAATTATTCCACATACAGGAAGATGTATTAATTCACTGCTTGCAGTTTATTAGACTAATACGTGTAAACTGCTTTGAGCAATAAATTACAAGATTAGGGCTTTTAATGTTTAGGGATCATCAGGCATTGTATGCTGGAGGTAGATTTGACAAATGCTCTTTGCTAATGGAGTATATTTAAAGGAAAATTTGCATGAATTAATTTTAATTACTGTCATATTAAAGGATATAAAAACAACTAATGTCAAAGGTGTACCAGTGCTGTTGATTCAGGCTGTTATCGTGTGTATGATTAGAGAAGCCTGTTTACATAAACATTTCTTCAAATAAACAAACATGCAGACTTTTCTTCGAAATTGCAAGCATGCCATGGCCTAAATTTTTCAGGCTTTTATATTTTTTTTTGAACTCTGTAATGAAGTTTAGGTATTTAAACATTAAGAAGCAGCAACCAGCTGGGATCACTGAAGCAGCTGTATGATGAAATAGCAGGTGAACTCACAGGCTGAAGGCATGACAAATCCAGCTGTTACCTGTGTTTGGGAAAGGGAAATGTTCTGTCTGGCTTTTTGTTTTGTAAAGAGTAAAGGGAAATTTTAACATAGCACAAGCAGTTGTGTCTCAGGATATGTCTGCCAGGTAAGATACTGTTCTTGATCTATTGTTTTGTTTTCTAATTTACCACCAAGATTACTATTTTTAATAAGACAAAGGCAGAAAAGGGAAGGGGAGAACTTCAGACAGCCCTACTTGCAATATTTCGTAAACGCTGTCAGCTACTAACTTTGCAAACATGGAAGGAAAATGACAGCAATGGAATAGCATAAGTTAGATTGGATTTGGTGCAGCTCGAAGAAGCTCTGATGAGCTATTACAAAACAACAAGAACAACTTGCTGGCAGCAACTTGCCTTTTCAAAGGAACAACATGAAGGAAGTCTGTGATCCATGCAACTACTTAATGGACTGCCATCCATAATGCAATCTTTCATCGCTGTCTTGGAAAGCTGAATACAGAGACCATTTCTTATACCAGCAAATACAGTTTGCTGTACAAATAAGTGTTTTTATTCACTTTAATTGTTTATTTCTTCTTTTTAAAAGGTCATGCTAAAAAGCCTTGCTTAAGCTGTATGCTGTAGTGGTACTCTGAAGTCAGGAAAAAAAAATTTGCCTTTATCTTATGAAACAGCAGGCTGATCTGTGGCTTAATGATCCGGCAGAACAGAGAGGTTAGTAGGGGCCATGACAGCCAGTGGCTCTGGAGGAATTTGTGACTCAACTCCACCAAAGTGCACTCTGAAGTAGAAACTCCACCGACATTTGAAATTATTCTGTACACACTCCCTGGCTTCTGGGCAGTGAGTACTCAGGTCAGTTACCCTGCCCTTTCATGCCTCATTCCTACGGCTCTGGTAGGGTCTGGAGTAGGTGGCAGCACAGAACTGACTTCTTTTCTTCTTCTTTTTTTTAAAACCTTTTTCATTTGCAACCCTCTGTGTTTTGAAAGTGCCCTGACTTCTGTGGGAAAGATAGAATGGCATTTAATGTCTGGTCTATGCTTATGGTTTGCAATGGATGAATGATGCAGCTATATGGAGATGTCCTAAAATGGATTTTAGTATTTCTGCTTTGTTTTGTTTTGTTTCAGATATCTAATGTATTTCTTTTTAAACTCCATTTTCTGCCCCTTCTGTCTCCCTGAAGTTGGAAAATGTCTGGAATCAGATGCCTACAAATAGGCATTAGCAAGTGTCTGGCTCTGAAAACTCCAGCATCTACCGAGGCGGGAAGAGCTCCAACTCTGCTGTATTAACTGTTATACATGAATAGTCCCATCGAAGTGCAGTAGGGAAGTGACATATCCACAAAAACTATTATAGCCCATCGTTCATTTTCCAGTAGAATAATTCATAAACATTCATAAAAGTTTAGCTATTCCAAGTGGCAAACTTCCCATCCTGCTACCCTGAAAAACCTAAGATTTTTCATTTTACAATGTAAACATTTTATTATGACACTTTTTGATTAGAATCGCACAAATCTCTCAGCAGTGAATTCATTGCATATATTTCTTGCTGAGAATGTAGCTGCAAGTAAGCATCCTCTGATATTCTTCACATGTAATTTACTTAGGGAAGGTAGCAGAACAACAATAACACCACAGAAATATTGGATCAAAAATTATACAAAGAAGAGTATTTTCAAGGGGAAAGAGAGCATAACACAAAAGGAGCAAATAAAGGCTTATTTGCCCTGTGTAGTTTGCAAAATGTTTTGAACATTTTATTGAATATTTCTTCCATGTGAATTATGCATGCACTCCAGTGCCTTTGGGAAGATGCAGAACACTATATATGATGAATGGAATACATGGCCTTCTGATGGTTTCTAAGATATTGCTTTAAATGGAAAAATGAACAATTTCATATCTACCAAGGATTATTTTATTCCCTTTCAACATGGGTAAGCAAGAATATTGCAGTGAAGGGAAGATTTCTGAATGTGTTCTCTCACCGGAGCCTGCTGCATGGCTTTGCAGGGAGATATTGCATATTGGTGCACTGAAATTGAGTATCTGTAGGCCAAAAAATTATATTTCCAGTAAGCTGCAACTGAAAGCAAAGTGTGTCCTAATTTCTTTAATAATTCCAGTGAAGTCTGGTAACTTTTTAAACCTTTATGTGTCCAACACCTGACTGGTGTTGCGGTCAAACCACACGTCCTTCTGGTGGACCAACTAGACTTGCCCTTTTGAGACAAACAAAAGCTATTACCATGTGAGTGAGTAGCCAAGGTGAAGCAGAGGTGGCTTTTCAAATGTGGTGGTCTTACTCTCACTCCTGTGCTCACTGCTTTTTGGATCACACCTTCTTACAGCTTTTCCATGTTAGATCTGAGTTGGGGGCATAAGTATCAAATGCATATTTTTTTCTCTTCATACTTTCAAGAAAATGTTTCAGTTTCTAAATGTAGTCTTAGCTGCAGCTTCATAAGACGACATTCATCCACTCAGTGAACCTTTACAAGATATTTCAAATAACAAAGTACCCATTATTCTCTTTTGGACTATATTTTAAGAAAAAGTATGAGGTAAACACCTTTTTTTCTTTGTTATTTATGTAAATTGTAAATACTTAAATGAATGCTTGTGCAAAATTAGGTTAGTGAATCTCTGAAAGTTAAGTTGATTCTATGGAAAGGAAATTGAGAGTACAATGAGAAGTGGCATCAGCTAAAGTACATTGAAATAGAGAATTCATGAAACATGCAGTTGGAATTCCAGCTCTCACTACTGGCATCAGAACATGAAACTGAAGCAGTATTTATTATTAATCAGTTTCATGTATAAATGTACTTAGTCTTTTTATTGACAGCATGCTTCTATCACATAATTTACCTTACCAAGAAAAAAAATCCATATTGTTTAGAAAGTATCATCATCAATTATATAGGATACTAATCCTAGACTTCTTCAGAGATGATAATTGCTCAGATTTATAGAAAAGCTTTTTTTGGAATTTAAAGCCCAGCTTTTGAACCTGAGCCTCGTTAATGTATGGTTAAAAGTGGAACTAAGCAAAAAAAAAAAAAAACCAACCAAACCACAACCAAAAAACCCCCCCAAAAAAACCCAAACCAAAAAACCAAACCCCAGACACCCCAAACTAACAAAACAGAGTGACAAAAAGCTAATAAAGTAGTGAACTGATACACTTGCTATACTTAAAAACAAGAGGATTTTTACCTGACTCCTTAAAGATGCTTAGATGATCAACTCCTACTTGGGTGCCTAACCACCATTGAAGTTCACAGGCATTGGCTAGAGCTCTGCAACAGTAAACGTGGTAGAAAATAAGCAATAGAACAATTGAAAAAAGATCTGCTTTTTTTGTTGCAAGATTTTTTTTTTAGATTATACTCTTTTGATCGTAGAGACCAAATTACAGTTAAAATTACAATTAAAAGCTATGATTGAAAAATGATTATTACATGTTTTCAGTTGGGGGAAGGATTTGTTTTAACCTAATTAATTAGAGTAAGGTTAATGTATGTGGGTTCTAGTAGAAGCTCATCATTTGGATGAGACAATTAATTGCTGAAGCATAACACGCTTTCAGTAACAACACTGTGCTAGAAAGAGTCTATTCGTAATAGTACATGGCAGCGCTGTGGACCTCTGTCCTTCTGCAGGACAATCTCCACAATGAGCAAGTCTCAGATAAACTGGAGGTGGAGCTGCAGCTCTGAAGACTCTCACTTGCACTGAAGGTATCTTTTCCAAGAAGAGAGGATGAAGGCCATGGTACTGTACTGGGGGTACCTGCCAGCACAGCTGGTAGAGGAGTCACAAATGGCAAAAGTGACCTGTGGTTTGGTTTAGTCAACGGCAGAAAACCTGATGAGTTCTGTGTTGTTGTTCTTGCCCTGGGAAGTGGAGGATTAATTTGCTGGGAAAAGGTTTCCACATGCCAAGTGGAGCCATAGTTAAAAAATGTTAAAATGGAGGAGATGGGGAGGTCAAAGCTGGCACAAGCAATCTCTTGTCGTTAGGACTAGAAATGCAGGGAGGATTACTGATGCCTGAGGATGGAAGGAGATGGGTGTGTATATAGATACAAAGATAGGTGTAACTATTTTGTAGGGGAGAGTAAAGCACGTGGAAAAAGGGCAGAAAATAGCTGGAACTCTGCTTAGAAATTGCTTCTAGTGTTCACTGTCTATTATTTTTCTGGCAAGGGCAGTTGCCTGAACAGCATTGCTTTGCCTCCTGATTGTTCAGAGGGCAACCCAGAGATGGGAAGTAAGTGTGGAGACAACAGCAAAACACTGGACTCATTTTTCTGCGGCTGTTCTGTTGTGATTATTCCTCTGCAGGCACACTACCAAAAAATCCAAAGCAATTCTCATTTCCTTCCTGTCCTCAGAAGTCACAAAGAGTATTTAGAACAGCTCAAAAAGTTAGATTTTTAAGCTAGTAATGTGAAAGAAGGGATGGAGGATTTTAAAAATATAAATGTAGATTCAGTTACAAAATCTTTTTTAATCAAGTGCCTAACTTAGTAAACATTCAGGTTGTTGTCAATGAAACTATAAGCATTTCAACAGTAAATACAGGGTTGCAGTTCTTGCTTTATTTTCACTGTAAAATTTGGTGGTTAAGGTAGAGTGAAGTTTCTATGTTACATTCTTGTTTGTTTATTTACCATAATGTAGATTACTCTGATGCTCTTTTGCTCCGAGCTGTTCAGATTGTAAATCTTCATTGGAGGAATTAGGGGAATATAGTATCAGACTCTATCCATGGAAAGCTCATGTAAGAAAGAGCAGCAGTGTCTGAGAGGTTTGATTCCCTTCCCTAAAAATACATGAAATACATGCATATATTCCCTGAAATACATGTAATGAAGACAAGAGTTCTTGATACTGATCCATATTTTTAGGGCCATCAGTCCTTTATGTTTAAGAGATTAGTGTTCTCACGTAAATTAATACCCAACTCTGACAGAAAGGGGAGTATGAAGAGTCAGATGGTCCAGAAATTCAAGTGATTAAGGTTTCAAATTTGGCTGTTCATGATCTTGCATCCTCAAGTAAACTGCTTCCAGGGCTCCAGTTGCTTGGGGTGCTTTTTTTTTTTTTTTTCCCATCTGTTTTCCTTCCCTTTTGTTAGGGCTGTCTTCTGTATTTTTGTGGGAATCCTTGCTCCTCTGGGGCTCTACCCTAGGTGCGGATCTACAACCAAATAATAATAATGTCAGATCTGAAGGATTAACAGGGTCTGTTTCTTAGATACTCATTTAAAGGGTGTATATATGTAAAGAAAGTTATAGAAGATGATACATCTGTTCTTTAGAAAAGTGACTACATAGCAAAAAGTGAAATGAAAGGTTTGGGTGGTAAATGTATAACATAACCTGAATTATTTTGCAAGTGGAAAATATCGGTTTTGTCATTCATCTCTTCAGTAGCCTGTTCAAGTTAATTTGAGAAGACAGACAGGCCTCTGAGATACATTATGTGATGAGTCAGCCAGGGACTTAGAGAAGTAGTCTGAGGAAAAAAAAAAATTTTTTTGCAGGATCCAGATCAGCAAATGGGGTTATTATTATGCAGTATTTGGAAAAGGTAAGCAAAACTGAATGTTCCTGCTGTCCGTACACTGTGCTAGAAGATATCTGGTTCAAAACGTTCAGCCTCACCACGAAAATAGTTCTTCATGTTCTGAACTTAATTTCTCTCTTAAACTTTTGAAAAGTCACCTATAAAACCAGACAAGTTCTTCTATTCAAACACCATTGGGATGAGAGCGGTATGAATCTTACGTTGTTTGTGGCTCGTGCCTGGTAATGAAGGAAAGTTTGAAAGCAACACTTAGAGGTAATCAAGAAGTATTACTGAGTATTAGTGCCTAGATCTTCCTGCCTACTTTTTGTAATGGGGTTTACAGTATAAAGAAAATACTGAAAAAAACAATTGAAAATGTGACTTACCCACCATAAAGGCATATGTGCATTTTAGATGTAGGATACAGTATTTTCTTTTGTAAACTGATCTATCTTGATTTTCTGTTTCCCAAAAATGACCTTATCCTTCACCAGCTTTAGACACATTGTCCAATCCTGTACTATCTAATGTTATTGAATAATTTGGCATTGAAAAAGTCAATTGAGTGCTACATCTGTGTTCCCCCTTTTTGGTTTTTCTTCATGAGGATAAACACCTCAAGGTACTCATAAAAAGATCAAAGGTAAGCACCAGAAAAAACATTTTGGCATACATAATAACTAGAAATAAAGTTTATCTCACGTGGCTTTTGGAAAATGCCTTTGTACAAATGAGTCTAAATTCAGTGCTTTTATCACATATTCTTCTCAAATATCCATGTTTAATGTGGCTAGTTGGTTATTTGATATTCTGACAAAAAATTCAGACATTACTTCGGGGTCATAGTACAGACACGGCAGGAGGATTTTTAACTGCTGTACAAATTGTTTAAACACCTAGGCTAATAACAAATGAAAGGAAAGTGTTTGCTTTGCAGAACTTGTCACAAGAATTGATAAATCCATCCGAACTTCCTTCTCAGATGATTACTCTTGTGGCTATGCATCTCTGAAAGAACTCACTCAACTGCAGTATTTCAGAAGAAACTGAAGTACAGATCTTGAAAGCTGAAAATAAATGCCAGCTTTTGCCTTATTGTTATGTTTGTCTTTCCGCATCAACAGTAGGGAAGCCTGGACAGGAGGAACGAACTGAAATATTCCTAATAGAGATTAAAGGGATAATTAGAAGCTTCTAGATAGCAAAGGCACTTACCTTTTTGCCTCGATGCTTTATAAGCTTTAAATTAAGATCAAACATGAGATGCTTTAGTGTTTTTGAGGTGTATCAATAATAGTGGCTTCTAAAAGGGAGATTATCACAGTTTGTAGTGGCTTCTCAGTGAGCTGGCTGTGCAAGAGGTTTTCATACCACTAAGTATCAGCTGGGTAGCATGAATTTGGAGCCGAGGTTTTCACTGGATCCTCCAGAGAGTGATTCAGAGTACTCTTAAAATAATTTTAACTTCTCCATGCAGATTCAAGGCCTTTTAAGAACACCTAATTACTGCCTGAATGTTCGCTAAGTACATAGGGAGCTAAGCTTTGAGTCTCGGCCCCTCAATTGAGATATCTCGAGCTGCGTTGTGTGAGCTACCATCCTATGTTCTTAAGCTTAGGCATTAATTCAGATGAGATTATACACACACTGTACCAATCAAATGTACAAGAGACTGGGCATGACCAAGGAGGGGATCATTATGGAAAGATTTGGATCCATTTAGAAAAGCTACAAATACCTGCCAGATGTAGGTAATTCTTCTAAGACTTTAGATTGCAGAAGATCAAGGTTCAAAATTCTTTTAATTATGAACATCCTGATTTAGAGAGTAGAGGGCTCTCAGTCATCAGAAACACTCATTCTCCAGTTCACTGAAACTATTCTGTCTTGTCCATGTCCCCAAGATCCTTTCTGTGCCCCAGCTTCTCCAAATCTTTAGTAAGCAAAGACACTACATGAGTTTTATTTCTATCTGTACCAGTTTAGCATGATGTGTTTGGTTTGAATAGCATCACGATCTTTTAAACAACATCTCTAAGCATTCTCTAGAATAGTTTTTAGTAGGAATTCAGTTTCATTCACCCAGTCACCTAAGAAAATATTTACATAAGAGCCTTATATACTTTAGGTTTAAAAAGATAATATTTACTTGAGGAAGAGATTAATAAAGAAATCAAACTCAATAACTAGTGCATCATCACTGGATCATCATTTTTTATTTCTGCTCTGTAGAGGAAGAACAGTTTTATTTTGCAACTGTACTACATTTACACAAGAAACCTAAATAGTCTTTCCACAGTGTTATATTTCTGATGAGTAGAGACTTTTAATAGTCAGCTGCGTTGTAGATGACACGTGAATCAGGAGATGTCTGCGTCCTTCCTTCTCACGCCTTACACTCCCTTTTGAATCCTGGGGGCACTTTTAACAGTGCTGCAACAGAGAAGGGGGAATTGCAAGGGGCTGCTTAAGTCCCCTGCTGCTGCGTACAAACCTTTTCAGAAATGTAGTGAGATTTACCTTAAAACTAGTTAGATTTCTTTTCTCCAGTACGCTGATTAGAACACTGATTTAAAACCTTGCTGCTCTAAAGGCTCAAATCCTTTTCCTAATTTTCAGCCTGGTAATCCATGGGCAATTTACATTGTTCCTTTGCCAACTTTGTCCTTTATTGTAAGAAGCTCTTCTTTTACAGAGTTTAGAGGGTATCAGTCTATTAAAAGCAACCAAATTCTTTCCTAACCTGTTCTAGACCAACTAGGGTAAATCTCATTTCCTGCTACATGTTTGTTTTCTCAGTTATTCAAGTGGCCTTGTTTTTACATCTGACCTGTTTGAATTAATGTTGCTAGGCGTGTCTCACTACAATTATATTCTGGGCAGAGAAGTAAGAGCGGGTTTTTTAAAACCCCTTAATATATCTTTATGTATCTGTATATTACACTTCATCAAGTACACATCTTTATCCTGCATGATATCAGGAGCTCATGGTCATTCTGTAATAAGCTACTAGAGCCAATTCTTCCCTTCCTCAGTCTTGTTCAGACAGGAGACTCCCAGAATATTGCGGAACTTGTTTCTAGTTGACCTGCAGCTGATTGAGTTGTACCATTACATCTTATTTCTGTTCAATGAAATAACCCGATCTTTTTCATATTGCAGTACATCCTAACAGTATATCATCAGTAAATGCCATTGGGACCTCCTTACGATAGGGATGAAGTCTTTAAAGAAATACTGATTTTTAAAACTTATTCTCTAATTTAAGTAGGTTTTTTAATTGCTTTTGTCATATCTACAGAAATACATGAAGGCATAAGCATCTTTATATATTACATAGAGGTCTTTTTTAAACTTACTGTTAGAAATATACTGACAGGAGTAAAAAAGAAGCCCAATATGCGAATGAATAAAATACTGAGGAATGAAGCTTCTGACAGAGGATGTGATAATTATTGTACCGATATGTTGGTATCTTAGTACCTGTTCAATAGTTCCTGAAGCAGGAATTGAATATTTGTCTGCATCTTTTAGATGGTATGATATACTGAAAAGATATCCTTGGTAGGCAACAGACTGTGTCTATCTCAGGACAAAAAATACTGTATAAATTTTGATTATAAGCAGTATTGGATTTTAGCTTTCATCCATACTTACCTTAAATGGTTCAGTCTTCACATTTTGGCAGAAAGCTTTACTGGTGCCTAAACAGTGTTAATTTTCCTTTGCCGATGTATTACACTCATCGTCTTAATCTCTTATGCTGTAATTAAATTCCTTGCAGTTGTCTCTATTATTAATAGATGTTAGGTAGCAATCTGGCAATGTTTTACTAAACAAAAATGGTCACTTCTGTCTACTCTTTATTTTCTCTCCTGTACAAGTTTTTAATTTTCCCCCAAACTCTTGCTATTTCATTATATTTTGTCTTAATTTTGTGCTTTCTCATTTGTTTTTAGGTAACATTTTTGATGATGTTTCTACTACAAAACAGAAAATGTCCTTGTAAAAGGATAATCTACTTGGGGTGATGACAAAGATGTCATCTTGGCTATATTGAGATCTATCAAGGGAAAGTTCCTACTGCCTTCAGTGACTATGAGATTTTGCCCTAATTTAATAAGTTCCTTTGGATATGAACCACTATTACATTTTTATTGATGTTGTCTCATGTTATTGTTCTCCCCAATGTAATATTGTATCAATAGGGCTATTATAAATATATGGTTTTGACTCATTTTCAAAATGAAAAGCTTTACTCATCTTTTCAGGGTTTTTTCAGCTGATTCCTCTTGCTCATTCTGCTTACTTTTATTCTCTAATCTCTTTTCACTCCTTTGTGACATTTTAAAGTTGATCTGAACTAAAAAGGAAATGCAAAACTAAAACATTCTATTGCGCTCTGTTCTGTTTTTCCAACACCTTGAAAACTGAATAAATCTGTGGGCCCATGTATAAAAGGAATTTGCTTTCATCTCACTCTAAATTAGGAGTGTTTGTAACATAGAATTAAAGCGTGTCTATAGCACTTTGGAAGTTGTGCTGGCATACTTTAACATGTGGGACAGTTTTTAAGGAAGCCGTAGTTTCATTTTACAGGTGTCAGCCCTAACTGTGTCTCTTTAAATAGCCCATTAGAGTCCTCTAATAGGAAAATTTGCAGCTCTCAGCTGCTTCTGTGTATGCATAATGCAGAAAGAAATCAGATATCTCGTGTGTCCTGTGGCTCAGAGACTTTTCCATTCAATTAATAAGCATTGAAGTAGATGACAAGATTATTAAGCAAGTTTTTAATAGATGAAAGATTTCATAGACTTATGATATGGATTACTGACAGAGCCAAACATTATTCTGAAATAATCTATCTTTGTTATTTATTGCAAGGTAGAAAGAATATTTTCTGTTGTGGCCAGGTAGCTAATCTTCCACAGTCATACATTTGCAGGTTTGCACATACATGCACATGTTTAAGAATACATGCATACTTTGCTTCTCCTTTTAACTAGGAATAACTGTTAACTGGCACACTGACTTTAGATGTCCACCATCAGTAGTATGACATAGTTCAGTATTGGATCTGAAGTTTGCCATTATCGCTCAGTTTGACTTAGAGCTCTTTGTTTTGGACTATCTGGTGGAGTCATTAATCCATGGGAGGTAGACCGCAAGTACAGACATCCTGAATACAGTTCCAATATGACCAAAATATGAATCAAATGTTTAGTCACGTTAAAATAGTCTCTCTCCAATGCAGTGATTGAAACCAAGGTCTGTTTTTAATGTAACAAATTTAAAAATTCTCACACACTTTATGGAAATACAGACAAAGGTTATTTTCTCTTTACCTTGTAAACTCAGGTTTTCAGGAATTTGATTGCAGTTAATATTTTTAGTGTGAGACTAATTAATACCTAGCCTGAACCCAGGAATGAACCAATGCCATAAGGTGAGGACACATGAGAGCCAGAAGTCTTAATATCCACCTCTTCTAACTGATATCATAATGGTGACTGGAGTAAGAAGAAAGGCAAGAAAATAGGAAATAGATAAAGAGCCAAGAGATGATGTAAATGTGAAGGAAGCATGGGAAATGAACTAGGGGAACGGGAAGAGAGAAATAAGGTTTGATATACATTATGGGAAGGTAGATTTGCTGCTGTGGGGATTTTTCAGTGCTTGAAGAAATTGTACTGGGGGATATTTGTGCTCAGTGGTGTCTGCAGTTATCTACATTCAGTCCACATTAGATTGAGATGGAGTGAAGTTGTTTAGAGTCTTCAGTTTGAGCTCCCTAAAATGTTTTTTTTGCATTCTATAAGGATTGTTTTTATTTCAGATAGACATAGGAACTTTGTGTGAGAAATTCTTGAACTATTTCCACTAGAGAAACTGATTTTAAGGGGCCTTGGTCAAAATAACAAAATTGAATAAGTCTAGGAATGGGTATGAACTTTTACTAAGCCTCTGAACAACCTTTAGCAAAATGTAATCTCTAGTTTTCTGTTATTATTCTGCCTTGGGACTCCCTATTGAGGGTCAGGGATTTACTTGCTTAGCACTTTTTTTCTGTACGTCGGTAAGATTCTAGTTGTCTTGATAGATAGCTTTCAACATAATAACTACAGATTGCAGGGGTGGGATGAATCAAAGGCAAAGGATATTGGGATATAAAGTGTGATCAGGCAAATAGAAGAGAAGTAAGAGAAAGTTCAGCTCAATGTGATCTGTGCAGCACTTGGTTCTCTTATTGCTCTATGGTGTTCAGCTCTAACTTCTCTGAGCTTGCACAACTCTATATCTGTGAATCTGTGATACTGGATGGATTTTTTTTTTAGAAAATATCAAATGCTTTTACTGAAAGTGTTGTTTCAATGAAAACCATCTAATACGTGCTGCTTGACCGAAAATTTCTAATTGATGATCTCGCAAGAAAATTGTCAGCCGGATTAATTTATCTCAGCCAGTGAAATAAAAAGAAATCAATAACAAACGGTAAAATAAATGACTAGTAATAGGTGTATCTGATTGTTTAAATGAAGCATACCATATGCATTATTATGCCTAACAGCATGTGAAATGCACTTCAGATATGACATTGGTGCTAGTTTACTAAATTACAAAGCATAGCAGAGTGAACAAGGCGACATTAGTGGACAACATTATTTAATCCAAGAATCTCTTTTAAAAAAAAATTTACATTTGTTGCTTTGTGGTAATTGTGACTGCAGATTTCATAATTTTTAAATTGCCTTTCTCTCTCATTCATCAGAGGACTTGAGCTGCTGCTGACTTCAGCTGTGTTCACAGCACAGCAACAAAGCTACAACAATTGCTCCCTGTGAGCTCTAGGGCACTACCCTGAAGGCAGTCTGAAAGCCACAAGAATATCCAGTTCCTGTTCATTCTCATCCAGGGCAGGAAATAGAATTTGCAAGACAGTAACTGATCTTAAATTGTCTTCTCCTTAACCTTCCCTGCCTGACAATTGGGTTTATTGGTTTCCCATGCCTGTCTAGAATGCCTACTGTTGTAACACTTTAAGCAGAAAATTATATCCTGCTAAAAGCTAATAAGACTTTTGGCAATATAAAGAGAAATGAGAACCTACCTAGAGAGTTCTCTTCAAATAAGGACTAGAGATTAATAGAAATGAGAAGGGATTAGGTGTTCTTAACAAGCGATCGATCAGTAACAAAAGTGACCCATGGTGAGGATCCCAGCTGGATCCTACAAAGGGATTCCCAGTCTTTGAAAAACTGGGACTTCTAATCTATTCCAGAATTTTTATCTGTTTAGCACCCTTGTTGAAATCCCAGCCAATCTCAGACTACTAGGAAATAGCATAGGAAGAGAATGTCCTTCATCAGCTACTGTTGTGACAAACAGGATATCAACTTGTTTTGGTCTTTGTCTGGTGGTTCTTCTTTCTCTGTTAGTTCATGTTTACTTATGATCCTTCTTTGCTCCAACACTTCTTCTGGACCTACATGTGGCCAAGTTGCTGAGCTGCAGAAAACATTGCTTCAGACTACATGGAACTTGTATACCAAGAAATTGGTTGATTTAAGGTATCATCTTTCTTGGAAACCTTTGTTCAGTTGTGGGAGGAAGAAGAGAATTTCTTGGGATTTGCTCTCTGAGGAGAGACAGAGGCACTTCCCCTCCACTGTTCTTGCAGAGCATGCTGTTGTCAATAAAACAAGTTCTCTTTTAAAAGAGAATAAAAGAAATTGCCAGAAGCAGCTTGACAAAGAAAGTATGTATGCCGATATTTTCGTCTGCTAGAATAAACCACGCAAGATTGTTTTCACCATTGGTCAATCACACTCAGGACATGAAGGTGGAATAATTCTAAAAGCTTTTATTACACTTCATGGAAAACATAATTTGGGCTGTTTAGCAGCAGACAATTACAGTTTACTGTCCCTTCTAGTGCTGTGTCTCATGGTTGAGAACCTCTCACATTCTCAACTAGGCAGAGATTCAGGTTTCTCTTTTGGTTCTTCCGTTTTTGGTCAGTATATGTTTTGATTGTTTTAGTGTTTTGTCAATGACTTAAAAAAAAAAAAAAAAAAAGTAGATTTTTGAGTGCTGAATGCATTTCAGCCAAATCATGCAAAACAAAATCGGCCAAATCATGCAGAATGAAAAGCAAAGCTGAAACTTAAAATACTTCGAAAAGCCTTCAACGATATCCTTTTGTCACGTCAAGCTTTCTTTTATACAGAACTCACAATCTGCTCACAAATATCTATTGAGAATGTTGCTGTAATGGGGAATTTGCCTCCCAAAAGAGATGTTTAGTATTTTTTCTATTCCATTTTTTAGTAAGTCCCTTCTGCTTCTAAGAATAGCTGCAAATTAAGCTTGCAGATATTAACTGAATACAGACCATAGTTTAGAGAATGAACAAGTTTGGAAAATAAACAGTCCTTCTAAAAAAAAAAAAAGGGCTTTTTGGATAGACTTTTTCTTGATAAGTGTTTCAGTTCTTAAAACAACAAACAGTCCTTAAGGTTAAACTGAAACTAGGAATATTTTACTTGTGGTTCTTGGGTATAGTTTTTTTAAACTATTACTTGTCCTTGAGAACCATTAGATGCTGGAACAATTCTTTCTCTTTTTGTTCTTCAACATGGGTATAAATATTTATCTTCACAAATCAGTGAAATATTCTTAAAATATACAAAGAGATTTAACCTCAGCCATGACTTTACTATTATTAATGCATATTATTTGCATAGGAGCAGTACCCATGAGCTACTGGCATGGTCTACATTTTATACAGAATTAGAAATAGAGAAGGAGACATGTTATATAGCCTTTATGTTGAAGAAGATGATGAGAGTCAGCAGGTGGACAAAGGAAGATGAAGAAATGGGAGACTGATGTAATTTTGTCAGTATGGGAAACGGTGTTCTCAAGACACCACCCGGTCAGCTGGTTTATGTATTGTTTTTGAGGATGCTAGAACAAAAAGTAGCTTTTCAAAGGGAGATATGAAAAGACAGGCTTTCAGGTATTTGCAGGCAGCTTCTTCAATCATAAAGTACAGGAAAAGGCCATTCCATCTGAAATTATTCCTTCTGAAAATTTAATGAGCAGGAGATGGGAGCTGATGCCATTGGCTGCTCTGAGTCAGCATCTTGTCAGTGAGTCAGTTCATTAACCCCTTCCAGCTGAGGAGAAAGGTCTTTCTGACTTTCATGTAGAGATGGCTCTTTGTCACATTGGCAGAGGTCTCGATTACAGTAGTTTTACATTGAAGATACTACCTTGAATTGCACAACATTAATGTAGTTGAGAACAGGGTGAGAAGAAAATCAGGCTGTTTCTTGATGGTGAGTGCGTAGATGGAAGTGACTTTAATGTGAAGGCCTGACACACATAAGTAAATCCCTCTAACTTCATTTGAAGGCCATACGGTTTTATATAAAGTAAATTTGTCAGCATCGTGCCATTTGTAGATTTGGAAGACAATGTATGCCTCAATATCATCAGTGCTTTACCTCAGTAAGCATGATGCTTAGTGGCATTTCTGGTTAAAGTCCTCATTAGCCTTCTCTATCTAACAAGCATGTGAAGGTTTGGCTTGTGGCTTATTATCCTACTCCTTATTATGAATGATAGGGCAACTGTATAAAGCCTCCAGTTTTACACTACGACATAATTATTTATGAAAAGGCCTTGCCCCAGAAATGGAAATAATGATAATTACATTTAATCTTTTCATGGTTTATGCATTTTTCTGCAGTGAAACAGATGCCTATAGGACAGTAATTACCAAGAGGGGAACTGCAATACGCTACAAGACAGGCTTATTGAAAATATATGAACCTGAGATTACATTTTTTCATATCCTTGGTATCATTAATTTTCTTCTTCATGTATGTACTTTTCATGTGCTTGACTTCGTCATGTGCATATTTTATAAGCACATTTATTGCTCAGTATTAACAGCTTACAAAGATTGACAGGAGGACTACATAAAGCTGCTTGTTTAGCACCTCTAATTGTGACTACTGTTGCTGTTTCTGCACTAGTAAGGGCACAGAGGCTGCTCGATACCAGGTATGCCTCAGAAGTGTGTGTTTAAAGGTTAGCACAAAGGCAACTGTTGGGTTTACAGCAGTTAGAGTAGTTGGCAATATTCTGCTGCTTTCTGTGTACTGCTTGAGAATGTCTCCATTGGCTAATTGGCTCTGCTTTCCTGATATATTCTGCCAGCACAATATCCTTAGTAGGTGTCAAAATGGGAATTTTCTTTTGTAATTTCATGATCAACTGATTTATCTGTTCTTGAAATGGACTTGAAAAACATAAAACCATTTAGTGGGATATGACTGTCTTTTTGAAAAAGACTATATTTATGGACAACTTTGTAGTTTCTTAAAGTTTAAACAATGTTTTAGCAAACTCATGATGAACATATTTTTGTGCTCTCAAAAGGAAGGGTGGTGAAATGGCCTTGTTATAGGCTACGGCTAAGCTGGAGAGCTGCCTGGTTTTACAGCGTTTCTTTCTTCACTGTTGAAGTGTGAATGGTATTTGCAGCATTCTTAAATCTGAGAGTCATTGCTGATGGCTTCTTTCTAGTGCACAGGCAACGGCCCTGTGCTCTGGAAGATTAGGCAGTAGGTCACAGGGCAGAGCAAAACAGAAGCCAGCAATATGTGAGTGAAGTCAGCGTTTCCATTCTGTTCCCAGTGAGACAGTGATCTTGTCCCATGAATGTCACCTGGATTTGCGGTGAAGAAAGCATTGTAAGTTTCACTGCAGAAGTATTTGAATGATGACTGGGTACATGCGTTTGGAAATTGATGAATAATAGAGCACAGGTAGCATTTAATGATTTCTCTTGTCAGCTGCCATCCCATAATTTAACATCTTGAAAAGTGATTTTTATTTTGATTTCAGTATAAATCTTTATGTCTGTCTAACTGCACTGCTGGCAAGACAAGAAGGTAACAAACAAATGGATGAAAAGCTGTTCTGATTTCATCTTGGGTAACTCTGAGTGTCATTTCACCAGTTTAAAACAGTGCTGATGGATCACTTTGTTCACTGAGAGCACGTGGATAATAAAATGGAAAGCAAGAGGCCAAGAGCAGAAAAAAGGAATATGCAGATAAAAACATTGTTACCATATGCCACTAATTTTGTTGTTGGCACTCAGCTTTTCTAAGAAAATACAGCAGAATTTAATGAAGGGAAACATTCTCACAATTATTCTGGTTCCTCAAAAAGAAAGGGACCTTGACAGCACCAGGCAAAATTGTCTCGCTGAGACTTTGAACCTTTCTTATGTGAAATGCATTTGAAGGTATTAAATCAAATCTAGTGTATATTGTACCATGGTAACGTAATTTTAGCACAGATGTCACAAGGAATTACACCATTTCCAAACAGTGATGTTTTGATCACTCCCTTTAGGATAACATTTTGTACCTTATTACTGATGCCTGCTGCCCTGATGCTCAGATAACCATGTATCTCTTGTTTTCAGGCAGTTACCCCAAGCTACACATATGGCAAGCTCATTCTTCTTTTTGCCATGGTATTCTACAGTCTTCAAAATCTTGTACAATGCCTTTCTTCAGTTGCTGAGCTGTAGCACAATGTGACTTTGCTCACTAGAGTTACAGTTTTCATTTTCAACAGTATTTAAAAAACCGATACAGAAAAGAGTTAATGGATGAGATTATTAGACTTTTTATTTCTCCATAAACCTGAGTCACAGTAAAAGGAATGCTTTGGATATAACATTTTTATCCTTACCCATTAATAGTGTCAGTAGTAGTGTTTTAAATCCCGTTTTTATGAGTGGAGTATTATGAAGGAGAATGACTTCTTAAGTAAAGAAATCTACTTCATTATTAAAGTTACGATCTCCTCTTTCCTTACACTTCTCTTTTGTGGTTTGCTTTTGTTGATTGGCTCTTTTATATGTTCTAAATGTACATAGCTTAGTTCAGCAATTTTTTATAGCACGGCAGGTAACTAGGGAAGATGCTGAATGTGTGATACTTTTGTCATGGAAAAAAGCCCACTCATGACAAAATGGAGCCATGCCGAGTAGTCCTGAAAGCTTAAATAGGTTTGTAAATGTGAATGCAACTTATTCAATATTCTGATGCAAAGAGAAACTTTTAATTTCTCATGTTTATTTTCTGCTACTAATTGGACATCTTTGGGTTTGTTAGTATTAGTGAAATAGAAGATTTAATGGAAAAGAAAATGAGATTTTTTTTTTTTTAAAGCCTTAGCTACTTTAAAGTGTTTGCACTGTTAATTCTTGGCTTTATATCTGAAGGTGCATAAGGCTGAATCAAATATTTATTAGCATGTTCACAGCCCAAGTTGGATCCTCAGCTGTTCAGAGCTACCTTAATGAGAAAAAAGAGGATACATAGCTGTCCTAGAAACAGACATTGCTCCTGCTACAATGAGCTACATGATATTAAGGACTGTGCAGAATTCAACTATTCTTCTTGCATAATGTTTCTAGGTGGTTACAGTGGTTCACAGTGTCTGCTGAAACATGTTGCTGAACTATATGCGGTGGAATATTCCATTAAAACAGTATATGAATTTGCAGGAGCTTCTTTGAACGTAGCTACATAGTTTTCTACTTCTAACTACATAAGCTGAATTAAAATAATATTCTATTGTATTTTCCCAACACTATGTGAGTTGTTGAACATGGTAATATATATCTTCTATTTGCAAGATATTTGCAATAATTAGGTTTTTAAAACTAGGTATAATCTTTGTATTCATGTATTAGAAGCTGAAAAAGGAGACTAACAGGAGACCACAGCTTATGAGGCAAATTTTTTTTCCTTAGGATGAATTCAGATCACTATAGACATAATCAATTTACCTGGCTGCAGTCAAAATCCTGATTAAATCATTGGAAATGTCATATGTATATGAGATGTCTAAAGGAGTTAATCAAAATGCACAGTCAAAGTCTATATCATTACATAAGTATTACGATGTAGGTTTTAAGGGATTCTTATACTGAGTGAAAGATACGTGTAGAGCAATATGCAGAACTGCTGTTAAAGCAATTAGTGTTTCCAGGAAATTAGACATATTTCTGTGTGTTATTTATTTTTATGGAAAACTTGCTTGTTTATTACCTCTTCATTTCCAGTACATTTCTGTAGCCCTTCTTTGTATATATATAAAACTGCAACTCCTTCCCTAATGACATTCTCTTTAGTAAGACTACTGGTAAACTTACAAGAAGTCAAAAAAACCTGTATGGTGTTTCTACGAACTTGGCTGCAAGCACATGTATTTTTATTATACGTTTCAGTTAAGAATTACCTGTGGTTAAGCTCCTTCCAAAACATTGTTTTATAAAATCACACAGTCTCCTAAAGAAAGAGAAAGATATGCTGCTAAATTGTTCTATTGTCATCACCATCTGGATAGAAAGATTATTGATATTTTTCTCGTTACTCATGAAAATCTACAAAGAACAAATGTATCCTTTGAAAAAAAGTGAAATAAATGACAGCTATAGCTAGCACACTCAATAAGAAGAGCTCAGATGTTGCTTTCTGTGCTTTCCATGTTACCTTAGTTCAGTTCTGTATGAGATAATAAGACAGGAGATAATTTCCTGTGAAATAAGAAAATCCAGGCATGATTATGTGTGTAAGACTAGGCAGACAAAGCGAAGGAAAAAGGATAATGAATAGAGGCAGTGTATCCTTAAATGTAGTGTGTCCTGTATACAATAGGAGATTTTAATATGTATTCTTATTGCCTCAAATCTTTTTTCCATGATGCAGCATTCAAATGCTTTGAAATAACACACCTTTCTAACAAAAAATTTGCAAAAAATACACTGAAACCTTTTCCAAAAGCTTCCTTGTTCTTTCAGGTACAATATGAACCTGATGCTGTACATTGACATTTGCATAATAGTTTGAAATTTCTTCAGAGTTCCACGATATTTCCACAGTAAAGACACTTAATTTTCTGAATACTCTCTTGGGCCAAGTTGCACTGTGCAAGCCATGTTGTTGTATGTACAGTACAGATGGTTAGTGTGCCTCCTGAACAGTTATCTGGATTCTGTGAAACTATGTGCGGTGGTTGAGTTTTCCCTACCTTCCTTCCTTGAGAGTACTAGTTTTGCTTTCTCTTCTCTTCCCAGCCATTGATTATCAGAGGAAACCAATTCTTTGATGTCTTTGGGCTCTTTCAAATGAATGAAGTTTGCCAATGAATTCCAAAATTATTAGGCAGGGAGGAGAGGAGAGAGGAAACGCAAACAGACTGAAGGCAGTCACAAAGGGCTTTTTTCATTTGCAATATGAACTAAAAATAAGAGCAGTGTCATGAAACACTGATTTTTTTTTTTTTTTTTTTTTTTCTTGCTTAGGTAAGCTTTTCCTATAATAAATGCAATCTGGAAATTGGCAGATGTGTGTTTTTTGTATAAAGCAAATGCAATGAACAGCTGTGATGCAACACATCACAAAGGATGAAGACCACTTCTGTTTATCCAGAGCTTTGGTGACAGTTACGTATTTCTGAGGAAAAAAGTTTATAACGGGAAGTATCTATGATCTATTAGTTATGTAATTAATTTCAGTGTTTCTAGCCTATGGCACAGGAAAACATCAGGATGACAAAATATTTCAGGTGTTTTAGCTCACATATATTTTAATTTGTGCAGTAATATATAACATTCAGATGGATATGTATCTTTCAGTTTACAATGGCATTACTAAAGAGGTGGAAGATACATATTAGTAGTCTAATTTTGCTTGGCAAAGGCAAAATGGAAGTTATAAATAGTCCCAGAGAACAGATGAATCTATTGTATGCATTTTAAATTTTCTTTTTCTGGAGTAAGTATTGATCCTGTTATGAATATTCTGTCACATTTTAGCAACTGACTGTTTGTAGCAGTTTTCTGTGGAGTTTATTGAAATGATATTTTTATGAAGGCAACTGTTTTAAGAGGGAACAGCTGTAACAAAGACTTTCGTAGTTCATTAGAAATATGAATACTTCCTGAGTCTCATAATTTCTCATAACTTGGTGGAAAATTCTGAGGAAGATTTTTAAGCCATAGCATTGTAAATTTAGAAATGTAGTCTTGATTTTAAAATAAGACATGTAACAATGTGACATGTTCAGTTTTCTTTCACTGCAACACGTGAAAAGCAGAGATGTGAAGTTTGGGCCGGATAATTCTGATTATTAGGTATAGAGATTTGAAACACAGTCCTCTCTCCTTTAATGTTTTATAAAGACACATCTCTTCTGAATTAAGAGGTATCAGATGATCGATGAATCCAAGAATAATCCATATTAAAGCTGAGTTGGTGATCTAAAACCTATTGGCTTGACTTCAGTCTTACTTGCTATGATTTAACCACCACACTGGTACACCTGTCAGTATATGCCAAAACTATACTGTGCTGGTAGGATCAGAATCAAAATCTTTCTGGGGACGTTGCATTGTAGGACCATTTTCTTTGACTTTAAATTTCTCTATTGATTTCCAGTCATCGTACCTATAGTGCTGATTGCAGATTACACGCAGAACAGCTTTAAGAATGTGTTTTACAGATGCCATATGAAAAATAACCTCTTCAGGAAACCAAGAAGATCACAAGAATGTTATGGCAGTACAGCAGGGGATGGAGACAAATATTGCTATGGTTGGAGCAATCGTATATCACACAAAGTTGAAAGATGGAATGGAAAAGGGTCACAAACAGAATAGTGGTACCTTTTTTTGAAAGGTCAAGACAAAAAAACCCAACTAGAATATATAAAAAGGGCAGTCTTGTAGGAAGCTGATTGCTGTTAATTGAGAGTTACATGTGAAAGTATATAATTACTATTTTGCATATTTTGCCTGATGAACTTTACTAGCATGCCCAAATAAATGAGCTCAAGACAGTTAAAAATCACTGCATTTAACCTTCCTAAAAATAGTGACTGAGCCCATAGATTTCCTGAAGTGTGGGTGGGGGGTGCGGAAACAGGAGGAAAAATTATATATGGATGAGATATTTTGGTATGATTTGGTTTTCCACATACTAAAAACAGATTTCAGATTTCTGATATTTATTTATTTTTTAAAAAACAAACTAAAACAAAACAAAAAAAAAAATCCTTCCATAAGTCTTAATGACTGGTTGCCCACAGTTTTATGCATTGCAACCTCCCTCAAAAAGCTGTCTGGTCTCCCACTAGTCCCCTAATTGCTTTTCTTTGTGCTTTTGGCTGGCAAAGAGCAGCACATGCCGTGGTAGCTTTGGAGCTACTCATGGTTGACTGGTCAGCTAAAGGGCAGTAATCAGATGATGAGTGAAATGAGCAGACCAGCTAAAATTTGAATTCTCCCTGCTCTCTTCTGTCAGGGCACTAATTAGTCGCAGTTCTCTATTCAGTCATTAGAGTTCACAAAGTCGAAAGTTAAATTTGTGAAACCTTAACCTCATCAAATTTGGTTGAAACGGTCCAGTGAATTGAAAAGCTATTGCAGGGAGAATGAAGGACTGACAAATGATGATGGATAAACAGGAAGCGTGATATATATGTTTTGGTTTTTAGGAAAGCAAGAGAAAGCAAAGATAAAACGTAAGTACTTTCTAGTCTGTTACGTAATCTCTGAAATAGCATAACCATAATGGAAATAATTATCTTAAAATTGGATATTGGTTTGAAATACTTAAAGCCCTATATCTCTGTAACTATACCGTCTTAATTTGTTCTTTTGAGCCACTTTGAGTCTTCATTAAACCAGATATTTAATTTAGAACAATGTTCTTGAGCAGCATAGACCTCAAAAAGTTAAGATTTATCTTACTGCTGTATTTCTGTGCCTTAAACAACAATAGTTGTTTTAGGAGTATAATCTGTCTGGATCTCTCCTGCTGAGTATAATTGAAGCTGTATGGAAGTTGCTTGGAAAACCTCGAAGATATGCAACTCTTGAATGTTATATCCAAATATAATATGTAACATGTAAAAGCACACACATTGCATAGAACATGATTTGGGTTTTTGTAGGGTATCTAAGCTGGGATCTTGAGAGTTCAGAGAAATCATATCTGACCAACAAACTCTTTCCATACAACTGGAAAATATCATCAAAATCTAGTGCGTGAGGAAGGTATTCAGTACTCCTAATTTACAAGATCTTAACCTGAAAGTTATTTTTAAAATAATGAATGTTAACTTTGGTGACAAATGGATGCTAAAATTGCATATGACTAACACTTGGAAGAAATAGCATAGGCCTGGTGTTGGATTGTACAGCTGGAAATTGTAGTTTCCCACAAATTTCCTAATGGATAAATATGAGGAATTCTGGGGCAAACATTTGGTAGGTCTGTTGTTTCTGACATTTCTGTGATATAAATAAGGATGAACTCTGCTGAAATCAGTGGACTTTTTACCAAGAGCGTGTGGAAGTGAATCGGGTTCATTTTTTTCTGTGCTTAAATTGTTCCACAGATTTTAATTACTAGACAGTCTCCCTGCATGAAGTGCAGCTAGGCATTATGGAAACATTATGGAACCTCTTTTGCGGTCATGTTATTTTAATGTTTCCTACAGATAAAAAAAATAAATATTTAGATAAGTACGAGCATACAGTGTAAATATCTTCACTTGGTTTTTATTTAAAAGCCTCAAAGAGTTTTCAAACTATCAAAGCCCAAACATGGCATGCAACATGCAAGATCCTAAGTATTTGTACAATAAATATAGCTAAGTTGAATTCCTTCCTCTGCTGTAAATAATGTTGAGCAGGGGCTAGAACCGGATGACCTCCAATGGTCCAGTCAAATCTAAATTATCCTGTGATTCTGATTTTAAAATTTAATGAAACCTACTTTCTGTTATATCTAAGTTTATTAATAGAAGCAAAAGTGCTCTGCATTGTGAGAAAAGATAGTGGCACTTGAAATGATGAAATGAAGGATATCTGAAAGTATCCTAAACCTTGGAAGTCATCAGGAAAAATCATGATCAAGCCAGTTGGGACTGCCTAAGAGAAAGAGTAAAAGCTGACCCGGCATTCACTGCAAAGAACATTATAGTGGCTAAAGTGATTTTTGTAACATTGCAAAATGTAGACAGCTTCACAGACAGAAATTTTCTTATATGACCATGGAGTATTGTAGGTCAGAATAAGCCAGTGTAGTGGAAGTGTCACAGTCACACATGGTTGAGTGATGCAGTGCGAAGACTTAAGAGAACCAGTTCTCCCGGCTTTTGGTCACAAATGCCAAAGGCATTACACTTTCATGAAACTTTCAAAGGTCAAATATCTGCAAAAAACAAAGCACGTACCATTGGTTAAATCACTGCAGTGAGCACAGATTAATACTGTCAGTAAATCTGAAGTGATGATAATTGGAGTCCTGAAGAATGTTTACTTTAATATTCACTCTGCCAAACACCGAAGCACTTGATTTACATCCTCTGCATATAGAATATTTTATAAAGTACCTAAAGAAGAACATATAAATTTTTGCAGTTTGCAAGTATGAAAGTTAGGAAGGTAGAAGACTATAGAGAATGATTTTTTTAGACATTTTCAAATAGCTGTTAGTGATAAAAGGCAGGTGAACTTGAAGTCCAGATGCAATGCTGGAAGGAGGCAGGGAAGATATTACCAGGGAATATTGGTGTAAGGACATGTGGAAGTGACACTGGGGACTTTCAAACTGTAAGAGTCCAAAAATTGGTTTGGTATTGTAAGAAGACAACTGAACGCAGCAGGGGTCATGGACCCATGAAATGGAAAAGGGGACCATTGGGCTGGGGTTCATAATCAGTTGTCAACCCACTATAAATATATTTAGCATTTCTGTGGCAAGACAGATACTAACGGAACTGCTGACTTAGTATTTAACTATTAAGTAGTAACTGAATTGCTGATTTATCATTAACATATTTAGTGAGTTGCTGATTTAACATTTAGAAGGCCATAGGATAAACAATGCAATAATGGCGCAGTTAAGGCAGAGTGAGGGTGAAGTGGCTGATTCTCTCTGGGTCGGTTTTAGGAGGCTACTTCCCAGTAGGATAGCTGCAGGACAAGGACAGAGTGACTGGTTATCTTTGGGTTGGTTTTGGAACGGACTCTCAGCAGGGATGAAGAACAGTCTGTCTGCATGAAATGGGAAGTACAAAAGGGCACAGCTCATAGAAACCCAAAGAGATATAAAGGTAACTTTAACACTAAGAAGTGCGACCTGCAAAAGATGCTGCAGCATTGATGATCCTAGCACCTGAGAACTGACTGCTGTGGAGGTGAACATCATTCTGTGGGCTACCTAGACGTGCCAGGCAAAACACTGCCGAACCCCTGTGCTGTGAGTGTGGATTACATGGACCAACAGAGGGGTCTCAAACCTTTGCAGATTGGGAGAAGTCAAGGATTTGGGAGCATTTGTCATGATTTTAACACTATGCCAGTAATGGTCATTGTACCTGTATGCTTCTAAGTTTATCTTAATAATGCACAGCTGAGTTTAGACAAACATAACTGACAAAATTGTATGCTATTGCTAGACTTGAGTTATCACAGTTATATGTTATAAGGTATAGGATACAAGGTATGGAAGGTTTGCTACGTGTGCATCTCAGGCAGTCACAGCCTCTGTCCTTACACGGTAATGCTGCTTACGTTTTTGCTTTCCCACTAATATCACAGAAAGTGTTTAGGAGGGATTCAGAAGAAGCAATTGGAAGTCACAATAACTGACTTGTAGTGAAAGATTTAAAGAATTATTTGCATATTCAAGCAAAAAATGAATTTTAGTTAATGGTAACACATATAAGGGAAATAATACTCTAGTAGTTGATGGCTTTTCAATCTAGTAGAAAAAGCAGGCATAAAATGTTCCGACAATCATAACATGACAACAGATATACTTGGAATGAAACCCAGGAGCACATTCATAGCTGTGTCACTAGTTAACTTAGCCATGGGAACAACCTACCTGAGGATGTGGTGAATAATTTGCCATTATCCAAAATCAGGAAAAAAGTAATTTAATCCTACATTTTTAAATTAATCTAGGAAAATATTGGGGTCAAGGCCATTCAGAAGGTGAGTAAAAAACATTTCAAAGTAAAATGTAGTCGTGATATACACTGGCTATTGTTTGTTTCTGAAATACAGTAGGATCGCATGTTTTTTATTTTCCCCTGGAGTCAGCTGAGTTAATCATTATTGTTGCTAAATCTGACATGTTTTCTACATTGCTATGGAAAATGGAAAGATTTTGTACAGTGGTGAATACTGCAGTTGTCAAGATTTTTTTTTTTTTCTTCTCTGATAGGTGGTAGGTGTTTATATTTCATCATATCTGCTTTTGGGGCTGCACTTGTCAGATTCCTACTCAATTCAAGAAAAGAGGGTCCTGTCCACCATTTTATAATGTCACTAGATAATGTAGACAAGACAGGCAAAGTCTTTGCTGAGATGAGAAGATTAGATTAGATACTGCTTTGTGCTTTCCAAAAATGACAATGCTTGCTTCTAATTTTATCGTTGTCTAGACTGTGCTTCCAATGGCAACAGCTCAGCATTGAAACAGTTTTCAGCAGGAGCTGGGAAAAAATTATTTCCAGGAATGGAGTTATCAGACACAATGCATTTTTATTGTGCACAAAGTAAGAAAAGGTCTGGCAAGTGTTTTCTTGGGATCCTCATTGAAATTGCCAGTTGTGAGTTTACCATCCAAGAAAGAGCAAAATGTCCGAGATATTTAAAAAGTCTGAATTTTTACAACTCCCCCCTGCCTCCCCCAGCAGTACACTTCGATTTGTTTTGGAATTTGCACTGGTGTTAGGTAGAAATATAAATTCCAGAGGCACTTGTGCAACAGTGTGAAAGAAAGGCTTAGTTGCTTCATTCTATTTCCCTTTTGTTTTTCTCTTGGCTAGAGGTCAGGCAAAACACTATTTCGTAGGACAAGCCCAGTTTTTTTCATATCACAGTGACAGTTTTTGCTAAGAAAAGAAACAATAGGTAATCTGTTACATTTCAGGTGGCACAAAATCACTGACAAGTATAACTGGTAAGAGAGATCACCAGGGATGTTAGCGTATTCTGCCTGAGCAATGTGAATAGCTGACTAGGGGATATGCTTTCAGTATATCCCTCTGAATGTCAGGCATAAAAAATGATGCACTATTCCAACTATATGTAGAAAGTAGATCAGTGGCTTCTTGAGAAGAACTTTCAAAATTCTAAAAAACATAAAGAAGGAAATGGTGCAGACATAACTAAGTCTATGGCACAGGAGAACATGAGACTAATGTTTTCGCTATAGTTTTTCAAGAACCACTTTTTACAAAACTCATTGCAGATGATAATTTAGTCCCTGCAGAAAAAAAAAAGGTTGGATTTCAGCAGGAGAAGGGATGAAAGTTTTGTCAATATGGGTAAAATAATAAAAATAGACTTGGAAGCTAAGGGAAGAGAGGATTGTCAAGCCTGGGTGAACTAGAACACATCACGAAATTTTATTCCTGTCTTATGGAGTTCCTATAGGAAATGAGTTTCCTGATTTTTATTCTTATAAAGGTTTAATTAATTTCCATTATATTTGTTACGTGGTTTTCCTTTTTTATTAGTTTTCAGACTATAAAGCCATATTTCTGCTGATATAAAATAATACTTGATTTGACGTGTACAACCTGGACAAATGAGTAGTTCAATAGTATAGCTATAAAAGACTTCTAGAGCAGTAGGACAAATTAAACTTTACTCCAGTTACATAAAATCAGGTGACGTCACTAAAATTAAACTTCCTTTTGAAACAGGTTTTACCCACTGATGCAGTGAGACAAAAACTGAACATCCAGCATGAAACAGTGTATGCCCTTTGCATGCTGTAAAAGGTTTCCCCCCTCATTTTTACTACTACGTTAATGAAGCAGAAGCAGCAAAATGAACAGTTCTACATATGCAACGTGAATCTGATAAATTTTCCCGTATCTTCGTATGCACTTTAACTTGAATTGTGTATGCTATTGCAGATTGCCTCCTTCCTTTAGGCGATTTATTTTTTGTATCAAAGGTTTTACAGCTAATCCTTGTTTATCAAAAGAAAGCATCTTCGATCACAACTCATTTAGGCTTTCATCGTTTTAGATATATCACCCGTATTCCGAAATACACAAAATCAATATGTAATATGTGAAAGATTTGCTTGCGGTAAAAGGTCAAGAAAAAGAATTTTTCTCCTAGCTATTGACATGAACACTTGGAGGTGAAATATTTTTCAAGGTATTTTGTGTCGCACTTGAAGTCACATTGTGTGATATAATAATCAATAAAGACCACAATGATGATAATTTCATTCTGTCTATATCAGCGCTTATGAACATTACTGATAAATCTTCCTTTGGCTGCTACAGGGTTGGTTAGTTGTGGTTACCAAACAGAATGTTTTATTCTGCAAGGTTTTTCTATTTCAATCTAAAATTATAATGTTGAAAGCATTTTTTAATTTAAAGTAGAAAGAGAAAGATATAATGCATTTTTTCCAACTGATAAGACTCAGTGCAGAAATATATAAGCTGCAAATTTTGCTCTAAGCAAAAAATAATCTCACAGGGTTTTTCTTATTTTTTTTACCTGTGAGAAAGCTAATGTCAAGCATTCACTGTGCTTGAGAAACTTTGGTTCTCTGAAGTACACTGTGAGATTTGAGATACATACTAATTGTGGAATAAATCATAAAAAAGGTTGTTGAAGTGTAGAGAACACCAATCAGCTTCAAAAAGGACTGAGGGTTTTAAGAAGTGCTGTTAGGTGAATGTAGTGGCAATGTATTCACATTTGTGGAGAGACTGAGGAATTTTGCAAAAAGCTTTGTTGTGTTCTGCAGAAAAGGATCTCAAAAAACTCCCCCCAAAACCTTATGGTTTTTAGTGGTCATTATTTTAGTTCATTGTTCGACTTGCATGCATTTTACATACTGGAAATCAAAATAAGTTAATTAAACTTGTATGGGTTGTTTTTTTTTTTTTTTTAAACTACAGGAGGCTGTGCAGTGCTCTAATATGACACTGTTAGTCTGATATTGCCTGTTAAAGCCGTAATAATGTGGCTGTTGGTCCTGTAACTACGAAAATGTACATGCATTAGGAATTCACTTGATGTTGTTTCCTTATTGAAAACTGTGTAATGAAAAATTACTGATGAATAGTCCACTGAGCCTGTATTTTTTCTTTATAATATCCTGAGCTTTCTAGTATAATTTAATTTAATCTTTTATTTTAAGATGCCATCTCTATAAAACAAATGATCTTTACAAACCATTCAAGGCAGTTGTCATAGAATCATAGAATAGTTTGGGTTGGAAGGGACCTTTAAAGGTCATCTCTAAACCGGAAGAGACTACGCAAAGATATTAAATCATGCAGAAAACGCTGCCTAAATTATGCCTTTTTAAAACAAAAAGCATTATAAGTACTTTACTCAGATATTTTGATACCTGTATAATAAAAAATGAACTTATTTTATACTGCTTTATTTTGTAGATTTTTCTGAAAACGAAGTTGAGAACTACTCTCATGGTGCTGGCTGCAGGTCATTGCGTTAAGGATTGAAATGAACTTTGGAAACCCATTTAGAATGTCTGGGCCAGAGAAGGTAAGAACTGAAGTGATTTTTTTTTTTTTTTTTTTAATTTTTTTTTATGTTTAGCTGGTGCTAAAGTATAAAGGCATGATGGGATAAAGGCCATAAACACTCCACAGAAGAAGGGTGTTATAGCCTCACTCAGTGATGATTTACAGAGACTGTGAATTGGTATAACCAAAAGCTATGGAGCATTTGGTCTTCGTTCAACCAGCAGGAGTTCATTCTTCAAACTATAGGTACGCGCAGAAAGCCAGGCAAGGGAAGGACCCAGCTGTAACACAGTGATTTCGTTCATGTTTATGACTTCAGCTGAGGGAAAAACCCCTTTTTTTCCTTGGGGCTAAAATGGCACTTGAACCTACATCAGTGCAGTTTTATACAAGGCAGCGTGCATTCACTGAAATAGCTAGCATTTTTTTTGACTGTTATGCAGATCATATAACATACATTATAGTTTTATGTAAAATCATTACGCCTGCCTGGAGCCCATTAAATAGGCAAACCATTAAAATGCTCCTACCCTTAACCAGATTAAACTTTTCCTGACAAATTTATTGTAACGGTCAATGAATGACCACATCGCAGTTATGCCAACACATCACTTTTTTCAGAATGTAGAAAACGATTTTGAGAGAAAATAGTAGGCAGGCTACTGGAAGAGATCGTTTTATGAAATATCATAAGCATAAGGTAACTTTTCAATAAATCTGTTTGTTGTTAGTGTGCTTCCATAACAGCATCAGAAATACATATTTGGAACTAGAAATTATTAAGTTATAATGACTTTAATTCATTAAAAATTAAAAGAACACCATAGTATGTCACATGAGGTTGCTGTAAACCTATTGCATTATACCTTTATATTTTATATCTTAATTCCAAAATACTAGTTAGAAATAGTTATTTAATGATAGCAAAAATTAATCATTGTGATGTATGAAGTCAGACATAGCTTCAGCCCTCCTCATTTTCTTATTGTAGACTTTATTCACATAACAAAAGATCTATGTTTTTATATGGACCTATGAATAGAATGTTGAAAAAAAGACAATTACACAATAAGAATACTATCAAGATCTCAAACAATATCACAGGGTGAACATATTTCCTTATCAAATTTAATACACAACAATTTGGAGAGTGGTCTGTAAATGCAGATACCAAATCAGGACCATGAGATAGGTACACATTGAAATAGAAAAAAATCTATTTAAATGTAGGAAAGACTGTAATACAGAAATCTCAGCAAATTGTAGTCTCCAATAGCAAATACTCAGTTCTGATATAAACTGAATGATTACTCCTTTTACTGGTCTTGGAGGTCTACTCACTTTACGTGACATGTGTATAGGCAATGGAGACCTGAAGTTCCAGTTGCATGCAGAAGCACAAAGATTAAATGCCCAATGTCTGCAGAAGGCACAACTCAGCACAAATTAGAGTATGGTAGGATGTACTTCACGTGCTCCAGCCTCTCAGAGCAGTGAAATAGTAGGCCAAAATTCAGTCCTGAAGACTGCCAGGAGATTGAGTGCAAGGAGAATATTGTTTCTTATCTATAGGCTGAGATTCAATCTCATCTAACTTCAGACTTCTGCGATACAGATATCTGTATCTTAGCCAGATTTCTTTTGAACTTGCTGAAGAGAAATAGGCACTCCTAGGGTGTGATTCATCAGGTGTATTTTGATTTCATTTATTTATTTATTTAGGAAAAGATTAGGTGACTCTATTGTAGCATTCTGAGCTGGGTGAAATGACAGATTTTGCCCCCTCTGAAGTAAAGATGTTTCAAGCTGTGTTCTTGTGTAGGAATTTTTTGATGAATAATATGAATTTAAGCAACCTACTGCTCTCTTCCTGTTTGAACTAGAACTTTCAAAGTGGGCTAAGCATTTGAATCTGTGATGGTAGGTTTTACGAATAACCCATATTTGAGAATTTTGTGGTTAATATCCATAAACATGAAATACTATAGCTTGCCATCACATTAAAACTCTCTTTCACTGAGAGACTATGAAACCTGATGAAAGAGTAAGAACAGAAATTTTGTTGAAGTTTAAGCCAAAAGATAATTACTTATTAGCAATTAAAATAAAATCTCATTCAATTGATTTCCTGAAATTTGTTGATCAGGAGTCTGTTGTTACAATGCCAAAGTGGTACCTCACATCTTATACTTTTTCTCTTTTTCCTCAGTGTTGGTTATACAAGAGTTCCTAAATTATCTCAAGCTTTCCTGTAAATAGACTTGATGTCCAAAGTATTGTCATGTGTACTGGTTTTGGCTGGGATAGAGTTAATTTTCTTCACAGTAGCTGGTATGGGGCTATGTTTTGGATTTGTGCTGGAAACAGTGTTGATAATGCAGGGATGTTTTCGTTATTGCTGAGCAGCGCTTACACAGAGTCAAGGCCTTTTCTGCTTCTCACCCCACCCCACCAGCGAGGAGGCTGGGGGGCACAAGAAGTTGGAGGGGACACAGCCGGGACAGCTGACCCCAGCTGACCAAAGGGATGTTCCAGACCATATGATGTCATGCTCAGGAATAAAAAAACAGAGGCGCGGGAGTTTAGGGAGGTTAGCCATCTTTTGCTTGGGAACTGACTGGACGTCGGTCTACCCATGGGAGGTGATGAGTGATTGCCTTTGAATCACTTGTTTTGTTTTCTTTCTCTCTTCTTGCACTTCTCCTTCGGTTATTACACAATTTTTACCTCCACCCACAAGTTTTCTTGCTTTTACTTTTCCTTTCCTCTTCCCCTGTCCCACTCTGGTGGGGGGGATGGAGGGGCAAGCGAGTGGCTGTTGTGGTGCTTGACTGCCTACCGGGGTTAACCCACATCATGCAAAGTAATTTTTCACCTTTTTCATCTTCATCATAATTATCTAACACATCTTAATTTCTGGCAGGAATTCCTTTGAGTGCTGATGACTGCTTTACTCACAAAGTTTTGTATTTTGACAAAATTATTTCATTTTCAGCTATTTAGAACGAAAGCTGTCATTCACATATGTATGTGTGCACACATATGTATGAGACAACTATTAAAGGACTCAAACTTGTAATAGAATGCTAAATGATGTTCAGATTATGTTTTATTTTACTGATCACTGGACAATCAGAATTTTGTATTTTGAATTCCTTAAAGCTAGGTGTGTACCATGTTTCTTCCTATGGAGACATTGGAACATGTCATATCTTCAGGTATTTATTCAGTGTATTTGGATATGACTTCAATATGTAACCAGTATACTGATGCCCAAATCTAAATTAATTTACCTTATGATTCCTGCTAACTTCTAGATGATTCTTACTGACTTCAGTGAACTTTTGTTTTTCTCTGATAGCTTGTGCAGTAAAAAGTTCTCAAGAACAATGTATCAATTTCAGTTTAGTACACTGCTAGCTATTTTTTAAGATAATAGGTTAGGACAAAAAGAGGTGGTATGAATATATCCACGCTGTCCCTAAACGAATACCTGGGAACATTTTGTGAACTTAAATACATGACATCAAATGAAATAAAAAGGCTTACGAGTGCTGAAAGTTCATCCATTTTGTTCTGTCCTGCTGTGGCACTGGCAACTTGTGCACACTAGTTTAGCACTATAGCTTCCCTCCAGGGTCGTGGTTCTGTGTGCCAGATACATAGACCAAAGCGAAGCTGGTGCAGTAAAGAGCCTCAGGGGATGCCTGTGTGTCTTTTCACAGCTGCAGCTTGGCACAGCACCCCCTTCTCTGAATCCAAGCCCATTGGGCTGGGGAAAAGGGAGCACTACTCCATGCAGCTGCACAGTTGTGCTATTCCTATTAAGTCTGTATCCATTCCTGCAGTGGAGAGGCCATTGAAATTTTACAGAAGATGTACCTAAATCCCCTAGTCTGCTATTGCAAATATCAGCTCTTATCCTTATTTTTGTTTATCCTCAACTTTTTTCCCCAACTTTGTTTACATGCTATCTCATTGTATGTATTTGTCTATTTTGACCATGGCTCAAGGCCAGAATTGAGTCTTACTTTTGCTTCTTTGCAATATGTCATATAAATATATGCTATATAGATGAATATATACACCAACTCAATTATGTTTATCATTTCTCTTCTCATAACCAGGATAACACTGTGATCTCCTTAGAATTTTTCTGTTTCTGAGCTGAATATATTAGGAAAGAATGACCAAATGCTCATGTCTATATCACACTAATTTCTGATTATTACCAGAGGCGTGAGAGCTAGAGAGATGTTTCCTGGTGAGCAGACATGAGAGTTGAGAGGAGTTTAATTAACCAGCATGGAGAAACTGCAGGAGGAGTAAATATATCTTGTGGCAGATAGAAAGTGAGCGAGATCAGTTTGTTTGTACTGGCAGTATCACCCACAGAGTATCACTGCTAACAGGGAAAAGGGCCACACTCGTACTGAGAAGATCCATAAGTGGAGAGACCAAGAACACATGTATAGTACAGAGAAGAATGTTCACTTAAGACTGAGATGTTTCTGTGACCTTTAACAAAATCTCAAGACCTTCTGAGATTTTTGTCACTGATTATGATTCTAGGTTGTTTAAAAAAACAGTAGGAGCAAAGAAACTCTGGGAATCTAGTATCTTGTTCATATGAAAATATATAGAATCATTAAAAAAAGAGGAGTTGGGAATTTTAAATAAAGAACATGAACAATAATGCATTAAATTAATCCAGGAAAAAACGTAATGATTATCCCTTTACAAAGTGATGCAGCACTGTAAGATTTAGCTGCTTAAGTATTTTTTTTATGAGACATAGTTCTGTTTATCAGTATTACTTATTCTAGCAAAATGTAATATGGAAACCTGCATCCAGTGCAAAATTGCACTGTTTTTTTGCAGTTTCTGGTAGCTCTTAAGCAGAGCATCTGTTTACTCACTAGCATTAATATTAAAGATCTGAAATATATTAAGCTGTTTATGTAGGTATTTTTAATTAGGTAGCTAATTGGTTAAAAATTGATCAGAGAAGGCTTTGATTTGGGGAACTTATTGATCTATTCTTCAGTCCCTGTCCAATAGCTAAACTCTGTGACTAACAGGAGTCTCAGATTAAATATTTTGAGGAAAGGGAGAAAAAACCCAAAACATTTTCAGCAGTGAAACAAGCCAGTTCCTGACAGCCAGTAGATGTCATTCTATCTCTATTTTAATGCCAGTTCCTACTGTTCTCATGATATTTTTCCAGATCACAAATTGCAGGTAGGAATGGGGGGAAACATTTATATTTCACTTTCTTCTGATTAATGCACAAGTTTATGTCTTTCTTTTCAGTAATGTAAGGTGTCAGAGTGTGAAATTGGATCTTTTTGATGCAACTGAAGCTGATAAGCTGGTGTCTTTCAGTCACTCATCCATTAGTACTATTTTATTTATTTATTTGTTTGTACAAGGGATTTGTAAGCTTTGCACTGTGCATGGTTTTCCTTTCTTTCCTTTCTTTTTTCTTTACAATTTCCTTTTTCTTTCTGAGCAGGTTTGCTTGATGCTGTTCCTGTAGTTCTTTTCCTATCACTTCTCAAGATGTCAAGGCCACAAACAAGAGGAGGGTTGTAACCCTGGGGAGACACATGGACTGCTGCCCAGAGTCACACAAGAGAACAGTCTGACACCACATGGAAAGAGAGGTTTGGTGTTTGTTTTCTGAGTAACCATATTTTTAACTAGAACCCAAACACAGAGCCCTGGTGACAAACGTAGCAAATACAAAGAATTTAATCTACAATAAGGATTTTGCTGTCTTGCTAAGCTAAGCAATCTGAAATTAGTCATTTCATTTCTGTCCGCAAATACACAGTGACTGTCTTGAGGATAGTGTGGGCAGAGGGGCAAAACATCGAGACTATGAGGAGACTGAATTGCACTACCTTTTTAATGCTCACAACAGCATGTTCTAGTGAAAGTAGGAGGAAACCAGACAAGCAATTCATTCTATAGCTGGAGTAGTTCAGATGCCAGGACTATCAGGCTGACAGTTTTAAAGATACTGAACTATTATTTTTGCTCTTTGGCAGCCATTGTTTCACCTGGTCCTGTTCTGTCACGTAGGGACCCCATGTGTTTTGTTAGCCATTGAGCTGAGGCAGATGTTCTCCAAAGCGCATTAACTATGCTTCAGCACAGAACTCGCAGCCCATGGTCCTGGAGGAGCAGTGAGTCCAGCCCTTGCTGTGTCAGAGCAAAAATACCTCATTTTCTGCAGAATCAATAATAAGCATATAAACAGATGAAAGACAGGCCTAACAGGTGAACTTTAGGATGGGAGAATCTTAATTGGCCTTACAAAAGTAAGGCTTTAAATGAGGGTGGAAGAATACGGGAACTAAAAAATCCTCACAAAGATACATTACTAAAAGGCTTTCTGTCTCACCTCTTGTCAAAGGGCTTACAACATACGTTACCTTTGAACCCAGAATGTTAGGCTAAATGGTAGTCTTAGTATCTTGGCTTGGGTCTTATCAATGCTGTTGCAGTTTCTCTCCTGGCAGTCACTGAAGTGTAATCAGGTGGGTGGTGGTGGCATGAATTAACCTTCCGGTGCTCAGGAATCCAATGCTCTGTGTGTGTTCTGGGTAATATGCGCAGGGAGTAACAGTTACAAACTACTGGTCTGGGTCTGGCTGTTCCTATTGCACTTGGGGCTCTATGACAACCCATGCTAGTTTCCCCACATGAGTTAATACCACACTAATATCACACCAGTACCACACCCTTACTGGAAAGAATTTGACACAGCAGAGTTGTGTTTCCTCTGGATCTTGGAATTGTGATCTTAGATAATTTTTCATCATTGTGAGCTACCATCTCAAGCAAATCAGAAATTAAAGCTAATAGGAATAGGAGTGCAGAGTGCAGTAAACCACAAGTGTTCATGCTACCGTGTGTCTTATTAGCATATTAATTATATTAATGGCAAAAAATCACAGTAAAGTGCTACTGCAGACACAGAAGGAAAAAGAGTGACAAATTCATTGTCAGCAAGCAATACAAAAGCAAGGAAAAGAGTGAGTGATAATGTTTTTACAGGTACTGACCAGCAAAATGTCTGTCTACGGAAGAATATCACAATCTTGGTACTGTTTGCATAGCTGAGAAAATCGGTTATATAAGCAAGCAAAGTAAACACTACTCACTTCTGTCTGTCTAAAGAGGAACAAACAAATAAAGGAGCTAAGTGTGATGGGGAAGTTAAAATGAACTGAAGAAAATAAAGATACTATGAATAGAAGGAATTAAGTGCTAGTCAGTTTAAATCTATCTTGTACAGCTACAAGGGAGAGCATGGAAACAAATCGCTCACAACCTGACAAGGAAACAAGAAAAAGGCTCAGGGAATAGAGGTTGTGGCAAAGGGTCTAAGGGACTAAAGATGTTAAAGCTCACTTGGTTGGACAGAGGGCAAAGCTTTTGTTGTTTTGCGGTATGCATCTGCATACCTTTTGCTGAATTCTGCACATTTTTACTCACAGCACCAAAAATAATGAAATTGCATTTTACCTTTTAAGCTGTGACTCACTTCACTAAAGGGTCATTGCCCAGACAGTCTGAATGTGCCCAGCAGACAGAGAATACCAAAAGGGAATAGAAATTTACATCATGTCTGTGTCGTGACAAAGGAAAATGTAAAAATCTCAGCTTCTCAAGGGGATGTTAATAGGGATCCTTTCAATCTGTGCCAAAAGAACGTTATTCAAAATTCATACTAGGATGCGATTTGTGACTGACAAAATCTTTAGTACTGAGTACGTCTACTCATTGGCTGGAGTATGCTGTATCCCATTGCTACATGGATTTAAAAAAAGGCTGAAAGAGGAAAAGATTGAGAAGAGCAAGGAAAGGTCTGCAAGGTGCAAAGCAAAGAAGGGGAACCTCTAATAATTTCCTAATTCCTCCTCTTTTCACCCACACGAATCATGCCATGCAATACTGAGTTTGTGTGCAGACTCAGGGGTAAGGGAAGGGAAAACATGTGGGTATTTTTGCTTTAATCTGTCACCTAACCCCATTAAAGGGGCAGGATAAATTGAATTCATAGAAATTGGCACAGTCTGACTGTGATGGTATCAGAGCAGTCTTTAGTGAAAAATGTAAGAATTAGGTGCTTAGAGAGAGCATGACCGTTCAGCTGCTTTTTCACAAAACTGTGAACCTGGCAGCACAACAGGCCCCATCCTCTTCGCATTGCACCTCCTGCATTCCCCCGTTCCTGTAAGGACCATCAGGACATCAGTGTTAAAGGTGTGTCTGCTCCACATACCCGTGGGTCAGCTCAGTCTGAAACACTTAAAAGGGAAGAAAAAAAACCCTGCAGTAGGCTTGCTCAGAAAGCTGTTTTCCTGCAGCATCTGCTGCACAGGGGTTTCTTTTACTTCTGAGGAGGGACCACAGGGACAGAAAGAGGCTGGCTAGGGGGGCTGCTGCTCCCCTTACCCCTTTCTCTCTTTGAGTTTTCATTGAACTGACACTGGAGAGGACTTCACAGGTTTTCGGATATGCCCAATTTGTTCTCTTCTATACATGTGGGAGAGTATGCAATAGATGATAACAACCTGTTAATGCATCCCACTATGTACTTCAATAATTGTGTCCGATGATTCTGCTAAGGGAAAAATTGAGTTAGCGCCTTCATTTGTGCTGTGAATATGATCCATCTTTTCTCTGTGTCCAGGGCTCTTACTGCAATAATTAGTTCACGTAGACCATTTGCAAATTTGAAACAATGATATTTTGTGATTCTTTCTTTGCTTTATCTTTCTGCATGTTTAGGCAGGAAACATATGTCATCAACTGTGGATACAGCTTTTACAAATAGATGACTCTGTCTTACTATGCACTGTGGTGCATAAATATCTTAAAGTTACAGATGCTTTGCGGTTTGTAGGTCCTACTCCTCCAAAGCTGGTGCTTTCTGAAAGCACAGAGAAGTAACCTTTACTCATCAATCTTTCTCTCTTTCTGGCTGTAGTGTAGACTGGTTGTAATCTTTATATAAAATGCCTTGACATGGGAATTTAATTATTTTATGTATATCACAAAATCAAAACAAGCCTTCCATTCACCTCTCCCTCTCCCTCTTTTTTTAATACAATTGATGCGATTAGACTTCTGTTACAGAAAGATTAAAGTGATCTGAAACGTCATTACATCAGATGAAGATCTTGTCCTTTCTAAAGTGTTTGTTTTCGGTTCAGCGTAGATGTGATATGTTGTACTTCTTCGCATGAAAATTTCTTCTTCAGATCAGTAAGCCTGAATCACTATTGTATGTGTCCAGTGGTGACACAGTAGGTTGCCACGAGGGACAGATTTCTCATTCCAGTTTACTCAATGAAAGTCAAAACCAGGCACTGCATGTTAACTACCACTGGTTTTGTTTGTTTGTTGATTTGTTTTGTTTTTCCATTCAAAGGCAATGTATTTGGAATAAGCGTTTTTTTCTGAAAAAAAGACTTGTCATGCTGCCTAGCTTCACCTGGTCTTATATAACTCTTTACCAAATGCACATAACCAAAAAAGGGATCTACTCACATTTTAATGTTTTCCTATTTACTTTATTATTATTTCTTGGCAGTCAAGGAAATTTTATATGTTCCTCTGTGTTGTTTTTTAGCTTTTTATGATGCACTAGAATTATAATTTCAATAGGCAAAAGTATAATATTTGGGGGGTAAATAACTTACCACTATTTTAGGTAGAGTTTAAATGTTGTGAAATAAATAATTTTGGAATACTCCTAAAATTGTTGTACTTCATTTATTGGGAAAATATAAAGAATAAGCATTTGAGGTTTTGTTTGTTTCTTAAATCATTTTAAAGCTGACTGGTAATCTATTAGTTATATTGTGCAGGATTTATACCTAAAATGTCAATTGCAATAAATAGGTTTTGTTTTGCCCGTTTCTTTTATGAGGAGAAATACAGTAGCCTTCTGAGGTTCTTTGATTTTTTTAGCTATGTTTTTTTGCGATGTATAAGTAACCTGAAGAAATGACACCATTTACACGCTCAATTAAAAAAAAAAGGAAAAAAGCATTTAAAATTAGCTGTCTTCTAATCTTGGTCACAAGCTAGTTGTGGATATAAGAACGTTCTGTATATAATAAAATGCCTGTAAGGGACCAATACCTATTCAAAATGACTCTGCTTGGAATAAGCAACAGAAAGGTCACACTTAAGATAATAAATATTCATGTAATTAGGTTATATGCAGCTACACAGAATACAATAGCACCAATCACCATAAGTGATTGGAGTGTTTTCATCAAATTCAGTGATGAATGAGAGACGAAGAATATAGCCAAGTGGAATGTGTTCTCTGAATACCCCATGGCAGTTGTTAAGAGTGGCTGTCCAAACTCCTGGGATCATTTAAATCTGTTTGCCAAACCCTTGCTTTCTTCTTGTCTTTTGTATAGTGCAGTACTCCTTGGCAAAGCATGGATAAAGTTGCTCCCATTCAGCAGCTTTTTACATTCTTTTGGTATTAGAAAAGGTATCTGTACATGGCACAATACAATAGAGCACTAATCTGCTTTTACAGTTTTCTTTATAGAAACAAGTCAGATGAATTAGTCACAACTTTTCCCTGTGCACACAGTGACACTACCTGTATTCCTCCCCTTTCTTTTTTTTTGTAAAGGTTAAGGCATTAGTGCTAGTATCCTGCCTAACTTCCATTTTAAATTATTACTTTCTGCTCTTTAAATTCCTTCTGAAATTTCAGCAGGATTCAGCACTCATCTTCATCTCTAGTCCTAAACCATTGTGTCATGTGTAACAGTGCACAGTAACATCTGTCCAAAAGACCTCTGATTTGTAGTGCTGCTGGTTTCTAATGTATATGTTGCAAAACACAACGTTACTATTCACCACATGGATTCATTTATCTTACACTGCATTACAGTAGTTTAAGCTGCAAGCTTAGCTCTGCAAGCAAGATGCCATGCAGGGAGATGGACAGTCCCATGGGGCTCTCCCTACATTTATGTTGTCTGAGGAAAAGCCTGATGTTCAGTACTTGGAGTGACAGGAAGTTTTGCCTAAAACAGCTAATTTGCTTATCAGCTTGCAATGCACAATTGCAAGTATTTTATAGAAGAAAAAATCCTGAGCAAGGGGATTTGGTAGACATGTTCAAACATGCCTAAAAATACAGCAAAAATGAAACACTTTGCATAAATATACAGCTGTTCCTTCTTGGGATGAAAAGAGGACTGTTCTATCCAAGGCAGTCTGCTGCAAGTGAACATTACTGCAGGAGTTATTACATTATTGCTTATGTTATGGCTGTGTTAAACTCTGCACTGATGTGTAAAAGAACACCTGAGAATCTGGGACCTGGATTTTATTATCCCTCTTGGTACCTGTTTTCTAGACAGCAATGTTGTGTTACAAGGAGCTGCATATGAGGTATGTTAGTTATACAGCTGCAGTCAGGAAGCAGAGTAAGGGCAGGAGGAAGCAGGCCCTCAGCACTGCACCGCACGTACCGCAGATGTTGTCCTGTCATCTAGAAGCAGCCTAACTGTGGCAGTCGAAGGCTGTTTACAGTGCTCTAACAGGTAAAAAATCTGCCAGAATGAGGAGGGCACAAAGGAATTTTATATATTGTGTTTCAAACACATCATGACTGAGATCTGACACTTTGCCCACAAAGCACAAGAGGATGAGGGCTGTGATCCAAGTAGGAAAGTGAAGGAATTGGTAACAGGATTGCAAAGGAGTTTTTGAACAGACCAGGCAATGACTAAGCACCCGTACCTCCTCAGGGAGACTTGCCATCATTGCGGGGAGTGGAGGGATCAAATGGGTCACCTCTGAAAGGTTTGAAGAGAGAAGATATGTGACTGGTTGTGATTGCCTTCAGCACATATGGCATTTATAAAAGCCATGAAAAAAATTATGTTTTGGTATATTGGACATGAATAAGCTCAATTTAAAAAGTTTCTCATTGGAGACAATGAAAAATGTTAAATGAGAGAGAAATTTTTCATATTCACCTATCTAGAGGCAGTAATACCTTTCAATTTCATCCTGTTCTATGATGTGGGAATATGAAGAAATTCTCGTTTCTGCTTGAGGTGAGAGACTGTTGACTTAGGTGAAATCTTTAGCTATTTTTATAGAGAAATTTCCATCTGTAAATGTGTTGATTTCCAGTTAGAATCAGATTATAGCTTCTTTCATTGTTTTCTGCTCTCAGAAGTGTGAATGAATTTAAAATCTCCAGTGATTATTTCTTCTCATCTAGTGCTTGTTTATTTTCTTAAAAGCAAAACAGAATGAGAAACCATACAATAAATACATCAGCATGCATATTTAATTCAAAGGCTACTTGCTCTTGCTTGGCTAAATCTAATAGAGCACAGAATATACTAAGAAAAGATGTCTTTCTGTATTGTTCTCATGCTGAATTTTCATTAAGATTTCATCAAAACCCCATTAGAATCCCCCTGTCTTATCCTCAATAACTGCAACAAAGGCTGTTCTTCCAGGGGCCCAGAAAGCCTGGTGTTTGTTAAGGAGATCACATTCAACCTCCTAAGAAAGAGTTTACCAGGGTGTTCACTCTTTTTTCTCTGCCTTTCTTGAATGACCTGATGGGCTAGTTTTGTTATATTTAGCTTGTTTTAACTAAGTTTGTATTTTGTTTGCAATTATATGTGTAATTATTATTTGTTTAGATTATCTTGAAAATGAGGAAACTGAGGTTCCTCAGGGAATTTGATTTTAGGATGGAAACCTAACCATCAGTTGTTACTTAATGGTATTTCATGCCTACGGAATCCAGATCATAGAGAACAGGATAAGACCAAGTGTTTGGGAATGTTGCTTATATGGCAACCTATACAGTACTATAAGGAATTAGAAAACCCAGCAAGATCTATGCAGTGAGAATACCATAAAATTTGGCTAGATGATGATGAATAAATCATAAATAATAAAGATGAATATATAGAGGATTTCCATCTCTACAACAGGTATGTAATAAATGTCTTTGCAAAGGTGGACAAAAGTAGATGTATTTAAGAACTGAAAATATGGCATGGTTAAAATCTCAAGTTCTTCATCATATCTGTTTTATGGTATCTCAAGATTCAGGTCTCTAACTGGAGAACTGAGAATGAGGAGTTTGGGCCTGTAATCCAACAGCTAAAAAAGTGGCTGATTTTGAGAGCTACTGATCATCTGCTGGGCTTTTTTGAAGCTATATTCTCTGTGCTACTTTGCAAATTGGTCAGCTGTGTCTAACTCATCTTACATTTCTGTCAAGCTGTCATGATGTCTCTATATAGACCAATAGTTTAAAATTCACATAGGTGGATGAAAGGAGTGCATAAGTAAACATGAATTTGAGTTGTTAAGAAAGTGTTGTTGAACACAATAAGATGATGTCAGATGGAAAGAAGAGGTTATTTGTCCACAAATAATGAAGTCTTTCAGCACTATTTCAGAGTATGTAAATTAGCTATTTGTGGACATATCTTGATGGACATCTCTTTCAAAAGGAACTAAATAATGATCATCTCCCATTTTTAATGCACTATCTGTTTTCAAAAGAAAACATCAAGAATGCAAACAGATTTACAAAGATTAAAAAATATTTTAAATCTGCTACAAGAAGAAGAGAAAATAATTTGTTTCCCGTATCTTCAAATGAGAAGATTTTTAAAGATATCTTGTTACTTTCATATTCTTAATTTGTCCTTTCTAGTCACTAGCAACTGTACTAGCCACTGTTAGCAACTGTGATTGCTAGTCTCTACTCAGTCTAAAACCTTTGCCTATATTAGAAAAATAAGATGATATGTCCTGTCTCTCCAAAAACACTTCTCTGATTTTTTTGTTTGTCAGTCAGATAGGGGTCATTCAAAGCCAAATTCATGTGGCCAGTAATTTGATTTTGTAATAAATGGAAGGAGAAACTTCCATAAGAGGAATGGAAAGATCTCATGGACCCACTGAACACAGGACTGGAATATAATTTACCTGATTCCTGAGGGATTTCACCAACAAAAATCTCTCTGACATGCTTCCATTTGCTTGCCTATCTCTATCTAGGAACATGTAGGCGTTCTTCCCAGAAGGTCAAGTCTAGCCATTGGAGCACTCAGAAGAAAGTGAACAGAATTTTTGTTAATGGACACTTTGCACATTATTATGTTATCTCCCCCTCCCAGCAGCTGAATGAAAATCTCTTTCCTCTCTCTCTTCTTCCTCTATTGTGGATTAACTTAACTGATTACTCACTTGTGTTTGTGTCACTTTCTTGAAGACTCGAACATTGAACATATGTGTCTAAAGTGTTTTTTGAATGAAAGATCTTGCTAGGAGAAAAAGTCTGGAAACAAGTAATGGCAAAAGCATCTTGATTTTCCTGGGCTGGGTTTAAGGCTTATATTTTGGGAGAGGATGATTATTTACCATGATCTGGAGAGAGATGTTTAGCTCAGACACAGGACACCAGCTAACACCACGAATAATTAAAGAATATTGTTTTGTAGGTGTTCAGTTACCCAGTCTTTATGAATGTCTGTTTAAATAGATCTGTGTTCTGTTGACTACTGTTACAGCTTCTGCTTTCTGATAATGGCGGTGTGCTAATGAGACCTAGGTGCAGCGAAGTGTTGTGGGGAAAGGAAAGGTAGTGGGGAACACACTCTTCATCATGTAGGTAGTTTTTACTATGTGTAGCAATTAAAACTGCTTTAGTCCAATACTTAAAAAGAAGGAAAAATCCCCCAAACCTTTCAAATTACCATCATAGCTTCAAGGGGCACATGAGAAAGAAGGATCCTCCTATATCACATAAAGGGTCTAAAATCAGTTCTTGGGGTTCTGAACTCTCTGAGCTGTTATGAAGTCAAAACCCAATGCTTTTAGAGCAGAAGAGGTAAAAAATATTGGGGCAGATATTAATATCCTGTGACTAGAATGCTAAATGGGTTATGGTTTTGGCATGTTTGGATATGGCAGACATTTAAGAAATAAGCACTGCCAAGGTCTACTTATTGCAAAATAATTACAGCTGTTGAAGTTGAAGCTCAGGAAGTGTTAAGTGCATTCAAGAACTGCGATTCCCTGGAGATGTGATTAGCTCACAGTCACCACCCTTACAGTTTGGAGTTTTTTCGTGTAAGAAAAGAAGACAGGATTGACAGATAAACACTGGTTGCATCTGAGGTGCAAATTGTCACAGGCTGATTCACCTGAGTAGAAAACTGACCAACCAGTCAAGAATAGGGTATTGTTGTATAGAAAATTATAGAGAAATATTAGCTATTTCCCTGGAAAATGGGATACAATACTCTGCAGTGCTGTATACAGAAATGTACATCAGTGGTTGTGTTCACTCCTTGCCTTATAAAACACAAGAGCATGAGACATTTTATGCAAGCCTATGTTTCTGCCTGTGTGCACTTGATATTGACCTTTATCTCCTCGTGCGTAATACTCTTGTGTAGATGCTTGTTATCCCTGTGTACCGGAGTTTGCAAGCGCTCACCCTGGGCGAGGTGGGGGGGTGGTTTGTGGTTTTGTTTTTTTTTTTTTTTTAAAGTTGCAGTCTTTAGCACACAGTAAAAGAATATTTAGAGTGAGGACAGAACAGAAGTATGCTATTTAACCTGTCAGACTTGTGCTCTTCAAACTGTGAAATCACAACCCAGTGACAGGAAGTCTCTGAGCCGAAGGCCTCCCCACATGGGGACAGTATGGGGCCCCAGCAGCACATTTGAAATACTGATCATAAAGCCTTCGCATACTGATAAGAAGTTACCCCAGCACAGTTGTTAAGCATGTGCAGACTCTTACCCCAAATCTTTTACCTAGAGGGAGAAGACATTTGCAGCAAAGCAAATAACTAGTATTCCTAGTTAAGAGGAGAAAAAAGAAGCAACAGAGGGAGTTAAGGGATTTCAGAGGCAGGGGAGTGGAATTCCAGTTTGGGTTATTGCATTGGGAGCTCCCTGAATTTTTTCTCCTTGTTGCTAGCCTTGTAAGTAGGTGTGATTTAACATCAACTTAGAAAGCTTGAGGAAAACACTGCTACCTTCCTGGAAGTTAGACTGTCTGGTGGTTGAGTTACAAGACAAGTTGTGGGAGCAGAATGGGTCCATGGTGGTTAGACAAAAATAATAAGGAATGTGGCAGGAAAGGATAACTATCTCCCTTATCTATATTGGAGTTCTCAGCTTTTCAAGATGTTTTCTATTGGCTAAGCAAGACACTCTCTCAGCCTTCAAAGCTTATTCGAAAAAGCCTTCAGGGCTTTTTTGCTTGCTGCATAGTACTAATGTGTTTTAGAGCTGTTAAATATGTAAATTTTTAGTTATACTGGGACTCCTGGAGTAGCCTTTACTTCCTAAAATGTGCGTAGGTGCAAAACAGTAAATAAATACTTGTGAAAATCAAAAGACTTTATAAATAAGGTGACGCAGGATTAAATTCTACCCTAAGCTTTCTGTTCTGGGTGAATATTAGTGCAAAGCATACCATGAAGCTCCATGCACTCAGAGTCAAACCCTGTGCTATGATCTGCCAGATGCGTGAAGTGAGAATATGTATGCACTTCATAAATTTTAAAAGAGCATAAATTATATGAAGTATTTGTGTGAACAGGTTTAAACTTTTGCATGCAAACCCGTGGTATGGTAAGCCTCTCCTCACACACACCTTCTATACCTCATCTCTGTTCCGAATAGTTAGAAGCACAAAGCCTAGTCGTAAGGGGCACCTCTGGCGATTCAGCTGAATACAAAAAGGAAAACATGGGGCTTGTGTTAAGACCAGGAGTTGAATCAAAGTTCGACTAGTCTTTTAGCTATGTCTGAAGATAAGAATAAAACTAATCTCTGGAAATACCAGTTTGCTAACTCAAGTTCAGACCTTTTTTGAGTCTACAGAAACAGCATCTTACTCTCTGTGTTCAGAAAATAATTCTATATATAACTTTCTGTGAATATCCACTACAGTCTAGTCATTACCTGGTCTAAAAGGGCCACTTTGGACTGTCTGAACTCAATAAAAGATATATGAAACAAAATATCAATTGTAATCTGAACACATTGGGGAAAACTGGATTATCAATTTTTTTCTGTATTTTTTCCTTGTTAGATTAGGTGACAAAGGTCTGAACCCAGCAGCTGCAGGAATGTTTCACTTGCATTGACAGCATTATTTTTTGCATGAAAGAGGTTGCTGTCTTCTCTAGGGACTGGTTTTCATGAGATGCTGTGTTTGTGATGCAGCAGATGCATGTTAGATATTAAGACTCCTACCTCTCTATCTGTGCCTCTGGAAGAAGCATGTTAGGAAACAAGGACTGGAAAAAGCTTCATGGATCAATAAGTCACATTGCCATTGCTATTTCATAAATTTCAGATCAAACTTTACAATAGTTAGGATTTTTGTCTGGACTGCTTTACTTGGAAAACTATTCAGGAATGTCATTGTCCTGATGGCTAGAAACCTCCTTGTAACTTCCAGTCTCAGAGAATTCAGTTTATATGCATTTCTTCACCTACTTACTTTAACTTTTAGCTTAAATTATTCTTTTAAATCCCTGGTGTTTCCCTGAAGTGTATTTATAGAGAACGGTCATATCCTCTGATGAGCTTTTCTCAGTTTCTTCTTCATATAATAGCTCCTGTGACAGTAACTTTTTTCCTGTGCATGTTTCAGTCTCACTTAACTTTTAAAAATATGAATAACCAGAGCCGTACTGAGCATTCCAGATATTTTGACAAAGATTAATGTTTTCCAGTCTCTCCTGGAAATGCCTGGCTTGATTCTCTCTAGCTTCTCATTTACTTTTCTTGCACTTGCATCACGTTGGTGGCTCATCCTGTGACTGGTGACTAATATGCCCGGGCTTCTTTTCTCTGTGACATCTGCAATTGATGAGCTCATAGCTTCCAGCAAAATTTCCTGTTTTCCCTCTAGTGAGCTGAAAGGTATTGAGAGCTGAATGTATAAGAGTTGCCTCTGTCATGTTAGTGACCTAGATAATGTTCCTAATTTTGCTTGTAGCAACTTGGTAGAACTTCTCAGTTACTTTATTTGTAAATCTGGGGGAAAGACAGGGATTATAGTTGTCTGCTTTCTTAGCTAGGGATGAAGTTAGTAAATTGCATTGTAAAGGAGTAAACCAAGAACTCAGGACCTCCAGAGCTGCAGCATAGTTAAAGAGAATTACTGAGAGAAAGAAGTGTCACACTCCCATATGCATGATAATTTGTACGAGGTGCATGGCTCTTAAGAAACTTAGAGGTGCTAGAAAGGAGGAATTGAAAGCATATGAGGCCTCCCACAGAGGTGGCCACTTTGACTACCTTTTACAAACAAGTCTCTGAGCATCTTCTAAGCTTCAAGGAAATTTTAGAGTTTTAATTACTGCAGTTTATGAAGGTTTGTGATTGAGGACAAAATATTTTTCATTTTGTGTCTATCTTCCACTGAAACCTATGAAGAGAAATAGAGATATTAGCCTCTCGGTACAGCCCTCAGTTGTTTGTTACAGTACCCTTTGAACTTAAGAAGAACGGAAGAAAAGCTGAACTGATGAATATTAATGAGTTTGGCCTATGCTCGTCTTGAATACTGGGAGATACAGCCACTGGAGCAGAAAAAAAGAGGCAGCTGGTGGGCAGGAAAGATGATAAAGGCAATTAAAAAGTGAGATCTATGAAAACCTCCTTCTATATTTAAGCTAGGTTTCCAGGGATGTATCAGCAGGCACTTACCATACCAACATCACCTTCAGCTGGGGCATCAGTGCAAATTCAGTCATGTTTCTACAAACTTCACCTAAGGCCTTTGTGAACTTTTTATTAGCTGAGAATTCCCTGTGCTGTGCTGCACTAATGACTGTATCTGCCCTATAACTTATGAACACAAGGGACAACAATGATTGAACACTGTTTGCTTAACTTATTATTGGTAGCTACCTTAATTCCCCAGAACATTATATCCTGCTACTTAGCAGGCATTTGTACAGTGCTGTATATTTAAAAGACCTTCAGGTTATAATTTCAACAATAAAGTGCACAGCCGGGGGGTGGGGGAGAGGGGCGGGAAATGATTGACAACTAGAGTAAGATTCAAGTCTTTGTTGTTTGTTTGGTTTTTATTAAAATATTCAAGGTCAGAACCATTTTATTTTTTCAGAGAGTAACGGAGTATCTGAAGTTCTATAGGGAAGAAGGTGTAGAAGATGAAGGGCAGGTAATTTCAAACACTGAACCTGGCAAGACTGTTGCAAATGATACTGTAATGTATGATGTAAATGATAGGAAGTGGAAACATTTTGAAGGGTTATTGATTTTAATTCTCAGGCTCATCACTTTGTTAAAACTAAGATACAAAGGACTTTCTTGAACAGAGTGTATGTACTTTTCCTGCAAATCTGAAGTGTTACACATAGCTTTCCAAGGATGAAACTAGATAACTGTGCTTTTATTGACATCTCCTGTCTATACAGAAATAAACAAACAGCCTACTCATTTTCTCTTAAGAATATGAAAAGTAGGCAAAAAGTTTTGTGACTAAGGAATTCTAACAATATAATATTAAAATGCCATTAAAATTTGACTGGGTAAATATCTCAAAAAGTTTTATCTACCATAAAGTTGTGATTGTGTTCTCTGTCTTTGGTCTACCGTTAATTCTTCTTCATGTTGTCATTAACTACCTTCATAACTATTCCTTCCATTGTTTTTACAGCCAATTTAAAATTTTAGTTCATAAGTTTGAGAGACAGATGATTGCCCCTAATTTTGGTTCTGTGTTCTCCGAGGTTTTTCAGATGAACTCACCGAGACATGCCTCACAAACATTGCACAATTTTGGAATAAGAATCACTTTAGACAATCTCATTCTTCCTCTTTTTTTTTTTTTCTTTCACTATTTGTAAACTCACTGATACCTAGAAAAATGAAGGAAGCTGTATTATCAAAGCAACAAGCAATGCACCTGCACATAGAACTCCAGGACGGTTATTTTTGTTAGACAGAAAATATTTGCTGGGAATCAAAGCACTCTGCATTAATAGACCTTGTGACATTCAACAGCATTGCACAGCAGACGAGCTCTAGAATCTGAGTTTCCATGTGAAAGACTATATTAGATATAAACTTGAAAAGTTTACTAGAGGAACTGGTGCAAAGAGTGCATGGAGGCAGATTTCTCTTTCCCATCACTGTTTCCTTCTATCCAATTAGGTGTCCCGCCCCGGATCCATCTCTGAGAACCCTTGAGGGTGTAGTAAAAATAATGGGGCAGACTGAAGGCACGGTATGAAATAAATCTTGATGTATGGTTCCACACTAAAAGTCTGAAATGTTATAGGAGCTAAAGAGACTCTTAAGACACAGAAGGCAAAGCAAGATGAACAAAAGAAGACAAAGGGTTTATATCAAAGTGAATGTAAATAAAAATCCCAAATACTTAAAGTCTGATTACTAGGTAGTTCCTTTAAATAAAAAAGGAATAAACTAGAGAAAAGGATCATACTTAAAATAAATGACTGAGAGGATAGAAGAGGAGGACACTTATTTCAAATGATTGCAACAGGAAAATAAAGTGAGAGAAGTTAATGGAATAAAAGTAATTCATTAATTTGTGGAATATACAATTCCAGGCAGTTAGTGAAAAGAGATCAGGACGTGTAAGCCAGAGGGAGAAAATAATACATAAGGAAGTCTGTAGGAAGGACAGATCGCAGTGAGGTTTAATTACTTTGATATTGATTAGATAACTGGTTACATAAGTATTTTGGAAGGAATATGTGTTTTTAAACAGGAAAGATGTATTAATAATCAATATACTGTGGAAAGAGTAGAAATTATGGCTTGATTCTTCATGGATGTTAAGGGTCTACGATATTCACCCAATGCAGTGAGACGTGGAAATGCAGAATGCCTTTGAAATCCGTGTGTGTATATGACACTTGAAAAACAGCCACAGGGAAGTTCCAGCTGAACAGTTCGTAAAACAAGGAGGGGAACATAAGTACACTTATAGATCAAGATAGAAAACAGGGATAAAAACAATTTAATGTTTTTGTAATACACCTGCATCATTGGTTTGTATTGTCCGTTCCTTGGAGAGAGTAGTATTTATTACTGAATGTGTGTGTTACTGTATACTATATGTATAAATATAATGCAGAATTTGACTTGTATTTAGCTTGGACAACTTCTGCTCCCTTTTCAAACCCAAAAAAAGAACCGTGTGCCTAATAAATTCTCTAATTATTCCAAAGCTACTCACTGGCCTAATAAAAGAATTCTGCTCTTACTCTAGATTATTTAATATGTTTATCTGCTTATATATTTAAATATATATATATATATAATGATTTTGATTTCTTACTAGTTTTTTCTGGATTCACTATCATAATTTTCCTAAGTGATATTCCTTGATACAAACCCACTTGCTGGATTCTCCAGAAGCTTCCAAGAGGACTATAGTTAGTGCCAATTCCGCTTCCTCACATCACAAAGCAGATGTTACTATCAGGTGGTTTCACTCTCCCAGTTGGAACCTAATTCAAACTTCTGACATGGAGCTGGAAGGAGTTCCCTAAATCCTTCATTACAGTTTTCTAAAGCAGGCATTTGTTTCAGTAAAAGTACCTTTAGAAGTGTGTCATGTAATAGGAATTTTTACTTTAAATATATGATGCTTTAGAAACTATTGAGAAACTATTAATAACAGGCAAACTTGCAGTTTGATTCCTTTAAATGAGATTAAATGTGAATTGTGTAAAATAAAATTTTAAAAGGCAGTGAAACAAATCAATCCCTACATTTTAATAGTCACTAGAGAGGATATTCTTCAGTGTATTTTTAAGAGAATAATATGAAATCTTATGTGCTACTTAGGAGATTATGGACAGCAGCATAAAGATCTGGATTGGAGAGAGTTATAATGGGTGATTTTTGGGGGATGAAAGTTTACTTATTAAGTGCTGATAGCTGATACTCAGAGTGATAGATATGAAGATGGGAACAAATTGTTTCTGGAGTATAGTAATTGTCCTCTCACCAGAATGAAATTTTTTTCTGTGGTATCCCTTGAGGCTTAGAAATGTCTGTTGTCTTGAGCTTCAAGTTATGGTTTTTGTCTGACTTTAAGCAAAGGTTCTTAAGCTTTTCCCAAATTAAGCTGAGTAGATCTGCCTTTTAGACTTGAATCTCTTCTATTCCGAGTTAGTGTCCTGATACATAGGTTATATAGGCAACTGACATCGCTCTTTGACCAGAAAACATCAAGGACAAAAACTTTGCTAAAGCCAGCACAACTCTCTGAATTGTTTTTTCTTAAGAGCAATTAACTTGTTCTTGTCCTAATGCAATCTTCAGTGTCACTAGATCTATCCATACCCTGCCAAACTTCTAAGTGGCATGGTATCTTGTATCCCACAGGAGGCTTTGCTTACAACTTTTTACAGACATTCTGGAAACATTTTCCCTTGTTTCTCCAATGTAGCCATCCCTCAAGCAAATGAAGTTGCTCTTAAAAGTATAAAGTTTGAGAATAATCTTTCTATGAAGTAGCTTACTTTGCCTAAGGTTAGCACAATTAAATGCTGGTTGCAAAAAAATACATCAACAAAACCTTTCTCTAGCTCTCTTTTTTTAGCCTTCAGCATTGTACATTTAAAACAGTAACTCAAATTGGTATCAGCTGCAGCACTGAACTCTTTCTATTTTATATGGTTATTTTGAAATTGAACATCAGGTGTGGGAGTGTGGGTTTGGGAACAAACAACGGAATTGTTTATTCCTTTGCTGAGTTCAGAACAATACCTTGGAGAAGTTCTTGGCAATATCAGTGGGTTTTTCCCTCCTCTGTGTGAAAGATGGTGAAATATCTAACACAAGTAGTTAAGGAAGCCCAATTTTTTCAGTGCTGTGGGACAGATACTAGTTTTGGACAACCTCCAATGGATCACTCTCTGGAGTCACGTAAGTAATTCTTGAAACTGGCAATTACAGCAGTAAGCCACAGTATATCAATTAATGCTTGAAGAGTTGCTCAAGAAAATGCTTCGTAGAAAATGTTCTTTTGGTTATTAACAGAAAGGATAATTTTTCTGTGTTTAAGTAGGTCAAATATATGTATTACTTAAGAATAATGCTAAGTATTCATTTATTTTCCTTTCTAATTTTAATTATGGCATGTGCAGAAGCTTATAATAAAAATATTCACCTGATAAATGCTTTGTTTTCCCTTTCTCTGCTTTCAGTTCATAGGAACATAGAAAAACAGTAGACACTTCAAATTACCTCGGTCAGATTCTCATCTTCAGCAAAACCTCATAGCTCCAGTGAAATCAATAGACTTATGCGAGTTTACCCTGAGCATTACCTTTTAATACACTATTAAAAAGTATCCTCAAAATCAGATTTTTTTTCCTTTAAAAGAAAAAATGACGGTGAAATATGTAGTTCTTCTGAATTTTCCTTCCTGCAGGATTTTAGGCCTTTTTGAGTTTCTTCGTTTTGGAACAAAACAATATTGCAAAATCCTTTGTGAAACTAAACTTTTGTGTTTAGAGTTTTGATTTTTCTGACTTACACATTAGAGTAAGTCTAGTAAATTTAATTTTGACTCTTGTTTTGGATCAAAATCAAGCTGCAGCTCTTAGTAAGGAACACATTGGCAGGCCTGCATTATGAAACAGAGGTGCTCCATGATGTTGCTTGCTATTTTCAGTGTGCTGTGGTTCTGGTCTCCTGTTTGGCCCTCATTTGCCTCTCAGTTCTTGCACCTGTGCTGGGTGCTCTGGGGGAAAACAACAACGCGTGGAGTCTTGGCTTCCTCTTGATGTGGGACCAGAACTGCAAGGTGCACTCTAGGCTCTGCCATCATTGCGTATGCGCTTACCAGATGAAAAGTTGCAGCGGCCTAAATATTAGGTTAAAGCCATAAGTAAAATTAGTCTGATTAGGCCAGGCATACAGCAGGTGATTTTATCTCCCCACAGTGTTCAGGAAGAACTGAGTCAAATCTCCAGGGCCTAATTCTCATTTGCACAAAGGCCATATTGCATGTCAGGAACACCAGTTTTATCTGCCTAATTTTAAAAAACAACGACTTGATTTTTTCAGACAAAAGATATTTTACAGTTTTTCGTATGTTCCAAGAAGTCCTCTCCAATTCTTTTACCTTCATTTTTCTTTGGCTCTTTTCTCTCAGCGGTAATGTCTTCCTCAAAACTCAGGCTTGTCTGCCGTGTATCTGGGGTCACACTGGGGAGATGGCATAGTCCAGTCAGTCTGCTCTCTCCTTTGCAAGAACTTTCCGTCTTATGATGTGAATGCAGAAGACCTGTAACACAAAAACAGTTCTCCACGATTATTTTTCTTTGGTGTTTTAATGATCATGCCATTTTCCATTGCTTTTCTTTGTTCAATACTTTGCTGAAATGTTTGTTGGTTACACTGAAACTATCAGTAAAACACATTGTCAAACTTGTTCTGATAATTTAAGATTTTGCTTTAAGTTTCTCCAGATGCTATCTACTAGATTTCTTTTTGCCTCTTCACTTGTGTTACCTTTCCTTTATGCATGGGTTTTTTTGCAATGTTTTGGGGAAGTTCATGTTTTCTGCTTCTTGTTTCTTTTCCATATACTTCCATATATCTTTCTTTATCTTGGTTTCTCTGACTAGAATGCACTTCTATATTTGTTACGGCATTTGTTGATTCTGTCACTAAGACTGGACTTTGAGATTTTAATGCTACTTTCTTGTAGCGGATCTCTGACTAGTAGCAGCTGAACGGTCTCTGATATTTTCTTTTAAAAGAAAACTTTTATTGAAAAGTTGCTGCAAATATACTTCTAATACGTGTACAGTCTGTCTGGTTCTAGGGGACATCATCCAAAGAATTTTGATTTACTTTTGGGGAATAGACCATGTTGGAAGTATGCCACTATGCTTTGCTGCACTGTGTCATGCTTACATGAGACAGATGAAAAATTATTATTTATAGGGAAATCACACGGTAGAAACTGTTCAGTACCACACAGCTACTATGAATATTTTTGCTCTGTAAATCATCAACTGCAAATTACTCTAAATGACACTGAAATAGTAAAGAAGTTAAAAACGTGACATAGTTTATGTAAATCTTTCAAGTGCTTGTAATGTATTAGGCACTATAAGATTTCTGTTGTGATCTCTTTATTTTAGCTGTGAGTTTTGCTTCAGTGTCAATAAAGAAGAAGAAATTTTATTATGTAAGAATGTAACATGAAATGCTGGTATGGAAACAGACTTTTTCACTTGTTGATTGTTGTGTAGAGAAGTGTAGGAGATACAGAAAATAAGAAGTAATATGTGCTTACAGGTTTATGTGCAATCTCTTAAAAGAGTGAACTACAGGAGCTGTTACAGAATTACTTCTTATTGCTCACTGATCCTAGTAGTTAGTTCCCCCGAGATGAGGTCTTGTGGTTCTGGTTCCTGACAAATTATTTGGAATGATACTGTCCTAAGGTGTGGGCTGAGACTTTTGGTTTGAGAGGGGAACCTTGGTTAGGTCTAGCTATACAATAGAATAATAGAATAATTTAAGTTGGAAAGAACATCTGGAGGTCTGTAGTCCAGCCCTTGCTCAAAGCAGGTCAGAGTAGATCAGGTTCCTTAAGGCCTTGTTTAGTGGAGTTTTGAGTATCTCCAAGGATGGAGTGTCTACAATCTGACTGGACTCCTGTTCCAGTGTTTGAACACTCTAATAGTTAACTTTTTTCTCCCTAATATGTAGCAAGAATTTCGCTTGTATGTATTTATGTAGCTATGCAATATGATATGCATCTCTGTGTCTATAGGTATCTGCAGTACTACAGTGTGCATACATGTGCATTCCAGGTACCACAGGACTCTGTTAACAGAAGGTGGCTGAGACTCTCTGTAGATCCCCTCACTTTTTGGAGCAGCCGGAGGAAGTTTGCTCTATAACAGACTGAACACAGAGTTAATGCTCCATGGCCTTTATTCCTGCACGCCAGTTCTGGCTGCTAACATACTTTTTCTCTGCATCCACTTGAATTAACTTAAGATACCTACTTAAACTCTTTTATCCAATTAATTTGGCCTGAGGAAGGTTAGTATCACTGACTACCTTTGAGAAGAACTAACAGAAAGTTGCAGAAGGACCATCCTTCTTGGACAGCTGTAGCTGGTAGGAATATCAGTTTCTACCTATTGCTTTGGTCTTGGCCTCCTAAAGTTTGTCACCAAGCTCCTCAAGAAAAGTTAAAATGTAGAGTCATCTGCAGTGCTGTTGGGAAAATGCCTTAGCAGCTAGCATTGCACCAGAGACTGTTTGTATGATTAGAATTTAGATTATTGTTTCATGACACTCATCAGTTTGGATAAAGTAAAAAAGAACATTCAGTTTTGGTTACAAATGGACAGAGCTTTTTAAATCATTAGCTTTAAAACGGCTGTCTGTTCTTCGCTGAATTTTGAGAAAGGCTTCCATTAGTTTCATGATATATGCAGCTTGTTGAGAAAAGCCAAGGAAGCTTTTGTTTATCAGCAAACCCAAATATTCCATTCCCTTGCTGAGCTCTGTGAAGCCTGGATCTGAATAATTCTTCGAACATGGACACTTTCAGAAGGTCTGGCATATCTACAAGGAGTTTTCTTCACCTTTTACAAGTCTGTCCCCCCACCTCACCACACCTGTCTTACAAATTGAAACAAGCAGAGTCTACTGACCAGCACTTCTCTTGTTATACACCTTCATTAACGTCTTCTGCCAAGTTTAAGCATTATTTATGATTTAAAATATACACTCCATACAGTATTTGTAAGATTTGGGGGAAATATTAACATTAATGAACACTCCACTTTGTTAGTCACCAAAAGACCTTAGGATTATGCGCTTTAATAATCTTTGCACAGTGGATTTTGACAAATTATCCAACTGTGAAGCCTCTTTCTTCAGAAACTACCTATGTAATAGATGATTTACAGGTCACCTTTTTTCTTGCTCTGTATTTTTCTGCTTGCTTCAACAATTCATATATTGTATAATCAATGGATTCAACTATTCATGGAAACAAAGTAGAAAATACTTAAAAACATAACTCCTGCTATCTCCAGATACCTCTCATTAAATAGTGAATGGTTTCTATCGGTACATATTAATCAATAGAGAATGTAAATCCAAATGGAGGTTACTCAAAATGTTATACAAGCTTGCTGAAGTCTGCCTTATCCATGTGGTATTAAAAAAAACCCACAAGAGACTAGGATTCAGCTTCTTTCTGGCAACGATAGCTCTGTTTTGAAGGGGGGACACTTTTTATCTATGTATAACTAAGGAGTTATGCATCTGTGAAGATCCAGTTGTTGAAAACCTCGCCCAGTGTTAAGTGAATAGAGAGTGACAACACAAGCTTCTCTTCCAGTCATCAGTTATATGTGAATGGTGGTACTTAAAACTTTATATAGTTAAAACTATGTTTTCAGATTGTCCTGGTTTTGGCTGGGATAGAGTTAATTTTCTTCCTAGTAGCTGGTACAGTGCTGTGTTTTGGATTTAGTATGAGAATAATGTTGATAACACACTGATGTTTTTAGTGGTTGCTAAGTAGTGTTTATACTAAGTCAAGGATTTTTCAGCTTCTCATGCCAGCCAGCAAGAAGGCTGGAGGGGCACAAGAAGCTGGGAGGGGACACAGCCAGGACAGCTGACCCCAACTGGCCAAAGAGCTATTCCATACCATATGACATCATGCCCAGTATATAAACTGGGGGCAAAGCTGGCCGGGGACCACTGCTTGGGAACTGACTGAGCATTGGTCAGTGAGTGGTGAGCAATTGCATTATGCATCACTTGTTTTGTATATTCTAATTCTATTATTATTATTAGCATTTTATTATTATTATTATTATTTTTACCATTATTATTATTTTCTTCCTTTTCTGTCCTATTAAACTGTCTTTATCTCAACCCATGAGTTTTTTTTTTTTTTTTTTTTTCTCCTGATTCTCTCCCCCATCCCACTGGGTGGGGGGAGTGAGTGAGCAGCTGCGTGGTGCTTAGTTGCCAGCTGGGGCTAAACCATGACACAGGTAATTGTTTTCCACTGCAGACCTGATATGGGAACTGGGGGAAATTGTGTAATGATTCCTAGACATGTGAAAACCAAGTGAGAGAGAAATGTCTGGGAATCTGCATTAAAAAAAATCTGACATGGAAATGGGTACTTCATCACTTACGTAATTTCATATAAGTCTAGCAGAATTTTTGGAGTTACTGATAAGATGATTTCATCATCCCAGTGTTCATGAATCTCATTAGCTTTGTTTATTCCTGCTGCATAAAGAAGTTCAAAAGCTTTTGGATGAGATTTTTTTTTTTAAATGAGTTGCATTTTCAGTTAGAGGTCTAAAGGTGCTGTGGTCCTCCTCTCTTCCACATTTGTTCTCCAGTTCCAGCAGTATCACAGCCACATCCATCTCCTTTAGCAACAATTTTAAAGTGACCCTTCTTTAGTCCCTTATTTCTTCAGTTCCACTTCCAAAACTCAGGTTAGAACTATCCATTTTATTAAATCTCAGTATTTCCAAGTTGCTATTCTGTCACTTGTGCCTTCTTGGAAATTTGCTGCAGGACCTGTGCATTTTCATATAATGCCATGACAGTGATCTCTCCAAAGGATCATCTGTTAGTGACTACAGTAACAAAAAACCACAGAGTCAACAGAGAGTGCATTCTGGAGCGAAAAAAGAAAAGAACACATGGTAACTCTCTCCCTGTATTTGCTATCCTGTCTCCTGCTGTCCTTTTTTCACTCTTTTAGGACTTTTACCTGCCCTTTTTTGTTCTTTATTCACCATTTTATTTTGTTTCTTTTTTCCCCACTGTCTAAATTTTCTACAGATGTGCATTTTTTTTTATGGTATTACTTTTCTTTGACTTGTCCCTGCTCACCCTTACTTTCCATACTTTTTGCCTCACCTCCTCTTTCTAGGGCTTTTGCTCTTTCCCCTGTTCTTTTATCCGTTCTTCTTCCTCAACCTTCCATTCAGGCTTCCCTCTGTTTCTGTGAGAAAGAGAACTTCTATCTCTTTACACTGAGTAATTGCTCTTCCCTTTCTCGAGTAATCTCAGTTCTCCTTTTTCTTCCCCTCCTCTAGTTTTAACCAGGTGGTAGTTTTACCACTGTAGCCCAAGGGAGTTGCTCCTCTCCCTTTTTGAGGGACAGGACACCAGATATATACTCAGAGAATGGGATGAGTGGAGATCATGTGAGAAGCAGGCAGTGACCTGCCATTTAGTAACTGTCTTGCTCATGTAAAGACTGGATTATATGAAAAAGGCAGCAAGCTGTCCATTTCCTTTTTATGCACTTTGAAAATTAGTACTTAACTATTTCCTCCAGGTGATTAGAGACAGTGCTCTTAGCACCAAGAAAAGCAGCAGAGTGGACTGTGCTCACATATATTTTAATCTCCCTCTGACCAGATCCAGTGTTCCTAAGTTTAGAGAGGGGAAAGGGTACAAGGGTTAAAAGCTCTGGCACATGCCGTTAAGGGCAGCACGAGCTTTGTGTCATTGGACAGGCAGAGGCTGCACTGCTCTGTACACTTTTCAGATTGTGCCTTTATCCATCTCTACCTTTATCATCCTCTGAGCAGGATTGTGACATAGTGGTTGAAGATGTCTTCGGGCTGCCTGTGTCCATAAGTTAGTAACATTTCATTTACATCATTGTTGACTGCTGAAGATGTCTAAATATACTAATCCTGTTAGTGTTGATACGCCTATCTATGGATGTTGCATGAACTTAGAGGGGTCCCTTAGCAGGAATGGGCACTCCTGCAAACCTAATATGAGAATTATTTGACGTGTCATCTCATAAAAATGGAGCAGGATTCAATTAGTTCTGCATTACATCTGTGGATGCAGCGCATGCACTGGCAGTACCTCGCTTTGTGGCCTCAGATCAAAGTTAATTCCCAGTGGAAAACGCTTTTTTGTTAGATAAATGTTAAGTGGCTGTCACAATTTCAGCAACATTAGATTCTGTAAACTGTATTGCAAAGGCCAGTGATGATTCTGGCAAAAGAGGAAAAGTCAGTTTAAATCCAGTTTTGCATTTCCGGACCCCAAAGGCAACTGGCTGGTAAATAGTTAGTAATAACCACTTGCTGCTAAAGTATATGGTATGGTCCTTTCAGATATCTTTTTATTATAGCATGTCCTGACATACATCCCTGCACCAGTCTATATCCCCTTACATCACTCAGCAGGCATAGTGATTCTACCCATTCAATTTAAGAGAATTATACACTTTCTCTAGACGTCTGGTGTAGAATGTTCACAAAAATCTAGTATTCCAAGAGGAGATATGACATAATGGCCTTTCTTATATGAGTTGTGTCTAACTCAGGAATGGATTAATGATGCTTGCATGTGAATAGTGAAATATTTTGGTTGCTTCTATTTTTTATTTTTAAAGAAAAATCTTTTATAGATTCATACAAAACAATACTTCCTTTTTCAGGGCATTCACCACATCCTTTTTTATTTATAACACAATGCAGAGATTCTGTAAAAGGCAGTTACAGGATAACAGAAGAAATATTTTCTCCTAGCACTTACATACAAACTAACTGTGCTGTGGAATGTGTATTTCTTTTGCTTATAAAATTCCATAAATGTAAGATTCTATAAACACAAAATTTATATTTATTTTCATGATTCTTGCTATTCCTGGTATGTAATCCCTTTCAAAAAGCCTGCTAAATCCTGGTTGTATCCACAGGTGCCTCAGTGGTAACAGTTGTAGTCAACCATCTCTAAGGCAACAGATACATCTTGAGGAATCCATGTGAATCCTGGATTTTTTTGTTCATCTTTAGCAGGAGTTTGTCAAACAAATAGATGACAAAGAGACAAATAACATCTCTTTATCATCGATAGGTCTGAAATGAAACAGTCAGGACCCCTAGATAGATACATATGTATATATGTACAACATCAGGAATTACTAAACGTCCAAACTGACATTTTCTGTGTAAGTTCCCATAGTAGAGGACACTAGGTAACAAACATGAATGGAGATGGTAATAGCCAACAGCCATGGTTTCTGGAGTATGTTCCTAACAAGATATTTTTTAAACACTCCCTGATAAAAGGTAACAGTAATCTTTAGCTGTAATGACCCAAAATCTCCTGCAAGATTGTCAGCACCCAAGCGGCCCTACATCAGAGGTTTCAAAGTATCCCAGAGCAGCCCAGCAGCACCAAGCAGACCTGATACACAGGTAGAAATAACTTCATATTTGTCCTTTCTCAATATAACTTTACCTTCATCAACATAGGCTGAATTGGTTAATGTTATTCTGTTGTTAAAGTTGTGTGGTAAACAAGCATACAATAGAGTACCTTTCATGGATTTTGCTGTATAAAGCCAAAACCAAGTAAAAGTTGTCATATTTAATTTTTCTGTTTAATACAAATGAACATAACTAATGTGAAATCCTTATTACCTTGATTTGTTTAATTGTGTTTTAGAAAAATAGATATTTATTTCTGTTAAGCTACATCATTTAAACTCTGTTTTTTAAAAAATTGCCTAAAAAATAAAATCCAGCTACAGGGCATAGAAAGAGAAAAGGTTTCTGCAAAGAGAAGGGGTTTTATTTTTTTATTGAGAAGCAAGATAATTGTATTTGCAGTTGACTTACTGCAAATATTTTAGTTTTGTAAAATGCATCTTTGAATTGCAGTGCATACAGGTGGACTCTTCCACTTCATTAGTATTCTGGGTGGTTGGGATGTGCCAGCTAAATACAGCCATCCTATGGGAGCTTGCTGTAGCCATAGCAACTGGATTGCAGTTTCAAATAACTGTGTAGCGGAGGTCTGGCATATCTGAAGCACAAGGTGCTCAGTAAACGGTTGGCTCGCTAATTAGTCAATGTGTTTCGTAAAAACCACAGCAAAAATCATTCAGTAAATAGACTAAGAAAACTCTATGATGATTTTCAGTCAGTTTTACATGACTGGCAAATTGCTGTTAGTTTTAGGAGTTATAAGTCTTGCTTCCTGTTATGCCTAGCAAACGCTCAGCATTAGAGCCAATCCTGTTGGGTAGCTACAGCTATGGGTAGGATCACCAAGAGCTCCCCTAAGTTGTGAGAACAGTGTAAATGAGAGATACAGTGCTGCAATATTAGGCGTGACAGTCTCTCAAGCCTCTGGTGGTTGACTGGAAGCTCATTGAAATCACTGCAAATCTTAAGTCATCTGAATGTGATCTGGATTAGGCTCAAAGTACAGAACAATGATGAAATATAGTGAAGACAGGAAAGAGATTTCCTTATAAGATTCAGTAAGATTTGAGTACCTAATTCCTTTGAATTTATCTGGTAGTCCCAACTGAAATGCAGTTCATTATCTCAGACATTGTTTATGATGAAGTCCGAAATTAAATCATAAATAAAACATTGGCATTAATTATATGGGGTTTTCAATCTGAATTGGATCTCAACACAAATGTTTATCAAGAGGGAAAAATGAAATAGGCGTCATGAAGAAGACAAATAGTTATGGCCTACCAAAGAGTGATGGATGAAGAATTAGAAGAATCATGAAAAATCTTTGACCTCTAGTGAAAAGTAGATTATGAAATCAATGAGAGTTAGTTTGTATCAGAAATCTGTACTGACTCAGAAGACAAAGCCATAAAAATCATTGGTGATGCATGGAATGATGTGAACAAAATATTCTGGATGCTGGAAAATTTCCCAAGTAATAATGACAAATATGTCAAGTAGAGAAAGTATGATTAAAAAAGGAAGGATAAATATTAGCTGAGTCAGCTGTGACAATGCACAATTGGTTAAGAATTAAAGGAAAATATGCAAAATATTAAATCCAAGGACATTTATTTTTATATGAAAATTTTACATATTCTAAAGAAAGTGACCAAGAATGTTCACAAGTTGAATATTTTGTTTTTCAAGGCCAAATGTCCAATTTGTTATCCAAATCACTTAAAAAGTTATATATAGAGATAGATAGAATTATATGTATGTTTTTTATATATATATATATGTAGTTGTGGCTCTGCATCTGATAGAGGCTTACCCTTTAAATCTAGTAGAGCTATTTCAATTTTGTTTGAATTTCAATTTTCTTTCTTTCTTCAACCCGATTATTCAGAAACTATAGTCTGCAGAAAGGACTGAAATATGAACTGCAGAGTTGAAAACACACATACTAGTTTCTATCCCCTCCCCCAAAAGACAGCAAATGTATTTTCCTGAAATATTTGCAAGATATTTAAATAAGAGTATTAATGTCATTCTAAAGAACTTGACCTTCCACTCAAAAGAGTTTGTACTGTCCTTCTTAAGGTTCTGCTCGACAAAAAGGAAATCAAATTTATATCTGGTTTAAATCACAGAAGCATAATTAAAACAAGCAGAGGAATCTGAGAACTTTCTCCTTTTTGTTGACATAGCGTGACTGCCTGATGTTTGGGGAGATCTGTGCAAGTTCCAAAACATTATGTGCCAAAAAGTTTTTCATTGAGTGAGAGATTTAGCAAGAGGACTCAAATGGGCCATAGTCTCCCCCAGACCAGCTCAAAATGATTCAGAGCAATTGTGCGGTTTTGCAGTCCAGTTTCTCCCAATGTCTCCTTGCAAACCAGGCAGGGGCTGCATTTATTTCTGATTTAGCCTTCTGGTTTAGCTCACTTTTGGTCTTTATCGTATGGCTTAAAGCTGACTTAGAAAAGGCTGTGGAACTCTTACCCCAGATTTCATTTGGAGTAGTATCATGTTACTAATTCTAAACCTTACTTGCCATAGTAAATTATGTTGGCATTTAAAAAATATCTTTATTTTCAATAAAGCAAAATAAAATTGGTTTTCCAATAAGTTGCACTAATTACCTTTTTTTTTTAATAGGGTGCTGAGAAACCTGAAGTGTTATTGCTAAAGGCTGGTAAGTGATTTATTTCATTAAAATCTAAGGCATCCACATTTTTAGTGAAACCATGGTAAAATGCAGGTCAATTAAGTTGAAACCACATTTTTATTTGAGTTTGATTAGATGAAGGAGAGAATATTGTAAATAGTTTGGGTTGGAGTTTTATTTCTGAAGGCAGATGCATTATTTTGTTTTCAGTATGGTTATTTCAGTGCACGAGACAGATGTTGCGTAGGCACAGAAAGCTCCACTAGCTGTTCCGATGTCTGCATAATTATTCTTCAAGAATACATTATAGTTCTTTTAAAATTATTTTCATATACCTGCAGGAATCTGCGGAACTTGCCCTGTCCTTCAGGTTCATAAGATCAATCTTCTTTCAACGTAAATCTTCTTGCTTGTCTTTCTTCAGATAAGTAGTCTTTCTAATTTTTAGGCAGAAAAAATCTCCCTTTGTCATGCAATGTGTAACGAATGAGCTGCTTTTAAGTAAGTTCTGTCTTACAACTTTTTGGGCTTTCATATGTAGTAGATGTCTGAGACTTTTGAACACAGTTGCTTTCAAACCAGCAAGCAGTAGAATTCCAGATCTGAAATTGAATCTAGTAAATACTGTACTGAAGCTTAACAGGCACTTAAAAACACTAGCCATCATGTTTGTTTGTACGGCTAGTGAGTGAAAAGGTAATCTCTAAAAACAACTTCTTGAGGATATGGAGGCCCAAGGCATCCATAGAAACAATCTGGAGGCCTTAAGCCAGTAAAGCTTTGAATATATGCTGAAGTATACCCTAGTGACTCTCATTGCTTCCTCCAGACTCAAGTGGAGCAAATTCTTTGTATTCATCCTAAGAAAATCTTACAGCGCTTAGTTTTATGCAATGATTGATCGGTAAATGCTTTACCACTTCATGCTCCACCTCCTCATTGGTGTAAACAACAATATGACTACTCCTTCATCCTTTACGCTTATCTCCACAGCAGATGATTAGCTAAACAAACTTGCATTGTATGAATTTCATCTGTCTAATTTATGCATTAAGGTTGTTTCTGAGGATAGAAACTAAATGAGGGCAGGCACTGCTGATAGGGTTGTTATCCGCCAGATGCCTTGGAATTAAATCTGAATTATCAGTATTGCTACATCCCAAGTGTCACTCACCGAAACTCCCATTAACTAATGCTCGAGCAGGACACGTGCTCACATGCTAATCACACTTTTCCCACAAGATATGTCCTGGCAACCCCATTTTAAATTTTTGTCATAATCAGAACTTATCTGTCATAGTGCCTGTCTTCAAGATAATAATTAAATATGCTTATTACATATATTTTGTGTAATATAATGTAGTTTTTATTAGACAAAAATTTCTTATTATCTGCACATAAATAAGCAAATGTAAAAAACCCCTTGAGTACAGAAATGTCTTGGTCTTATAAATTGTTACATGAAACACTGGAAGTATAAGCACATAAATAAAGAAAATAGTGTGCTGTCCTGTGTTTTAAAAATATTACGCCTGTTATTTCATTATTGTAGCTATCATGTTAAAACAACAGAATATTGCCTCTGCTATTTGGAAGTCCCATAGGTCTTAGAATATCTTCAGAGATGAAGGTCATATTCCCTTAATTTCCGATAGAAATCATTAAAACCGCTACAAAATAATGCTTTGAATTCTCAGTAAGTTTCTTCTTTCTGGTTTTCCTTTATGATTATGCTTGCTGTTGCATATTTCATTTTTTGTTTCTGAGGAGTCATAATCTAACCTGAATTCTGACATCCTTTCACTAACACAGAAATGTTTACTCTACAACTGTTGTCTAATGAAATCTAGGACAAAATATGAAGACAATTAATTATCCACTCGTGAACTATCTGCAGCTAATTCAAATTACCTCCTTTCATCAGATCCCAGACCCTCTAAAGAACAAATATTAATTTTTCTAGACATCAGGCGTCTAGTGCAAAAGATTTTCTAATTAATTAGTCTTTTCTCTAATGTTTACATCTGAGATAATTAAAGAATAATGCCATAAAGAAATATCCATGAAGATGAAGGGTTTTCTAAAGTAGTATTTTTGCAGACAGTAACATAAAATGAAGAATTTTCTGCCCACGTTTCCTTGAAAAGGTGCATTTTTACTTGTATGTAAAGGAATTCACAGCCATGAGATGTTAAAATGCTGATCATAGGTGTATCATTATAGCAAATGAAACTTTCTTCTTTGTGTTAATGTTTTTAAGATATATTCAGATTCTTTTATTTATAACATTAAATACTATTGGAATACTATTTCTGTTGGAAACAATACTACTTGTCTGGGACAGAAAACATCATTAGTAATTTCAGTCTCTAGTGCTACCTCCCTTTGAAGGCCAGTGAGCAAAGACACAATCCTACAGTCCCAGTCCTGCAAGCCTTGCTTGGCTGCTTTGCTTCTCCCCTGTGCTGGTTTTGGCTGGGATAGAGTTAATTTTCTTCACAGTAGCTAGTATGGGGCTATGTTTTGGATTTGTGACCAAAACAGCATTGATAATGCAGGGATGTTTTGTTATTGCTGAGCAGCGCTTACACAGAGTCAAGGCCTTTTCTGCTTCTCATCCCACCCCACCAGTGAGGAGGCTGGGGGGGCACAAGAAGCTGGGAGGGGACACAGCCGGGACAGCTGACCCCAGCTGACCTAAGGGATATTCCAGACCATAGGAGGTCATGCTCAGCATATAAAGCTGGGGGAAGAAGAAGGAAGGGGGGGACGTTCGGAGTGATGGTGTTTTGTCTTCCAAAGTAACCGTTATGTGTGATGGAGCCCTGCTTTCCTGGAGATGGCTGAACACCTGCCTGCCGATGGGAAGTGCTGAATGGATTCCTTGTTTGGCTTTGCTTGCACGCGTGGCTTTTGCTTGACCTGTTAAGCTGTCTTTATCTCAACCCACGAGTTTTCTCACTTGTACCCTTCCAATTCTCTCCCCCATCCCATCGGGGGGGAGTGAGTGAGCGGCTGCGTGGTGCTTAGTTGCTGGCTGGGGTTAAATCATGACACCCTGGTTGCTCTGTGTACAAGAATAGAAGATGACTGACAGAGGCAAGCTGGAATTATGACATTTTAGCATATTTCCACAGGCAAGATGTATATAGACATAAGGCCAGAACATCGAGAAAATTTGAGCCATTACAGTGCTGCTGTAGCCCAATGTTAATTGCCTAAGTGTCCACCACCAGAACAGCCAGAGTGTAGCAGTACTCAGGGTATGTTCACCTTATGCAGCGATTGATTTCTGTGGAGTAAGCTGACAAATGTCCGCTCCATGATGAGCCACAGGGTTTCTTACAAAGTTACATAGGGTCATTTCCACTGACTTTGTGTCCTGTTTCTAGGTCATATCATAGTTTATGCCACTGATTGGGCAAAGCAATGAATTGTGTCAGTATTTTTGGAGGTAAAGAATAGTATAAATAAGGAAAAATAAAATGTTTAAGAACTCAGAAATGTGAGAGAGTAACAAAAGGTATTTCTGCTTAAGGAAAATTTATTTTTAAAATAGTAATATAAAAAATCATAATGAACTGTTATGACTGAAGCTAATGAAACCACTAAAAGGTAATCACTGCCTAGGGAGGCAAAATTATGCTGTGCAAAATCAAACTAGGGTGTTTCTAATTGTCTTTATGTTGTATGTCTGCATAAATTATATATTTTCTATATTATAAGATTTAACATTACCAAAACTTTAGATAAAAACACAAAACATATGATTTAAAATTCTGATCATATATCTGGTGGAAAGAGATTCCATATTGATTAAGATGCTGCTTTGAGCCACATATATTGTAAAATAGCATTCTTTCTACTAGCTGTAACTATTTACATCATATATAGATGTATAATTTGTAAGATAAATCAGTAAGCAGTTACTTTGAAATAGTACCTTAAGAAACAAGGTGGTATAAAAATAGTATTAGAAGTGTATAATTGAAACTGCCTCATTTTTTATGATCTTTTTAATTAAACATGAAATAGGAAAATACGATCTTGCCATATTTTAACAATGTTTATAGTTCTACACAATATAAAATTATTATTTTGTTTAATATTTTCAGGGAAGATGCTTCTGTGTCACAGTTATAATTAAAGGATCATCCCAGGACTGATCGAACTGCAGAACCATTCTTGAAAGACTCCTATTGATTAGATTGCCAAACAGAGAACCTCAAGATAAAATTAGATGTTTGTTTTCATATTTGAATCTGTCCAAATTCTTCTTCCAAAAAATCTGTTTTAAAGAATTAGTCAAGTTTTCTCTGTATTTACTTAATGATTGTCTCGTGTAGAATTACTATAGAAAACTTCCATAGTATAGGATTCGGAGGCTTTTTGGTGGATGACACATTTGTGGTTCCCATATTACCACTGATCTAGCAAGGCCCCAAGCTATTCCTCCCGTCGTTCCTTACTAAAACCTCCGTAGGCAGCGATTGCATTTTAGTGGTTTCATTAGCTTCAGTCAATTTATACGCTGGGTTTGCCTTTCCTCATCACTTCAGTATAATCTCATTCTCCTCCCTCTATCAGCTTCCATATGCTGTTCCTCAACAAGCATGTTCATGACATTCACTTTGCAGCAGGGAAGAGGAGCAGTATATTCTGGGTATTACAGCATTTGGACTCAGAAATTCATCTTCAGGATCTAGCCCAGACTTTGTAAGCCCTTTCTAAGGAACAACAGGGCATGTTCTATCCTTGCCCGAATACTGCAAACATTACGTAGCTTGCAATGCTGTCATTCCCAGAGAATTTGAAATAATGGAAGCCTCTAAGCTACTTCCATTCAAAGCCCTGTACTCACTCCTAGCTAAAGGGTGGAATGTCGTTGCTAACTAAGCTCAGAATATGGTGATCAGGGAGAAATTTTACATCACATTAATAATAGAGGAGGCTTGTCAAACTTGAAGTAATGAGGGGGTTTGGTTGTGGTTTTTTTTTTTTTCCTTCCCTTTTTGCTGCCTTGAGAACACAAGGTGAAATGGTAATATTTTGGAGTTTGGATTGAAATCATGCTGCTTGGAAAAAGACTGCATTAAACCTCAAAGGAGCTTCTGCCTTTAAACACATTGCTGAACTTTGCAGTTTGGCAAAATATACTTACTCACACACTTCAGTTAAAAAAGACAGCTAAAAATAGTTAATACAATCTGAATATGCATAAAAACTTTAAGGTGTCAAGCTATCATCTCCATTGGATGCGAACTGAAACGTAAGCTGAAAACGTTGAAGGCCAGACTAGGACGCCCTTCTTAATTTTGCAAAGTAATGTAGGTAAGTGGTTTCCAAATTTTTGGATTCGTCCCATCTGTGTGTAGCTATGTGAAAGCTAGTTTGTTTAGTCCAAGAAAATTGGATAGACTCTGTACATACCAACTGAGATGTTTGTCCAATCTCAAGAGATTCAAATGAGTATAGAAAGCTGCAAGTTTGATGAATAAAGTCCGGTGGGGAGGAATCGTAGCCTAAATACTTTTTACTATGGGTCAATTCATTAACTACAAAAATGTGAACAAAATTCTTATCAGTTCAAATGAAAAGTCTCTTGTGAAGTCTTTCAGGTGCAGAAATTTCTTGTAGGTACACAAATGAGAGAACACCCCATATTCCCAGTAAGATGATAATTCATGAGCTAGGCCATCTGTATAAGATGCAGATGATCAGCATGCAAGTCTGGGGCCTAAGTGCTTGTTAAATATTTATTTGTCTAGGTAAAAGCAGAAACTTGACACCAGAACCCCTTTATTTCATGTGAGTACCTTATCTGTTAAGTTAATGACTATTCTGGATTGCAGAATCTTGGAAAAAGAAATCTGGGAGACCATTTGATGGTAAACCATTATTAACTCTTTCATAAGCACAGTTATCCCAAACATTTTTGTACCTATTCTTTATTACTTTTGTGACGACTATGCTTCCCTGGTTCACCTATTAGAATATATTGTGTCAAAAGCTCTACTAAAATTGAAATACACAAGTTTTCTTTCTCCACATGATCTGTTGCCCTGTCAAAGAAGAAAATTAGAAAATGATTTTGACAGGATTTGTCCTGGACCAATCCATGTCAGCTCTTAGGCATAACTACATTATTTTTCAGATGCCTAGTTATTTGTGATCCATTTGGGGGTTGGGGGGAAATTCAATTATTTCAGTTATACTTCCATAGCTGAGTGGCTTATATTTCTGGTATTCCCTTTTAATGATAGACTCTGTATTTTGCCTTTTTGGGTTTTCAATTCCTCACAGGTATCTAATGAGCTTTAATATGTCTGAATTGTTGCAGCTAGTTCAGTAAATTCATCAGTCAGTATGAGTAGCTGAATTTTTAACCTATTTTTCCTTATTCCAGGCTGAGATTTTACTCTTTTCTACAGTTTTAATTGTTCTAACCACCTGCTTGCAGTTAACATTTTAAAGCAAAAATATCATGCGGCATATGAGTAGTCCTGGCATTCTGATAGCTTTCCTTCTCCAGTCAGTGCTAGACTGACACTCAACTTCTCTTACTGCTAACATCTGCAATGATTTCTTGTTGTCTTTGATTTCTTTGTTGGCTTCTTTCTACCTTATGCTTTGACCTTTCTAATTTTCTTTCTCCACACTCTTCCTATATTTTTAGTATAATTGACCTATTTCCACTTTCTCTGTGCTTCCTTCTTTTGCTTGACACTGGTGAGGAGCTTCTGGTTTAGTTATTTTCGGCTTCTGTATTGGGATAGTTTGTGCTTGTTCTTGCACCATTAATATTGTTTGTGGAACTGGCATTCTTTGTAATTCTTTTTTCCTGTCATTCGAGGTCTTACCTAGGGATTTGTTGAATCTATTGAACTCTGTTTTCTTAAAATCTGTTTGTTTCTATTCTGCTATCCAGCCTCCTTCCTTTCCTAAGTTTCATTAACTCTTATCATACCATGGTCATTGTCATCCAAGCTGCATTTCACCATGACTTCAGTCAATTCCTCTCTATTGATAGGTGTATCTGATACATATATATCTGTATCTGTATACATATGTGTATGTATACAACAGTCTTTGCACTCATTGCTTTTTTCTGTCCCCTGTATGTGTATGTGCATCTGTAATATTTATCACCACCATAACTTCCAGGTTAATCCATGTTGTATCGCATTCATTCTCTTTTTAAAGATTGTCTGGGTAGTGTGAATCTCCATTATTACCTTGTATTGTGCCTTGGATAATTGTGGTATTTGTTCACAACAGTTCTTTCCACTGCATTTTCATGGTTCAGTCATCTGCAATGGACACTTACATGTTTAACACCCAAGTTCAAATTCCTAGACTTTCAGCAAGGGTAACTTCCCAAATTCGGATCTCAAGACGAGTGTCATATGTGAACATGCTAGCTTTTTCCATTGCAGTAAGGTGTCTAATTTACTAAGCTTCTGTAGTGCTAGTCATTAAGTGCTTATTATTAAGAATGCCTGTTCAGCTTCTCGTTTCTTCCCCACACTTCTTGCATTAATGTACAGGTTTCCAAAGCGTTGGGCAGACTGAGCCATCATTTGTCTCATTCCCTTCATACAGCACGTCCAAGCTGCTGGGTTTTATGCTTATGCATGTTTTTATCTTCATTATTGCAATCCAGGGCTATGGTAATCAAAGAGGAATTTGAAAAAACTCCTGATTAAAATCTCTATGAGAAGTTTTTGATCCCAGCATAAAAAAATATTGTCACAAATCTCCTATTTGCTGTCTCGACTTCTGGACTTCACTAACAACGGGCAATGTCCAGAAGTTCAGAAGCAGGTTCAGTCTTTGTTGAAACATAAACGAGGGAGAGACTGTTCATGCATGACAGTATTACATGACGTGAGACGACACCTTGTACTAGCTGAATTTAATTGGCAGTGGTGAGAGAGAAGGGGGAGCTTTTAGTCATGGTTTTTAGACTACTGCTTTAGATTTCTGCCTGCCTCCTTGGGCTTTTAGAACAGCAGTACTTTTAGTGCTGCTTTGTAGTTACATTATGTTATCATTCAAAGTGAAGTAGACATTTTCCAAAAGAAAGGAAAATCATGTCCCTAGAATTACACAGTGCTCAATTTATCTTTATAGATATGTACATGAATTTTGATTTTGTGTATAATTTTCATTTGCCATATGCGCAAGCCTGGTTAATCATCGGTTTATATTACATGTTTTCATAAACAGGTCTCTATTAACATGCTTTTTGTCTTGCAAATATGTGCTTTTCTCTACTGTTCCAGTCCAGAAAAAGTAGTCATCTTAGCACTTTCTTCCGTGAACATCACCAATTTAAAATAGTTACTTAGTGCATCACAGTGTGACAAATGCAATATTGCTTCACTTTAACGAAGACATTAAGTGACTTAGAAAATATAGATACAGTTTGAACAGCAGGGCTAATTCTGTAGTTTTGAAGACATGGCATAAACTTAAACTGCACTTTGTCCCTAAGTATTTACACTCCAAGGAGGTATGAGAGCCAAAAGGCTGGCTGGAGTTACAGAGATGAGAAAAACACTTAAAACCATAGAATCAAAGAGTGGCTGAGTTTGGCAAGGACCCCTGGAGGTCATCTAGTCAAAACCCCTGTTCAAAGCAGGATCAATTAAGCAGGTTGCCCACAACTGTGTCCAGTTGGGTAGTGAATATCTCCAAGGACAGAGAAGCCCCAGCCCTTCTGGGCAACCTGTTCCAGTGTTTGATCAACCTTACAGTAAAACACTTCCTTATGTTTAAACAGAATTTCTTGTATTTCCATTTGTGCCCATTTCCTCTTGTCCTGCTGGGAAGAGTCTGTCTCTGCCTTCTTTACACCCTCCCATCAGGTATTTACACACACTGATAAGATCCCCCTGAGCCTTCTCTTCCCCAGGCTGAACAGTCCCAGCTTTCTCAGCCTCTCCCTGGATGTAAGATGCTCCAAGCCCTTCAGCATCTTAGTGGTCCTTTGCTGGGCTCGCTCCAGTAAGTCCATGTCCCTCTTGTACCAAGGAGCTTAGCACTGGACCCAGCACTCCAGATGTGTCTCAAGGTTATTCCTCCCCAGGGGCAGGACTTGGCACTTCCCTTTGTTGAACTCCATGAGGTTCCTGTTGGCCCATTTCTCCAGTCTTTAGAGGTCCCTCTGAATGGCTGTGCACCCATCTGGTGTATCAACCATTTCTCCCAGTTTTATATCATCTAATAAATAGAAAGGGAGGCACATAAGCATAGTGAGATTCATATATCTATGTTTTCAGACTACATGTACCAAGGAAAATCCAGCTGCACAGATACTCTGCTGTTTTGGCAGGATTCTGGATTTTCTGAAATGGAGAAGACAGTGAAGGTCACTGTCCAGGTGACAAACTCCCCAGGGAAACACTCCCAGTACCTAAGTGCTCAAGAACACAACCCCTGTGCTCTGCTGTTCTGGCTGCTAGCTCTCGTTGCTTTCAGAAAGAGCACTCTCTTGTTCCTGATCTAGTGAATGATGTCCCTGCCCACAGCAGGGGGGTTGGACTTAGATGATCTTTAAAAGTCCTTTCCAACCCAAACCATTCTACGATTCTATGATTGAGGACAGACTTTTTAGTAGGGCCTGTAGCGATACGACAAGGGGTAATGGTTTTAAATTCAAAAAGGGTAGATTCAGACTAGATATAAGGAAGAAGTTTTTTACGATGAGAGTGGTGAAACACTGGAACAGGTTGCCCAGAGAGGTGGTAGATGCCCCATCCCTGGAAACATTCAAAGTCTGGTTGGATGGGCCTCTGAGCCACCTGATCTAGTTCAAGATGTCCCTGCTCACTGCAGGGGGGTTGGACTAGATGACATTTAAAGGTCCCTTCCAACCCAAACTATTCTATGATTCTATCATTCCTGTGGGAAATTCTATTAAATGCTTCTCAGCAGACACATATAAATTTTGCATTGGTTCTCATGCTGATCATATTTCGACAGCGTGCGATATAATATGTCCAACATGATACTATAGTTAAAAACAATCCTAGTTATGATGATGCTGACTATAGATTGTTACCATATCTTCTTTACTGCTATTTAATTCTCACTCAGGAGAGAGTATGGCATTCCCTGGTAATTTCGAAGCACATTTTTTGACTTGATACATACTGTAAACTCAGCAGCTAGTGTTAGAGTCACATGGAGTTCCACCTGAGCAGAGCGAGGCCCTTATTCATCAAAAACTGTCTTTCCAGGTAACAACTGCTGTCACTGGTAGAAGTGAAATAAGAGAGAAAAAGGGAAGAGATGCTCTGAAAGGGAGTGCTCTTTGTCATATGCTTAAATTGGGAAATCCATTTATATCTCCTGGGAAATTAAAAATGGAAAAATAGGGGCAAACAGATTGATACAGTTTTTAGATTACAAATAATTTCTGGGAAGAAATTCAAATTAATTCAAATGAACAGCACAGAAGAGAACAAGACAATATTCAAAGACAACTAGGTAGAACAAAACTGCAGGGTAAGGTTAATTGGTATGGGTGGGAAGTTTTTCTATCAGGTTTAAGCACTGAGCACATCTAAATAATGCTGAGAAAACTGAGTTAGAGAGTGTACACACAACATTTAGGTTGCATTTCTGCTTAAATAGGAAAGCTAGCTAACAGAAATAATTTTCCCATTTATTCACGTGTGCATGAAGAAGAGGACATCTAGAATTAAATCTGAAGGAAAGCTCATGAGCTCCTGTCTGGAGCCTTCAACTTCAATAAGAGGACTGGCCCCATAGAATTTCTGGGCTGCTTATGGTCCTAGTTTATTCTGACTATTAACTCAAGAGAACTCTTTGTGGCTTTCCCTGATAAAGCAAAAAATAGAAGCGTTGGCAACTCAGACTTATTAAGATTGGGTTTTTTTTATTTTAAATGAGCAGTATTTTTATTTGCATTAGATTTTTGATAACTGCTTTAACAGCAACCCTTTGACATGTATTTTATGAAAATGAATACTTTAAATCATAGCTGTAAAGCATTGTTCTATAATTTTTAACTACATATAGCAGACAAAACCATAATTATCCAACAATTAAGGTGCATGAATTATTAATTTTTAATAAAAAATAAACTACTTGCTCTCTAATTAACCCTGTAATCAAGATTGTTCCAGTATATCATTATATCTCTTAAGATTTCAAATCCTAACTGGGTTTAAATTGGCATAGTATTAAAATAAATTGATTCTCTGGAATGTATATTAATAAATGTGCAGGTCTTTATCATGATTGTTTTCCATTAGCTAACTATACAAAAAAGTATACCAAGGTATATGAAGAGCTCAGTCCAATATATTTTTAAATTTGTGGAGCTTTCTCTACTGATGAATGAACAGACCCTAAATCATGTTTTAGTCTCTATTGGTATGCATGAGCTGTTGTGGAGCTTTGAAGAAATTTACCCCTTGGCCAAGGCATTATTAAGCTCACCACTGGGATTTCTTTAGAAGAACAGCCTTGTATGAATCCTAGCTGAGGGATTTTTCCATGGAGCTTGATGGAGTTAATCCTCTAAACCCCAATGAATGTCAGTGAGTGCAATGGATGCATAAATTCCCTGTGTGTTTCAGGAAACTTTCCTGAATAGATTCTAAAAATCTGAGAATAGTAATAAAAAAACTAGTGGATCCACAAATCCGTATTCACATTGATTCCTTCCCATTTTCAAATTCCACTCTGCCAGCCAGTGGTATATAAAATACATGTGTGTATATATATGTGTGTGTGTATGTGTGTATATATATAAAAATACATGCATATGTATGTGTGTAAATATATGTATGTATATGCATACAAATATATATGTGCATGCACACACCCCTGCCTACATAGGTAACGCCCACCTCACTGCTCCATAGTCACCAAACAGATATTTCTTCTGGAGGTTTTAATAGAAGGCTCCTTTGTAAATGGACCATTTGTAAATAGCAGTCAGGAAAATGTATCAGACATGCAAATAGATTAACGTAATTACTTACAGACACTCTGAAGTCAACATAAATTATACACCATGTTTTTAAAAAGTATTTTTGAATACCTCTAGGGAATCTTGAACGGTCAGTTCCTCCAAACGTCTAAATTAAAAAAAATAAGTGCTTGTAGCTGTAAAAGTGTTGGTTACTTATTAGACCTAATATAAACATACCATGCAATGCAAACAGACAAAATACACCACAACAGGAGGCATCCTAGTGACTGTCCATGTATTTATATCCCACTTATGAGAGTGCATATATAAGAAAGTAAACAAAATATGTGTGAAGTAGTGGTTATGAATAGACCTAATTTCTCCAAAACATGTATCTTGTGCATTATATGTGGCCAAGCAAACATAAAAAAAACCAAATTGGCTTCATGTTAAACGTACTATACAGAACAGAAGGAACTCTGAATTATAAACAGAAACTATAACTCGTTATCCAAAATTTTAAATGCAGAAATTTATGACAATTTCTTAAACATTCAGTATTGTGGATATTGAAATAAAATGCATATAAATTCGAAATCTATTTTACATCTACTAAATTAGATTTAAGCTCATTTCATACCATCTACCAGCAAAATTGATCATAGCTCACTATACATACATACATATATATTTCCTCTGCTTTCGTGGATAGTAAAATTTACTTAATGAAGGTAAACATAATCTGGCACTTGGAAGCAGGAGGAGTAACAGGCAGCATTACTGTTCAAAAACATAGCGTTATACTGTTTTCCCTAGGGTTTTCTGCATGAATGTCTTGTCCTGATGCCAGTGTCAACTCTTTGCCAAGGGGTAGCATATGTCTGGTATTCTGAAGGCTGGCTTCTACACAGACAGGAAAGCAGTGACATGAAATCTCCCTGTATTTCAAGTATAAATTATTTAATTTAATATCTCTTGGGAGAGGACCCTCAAAAATAAGCAGGGTATTTTCTTTGAAAAGCTGAGCCCCATAGGAATGGTAGGCTCCCAAGGACAGATTCTTCATTAAGCTGTATATAAGAACAATGCACAGTAGTAATTGCAAAGCTGAATATTTGGCCACAAATGAAGAAAAAATAGTGTGGAAAGAAATGTGCGGCAGCACTATGCTGTGACACCAGTGTTACAATACTATAGTATGCAAAGAAATGTGTACAAAGTATGATTTGGAATGAAGTTGTCTTTAAAGAGGGAATAACCCCTATGCAGTTCTCACTCTCTGATGCAAACCTTTGAGGAAAATCAGAGAACTGAGGACTGCTTGGTTCATTTATATCTTATGCTTCAGTTGTACCTTCTACCCTGGCTTTTTTTACGGTATTAAAGCAGAAATATTAGCCTCATTATTTTCAAACGGAACCCCAATCCTTAGCAGAAATTCTGAAACTGAATTTTGCAGGAGTCTCCAGTGTCTCTAAGTGGTTTTGAGGAAACAGCTCTGGAAGAACCACAGTTATATGAACTTGTGTCCCCAACCTCATAAGCTGGGTGACTCAGCTCACAGCTTATCGCAAAGATGAGTTTTGGTATCTGTCATTCTGTCTTCAAGCTGTCTTCAAGCTTTCTATCCTGCTCCTTCTGTTTTATTGCACTGGTTACCTAAAAAAGGGTGTAGTGTTTCCCACTGTGAGGAATTTTTGAGTTATTTTTGTGGATTCATGATTAAGTTTTTATATGTAACTGCTAGTGCCTCTCTTCAGAGAGGTTGAAATACAAGCTTCTCTTGAGACCAAGTTGAACACCTTTTTTTCACTTATGTTTTGTACATAGCATGATGGTAATATTTTTAACAAATTATTCACACTGTGTGGACTAGTTACAGATATGAACTGTCATTCTTCTTGTTCCTTGCTTCCGTGGTTTGTAAATCCATGTCAGTAGAACATTAAATATATATCTCTCTCAAAATACTTTCACAGCAGCGGTTGCTACGTTATGTTTTGGGTTCTCCCACAAGAGTTACACTTTGCAAGACTGTTGATCTGTACTTCCTGTAATAAGGATTTCCTCTATGTGCCATTTGACTGCTCTGGTTTAGTACTGACATATATAACCAGAAATAAACTCCATATAGATGATTTCTCTTTTTCTTGGAAGCCCAGCTTGAAACCATTAATACTTGAAGAAAGATTGTATTGGCAGTACCACGCTTATTTGTTTATGAAATATGTAGCCAAATACACAAAAATGAAAAAATATATAATCAGATTTTAGTGAAAGACATTCTGTTTTACCTGTATCCATGTGTCATATGAAAAATAGTAAGAAGATCTACTTAAGAATTTAAAATTATTTAATATGACTCTCTATACTTTCTCTCTTTAAAGTTTAAATTGCACTTTAAATAAGCCTATTCTAATTTAGGAATTTGGGACTAGAACTTTCACTAAAGAATGGGTGAATCAATTTTTAATCAACTCCAGTACGTTCATATTGTGCCGTAATTGAAAAGTAAAATTAACGGAGACAATTTAAAATTCATTAACATCCAGTAAAAAAAAAAAAAAAGTCAATATAATCACAAGCAAAATTAGCCTTGTGTTTGTTTGCCAAGTTGTGCAAGACTGCATTTTGGAAAAAACACTTTGTTGGCTAATACGTTAGAAGATCATAAATAAATCTTTGCACATCCTCTTACTGCAATGTTGGTGAATCAGCGTTAGCATTAATTAATAACTTGCATAATTTTAATTCATGAAAGTAAAAATTGTATGTGAGCATGTTTTGCATAAAACTGAATTGTTTTGACGCTTGATGATCTTTGTGTTTGCTTCATTTTCATGGTGTTACAATAAGTATACATAATATATACATTTAGATAGTCGTGCCTGTGAAAAGATTAGAAAGTTCAGTCCTAAAGTGTAGTACTCAGGGTTTGTTATTACAGTTCTTGAGCTTTCATAAAACAATGTTTTTCATCATTTGCTATTTTTGCCTCTATACAATGGATAGAGTGGACAGTGGAACATGTGAAACTCCTGTTATGTCTTCTGTGCTAGAAAAAATGTATTCAGACAACCCAAACTTTAGCTGGACTTTCTTAGTTTAGTGTTAATAAGTTAGAAGGTTATCAAAAGCTAAGATATGAAATATTAGCAAGGTTTCTGCCTACTTTTCCTTTTTGATTTAAAAAACCCCATAGGGGTAAATGTATATGCTATGACTTCTCCAAGGTCTATGTGAAAAGGACTCTTTTTTAGGGAAGGTGATGCTAAGCAAAAAGACTAGACATTCTTATTTTCTTATTCTTGGATAATGTCAGTTAGGTAAGATTTAATACATGTGTATAAGAAATCCAAAAAGTAAGTCTTCCTTTTCTGTGCTTTTATGCTTAACTCAGACTTTTTAGGCTTGCTGGTGCCTGCTCTTCCATAAGTTCATGTTCTCTTTTGCTTTGAACTTTTAACATCTTTTTCACTAACAAGGTGAGAAGCTTTCTCAAAGTTCTTTAGTATTCAATACTTTTTGACCTTTTAACCATTTCTAAGACTAGTCAATGCTAAAGGAAACCAGAACAAAGCAATAAGCTAACATCATAACTTACGGTTTATATGCAATTTGATTGACTATGTTAAGTCAATGTCAATATAGACTATTAAGGCTTTTAAGTCAATAAAATTTGATCTGTTCAGTATGTATATAAATAATTTTCCATTATTCTGAGAATTCAAAGTACCTATATAAACCTGTGGTGTGTAGCAGCTTTTAAACAGAGAATGGAACTGATTCTACTCACGCTGATATTGATATGAGTATGGAAATCAGTTGCAGTGGGACTTTTGAAGTCTCAGGAAACATGAAAATTGAATATGTAACCTGAGTGTTTAGTGCTTAGTATTTTGAATGCATTCCGTCAGCCACAGCATGCTCCAAATATGCTGAAAGCTCTCCTAAGACTTAGCGCCTTTGTAAGATGTATCCTATGTTCACTTGTACACATCCTATATGTAGCTCTGGTGGGAAGTGGGAAGGACTGTCCAGTTTACAAATTCTAATACTTCCCCATGGGAAGCAGAGCCAGGGCAGTTTATTTCAGGCAGATGTTTATGAGGACCCCACAGTATGATACTAAACCTGTGATATCAATGTAATAGAGAAATTGAAAGGTCTAGCCCTATGGTGATCAACGTAAATCTTCTTTTAATTTGTTGTTTCTGTCAGCTCTCTTTTGTACTTTGAGAGGATTCTCTCTCCCACTCTGGATTATTAGTCTCTATAGCTGTACTCTTCACTTGGATTCTCATTATCTGCTAGAATTTGGATGCAACAAGTCTGCTTAGATTAAGGCAGTACTCTGTGAACACAAGGGTAACCCCTATTTTGAAAGAATGAACGATCCTCTTATAATAAGGGTCAAGACAACAAAGAGCGATTAAAAGGACATATTCATAATATGAGTCATTGAGAATGTAATGAACTGCAAAGTCATGGTGCCTTGGAAGCCAAATTTCCCAAATTTATGTCTGGTAATTAGAGAACAAGTCCTTTCTTCTGTTATTATTACCAGACGACATTTCTGATTTCACTTGATCTTTTCATAGTGCTTAGATTTCCTGAGTGATGCTCAAAACTCACACCAGATTAGCATTGCCAGCTAATTTATTAAGTTCTGCCTTTTGTTCTTCATAACATTTGTCTCAGCAGGATAAGAAATAACCAAAATAATTAGTTCATACTTTCGACTTTGCCAGTAAAACCAACACGATATCTACCCCAATTACAAAAATATGCATCAAAATGAATGAAATTGGCTTAATGGGATGAAAGATAGACTGCAACCTGGTATGGCCAGTTTTCCTGACCGTATGAGCTGCATATCAGAATAAGTATTTTTGGGCATGGTTCACAGGAGAGAGAACTGTGGCTCCCCAGCCCTCTAGTGCAGGATATGGCCTGGCTGAAGGCACGGCTGGGCTCCCCAGGGTGACACAGAGATGCTGGCCTCCGTACTCTCTGTGAGAGGGGATCTGGAGTTACAGCGCCCCTCAAATACAGTACAAAGTGAATTAGTAGTGAGAACAATTACTTTTATGTAAGTGTAGCAACAATTTTTACCTAACATTAGATAGCTGCTGTGGCTTGAAGGAAAAAGACAAGAGACGATTCAAAGAGACAAACCACTAAGTAAAAAAAAAAAGGGGGGGGGGAGGTGATCTTTCCAAAAGGCAGGTAACCCCATAAACACAAGTACAGAACAGGGATCTGTCTCTGAAGCATCTTGAAATGGAAAGACGTACTGCACTGGATATATTAGATGGTGATGTGTAAGGAGTAATTTCCATGTATAAAGCAATATCTAAAGAAAAAGCAGGAACCGCCCCCCCCCCCCCCCAAACCTGAGGCTGTTTTATTAGAGGTTTTTCCTTAAGGCCCTACATTCTGGAGTACATCACTCAAAGAATCTAACTGATATAAATGAAGTACAAGATAAAGTATTGTTGAGCAGTAATCTACAATAAAATTAATACTTCAGGATGGGAGGTATGTTAGGATTAATTCTTAGAAATTGGCATAGAAGCCTGGATGAATTAGCAAATTTGGAATGACTCATTCTGTGGAAGTGAATGACAAGACAAATTCAAAGAGAGTTCAGGATCCTAGGTTGCTTTCTTTTCATTACGGCATTCTTTTTGTAGTAATATCTTCCTGTGTTATATTTAAGCTAGTACTGTTTATATATTTTGGAACAAATCTAAAGAAAGCCAATTAACTGAAGGATTAATTAGCGGTTAGTGCTAGGGATGAGAGGTTCTAGGCATGGTAAGAGACTTCTAAGTTCTTCTGGTTTCATAGGTAAATCTATGCCTGCATGCAGTATCACTTTCTCAGCAAGCAAGTCTATTACTCTGTGTGCACCTGGATCAATTTCCAGTTGTTTATATTATTCATCCATGAATCTCAAATTACCTGAAAAGGCTATAAAACTTGCTCTGCAAAGACCTGTTTTCTTCCTACAGTTCTATATTTGGCTGTTTTGGGGATTATTCTTTTGTTGCATCCATCCCCTCAAGGACATTCTTTGAGTAATCTGTGTACCAAAAATTAAAAGCTGTCCTGGAGGATTGCTGAGAAGAAACACTGAGGCAGACGTTTTGCAGCATGAGGTCTGGGAAGCAAATACAGGCGAACAGGCAGGCATTATTATGCCCCATGCAGATGGCTCCTTCAGGGAGAGCTATGTGCCTGGGATAGGATGGATAATTCCAGGTATGAATGAATTAATTCAGTGGGCAATGAGAATATTTCCCATTTGTGCAGCAGTAGAATGGGTTGCCTCTTGAACCACCAGATTAGTGGACCATTGGCTGCCTCTGAATGAGTGCTCTAAAAACTTTTTGATCTGAAAAGATGTGCTTATTATTCATGCTTCTCAGGTGGAAGAAGATTCTCCATCACTGATGCTAATGTATTCATGCTTTATTTCATTCACTACTGCTCCTGCCTATTTGACTCACTACGGCTCCTGCCATATATTCCTTCTGTCCATGATTTCTTGCCTGATCACTGAGGGATGGGCTGGCAACCAAACATCTGCGTACATATCTCTCCCAAGCCATTGGCTCAGGTGTGGCAGAAATCAATGTTATTAATATGCACAATGAGTCACTCTACAGTTCGTATGTATAGGTCCTGAAGAAAACCCCACAGAAAAAATAGTATCTTGGACGAAGTGCAGATGAGTGACTAAAGTCTTGGGTCTTGTCAATATTAATGAATAACAGATTTGTGTAACAACTGTTACAGAGACAGAGCATAATGGGAACAATTAAAGAGGAATTAACCTGTTTGAAAAGGGTTTGAAAGACATAGTGGCAGCTTAAATCAAGACAACATATCACTAGGCAACAACACTGTGTTAAATAGTTCTTCTGACATGATCCTGGTGCTGAGGAGGGTAGGTTGGAAGGTGCTCCATGCCTTTGCATAAACTTGAGAATTTTTGTAATGGTATTCTTGTCCTGAAGCTGAGAAGGAAGAGAGTAGTGTAACTGCAGCAGTGGGTGATGGATGGATAGCTATAAAGACCAGTGCCTTCAGCCCACTCACTCAGATGCCCTGTAGCACTGGTGGCTGAAAAAAGTGGCAGTGCCAAGTTTTCAGCAGGTGTCCGTCACCCACTCCTTTTACCCACCATCAGGCATAAATGTATCAAGAAGTCTTTAGTAAAGCAGCAGGCATATAATTCCTGAGAAGCAGTTATGAGTTCTGAGAGGAGACATATAATATGTGTTCATCTGAATAAATAAATGCCAGCTTCCACAGAAATATGCTCGGAGTATTGCAGAGGACAACAGCAAAACTTTCTACAAATGTATGGAGAAATGAATGGGACCCCCCCACTGCTGGGCCGGGGGGTTTGTTTCTATCAACAGCAAAAAGTTCAAGTGATGTTTGGAAGAAGGGGTCTGTATGTAAAGAAGTATCCTTTCACCTTTTAATTTTCTTCACTTTCAGCATGGAAGGCAACAGTAAGCTCTTTAACAGAGTTGGGTTTTTTTCACTCATATATTTGTGTTTAATACACAGAGCATATATTTCCAGTTAATATTTTTATGGCACACCATTGAAAAAAAGATGGTTGCAGAGAAAATACACCTCCTTGTCTCTCCTTATCTTCTTTCCTTCCAAATTACATGGGAAAACTAGGAATCAGTTGCTCTTTCTGGCAACACACAGTGTCTCAGGCGTCTTTACTTTTTCGTATGCAAATTCCCACCCAAAATGAAAGTATTCTGTGCTTTGTTCATGTTGAGTTAAAAAGCACAGGGAAACTGTGAAGAAACATCCTCCCCTTGCCATGCATATTCCCTTTATCTTTGTGGAGTTCCAAATGATGTCAAAAAGCATGTTTTCTTTCTTTCTTTCTTTTTTCTTTTCAATAGCTTTTTTTTTCATTGTGGCTGTTCGTGTACTAGGCAGAGGGAGTAATTTGGCAGGATAGCATCCTCTTTTTAACCCCAGTACCATGTTCCCTTTCCCAGCTAATAGTGAGCAGAAAAATTACTTTTTCTGCTTGACAGCTGTAATTAACTTAGGTGTCTTTACTTTTCTCTGTGGATTTTCAGTCAAGGTACAAGTATTGCTCCAGTCTATACTGGGTTTACTTAAGTTCTGGAGGAATCAGGAGGGTTTTTAAATGTGTGTGTTTGTTTTTCCCTGGGAAAGGAGTCCTCCAAAATAGAGGAGTCAAAGCATTAACTCAAAAATGGTTAGTCAAAATGGCTATTGACCAGCTTCTCCTTTGTGGATAAAACTCTTAAATAGTGGTGCTAATGTGTTATTAGTGCACAGCTGACTTCTCTCAAATGCATTCTTTCAGCACACTGTCATGTGGTGATGCATTCTTCCAGTTTCCTCCCTCCCCCCAACTCAGGAGTCACAAATGTGCCTTTATTAATTCATCTTAATTTCTGTAGTGTTCCTGAGTTTGAGTAGTGTAATTGTCAGAAGTTGTAATAGTTCTGGCAGAAGTTTTTAATACTTTTCCCCTTAATATCTACAGTTGGCTTTTATCAGAGACAAGGTATTCAGGCAGATGTGTCTTTGGACTGATCAGGTATGGCAGTTCTTTTATATTATGTTGTCCTGGTTTTGGCTGGAATGGCTGCATGGTGCTTAGCTGCTGGCTGGGGTTAAACCATGACATATGTTCTCAAGTTTGAAGAATAATTCAGGTTTTGAGTTTTTTTAAGACACATTGCAAATGAACATACTTTGCTTTTTCTTTCTGTTTGCTAGAGATAAAGCCAAAATCATGTTAATATTGGAAAAAATATTCTTGTTTCCTGTTATCCATTTGAGGGAAGGGTTTTGTAATTCAAATGGTGTGTATCCATAGCCCAGCTGATCCTCTCCCTCTTTGGCTGCCTGCAAACCTTTGAGCACTAAGCATCATAAACTGTGACAGTAGTTTCTAAGGTTGTTATGCAGCTACTTGTCAATGGCAAGCCATATAGGTATTTGAATATACTCTTTTTTTAAAGTTCTTTTAATAATGATTTATATTTTATTTATGGTTTATTTATATGTTTATATTTTTTCAACTGGTGAATCTGTTTTTTTTTCTTTTGTATTCTTTGTGACTACAAATACACTGTAGAAAGATACTTATTTCAGACTGGTAAAAAGCAGGGTTGGTACTGCATAAAAGGTGCAAAAATTTGCTTGGGAGTATTGTGAAGTGTGAAAACGTGTGTCCAATAGAAAACTATTTAATACCTATGAAACACATGTTTATGCTTGATAAGTAGAAAAGAATTGTTTCCTCAATGAGTCACTCTTCTTCACAAGTATGTGGGTGACAGAAGTTTCACAGTTACGATGTGAAATCCAGAAGCCTTCAACTAATTTGCTACAAAAGAGGAAACTCTGCAACTCAGTTTTTTCCAGTGTAGTTATCAGTAGCACACCGTTCAATTATCATGGGCATTATATAAAACGATTACTTTCTTGGAACTATTTTGAGTACAGATTCAATAATTTCTCTGGAGAGAAAGGACACATTTTCAAGATTGAATTGTTCAATTTTGTGAATGAGAAGGAACCCTTGGGAAGTAAAAATACCTACTTTCAAAGAGCTAGTCTCAAATCTACTTGTACAGCTTGGTCCAACCCCTAGTGAAGTCAATGAAAAGTCTCTGATTGAGACTTACGAAGAATTAGATACAACAATGTACATCTCTCAGCTAAGTGTTTCTGCAGAAGCGGTAGTTATTTAGTGTGGAGAAAAAGGCAAATGGGTTCTATAGAGGGAAGACAATGAGATGACAAAGAACAAAATATAATATGACAATGAAATACCAAAACAACTCCAACATTTCAGACATATGGAGCAGGACACTGCATCCTGTCTACGCCTTTTAGGCTGCCTGGGCTGGATCTAGTCGTTTATACCATTTAACTTAGTGGCAAGTGGCATTAGGTATCTTGTAGCTTGATCATTTTGTCTTGTTGACAATAGCTGAGCAATGTTTTCTTAAGGATTGATATGATATTTAGGAGTTGTGGAGCCAAGCACAACATGACTACCTATCCTTACAGCAGGGTACTCTCCACAGCACATACTGCATACTCCCTAAGGGACATCATAGACATTACATGTTGTGGATGGAAAGGAAATTTGGCCTCAGACACAACCTAAAGGATGTGTTAATCAGGGGATACAGAGAATGTTATAGAAATTCTGTGTGTTGGCCAAATGATCTGAGTGACCTGCATGTTGCCCAGCTTACCTGTATGAGTAGGCCACATACCTCAGGCTAATCCTGCCTACATTGAACAGCAGCTTCTAATTAGGCATAGAAATGAAATGCCTATATTTCCTGATGTTCCTGGGCAAGATGATTAACTCCCATCCCTGAGGGGGACTCTTTGGAAAATCAGACCATGTGCCTGTTTTTCTAATTGTTGATCTGGCTGAGTGACAGGCAAGAAAAAGGTCTAAACTTTCTTGCCCTTATCTCTTATGTTGTAACAAAACTGAAAATGGAGATGTTTTCAATTTTCAGTTTAGGAGATTAAACTAACTGTTCAGTAACTTGAACTTCTGCCGTCTCCTTTTTCTCTGTTATCACTTAGTCACCTTGAAGGCAATCAATTCTTGTAGTAGAAGCCCTAGTCTTAGTGTGATGACTGACATAGTAAAATTTCTTAGGAAAATACTATTACTGAACTAAACAGGCAATTTCTATTTCTGTTACCCTTTACACAGGCAAATGCCTGCTGGCCCACTAATCTGGACTTGTATCAGGGAAACCCATGTTTAGAAAAGACAAAGTTTATTTACATTCCTGGGTGCATGTCAGCTTTTTACAATTCTATCTCCAAGAGAGGTTTCCTTTAGAGATGTTTTGAAATAAGCTGCTACTAAAATGGGGTCTAGCTTTGCCTTTCAAAAAGTTGCAGCCTTTAAAATGAAAATTATTGGATTATAAATGTTTAGGACAGGAAAGGAAGTTGACACAGAAGTGTTTTCTGCATTAGAAGTCTAAACCTGTGCAAGCATTTAATGGAAATTTTTACCCACTTTCCTGATGATTACGTATGAAAGCTCATGCTTTTTAATTTCTTTGCTGGCACAAAACACCTCTTTAATTAGGATTTTAAGATATGATGTTACACATTTGAGGTTATTAAAAAAAATTCTAGGACATGTTGATGAACTAGAAAATGGAGATAAATGATGTCACCTTTAACAAATGCATTCCAAAACATAAAGGAATAGCTACACAATTGATGCAATCAAGCTTTTCCAATATAATAGTGTTTTTAACAAGATTTGAAGGCCTAAAATTGACATAGCTGTAATTAAAGTTCTGCATGCTGATCTACCATAGCATGCACACATCTCTGTTATTAAGTCCGCTCTACCAAAAAGCTGAAGAAATACACTCTGAAATGTATTTGATAAAAAAATCAAGTATATTTATTCCAAGTAGGGATATCAGCACTCAGCTCCTGCAGTGACTGTGTCTGGAGTCAGAAAATTAAAGAATGTATCTAAAAAGTTTTAATTGTTTCATTTGTCAGTCTATTGAAGTGATCATTCACCTGTATGTTTGGGTTTTTTCTGATGCATTTATAAAGCTCTGATTAATGTGGTATGAAATCCTATTCTGCTTATGGTATCTGAAAGAAAATAGTGCTTATAGTTTGATTTCATTTCTTTATGTAATCTTTCTACAACTTTCTACCCTCCTATCTCATTCCCTAGTCTGCAGAAACATATTTTCGGTTCTGTCCGCTTCCATTTCACATTTTCTCCACTATGCCTGTTTTCTTATTCAGCATAAATAATCATTTTGCTCTACAGTCATCTAACTTCATTTATATTAGGAATTAATACAATATACCTCCAGGCTGTCTTCTCACTAGCCAGAACAAAAAAGGAGGCTGGCTTCAGCTCCTAATGAATCATTCCTTTTCAGGGGAAATACAAAGTGCAGTTCACTGAAATGCCGTTAAAATCTTAGATATCCATTAAAAGTGCAAGTGTAATATGTTTAAATGCAGAATGGAAGACAGACTGGGCACATGAAAAATGAATGAGCACTTACAAAAATGATTGTGCTCATTTCAAAAACTCTAAAGGTTGCTCTGGAAGAACTCCAAATGTTGTGATCGCAACCTCCTCTTAATTTTCAATGCTGTGGCCTGTCATAGTCATGAACTGGAAATGGTGAAACTCATTTTTACAGTGGCACCATTGTAGCCTGAGTATTGCATCACCATAGATTATTCTGCATGGTTGTCTTTGCTCCAAGTTTGTCATTTCAGTGTTACCTCTAACTTGCTCTATGTATGTCTTAATATTATTTTTAAGATTTAATGATTATTTTTAGCTAAAAAAAATCTAGATTATCAGTTCTACATTTTCCCTCCTTTGCAAGCATCAGACCAATTACTTATATTTCTCTGCATTCACTTATAGTTTTTTCCCTTTATAATACGTACTACAGTTATGTAATTACTCTAGCTGAAACTCTCTAGGATGTACCGGTAAGACTTCAGCTTGCCCTTCCATATAGTGATAAATTTGTTCTTTTACAACTGGAATCTTAGTCTTTTGTTCAAAGTAGAGCTTTTAATATTCTAAAGTATTATTTTAGACAATAACCAGACTCTGCTATTCTCTTTTGTAGTCCCTTACAGCTGCCTAGGAAATTTTTGATGACTGTGAGCGAGGGAAAGTGAAGCGACAGAATGCTGATCAGTTAAGGGGAAAAAAAAATTGCCCAATAGAACTGGTTTTGATGAATTTCTCACCTGAAAATGCAATGAAGAAAAAGGTGGGGTTTTTTTTTCAGTTTTGATACATTTAGACCAAAAATGTCAAACGGATTTCTTTCTGTCTGTCCTGTCAATGACAAGTGTCTGCAAGTAGCTGCTATTTGGCAGTTGTTACGTCTTCAGGAGTTTCTACAGGATATGTATAATGCAATAAGCTACTCAACATTCAATCATATAATTTTAAGTTGCAAGACGAAATGCGCTATTTGTCAAAATAAAGGCTCATCTCTACTGCTAAAGTACAAAAGAAAACCAGCATTTCTAGGCCCAGATTCATCGCATCCTGACACAGAGCTCTAAAATAGTTCAGATGAATCATGACCACTAGAGCACAGAGCACATGAATCCCTCATGGTATCTTTCAGTACCAGATTGCATACAACTAAATTTAGATGTCTAAATGTAGGAAAGCAAAATGCCTTGCCAGGTCTGCAGCCTACCTCTCCTTTGCTCCAGAGAGGCAACAATCTGCTGCTGGACCATACGCATAGCGGTTTCTATCCCCGCTGCCCCAATACCAGTTCCGTGCTGTGAGAATGAAAGGCTCAAGGCACCACAGCACCCTTCCTAACATGCACTTCTCCTGCTCAAGGAGCAGCCACTGCTGGCTTGGTACAGCCCTGTGCTGATGCACACACCTCGTGCTTATCCCACAGCACGCACACTTTATTCCCTGTGCAGATATTGAAGGCCAAGGAAGGACAGCAGGAAGGACAGTGGTGGCCATGTCACAATGCACAGCAGTTGAGCAGTGGCCACGTCACAGCAGGCAGCAGGTGGGTGGTGGTGGCATCACAGCGGGTATAAAAAGGGCTGCGGGGCAGGGGCAGGCCCTAGGTTGGGAGGCAGACTGGCCAAGTCAGTGCAGAGGATGGGAGGGAAAGGGGTGCCACCTCCCTTCAGGGGCTGGGCCCGGGCCCTGCTCCAGCCCTACTGAGCTGCAGGGTGGTCAGCCCCGTGTCTCCTGGCCATAAGGGAGCTATGGGGATCAACAGCCTTTGCCTGTGGCTGCAAGCTCGCCTCATCCCACTTCCCCAGAGGCATCTGCAGGAGACGCCCTGGTGCTGCTGGAGCCATGGATTTTGGGACTGCTTACCGTTGACCTGCATTGTGTCCACCGTGAAGCAGAAGGTGCCAGACCTGAGAGAGGGTGGTGAGTGAGAGCAAAGTACCCACGCAGCTGCCTTGACGGGAAGCAAGGAGCCCCAGCAGGAAGGGGTAAGTGGAGCAGAGAGGGGGAGGCAAGGGCAGGGCTTGGGCTCTCCTCGTCCGCCCCAGCCTGGGCTTCCCCCGGAGCTGTAGCCATGGACAGGCTGCTTCTTCTCTTGTGCTACTTATACACTGAATAACATGAAATGTTCAAAGTTTGTTCAAAGGAAACAATCAGCTTTAATTAATTCAACACACAAGAACAGAAAATAATGAAATAATCTTCTCCTTATTCTTTGTTCTGGAGACAAGATTTGGTTGTAATATTGAAATCATGGTTTATTTAATACAGGACCTTGTTATTTCTATGTGACATTTTAATCAAACATGCTGAAGTTGGAAATGGAAAGGTTTCAAATAATTATGTTTAATTACTTAAGCATCATTTAATCAAAATAATCTTCAATGGTAATAATTATCATTGTCAGTCCTTTTCTCACACATACTTAGATATATCATATTAATATCAACCTTGATTACTATACTTATTGAAAACTACATTCTAATTTTCTCTTTTAAATCAGCAGTATACCTCAGGTAATTTCAGAAGCATCTTTAATCCTTTATATTTACTGGTTATATCTTCAGCAAATGTTATAAACAACCATAAACCCTCTAGCTTTATAAATCAATTCAGTGTTTCAGCCTATTGTTGATGACTTAATGACCAGTCATTGGTCAATACATTAATGAATATGCATTAATCTCTCGTACACACTGTCTTTTTAGTTAGGACTAAAATTTTTAAACCCAACTGAATCAATATGAAAGACTTAGGGGTTTGAGTCTCCTTTTAAAAGTTGGCTTCATGATAAACTTATAATAAATATTACCTTTTATCTGTAATTCAGCTAATATTTAGATCTGCTGACTATTTATAATACATTAAATTTTAAGAATCAGCACTCTCAGGTTACGTCTGCATTGCAGCTGCTGAGGCAGTGCTGTCTGAACAGCTTGAAATGGGTATTGGAAGCCAGCAAGATGCTGGAAGCATGGTGGTTTGTTTGGGTTAATATAATCTGTTAAGAAGCGTGATAAATTAGTCCCTGTGGAGTTTCGTGCTATCACAGTTTGACTGCTTCTGGAACCTGAGCTAGTGCGTTTTAAGTTATCTTGGCTGGTGAGGTGCAGCGATAGTGTATCTCATTAATTCCAAGTCTGGAATAATTCCTCAAGAATTAGCAGAGCTGTTTAAGTATAAAGACAAAATAAACAATGGTGGTGAGGAACCCGTTCAGTTTTGCTCAGTTTCTTAGGGAAGATTGTTGAAACAACTCTCAGACAGCACAGCTGAGCATCATTAAAACAGAATCAGTGTTTGGGTCCTGACACTTCCTACATCTCCTAGCTTTGACCCCACTCTGAGCCCGACTTCTGGAGTGTAGGATGGCTTCAAGGCTCTGAGACCTTCAGAAAGGGGCCCCAGTGTCCCTGGGTAGCACAGACACAAAATTGAATTCTGATTTTGATAATATTGATACAAATCATTATTAAGATGGCATAGGGACACCAGTTATTACGGTTTAAAGTTTGGCCTACTGATAAACAAAATTTGATTTTATACTTTTCCAACATGGAAAGAAACTCAGTGCAAGCAGGGACTAGGCAGTATAATGGGGTGATGTATATGGGAGTGTTAGTCACTTTTTACTATTATTCTGGAGTGCATATACAAGATACACTGCCATGTTCACATCCAATTTTGAAGCATAAGACTTATATTTAAGGTCAAAAGAAAACAGCACAGCTGTGGCTTCATCCCCTCTGGATTCAAAATGAATCCCAAAACTTTGCTAGACAAAACTGGATTTTGGACCTGAAGCATTATTTGTTATTCAACAACATGTTCCTTATGCATATAAAATTGAAAGCCATATTTAACCGCGTCCTTTCGGGTAATGTCACTGATGCTGCATTAAACACCCAACAGATATGATCAGCAAGGGCGATAAGACTAATAGGAAATTTAAAGTCCTGGCTATTTCTCTGCAGATAATAATAATAAACATTGACTTTCTCTCAGATATCACGTAGTATAAGTTTGTAAAAGTTGTAGCTATTAGTGGAAAATTAGACCCGAAGTATCTGTATTAGCGTCAGAGTAAGTTGACTCTCACCGCAATGAAATAGAACAGACAGACTACTGATGTCAGCAAAATGACCTTCTATGAAAATAGAGTCCAAACAACTTGTATTCTCATTTTTGAAAATTGCAGATGTATCTGATATGTCATTCTGTGACCTGAAAGTTTCCTCAGAACCTTCCAGAACCCAACCTGCTTCACTGCACTGACTGCCTCTTATTTTGACTTGGTCTGTCTCCAGTGCACACATGAAGCGGTTTCCTGATCAACAGTCAGTCTTCCACTCCATGGAGGACAATTTGAATTTGAATCTGAAGTGTTCACACAAATCTGATTTTGTGTGAATTTTTCACAAACCTTTATTCATATATTACATAGTTCTAGATCATTTGCAAATTGTTAGAAATAGTAACCAAGTTTTCACTGAACCCTCTCCCTGGTGCCAGATGTGGTCCATTTACCATACTGATGTCCAGGAGCAATAATCAAGTGGTATTTTGAGGGGTAAGGAAAAAGTAAGGGTAAACTTCTGAGTTTATCAAACAGAACTTAAGATACAGTGTCATTTCTACCAATCTGGATCTCATACCTGATGACTTTGTGTGCTGAGCATGCTCTGGATCTCTTGTTTATCAAGGCAGTAATAGCTCAGTGTGACATACTCGCCTTCCCATTTTCCTTCAGATCTAGTGTTTGGTAGAATTTCATCCTGCAGTCTCTGTAACAGAAGACAGATTTGGCTCTTTTGGACTTCTATTGGAGTTTAACTATGTCTTGACTTGATCAAGTTTGTTTATGAAGAACTTTCACCACAACTACACCTTTTTTTTACAGTGACTTCTTTACCTATGTGAAAATATTCTTTATGTTTTGTGTATCCCTTTTCTGATCCTGAACGATATGTCATGGTGCCACAGTGGTGTATCTTCATATCTGCACGTTAAGTTAGTAAGAATTGTTGTATAGCTTTCTGCTAGATACTTGTTTACCTATGATTATTTTTTAATGAAGTTTGGAAGCAGTACAAATATAGTCTGGACTAGTAACATGTATTATAGATTACCCAAACTATCTTAAACATCAGAAAAGACAATTTTCTGATAAAATCAGAGACCGTATAAATATGCATTACTATTAATCCTCAGCACTTTTTTATCAATCTTTTCAACAAATCAAACAGAAGACAAAAGGTTGCAAGTTATGATTTCCCAACTAATGAGAATAATCAGTTTTGATTATACTCATATAAAAATAGTTTATATTCAAGTAAGTAATAAAACACTCATTCAGTTTTCTACAAATTTTTTGTTAGCTGAGAAAATGGGCAAAACCAACTACATTTCTTGAGTAGATTGCCATATAAATAATACATTTCCATAGAGAGACTATTCCTCCCTTATTGGAATAGAAAATGATGGCATGAGCTCATTTAAAATTACACAGTGATCCTGAAGAAAAGAAACTTTGTTAAGATGAATTAAGATTGAGGAGATATAATACTAACTTTTTGGGAAAATACTGCAGAAGACCATTTCAGTAAATGTATAATAATCCTACGTTAACTGCCACTTAGAAGAAACATCAGTGACCTAAAAGCCTAGAAGTCTAAAGTTAAAAATTTTTTTTTGAAGGCTAAAAAAAAGAAATTTTATAGCACATTAAAATATTCAAACCTAAAATAAGATTGTAAATAACATATTGGCAGTAATGTTGAATACAGTGGAGACCAGTGAAAGGAATGTTCTCCAGCCACATGGCACTGATAAAGGGCAGTCCAAATCCTGTCAGTGGTCACAGTTTGCTGGCTGCTTACATGGGCTGGAGGTGGCAGGGCCTCCCTTTTTGTGTGAGAACTAAAGTCAATGAGCTAGGGCACTAAGCAGGAAATGATGAAAAAAGATTTGGGGATTGATCTAGATGATCTCAAGAGGGTCCTGTCCAACCTAAAAGATTCTATGATGAATGAGATGGTTGAAGACTTTGGGGTCTGGGATTTGCTTAGTAAATTTAGATGTAGTAATGAGAGCTACCACAGTGACCATGCTAGCTACACAGACCTGTCAGTGTATCCTCCTCTCTAAACTTGCTATTCCCACTCCAGCAGGCTGGCAGTCCTTACTCAGAAAGGTCTCAGAGTGAAAACAGAATGGCATGAAGAGGGAGACAGGGTGACAGGAAAGCAGACTGTTGTTTGCAGAAATTGTCTGTGATTGCGTACACATGGAAACAGCAAAAAGCACTTCTGAGATTGCTAAAGCTCAAATGCTTGTGACTATTCAATAGCAAAGATAGATTTTAAGATGGGGAACAGTGAATCCTGGACACCATCAAGATGCTCCAGGAGTAAGAGCCACTGACTTTTTGATAGAGAAGGAGACTGAGGGAAGCAGCTGGCATCTGCCTTGGTGCAGAACAAGCTTGTCCTCTACTGGCTGAGAAGCAGCGAGCTCAGTTCCTGCCCTAGGAGCTGCAGCAGATCGCCTTACATCCACTCTGTTTTTTTGAGGAGGTTTCCAACTCCCCATGCTTACTCAATACTTGAACCAGCACTAAATCCGCGGGGGGGGGGGGGCAGGTTAAGCCTGCATTCCACTCTGCTTCCTAGAAGCTTTACCAGGTTAGTACTTGATTTCAGAAAGTTCTCATAAAAATATCGCCATAAGAGGGTGCAGTCATTCAACAGAGAAGGAAGAATATACACTAATTTCCTTGGAGCAGCTTTTTATATTAGAGCTGTCAAGATTCATTGGCATGAAGGGAATGATGGTGGTTCAGGTATCCACTAGATGAGGATAAGCAGTAGCAATAACAGCAAAACAAATTATGCCTGTTTTTTCCTTTGTGTGTATTTTAAAGAAAAGGGGAAAGAAATAATATAACACAAACATCCTGAAATGGTCCTTACTTCTGAGGATGGCTAAGTTTAGAATACTTAGATGCTTTTCATCTCTTCCCAGCATGAATTATGATCAACAAATCCAGAATTAATACTAGTTCAGAGAAAACAAATACCTGACGTAATCTTCCTATCTGTTCCATGACTATGTTTTCTATTTTATTCTTATCTTCTGTGATGTTTTCTATTTTATTCTTATCTTCTGTGTAGTTTTTGTGCTGTTTATATTGTAGAGACTTCCAGTCTCTAGAAAGAAACGTACCTTTAACATTCAGGAAAAGGAAAGATTAAAAAAAAAAAATACATCCAAGAGATTCATTCCTGTACCAAGAGTCCTTGTCGATTCCAGTCACGTCAGGTCCCTTTTAGAGTTGCAAGGGCTGTCACTCACCCCGTGCTGTAGCCTGGCATTTGAAAGCTTCTAGCTTGCCTCTTGACATCTCCCACTCTGACTTGTTCAGTTTTATTTCCTTCACAATAATATATGGTCCTGAGGAAGTCATTCTTTTCCTATCTATATTCAACTTAAGCCATTTAAGCTCCGGTTTTCTGTGAAATTTGCTACATTTTTTTTTCTGTGATGAAGCATTATTATCACATCTGAGGATTTTAACATTTAAATAATGCCAGAAGTCTTGAAACATGTTAGTAAAAAACAGTAGGATTCTTTCAATTTTCCCTGCAATGCCATATTAAATGGGAAGTCTTATTGTACAACCTTCTTTAGAATATGCTAATGAAGATGAATCCTCCAGTAAAATATGCATTTTCCAAATTATCAGGCAGAAGCGTCCTGTATGAAGTAGTTCATTTTCTTTTACATTTTAAGTTAAAATGTAATTAGAGCTTGGTCAAAACTGCCTGAAGTTGAAGAGACTCTGCCCAGCAATAACATAATTAAAAAACCATTTAAGAGTAGGAAAATATGCAAAAATGGAAGATGTTTAGTCCTCTGGGAAAAAAAGAGAAACAGGCAAGTCAATAAGGAAAGGAAAAGAAAATACAGTGTGCGCCACTGTTTGTTTGGATTCTTTGATGAACATTTCCTTTTCTGACTTTTGATGCAAGGGTTGACTTGCATAAAAAACTCTCTGGATTCCTATTGGTGGCCTCTTTTCCTTATCCTTTGGAGGTTAAATGCTTTTGGGTTATAGTTTAGACAAATGTCTACACCTGTTTGGCAAGCGCTCTTCAAAGATTGCAGCAGTGACAGTGAGCTCCAACCAAGGAGGGCAGCAGGTCATATAAATGGTATGAAATGAGCAGATCAGGACATAAAGGAAAGGAGATAGTGTTGTTTTCTGTAACTTGGGCTCTTCTGTTAACTTCTCAGGGCAAGAACTGATTTGATCCCTCTCACTCCCCAAGATAGGAAAGGTTAGGATGGATAACAAGGAACCTTATGGGGCATCATGGGCAGCCAATTTGAATATGTAATTTAGAAGCATAGTTGCCTACACATCTTTGGTATTCAATGAATAGAGACAGCTTTCCAGAGGACAGTTCAAAGCAGGAACTTTATTTTTCTCTCTCTCTTTCTGTCTCATATATAAGGAATCCATAAAGACTCTCAGAGCCTGAAATTAGGTAGGATGGAGAGTTCATCTAATCTCAGCATAGCTATTGGCACTTTGCTTTTCTGAGCCATCTCTATGAATTTTGATGCCATTATATTCTTGTGAACATACAGATAATCATCAGATTGGTAAACATAGACTGCAGTTATCAAGTTGCATATGGTTTGTTGAGTTTACCAGGATTTAATAGGTCATAGAGAATAAAAGTGAATTACTAGTCAAGCAATTAGGAAGTAAATTCTTCTAGATAGTTGACAGCAGAATTGTGCTCTATAGATGCAGAGCCTACTGTAAGCCTTATGGAGTAGACTTATAGTTCAGTGTGAAGTCAAATGAAGTAATTTAAAGCTATTGGGCTGCTTATCAGATTAGCACAGATAGCTACTATATACATTTATGCAGCCTGTTACTCTTCCCATGTGAACAAAGAGGAACAAAAGTTCTTCCTTTGATCACATAAGGAGAGGTGGTTTCCCAGGAGGTCTCATTAGACTGGATTTTTTCAGCATTAGTCACATATTTCTTCAGCAGGTCTTTTGTTGGTTGTAGAAATGTCAGTGACGATAGACACAGTAAACCAGAGGAGATTTCAGCAATATTGTGCCTACTTCATTAATCTTGGTTGGTGTTCTGGAACTGCATAGCTGCTAGGGTAATAATAAGAATAAGCACAAAGTTTTTTTGTAGAAAATACCCATCCACAAATATCTCAGGATGTCTAATGCAATATAATTAGACTCTGAAAAGGCTATAAATAACGTGGTAATTGAGCCACTATAAAAGTGAACAGGAAAAAAATGAAACCATAAGATAATGATTTTGTGCCATCAACTCCAGATTTTTGACATAAAATAATACTCTATTTTATAGAGTTATGTTAACCAAAGAGAACACCAGAGCCTGCAAAGATGCAGACATGTATGGTAGCTTAAAGTACTTGTATGGCATTAATGCCTAGAAGGCCTATCTGAGACAGATGCTGTGCTCTGCCAGGTACCGTATAAACAAAATTTAAGAAATGATCTGTTTCTTTACAAAAGAAGATGACCCCAGTTCTTTGAAGATTTCATCAAGAATTTATATTATTATATAAAGGCAATGCTCCTGTAACAGTTTAAAAGCTAATAATTGAAAAAGGAGGATCTGAAGGCACACTTCTTTCCTACAGGCAACAGACTGCAAACCTTATTCATTCATAACTGCTGTGCCTGTCTGAACAAGATTTCTGGCTTTCTGTAATTGGGGTAGTGGTTCTTTTATACACAGCTGGTAAGCTACCAAAAGCAGTTTGAATCAATTAGTCTGCTTTTCTGTATGACATATTTGAATTTCATGTGCTAGTTTCTGAACCAAAGCCAATGTATGATTTATTTGAACTAAATCACTGTTCCCTCAACTTCCTTTGTAGGCCCTTGAATAGTTTCCAGAGTAGTTGCTGACTCTTAAGTAGGAATTTAGGCTATGGCAGTAAGATTGTTCTTAGTTTGGAATGAACCACAAAGCTGAGGTTTGAGCTCAAAGGAAGGGCACTTGGCTTTGTAGATTTTCCTTTACAAATTTTTCAGTTAAATTGCTTATTGGTATGCTAGTTAAAGAGGTAAAGTCTTTCTGTGTGCTTTTCCAAGGTGCTGTGTGTGAACATACTTACATACAGACACTCATACACACATAGTGTGACTCCTTGCATTTAGTGGGTAAGATCACTTAGTGGATCACATTTAGTGGGTCAGCATAGCTACATTCACAGTAAAACTGCAGTGGGCAGAAGGGAAGGCAAAGACACTTGCCCTTCATTATTCTGGCTGCATTATGTGAGTGTGGTCCCTCAGCCTGAAGGTGCTCTAAGTTTTATGAGCTGTGCAAGCCCTTGTGCACCAAGTAACTTTTCCTTTTTCTGTTCATCCACTGAGAGTTCAAGCATAAAATATACAGTTCAAGCATGGTTCTGTGTCACTTGAGTATTCACTCTACAAGGCAGAGAAAACCCAATCATCCAATTTACCCATTAAGGATGCTTTGCAGAAGTGTGACAAGGGAGCATGACTCATTTACCTTTTTTAAAAAGGTAAAAAATTTCTGGTTGTATCATCATTTACTCTTAGTATTTTAAAGTCTAAAACATACTCTAATTTTGCTTATTGCATTTCTTCATTACACGAGAGGATGATCTGCTTTAACAACTGTCCTTCAGAATGGTTTTAAGACTTCCCTCATCTTGCTAAGATACGTAAATGTAGAGAGGAGCAAAAAAGTTATGTATAGACAAAGCTCTTGCACTCTAAGCAAAGCAAGAAGTGAAAATAGATCAAAATAGATTTCTCTCAAACAAACGGATCAATATTCTTGTGATTTATCCCCTTTCCTTTCTGGCTGTTCAGCCCCAGCTGACTTTTGTTCTTGACCATTATCTTATGGCAGGAAGAGCTGAGGTGCTTTTATGCATATAGGCTATAAAGCGTACAAGTGCTGACCTGCAAGGACAAATGATGGTTGCGTGCTTACAAGGCTCTCAAATGGTATCCCTAGACTTAGGCAGGCAGTGCTGACATACTGTTTTGAGCTGAAACTTCTTAGTGTGTCCATAGAAACAATTAACAAGTAATGCTCAGGCATAAAAACAGAGGCTCCTCTTGTGGGTCAGTAATTGCCCGAAAGAGATAAATGTGTTTAATTTTGTGCCTGAAGCCTATGACAATGAGACGGTGTTAAACGCTATTTCTCCCTTACATCAAATTAATAAAAAGAAATCCCTTTAAAATAGGAAGAAAAGGCTATGTGGTTTAACTACCTTTTAATTTTAGTTGGGTATGTCTGTGTCCCAAATTAAGGGAGTGCTTTTTGTTCAATACCTGTACTAGTTGCAGATGACACCTTACAGGCTGCATCTCAATCGATTCCTTTATGGTATGCTGGCTAGCCTGATGTCTCTTGCTGATTGGCACCATTTGAAGCTTCAATGAGAGTGATTAGGGTCCAGATTCTCAAAAGTGCTCAGCATCTTGCAGGCTTTTATTGTTTCTCTGAGTGCTTTTGAAAGCCTGGTCTCAGCATGCGATTCTGACAGCTTGGTTTCTGTACCTCCACTAGTGGGGCTGTGAAGGCCTAAGGAGCAAAAGTGCTATAATTTTTTTTTTTTTGGTCAAGATTAAAATGAACTTTGCTGGTAGCACTAATGATGTTTTGGGGGAATCTCCCCTCTCTGCTTCTAAGGTGATGTTAGTGCAACATTGACTTCCTTTGAGAGAGATCTTCAGGTTATATTTGCACTGTAAAGCACTCAGAATATTTGTCAGAATATATTTCACAGAAGCAATCTGTGTTGCTGAGTTAAAGGAAAGAACAGTTTCGGGAATAGCAGGTAGGTAAACTGAAGACTGAGTAAGTGTTTCCAGCTGAGAGTTAATATTAGCTGAGGATCTAGTGCCATGAAAGACTAGAAGAATGCAACACTCAGAGCAACAAAAGATAACACTTTAATTCAGTGAGGTCTGTATTCAGACATTATCTGACCTGGAAGCATTCTGTCACCTAAAGAATATAAACCACTAGAGAGTGATGAAGCCATGGTGGAAAAGCATGAAATGTTAAGGTGTATGGTTGGAAGAAAAGTCTAGTTATACTTCGTCTAGCACTGCACCAGCTGCAATAATGAGAAAGGCTGAACTACCTGAAGAATCTTGCAAGATACATGTATATATTCTGTCTTCTTTTATACACGTATATATTGTATATACTTATATATAAAAGATATAATATATAAGATAATATATATCTTGTATATATGTATATATTCTGTCACCTTTAAAGGTGACAGAAACTATACTGCAAGTATGGCCGCTAAGTTTCAATACAACATTCCTCTTTGTAAAATAGATACTACCTTTCCTAAGAAGAGGAATTATGATCTAGAGCATGAACATTCCTTTGCCTGAAGATGACAGTGTTAGTGGGTTTATTAATGATAAATAAAACCATACTAGCTTTTTCACTTGCACAGAATCATAAAATATTATTTATTTTACTTTGACTACGGTAAGGAGCAACTCATGGACCAAGTCATGCAACTCCAGACATAATATATTATTTATTAACATATTTAATAGCACAGTCAGTTTTATTTCGTATATTCCAGAGCCCTGTATCTCAAAGTTTGTCTAAGACAGAGTGCTATCAACCTCCATTCTGGTATTAATTTGGAGGAAAAGATCCACCTTTCAGAAATGTCAAGTAGATTCTAGTAACCATGCATTGATAATGGCTAAATAAGTTTGAAAATAATCAAGTGAAAGAGGTCCTTAAAGGGCTTTTCTAAGAACGGAATTATATTCTTGTTCAAAATGGAGGCTCAAATGTACTTGTGTTTCTTCTGCAGAGAGAGGATTAAGAGGAAACTGTCATGATAGTTGTGACTAACCTGACAAAATATTTGATTCTGTGACCAGATCTTTGCATGACCATGATTTTAATCTACCACTGTCAAAAGTCTAAGATATGAACAGGGTGTCCTTACAAAAGCTTTGGCTGTTGCAGTCAGAATCTGCTGTAATGAACTCCAAGAACTTGTAACACTGGTCATCCTTCCTACCTGACAGTGAGGTGTTCTAAGATTTTATTCCTATTTGATACCACTGAAGGGGTTTTGTCTAATGTGAAAAGAAAAATGAATGCTTTTTCACTTCATGCTCTGAGGCATTTCCCATCAATGATTCCAGCTGTCATGATTTGGCTGATGCTAGATTATCAGTTTTCTCCAGTGTATTCGTCTCAGTGTATTTTTGAGAAGAATAAAATACTCTTAAGGGTAAGCCAACTAGGAAATGTCACTACATTTATAGTTTAGAGAAACGTTCTCAAGCTAACTGAGGAATGGGAGATTAAAAATGTAATGCATTCTTTTTAAGGTTATTACGAGAAACCTGAGGTTTTAGCAATTGAGTAGTGGACAGGAGAGTGCAGTTTTCCCTTTTTCAGCCAGGCGATTCAATTCCACAAGGACTTACTGAGTGCCAGATGGTGCTACTCTGATTTTATGGCATCTGAGGAACTAGTCCTGTTGGTTTACAGTCAGTCACTGTTTCAGTGGTGACTCTCAGCCTTGAAGTCATCCCTCAATTCATATGCTAATTAATTAAGAATGATTTTGAGAGTGCCTTCTTCATTGTGGCAGCTCAGCTGGTCAGGGAAGTGCTCTCTTTTCAGTCATAGCTCCCTTCCTCAGAAAGACAGATGAAAAAAGTTTAGATTAAAACTGCTTTTGTTTCCTTTCTCTTCCTTCAGAACCCAAGGTGAAAACTAGCTTTGATTAATGGGCAGGACTGTTTACGTAGAGAGCCCTGGAGCAGGTGGCTGGAAGACATGAGTTGCTAGGTGCTTTTGTCAAGCTATTTAACTCCTTTTAATCTCAGCTAGTCCCCCTCTAAAATAGCAGGACAGGGGTTAGGCATTTATCCTTCTTCATTAGGCATTATCATTAAATTGCCATAAATGTTCCCAGTGGGCATAGGTTTGCCCTGAGTATTCAAGAAGGTGCCTTTTTTTTTTTTTGCCTTTTTTTTTCTTTTTAATGTGAAATTATGTATCTTTCTGTGTTAGAAAAATCACATGCATAGAAAATGGCTCAAAGACAGTGTGGAGTGGAGAGTCTGGGGATGGCTCTGGATGACTACTCAGCAAGTGGGAGAAGCTGCTGAACAGCAATTCTCAGGAAACAAGCAGGCTGAAAATTAGGTACCCAAATAGCATCTCAGCCATGGAGCCAGACAGAGAAAGGGGCAGGCCTCAAATAATATTGAAATTCAATAAGAACATAAAACATGCATCATTTTTCCTGCTCTATCTATCAAGACTTCTTTCTTACTTATTTGCATTTAATGGGCAGCCTTAGAAATACTGCAGCATAAAAACCAAGACACTTTCAGTCCCATGGCAATTAAATGTTCATTAACAAATCCGTATCTTATCCTAATTCACTGTTGCCATGCATGAGCAGCAGGTGAATGTATCATCTGGCTTGTTATGATAGTGTTTAAAAGAAATGTCACATCTACTGTTTAAGTAATTTTTCTCATTAGGTTTTGAGTACAAATGAAGTATTATGCTTGGCTGCAATACTTTGTGGGGAGAAGCAGTGGAAGAAGTTAGGTGAATTTTCAAGCCAATTCAAGGTTGCTATAGGCTCTAAAACTGAACAGAGGAGGGAAGTGAATAAAAATTCACCTATTTTATCAAGTTCATCAGTCTAGCTGGTGAAGTTAGCATGTAGTAAGTGAGAAGCTGTACTGCATATTACTTGCTGTGTTATAGGAATCATGATACACAGTTGTAGGAGTTCCCTGGTTCATGGAAATGCTTAGCGTGCACTTTGCATGGGATGTAATTTACTTTGCTTGTAGTGCTCACTAAGAATATCTAAAAAAATTTCTACACCTGAATGATACATCATTTACCCAGTACTTACTAAAGATTGTGTCTAAAGATACAGCCTACCCCACTGATTTTTAAAACATGCAGGAAAGACAGAATTCTTAGTAGCTGTGGGCTCATTGATGTTGTATTTTAGATGCATCAACTAAGCAAGCACCAGCACTGAAATGCAACAACAAAAGCAGCAGAATTGCCATTCTTTTGGATGTAAACCCCACTCAACCCTTGTAGAGATCACTAGGCCCACTTGGTCTTCAAGCAATGTCTGTATGAAATTGCACAAGGAGATGAATATTGGAAACTGCTGTGGAAATCCCAAGCACTTCTTCTGTGTCTTTCTAATGAATCACAAACCAATCCAGAAAAGTGAATGTGAATACAAATACGTGGCTATAATTCATCTATTACATTATTGCATTCCTTGTCTGTAGGAGTTCTGTTGGCCTAGAATGTAGAACATACAATTAATGACAACCTTGGGCCGAAAGATAGTATGATACAGAAAACAAGACATCACCAGATGAATGAAACAAGCCAACAGAGAAAGATTGAGTGGAGGACAGGTTAAAAAAAGTAACAGGATGTAGCTATAGGTACAGTTCACTGCCAGTCAGTTGCATCAGTCACAGCTTGCCAATTGTGTTTAAAATTAACTCTTTTAACTTAACTTAATCCATATGCTCCTGCTGCTGGGAAATGGTATGTGAAGCACAGAAATCTGCAATCTTTCTCTTTCAATTGAAAGCTGATATTTTTAATATCAGTTCTTACTATGCTCAGGTTGTTGTTATTATTGGTATGAATGAACAAATTAATAAATCCTAGTTGGTTTAAAACCACATTAGTCTGACAACCTTGATCATTGGATTAATGATTTACAAGTAGTTCATTTATTCCTTCTGGGAAGATGTGAAAACTATTATTTTCTAGGTCACAATCTATTAGATTTTGGCCAAGATTAATATAAAAACTGAATGAGTTTACTGTAGGTGATGCTGCTGACAGTGAACTAAAGAGATGAATTACTATCTGATGTGATTATGTATACACTTACCAAATCAAAGGAGAGGTGACATTGCAAGATATTTATACACCAATTCTTCTTCCAGAAAGGAAATGGTATAGAGGTCTGTAACAATGAGACCCTTCTGCCAGGACAGAAGGCCACAATAGCAGTGGCACAGAGTACATTGCTGTAGTGCAGAGAAATTGCCATTCCTTCCTTCCAGTGAGTAAGGTTGAGCCGGATGAGACTGAGTACTTGCACTTAGGGCTCTCAGTCACAGAAGTCTTAAAATGTGGCTGTTCATTGTGGGATGTTGCTGCTAATTCGTCTGGTGAGTGTTAGACACCAAGGCAGCAACGCCAGCATCTTGCTGCTTCAATGCCAGTGGAAGACTACTTCTCGGACCCTATTAAAATCATGGGTAGTAACTCCTCTGAGGGTAGGACAGTTACAAGGAAATATGCCTTGATAGGAAGGTTATTAACTTAAATTGTGTTATAGTGGACCAGGTCAAGAAAAGTTGTCCTGGACTAAGGATAAGCAGCTGCAGGTATGTGCAAGAAAGTTTAAAAAAAATGGTGTTCAGCAAATCATAACTGAAAGAGCTGGACTGTGCAGCAGACAAGCTTGGTTACTCAAACTGTTGTCCCTTTATTTCATTCCTACCCCCTACCCAATGGTAACAGCTTTGTTAAATCATCAAAAATCCCAGAATCCGAAAGTAAGGAAGCAAAACCTGATAAGAGGAAATTTTTCTATGTTCTTTGTGCTAGACTTCAGCAGGCATCCAAATAAAATCCCTGAGGTCCTTACAAGACATTAGACAGACCACCCATGAATCTCGCCCTTACCCCCTTGTGCTGCTAAAATTGATGCAGACTACAATGAGCCATGGCAATTGCCTTTAGTTTATATTGTCTTATGACCACATATAAAAGAAGTCACTGAGTATAAGGTAACATCCGAGATTCCAATACCACCAATATATAGTAATGACATAAAATATGAATGGCACCAAGGTGATTTATATTCCTCAGTTTGCAAGATGCCTCAATGCTTGAAGGAAATAGATATGTTGCAGTACTGAAATTAATAGGAAAGAGAAAGGTTTGAAAAAATGAGGTAAACATGGAATGACAGTATAAGATTCTTTTCAGAAAACGTTAATCCATGTAAATTTGTGTGGCAAAAGACTAGATTAAAAAAAAACAAAACCAAACCCCAAGTGTTCCTTGCTATGTGTAGATTATTATTTAAAAAATTCGAGCAGACATTGGCATATATGAAATTGACTTCTGAGAATATTAACTTGGCTTAATTTACTTCTGTTATATCTGTAATTGAAATGGGGAGGATGAACTTCACATGCTAATTCCCTGACAGGCCCATAACAAATGCAATTGCTCAGTTTCAAAATTATACATTAATGTAAGTTTTTAGCACTGTCTTCAGATGACATTGATTGTTAATTATCTGTCTAGTATAATACAGGTGTAAAGTGTAACTCTACTGGAAATAATGATCAGTATTCTTCCATTCATTTTTTCGTAATTTCTCTAGATAAAATATTTTAACATGGGTATCTGAAACTTTAAAAGACAATTAAAAAATCATTTTCAAAGATCGTAGATTTAGCCTCAAATTTTGGAAACTCATGACACATACTTATCAGCATGAGGCACGCAAACTGATTCAGAAATAAACAGGAAAGTTCTTTAAACTTTAGATTTAATTATTATGTATGCAAAGAAGACATTTAACAAATAATTTCATTTTATTTTATTTGTTCCAAGTAGAAAGTTTGGACTTTTGCAGTTTTTTACACGGTCTATATTGCTTGAGTTGCAAATGGGTATTGCTGCTAAGATACAAAACAATGAGCAATCTCTATTAATGTACTGATAAATCTTTGGTATCTTTACATTTTTTACTATATGTTACCACTTAGAATAATAACAACTCATTCTAAAAACAAATTCTAATTAATTCTAATTGTCTCTTTGTGGGGGTTTTCTGAAAAGTGTACTTAATGGAAACATATCAGAAGTAAATGTAGAAATGCAGAACAATCTAACTTCTCGGTTCCAGATGGTAGGGCATGGAGGCAACCCTTTATGTCTGAGCACTTGCATTCACAAACACAAATTAAACTTTGATCTCTATGCATGTAAGAAAGATTCCGCAGCTTGCTCTCTTCTCAGTTGGGAACAGCTCCTTGTGAGCAGGCGCCCTTGTGTTCCCATGTTGCAGAGCTGCCCGCTGATGCCCCAGGGCTGCTGGGAGCAGTGAGAGCCTTGGTGGTACCAAAGTCAAAGGCTGAGGCTTTACTGAGCGATATGTGGGGATAGAAGGTGCAGAGCTGCAGCCAGCGGTGCCACGGCAGGCAGCAGATGGCATCAATGCATGTGACCTTGCTGCTAGTCTTTTCCTAGAAGAGAAGGGGAAGAAGAAAACTAGAAATATGTGTTTGTATGCTATAAAGATATAGCTAAACAGACCATTCTTTCTGCATTTGTAAGATCATATACATTGTTCATGCAGCACATAAACAATCCACTTCTGTCACCTGTCATAGTACAATGTCTGGGCAATCTAGGTGCTTTGTCCAGGGACTTAGAGCTACTAAATTGAATACTGGAAGAGCTGGAAGGACATACAAATCATTCTTTAAATACTCTGAAATGCTGTCATTTTGTCAACTTGTTTGTCACAAGTTCATGTGCAGTTAGCACCTATGGAGAAGAAGGGAATTGAACTCTGTCGCACAATTTAACACAATTTGTCTGAAAGCAATGTGACTTCCCAAAGCCCTGCAACAGGCAAACTTTTCTCATCTTTTACTTTTATTGATGTCCTAGTGGTGGAGCTCGTTCTTTGCAAATTTTTAAACAGAGGCTTTAGGCAATTTCTAAGTAATGATAATGTGAATATTTTTCAGTGAAACCTCTTCCTCCATTGAAATGTTTTTATATAAGTTTTTTCTTTTTTTCAGGTAAACTTCTGTGGAATGGTTCCATTTCAGTGGAATTCTCCATTTCACTGGAGAATATAGTCATATTCTCATAATTCTCATAACAATTTCATTTCATTGCTTTCTGTAAGCTTTCTGGAAGCACCTGACAAAACTTGTACTTCCAGGTCTTGTGAGGTCCAGGTTTTCCTTGAGGAGCCATCTATGCATCTAGAGTACGTATCCCATGATGTATTTATATTCTCTTATGGCTAAAATCCTGTAGTATACCATGGGAAATGCACTATAATATGAGTGTCCAGTCTCTAGGGTGAAAGAAGGCTAAAGATACCGAAAACACAATTCCCACAGATTCATATCCCATAACTTGCTGATCATATTTAGAAAAACAATCACAACTAAATGGATTTGAATGAAATTTAAAGATTTGGGTGCAGAAGAAGAAATTATATCTGCCTTTGTTGTTCCATTCCCACGTGTAATGGATAGATGCTTCAGAACATTATACACACAATATTTTGTGAGCTTGTCTGAATAAGCCTTTGTCTGAATTTCTTAGAAGTGCAAAACCAAAGCCCTCCTCCCTGATGTTCAGAAGGTCATCCACTATCATCTTCTGCCGCATATGTCCTGTTGCAGAGCTCGCAACCAGTATTGACAGAACAGAGGCAGTGTGCATATATAATATCAAGAGCTCTTTCTGCACTTTGCATCAACCAAAGTACTCACACACTTGATCTGAAACATGGCATATTATGGGGTAGTTAAGTTTCTAGTTCTGTCCAGTCTTTGCTTTCTGTGCAGGCTGTCAAAAAAAATTACAATATCAGATTTCATGAAGATTTTCTGTGGTTAAATCTCCCTCTCAAAAGTGTTTTCTCTCCTAAGATTAGGATAAGATAGGAGCATATCAACCCATTTTTAGGTTATTTGTGTGGTAAATCAAAACAAAGATAGATAGTGAAATTCATTTGTTTTAAGTTTAAAGGGTGTTCGCTTTTTATACTACTATGGCATTAGTTATCTTTAAATACTTATCATAATCACTTCTTGCCTAATAATCCCTGATTGCACTTGACTTTTAAGTTTACCTCTCCTGATTAGAAATCCAGCTTCATCAAGTCAAAAATAGGAGCCAGGAACAAAATTATCATAAAGTTAATTTATTTAGGGGGAGGGAAAAGACGTGGGATGGTGGCGTGTGGAAGAGAGAAGAGAACCTGAGACTGTCTTTAATGGATGCTTGCAAAAAGAGCTTCATTTTCCTCATGCCTAATACTGCTCAGGTAGAGGCAGTAGGGAGCAAAATTATCTGGCTTGGACTATCTGAGTTTATGTGGCTGAAAAAAGTAAATATACTTTTCTAGTTGTTTATATACTAGATTTATGTAATATGTTCCAAAAATATATGCATATAACTCCTTGAAAGAACTTAAAAAGTCAATTAAAATGGAGTCAATGCATTATCAAGAGGTAGATATTAAGGGACAAACTGCCAACTGTGAGGAGTCTTTAAAAAAGCATTAAACCCCCCCCATCCTGTATTTTTCCTTGGACTTTCAAGAGCTGTGTTGAACAGCATCTCCTTTAGCAGATGTTCTGACATTCAGATAAAGTTTGTTCATATTAAGTGAGTAGAGTTATTTAACTACAATGTATGGACTATCCATTTGCCGTTCTCCAGCAATTGTCTAAAGTAAGTACACCTGCCTTCCACTCTTTCCTGAACGTTTTTTTTTTTTTTTTCTCCAACTGGAGGGGGACTTATTGAAAGCAAATAAATTAGTTCAGGGGGAAAAAAAAGCACCCAGCAGCATTTATTATGGCACCTGAAAGTCAGTAGTGCATACTATTTTTCTGAAAGTTAATGAAACATATAATTAGAATTCTCTTTCTGATGTTTTTTGGGGTTTCAACTATGGAGTGTACGCACTGTGCAAGCAGAACAGTTAAGCAGAACTGTATCACTATTCAGAATTGGAGCAATTAGCATGCTAAGCAGCACACATACTTTTAGGTCATTTCTGTTTCAAAGTGCTTGTATCCAAAGCTGTCTTCTTTGATGATAAACAGTGTTTTTGTTTGAGACTGTTTGAACTTTAAGGTGGACAGTATCTGCATTTCCATTTTCCTGTATTTATTCCTCTCCTATTACAAGAATGAAGAAACCAGAATATTTTATAAGTAGACCAAACACAATTTGTCCTGCTTGGTATTCTTTTATTTTTATCTGTAAGTTCATATGCAGCTAAAAAATTTAATTTTTAAAACTTATTATGTAAAACCTGCCTTTAATGGAATTATTATGTTATAAGGGTATTGATGTTAATGAACATGTTAATGTAGTGCAGACTTTGAGAGACAGAAAGAATAAATCCCATCCTGCAGCATCCCTTTGAAAACACAGTAGATGAGTGAAACAAAACAAAGATGTCCATAGAGATCTTAATATGTGGTTGCAGTATAAGGATTCCCAAAGACAGTTCAAAACTGGCTATATTAAAATCCAGTTCTTTTGTAAACCAGAATCATTTCACAAAAGGATGACGAATAAAAGCACTTATCTTAAATTGTGAAAACTTGTTTTAATGGCTGTTGCTACTGATGAATGAATCTATATTAATAATTACATCTGCTTTGGCAAGGCTTTGTGAGTTGTATGAGCATCAGAAGATGTTTAAACACTTGTGATCAGATAGATCACAACCCATAAAGGCTGAGAAGAGATGGTAATACCTGTCCAGGTGCTGTGAGAATGGCTATACAAGAAGTCTGTCATTCAAGTAACCTACTCAGATGGGAGATCGAACGAAATGTTTCACCTGAATCCCATCAGACTTAAACAAGAAAAGAAAGGAGCAAAGGGCTGGAGAGAGATTTGGGTGAAAGTGAATAATTGCTTTCATGCAGATAAAAGGGGCCTGAAGTTGAGGAAGGGATATAAGCAGAGTGCTAAAGAGACTGTAGTACCTCTGGTGTAGGTGTGGGGCTTCTGGGATGTTAATTTATTTTGCTGCAAGGCTACGGAAGAGTAGTGTATGAATAAAAAGATTGTATGGCTGAAGCAGGTGAATTAATTTAGTTGTGTAGCCAAGCATAATATCCAATGGAGAGGCAGTAGGAGTGCCATAAGGTCAAGAAGGAGCTATGGAAGAAGAGAGGGGGAGCAAAGGTGTCTAGCAAAGGCTTAGTGAAGCACAGAGTTCGGGTTAATGCTGCTAAATTTTTTCCAAGGCCAAAGCTCAGAGTTCCTCACTGGAGAGTAGTACATATTTACCCACTCTATTCAGCTGCTAGCATGTGTGTCTTTACATAAAGTGATCTCTGTATGTTACAACGTTGAATATTTGGCCAAATGGATACTGGATTGCTAGGTTCATGAGTACAGCCTGCATCTGCACTGTTCAGCACTACTGGGATGGGTAGTTCCAATAGCAAAAAGGAAAAAGATATTCCTAAAGCTAAAATCAAGTCACTTCTGCATAACAATAACAGGAATTTTGTGACAATGTGAGGTGCAAGAAACTTTGGATCTACAGCTGCAAAATTCTTGAAGCAAACAATAAGGCTAGTCCCATGTATTGTCCAGCCAGCCGTTTATGAAGACAGACATTTAAGTGGGTGTTCAGAGTTAAAGTTAGGAGAAAATACTTAAGAATTTCAGAGTAATTTTACCAGGTGTTACTACAGAATGCTTCAGTACATCCTGATGCCAAATGTTCCCCACCCCAGTTGGGATATGACTATTTTCTATTGTGTAAATCTAGAGGAAGTGGACCTATTCCAAGCTATTAGTATATAAGTGTATACATAAAATATGGTTGTATTGTATTAGCAAATCCACATGGGGAAGGAGGGTTTTCATTTTGCATCTTTGAAAGACAGAAGAAATATTCTTTTCCCCATTTCTTAATTTCTATAAGGTGATTATTTCAATGCTAACTCAAAACAGTCTTTGTGGATGTCTGCTACTGCAGCCCTGTGGTCTTTCTCCAGGAGCTTGCAGTAGGTAGAAGTAGTATACTTCAGCTATATACCCAACAGTATGCCTACGAGCGTAGTCCTACATTGTTCCACTTCCTTCAGTCTCAAAGAATTTTGATTAAACTTCCCAAGGAGTGTAACTGGGGAGGAAGGGAACACAGAGTTGCCTGTTGTATTACTGTTCCGATGTCTGTCTGTATTCAGAGGAATATTTCATTCAAATCACACTGCAGATACATTAAAATACAGGAGTAAGTTGAACTTATATAGCTCATATAGGCTTCTGTAGCACTGCTTTTAATTTTTATTTTCTGATCAGCATGTGCATCTCTGAGAAAAAAAATTAGAAATTGAAATGCAGCTTCTGTCTGATGCTAATGTTCGCTTGCAGTCTCTCTACTGGAGAAATGGAGATACAGAATATACATTAATCAGCAAACTAGAGACCAGGAAAATTCCTACAGCTTTCTAGGTAGTTGAGAAGTTGCTTTTTAGCTGTCTTTCTAGGTGAAGGTCCCTAACTGTTTTTCAAAACTGGTATTGTGGTAGGCAGGTCTACTACAAAAAAGGCAAGAAGAAAAAAGGAACAAATGGAAAAATTAAGAAGAATCACACTAGTAAAAAATATTAGTAAGAGCCTAGAGTTTGGGTCCCCCTAGCCTCGCTTGGTCAGCATAGTTTAGGGATCAGACAGAGGCTGAAGAGATATTGAAGGCAGCAGTCTATCACCTATTGCTCCTTTTTGGCTGTCCATCCTGTTATGCCTCTTAATTTATAAATAAGGAGGGCCAGATGGCAATCTCATATTGTTATTGCTCTTTTGTTGCCTACTTAGAGTTTTAGCTTCTTATACAAATTGAAAACTTGGCTATAATTTTGTTCTTGTCCTCAGGAACTGTTCTTTTTAATTTTAAAATGCAGTTTGTACCAGTCTATTTGATTCTAAGTTTTGATGACTTCTGGCTCTAATATCATGTTTCAGGTTGCGTTAAACTTGCCAGCATTGAGGCATCTAACCTAGCAGATGTTTTCTGAAATGATGCCCTTTTCAGTGTTTATACCAACAGAGCTCAAGCCAAGTTATAAAAGAAAGGAATCGGAAAGGGCTTCCTTCACTGTCTTCCCCCTCTGCCTCATCTCTCTCTCAGAGATGCTTGCCACACTGGAAATGTGTATGGCTGGGCTTGATCAACCCTAAGGAAATCTGACTTTGTTTAAATTTCAAATAAACATATGTGTTCACAAACTGATATGTTACCAAGTAAGCCACAATGCATTATGTTGTGTCATGAAAAGAACCATAAGTGAATTAAGTGCTCCTTACCATGTAATGTGTTAGGCCATTAAAAGCACTGAATTTTCCATGTGCACCCACTGCTTGCAGATAATTTGATGGCATTTTATGTAAATGTTGAAGAAAGAAAATCCTGTATCAGTCACATAGAAGAAGCCGGCTTAACCCCTGGGCAGGAAGAGAAAAGAGGACGCTGAAGTGCTCAACAGCACCTCTGTGGGCTCCCCTCAGAAAGGACGGGTTGTGTGAGGATAGGTGATGTGCTCCTCAGTGAGCTTTTACTAGCGAATTCAAGCTACAGGGTTACGAGCAGGTTAAGAGTGTGTTTAGACTTGTCAAGATGAGTCCCTGAGTTAACAAAAGTCGCTTGGACATCTGATGGATGCACGTATTCATCAACCCTCAAAATATTCTTGGCTCTAATGTTGATTTTAACTTCATCATAGCTATTCTATGAGACAGAGAATTTCATAGGAATTTTGGTGTTTGACATTCCCTAGAGCATATGTTCCTCAGAAACCATCCAGCTAAAAATGACACATACTCATAATCCATTTTAGCAATTTCTTTGAAGAAATAATCCAAATTCATAATGTAACTTATTAGCATCTGAAATGGTAGTATTTTTTTCTTTTCTTGGTGCAGAAAAGGTGGCATATTTAGCAGCTTCCTGAATTATTTTTTAATTGCTCTCTGTTACAGGTCACCATATAGATGTTGAAAGTACTATTGTGCGTTTGACTGAAAGTTCAGGATTTAGGATATTCTTGAGGAATAGTTGTACTGGTGTTTTATGTTCCAGAGACTAACAGTGTTTGGACACAACTCATTAGTGATTACTTGCCAGCTGGGACAAGAAGCCTCTCCAGAATGGTGACCAACAAGTCAGTCTGTATATAAATGGAAAAGCTTCATTTCCCAAGAAAGCAAATACTTGGGCAGAAATCCTCAGGGCTGCTTTTGATTTCTAGTGCTAAAATTTTGCTTTTTAAAATTATTTTCATACAATGTGAATCAGCCCATTAAATCTTACTTTCTAGAGAAGTAAATTCTACTTCTAATCAACAAATCAAAACTATATCAAGATTTTTATTTCATTGTCTCATTATCTCAATTCTAATCTAGATACCAGTGAGTAAACAGAGGCAAAGATCAGTCCTGTGGTACTCATTGCCCTTTGTCTATATAAAAGATTCTAATTTCTACAGTTAAAGTTTTCTAAAATGATCACAGCACTAGAAAAAGATTTTACTGGGCTGGCAGTGAGGCTGTGCTCCTTGAAATGTTGCTATGCATTTGATTTACCATTTCTCACAGCTCTAATTAAAAAAAAAACAAAACACCCTCAAATCATTAATATATTTCCGATCGTTGATTTGTTTCTTACTTTTACTTTTTCCCAGTTAAAGTATTTTATCATCCTTAATACTTTATCCATGCCTTTACATAAAGTCATAAACCATCTAAAAATCACATACCTCATTCAATTTTTAATTTTTTTCGTACTGAAAAAGAATACTAGCCTACATGGCTCCTCAGTAACAGTCAATTATTGTTAAAAGTTAGCTTTCTTTTTAACTGGACATTGTCCAAAATCTCTGTGTCCTTCAACTGCTATTTCAAATGCCTCAGTTAATTTTGTAGCCATCTACACTGAATGCCAACAAACACTTCGTAATTTTCAATGGCTAAGTCCCTCATAATCCTTCCTGTGTCATCTTAAATTATTTGAACTGCTGCTTAGCATTGTGTCATCAGCAATTTTGTATCTCTTTTCATTGATTCTATCAGCTAAATTGTTTCTATAGAGAGCATCAGGACATAAAATAGACTAGAAATACAAACGAGCTTAAGAGTGTTAGCTAAACACTCATCCCTAGAGTTATATACAGGTGTCATAATGCCTTTGGCATAGATTAACTGCAAATCTTTATAGTGTTTCCCAGCAAATGTTTTGAAGGACAGAAGCAACTCAAGCATCCTTCAGAAATTTATCATTATGATATACCAGTGATTAGACAACAGAGTCACTGTTGCAACGTGCCTGCAGTATGCAGCAAGGTGACTCCTGTCACCTCTAGGTTAATATACCTGAGCAACTTATCTAGTTTGAACAATATTCAGTGTTACAAGTTATCGTTTTTCTATTGAAAATTTCCTTGGGAATTGAACCCGATTTTTCACAAGTATAGAGAGTATTTTAAGTACTGACAAAATGTATCTGCCATATTGTCCAACAATGTAAATTCTAGATAGCTGTGGTATTTTTCTAATTTAGGTTGTACCAGAGGGTTCTCTCTTTCTCCTGTGGCTTCATAATTTTTGGAGAAGAATAGCTAATACAGTATGGAACACAAACAGTTAATATAAGCGTATGTTTTGTATGGGAGAAGATTGATAGCAATACTTAAAAAAGCTGAAGCCCCCTTTCTCCCAAAATGAAAATAAAGAGTCATGACTGACAAGTTATTCAGCGAATTGACATTTTAAAAATACTCCCTTTTGAAGAAGCCCAAGAAAACTTCCATTGCAAGCTCTTGGTCTGCTGGGGGTTGCAGCAACGAGCCTGATGGACTGCCACAGAGTTGGGACCCCATCTCACAAACTCCTCGTTAGGCAAGCTGCCACAGAGCAAAACTTACAGATGTTATGTTATTGTTTCTAAACACTGTTACGCAATATCCAACCATCTCAAAGAGAAGATGTGGTATTCTGAAACATGAGATACTTTATCTCTTTCTTTAAAGAATGATGATATTGCAGATGAATTTGAGGTATAAAAATGGTCCAAGGGCATTCCCTTACCATCAGATAATCTATAATAGACTCTAGCTATTCATATTTCAGCTACTTTTTTTTTCCTCAGAGATGTGCAATGTACTAGGGATTTGCTGTATTCGGACACCCTTCTCATCAGATGCCCTTTGAAATGCCTGTGGTTAGCTGCAAGCTATTCATCTAGAAATAATTTACACCACCTCCTCCACCTCTTCTAATTTTATTTTAAAATCTGTTGCTCCAATTCCTAGTCAGGGCAAGAAGAATTTACAAAATGTAGCAAGAGGTCTGAACAACAATGAACTTTATTTCCAAGGATCTCAGAACTACTGAGACTACAATACATAAAATGACAACTTTATTAAGAAATGAAGTAATATGACATTTCTGAGAGTTTCATCTAATTTGTAGTTTTCTAATATGGTATAAAAGATGTCTGCAATCTCTAAACTTATTGAGTGTGTCTAACAGCACAATGAAATGGACAAATAAGTCTTTCTGGAAGAAAATTTATTGGAACTCAGTGATGTTTTTTCTATATTCTCTATTTACCTGTGTTTATAGGCAAGTACGGTTTAAAATAGTATTAACTTGTGTGCCTTTGTTTACCGTAGGAATTAAGTACCTGACAAAAGGCAAAACTGAAATCTTTCCCCTTGCCTTCGTAGAGCGACTAAGCCATTTTCTCTTTCACATACTGTTAAACTGTTGACTCCAATAGACTAATACAGGACTAAATCTGGGAAGTATCTGAGTTTCAAAGAAACATCATAGTTACGTGTTTCATAATTCATTCATCCCTTGACTTTTGGGTTGAAACAGTCAATAAGGAGGCAAATTACTGTCAATGATATCTGGTTGTTTTCCACTATAAGAAGTCCCTTTCATATGGTTTTCCCTGGGTATACTTTATTGACTTTCTCAAGTAAACACCATTTAATATAGGCCAAGGGAAATAGCTTTTAGCTATAAACAGCCATACTAGTGTTAAGAATTAACTGCCCAATTCCTAAACTGAGAAACAGAATGAAAGATAAAACTAGCTCAGACATACGTGTTTAATCTTTTCAGATATTACTTGCAGTTAAAGTCTTTCGATTGTTTCATATTGAGAGTTTATTTATTAATAATTACAGTTCATGTTAGGCTTAGCTTTAGGGTGTGTTTTTATTTTGTTTTATTTTGTTTTAAATCTCATATGAAAGTCTAAGGATTTTTAAAACAGTTCTAGTCCCTCCTGTGGGATAGGGACTTGAATTTTTTTGAATCAGTAGCCAATGGCAAGCAAATTTCTTCAAATAATATCTGTTCCAGCTTTCAGGCAAAAGTGAAGCCTGGGTTTGTAACTTAGTGTTACTACTGCAAATTCCTGTCTCTAAACAGCTCTCAACTGCCGCAGTATAGGTGTCTTCCATGACTGAACTCTGTCGGAGGAAGAAATGCCAGGGACAGCTGTGCACTTTTCGGACTTCCTTTGAAGCTCTTTCCAGATTTTTTTTGTTGCATTTCTACTTGTATTCTTTCTACTAAACTAAAACTAAACTCAGGTTGAAGGTTTGGGGTTTCTTACTACTGGTTCAACAGATATCCCACTTCTTCATCCTGCTACATCCAAATCTGATGCACCCTAAGACGTGTTGGGAAGACTCTTCATACACAATTTGTATGCATACTTATGATCTATGTAGGCTATGGTTAACATAACAGGTAGCATGGATTGATAGCACTGGATCTAGAAAGCACAACAGTTGGTGTTGAGGACCCATGTAATTTTATACATGTTTGGGAATCTTGCTTTGACCTAGCTCTCATCTGTGCCATGAACTGGATGTGTGTTGGCTGGAGTGTGTGTTCCTCGAGGCTTGTCTTCCAATTTAGTTTTCTGCAAAAGAAATCCAGTTTGTACACTCTGAGAGCACTCTGCAGAGCATACCAAAGCGTGCTAGGTTGCAATAACCAGCAGTTTTTGCTTTAGAAGTGCATTCTTCAGCCAAACTAAGATAGTAGTGTGGATGCAGCAATGGATTTGGTGTGTACATGCTGGTGTTTGTGCTCTGAGGTTGTTGTTTTGCTCCAGTAAAATTAACATTTCTGCTATCTTTATGTTGCTTATATAACAGTACAGCTTTATCTGAGAAGATAATACTTCATGCTTTTGGTTCTAAAGGTCTTTGCTCAAATTCTCCTGTTGGCTCATTTTGTTTGACAAAATTCAGTTCATTGCCTACAGTCCAATGTGTGTCATCAGTCACACGATGGTAACCCAACCAGATGTGAGACGCTACATGCTTTAGGCAGTCTTCTTTATTTTCTGTTGTGCTCTTTGGATTTCGTTCTCCTATACCAGCTTAACTCTGAAGTACATACTTAAAAAGATGCTCCTTTAATTAGGTCAGAGTTAGATTTGACAGTTCATTAAAGTCAGTGTGAGGCTTTTAATTGATTTTGGTGGGATTTGGTCACAATCTCAGACTCTTAACTTCTGCATCTCACCCATAGTTTTCCTTTTTCTGAGAAAGGTTATGTATTCAGTGTCTGCAACCTTATCTGTGTTCTGATAACCTCTCTGTATATGTTCTCTTACCCATCTCATTTTGTCTAGTTAAACTAAAATATCAGTTAACATGACTAAAGATAACAAAATGACCTGATGACAATTGGTTGCTTTTCTTGTATAATACCTTGTTTCTTGTTGCTTATCTCTTTTGTAGTATTTTGTACTTCCATCTCTAGACAGCTGTCTGAAAAGTAACTATTCTGAATTTCTTTTAATTTCAGAAACCACCAGAACAAAGTGTCATGCGGTTCACAAGATATCTTTCCAGTCTGTATATGCTTTGATATGGAATTAGACAGTTTTTATTCTTAGATTAATGATCCTCACATAGAATCCCAGCACAAATATTGTTGATTGCTCCTATCCAATTCACCTTTTATCGGCCAAGCGTTGCTGCTGAGTAACTGGCAGTTTCTAGTTGTCTTGTCTCTGTTTCTGATTCATGAAATAATTTGACGGACTACTAGTTCACTTCCTTTGTTTTGCTTGCTATTTTATCATCTTTAGAGAAGCAGTTGTTAAAAAACATTATTTCTCTTTCTTGCTGCAGTAGTTTGTTTTAGAATACCAAAAGCATATAGAGAAATGTTGACATTTCAGCAATTAATTTATTTTATTAAAAAAATTTTCTTACAGAAGTAATATTGGCTAGAATAAACATAATTCTTTCTACCTTAGTGCATGTTAAAAATTACCTGGGTGCTCAAAAACCACATTTGTCTACAGGCCTAGAAGCCTAAAGTGCTGTGTCAACCAACTGGAGCAATAAAGAAACTGGAATAATGAAGAACTTGGATTTAGCGCTGTCATGTAATACTTTTTTTTTTGACACTGGGTGAGTTAGTGAATTACTAACATGTGAGTCTGTACCTTTGCTTAATTGAAGTACTTACCTCACAAGTGCTTATTATTCAAGCTGCATGTTTTCCTTATTAATTACGTTAATTAACTTTCTAAACACTGTAAGCTTACCTTTCTCAAAATACATTTAGACAGAAAGCTAGGAGTTCTTGATTCACTGGTTTTATTTTAGGAGGGGACTTTACAAAGCAAGTGGGATTTGAGGTCATTATTGTTCTCATTTTTGGGGCTATTCTTAGTTTAAACATAAACTCTGGGTGAAGAGGCATCTACACCTACTCTGGCTGATTACTTGTATCCTACGCCCATGTTGCTACAGAGATTTTGGAGGAGAACAGCACCTGCTGCATAGGCGTGCAGTTGTGTTATGGGGTAGCATGCTTTCTAGAGAAGCAGAAAAAACATAATTTTCATGCTGGTGCAGAAGCTAGGCGAGGGAAGAGACCTTTAGCTATTGTTGCAACTGAGCGGCTCAGCCAGTCTGTACCTGTTTCCCCTCTGAGGACACTAGCAGATGAGCAGGGGGAGCAGTAACAGCTCAGGAATTTGGTGCTGCCAACTCCATCTATGGGACCCCAACAGTCTAATAATGGCTGGTAGAAACAGAGATACTTTAATGTCTTTTTCCAAGAGATGTCATGTCATCCTACTTTTATCCTGTAGGCTGGCAATTCCATACAACTTCAGGAAAGGAAGTGTCTTCTGGTTCTGCTTTTTCTACATTACCTAGTACAGCAGTATCCTACCCCGTTTCTGGGACCCTAAGAATTATCTTAGTACAAGTAAGAATATAATAATACATGTTTTCCAGGCTTGCTGAGATGGCTTAATCACCAAACTCCTCTGGGCTGCATGAGAAGAAAGTGGGTGGTAGTTTCTTTCGACACTGAGGAATAGTTACTTTATGTTGTTGTGGGAAGTAACTTCTCTCTACATTTACATAAAAAAGATAACTCTGATTGAAAGGCTTATTAGAAGTTCTTCTGCCTTGTTAGGACTGATGATATGCTTTATAATACAAACTGAATTGAACAATGATATCTCTATAGTATTAAATCAGTAGAGAACAATTAATTTCTTAGTGTTTTTTTTCTGTCTGCAACCGCTGTCTCTGTATAGGCTCTTCTGTCTATATCTGTCAACATAGCAAATACGATATTAAATATATGTCCGGTAGACAGGAACATTTGCCAGTGCCATACTGTTTTCATCTGTCAACTTCCTAGCTTGTGTTTACTTCTTTTGACCATAAGTTGGTGTGTTTTCTTCTCCTCTCACATAGAAAACTTCCCTACTCTAGGATATTGTCCCTGTATCATAACACAGTACGTTCTGATCCTTGGCAGTGGTTAGGAGGAGGCAGATCAAGCACTTTTTGAATATGTGGAACTGATTTAAGGAACATTATCTTTTTAGGTACCGTGGCAGTAATTTATACTATTAATGATTCAATACAGGGAAATAAGTTTCCCAAATTGTAGTTGGGAAGCAAGAGGAAATTGTCTCCTCAAGATCTTTTAATAGACCAGTTATCAGATTAGCAATCTGTTAGCAGCCTTGACTGTCATGAGCAGGAACCTACGCACAATATGAGCTGTCATTTATTTTTAGAAACAGAAAGAAAATGAAGAAAAAATTTGAAAAATTTTCATGTCTCAAACAGTATTAAAGTTACCTTATAATACTGGAACTATGCTCCATCAACACTAGTATCTAGCCTTCAGCAAAGGCCATAGGTAAATGCACTGTAAGAAGAGCAAAAACTAAAACAAAAGGTAGCCAAAAGGCAATCCAAACCAAAGATCCTAACAAAAGAAAAGAATCCTTTCCTAAGGCATATCCTTTAGCTCCTGTAGAGAAAACAAGAAAACAAACAACATATAATAAATGTTAGTCACTTAACGTGCTGGGCTTTCTGAGACTTAAGGTCCTGAATAGTATCAGACAGAACAGAGTACTGAAGTAGCAAGGAATTTACTTTTTCTTAAAACTTTTATTTAGTTGAGGGCATTTGAAATGCAGGCACCTTGCTATTAGCACAATCCTGTCTTTCACGGTAGTATCTTATTTTCTAGGTTTTTTGATTGGTGTTTTTTGTGGGGTTTTTTTAATGGCGCTTCTGGATCCCTGACATGTTGATTTTACATCACATTGTGGTGAGACTTGGGTAGAACGTGGGGTTATACTGATTAATTCTGGGGAAATCATTCAAACCATGTCTTCAGCAGGTGAGCCCTGCGGGCATATTGCCAAATATCTGAAGTACTTGATACAGCCGCTGAACGGGAGTTGGAGTTGGAGACTCCCAGCAGACTCCCCTGTATTGTTTGTTTATTTCTGACTTGAAATCATCTCTATAAAATGAGCAGAAGTTCAGTAGCACCTTTTGCCTATCTCAAAGGTTGGCTTTGATTCCTATTTCTAGAAATTGCATCTCACAAGCTCTCTTGTGTTTCATTCAAACTAGTCAGTCTTGGCTATTCCCTGCAGACAAAAAAATAGGTAAGCTGCATTTATAAAATACTTCTTTTTCTACTGCTACATACTTATTGTGAAAAATCAGTTCATTAACCACTTGCAGAGGCAGTATGAAAGGCTTTTACAGTCCACAGTTTGAAATAGTTAACTTTGAGAGTGACTTTTGATCTACAGGAAAAACTGTATTAGGTCTACATTTTTGATAGCTATGAGAAGTATTCCATAGACTGTGTGATCGACCATTCTTTCCTTCTATTTCCTTACCTGATAGCTGAGATTGTTTTCTTTCAGAACTGCTTTGTGATAAAATAAACTCAGTGAGAACAGTAAAAGCTGTAAAGATTGTAAGAACTTTTAAAGAACCTCTACAAAAAGTTTTCTTTTTCAAAATCTTTATTGCCTGTATGCTATCATTCATGCTCCCCCAGCACATGGCAGAACATTTCCTACAACGATATGTTGGTGTTGCTTGTTTGCTTTTGAGCAATGGTCAGGTTTGGTGTGCACTGACATAGGTGATCGTATGCAGCTATGTGTGCAGTTGAGCAATGCTTAGAAAGTCAATTTGCTATGCTACTTTACAGCTGGATGATTTTCCTATGTGTATGGAAAGAACTGATATGACAGAATGGGACTGAAATGAAGTGTTGTATATACTTAAATCGTCTTTGTTTCTTCAGCCTCCCATGGGGGTTTTCATGTTAGGTTTGTGGTTTTCTAAGCCATACTTTCACAGCTCTCCAAACTGCAAACAACTATTTGAGATGGATTGCTATGGACTGGGAATTACGTAGACACCTGACTATCCTTTTAAAGACAAACATGACTAAGATATGCAATTGAAAATCAAGGCAGGTGAAAAATTTGTGGACTGTTTTATTTCATGAAGAACAGAGCTCGGAGGATAAAAATCCTTTTAAAAGTATTCACTTGCATTTAAAATGAATATTGTTAGACAAAGTTTTGTTCCTTTTTGTTGTTGTTCTGAAAAGCTGTTTTTCTCCAATGAGAACTTCAGGAAAATAGAATAGTTTATACTTTTTGATACTTCTATGGAAAATAGTGCGTAATACAGTGTATGACTTGGTGTGGCATAGAGCCACTAGGCAAGAGACATGCAAATGAACAGACAAGGCTACAGTACTTGGTGGTAACTCGGACCACTTGCAAACAAGCAGGTCTTGTGAGAGTTTTGGCATTTACTTAATGGGCTAGGATTTCCTTCTTGCTTTGCAATTCAACAGCTGCACTTGAGCTTTGCAAGGGCAGTAGAATAAACTCTGCTGTTCTTATGCTGGCTGTTTTCTCAAGCCCCTAAATACAAGGGATTTCAAACAACAAGTATTTCTAAGTGATAAACAAACTACTGCAAAGAACACATCTGCTCTTTTGTTTCTTAAACTCCTATAGGTTATGAAAATGTATAAAACATTTTCCTGCAGAGATCTGTATGTCAAGTTCAGCCTACCATGAATATTACAGTTGAATTATAAAACCCTGAAAAATGGAGTGTATCTTGTGGCAAGATAACATTTACTCCAGGAATGCAAATGGTTATCAGGGTAATATTTCATGCTTATGATCATATTCACTTTGTTAATGTACCCAAGCGTCCATTCTAAAATTATGGGGAAAATCAATCTCAATGTGCACAAACAAATTGATGCCAAAGGCTGAGGGAGAGACAGTAATTTTAGTGCCTGCCTATCTTTTTAATGTAAAGCAATGGTCGAAGGAAGCTGCTTCCCTGTACTTTTAGCTGTCAAGTAGCAAAGACAGTGTCGTAGCACATGATTAAAGGAGGGGGAAGTTATAGTTCAGATCTATTTCTGTGTGACAAAGCTTTGAGTTGTGTTGTATTACTGTGAATCGGTTCATTTTTTGTTCCATCACTTTGTCTTCCCAAAGTCCCCAGAGGATTATAAAGTCCAAGGAGGACCAAGAAATTGGTGTTCTCTTGGTGGGTTGGAGACTGAAAATTCAGCGCATTCTCTTTCCAAAGCAATGTTCATCTGGTGTCATATCAGAAAGTCTGAAGGGATTGACATATTTTATGTGGTGGTTTAATGACTGCTAAATCCTTTGCTGAAGGTCAATATGGAAAATCTTGATGGGAGGGGAACTGATTAAGCACACGCACAGTTCTGCTATGTTGCCTCTAGCGACTGTATTAGCCACTTCTGTGACTGACAATTTAATTATAATACTAATGACTTCTTGTTCCAGAATTAGGATATCATTTTGATCATGAATGGCTATATATAATATTCTTTAAAATATCACATATTGTAAGCCTTTGCACTGAGAACTTGGTTGCTGTAAGTTACTGTAAGTTTATGAAATGGCAGAGAAATAGTTGAGCAATTTTTTGTGTGCATATGTGTATTTTTATACAAATCAGCTACTTTACAGCTGGTTATATTATTCTCAAACTATATTTTCCCTAACTTGTTAAGAAATACATTTAAAGGTATCTTAAGAAAACAGACATGTCATTTACTGATGGCAGTATACCTTTATGATTTATAAAATACCTACTGATACAGAATTTTTCCAAACCACCTATTCTTTCATTTTTTCCTGTGTGAGGTATTAGTACTCACTAATAGTAGCTTTTCTGCATATAAGTGTTATTTGTTAAATGAAATAAAATACATTCCAGCAAAAGCATTATCCTGGAAGCAAAAATGGGGGGGGGGGGGGGGAAGCTTTAAAATAAACACCTAAGTATTATGTAAATAAATTAGATAAAATGCCTTTTTAGTGAAAACATTTCCTCTGAAACTGGTGAGGGGCTGGACTGAGGTTTGGACCCAAACAGATCAAGTGACTTAACTAAAATAAGAAGCTATAGCTTCTCAATACATGTCTGTATATCTTACAGTTTTGTACAAGTTTATTTTAATATATTACTTAAGAATTTCACTACTAGTGTATCACAGTAAATTTCTGACTGAACTGCTTCTATACTGCCTAATAACATATCAATTGACTGTATTGGAACTAAATTATGTACAAATAGGGAATGAACAGATTGTCTGTGTGTAAAAACTTACTCTTTCTTGACCTGATTGTAACTTAGACTCTGTACATTTTAGTCTCTCTTTTCACTTAATGAATGACAGAGAGCAAAAATTTCACATTAAATGAGAATGAAAACAAACCCCTTCAGAAATATGAATATAGCCATTAGAGGAATTCTTACTGTATGGTTGTCTTCAATTTTATTGTTGCAACTCATGCAATATCATTGCTTTTGCAATTTATAATCATAATTTTAAAGCTGAAACAAAACATTTCAACCATAACAGAATTATTTTTGTGGGGTTTTTTACTGTAAAAATATCAACAGATTTAATACATTCCTGTGAAATATTCATTTTCATAAAGTCAGCATTTCTTCCATAAAAGTTATTTTATAACATGTCAAACAATTATGCTTTTCCACACATACCACAGAAGATATTTGGATCAGACAGACATGCAGCAATAGGACTGTCATATTGCTGCATGCTCAGTCTTTGGCCTCTTAACCTCAAAACATGTAATCATTTTAGACAAGTAGCTAAATTACCCCATAAGGGGACTAGAATGTGATAATATTTTTTAATTAATTTCCAACTAGTTGACTAAATATTGGCAAAGGTGTAACCACAATGGTATGTTGCTCAGGTATTTAATATGTCACTGCAGCACAGACTTAACTGAGATGGATTAAGTCAGTTTAGGTCAGACTGTTAAATCGTGTCCCTACTCTCAGTTTCTTGATGCCTGTGTTTTGATGAAAGCCTTGGTGTCTCTTGAACATATTCTTAGGAAAGCCTCAATAGTGAGATTTTTTTATTATTATTATTTTTCATATTTTTGACTGGTGTTCATTGAGCAACAAAAACATTTAGAAGTAACATGGCTGGAAGAGGAATATAACATTGTATTTTGTACTAAGTATTTCTTTGGAGTTATCTTCTGGGTTGAGAATGACATAACTCTTCTTCAACTTGTGTCCATTCATGGAGCAAATTAAAACTTTCAATATAAATTTGCATGAGTAAATATTTCAAAATGGATGCAGTACTTTGGATTGTAGAAAAGAATTGAAATGGACTCCTCTAAGTTGACATGCCTGTTATACCTCTAGCAGGGAAACTAGAGCAAACAGCTGACATCCTGGGATACAGTGATACGAAATGGTTGGAGTTGGTGTCCAGAGTGTTCAACCCTCTCTCTAGTGCTCGGTAACATTTTATTTTCCAGTGCAAAAAGAAAAAATAATCTCCCTTGGATTGCTCCTTGCAGGAAGCCATTTGATTAGTGTGTTCATTTCCTGTTAGCTGTTAGATAACTGAGTAAATTCTCTTGGTAGATATTTTCCAAACTTTTACGGTATTACAGTTCAGTCACTCAATGACTGAAAAATTCTGGCAGTAGACTCATTTCATTACTGTAGGCTTAGAAGAAATTAAATGAGAGATGTCAGGCTTTCACTGAAATGTGTAAAATATGCATGTGCCTACTGAATTTAGTAAGTATGAAATTTAACCAAGTCAAACTGAAATAGCATGTTTTGATGTTTGTTTCAATGGTCCTTAAGTACATTCATGTATGGCATTGAGTTTATGATAGTCAGACTGTCATACACACTGTTAAACATAGAGTTCAGGATTATATGCTTGTAAAATGTGACTCATTCTGTTTGTTAAATTTCTTCTCTCTTAATGCATTTTTGTTTGGGGCACTACAAGTATTAAAGTTCTGTTTAATATCAGTAAAACCACTTTGTTCTCCTCCTGTTCGATACTATCATGATGGCTAATTTTATTTCATTATCTGTAAACATTTCTAATACTTCTGGGAGATAGTTGCCAAACATTTATCCCTTGTTTATAGCATTTTAACTGTCAGTGAGGCAGGTCAGTAAGAGGCTCCTGCTGAGGATGGCAATCCAGTGTCAGGATCTGCCTCCACCAAGACTGCAAACTGTTGTCTATACTCAGTAACTATGCAAAAAGGGTGCAGGAACTCCACTCAAAGGGGAAAATAGAAAAAAACCCACAACCGAAAAGCCACTATGTGCATTATAGTTAAAACCTACATCTCTCTCTTAAAGACTCTAGTGTAGAATAGTAGAGAAGAAAGAGTGGCAGGAAGAGCCTGCTGATATCTCCTGTTTAATAGCAATGAAGGCAATGAACAATAAGTTGTTTCACCCAATGTATAGTTTGCAGTAGCCAGCTATGACCAATATTTAGTTTATCAGTTTATCCAGAGCATCTCCTAGTGTAGCATTTGAACAAAGTCAATGGTGTTCCACTCAGGCAGTTGAATTGAATTTTACATAGCTTAGAATATACAACATATTGTATTTATGAGCTGATGGTGTAGAAGACAGAAAGTAAGTGTTGTCAGAAGGTCATTCAGCTGCAAACCATACATATAATAAGTGATCCTTTACCAGACAACTGCTATTTTATCTACTGGCTGGATATTCATTTAAATGTTTTCGAGTGTTTTTTCTCCAAGTGGATGAGCAAGAAAATAAATGAAGAGTGAAATACAGATGTTCAAATATATATGGCTCATTAATTAGGTGTATAGCAACAGCTTTTAGTGGGTCTCAGATGTGCAAATAACAATTTAAAATGAGGATTGTATTTTAAAGCAAAGTTTCCTGTTCTTTAAACATGACAGTTTTCTGTTCTAGATCATTTAATTCAGTAATCAAAAATCTACATTTTAAAAATCGTTGCTCTTCTCACTTCCCATGAGCAGAATGCATGAATTTTTTTTCCATTTAAATTATTTAATAAGCTCTACTGCAAATGTAACATTGCTCTTTGATTCCAAATGAATTGACACCTATATTATCCCAACTTTTAATTAGAAGGTAGTCCGTGATTTTGACAAGAAAATTTGAGTATGCGTGTGAGCTTAAAGAAGAAGAAAAAAAGATTAAATGGAAAGGTCAGAGTAATCTCATTAAGTTTCTCATTAAGTCTTGAAGGCTGAAACACTGACTAGGTTTAAGCTGCCTGAGTTTGGCCATAAAATACCCATCCATACTGGGTGGGTCAAAATGTACTTTCAAGATTAGGGTAGACTGCACATTTCTGAGCATGAGTAGTGGGTTAGTTATGTACCAGGTACCCTTCAGTCCCTCTCCAAAGGCAGAAAGAAGGAAAACAGGAGCCTACTGTACTAGAATTGCACAGGGCTGGTCTCTCACCATATAGCACTGACATTGAAAGAGTTTAATAATGTCACTATCAATAGTATTGATGTTTTTCCAGTCGCTGTATTCTCAATAATAGCACAGTCTCTTGTAATACATCTGTTACTTTGGATGTGTCTCTGTATGTGGGTATCCATTTGTTTAATATATGAAATGCCTATATTATGGAAATTACTTTATTCCAGCAGATAAACATAGCCATTATGTTATGTTACCTAATTAATTCATTTTTATCTTTCTAAATAATGAGGGGAAAAGTTTTTAGAGGAGCTTATGGCATTTGCTATCAAAATGCACACTGTATAGAAATGAACTCTTTCAGCTGTTGGTGCTGTAACTGAAGCTTCAACCATACTAAAAAAAAAAAGTTATGAAAAAACAACCATATTAGGACCAAAATGATAAAAATCCACTTGTACTAAAAAACAGAGTAGAAAAAACCCCAGCTGTATATAAAAAAATAAAAACCCCCAGTATCAAAATGACAAACTGTCTAAAAAACCAACCATCTAAAAATCCAACCTTGTTAAAAAAACCCGCTGTTTAAAAAGCAACCATATTAAAAAGCACAGCACAAAACCCCAATGGTCTAAAACCCCCAACCTTCTAAAAAAAAAGAAAGAATATTAACCCTGTTAAACACAACCATCTAAAACCCCAGCCGCATTAGAAACGATCTGTATAAAGACCGACATTATTTTTTAAAAAAAGTACTAAAACCAACAGTATAAATACCAACCATATTAAGCATCCAAAGTATATATATAAATATATAGAAAAAGCAAACCATATTAAAAAGCAATTGTAGAAAAAGCAAAAATATAAAGTAAAAAACCCTACTGTATAAATAACCAACCATATCAAAATAAACCGCATAAAACAACCACATTAAAAACCCACGGCACTGAAAATCAACCGTATAAAACACAACCATAAAAAAACCCTACTGTAATGTAAACCACAGTTTAAAAAAGAAGTTATATAAAACCCAACCAGGTAAAAACTCCATTGTATAAAGACCAATCATATAAAAACCCAACCCTATAAGAACAAACGGTATGAAAATCCAACAGTATAAAAACTAACCATTTTACAAAACCAAGGCATAAAACCCCAACCATATTAAACAACCAAAGTATAACAAAGCCAACCATATAAAAAACTAACCATACCGAATAGCAACCATATTAAAATCATATAAAAACCAACCACGTAAAACACAACTGTATAAAACCCCCACCATATTAAAAACGAACTCTGAAAAAAAAAGCATAACTGAACAACTGTAATTAAAACAACCCATATTAAAACAAACCATATTAAAACCAACCATACCAAAAACCAACCCAGTAAAAAACAACCTTGTAAAAACAATATAAAACCCAACCATGTAAAAAACCAACCATAATAAAAACAACCCCATAAAAACCAACTGTTTTAGAACGAACCTTGTAAAAAACAACCATATTTTAACCAACTGTGCAAAAAACAACCATGCAAAAGCCAATAGAGTAAAAAAACCGAACGTGCAAAAAACAACTGTGGAAAAAACCAATCATCTAATACCCAACCATATAAAAGCCCAACAGTATGAAAAGCCAACAGTATAGAAACTAGCTGTATTACAAAACCAAGGCATAAAAACCCAACTCTATTAAACAACCAAAGTATAATAAACCAACCATATAAAAAAACCAACTATCCCAAACCCCAACCGTATTAAAACAAGTGTTGTAAAAACCAACCTTCTTAAAACCAAATGTGCAAAACCCAGCTGTGTAGAAAACCAACTGTATTAAAACTGTGTAAAAAACAGTTGTGTAAAACCCAAACGAACAAAAACCTAACCGTACAAAAACCCAACCGTATGAAAAAGCAACTGTATGAAAAACTAATGGTATAAAAACTAACTGTATTATAAAATGAAGGCATAAATAACCACCACATTAAACAACCAAAGTATAATAAACCAACTGTATAAAAAAGCCCAACTGCATTAAAAACCAATCGCATAAAACCCAAAAGCGTAGAACACCAACCACAGAAATACCAACTGGATACCAAAAGAAATCTTATAAAAACCCCAGCTGTATTAAAAACTGACCGCATCAAAACCCAACCAAATAAACAACCAACTGTATAAAAACAACTAACTGAATTAAAACCCAATCATATTTAAATAATAAAATAAAAAACCCCAATATAAATACTAACCGTATTAAACAACCAAAGTGTAAAAACCCAACCAGATAAAAACTCATATTAAAAGGAATAGTCGAAAAAACCCAAAGGTGTAAAAAAAAAGGTATAAAAACCCTCAACCCTATAAGCAACCAACCACATCAAAACAAACCGCGTCACAACTAGCCACTTCAAAAACAGGCACACTAAAGACAAACATTGAAAACCAACCGCACTGAAAACCAACCATATAAAAAACTGTAACAAAAAAACAGTTGTATGAGAACCAAGTTGTCGTGGTTTAACCCCAGCTGGCAACTAAGCACCACACAGCCGCTCACTCACTCCCCACCCAGTGTGATGGGGGAGAGAATCAGAAGGGTACAAGTGAGAAAACTCACGGGTTGAGGTAAAGACAGTTTAATAAGTGAAGCAAAAGCAGCGCACGCAAGCAAAGCCAAACAAGGATTTCATTCATCGCTTCCCGTCGGCAGGCAGGTGTTCAGCCATCTCCAGGAAAGCAGGGCTCCATCACGCATAACGGTTACTTGGGAAGACAGAACGCCATCACTCCGAACGTCCCCCCCTTCCTTCTTCTTCCCCCAGCTTTATATGCTGAGCATGACCTCCTATGGTCTGGAATATCCCTTTGGTCAGCTGGGGTCAGCTGTCCCGGCTGTGTCCCCTCCAACTCCTTGTGCCCCCCCAGCCTCCTCGCTGGTGGGGTGGGGTGAGAAGCAGAAAAGGCCTTGACTCTGTGTAAGCGCTGCTCAGCAATAACTAAAACATCCCTGCATTATCAATGCTGTTTTGGTCACAAATCCAAAACACAGCCCCATACTAGCTACTGTGAAGAAAATTAACTCTATCCCAGCCAAAACCAGCACACAAGTGTATAAAAACCAACCATGTTAAAACACAACTGTATTAAAAACAACTTTATAAAAAAACCAAGCCTCAAACACCGTCTAAAAAACCCATGCATCTAAGATAACCACTGTCTAAAAACCAACCGCATATAAACCAACTATATAAGAACACAATCATATTAAAAAAGTAGAAAAAACAAGAGTAGAAAGAAAGAGCCACATTAAAAAAAATTCTGAAAAACTGTCCAAAAAGCCTACCATATTAAAAAGCAGCTGCATAAAACCAAACAGGATAAAAACTAACTGTATTAAACAACTAAGGTATAAAAGCCCAACCATATTTAAGAGCCAAAGTTTAACAAACAAATTGTTTAAAAACCCAACCGTATTAAAACCAACCATACCAAAAGACCAACTGTAATAAAAACCAGTGTAAAAAAAAGAACTTTTAGAAAAAACAACCATATAAAAAACCCCACCAAATTAAAACCAACCGTATAAGTTGTGTAGAAAAAAGAATTGTATAATCAACAAAAGTTTTAAAATAAACCACATAAAAAAGTATAAAAGCCTAACAATATTCAACCCCACCATATGAAGAACCAACCGTATAAAAACCAACTGTATAAAAAGTATAAAAAAACATATACAAGAAGAGTATAAAATACCAACTGTAGAAAAAAATCCAAAGTATAAAAAACAAACCATATAAGAATCCCAATGTATAAAAATCAACTGTATAAGACAGTATTTAAAAAATATATAAACCCCAACTGTACCTAAATTCAACCATTAAAAAACCAACCATATAAAACCCATCTGTATAAAACCCAAAAGTATAAAATTACCAACCTTATTAAAAACCTCAAAAGTAAAAAAAACCAACAACAACAACATTCATTTACTGGTGCTCTCCTTCTTTCTGTGATTTTTCCAGGTCACAAATTAAATTAAAGGTGTGTTAATTTGACATTCAGTTCATGGTTTTCAGTAGGCTTTTAAAAATCCATCCACAGCCCATTGGATTCTCTAAATTCAATCGGTTTGTCAAGCCTTGTTCTGTTGTTAGATTATTGTTTAATCAATGACAATCTCACCTCCTCTGTGCAAAAGAAATGCAAAAGCTTGTGTAGAAAATCAGTTGTATACATCAATTAATGTATAGCCTAGACTTCATTTAGTTATGGGACTTAACAAGGTCAAATATTTATTTACAGTATTAATAAGTGAACATATTTATGGTAGACTGTCAAAACAGAAGTGGAGCTGTGGTGGTTGCGAGGGCTTTTTGGCTCACTGCTAAAAGATTCTCATGTGCGTAATCAAAAGCTCTGAATGTGTGCAAGTTTCAGATGGATGCTATTTTCTGGCTTGGGCATTACCAACAGAAGTGGTCACTAGGTAGCAGAGTTACAACAGCAACTTTGTCAAGTTACCTCCAGCTCCTCTTGACCAAAGAGGAGGAATCATCTTCTATGGAGTTGTGAGTCAGAGCAGAAGCCTCTACTGAATCATGCTGTGAGGGTTATTAGGGCACTTGGTTGATTACAAAGGAAGGCTAGAGGTATAGTCTCACTAGGCTATAGTTAAAGTTCACAAATATGTTTCTAAATTCCTGTTAAATTGCTCTTGTTCAGCCCCACGTCATTCCCAGCTGCAGCTGTGGAAACGCAGCAAGGGCTTGCCCAGCTGCAGCTGAGCTGCGGAGAGGTGATGGTGGTGTGAGGGCTGGGCGATCTCTGCCCGAGTCTCAGCTTTCAAGAAAAATTTTCTTGACTGTCAGTTAAAATGAAGGTGGAAGTTTAGGGAAATTATCTGTAACTTGAGCAAATATGATGCAAGTCAGTCATCACAATGTTGTGTAGAGACCTGATACTGGTTTTATAAAGTAACTTCTCAGCAGAGCCATACTTTACAAAATAAGTCACTTTTTAAGGCACAAGCAGGACGTGTCGTTTCAGCTGATGTAATGTACTGTAACATTTAATTTAACTTTTGAAACTCATGTAGTGTCATTGCAATGTATCAGGACACTAACCCTTCACATTAATGGCCTTGGCAAAGAGAAGTAAAGGTGTCTCCACTGGCAAATACTGAATGTGTGGGGAATAAATTCTGTAGTGACCTGCCATGCAACTCAGTAATGTCAAATATATAATTTTCCTTAGCACGCTGTGACAGTAATTTAGGAGCTAGTAGAGAGGATCGGAAATGAAGCACAGTCACCTGTCCCTATCCTAGTAGCCCTGCTTCCAGAGTGCTGACATAATGGGAATAATCTGACTTGTGCGGGGATTGTGTGTTGGGGAATAGGCAAAGGTGCAGACTACACATTTTATGTTATGTCATGTCACTTTCTTTAAAAATAGTCATGTTTATTTCATTGCTGCATAATTATATTCAGTGAGAGAAAAGTCCGATTTCCTTCCCAGAGTACGAAAGCCTCTGTTTTCTGCAAGTCCCAGGCAGACTGTTCTCTGATTACATAAATATATAAAACGTTCCTGTGGAGAGAAAAGTCACTTTGTCAAAACAATAACTTGATGGTGCGTATGCACTCTCTCTCTATCATTTCCATACTAAGTTTTCTCAGTTTGCTAATCACAATAAGTTCAATTAGTCTTCGTCATGCTATAAATGCCCTTTTTGTTTCTATAATTCTCTCTGTTTCGTAATGCATCATATAACTGAGGACAGTGGGAGCTCTGAGCAGTTTTGGAATGGGTTGGCCGGGAGAGATTGCAGTGTCTCGATCAATGGAGATTTTCAGAACCCAGCTGGACACCACCCTTGTGTGGTGCTGTTCCTGCTTGAGCAGGTGGTGTAGGGCATCTCCAGAGGTCACCACCAACCTCAACCATTTTGTGGTTCTGTTTTTAAATCATGTTTTTGTCAGCTTGGGTTCCTCTCAAAGCCTCATGACCTTAATGTTAGATCAAATGTAATATCCAGCTGTAGTTGTGAGACCTTGGTGAAATTTTTTTGCATGTTTTTTCAATGGAAGTTGTCTTTTCCTCAGAAGAGAAATTTTAGTTCTGAGAAAAAGCTTCTGTGATCCTTGTCTGTATGGAAAAAGATATCTACAAAAATTTGTTCATGAGCAGATTCAGTTACTTGGAAAATTTTGTGTTGGTGGTTTGAACACCGGTAGTCCAAGTTCAGGAGGGCTCCTAACTGTGTGGCAGCAGTCTCTTTTTTCACATACACGGTTCTCCCCACCCTCCTCCAGTGTTAAAAGTTTGTCTGGAGTAATCCCAAATTTTGCAAACCGGGATTCTAGTTTCCAGGACAATCCTATCAGTTGTGCATACTCTGTAAACCCTTACCCATTTTCTATGCCACGATGCCTTACCTAAGGCATAAGAAGGTGCTCTTTCACTTTGCCATCCAAGCAGATGGGCATGCATATACCCATCTTCCTGCACTTCTATTTGACTCAAGATGATCACTGGCATTTTTTCGATGCTAAAAGCCACTCAATTGTAGCTATTTTCCAAATAAAGTCTTCCTTCCAAAACCATTTTCATGCACTGAAAAGGAGTGGGGGTCTGCTTAAGAGTTAAGACTTTGTAATTACCAAAGGAAAATAAAGGCATTGAGCAGTTTTATCACATTTTGCTGAAGAATAGGTTTCTGTTCAGAGCAATGCATATTTCTTGCTATTTTGCACCTGACTAAAGTGTGTATGTATTCCTGATGTACCGTAATGAGAGAGAATTTATTTTCTTTTTTCTCATCTACTTATAGTAATGTCATGGGCCTAATAAATCTTATCTGCTACCCTCAAAAAGGCAGTAATTGAGACAGATAGAGCTGACACATTTGTTCTTCACCTGGAGATGGTAGTAGAGCAAATCAGAAGAAAAGCTGTGCAGCATATACCAGACCATAGTAATAGTCCAGTTTAGAAAAAATACTATCACCACTTGTACACCAAAATAAATCTTTTTCCTGTGGAAGGCTTAAGATGACTTTAATCTGTATGTGGCTAATGGTTTACTTTGTATAAAAATGGCAATTATTATAATGCAGAGTATGAAATTTTGCTAGAGTAAAAGTAACATTATGCTATGTGCTTTAAATGTGGTATTTTGAACAAGTCCAGTGCTCTCTGATACATTCAATTTGTGCTTCAATATAGGAGTTCTGCTCTGCAGAAGGCGTGCTTTATCAAGATGCGAGAAATGTTTGCTTCAAAAGAAATTACTCCACAATTAAATATGATAAAAACTCAATTTCCCATGATACAATTTGTCAGTGACTCGGTGATAAAGGCAGCAGCTGCCAGAAGGCAGGAGATGAGCTTTCAGGGAGTACTATGTGGGTGTATGAGACAGTGTTAGGGGAATGGCTTTATGCCCTGAAGCCGCAAGATGAAACAGAAATGGCGGTTCTTTGCCTAGATAATGCTGATAATGAAGTGCTGTAGAAAGTATAAAAAAGTTTATTCAATACAGACTGGCCAAATTCATCTAGAGCACAGTTCCTGTCTGGATTATAAAAAGATTAACGCCGTATTGTTGGGGAAATGAAGAAAACCACTTTTGGAAAATTCATGGAGAATTTTGGGATTTTGTTTTAAATTTGATTTATGTGAAAGCCTACGTGGTGATTGCTTCTTACCTTTATCTAAAGTTGAGGAGGGTCCCTACTATTTCCAGTATAACGCCGTGGCAATATTTGATTCTTTTAATAACGAAGTGGTAATAAAAAGTAAGATTTCAACATACTCTAGAAGAACAGTAAGTAGGTTTTGGATTTGTAAATATTTCTTTAAAGAAGATCAAGAAAACAGTTCAGCAGGAGCTAACTTGAGTCATATGCTTAAACCTGACTGAATTAAGGAGAGAGGAGAATAGCTTTCAAATTAGACATATGCTGAAGTGCTACTCTGATTCTTTTCAAAAAAGAAGATTCTTTTCAGAATCAGGGCTATAACTGGCCATACAACAGCAGTCTTTACAAAATTGCACTCACGAATAATTCAAATTGTGAGTACAAGCTGTCATCTCCTTACTGGCAAAAGCATTTATTTCAGCTCTCACTTGGGTAAATTTGATAACTGAATCAGGAAATCGGAAGAAATGTGTATCATCTCCAGTGATGTGTTCACAAAGTCTGTTTGGAGTAAAATAAGCCTTTTTGAAAGCTTGAATGTCATTTTCCTCGATATAAGTATTCACTGAGATACGTGAAGACATTAAAAAAGAGGGATATAATAATACTTAAAAATATGGAGCTGTCATGTCTGGCCACTAATTCAGTGCCAGCCTGAGTTAACTAGGATTTTTCAGAATAGTGATGCCTCTTTAATACACTTTGTAAATAAGTGAATTAATCTACTTTCAGTGGGCAAATAGCCATCACAGAAATCATCACCTATAAGGAGTAATTGCTACTCATATGGCAATTCCACTGCACAGGGCAAAAAAAAGAATAGAAATGGAGAATGAAATGTTCTTTCAGCTGAAAAGATGTTAGTTACAGGTTATACTTCAGGTATGCTGAAACCAGTCTCAGGATAAATAGTTTGCAGAGTTGTTCCCATGGGCTGTAAATTCTCTCTGAAAAACAGATTAGATGAGTTACATGAGAGGAAGGGGGACAGTACACAGCAAACAGCACCACATGACCCAAGCTGAAGAAGGCTGAGGTTGCTTCTTTTCCTTGAGGAGCTACCCTTGGGAGGAGGCAGAGATACCATGTAAAACAGTGGAACTCAGCTCTGGACTGAATCCAGATTTTTTTCTCTCCCTTTAGGAATAAGAAGAAAAAAAGTTAGTCATAGGTGGATACGCACTCCTGGGAGGTATTTGAGGTATTACAGCAAAGAAGTAAGAGCCTATGTTGAACAGAAACAAGTAGTTACAATATTTGGACTATTTTCTGACTTGTAATAAAAAAAGACTAAATCGATGAATAACATCAGTTTTACATTGGATTAGAATAAGTTCTGAAGTGTTTTATTGTTCTCTAGATAGTGTCATTGTATTTCTATTGAAATAACTGTAAATGTTCTTTCTCCTCCTCTCTTTTTAATTGCCCAGTTGTCCAAGTAATGATATTGTGCTTTGGAGGTGGGAATGGTGGGGGGCACTGCATGGGTACCAGAAGTTTCCTAAACTCCAGTAGTCGTTATGGAGTCTTTTATAGAGAATGCAGTCCTCAGAGTATTCTGCCAATGGCACCAGGAGCCTTACTGAGGGCAGCAAGAACTAAAGTCGTTATACATAATTCCAAAAGAGTGTTTTAGGGAGAAATACTTGTCACAGCTAAAAAATGAGTGTAGCTTGCTCTCCTGTTGGGCTTTGGCCAGTAGGCCTTGCAGCAGTGCTGCTGAGCATCACCAGCGCTTTCTCTCTGTCTCTGCCTCTGAGGCACTGTTAATCAAGATTATCTTTTTCTGGTTCAATCTGTGCCAAGGTTTCTAGCCCAAAGGCAGCTTTTAAACCCCACTTGGCTCTTTTGGGAATCTCCTAATTGCACACATGGTCATCCTTAAAAATGACGTTTATTTACAGGTCATACTGTTTTCTTCTGAATGCTCACAAACCATATGTTGCAAAACAAGTATTAGAAAATGTTTTAGAAGGCCACGACTTCCCATGGGAATATGCCTGAAACTAGACCATGCAAAAGTGCGTTTCTCCACTTTCCCTTAGCTGCTCTAAGTCCTTTGATTTGCAACCGTACCTGGTAGATAATTGCCTACTAACTGTTAGGACCTAGTCTTTTTCTTTGCTGGAATTTTACACTGTGAATTTATATTTCTATTCAGTGTGTAACTCCTCGTAGTTTCTTGTAAGAGTGGCAACTTTTGAGAAAAGGGGAAAAAGAAATTTAGTTTAAGCACAGTTCTCATTATTACGATATTGTTCTTATTAATGTTGTCTGTGCAGTTTTGTGCCCGTTTGTTTTGGATGTTTCTAAAATCCTCTTGATCTGAGCACATATATAGAATATAAGAAAGATTTTCTGAAGCACAGAAGCGACTCAATTTTTGTCTAGCACTACAGCTACTGTCTTAATAAATAATACTAATAATTGGTCTATTAGAATTCCCTGTAAAATTCTAACTTAATTTTGCTTCTGAATTACCAGGGGTGGTCCTGGAAGAAGACTATAATTTATATCAAAAGAGTATCATTTGCATTTTCAACTGTAATATAAAATTAATTTAATTCCACTTCATTTCTTTATATAATTTTCTTTGACATATAAACTCGTTTTTAATTACAAAGGAAAAATATCTAGTAAAAACACACATGGCAGTTCATCTCATGCCATCGTATGGCTGTTTGTCAAAATTTTCATTAACTTAATCAATATTTGATGATTCAAAATGATTTTTCTCTAGTTGGTTGGTTTTGCAGCCTTGTGATTGTACAGAAATGTCTATAGTATATTTGCAAGAGTAATTTCTTGGCACAGGAAATTCATTTATTTAGCAAATTAATGAGTAAGTGGAGCCTTTTCCTTGAGGAAAAGAGGCAAGGGGAAGATTAGTACATTTCCCTCGTGAAAAATAAGGGAAAATGTAATAAATCAGTTACAGAGATGCTAGAAAAAGGTGAAATAGGTTTAAAACCATGCAGCTTAGATTTGCTTTCAAGAACTTGGAAACTGAAAAGATCACTCCTCAAACTCTATATTTAGAATGGGTTAAGAAGGGTAAAACCATGTCCCTTTTCAGGAGACCTGGCACTGAACATGTCATTGTAATAAGACTCCTTGTGGCCTGTCCAGGATAAGCCTCGGCCACCCATATTTGAAGAGAGAGGTCTGTTGCTACCTGCCAGGGATAGCTGTCATCTTTAGGCTAAAAATTCTTTTGGTGATAGCGGATGAAATCTCAGTCAGATTTTGCTGAACTATGAACTGATAGCCACTGGTTTCCCTCTCTCATTTGTGTATTGTAGTCTGCCGAAATAACAACCAAACGTATGAAGCTCTTACAGCATCAAGCTTCAGCTCACGTGAAGGCAAAGGACACTTTAGTGCAAATACTGGGGTGCTGCAAAATGTGTAGAAGGAAATTTTTCCCAATGAAAATTAGAGCCAGGCATTAAAACATGACCCCATAATGTCCTTCAGTCTGGTTTGCAAAATATTCACCGGTGTCTGGAGCTAATGCTGTAGATTCCATGAAAAGCAAGTGCAGCTCTAAGTTAACTGCCAGTGCACCATCAAGCACCATCATGTGGACTTCATAATGTACTTCTCTATATTTAACTTGGCATACGCCTTGGGAATGCTGCTGAACACATCCAAATGGTTTAGAGAGGACACGACAACTGCAATCAATACATTTTCATAATTTTCTCATGTGTGGTTCCATAATAATACTTTCCAAGCAGAGAAAGAGGAGAATTCTAAGTGTTGTTACTATTACTTAATCTATCTGAGAGGCAGGATTTGAGTTCAGTTCTGCTTTAGTGTCACGATCTAAAGCCTCAGTGCTGGTGTATGTTTGCACATAATGAATCTGGCCTGCAGGTGGATCCATTGAACAAAGTGAAACTCAGTGTAAATTAAAAACCTACACTTTGTGAGATTCAGTATTGCAGTTGATTACACCCCCATGTTGTGTCTGTGCTTTCTGGACTCTCAGTCTTTAAAAAAATAGTAGAAGTTACACAAATAATGTTCACTTTCAGAAAAAGCCATTCTTTCCATTCCAAACCTCATACCCCATGCCAGAAAACACAGTGAACTCTTATAAAAGTAAATATCCTTGTACTTTTAATGCCAGCAGGGATTTATTTTCTTGGTTTCATTAATCCTTTTGCCTAATTTTTTCCCTTTTTTTTTCTTTATTTGGCAAGGCACCAAGATGTTTTTTCTCAATGAGCCAGAAATAGAGTGAGACAGATGCACCGACCATGTGAATGCAAAGGGGATGATTTCTCTAATGAAAGATAATGTACTTGGGAGAAAGAGTGTTTGAATAATGTGAATAGCAAATGTTTTGGCAAAGTTCCCGTTTAAGCCTACCTGTGTCTGTTCAGAGATACTTCCCAGGAAGCAATATTACCAGCTGGCCAAGACCATTACGAAAACTGCATTTTAGATACTGGACAACTGGCATATCGAGCCACATAGCATGTGGTTTTATGCATCAATTCTCCCCAACATTTCCAAGTAAGAAAAGCTAGTAAGTTCATGGTTTCTCCAAATCTTAATGGGGCCTCCTTGGAGCTATTGAATCTCAACTGCAGTGAACCTTAAATCTTCATATTCAGCACCACCCAGCCGTAGAAATCATGCATGGTTTAGAACACTTTTGTGAGAGAAAATATTAAGCTAAGTGATCCAATGATTTTCAGACTGTAGGCTGTGAACCTCTGATGGTCCAAAGTTTAAATGTGAACCTTGGAAGTTTATTACCACTTAACCAATCCAGTATCAGTTAACAGTTAGCAAAGTCCATATTTGCTTTGAAGAAGCAGCATATTAGTGTTAACATAAGCAAGAATGACAACATCTTTTAATATAGACAGTAAATTGTTCAGGATGTATTAGTAATAGTACTAATAGAAGCAGTGTTATATCTTGGTGTGTAAGAAAGGTGAGTTATTTCCTAGAAAATCTCTGACAACTGAGAACTTCCATTCACTTGAAGGTCATATCGCTCATTTATTTGCTTATTTGTGGTAATTGTTGTGTAAAGGAATGGGAGATGAATAATTATTATTGAGAAAGGCTAAGATTTTTCAAGCATTATTTATGAATCTGCTAAACACGTTTTTATGGAATAAGGATTTACAGTACTCGTTCTAAAAAATCAACAAGTACCCTTCTATCTTATATATATTTAAAGGGTTCTGAACAGAGTGTGTAAATGTGTTTCTTTTCTAGGTTGCTATATTGTAATAAACAGAGAAATTCCACACTTCTTGTGACCTAGGCAAATGAGTGTTCTTTAAAGTGCAGGACATACCGCTGCAGATTAACTAATGAAAGGACATTAACACCACACCTGTAGACTCAATTAGACATGGGAGGTGGGGGGTGGAATCCAAGAAACCCTTCTGACTCTTTTCATCTTCTAGTTTAGTCACTGTATTGTTTTAGTCTTCTTTTTTTTTGAAGCTGCAGATTGCTAGCACACCCAGAAAATAATTTCTCTTCAGATGCTCCCACATTTGCACAAAGTGCCTTCTCAGTTGTAATTCTGCAGTGGTAACTGTGTGTTTGTACATAGGGCATGTACTATACAGTTTGCACAACCATAGGCTTCCAGTAGAGCAGAACTGTAGGGGAGGAGAGACCCTCAGGGGCTGCATTGCTCCCTACACCAGTAGCATCCCCAGAGCAGCTCAGCAAGCACAGGGAGGCAGCAGGGGAACCTCAGCTCAGCCCTTCTTTCCCCTCCTAGCAGCAGGGAAGCCTTTGTAGCTGTTTTTTTTTTAAAAGAGATGATGTTTAATTTCTTGATTTTGTCTCTGTTATGCGTATATATGTCTCTCTGCTTGCCTGCATTACCTCTGTGTATGCTATTATCATTGTTTGTGAACTGCTTTCAATATTGTATATATAAGCAACATCCTACAATGCCTTCAGGCATAAGCACATAAACCATTTACAAGTTTAACTGATGCACACACATATTCCAGTATAATGGGACAGGGAAGATAGATGAATATGGATATGGAAAAGGGACATAAGATATTTTCAGTAAAAGGTAGCAGGACAGAATGGTGAGCATAAAACTGAAGTAAGAATCAACAAGTATTTGGCAAGATCCTTCTTAGGTAAGTGATGGAACATATTATGAAAATATTTTCTTGCTGCACCTTCTAAAGCATACTATAATCTTATAATATTAAAGCAAAGGTAATAAGCTTATTTATATAGGAGGCAGTGTAGTCCACATAAAAAAAGGATGGTGCATGAGAATCATTTAAGAAAAACAAAAACCATACAAACTCTCAAGGGATCTCTCCCACACAGATTTTTTTGCTTTTCAGTTGAAAAACCAATGTGTAGCAATTCCAACATTCTCACTGTCTCCCTGTTTACATTTTGTACCTACTTTTTCAATGCATGCAGTTCTTGCTGGGGAATATGACCCTCATGGAGGCACTGAGCAAAGCAACTTCTTTAGTCATTAAAAGCCTATTAAACCTAGGAATCCTCCTGTTGCAAGAAGAATTTGAAGAAATTTGGCCAGAGCAGACAAAAAGTGGCGGGGCAGGGGAGGAGGTGGAATTGGGAACAGTGTGCAGGGTTGTAAGTATCAGCAAAGACATGCAGAAAAGACTGTACAAGTGACAGAAGTAAAACAGATTACAAAAATCCAGACTTGTTCACAGGTATTGAAGTTATTGCTTGTTGAGGTTTGGCAGTAAAATACTGCACCATCTTCTGTCCTACTGAATGGCTTCAGTGAAGACTTAACTATCTAGATAAATGGGTCACTACCAGATTTCACTGCTCATCAAGCATATTTCCAGTAATGTTTTAGAGACTTGGATTCAGCTGTTACCTAGATGCTATTAAAAGCTCCTTCTTTTATAGGTGCTACGAGCGTACTGTCATTATAATCATCAAGATATTTCCCTTTCCCATATTCTATGCCACTAACAGAAGTCAGTATTTCTTTTTTATACACTGCCCAAAGAAACCTAATAATTTAGTACAATTGTTGCACTGGCTGTTTTGTTGTTTGTGCTGTTCTAACAACAGATTTATTGCTTATGTCAGTCTTGTAAGGTTTTCATTGGATCAGCTCAAGCTTCTTAGCACACAAAACCTTTCCTCATATTTCTGTCATTCTCATTTTTGTTATCATCTGTGGAGAGGAAGAGAAAATGGGGTCACATTGCAGAATGTCATTTGTGTAAAAACAGAGGTTTCTGCATACAAACAGGATCCAGCTTCCCTACAGGCAAGCTTGGGGTCTAGATAAATAACACCCTTCTTGAAGCACAATGTATAAATCTGTCTTTTCTGTCCTTTTGCTGCAACACTTCTGGATGGTAAAACACCTTTTTTCTTTCTAAAGTAGGTCCTCTCTCTACATTTCTTCTACCCTGTAGAGTTATTCTGCTGTCATTATACCTGACAAACTGTTTCCAGCTCCCTTGATTCAAGGCTCATCTCATCCAGACATGTCCTCGTCAACAGCAGAGTATCTGTGTTTCAACCTCCAGCTTGTATTCAGCTATTTCCTTCATCCCATGTCCCACCAAGTGTGTTCGCTCCCCATGTAGTGCAAGGGCAGGATGATGCTCCTCATTGCACGACAAAGGTAATCACCGCAGAAGTCAGATTTTGTTGTCAGCCCAATCTTGATAATATCAGCATTCAAACAAGTAAAACATGGTGCATCTCCCAGATATGCATAGTGGTTTTGATGGATAGTGCGCTCATACGTTATAAAATGCTGTTGGAACTTCAGGTGATGATTTGACTCAGAGAATTCTTGTAAAACCTTACATTTACTGAAAGTTGTTGTGTTACCTTAATCCATCTGAAAAACCAACGTTCCTATAAGAGGTAATTTTCCTATGCCCTGAAAAATGTTTCAAGCTTCGTTCTTGAAAAAGGTTATAGAGAAGAAAATGTTGTGTATTTAGATTTTTTTACAGCATTATTGCTTATATATCACTTCAAAGCATAAATAGAAAAATAAAACCTGTTGATTTAAAAGTATAATGTCAACACTAGTAAAATCTGTCAAATGGTTAATCCCGTACTTCTTACTCAGGTAATCTTTTTGAAGTCAAGGAAATTATTCACATGATAGAAACTAAGAATAACAGTCAGTTGTAAGTATGTTTGAAATTTCAGGATAAAATATACTGGAACACACTGTGGGCTTCAGTACTAGAAAAGAGCAATTTCTGCCTCAATCTAGATACTTAATTTTTTTCTGTCTATTTCTAAATAACATATTTTGTAAACATGAAACTTAGCCAAGTGCTCAGATGACTGCAGAAACTGTCCTCAGTCTTATACAGGTATCACAGTGCTTATTTGTAGAAAACGCTTCTTTGCAGAGTTTTTCCTGTTTTTTCCTGTTCTTTTCACTCAGGTGGCATCCCAGTGTGTTAGGTCAGACGTAACAAGAGGATGGAGCTTTTAATTTCTTCTCTACTTACTTTCTTCCCATGCTTCTGCTTCCTATAGCTCACCTTAAGAGCTTCCTGTTCACAAACTTCCTATAGAAAATGAGAGATTAATCGAAAAATGATCAGTCTCTTCATCTCAATTTCATACCTCTTCTCTCGCATAATGCAAGAAATCATGCTAATGAGAGAATACGCATGGGTAGCTTCTTGCTGCAATAACCCAGCACTTAGCACATGTTCTGAAGCAGAAGTTGTGGTCAGTAGGAAACTATACAAATTCTGTTGTCTTCTAATTAACTGGACTTGGATGAATTTTCAGGTAGATGACAAGGGCCACAAAGATCAAAAATGCACATTGAAACAGTGCTCTTTGACATAGGAAGGACAGTGGCATACTGGAGTCCTTGTCACTATCAATATGAGAATGCATCAATAAGAAAATTATAGGGATAATTTTATTTTGAAAAGTAGATTTCCAAAAGATTGCTACTGTACCTCTCATTACAGAATACTGCAGTCAAGTGCTTCAGTTATTCCAGCAATTTTCTGTTTTACTCATTCTTGCACAATAAGCAATTAGAAGCATTGCTGTATCTAATCCTTTAAACGTGTTTCATTTCTAACACAAAAAATCGAAGATGCTCCACTTGCTCCTCTCTGGCCTCTCAGGCTTTGGTATTCTTTTCTAAACCCTTTCTTTCTCAATAAGAGTTACATTTCAGAAGGCAGTTAGCAAAAAATGCAGCCTGAGATGCTAAAAGTGACATGTTGCTCCAGCGCTGATGTTTTTGGAAAGGAGAGAGCAGGGCTGAGGCTGTTCTCTTTTGTAGGATTGTCATTTTCAGTCTGTCTGCTTGCCTTAATATGACACATTTAAAACTGAAGAATTTATCAAAACTTTGTTGAGATTTTTTGCGCATTGCTTAAGGATTGAGTCTATCTCAGCAGAAAACTTGCAGCCTATCCCTTTCACCAAAGGATGTGAAAATGTTTAGCAATTACTCACTGAAAACATAGGATGGAAATGTTGCAAATACAAAGGCATCTCCAGGAGGTCCTGGAGGTATTTGGTATTCCTCTATTTCTTTTTCATTTCAGGGGCAGCTGACCTACCACTGTTCTTAATGTCTGTAAACTGTCAGAACTTTATTGGTATCAGTTCCTGGTGGCTTCTTCATTTTCACTTTTCTGTGTGACTGTGTTGCTTCATTTCTGCCTTGTTTCCATGCTAAACTGAGTTTTTGCTGAAGCTTGACTCATTAGAATGATGCAAGCTCTGTTTCACTTCAGTGTATTGTACGACACAGGTTGACTGAATGACACAGTTCCTTGGGGAAGCACGAACACTGTGTTTCAGCCTCATTTAAGGAAAATCTTCTTTTATTTTTCACATTCTTTTTCAAAAACAAGTTGTTCTGTGAAAGGAAACCTGTTTTTCAATGCCTTTGTGACCCAGCCTTTGTATCTTGCAGTCACATTCTCTGATGTCTAGTAAAATTAAAGCTTCTATTTAAACTTTTCACTGGATCAGTCACTCCTAATGTCTATTTTCAGTGCAGATCCTTTTGTGCTTAGGAAGGAGTGTTCTTGAGTTTCAGCCTTTGAAAAGAGAATTCTAGCATTTCCTCTCCTCTAACTGGCTACCTGTTTTAATAAATCGTGAGGAAGTTACTAGCTTTAGGACTTACATTGCTATACTACACTCAATTGAAAACAGCTAACAGGATCATAAGGGGGCATCTAATAGAGACACAAAGAGGCAATATGATGACATAAGCCTTGTTGGCTTAGAAAAGTAGGTAAGAAATGCTTTTCAGAGGGAGGAAAATTTGTAATGCCTGGTCTCTCAGCCATCAACAGCGAATTTATCCACACAATACTATTAACACCAGCCAAAGGGGAAAAGAGAAGAATTATGTTAAAATACAGAGTTGAGAAGTGACAGCAAATCTTTAAATCTAAGATTTTACATATTGAAGTTCTTTGGAGCTGTATCTATTGTGTGGGTGGACTCAGTCTCTAGAGAAGTCTGTGAGCAGGAATCTTAGGAGATCAAGTTTTTAGGAGTCTTATAGTGCTGTGATTTTTACAGATGAGTACTTCTGAAAGTGCTTCGTAGGAAAAAGGAATTGTTCTAAAGAGAGAAAAGTATATGAGTGATATATAAATGTTTGTGCATAGAAAGAGAAATGGGTGCATCTGGAGCGTTTTGGGACTTGGTTTTGGTTCTGAAAAGGTCTGGATGCTGGTTTAAATCTTTAACAACCTTTGGGGATCTCAGAGAAGTAGCCTTTGCTTTCCATTGTGTGGTCAACAGAAGAAGGAGAAAGAGGAAAAAAAGCAAAGGAATGATGCACCGAAGTTTGGCTCCAAAAAGTTAAAATTTTCTTGTGTGTTTTCCTTTCAGGTAGTTTTCTCAGGTGGAATAAATATTGTTATTTGCATTCTAAAGGCAGAAAAACTGAGCTACAGAGTAAAACAGCAGCAGAGCTGGGCATAAAACAAAGACCTGGTTTGTCTAATGTCCTATCCATTAGCTATCACTGTCCACACAGTATCTGACTACCATATGCTATTAAACGTACAAAACCAAATGATAAAAAGAGGTACATGTTGTATATTGCTAATAGAATTTCACTGTAATTTGAAGACTTTTAGAAAGGATTAGTCTGAAATCAAAGATAGATTATTTGACAGTAAGAGAACCCAAACACAATTTTTTTTACTCAGTAAAATCCTAAATGTTTTATGTGAAAATACTACCATGCTTGTCTAGAGCAGCTGCTTTTCATATGCATCAAGTTCCCTTTCTGTCCTAAGAACCATTTCCATCTTGTATTGCCTCCCTTTACCAAGAATGCAGATGTCTTGATAAAAAAATTATTACAGATGTTTTAGAGCAAGCATTGACTATATACTCTTTTACTCCTCAGTCTGTTTTCTCATTGTCACTATTACTGTCTCCAATTTATGCTACTAAAACATATTTAAAATTTTCTTGCACTACTAGTATCAAGTTTCGGAAATGGCCTTTAAGGCCATTAAAAATACTCAAGCAGTGAATTAGTCATAATGTTCTAAGGAACAAGAAAAAGACAAATTATTAGAGCAAGAACAAGCAAAAGACAAATTATTAGAAAGTTAGGGACTTTTCAGAGGGAAGAACAACAAAACAATTATGGTATCAGCACGAAAGCAGGAGACGGCCTGCTCTTCCATGGTATCAGCTCTGTGAACCAAATAGTCACAACTACAGAATATTTTCTGATCATTCAGTCCAAAAAGCCTATGAAGACACCAACTAATTAGTTGTTCTGTGTTCTTTTTAAATAAAAAGCCTAAATAATCCTTTGCTAATACCTTTGAGTCTCTAGAACAATTCCAAATTTACTTGGTTTTTAAGTATTTTGGATTTAATTCAGCTAAGCATTCACGAGGGACTTTTCAATCCTTAAATAATTCATGAGCAGTTATAAAATGTTGTTAATTGATCCAGCTGTAAGTGGAAGAGGAAATATTCAAAATTAGTTAGTAGATAATTCAATTGTAGGAGTACTGTGGTTTACTTTTAAAAAAAAAAAAGGGATGGCATGTTAATGAAGTTTTAGTTCTAGTAACCATTACAATGTTTTTGAGTTTTATGCTGTGTACATTCCAGACCCATATGAAAACCATTTCTACGTTTACACAGCTGTTGTCAAACTCAGTAACCGCTATTCTGCCTTAAATTGTTTTGGAGAAAACAGAAGATAGCATTAATGAAGAACAGATAAGATACAATGAATTGTGCCAACATTCAGAAAACCAACAGCAAACACAGGTTGCATACAGTCAGTACACAGTTGTCTTCTAATAACTGTGGGAAATGTTGGCTATTTACAACTCTGGTTTATAAAGCTTTAACTGAATGAACTGTTGCCTATTAGAGATGGAGCAAGCTCTTCGCATGGGATGGAAAAGCTACTGAATCCAAAAATACCTTTATAACCTTTCCCAGCATTGCATCCTGCTAATCCAGAGTGAACCTGTAGCAATTCCACAGACTTTTGTCCGTAACCTTTGTTAATCCAGAGCTTGCTCAAATTAAGGTAAACTCACACTCTTTTAGTCATCCATAGCCAACCTTTGCAGGCACCAAGGCAGAATTTACTTAACTGCATCAGTCAGTAAAATGGAAGATAGTGTGCATCTAGGAGGTTTTAAGAATAAAAACTTTGAATTGCTGGTGTGGTCAGTGAAAACGCTGCCTCCCAACAAGGTTCAAAGAGCCATTTTTCTAAAAATAATGAACATAGAAGTGAAGAGTTTATTTTGTTGTGTTAATGGCTGCTTTACATTGCCTGGAGACCTCAGTACCCCTGGGAAAGATCACTGCAAAAGGGCCAAACAGAGGCAATGATGGGGGCAGAGAGTGGAAGACAAAGAAAGATGTGAAACAGAGACGGGAAATGGGCATTACTCAGATGAGCTGTTCGGCTCCTTATGGCGAATAAGAATTGTAGCTTGAAGTAAAGCAGCATCAAGCTTGCTGTAATTTCATGGTTACCCCTCACAGAGCCTCCCATTGACCTCATGAAGAAGAGCTTCCCTCTGCCTGGTTTGATAGCTGCCTTTCATGCCCTCAGTAATGGATTAACACTATAATATATATAGTGCACAGTTGATTAGTCACAAATGAGAATAATTTAGTGGGTTTTCCTCCTTGCAAATGTAGCTGAATGACTGTATTTTTCACAACATCCCTCCAAAGATCTCTGGCAGAGATATAACCTTTTCTAGCCAGCACCTCCACTGCTGATTGCCTTTTTCTCCAATAATTCTAGCTAAGAACACTTGCAGTGTCTGTTAGACACCACTGCAGCCAAGTGAAATAACTCTTCCCATTTGGCCAACAGGCATATTTTAGTTGTGTTTCTAGTAGTCTGTTGTTTTGCACTCTGGTGACATATTGCAGGGGTCAGCATGAGGAAAAACAGACATAAATCTTTCACATTTACCATTAAGCATGTGATCAGTTTTTAGCAATCTCTTCTCAAGAAACCTATTGCACTTGGCAGCTTGGTTGATTCACTTGATGTTATGAATGGAAATAGTCACAGCATCACGCATGCTTTGAAATTGCTTAGGAGTACCTATTATTTTACGTTACAGAGTTTGCAGAGCTATATGTAATCATAGTACTAGACGCTACAAGGTGACAATTTGCATCTAAAATCTCACTCTCTGGGAGCAGAAAGAATTTTTTGAAAAGCAAAATGCCATGGTTGTATTTAGTTGCTAGTGTTAAAGGAAGGTGGCAGTTTCTTCTCTAACAGACCTCCTATATCATGTGGCATTTAGATCTATAGTCTTTTTCAAGACTTCCATTAGTTGCTTTCTGCATATACGCATAAACATTTTAAAATTGTAAACCAGACCAGTTTGCATTGTTTCTCTCCATTTTTTTCTCCATTTATTTGGGTATCCTTTTTCTACCATTTCTGGCATGAAACGTCTCTGTTGCACATAGCACCTCTGAACCAAGTATGCCAATCTGAGCTTCTTTAGTCACAAGGTGAAATCAAATACCTGAGTATAGGCTTATTAGCAGCTAAAAATAAAGGTACTAGAAAGATGATTCACCAGTCATTGCTAGCTATTGCTGAAAGTGTTCGATATAGAAAATGCCTTAAAAAGAAAGATTTGTTTGTGTCAGATAGAATATAATTTAAAAAAAAAAAAAGTGATAACTACTGGAATCTTCGTGGATTCAGGCTAAGAAAAAAGCAGCATATGAAGTAAATATAAGACTTTTTCTGTTTTCATGTTTATGTGTTGAACATCTAGAAATTTAACTAGATATTTTGGTTCTGAATGAACAAATTCTGCCTGCGCTTTCTTTTGGTTTCATTATATACTTCCAAGACATAATCTGCACCCCTTTACGTGCCATGTCATTCTCAACACTATGTGGTTGGCCAGTTGCTGTTGCTCCTCCAGGTCCTGCTCTGAGGACATTTCTATTCAGTGGAAAGCCTTGATCATTTTTGCTGTTACTTCTTCTCATGGCTTTCATTGTTGTTCATTATTAATTTATATCTATGGCACCAGAAATCAATGTAAAGTTTACCTGGCAAATACAAGAAGAAGCTACTGCTGCTGAGGGATCTTGCCCTAAAATCAGATGCAACTTGAAAAATGAGTAATATAAACAGTAGGGGAAACAAAGGAAGTGTCTCAAAACCAGGAATGTGAATCCTGAGAGGAACTGCGTTTACTGTATGATGATAAAATAATATGAAAATACAGAGAATGTATATATGCTAAGGTGATTTCTATTTGTCAAATAACCTCACCCACCCATCTTAGAATTTTCTATTTTCATGTCTTAAGTTAATCAAAACCCCTGAAAAGCCATTCAAGAGCAGTATCACATCAGCTTTTATTTTAGGTCAATTATCATATGTTAATTAGTACTGAAGTTATGTACTCCTGAAAAACTCGCAGGTTTTTATGAGCATGTTAGGAGACAGTCCAGCAGCTTGGTGCTACGAGGGAAACCTTCACCTCCAGGCAGCTTTACACTGCTCTGTCCATCCCATTATCTCCACTTCCCTTCCACACATAAACATACTCACGACTCTGCTGGACCTCTCTCTACACCATTATAGGAATTAATTACAGCCAGTGGGTTAGTGTAGTGTACTGAATGTCAACCGTTATTAACAAGTGAAAGATAAGCACTTGATAAGGAACCTGCATTACTGAGAGTGATGAATGCCTATGTGATTTACATAGATATGACAATGTCCTACCTTTAGACCTGTATGCTATGTGGAAGTAGATCCTTGCAAAACAAAAGAACCCAACCCTTTTCCTTCTGCTGTTGATTTATGCATTTGTGACTGTTATGTGCCTTACCTTTGAAACTATTCTATGCTAATTCACTGGAGAAAACATTTCTATTCTCATATCTTTTGTTGTAGAAAATTAGGGAGTTTGCTGATAATTTCAAATCATGCAGTCACAGAGCGGATCCTCTTCTCACATAGAAATTGGATATGGTTCTAGCTGTTGGGGAAGGGTAATGCAATCTAACTTTAACGCTGAAGTATATTTCCAAAGAACATAGAACTAAATTATAAGTTCCCGCATAGTTTATGGGAACAATAATATGTGACAGGCAGGATCAAGCATAACACTGAAACAGCAAGACAAAGATATTAGGAACCCAAAGAAATGTTAACAGCAAACCATTCATTAACAATTCTTCTTGTTAGCTGCAATCAGTGTGCCATTTAATTCACCCAATATTTTTCTGTACTGTGTTTGGAGGGTCTACCCTGACGGATAATTCTAGACTAATCTCATAGACTTGTCTCTTCACAGAATTAATTAGCTAGACAATAAGATAGATCAGATTTACCTGGACTCCTGCACTAGTGTAACCGGAGACTTTGGGGATTAACAACAGTATTTGTGAGATGGATAGAGAGCTAGCCTGACCAAGCGCTGTGTCAAGAGGAAAACCCAAGGCTGAGCTGCTGGAGCTCTTTGGGAATCAGTGTGGGAACCATCTTGTAAGGTTTCTATTTGTAATTGTGCTGGAAAAAGGAGGAGTGGTCTCCTGAAGTGTGGTGATGGCAAATACATATCAGGTGCTGCCAGTCCATGAGAGGCCTGCCTGGAGTATCACACACAGCAAGCACTGCCTGCCTTTCACCTACTCTACTAGATATAAGGTAGAAACATGTTATTTCATTTCACCACCTAAGAAGGTAATAGAAGCTTGATCACTCTGAACAATTTCATATTAAATGTGGGTTTTGTTAGTCCTGTAATAGACTAAACAAAGAGATATAGCTACCAGATTGCCCAATACTTTTAAACAATCAGGCAGGAGTAATTGGAAAAGTTAGAGATGACTGTAAAATGTTTGGTGTCCATATTCATATGTTGCTTATCCTGGAAAACTTTATCAGCCAGAATAAACGAGTATTTTCCTATGACAGAAAAATTATGTTGTTAAAAATCTAAGTATGAATATAAAAATCTGTTTACCTCAAAAATGTCTCTGGTTTCAGAGTGGACTTTCATTCATCCTCTCTATCCCATGTGTTTTGATGCATATACAAATTTATTTATCAGCTTTCTGGTTTTGCTTTACATCAACATATACGAGAGAGTAATTTAGTGTTGTTTAGTCCAGAGTTTGATATCAACCAGAACAAAAGAGAGGAGGAGACAAAGAATGAGGAGGAGAATAAGGGAAAGAGACTAGTTAAGTTAAACAGAAATAACTGAAATAAGAAATACAACTGCACTGCATGCATAATCAGATGGCATATAGTAACCAGTTAAGATTTTCTTTTCTGTATTTTAAACCCCGTGGTGATATTGTTTTAGAATTGGGGCTTTATTCTGATTCCACGCCAATGTATGTATGGATAAAATAATTACATGTTCATGTCTGAAGTAAATTAATGATATAAGGGTATTGGTGAAGTCAACTAATCTCCTAGGAGCTCCTAGTTAATTTCTGATTTCTTGAATTTTCTAGCACCAGACGCTTTTTTCTTTTTCCTTTCCCAGTTCATTCTTCTTTAATTCATACCACCTGGGGCAGATCCGTCTGTCATTCTGTTCAAACATATAAAGCTCAGATGTATTTCCCATGTTGAAGTTCCGAGGCTGTGTGTTCAATTTTAATACGTAACTTAACCAAGGGTTTTAGAATACAGAGTCTGTATCCTATGCAGCATCCTATGTAAAATATAGCCCATTGAGCTGAAAACTGAGAAACAAATTCATAGTTATTCCTCTATCTTCACCTCACATATTTTAGCTAATCTTATCAGACTTCAGTTCAATTTCCAGCCATAACGCTTTCTGTATGTGCTTGTACTTACTAATGCTGGTTTTTACATCAAAATGCCAGTCTGCCATATTTTGATGTATCCGTTGAGGTTATTTATATTCATTTGCTGTACCATTTTGGGTCTGACTAGGTTGACTTGATTTTCTTCTGGTATATATTTTGAAATTTAGAAACCATTTATTCATTAGCAAGCTTTGCAAATGATTTCAGAACTGTGGAGTTCTTACTTGAGAATAGCATGTATAGAAGTGGACTAGAATAAAAGGTTAAAATATACACATTATGTGGTTTTAACCATACAATGAATCAGGTCATCTAGTTTTAATATTGGAAATCAATGCTTAGCATTTACTCTTGAAAAGGATTAATGTACTTTCCTGAAGAAAGATCTGGAGACTTCTAACACGTTCTGAAAATTTAATAGTGCTTACTTTTAAGGTTGATTTCCAGGTATTGTAACATTAATCTTTAAACCATAGAACAAGTCTATTTGTATTTTACAGCTCTTTGAATGTCTAGCTGATGTCACTGAAAAACCTTGGATTTAAATATAAGTGTGGACATTGACATGCTCAGAGGCAGATGGGGCTTCTTTGCCCATTGAACATTGGTGGTAAGGAAGCCAAAGCTTATAGTAATCCTGTTATGGGGCTAAAAAAGCATTTCTGAGGGCTGGCAGTCTGGGTTTGCTTTTAGGAATTCATCAGTTTGGTTTTTTGGACATCTTGGAGCTCACGCATGAAAGTGAATTTGTGCAGCTAGATAAGACATGGCAGCAAAGGTCACCCAGCAAATTAAGATACGTTTTTGAAAGCAACTTTAAACTATAAAAAGAAAGGGATGAGAAAGAGAAATCACTTCTGGGGGAAAAAAAAGGGGGGAAAAAACAGAGTTGTTTAGAAAAAGGCAGCCTCATCCTTGAAAGGAACTTCACTTCTACAGAACATGTTGTAGTCTTCTGTAGACATCGCTCTTTTCCTCAAGCTGGATAGTGGCTGTGCTGGTTTTTGCACTTTCTCTTAGCTTTACTCTTTTGCACATACATTTTTCATCCACGTCTGAAGCTGTGGGGTCATTAACTACGAGCTGCAGATAGATTAGATTAAATAACATCAGTCAGATGTAACTGGAAGATGGTTTTCCTCCCAATGAGAAACTTTCTAAACCAAGAGGTGTTTGATACAAATGTTTCATTTTTTCATAAAGGTGAGAAATTTAACAAAAAAGATCCAGCTGTTTAGTTTTGGGAGGATTTTATTTAAAGAAAAGCTATGCTTAAAATACTCACTATTCTCAAAATATATTAAGTAATCAGAGTTTTGAGGGGAGTTTAAGTCTTCCTTAAAGATAAAATAAATATATAGTTGGATATGACTTTTAGGGAGAAAAATGCTAAAAAACACTGACCAGCATCTAATTTTCATTGCACTGGAATTTTGACCTTCGGGGGGAATGGTCTCTTAAGAATTTGACATGGCAAACATAAAATGAAAGAAAATGTTTTATAATTCCTTTGTCAGCTCTGAAAATACAAGCGTTTTGTTGGTAGTGATCGTTCAACAGGTGAAGCAGGCCCCGTGAAGTGTGAAGCTTATTATTCTCCTAGTAATCAAGGACAGAAGATGACCGTTCACCTATTATTTCATTTAAGAGCTGCTTCTCAGCTGTTACAGGACTCAGAATTATTTATAGACCAGCAGATCTTTGGGTTGCACTGTTTGATGAAGAGCTTACTAGTGTCAGTATTAATTTCATGATAAACTCCTCTTGAGTTTACGAATTTATTTATTAATTTCTGCTACTTAACAACAGTAGGATAATGTAGGCTATATATATCATACATAATTTCTTTTACTATCTATTCTTAATCCTCTATAAAGTCCAGAAAAAAAATCAAATTCTTTAAAATTTCTGGAAAAAATCCCAACCTCTCTCAGCCTGTTGTTGCAATATCCTTTCCAGCTTAGCTCCAGTGGGCTCCAACAAAGTCCCAGCAATCCAGGACTCCCTCTCAGGCTCAACAAAATTCCCCTGCACTGGCAACCTTTGGAATAAAGCAGCGTTCAGCAGACAGCTTAACATTTTTCAATAATATATAATTTTGTCATAAATATTTCTGGTTTCCTGTTTGCTTCCTGCTTCCAGCACACTTTTGCAATGTGGAAAGCTCTTAGCCCATCTCTCAATGTTCATTTCCTGTTTGCCTTGAGCAGTTGCTTTCTTGTTCACTGCTCTCATGGCTACGTAAACAATTTCGCTTAATCCTTCACTTGAATCTGAGAGAGTGGGATACACCCTGCACTTTAACACCACTTGTATTTGTCTTTTGTCAAATACACTATTTAATGTCTACTATTAGCACCTTCCACTATAATAGATGACCAATCCTGGGAGATTATTAAAAATGCTGTTGTAAAATTTTGCACTTATTATCACGGTCTTGCCAGTACTTACATGAGTTTACCGCTATATCCATATTATATTGGAAAACTGTCTTAGCAGAATTACAGTTCTCTATTGCCAAAAAGTTCTTTTGATAAGAAAACTGACAGTAACTCTTCAAGCTGACTAAGTTAAATTAGCAAAAGGACTTCTGCTGCAAAAGAACTACAGAAACATTAATAGCAGGAATTCTGGTGACAGAATTATTGACAGCAGAATTCTGGTAACTCAGGAGCATCAGGTCATTTTTTGCCATGCTACTATGTCACTAAAATTTTCTGAAGTGGAGCATAGCACTGGCATTATGCGCCATACTTCTATAATGATGATACACACCTACTCCAGTGTAGGTGAAGTTTTATTTATTTCAAGGAAATCCTTAGAGAACTGAGTATGCATGGCTCTTCTTTCTGGTGACATTTAATTTATGGGAGATAACATGGAGCCTGACAATACAAAATGAGCTCATAGTACGTGAGTGTTCAGATTCTGGATGACCTTCATTTGCAGAAGTAATCATTCACTAACTTGTGTTATTCATTTTTTTCCCCTGGGTATGGAAGCTTAGCGGACGATCTTAGACTTAGATGTTAACTGGCAATGTAACCTGCTGCTTTGGAGACTCGGAGTGTTTGCTGAACAGAGAAAAAACCCTCATGGGTTTCTTTAACTGTTTCAAAAAATCACTTTGTATTCCTGTCTATTGCAGTGCCTGCAAATTGATTAGTGGAAAATGTTCCATTAAAAATGATTTATAAAATGACCCACTGTTTCTCTTTCCCCCCATGTTTAGACCCTGGATTTTAGTTTCATAGAAAGCCAGTGACTTTTTAAAGCTTGTTGCCACTAACTGCCTGAACCTTGCATCCCAGCCCTTGTGGATGTCAGGGCTCTAGACTTCTGCCCATTTAAAGACCTTTGTGAGAACAAGAATTAGACACAAGTATTGTTTATAAAATATTCCTGGTTTTCAAAATACTCTACCAGCAGGTAGGACAGTGTTAGTAATAGACATATGCCCTTTCCTTTGCCCTTTCACTCCTGCACAAAACGATACGTTATTCTGAGGGAGAAACGGACCGCACCTCCCTGCAGTGGCATCTCTCAGTCTCAATCACAAAACCACTGGTTTGCAATGAGGGTGTAAACGCTTCCTGAAGGAAGAGGTTTTACTTTGGCCTCCATTTTGAGAATGTGTTACATATGCATTTAATCTCTTTGCTGCTAGTTCTGGGCATAGTAGCCGTGTGGTCTTAAAACTACATTTTGTGATATTTAATTCATTGCTATAAAATTTAAAGTGATTATGTTGTTCATATTAATTTATGACCTCAGTCCAAAATACTATAAAAATATAGGTCTAGTAGCCATCTCAAAAAGAACACGCAGTCCTGAGCCCTGCTCTGATTGAAAGTACCTAGATCATAACTTGTAATCTAGTTTAAAAATCTCCACAGTCTAGGCTAAAATATATAATGAACCTTTCATAATGATCCTTAATGATATACTTTTCCCTATTGAATTTCATCTTGCTAATTTAGAACTATTTATTAACATCATTTTGAAATCTGATCTTGTCTTCCAAAGTACTTTCAACCCCTCTTATATTGGTATATATAACCTGCACATTTTTTATGTGTGCTCTTTTATAAATGTATCTGCATCAAAGTCTAAGAGTGAATGTTCAACAGAGTTGGTCTTGGGACAGACACTCTGGGACTCTACCTGAAATGTCCGGTTTGCTAGCAAATCATTGATAACTGTTTTTTAAGTGCTGCTTTGCATCCAGTTGAGTATCTGTATTATAGTGAGTTCTTCTAGCCTTTTTTTACTGATATGCTTATTAGATGTATTAGACTGTGCTTATTATCATATCAACATACAAAATATCTAACACTTTTCCCTTTTCCAGTGGACTAGTTACTCCAGAGACAATTAAATCTACTTGATATAGTTTGTCCTTGTCAAATTCATGTCAGCTGCATTTTTTATTCCCTCATTATTTCTCTCTGCCTCAGAAATGATTATTATATTTGTTAGTACCTTTCATATATTGCAGCTGGAGTAACTGATCACTAATTTCCAGGGGCCTCTATCTTCTTTTTCAGGATGAACATATCTGACATTCTGTGGCTTTCTGGGCCATTCGACATTCCATATATATCCTCTTGGATGGTATAGAGATTGTTTTGCTAGTCCCTTACGTATTCTATACTGAAATCTGTGCCATGCTGCCAAGGTGAATATTTCTACATTTTATAAATACTCTTTAACTGGTTCTTTCCCTGTTTTAGGCTAATGTCCTGTTGAATTAGGTTGTATTTATGATCACTAAATAGGTTTTTGGGAAAACTGAAGTAAATAAGGCATAGATTGTATCAGCTTTCCCTATGTGATCCCTGATTTCCTCTATTTTGCTGTTAGGTAAAATCTATACTTTCTTTTGACCTTTCCTTATAATGTGTTATAGGGCTTATATACTTTCTGTCCCTTGGTAATTGGTACTTATTTTGCATCTTAAAGTTACTGATGTTGCCATACATCTGGGTGCTGGTTTCTTACGTTTGTCTTTAATCATGAGTTTGCTTCCCATTTTTGTACTCTTCCTTCATGGTTTTCAAGTCACCAAGAGGCCCCCAGTGCTGCCTTGCCAGTCTGTTGCAATACCTCATTGGTAGGTTCCTGCCGGTGCAACTGTGCAACTCTGACTCAAGATCACTTGCTTGGTCATTGCTCCTTCATCCCAACTGTTTGTAGCGAGTCAAAAATAGGACATTGGTAGAGGGGTCTGTGTTCAGGGTCCTTTGTCTACCCCTTCTTGTCAATTCCTCCAAAAAATAGGCAGGAAAAAAGCAGTAAGAAAACATGGAAATGTTTTGTTTTCCATTTCTGGTAAGTGTTTTTGAGGTCCTCAGAACAGTAGAAGAATAACCACTGCCTGCATGCTACGTATTGCTGAAAAATTCTTCTATTTCCTCTCTGAAAACTCAAGTTACCTTGGTCTCTTCAACTACAAGATAACTGTGTGAACAGAGAAATGAAGCATCTTTTTTGTTATGAATTAGTGGGCTGGTAGATAAAAACCCACATCGCTCTCATTTTTTGGAAATGCACACAAGATATAAAATGCTTTATATCTGTGCATAAAATGTGTAAAATAAATAAAAACATACTCTGTTACAAAATGGATTAGCACACATTGGCATGTATGTCTTTGTCTGCACCAGTCAAAATTTGGTGTGTAAGACCTTGTTCCACAAATATTCAGACCTAACCAGTTTGCAAAAAATTGTATTAGAAGAACGAATCGACAAAAGATTTCTGCATGATGAGTAACGAGAACACTTTCACATCTCTGAGATCAGTGACCATCACTTAGGTGCACTTCATGTGCTACACTGCACTGACAGATAAAGTTTAAGGTATTAAAACATTCTAATATTACTGAGGAGTCTGTGTTATCTAGTTGAGACAAAGTTTCTAGGCCTAGGCTCTGTGATTTACATGATCCTTTGTACTTAAAATTTTAGTTTAGTTAAACATTTGGTAAATTTTAAATGGTCTGTTATTTAGTGAGCAGCAGTTGTTATGTCTTGGCATCGTGACATTCATATGCGTATACTACTGCTTTTCCTGTCCTGTTTGTGTGCGACTTACAGTTGACACTTCTGTTACAAACTATTGTTGGTGAACAACTCAAAAAGGCAGAGGGAAGAGATTCTATTGATGACATGCAATTAAAAGGAGAAAAAAAGTACCATTTATATATCTCCAAGAGCTGCCTCCTGCATTCAGGAGTTTGTATGCTATCTACACCAGCTACATCTTGAGATTTCTCAGAGCATTTTGCATACATTTTCTGACAGTTTATGCATTTTCCAGGACATAAAAAACACTGAACATTGACTTCTTAGCATAACAGACATTTAGCAGACACATAGTTTTTCTACAAATTTGTTTTCTGCAATGAAGTCTGTTTTGGGGTTGATGTATGAAGCATTTAGGAAAACAGATTATTTTTTATGAATTTTACTGTCGCAACAATGTCAAAAAGAGAAGAAAAGGAGTCTTTCTTTCCACGAATAAGCTGAACATGTCATCAATACCATAAAGAGAGTAAGTGAACTCAGAACATCATTCATCATTATTGTTTTGTTTTGTTTACCTGAAATACTAATTTAGAACTTGTAGATTAAAGAGATTTTTTTACAACTATTTTCTGTTCTAATATTTTAAGAAGTTTTTGCATAGACTGTTAGAATTCAGGTTTCAAAACATTTTTATTTAATTCTGGTTTTCACAGGTTTTTAGCAAACACAAAATATATTGTGGCTTAAAGGGTTTTTTACTGTTTTTTTGTTTGATATTGAGTCTCTTGGAATACTTTGATCAAACTTCTCTACCTATTTTTGAGTTCCAAGAAGGTTAAAACATATTTTCTTTCTTTAGAAGATTCTTTCCCACTTTTTT